>NC_142129.1:101768507-103024341 GCF_024610735.1 Ursus americanus | reverse complement strand
CTAACCCTATCCCTAACCTTAAAGCTAACCCTAACCCGAACCCTAACCCGAACCCGAACCCTAACCTGAACCCTAACCATAACCCTAACCCGAACACTAACACTAACCCTAACCCTAACCCGAACCCGAATCCAAACCCTAACCCTAACCCAAACCTAATCCTAACCCGAAACCTGACCCAAACCCATATCCTAAACCTCACCCTAACCCTAACCCTAAACCTAACACTAAACCTAACCCGAACCCAAACCCAAAACCTCACCCTAAACCTAACCCTACCCCTAACCCGAACCCGAAACCTAACCCTAATCCGCACCCGAAACCTAACCAGAACCCTAAACCTACCCCGAACCCGAAGAGTAACCCGAACCCAAACCCGACCATTACCCTAACCCTATCCGTAACCTGAACCCTAACCCTAACCCTAACGCTAACCCTAAACCTAACCCTAAACCTAACCCTAACCCTAACCCTAACCCTAACCCGAACCCAAACCCTACCCCTATTCCGAACCCTAAACCTAAACCGAACCCTAAACCTAACATGAACCCACACCCGAACCCGAACCCAAAATCTAACACAAACCCTAACCCTAACCCAAACCCGAACCTAACCCGAACCCTAACCCAACCCGAACCCTAACCCGAACCCTAAACCTAACCCTAACCATACCCCGAATCCTAACCCTAACCCTAACCCGAACCCGAACCGTAACACTAACCCTAACCCTAACCTGAACCCTAACACTAAACCTAACCAGAACCCGAACCCTAACCCTAACCCGAACCCTAATCCTAACCCTAACCCTAATCCTAACCCGAACCCTAACCCTAACCCGAACTCTAACCGTCACCCTAACCCGAACCCGAACCCTAACCCTAACACGGAACCTAACCCTAACCCGAACCCTAACCCGAACCCTAACCCGAACCCAAACCCGAACCCTAACTCGAAACCTAACCCGAACACGAACCCTAACCCTAACCCTAACCCTAACCCAAACCCGAACCCTAACCCTAATCCTAACCCTAACCCTAACCCTAACCATAACCCTAACCCGAACCAGAACCCTAACCCGACCCTACCCTAAGCCTATCCCTAACCTGAACCCTAACCCTAACCCTAACCCTAACCCTAACCCTAACCCAACCCGGACCCTAACCCTAACCGTAACCCTAACCCGAAACCTAACCCTAACCTGACCCTAACCCTAACCGTGTCCCTAACCGGAAATCTAACCCTAAGCCTAACCCTAACCCGAACCCGAACCCTAACCCTAACGCTAACCGAAACCCTAACCCTAACCCGACCTTAACCCTAACCCTATCCCTAACCAGAACCCTAAGAGGAACCCTAACCCTAACCCAAACCTAACCATAACCCTAAGCCTAACCCCAACCCGAAACCTAAACTTAACCCTAACCCGAACCCGAACCCTAACCCTAACCCTAACCCGAATGCTAACCCTAACCCGACCCTAACCCTAACCCTATCCCTAACCTGAACCCAAACCCGAACCCGAACCCGAAACCTAACCCTAACCCTAACCCTAACCCTAAACCTAACCCTAACTCAAACACTAAACCTCACCCTAAACCTAAATCGAACCCTAACCCTAACACTAACCCTAACCCGAACCCAAACCCGAGCGCTAACCCGAAACCTAACCCTAACCCTAACCCGAAACCTAACCCTAACCCACACAGAACCCTACCCCTAACACGAATCCAAACCCGAAAGCGAACCCAAAATCTAACCCGAACACGAACTCTAACCCGAACCCGAACCCTTACCCTAACCCTAACCCAACCAGAACCCTAACCCGAACCCGAACCCTAACGCAAACCCGAATCCTAACCCTAACCCTAACCCGAACACTAACCCTAACCAAACCCTAATCCGAACCCTAACCCTACCCTAACCCGAACCCTAACACTAAACCTAACCCAAACCCAAAGCCAAACACTAACCCTAACCCAAATGTTACCCGAACGCGAACCCTAACCAAAAACCGAACCCGCACCCTAACCCTAACCTGAAACCTAACCCTAACCCTAACCATAACCGGAACCCTAACCCTGAATCAAACCCTAACCCGAACCCTAAACCTAACCCTAACCCAACCCGAATCCTAACCTGAACCCTAACCCGAACCCTAACAATTACACTAACCCTAACCCTAACCCTAACCCGAACTCTAACCCTAACCCTAACCCTAACCCGAACACTAACCCTAACCCGACACTAACCCTAACCCTATCCCTAAC
The DNA here is from genome assembly GCF_024610735.1 of Ursus americanus. NCBI lineage: Eukaryota > Metazoa > Chordata > Mammalia > Carnivora > Ursidae > Ursus > Ursus americanus. The sequence goes on along the minus strand of NC_142129.1, from coordinate 103,022,074 downwards.
CTTAAACCTAACCCTAACCCTAACCCTACCCCAAACCTAATCCTAACCCTAAACCTGACCCGAACCCAAATCCTAAACCTCACCCTAACCCTAACCCTAACCTTAACCCTAAACCTAACCCGAACCCAAACCCAAAACCTCACCCTAAACCTAACCCTACCCCTAACCCGAACCCGAAACCTAACTCTAATCCGCACCCGAAACCTAACCAGAACCCTAACCCTACCCCGAACCCGAAGAGTAACCCGAACCCAAACCCGACCATTACCCTAACCCTATACCTAACCTGAAACCTAACCCTAACCCTAACCCTAACCCGAACCCTAAACCTAACCCTAACCCTAACCCGAACCCTAACCCGAACCCTAACCCTAAACCGAACCGGAACCCTAACCTTAACCCAAACCCGAACCCTAACCCTAACCCTAACCCGAAACTGAACCCTACCCGTAACCCAAAACCTAATCGTAACCCTAGCCCTAAACGTCACCCGAACCATAACCCAAACCCGAACCCGAACCCTAACCCTAACCCTAACACTAACCCTAACCCTAAACCGAACCCTAAGAGGAACGCTAACCCAAACCCTAACCCTAACCCGAACGCGGACCATAACCGTAAACCTAACCCGAACCCAAACCCTAAACCTCACTGTAACCCTAAACCGAACCCGAACCCTAACCCTAACCCTAACCCGGCCCGAAGCCTAACCCTAACCCGAAACCTAAACCTAACCCGAACCCTAAACCTAACCCTAACCCGAACCCTAACCCTAACCCTAACCTGAACCCGAACCCTAACGCTTACCCGAAACCTAACCCGAACGGGAACCCTAAACCTAACGCTAACGCTAACCCTAACCCTAACCTGAATCCTAACCCTAACCCTAACCTGAAGCCGAAACCCTAACCCTAACCCTAAACCTAACCCTAACACGAACCCTAACCCAAACCTTTACCCTAACCCTAACCCTACTCCAAACCCGAACCCTAACGCTACCCCGAACCCTAACCCAAACCCAAAACCTACCCCTAATCCGAACCCTAACCCTAAACCGAACCCTAACCCTAACACGAACCACAACCCGAACGCGAACCCAAAATCTAACCCGAACCCAAATCCAAACCCTAACCCTAACCCAAATCTTAACCCGAACTCTAACCCTAACCCTAACCCTAACCCTAACCCTAACCCTAACCCAAATCTTAACCCGAACTCTAACCCTAACCCTAACCCTAACCCTAACCCTAACCCTAACCCTAACCCTAACCCAACCCTAAACCTAACCCTAACCCTAACCCTAACCCTAACCCTAACCCTAACCCGATCCCGAACCCTAACCCGAACCCGAACCCGAACCCGAACCCTATCCCAAAGCCTAACACTAACCGTAACCCTAACCCGAACCCTAATCCTAACCCTAACCCTAACCCTACCTGAAGCCTAACCCTAAACCTAAACCTAACCCTAACCCGAAACCTACCCCTAACCCAAACCCGAACCCGAATCCTAACCCTAAACCTAACCCTAACCCGAAACCTAACCCTAATCCGAACCCTAACCCGAACCCGAACCCTAACTCTAACCCGAACCCGAACCCAAACCCTAACCCTAACCTTAACCCTAACCCTAACCTAACCCTAACCCTAACCCTAACCCTAACCCGAACCCTAACCCTAACCCTAACTCGAACCCTAACCCGAACCCTAACCCTAACCCTAACCCTAACCCGAATCTGAACACTAACACGAACCCTAACCCTAACCCCAACACTAACCCTAACCCTAACCCGAACCCGAACCCTAACCCTAACCCGATCCCGAACCCTATCACTAACCCTAACCCGAACCCTAACCCTAACCCTCACCCGAACCCTAACAATAACCCTAAACCTAAATCTAACCCGAACCCTAACCCTAACACTAACCCTAACCCTAACACTAACCATAACACGAAACCTAACCCGAAACCTAACCCTAACTGTAACCCGATCCCAAACCCTAACCCTTACCCTAACCCGAACCCTAACCCAACCCTAAACCTAACCCTAACCCTAACCCGAACCCGAACCCTAACCCTAACCTGAACCCGAACCCTAACCCTAACCCGAACCCTAACCGTAACCCGAACCAGAACCCTAACCCTAACACTAACCCTAACCCGAACCCTAACACTAACCCTGACCCTAACCCGATCCCGAACCCTAACCCTACCCCTAACCCTAACCCTAATGCTAACCCGAACCCTAACCCGAACCCAAACCCTAACCCTACACCGAAACCTAACCCTAACCCGAACCCGAACCCTAACCCTAACCCGAACCCGAACCCGATCCCTAACTGAAACCGGAACCCTAACCCGAACCCTAACCCAAACCCTAACCCTAACCCGAAACCTAACCCTAACCCAAACCCGAACCCTAACCCTAACACTAACCCTAACCCAAACCCTAACCATAACCCGAACCCGAACCCTAACCCTAACCCGATCCCTAAACCTAACCCTAACCCTAACCCTAACCCTAACCCGAACCCTATCCCTAACCCTAACCCGATCCCGAACCCTATCCCTAACCCTAACCCGAACCCTAACCCTAATCCGAACCCGAACCCTAACCCTAACCCTAACCCTTACCCGAACCCTAACCTAACCCAAACACTAACCCTAACCAGAAACCTAACCCTAACCCTAACCCTAACCCGAACCCGAACCCTAAACTAACCCTAAACCTAACCCTAACCCTAACCCTAACCCGAAAACTAACCCTCACCCAAACCCGAACACTAACCGTAACCCTAACCCTAACCCTAACCCTAAACCGAAACCTAATCCTAACCCAAACCCGAACCCTAACCCTAACACTAACCCGAACCCTAACCCTAACCCAAACCCTAACCCTAACCCTAAACCGAAACCTAACCCTAAACCAAACCCGAACCCTAACCCTAATATTAACCCTAACCCGAACCCGAACCCGAACACTAACCAAAACCGGAAACCTAACCCGAACCCTAACCCAAACCCTAACCCTAACCTGAAACCTAACCCTAACCCAAACCCGAACCCTAACCCTAAACCTAACACGAACCCTAACCCGAACCCTAACCGGAACCCTAACCCTAACCCGAAACCGAACCCGAACCCTAAAGCTAACCTGAACCCTAAACCTAACCCTAGCCCTAACCCGAACCTTGGCCCGAAACCTAATTCGAAACCTAACCCGGACCCTAACCCGAAACACTACCTGATCCCTAACCCAAACCCTAACCCTAACCCTAACCGTAACCCGAACACTAACTCTAACCCTAACCCTAACCCTAACCCTAACCCAAAACCTAACCCTAAACCGAAACCTATCCCTAACCCTAACCCTAACCCGAACCCGAACCCGAACCCAAAACCTAACCCTAACCCATATCCTATCCCTAACCCGAACCCTAACACTAACCCCAAACCTAACCCTAACCCAAACCCGAACCCTAACCCGAACCCGAACCCAAACCCTAAACCTAACCCGAACTCTAACCGTAACCCTGCCCCTAACCCGAACCCGAACCCGAACCGTAACCCTAACCCTAAACCTAACCCTAATTCGAACCCTAACCCGAACCCGAAACCTAACCCTAAACCTAACCCGAACCCTAACCCGAACCCGAACCCTAACCCTAATCCTAACCCGAACCCTAACCCTAACCTGAACCCTATCCCTAACCCTAACCCTAACCCTAACCCTAACCCTAACCCAAACCCGAACACTAACCCTAACACTAACCCTAACCCACCCTAACCATAACCCGAACCCTACCCGAACCCTAACCCTAACCCTAACCCGATCCCGAACCCTAACCCTAACCCTAAGCCGAACCCTAACCCGAACCTAACCCTAACCCTAACCCTAACCCTAACCCGAACCCGAACCCTAACCCTAACCCGAACCAGAACCCTAACCCTAACCCGAACCCTAACCCTAACACGAACCAGAACCCTAACGCTAACCCTAACCCTAACCCGAACCCTAAGCCGAACCCGAACACGAACCCTAACCCTAACCCGAACCCTAACCCTAACCTGAAACCTAACACTAACCCTGACCCTAACCCGATCCCGAACCCTAACCCTACCCCTAACCCTAACCCTAATCCTAACCCGAACCCTAACCAGAACCCGAACCCTAACCCTAACCTTAACCCTAACCGAACCCTATCCCAAACCCTAACCGTTACCGTAACCCGATCCCGAACGCTAACCCTAACCGTAACCCGAACGCTAAACCTAACCCTAACCCGAACCCTAACCCTAACCCGAAGCAGAACCCTAACCCTAACCCTAACCCTAACCCGAACCCGAACCCTAACCCTAACCCGATCCCGAACCCTAACCCTACCCTTAACCCGAACCCTAACCCTAATCCGATACCGAACCCTAACCCTAACCCTAATCCGAACCCTAACCCTACACCTAACCCTAACCCAAACCCGAACCCTAACCCTAACCCTAACCCTAACACTAACCCTGACCCTAACCCGATCCCGAACCCTAACCCTACCCCTAACCCTAACCCTAATGCTAACCCGAACCCTAACCCTAACCCAAACCCTAACCCTAAACCGAAACCTAACCCTAACCCGAACCCGAACCCTAACCCTAACCCGAACCCGAACCCGATCCCTAACCGAAACCGGAACCCTAACCCGAACCCTAACCCAAACCCTAACCCTAACCCGAAACCTAACCCTAACCCAAACCCGAACCCTAACCCTAACACTAACCCTAACCCAATCCCTAAACATAACCCGAACCCGAACCCTAACCCTAACCCGATCCCTAACCCTAACCCTAACCCTAACCCGAACCGTATCCCTAACCCTAACCCGATCCCGAACCCTATCCCTAACCCTAACCCTAACCCTAACCCTAACCCGAACCCGAACCCTAAACTAACCCTAAACCTAACCCTAACCCTAACCCTAACCCGAAAACTAACCCTCACCCAAACCCGAACACTAACCCTAACCCTAACCCTAACCTAACCCTAACCCTAACCCTAACCCTAACCCTAAACCGAAACCTAATCCTAACCCAAACCCGAACCCTAACCCTAACACTAACCCGAACCCTAACCCTAACCCAAACCCTAACCCTAACCCTAAACCGAAACCTAACCCTAAACCAAACCCGAACCCTAACCCTAATATTAACCCTAACCCGAACCCGAACCCGAACACTAACCGAAACCGGAAACCTAACCCGAACCCTAACCCAAACCCTAACCCTAACCCGAAACCTAACCCTAACCCAAACCCGAACCCTAACCCGAACACTAACCCTAACCCAAACCCTAACCATGACCCGAACCCTACCCGAACCCTAACCCTAACCCTAACCCTAACCCTAACCCTGACCCTAACCCGATTCCGAACCCTAACCCTACCCCTAACCCTAACCCTAATCCTAACCCTAACCCTAACCCTAACCCCAACCCTAACGCTAACCCTAACCCTAACACTAATCCTAACCGTAACCCTAACCCGAAGCCTTACCCTAACCCTAAACCGAACCCTAACCTTAACCCTAACCCTAACCCTAACCCGAACCCGAACCCTATCCCTAACCCTAACCCGACCCCGAACCCTATCCCTAACCCTAACCCGAACCCGAACCCAAATCCTAACCCTAACCCTAACCCTAACCCTAAACCGAACCCTAACCCTAACCTGAACCCTAACCCTAACCCTTTCCCTAACCCGAACCTGAACCCTAACCCTAACCCAAACCTAATCCTACCCCAACCCTAACCCGAAACCTAACCCTATCCCGAAACCTAACCATAACACTAACCCGAAACCTATCCCTAACCGGAACCTGAACCCTAACCCTAACTCTAACACTAACCCTAACCCTAACCCCAACCCCAACTCTAACCCTAACCCTAACTCTAACCCTAACCCGAACCCTAACGTAACCCTAACACTAACCCTAACCCGAACCCTAACCCGAACCCGAACCCTAACCTTAACCCTAACCCGAACCCGAACCCTAATCCTAACCCAAACCCTAACCCTAACCCTAAACCTAACCCAAACCCGATCCCGAATCCTAACCCTAACCCTAACCCTAACCCGAACCCTAAACCTAACCCGAACCCTAACCCAAACCCGAACCCTAATCCGAACCTGAACCCGAACCCTAACACTAACCCGAAACCTAACCCTAACACTAATCTGAACCCGAACCCTAACCCTAACCCTAATCCTAACCCTAACTTAACCAGAACCCTAAACCTAACCCGAACCCTAACCCTAACCTTAAACCTACCCTAACCCGAAACCTAACCCTAACACTAACCCTAACCCTAAACCTAACCCAAACCAGAACCCTAACCCTAACAGTAACCCTAACCCTAAACCTAACCCTAACCCGAAACCTAAACCTAACCCAAACCCGAACCCTAACCCTAACACTAACCCTAACCCGAAACCTAACCCTAACCCAAACCCGAACCCTAACCCTAACCCTAACACTAACCTTAACCCTAACCCGAACCCGAACCCTAATCCAAACCCGAACCCGAACCCTAACCCTAATCCTAACCCGAACCCTAACCCTAAACTGAAACCTATCCCTAAACCTAACCCTAACCCTAACCCAAAACCTAACCCTAACCCAAACACGAACCCTAACCCTAAACCTAACACGAACCCTAACCCGAACCATAAACGGAACCCTAACCCTAACCTGAAACCGAACCCAAACCCTAAAGCTAACCTGAACCCTAAACCTAACCCTAGCCCTAACCCGAACCTTGGCCCGAAACCTAACTCGAAACCTAACCCGGACCCTAACCCGAAACCCTACCTGATCCCTAACCCAAACCCTAACCCTAACCCTAACCCGAACACTAACTCTAACCCTAACCCTAACCCTAACCCAAACCCTAACCCTAAACCGAAACCTATCCCTAACCCTAACCCTAACCCGAACCCGAACCCGAACCCGAAACCTAACCCGAACCCGAACCCTATACCAAACCCTAACCCTAACCGTAACCCGAACCCGAAACCGAACCCTAACCCTAACCCAAACCCGAACCCTAACCCTAACCCGATCCCGAACCCTAACCTGAACCCGAACCCGAACCCGAACCCTATCCCAAAGCCTAACACTAACCGTAACCCTAACCCGAACCCTAATCCTAACCCTAACCCTAACCCTAACCCTAACCCTAAAGCTACCACTAACCTTAACACTAACCCTAACCCTAACCGTAACCGGAACCCTAACCTTAACCTGAAACCGAACCGGAACCTTTAACCTAACCTGAACCCTAACCATAACCCTAGCCCTAACCCGAACCCTAGCCTGAAACCTAACACGAACCCTAACGCGGACCCTAACCCGAACCCCTACCCGATCCCTAACCCGAAACCTAACCCTAAACCTAACCCTAACCCTAAACCTAACCCTAACCCGAAACCTAACCCTAACCCGAAACCTATCCCTAACCCGAACCCTAACCCTAACCAGAACCCGAACCCGAATCCTAGCCCTAACCCTAACCCTAACCCCAACACTAACCCTAAACCGAACCCTAACCCTAACCTTAATCCTAACCCTAACCTAACCCGAACCCTAACCCTAATCCGAACCCTACCCTAACCCTAAACCTAACCCTAACCCGAAACCTAACCCTAACCCAAACCCGAACCCTAACCCTAACACTAACCCTAACCCTAACCCTAACCCTAACCCGAAACCTATCCCTAACCCTAACCCGATCCCGAAACCTATCCCTAACCCTAACCCGAACCCAAACCTAACCCTAACCCTAACCCTAACCCTAACCCTAACCAAACCCGAATCTAACCCTAACCCTATCTCTAACCCGAACCCGAAAACTAACCCTAAACCAAGCCTAACCCTAACCCGAACCCTAACCCGAACCCTGACCCTAACCCGAACCCTAACCATAACCCTAAACCGAAACCTATCCCTAACCCGAACCCGAACCCTAACACTAACACTAACACTAACCGTAACCCTAACCCCAACCCGAACCGTAACCCTAACCCAAACCCTAACCCGAACCCTGACCTAACCCTAACCCGAAACCTAACCCGAAACCTAACCCTAACCCTAACCCTAATCCTAACCCTAACCTAACACGAACCATAACCCTAACCCTATATCTAACCCGAACCCGAAACCTAACCCTAACCCAAGCCTAACCCTAAACCGAACCCTGCCCCTAACCCGAACCCTAACAATAACCCTAACCCGAAACCTATCCCTAACCCGAACCCGAACCCTAACCCTAACACTAACACTAACCGTAACCCTAACCCCAACCCGAACCCTAACCCTAACCCTAACCCTAACCCTAACCCGAACCCTGACCTAACCCTAACCCTAACCCGAAACCTAACCCTAACCCTAACCCGATCCCGAACCCGAATCCTAACCCTAACCCTAACCCGAACCCGAACCCTAACCCTAACCCGAACCTAACCCGAACCCTAACTCTAACCCGAACCCGAACCCGAACCCTACCCTGAACCCTAACCCTAACCCCAACCCTAACCCTAACCCTAACCCTAACCCTAATCCTAACCCTAACCCTTACCCGAACCCTAACCCTAACCCGAACCCGAACCCTAACCCTAACACTAACCCGAACCCTAACCCAAACCCGAACCCTATTCCAAACCCTAACCCTAACCCTTACCCGAACCCTAACCCTAACCCGAACCCGAACCCTAACCCTAACACTAACCCGAACCCTAACCCAAACCCGAACCCTATTACAAACCCTAACCCTAACCCTAACCCTAACCCTAACCCGAACCCGAACCAGAACCCGAACCCTAAACCTAACACGAACCCGAACCCTAACCGTAACCCTAAAACTAACCCTAACCCTAATCCTAACCCTAACCTAACCCGAACCCTAACCCTAACCCTATCCCTAACCTGAACCCGAACCCTAACCCTAACCCAAACCTAATCCTACCCCAACCCTAACCCTAACCCTAACCCTAACCCGAACCCGAACCCTAACCCTAACCCTAAACCTAACCCTAACCCTAACCCGAACCCTATCCCTAACCCTAACCCGATCCCGAACGCTATCCCTAACCCTAACCCGAACCCAAACCCTAAACCGAAACAGAACCCTAACCCTAACCCTAAACCGAACCCGAACCAGAACCAGAACACGAACCCTAACCCGAACCCTAACCCGAACCCGAACCCGACCCGAACCCTAACCCAAACCCGAAACCGAACCCGAACCAGAACACGAACCCAAACCCTAACCCTAACCCTAACCCTAACCCTAAAGCTACCACTAACCTTAACACCAACCCTAACCCTAACCGTAACCGGAACCCTAACCCTAACCCGAAACCGAACCCGAACCTTTAACCTAACCTGAACCCTAACCATAACCCTAGCCCTAACCCGAACCCTAGCCTGAAACCTAACCCGAACCCTAACGCGGACCCTAACCCGAACCCCTACCCGATCCCTAACCCGAAACCTAACCCTAAACCTAACCCTAACCCTAAACCTAACCCTAACCCGAAACCTAACCCTAACCCGAAACCTATCCCTAACCCGAACCCTAACCCTAACCAGAACCCGAACCCGAATCCTAGCCCTAACCCTAACCCTAACCCCAACCCTAACCCTAAACCGAACCCGAACCCTAACCCTAACCTTAATCCTAACCCTAACCTAACCCGAACCCTAACCCTAATCCGAACCCTAACCTTACCCTAAACCTAACCCTAACCCGAAACCTAACCCTAACCCAAACCCGAACCCTAACCCTAACACTAACCCTAACCCTAACCCTAACCCTAACCCTAACCCGAAACCTATCCCTAACCCTAACCCGATCCCGAAACCTATCCCTAACCCTAACCCGAACCCTAACCATAATCCGAACCCGAACCCTAACCCTAAACCTAACCCTAACCCTAACCCGAACCCGAACCCTAACAATAACCCGACGCAGAACCCTAAACCTAACGCTAACCCAAACCCTAACGTGAACCCGAACCCGAACCCTAACCCTAACCCTAACCCTAACCCTAATCCTAACCCGATCCCGAACCCTAACCCTAACCCGAACCCTAACCCGTACCCTAACCCTAACCCTAACCCTAACCCTAATCATAACCCTAACCCGAACCCTAACCCTAACCCGAACCCTAACCTAAACCTAACTCTAACTCTAACCCTAACCCTAAACCGAACCCGAACCCTAACCCTAACCCAAACTCTAACCCGAACCCTAAACCTAAACCGAACCCAAACCCGAATCCTAAAGCTACCCTAATCCTGAACCGACCCTAACCCTAACCCGAACCCTAACCCGAACCCGAACCCTAATCCGAACCCGAACCCGAACCCTAACCCTAACCTGAACCCTAACCCTAACCCGAACCCAATCCCAAACCCTAATCCGAACCCGAACCCTAAACCTAACCCTAACCCTAACCCGATCCCGAACCCTAACCCTAACCACAACCCTAACCCTAACCCGAACCCTAACCCTAACCCTAACTCGAACCTGAACCCTAACCCTAACCCTAATCCTAACCCTAACCTAACCTGAACCCTAACCCTAACCCTTTCCCTAACCCGAACCTGAACCCTAACCCTAACCCAAACCTAATCCTACCCCAACCCTAACACGAAACCTAACCCTATCCCGAACCCTAACCATAACACTAACCCGAAACCTATCCCTAACCGGAACCTGAACCCTAACCCTAACTCTAACACTAACCCTAACCCTAACCCCAACCCCAACTCTAACCCTAACCCTAACTCTAACCCTAACCCGAACCCTAACGTAACCCTAACACTAACCCTAACCCGAACCCTAACCCGAACCCGAACCCTAACCTTAACCCTAACCCGAACCCGAACTCTAATCCTAACCCAAACCCTAACCCTAACCCTAAACCTAACCCAAACCCGAACCCGAATCCTAACCCTAACCCTAACCCTAACCCGAAACCTAACCCTATCCCGAACCCTAACCCAAACCCGAACCCTAATCCGAACCTGAACCCGAACCCTAACACTAACCCGAACCCTAACCCTAACCCTAATCCGAACCCGAACCCTAACCCTAACCCTAATCCTAACCCTAACCTAACCCGAACCCTAACCCTAACCTGAACACTGACCCTAACCCTAACCCTAACCCTAACCAGAAACTTAACCCTAAACCAAACCCAAACCCTAACCCTAACACTAACCCGAAACCGAACCCTAACCATAACCCTAACCCTAACCTAAACCGAACCCTAAACCGAAACCTATCCCTAACCCGAACCCGAACCCTAACCCTAACACTAACACTAACCCTAACCCTAACCCCAACCCGAACCCTAACCCTAACCCTAACCCTAACCCGAACCCTGACCTAACCCTAACACTAACCCTAACCCGAACCCTAACCCGACCCCGAACCCGAACCGTAACCCTAACCCTAACCCGAACCCTAACCCTAACCCTAACCCGAATCCGAACCCTAACCCTAACCATAAGTCTAACCCTAACCCAAAACCTAACCCTAACCCCAACCTGAACCCGAACCCTAACCCTAACCCTAATCCTAACCCTAACCTAACCCGAACCCTAACCCTAACCCTATCCCTAACCCGAACCCTAACCCTAACCCAAACCTAACCCTAACTCTAACCCTAACCCTAATCCTAAACAAACCCGAATCTAACCCTAACCCTATCTCTAACCCGAACCCGAAAACTAACCCTAAACCAAGCCTAACCCTAACCCGAACCCTAACCCGAACCCTGACCCTAAACCGAACCCTAACCATAACCCTAAACCGAAACCTATCCCTAACCCGAACCCGAACCCTAACACTAACACTAACACTAACCGTAACCCTAACCCCAACCCGAACCCTAACCCTAACCCTAAACCGAACCCGAACCCTAACCCTAACCTTAACCCTAAACCTAACCCTAACCCGAAACCTATCCCTAACTCTAACCCGAACACGAACCCTAAACCTAACCCTAACCCGAACCCTAACCCTAACCCGAAGCAGAACCCTAACCCTAACCCTAACCCTAACTCTAACCGTAACCCTGACCCTAACCCGAACACAAACCATAACCCTAACCCTAACCCTAACACTAACCCTAATCCTAACCCTAACCCGAACCGTAACCCGAACCCGAAACCTAACCGTAACCCTAACCCGAACCCTAAACCTAATCCTAACCCGAACCCTAACCCTAACCTGAACCCTATCCCTAACCCTAACCCTAATCCTAACCCGAACCCAAAACCTAACCCTAACCCAAACCCGAACCCTAACCCTAACCCTAACCCGAACCCTAACCCGAACCCTAACCGGAACCCTAACCCTAACCTGAACCCTAACCCTAATCCTAACCCGAACCCTAACCCTAACCTGAACCCTATCCCTAACCCTAACCCTAATCCTAACCCGAACCCAAAACCTAACCCTAACCCGAACCCTAACCCTAACCCTAACCCAAACCCTAACACTAACCCTAACCCTAACCCTAACCCAAACCCTAACCCTAACCCTAAACCGAAACCTAACCCTAACCCAAACCCGAAACCTAACCCTAATATTAACGCTAACCCGAACCCGAAACCGAAACCTAACCGAAACCGGAACCCTAACCCGAACCCTGACCCAAACCTTAACCCTAACCCGAAACCTAACCCTAACCCAAACCCGAACCCTAACCCGAACCTAACCCTAACCCTAACCCTAACCCGAACCCGAACCCTAACCCTAACCCGAACCAGAACCCTAACCCTAACCCGAACCCTAACCCTAACACGAACCAGAACCCTAACGCTAACCCTAACCCTAACCCGAACCCTAAGCCGAACCCGAACACGAACCCTAACCCTAACCCGAACCCTAACCCTAACCCGAAACCTAACACTAACCCTGACCCTAACCCGATCCCGAACCCTAACCCTACCCCTAACCCGAACCCTAACCCTAACCCTAACTCGAACCTGAACCCTAACCCTAACCCTAATCCTAACCCTAACCTAACCTGAACCCTAACCCTAACCCTTTCTCTAACCCGAACCTGAACCCTAACCCTAACCCAAACCTAATCCTACCCCAACCCTAACACGAAAACTAACCCTATCCCGAACCCTAACCATAACACTAACCCGAAACCTATCCCTAACCGGAACCTGAACCCTAACCCTAACTCTAACACTAACCCTAACCCTAACCCCAACCCCAACTCTAACCCTAACCCTAACTCTAACCCTAACCCGAACCCTAACGTAACCCTAACACTAACCCTAACCCGAACCCTAACCCGAACCCGAACCCTAACCTTAACCCTAACCCGAACCCGAACTCTAATCCTAACCCGTACCCTAACCCTAACACTAACCCTAACCCTAATCCTAACCCTAACCCGAACCCTAACCCTAACCCGAACCCTAACCCTAACCTGAACCCTAACCCTAACTCTAACACTAACCCTAACCCTAACCCCAACCCCAACTCTAACCCTAACCCTAACTCTAACACTAACCCGAACCCTAACGTAACCCTAACACTAACCCTAACCCGAACCCTAACCCGAACCCGAACCCTAACCTTAACCCTAACCCGAACCCGAACTCTAATCCTAACCCAAACCCTAACCCTAACCCTAAACCTAACCCAAACCCGAACCCGAATCCTAACCCTAACCCTAACCCTAACCCGAAACCTAACCCTAACCCGAACCCTAACCCAAACCCGAACCCTAATCCGAACCTGAACCCGAACCCTAACACTAACCCGAACCCTAACCCTAACCCTAATCCGAACCCGAACCCTAACCCTAACCCTAATCCTAACCCTAACCTAACCCGAACCCTAACCCTAACCTGAACCCTGACCCTAACCCTAACCCTAACCCTGACCAGAAACCTAACCCTAACCCAAACCCAAACCCTAACCCTAACACTAACCCGAAACCGAACCCTAACCCTAACCCTAACCCTAACCCTAACCCTAACCCTAACCCTAACCCTAACCCGAACCCGAACCCTAACCTTAACCCTAACCCTAACCCTAACCCTAACCCTAACCCTAACCCTAACCCGAACCCTAACCCGAACCCAAACCCTAACCTTAACCCTAACCCGAACCCGAACTCTAATCCTAACCCAAACCCTAACCCTAACCCTAAACCTAACCCAAACCCGAACCCGAATCCTAACCCTAACCCTAACCCTAACCCGAAACCTAACCCTAACCCGAACCCTAACCCAAACCCGAACCCTAATCCGAACCTGAACCCGAACCCTAACACTAACCCGAACCCTAACCCTAACCCTAATCCGAACCCGAACCCTAACCCTAACCCTAATCCTAACCCTAACCTAACCCGAACCCTAACCCTAACCTGAACCCTGACCCTAACCCTAACCCTAACCCTGACCAGAAACCTAACCCTAACCCAAACCCAAACCCTAACCCTAACACTAACCCGAAACCGAACCCTAACCCTAACCCTAACCCTAACCCTAACCCTAACCCTAACCCTAACCCTAACCCGAACCCGAACCGTAACCCTAACCCTAACCCGAACCCTAACCCTAACCCTAACCCGAATCCGAACCCTAACCCTAACCATAAGCCTAACCCTAACCCAAAACCTAACCCTAACCCCAACCTGAACCCTAACCCTAACCCGAATCCGAACCCTAACCCTAACCATAAGCCTAACCCTAACCCAAAACCTAACCCTAACCCCAACCTGAACCCGAACCCTAACCGTAACCCTAATCCTAACCCTAACCTAACCCGAACCCTAACCCTAACCCTATCCCTAACCCGAACCCTAACCCTAACCCAAACCTAACCCTAACCCTAACCCTAACCCTAATCCTAACCAATCCCGAATCTAACCCTAACCCTATCTCTAACCCGAACCCGAAAACTAACCCTAAACCAAGCCTAACCCGAACCCGAACCCTAACCCGAACCCTGACCCTAACCCGAACCCTAACCATAACCCTAAACCGAAACCTATCCCTAACCCGAACCTGAACCCTAACACTAACACTAACACTAACCGTAACCCTAACCGCAACCCGAACCGTAACCCTAACCCAAACCCTAAACCGAACCCTGACCTAACCCTAACCCGAAACCTAACCTGAAACCTAACCCTAACCCTAACCCTAATCCTAACCCTAACCTAACACGAACCCTAACCCTAACCCTATCTCTAACCCGAACCCGAAACTTAACCCTAACCCAAGCCTAACCCTAACCCGAACCCTAACCCGAACCCTGCCCCTAACCCGAACCCTAACCATAACCCTAACCCGAAACCTATCCCTAACCCGAACCCGAACCCTAGCCCTAACACTAACACTAACCGTAATCCTAACCCCAATCCGAACCCAAACCCTAACCCTAACCCTAACCCGAACCCGAACCCTGACCTAACCCTAACCCTAACCCGAAACCTAACCCTAACCCAAACCCGAACACTAACCATAACACTAACCCTAACCTTAACCCTAACCCTAAACCGAACCCTAACCCGAATCCTAACCCTAACCCTAACCCGAAACCTAACCCTAACCCTAACCCGAACCCTAACCGGAACCCTATCCCTAACCAGAACCCTAACCCTAACCCGAACCCGAATCCTAACCCTAACCCTAACCCTAACCCGAACCCTAACCCTAACCCGAAACCTAAACCGAACCCTAACTCTAACCCGAACCCGAACGCGAACCCTACCCCGAACCCTAACCCGAACCCCAACCCTTAACCTAACCCTCACCCTAACCCTAACCCTAATCCTAATCCTAACCCTTACCCGAACCCTAACCCTAACCCGAACCCGAACCCTAACCCTAACACTAACCCGAACCCTAACCCAAACCCGAACCCTATTACAAACCCTAACCCTAACCCGAACCCTAACCCGAACCCGAACCCGAACCCGAACCCGAACCCTAAACCTAACACGAACCCGAACCCTAACCGTAACCCTAAAACTAACCCTAACCCTAATCCTAACCCTAACCTAACCCGAACCCTAACCCAAACCCGAACCCTATTACAAACCCTAACCCTAACCCGAACCCTAACCCGAACCCGAACCCTAATCCGAACCCGAACCCGAACCCTAACCCTAACCTGAACCCTAACCCTAACCCGAACCCAATCCCAAACCCTAATCCGAACCCGAACCCTAAACCTAACCCTAACCCTAACCCGATCCCGAACCCTAACCCTAACCACAACCCTAACCCTAACCCGAACCCTAACCCTAACCCTAACTCGAACCTGAACCCTAACCCTAACCCTAATCCTAACCCTAACCTAACCTGAACCCTAACCCTAACCCTTTCCCTAACCCGAACCTGAACCCTAACCCTAACCCAAACCTAATCCTACCCCAACCCTAACACGAAACCTAACCCTATCCCGAACCCTAACCATAACACTAACCCGAAACCTATCCCTAACCGGAACCTGAACCCTAACCCTAACTCTAACACTAACCCTAACCCTAACCCCAACCCCAACTCTAACCCTAACCCTAACTCTAACCCTAACCCGAACCCTAACGTAACCCTAACACTAACCCTAACCCGAACCCTAACCCGAACCCGAACCCTAACCTTAACCCTAACCCGAACCCGAACTCTAATCCTAACCCAAACCCTAACCCTAACCCTAAACATAACCCAAACCCGAACCCGAATCCTAACCCTAACCCGAACCCTAACCCTAACCCTAACCCTAACCCTAACCCTAACCAGAAACCTAACCCTAACCCAAACCCAAACCCTAACCCTAACACTAACCCGAACCCGAACCCTAACCATAACCCTAACCCTAACCTAAACCGAACCCTAAACCGAAACCTATCCCTAACCCGAACCCGAACCCTAACCCTAACCCTAACCCTAACCCGAACCCTAACCTAACCCTAACACTAACCCTAACCCGAACCCTAACCCGAACCCGAACTCGAACCCTAACCCTAAACCTAACCCTAATCCTAATCCGATCCCGAACCCTAACCCTAACCGTAACCCGAACCCTAACCGGAACCCTAACCCTAACCGTAACCCTAACCCTAACCCGAACCCTAACACTAACCCTAACCCGAATCCGAACCCTAACCCTAACCATAAGTCTAACCCTAACCCAAAACCTAACCCTAACCCCAACCTGAACCCGAACCCTAACCCTAACCCTAATCCTAACCCTAACCTAACCCGAACCCTAACCCTAACCCTATCCCTAACCCGAACCCTAACCCTAACCCAAACCTAACCCTAACTCTAACCCTAACCCTAATCCTAAACAAACCCGAATCTAACCCTAACCCTATCTCTAACCCGAACCCGAAAACTAACCCTAAACCAAGCCTAACCCTAACCCGAACCCTAACCCGAACCCTGACCCTAAACCGAACCCTAACCATAACCCTAAACCGAAACCTATCCCTAACCCGAACCCGAACCCTAACACTAACACTAACACTAACCGTAACCCTAACCCCAACCCGAACCCTAACCCTAACCCTAAACCGAACCCGAACCCTAACCCTAACCTTAACCCTAAACCTAACCCTAACCCGAAACCTATCCCTAACTCTAACCCGAACACGAACCCTAAACCTAACCCTAACCCGAACCCTAACCCTAACCCGAAGCAGAACCCTAACCCTAACCCTAACCCTAACTCTAACCGTAACCCTGACCCTAACCCGAACACAAACCATAACCCTAACCCTAACCCTAACACTAACCCTAATCCTAACCCTAACCCGAACCGTAACCCGAACCCGAAACCTAACCGTAACCCTAACCCGAACCCTAAACCTAATCCTAACCCGAACCCTAACCCTAACCTGAACCCTATCCCTAACCCTAACCCTAATCCTAACCCGAACCCAAAACCTAACCCTAACCCAAACCCGAACCCTAACCCTAACCCTAACCCGAACCCTAACCCGAACCCTAACCGGAACCCTAACCCTAACCTGAACCCTAACCCTAATCCTAACCCGAACCCTAACCCTAACCTGAACCCTATCCCTAACCCTAACCCTAATCCTAACCCGAACCCAAAACCTAACCCTAACCCGAACCCTAACCCTAACCCTAACCCAAACCCTAACACTAACCCTAACCCTAACCCTAACCCAAACCCTAACCCTAACCCTAAACCGAAACCTAACCCTAACCCAAACCCGAAACCTAACCCTAATATTAACGCTAACCCGAACCCGAAACCGAAACCTAACCGAAACCGGAACCCTAACCCGAACCCTGACCCAAACCTTAACCCTAACCCGAAACCTAACCCTAACCCAAACCCGAACCCTAACCCGAACCTAACCCTAACCCTAACCCTAACCCGAACCCGAACCCTAACCCTAACCCGAACCAGAACCCTAACCCTAACCCGAACCCTAACCCTAACACGAACCAGAACCCTAACGCTAACCCTAACCCTAACCCGAACCCTAAGCCGAACCCGAACACGAACCCTAACCCTAACCCGAACCCTAACCCTAACCCGAAACCTAACACTAACCCTGACCCTAACCCGATCCCGAACCCTAACCCTACCCCTAACCCGAACCCTAACCCTAACCCTAACTCGAACCTGAACCCTAACCCTAACCCTAATCCTAACCCTAACCTAACCTGAACCCTAACCCTAACCCTTTCTCTAACCCGAACCTGAACCCTAACCCTAACCCAAACCTAATCCTACCCCAACCCTAACACGAAAACTAACCCTATCCCGAACCCTAACCATAACACTAACCCGAAACCTATCCCTAACCGGAACCTGAACCCTAACCCTAACTCTAACACTAACCCTAACCCTAACCCCAACCCCAACTCTAACCCTAACCCTAACTCTAACCCTAACCCGAACCCTAACGTAACCCTAACACTAACCCTAACCCGAACCCTAACCCGAACCCGAACCCTAACCTTAACCCTAACCCGAACCCGAACTCTAATCCTAACCCGTACCCTAACCCTAACACTAACCCTAACCCTAATCCTAACCCTAACCCGAACCCTAACCCTAACCCGAACCCTAACCCTAACCTGAACCCTAACCCTAACTCTAACACTAACCCTAACCCTAACCCCAACCCCAACTCTAACCCTAACCCTAACTCTAACACTAACCCGAACCCTAACGTAACCCTAACACTAACCCTAACCCGAACCCTAACCCGAACCCGAACCCTAACCTTAACCCTAACCCGAACCCGAACTCTAATCCTAACCCAAACCCTAACCCTAACCCTAAACCTAACCCAAACCCGAACCCGAATCCTAACCCTAACCCTAACCCTAACCCGAAACCTAACCCTAACCCGAACCCTAACCCAAACCCGAACCCTAATCCGAACCTGAACCCTAACCCGAACTCGAACCCTAACCCTAACCCTAACCCTAATCCTAACCCGATCCCGAACCCTAACCCTAACCGTAACCCGAACCCTAACCGGAACCCTAACCCTAACCGTAACCCTAACCCTAACCCGAACCCTAACCCTAACCCTAACCCGAATCCGAACCCTAACCCTAACCATAAGTCTAACCCTAACCCAAAACCTAACCCTAACCCCAACCTGAACCCGAACCCTAACCCTAACCCTAATCCTAACCCTAACCTAACCCGAACCCTAACCCTAACCCTATCCCTAACCCGAACCCTAACCCTAACCCAAACCTAACCCTAACCCTAACCCTAACCCTAATCCTAACCAAACCCGAATCTAACCCTAACCCTATCTCTAACCCGAACCCGAAAACTAACCCTAAACCAAGCCTAACCCTAACCCGAACCCTAACCCGAACCCTGACCCTAAACCGAACCCTAACCATAACCCTAAACCGAAACCTATCCCTAACCCGAACCCGAACCCTAACACTAACACTAACACTAACCGTAACCCTAACCCCAACCCGAACCCTAACCCTAACCCTAATCAGAAACCGAACCCTAACCCTAACCCTAACTCTAGCCTGAACCCGAACCCTAAACCTAACCCGAAACCTATCCCTAACTCTAACCCGAACACGAACCCTAAACCTAACCCTAACCCGAACCCTAACCCTAACCCGAAGCAGAACCCTAACCATAACCCTAACCCTAACTCTAACCGTAACCCTGACCCTAACCCGAACACAAACCATAACCCTAACCCTAACCCTAACACTAACCCTAATCCTAACCCTAACCCGAACCGTAACCCGAACCCGAAACCTAACCGTAACCCTAACCCGAACCCTAACCCTAATCCTAACCCGAACCCTAACCCTAACCTGAACCCTATCCCTAACCCTAACCCTAATCCTAACCCGAACCCAAAACCTAACCCTAACCCAAACCCGAACCCTAACCCTAACCCTAACCCGAACCCTAACCCGAACCCTAACCGGAACCCTAACCCTAACCCGAACCCTAACCCTAATCCTAACCCGAACCCTAACCCTAACATGAACCCTATCCCTAACCCTAACCCTAATCCTAACCCGAACCCAAAACCTAACCCTAACCCAAACCCGAACCCTAACCCTAACCCTAACCCGAACCCTAACCCGAACCCTAACCGGAACCCTAACCCTAACCTGAACCCTAACCCTAATCCTAACCCGAACCCTAACCCTAACCTGAACCCTATCCCTAACCCTAACCCTAATCCTAACCCGAACCCAAAACCTAACCCTAACCCGAACCCTAACGCTAACCCTAACCCAAACCCTAACACTAACCCTAACCCTAACCCTAACCCAAACCCTAACCCTAACCCTAAACCGAAACCTAACCCTAACCCAAACCCGAACCCTAACCCTAATATTAACGCTAACCCGAACCCGAAACCGAACCCTAACCGAAACCGGAACCCTAACCCGAACCCTGACCCAAACCCTAACCCTAACCCGAAACCTAACCCTAACCCAAACCCGAACCCTAACCCGAACCTAACCCTAACCCTAACCCTAACCCGAACCCGAACCCTAACCCTAACCCGAACCAGAACCCTAACCCTAACCCGAACCCTAACCCTAACACGAACCAGAATCCTAACGCTAAACCTAACCCTAACCCGAACCCTAAGCCGAACCCGAACACGAACCCTAACCCTAACCCGAACCCTAACCCTAACCCGAAACCTAACACTAACCCTGACCCTAACCCAATCCCGAAACCTAACCCTACCCCTAACCCTAACCCTAATCCTAACCCGAACCCTAACCCGAACCCGAACCCTAACCCTAACCTTAACCCTAACCGAACCCTATCCCAAACCCTAACCGTTACCGTAACCCGAGCCCAAACGCTAACCCTAACCGTAACCCGAACTCTAACCCTAACCCTAACCCGAACCCTAAACCTAACCCGAAGCAGAACCCTAACCCTAACCCTAACCCGAACCCTAACCCTAACCCTAACCCGATCCCGAACCCTAACCCTACCCCTAACCCTAACCCTAACCCTAACCCTAACCCGAACCCTATCCCTAACCCTAACCCGATCCCGAACCCTATCCCTAACCCTAACCCGAACCCTAACCCTAATCCGAACCCGAACCCTAACCCTAAACCTAACCCTTACCCGACCCCTAACTTAACCCTAACACTAACCCTAACCAGAACCCTAACCCTAACCCTAACCCTAACCCTAACCCGAACCCTAACCTAACCCTAACCCTAACCCTAACCTAACCCTAACCCTAACCCTAACCCTAACCCTAACCCGAAACCTAACCCTCACCCATCTCCGAACACTAACCCTAACCCTAACCCTAACCTAACCCTAACCCAAACCCTAACCCTAACCCTAAACCGAAACCTAACCCTAACCCAAACCCGAACCCTAACCCTAATATTAACCCTAAACCGAACCCAAACCCGAACCCTATCCGAAACCGGAACCCTAACCCGAACCCTAACCCAAACCCTAACCCTAACCCGAAACCTAACCCTAACCCAAACCCGAACCCTAACCCTAACACTAACCCTAACCCAAACACTAACCATAACCCGAACCCTACCCGAACCCTAACCCTAACCCTAACCCGATCCCGAACCCTAACCCTAACCCGAACCCTAACCCTAACCCTAACCCGAATCCGAACCCTAACCCTAACCATAAGCCTAACCGTAACCCAAAACCTAACCCTAACCCCAACCTGAACCCGAACCCTAACCCTAACCCTAATCCTAACCCTAACCTAACCCGAACCCTAACCCTAACCCTATCCCTAACCCGAACCCTAACCCTAACCCAAACCTAACCCTAACCCTAACCCTAACCCTAACCCTAACCAAACCCGAATCTAACCCTAACCCTATCTCTAACCCGAACCCGAAAACTAACCCTAAACCAAGCCTAACCCTATCCCGAACCCTAACCCGAACCCTGACCCTAACCCGAACCCTAACCATAACCCTAAACCGAAACCTATCCCTAACCCGAACCCGAACCCTAACACTAACACTAACACTAACCGTAACCCTAACCCCAACCCGAACCGTAACCCTAACCCAAACCCTAACCCGAACCCTGACCTAACCCTAACCCGAAACCTAACCCGAAACCTAACCCTAACCCTAACCCTAATCCTAACCCTAACCTAACACGAACCATAACCCTAACCCTATATCTAACCCGAACCCGAAACCTAACCCTAACCCAAGCCTAACCCTAACCCGAACCCTGCCCCTAACCCGAACCCTAACAATAACCCTAACCCGAAACCTATCCCTAACCTGAACCCTAACCCTAACCCTAACCCTAACCCTAACCCGAACCCTAACCCTAACCCTAACCCTAACCCGAACCCTGACCTAACCCTAACCCTAACCCGAAACCTAACCCTAACCCAAACCCGAACACTAACCATAACAATAACCCTAACCCTAACCCTAAACCTAAACCGAACCCTAACCCGAATCCTAACCCTAACCCTAACCCGACACCTAACCCTAACCCTAACCCGAACCCTAACCGGAATTCTATCCCTAACCCTAACCCTAACCCTAACCCAAACCCTAAACCGAACCCTAACCGTAACCCTAACCCTAAACCGAACCCTAACCCAAACCCTAACCCTAAACCTAACCCTAACACGAACCCTAACCCAAACCTTTACCCTAACCCTAACCCTACTCCAAACCCGAACCCTAACGCTACCCCGAACCCTAACCCAAACCCAAAACCTACCCCTAATCCGAACCCTAACCCTAAACCGAACCCTAACCCTAACACGAACCACAACCCGAACGCGAACCCAAAATCTAACCCGAACCCAAATCCAAACCCTAACCCTAACCCAAATCTTAACCCGAACTCTAACCCTAACCCTAACCCTAACCCTAACCCTAACCCTAACCCTAACCCTAACCCTAACCCAAATCTTAACCCGAACTCTAACCCTAACCCTAACCCTAACCCTAACCCTAACCCTAACCCTAACCCTAACCCTAACCCAACCCTAAACCTAACCCTAACCCGAACCCTAACCCTAACCCTAATCCTAACCCTAACCCTAACCCTAACCCTAACCCTAACCCTATCTCTAACCCGAACCCGAAACCTAACCCTAACCCTAACCCTAACCCTAACCCTATCTCTAACCCGAACCCGAACCCTAACACTAACGCTAAACCTAACCCTAACCCGAACCCGAACCCTAACCCTAACCCTAACCCTAACCCTAACACTAACCCGAACCCTAACCTAACCCTAACACTAACCCTAACCCTAACCCGATCCTGAACCCTAACCCTAACCTTAACCCTAACCCTAACCCGAACCCGAACCGTAACCCGAATCCGAACCCGAACCCTAACCCTAACCCTAACCCTAATCCTAACCCTAACCTAACCTGAACCCTAACCCTAAACCTATCTCTAACCCAAACCCGAAACCTAACCCTAACCCAAGCCTAACCCTAACCCGAACCCTAACCCGAACCCTGACCTTAACCCGAACCCTAACCATAACCCTAACCCGAAACCTATCCCTAACCCGAACCCGATCCCTAACCCTAACACTAACACTAACCGTAACCCTAACCCCAACCCGAACCCTAACCCTAACCCTAACCCTAACCCTAACCCGAACCCTGACCTAACCCTAACCCTAACCCTAACCCGAAACCTAACCCTAACCCAAACCCGAACCCTAACCATAACACTAACCCTAACCCTAACCCTAACCCTAAACCGAACCCTAACCCGAATCCTTACCCTAACCCTAACCCGAACCCTAACCCTAAACCGAACCCGAACCCTAACCCTAACCCGAACCCTAACCCGAATCCTAACCCTAACCCTAACCCGAACACGAACCCTAACCCTAACCCGAACCCTAACCCTAACCCTAACCATAACCCTAACCCTAACCCTAACCCGAACCTTAACCCTAACCCTAACCCGAACCCGAACCCTAACCCTCACCCTAACCCTAACCGTAACCTAACCCGAACCCGAACCCTCACCCTAACCCTAACCGTAACCTAACCCGAACCCTAACCCGAACCCTAACCCTAA
Source organism: Ursus americanus (assembly GCF_024610735.1). Lineage (NCBI taxonomy): Eukaryota > Metazoa > Chordata > Mammalia > Carnivora > Ursidae > Ursus > Ursus americanus. The sequence goes on along the minus strand of NC_142129.1, from coordinate 102,997,459 downwards.
CCCAAACGCTGACCCTAACCCTAACCCTAACCCTAACCCGAAACCTAACCCTAACCCAAACCCGAACCCTAATCCTAACACTAACCCTAACCCTAACCCGAACCCTAACCTAACCCTAACACTAACCCTAACCCGAACCCTAACCCGAACCCGAACCCTAACCCGAGACCTAACCCGAACCCGAACCCGAACCCGAACCCCAACCCTAACCCGAACCCGAACCCTATCCCTAACCCGAACCCTAACCCTAACCCGAACCCTATCCCTCACCCGAACCCTAACCCTAACCCGAGCCCTAACCCTAACCCGAACCCGAACCCGAACCCCAACCCTAACCCGAACCCGAACCCTATCCCTAACCTGAACCCTAACCCTAACCCGAACCCCAGCCCGAACCCGAACCCTAACCCTAACCCGAACCCTAACCCGAACCCGAACACGAACCCTAACCCTAACCCGAACCCGAATCCGAACCCTAACCCGAACCCGAACCCGATCCCTAACCCTAACCCAAACCCGAACCCGAACCCGAACCCTAACCTGAACCCGAACCTGAACCCAACCCGAATCCATACCGGAAAGCGAAACCGATACCGAACCTGAACCCGAACCCGAAACCGAACCCTAACCCCTAACCCGAACCTGAACCCGAATCCATAACCGAAAGAGAAACCGATACCGAACCCGAACCCAAAACCGAAACCGAAACCGAACCCTACCCGAACCAGAACCCGAACCCTACCCGAACCCGAACACGAACCAGAACCCAAACCCCGAACCCGAACCCGAACCCAAACCCGAAACCCAACCCGAACCCTAAACCGAACCGGAACCCTAACCCCGAACCCCTAACCCAAACCTGAGGAACACAGCATTGAGACACATTTGACAAAAACCCGCGTCCAACGAAAAATATTTTCTTCATGTGCAAACCCTATCATAACTGCTTTCTGCAAAGTAGCTGTAAGAAACAACAGTGCCCTGGAACAGTCTGAGCCCTAATAGCAGCACTGTGCTTTTGGGAGCGGGAGTTAAAGCGGAGGCAAACAGCACTAAGACACATTTGGCAAAAATCGCGTTCCAATGAATAATATTTTCTTCCCTTTCAAACCCTAACGTAAGTGTTTGTGGCCAGAAAAATAAATGCCACACACTTATCTGTAAGAAACAACAGTGCCCAGGAATGGGTTTCTACGTGAAGAAAATATTTCTCGTTGGAACTCCGCTTTTTTACTTTACCTTCCACAACCCCTTGTGATAGGGTTTCCACGTTAAGAAAATAGTTTTCATTGGAAGCCGGTTTTTCCCAAATGTGTCTAAGTGCTGTATTCCTCGGGTTTCACTCATGCTACCAAAAGCACAGTGATGATGTTAGGGCTTAGACTGTTCCTGGGTAATGTGTTTCTTACACATAAGGGTGTGGCATTTTCTTTACATTGCCACAACCAAATATGATAGGGTTTCAACATGAAGAAAATATTTTTCCTTGGAAGCGGTTTTTTGTCAAATGTGTCTCAATACCGAGTTGCTTGGGATTAACTAAAGCTACCAAAATCACAATGATGATGGGAGGGCTCAGACCGATCCTGGACACTTCTGTTTCTTACAGATAAGCGTATGGCATTTTCTTTACATTGGCACAATTATGATACAGTTTGCAAAAGAGAAAATATATTTCATTGAAAGGCAGTTTTTGCCAAATTTTCTCAGCTGTTTGCCTCGGTTTTAACTCATGATACCAAAAGAACAGTGATGATCTTAGGGCTCAGACCGTCCATGGGTACTGTTATTTCTTACAAATAAGCGTATGGCACATCCTTTACCTTGCCACAACAACTTAAGATACAGTTTGCACATCAAGAAATATTTTTCATTGGAACGCGTTTTTGCCAAATATGCCTCAGTACTATGTCCTCAGCACTTGGGAGCATGTCTGCACGTGAAGAAAGACTTTCCCGTGGGAACCCGGTTTTTGTCAAACGGTTCCCAGTGCTGTACTCCTCTCTTTTCACTCCTGCTGACAGAAGCCCAGGTAGGATGGGAAGGCTTAGAACATGGCTGGGCACTGTGGTTTCTTCCAGAGACGTGGATGGCATTTGCTTTACCTTGCCACAACCACTTGTGAGAGGGTCTGCACCTCAGGAAAACTGTTTCCGTGGGAAGCCGGCTTTTGGCCAAACGGGTCTCAGGCCCGTGGGCCTCGGGCGTCCCTCCGGCTCCCCAAAGAACAGGGATGAGGTGAGGGGCTTAGACCATGCTGGGCAAGGTTGTTTCTTACACCTGGGTTTCTGGCATTTTGTTTAGCTTGCTAACCCCACTTGGGATAGGTTTTCCACATCAAGAGCATATTGTTCGTCGGAAGCCGTTTTTGCCCCAGGGGTCTCCGGGGTGTGTTCGTTGGGGTTGAACTCCTGCTAGCAAAACCGCCGGGATGAGGGAAGGGCTCAGACTGTGCCTGGGCCCTGTGGTCTCTTACAGGTCAGTGTATGGCATTTCCTTCCCCTTGCCACAGGCACCTGGGAGCATGTCTGCACGTGGAGAAAGACTTTCCCGTGGGAAGCCGGTTTTTGTCAAACGGGTCCCAGTGCTCTGCTCCTCTCTTTTCACTCCTGCTGCCAGAAGCCCAGTGGGAATGGGAGGGTTTAGAACATGGCTGGGCACTGTGGTCTCTTCCAGAGAAGTGGATGGCATTTGCTTTACCTTGCCACAACGACTTGTGAGAGTGTCTGCACCTCAGGAAAACTGTTTCCGTGGGAAGCCGGCATTTGGCCAAACGGGTCTCAGGCCCGTGGGCCTCGGGTGTGCCTCCGGGTCCCCAAAGCACAGGGACGAGGTGAGGGGCTTAGACCATACCTGGGCAATGTTGTTTCTTACACCTGGGTGTGTGGCATTTTGTTTACCTGGCTACCCCCACTTGGGATAGGTGTTCCGCAGCAAGAGCATATTGCTCGTCGGAAGCCGTTTTTGCCCCAGGGGTCTCCGGGCTGTGTTCGTTGGGGTTGAACTCCTGCTAGCAAAACCGCCGGGATGAGGGAAGGGCTCAGACTGTGCCTGGGCCTGTGGTCTCTTACACGTCAGTGTATGGCATTTCCTTCACCTTGCCACAGGCACTTGGGAGCATGTCTGCACACGGAGAAAGACTTTCTCGTGGGAAGCCGGTTTTTGTCAAACGGGTCCAGTTCTGTGCTCCTCTTTTTTCACTCCTGCTCCTAGAAGCCCAGGGAGGATGGGAGGGCTTAGAACATGGCTGGGCACTGTGGTTTCTTCCAGAGACGTGGATGGCATTTGCTTTACCTTGCCACAACCACTTGTGAGAGGGTCTGCACCTCAGGAATACTGTTTCCGTGGGAAGCCGGCTTTTTGCCAAACGGGTCTCAGGGCCGTGGGCCTCGGGTGTCCCTCCGGCTCCCCAAAGCAAGGGACTAGGTGAGGGGTTTAGACCATGCCTGGGCAATGTTGTTTCCTACACCTAGGTGTGTGGCATTTTGTTTACCTGGCTACCACCACTTTGGATAGGTTTTCCACAGCAGGAGCATATTTTTCCTTGGAAGCCGTTTTTGCCCCACGGGTCTCCGGGTTGTGTTCGTTCGGGTTGAACTCCTGCTAGCAAAACTGCCGGGATGAGGGAAGAGCTAAGACTGTGCCTGGGCACTGTGGTCTCTTACAAATCAGTGTATGGCATACTTCACCTTGCCACAGGCACTTGTGAGCATGTTTGCACATTACGAAAGATTTTTCCATTGGAATCCGGTTTTTGTGAAGTGGGTCTCTGTGCTGTGCTCCTCTGTTTTCACTCATGCTGCCAGAAGCCCAGTGATGATGGTAGGGCTTAGAACATGGCTGGGCACTGTGGTTTCTTCCAGAGAAGTGTATGGCATTTGCTTTACCTTGCCACAACCACTCGTGATAGGGTCTGCACCTTAGGAAACTGTTTCTGTTGGAAGTCGGCTTTGCCAAATGGGTTCCAGGGCTTTGGGCCTCGGGTTTCCCTCATGCTACCAAAAGCACAGTGACTATGTTAGGTCTCAGACCATGCCTGGGGAATGTTGTTTCTTACACATAAGTGTGTGGCATTCTGTTTACCTTGCTACAACCACTTTGGATAGGTTTTCCACATCAAGAACGTATTTTTCGGCGGAAGCCGTTTTTGCCCCAAGTGTCTTTGTGGTGTGTTCTTTCGGGTTTAACTCCTGCTAGCAAAACCGCCGGGATGATGTAAGGTCTCAGACTGTGCCTTGGCACTGTGGTCTCTTACAGATCAGTGTATGCATTTACTTCACCTTGCCACAGGCACTTGTGAGCATGTTTGCACGTTACGAAAGATTTTTCCGTTTTTAAGCCAGTCTTTGTCAATCTCATAGGGAAGAATCAGAAACTGTTTGGCATAACCTGACTCACCCAGCATCAGGAAAGCAGTTCCAGAACTCAGCCCAGGGCCCCTGTTGCCTAGCCAATTGAAGCCACCACCATGCCTCTATCGAAAGGAATTCCCAAAGACTCTCCTCTGACTCCACCACCAAAGAAACAGCAGAGAGAATATGGCACTTCAAAATATCGAGCTGATACATCTAGTAAAGTTAGATACACAAGGTTTACCTTTAATTTTTAATTGTTTTTTATTACATAATGTTATAGTCTCCATACAGTACAGTAAATTTCGACGATACATTAGTTGCATATAACACCCAGTGCACCATGCAATATGTGCCCTCCTTACTACCCATCACCAGCCTATATTTTAAACAGGAAAATGCTGCTCTGAATAATTTTGAATTTTCCCTCGACCCCCATTGTAACTCTTTGGATGAAAAGACTAATCAGTGCTGAAACATCACCTTTGACAATTGGAAAGACATCATCCATATTTGTATGTGACTACAAAAGGCCATCTAACGCTAAATGGTGGCCACTCACCCATATCTTAGGCCCAACTGTATAAACACTGTCAAACGTATATCTTAAAAATACACACAGAGTAAACCTCACCTTCCCTTTCTAATGAAAGAGTGTTTCTAGGAAACAGCTGTTCAAAATACTTTCATAAGCAATCAATGAACAGAGAAAATGGGATCCCCTGCAAAGTGCTCCAAGCTCAGAAACTAAGTACCTCCTTCACCAAATTCAAAACGCTGACAAGTATTACTTAAGTTTTACTTCATGGCTCAACTAGAGAAAAACCCAGGAGATGGTGGGTTAATGAGAGGTTTTACTTCCAATCCTGATGTGGATATGACATTTCTCCAAATGGACCTGCAGCTTTCTCTGAATGCTGGATCCCGTGTCAAGCTGCCTCCCTGACTCAGATGCAGACGTTCAGAACGTCGGGTCTCACGGAGCCAGAGCAGAGAAATGTTGTCAGATGGGGAGAAGCAGCTCCTCGGACCTAAAGCCTGCACACCTGCTGTGATTTCTGGGAGAAGGGGAAACATAGACTTGTCTTTTAGTAGTAATTATCTCCCAGCCCATTGCCACCATTCCCAGGAAACAGCTAGCACAATGCTGAAGTTGGGTAACGGCTCTGGGCCTTCCTAGCGCCACACCTGTGCCTGAGGGAACAGGGAATACCCTGCTGAACTCGGGGAACTGCTCAAGGTCCATTACCTGCACTGTGTCGGGGGACAGGGGCACCGCACTGAAGTTGGGAACTGTGCGGTCCTTTCTCTCGCTCTTCCTGGGGAACACGGGAAACCCTGGAATGTCTGCGAACCATCCCACAAAAGCTTTGCTGAGCAGGTGCCCTGGAGTTCCTGGGTCTGGGGTGTATGGCCAGTTGACGGAGACTAGGCAGAAGAGACTTTCAAGGGAAAAAGGAAAGAAACCTGAGTCTCCATGAACTCTCTCAACATGCCCTTCCAGAACCCCGCCTCTTACCCGGGGTGCCCCTACTCCCAGAAAGCCCACCTATGGCCACACAGCATGCACTCACCCAGCCAGGAACTCCACAGGTCCACTCTCTCAAAACTCCACTTCCTTGGCTCCTGGTCTGCGTCCTTGGGCTGCTCCGGATCTGCACACAGAGACGTAGCTCCACCCCCATGGGGTGATTGCTTGGGGAGTATGATGCTTCCAACTCCTTGAATGCCAGGCAACCGGCCCCATGACTCACAACTCTGGGAGTGCAGAGGTCCAGAAGGCACCTCCTTGGCTAAACGCCCTGAGCAGACATGACGGGGATCATGGGCAGGGCTGCAATCACACACACACACACACACACACACACACACACACACGGCCCCTTTCGCGGACCCCTCTAGCTGGAGACCACCCTCAGAGCCCTGCCCCTTCCCTTCTGCACCAACCCTTCTTGCAAGGGTGTGCCTGGTTCCTGGCAAGGTCAGCTGCTCTCAGACTGTTCCAGCTTTGGGCTTTAGGAAATGCAATGCTTTTATGCATATCCAAGGCAATTTTAAGCGCCAAAAGGAATGCTCCAAGCGGGAATAGCTTTGCCTTCTTGTCTCACCCATGGAGTGGATAGTGCTTCTCAGACCTTCAAAACATCCTTCTAGGGTGAGCCCATTTGTGCTGCAATCTATATACACATGCTTAGTTCTACAGGGAAGGAAGGAAAAGCCGGCCTTCTGTTCTTTCGTGGTTGTGAACCAGGAACATTTATTTTTCACTTGAAAACAGAGTGTTATTGTCGACACTAAATGAAGGAACCTTTTAAAACATTTTAGAGAGGAAGGAAGAGAGTTTTATTTAAACCCAAGTCAAGGACAGCTGCCTGGGAGACACAATCTTCACAAAGAAGGGAGTGCTCCAGGGAAGGAACATTTAGGGCAGGGTCATATATTTGTTCTGAGTTGTGCTACGTACAGTTATACATCACGATGAGGAAGAAGGTTCCAGAAAGTGACAGACTTTTTCTTATGTTTTCAGTATGTACAAATCAGTATGACTTTAATCTTATGGGAGCAAGAAAGGTTCTTTTGTGTTCTCACCTTGATGTTGGCAAAGGCATTTTTTGGTTCTCTTTTTCTTTTTGATGCATATGGACAATAAGTGCTGGGGGCAGAAATAGGGCCCATGCTTTGAGGGTTTGCCCAGTCATTTTGAGCTGGGTAAAATGTTAAAGGAGAGCTTTCCTGGGAGGCCAAGATCAGGCCTCACAGATGGTATGACATAAAAATTACTCTTATCCTTATCATCACTACCAAATGGTGGAACGTGAGATGAAAGCACCTTTCCAATAGTAAAGAGACATCAAAGGACCCCTACAGAAGGTTACCTGCTCCATGGTCAACACAGGTAACAGAGGCGTTCATGGTCTCTGGACTCCTCCCCTTGTCCTGCCCAAATCTCTGAAACATAGAGATCATTTACAGTCAGAATTTTACACATCTTAGAGATGTCTGGCACCATTCCCTTGGACTACAGAATACAACAGAATAGCTGTCACAACACGAAAGTGCCCCTGGATACACTAAGTTCTTTCTCCACAACGTTGGCCTTAATGAAATCATAATCGTAACATAGAAACACTATGATGGTTGGGAATAAATAATCAGAGGTAAGGGAATATTTAGGAAATCTTTAGAAGCATTGTCTCACTCTATAGAAGAGGCTAACTGCTTTAAATACTATTTCCGACCTTACAGGACACTCTACAGACCAGAGCCTCCATCAATTAAAAAAGCATAGTTCTTTCAGTCACTTTAATATCAGAAATATAGTATAGTATCTCTATTCCTAGGGATCTTTAAGTCTCCGACTCAAAGGTCCTCCACTGAGAGAATTATCTTCATGATCATGATGGGCAGAGGTGAAAAGGCAGCCGAATTCATTCCATTTGGCCACACAACAAGAAAATCCTAATACTTCCTAGGTTTCCAGATTGAGAAGACCAGGGGTAGAGCGAAATGGTACCTTGTATGGAAGAACAAGGGATTTGGAGTCAGTTTGGAGATCACACTTAGGTTTCTGACACTAAAATCCTCTGTAATTCATATCATTTCTGAGCCTTTGTCTATCCATCTAAAAATGGGACTCATTCTATCTACACCCCAGTTGAGAAGTTTACGAGGGAGAATGCTACTCAGAGCCAGTATGGATTCTCCCAAGAGCAGGTGCTCAGGAGCCATAATTACCATTGGGTCTATATCTTTTCCAGAGAAAAGAACACATGGTGAAACCGTGTTTCGAAAAGATGACTCACAAGATGATTTTCACACTTTCATGAAGGTCAAGAAACTGCTATTTTGTTGTAATTCTCTCAGAAATCATGTTATTAGCCTGGTGGGGACAATAGCACCATCATCACTAGGAGTGGGGAGCTTCTCATCTCCATATGGCTATGTTGACTACCTTAACACAATGCCACCAGAAAGGAAAGCTGGAGGGAGGTGTGTGTGGGCACAGGCCAAGGCTGCCAGGTGTGCCTGGGACATGCAGAACTCTGATAGGAGGCTTAAGTCCTGTCTATGTTAGGATAGTCAGTGCTCTTCAGAGACAAAGGGCCATTGTGTGTGAGCCCTGATGTAGAAAAGGTGGAAAATGTCCATTGCGATTCCCTCTCTGACCCTTAGGATATGCAGCAAAGTTACATTGAATTTTTAAACATGGAGGGATTTCCTGGTCTTCTTTTCATGAGGACTCGGGCTCTATTCCTTGGTGGCCTAAGAATAGAATCTAGTTAGTTTCAGGATGTTAAAATGTAGACATGATTTATGGAACAACATATCATCTGTTTGGGTAAATAGTCTATGACCACAGGAAACAATGTATTCTGCACGTATTATGCAATATTACATAGACGTCAATTAGGTCACATTTGTTACCAATGTTTTGTCTGCCTTTTCCATCAGATATTGAGAAAGGCATATTAAAATTTCTAAACAAAATTCCAAAAAAAGAGGATGCCGATCAAAAATGTTGTGTGAAAACGAAAAGAAAGTGCCATCACTCCATTCAGTGAATCAGGTTTGTGCAGAGAGACCGTAACGTTGATCACTGAAGACACCAGGGTTTTCCAATATGTGTGTTGAACCTTAAGGAAACTGCCATAGACGTAACTCTCAGTAAGAAGAGCATGGTAAGGGTCTTCCAACTCCCATCCTCTGTCATGATGATGGAAGCATGTTGCAGAGTGGGAATGAAAGCATAAGGGCCACTAACCAATCTTCAAGGAAGAACATTGTATCAAAGCCATCATTCACCTCACATCTTCGGTCGTGAAGATGAAACTATTGGCACAGGTGTCTAAGAAAACATAAGGAAAGTGCCATATACTGAAGTCCACGAAAGAACACCATAGAGAAAGCATCTTGCATCTCACAGTCTTCTGTCATAAAAACGGAAGTATGTGCAAAACTGTCTGTGAAAACAGACGCATAAAGCGCGTTGTTTCACTCTATACAGGAACACTGTATTGACACCATGTCTCAACTCACAACTTCTATAGTGAAGACGGAAGCCTTGGTAAGAATGTGTGCAACCTCATAAAGAAGTGCTGTCTACTTAATTCTAAGAACCAAATCTGTGTAGATAGAAAACAATATCAAACCAACCTCCTGACAAATGGATCAACCGGGGTTTCTTTCCTGTGTGTTGAACCTTAACGAAAGTGCCATAAACTTAATAGTAGGTGAGAGCACTGGGTAGATAGCATCTTTCAACCAACAAATTCTGTCATGAAGATGGAAACGTTTGCATCATTGCCCTGAAAGCATTAGGAAAGTGGCAGAGACTTAGCTTCAAGAAACGACCGTACCGAATCCATCCTTCAAGGCACGTCTTCTTTTACGAAGTTGGAAGCATTCTCAGAAGTGTTTCTCAGCATAAGGGAATTATCGTACGCTTAACTTTATGAAGGAACTCCGTAGGACACTGTCTGAAACTCAGATCTTTTCTCATGAGGCTGAAAGCATTGACTCAAGGGTAAAGGAACTTGTAAAGAAATGACGTTTACTCCACTCTGAGCACCAAGGTTCTGTATAGAGAATGAAACTTCAAACATCCTGATGCATGAAGAGAGAAGCTTTTTCAAATATCTGTGTTGAACGGTAAAAGAAGTGCCATACGCTTAGCACTATTAAAGAGCACCATCTGGAGACAACTTTCCAAATCAAGTTCATGAGGGTGGATGTATGTTCCAAAATCTGCATGAAACCTAAGGAACATTCTGTATGCTCAGGTAAGAACACCCTTGGAAAAAATCTTTCAACTCAAATCTTCTGTAATGAAGATGGGAGTACTTGCAGAAGTGTGAGTGAAAGCATAAGGAGAGGACCTATTTAAGTATTTGTGAGAAACAACTCCGTGTTGATAGAAGGCAACATCGAAGTAACATGGTGACCCATGAATATTACACCCGTTGTCCAGCACGTGCCTTGAACCTTAAGGAAAAGGGCACTATATACGAATCTCAGTCAGAACACCAAATGGACACCATCTTCCAAGTCACAGCTTCTGTGAGGATGATGGCAAGTTTTTCAAGTGTCTATGAATGCATAAGGAAGGTGTCACCTACTTTACACTAGGAGAGAATACTCTATCTAAAAGCATCTTGCACCTCACATCTTTTCTCATGAAGTGGGAGCATTGTGCAAAACAGTGCCTGCGAGCATCAAGATAATGCACTTCGTTTAAAACTGTAATAATACTACACAGAAAGCATCACTCAACTCACTTCTTTCATGAGGATGAAAGCCGTTCGAAAAGGTTGTGTGAAAACAAAAAGAAAGTGCAATCAGTCAATTAGCTAAAGAGTTTGTGTAGAGAGACGGCAACTTTCATCAGTGAAGACACTAGGGCTTCCCTATATGTGTTTCCTTAAGGTTCACTTAAGGAAACAGCCCCAGATGTAACTCTCAGTAATAGGAGTGCATGGAAACAGTCTTCCAACTCCCGTCGTCTGTCATGATGATGGAAGAATGTTTCAGAGTGGGAATGAAAGCATAGGGAAAGGGCCAATAACGAATATTTAAGACAGAATATTGTATCGAAGCCATCTTTCACCTCACGTATTCTATCATGAAGATGAAAGCATTTCAACAGGCGTCTAAGAAAACATAAGGAAAGTGCCATATACTGAAGTCTCTGAAAGAACACCATAGAGAAAGCATCTTGCATCTCACAGTTTTTCTTTTTTTTTCTTTTTTTAATGTTTTATTATGTTTGTCAACATACAGTGCATCCCCGGTTTCCGATGTAAGGCTCGATGATTCATTAGTTGCGTATAACACCTAGTGCACCATGCAATACGTGCCCTCCTTGCCACCCATCACTGGTCTATCCCATTCCCCCACCCCCCTCCCTTCTGAGGCCCTCAGTTTGTTTCTCATAGTCCATAGTCTCTCATGTTTCATTCCCCCTTCTGATTACCCCCCCTTTCTTTATCCCTTTCTTCTCCTACTGATCTTCCTAGTTCTTTTGTTCCATAGATGAGAGAAATCATGATAGTTGTCTTTCTCTGCTTGACTTATTTCACTTAGCATTAGCTCCTCCAGTGCCATCCATGTTGTAGCAAATGTTGAGAACTCGTTCTTTCTGATAGCTGAGTAATATTCCATTGTATGTATGGACCACAACTTCTTAATCCAGTCATCTGTTGAAGGGCATCTCGGCTCCCTCCACGATTTAGCTATTGTGGACATTGCTGCTGTGAACATTGGGGTGCATATGGCCCTTCTCTTCACTACGTCTGTACCTTTGGGGTAAACACCCAGTAGTGCAATGGATGGATCATAAGGTAGCTCAATTTTTAACTTTTTAAGGGACCTCCACACTGTTTTCCAGAGTGGCTGTACCAACTTGCATTCCCACCAACAATGTAGGAGGGATCCCCTTTCTCCACATCCTCTCCAACAATTGTTGTTTCTTGCCTTGTCTATTTTTGCCATTCTAACTGGCGTAAGGTGGTATCTCAGTGTGGTTTTGATTTGAATTTCTTTGATGGCTAATGATCTTGAACATTTTTTCATGTGTCTGTTAGCCATTTGTATGTCTTCATTGGAAAAGTGTCTGTTCATATCTTCTGCCCATTTTTTTATTTATTTGTTTCTCGTGTATTGAGTTTGAGAAGTTCTTTGTAGATCTTGGATACCAGTCCTTTATCTGTAGTGTCATTTGCAAATATCTTCTCCCATTCCGTGGGCTGCCTCTTTGATTTTCTGACTGTTTCCTTGACTGTGCTGAAACTTTTAATCTTGATGAAGTCCCATAAATTCATTGTATCTTTTGTTTCTCTTGCCTTTGGGGATGTATCATGAAAAAGGTTGTTTTGGCCGATGTCGTGGAGGTTGCTGTCTATGTTCTCCTCTAGAATTTTGATGGATTCCCATTGAGGTCTTTCATCCATTTGGAGTTTATTTTTGTGTATGGTGTGAGATAGTGGTCAAGTTTCATTCTTTTGCATGTAGCTGTCCAATTTTCCCAGCACCATTTATTGAAGAGACTTTTTTCCCACCGGATGTTTTTTCCTCCTTGCTCAAATATTAGCTGCACAAAGAGCCGAGGGTCCATTTCTCTGTTCTCTATTCTGTTCCATTGGTCTATGTGTCTGCTTTTGTGCCAGTACCATGCTGTCTTTGTGATCACAACTTTGTAGTACAGCTCGAAATCTGGCATTGTGATGCCCCCAGCTTTATTTTTCCTTTTCAACAGTTCCTTGGAGATTCATGGCTTTTTCTGTTTCCATGCAAATTTAAGGACTATTTGTTCCAGTTCTTTGAAAAATGTCCTCAGTATTTTGATCGGGATAGCACTGAAAGTGTAGATGGCTCTGGGTAGCATTGGCATTTTAACTATGTTAATTCTTCTGATCCTTGAGCATGGAATACCTTTCCATCTTTTTATGTCTTCCTTAATGTCTTTCAAGAGTGATTTATAGTTTCTAGAATATAGGTCCTTTACGTCTCTGGTTAATTCTAAGGTAACGTACGGTTTTTGGTGCTATTGTAAATGGGATGGATTCCCTAATTTCTCTTTCTTCGGTCTCGTTATTCGTGTACAGAAATGCAACTGATTTCTGAGCATTGATTTTGTATCCCACCACATTACTGAATTGCTCTATAACTTCTAATAGTTTGGGAGTGGCTTCTTTTGGGTTTTCCATATAGAGTATCATGTCATCTGCAAAGAGAGACATTTTGACTTCTTTGCTGATTTGAATACCTTTGATCCCTTTTTGTCATCTGATTGCTGTTGCAAAGACTTCCAGTACGATGTTGAATAATAGTGGCGAGAGTGGGCATCCTTGTCGAGTTCCTGATCTTAAGGGAAAGGCTTCCAGCTTTTCCCCACTGAGAATAATATTTGCAGTAGGCTTTTCACAGATGGCTTTTATGAGATTGAGAAATGTACCCTCTATTCCTACACTCTGAAGGGTTTTAATCAGGAAAGGATGCTGTATTTTGTCAAATGCTTTTTCGGCATCGATTGAGAGGATCATATGGTTCCTGAGTCTTTTCTTGTTGATATATCACGCTGATGGATTTGCGAATATTGAACCACGCTTGCATCCCAGGTATGAATCCCACTTGATCGGGATGGGTAATTCTTTTAATGTACTGTTGGATTTTATTAGCAAGTATCTTGTTGAGGATTTTGGCGTCCATATTCATTAGGGAAATCGGTCTGTAATTCTCCTTTTTGAGGGGGTCTTTGCCTGGTTTGGGGATCAAGGTAATATTGGCCTCATAGAATGAGTTTGGTAGCTTTCCTTCTGTTTCTATTTTTTGAAATAGCTTTAGGAGAGTAGGTATTATTTCTTCTTTGAATGTTTGGTAGAATTCCCCAGGAAAACCGTCCGGGCCTGGAGTTTTGTTATTTGGAAGGTTGTTTATCACTGACTCAATTTCTTCATCATTAATTGGCCTGTTTAAGAAATCAATTTCTTCCTCTTTCAATCTTGGTAGTTTATAGGTTTCCAGGAAGGATTCCATCTCTTCCAGATTGCTTAGTTTATTGGCATATAGCTGTTGATAAAAATTTCTAATAATCCTTCCAATTTCAATGGTGTTCATCGTGACCTCTCCTTTTTCATTCATAATATTAATATTCGGGTCCTTTCTCTTTTCTTTTGGATGAGCGTTGCCAGTGGTCTGTCAATTTTATTGATTCTCTCAAAGAACCAGCTTCTAGTCCTGTTGATCTGCTCTACTGTACTTCTGGTTTCTGCTTGATTGATTTCAGCTCTAATTTTGGTCAACTGCTTCCTCGTGCATGGATTAGGCCTGTCCCTCTGTTGCTGTTCCAGCTTCTTGAGGTGAGAATGTAAAAACTGCATTTTAGATTTTTCTATTCTTTTGAGTGAGGCTTGGATGGCTATGTATTTCCCCCTTAGGACTGCCTTTGCAGTATCCCATAGGTTTTTGGACTGTTGTATTTTCATTCCCATTGGTCTCCATAAATTGTTTAATTTGATTTTTGATTTCCTGGTTTATCGAGTCATTCCTGAGCAGGATGGTTCTTAGTCTCCCGGTGTCTGAGTTTCTTCCAAATTTTTCCTTGTGGTTGAGTTTCGATTTCAGAGCGTTGTGGTCTGAGAATATGCACGGGATAATTTCAATCTTTTGGTATCGGTTGAGACCTGTTTTGTGTCCCAGAACATGGTCTATTCTTGAGAATGTTCCATGGGCATTAGAATAGAATGAGTATTCTTTGATTCTGGGGTGTAGTGTTCTATATATATATCTATGAGGTCCCACTTGTCAAGTATGGCATTCAAAGCCTTTGATTCTTTGCTTAGTTTTTGCCAGGGTGTTCTGTCTATTTCTGAGAGTGGAGTGTTGAGGTCCCCTACTATTAATGTATTTTTATTTATATGTCTCTTTATTCTGGTTAAGAGTTGGCTTGTGTATCTTGCTGCTCCCCTGTTGGGGGCATATATATTTATAATTGTCATATCCACTTGTTGAATACTTCCTTTAAGAATAATATAGTGCCCTTCTGCATCTCTAACAATAGTCTGTAGTTTAAAATCCAATTTATCTGATATGAGAATTGCTACCCCAACTTGCTTTTGAAGTCCATTTGCGTGAAAGATGGTACTCCATCCCCTTACTCTCAGTCTGAATGCATCTTTGGGTTCGAAATGAGTCTCTTGTAGACAGCAAATGGATGGGTCATTTCTTTTTATCCAATCTGCAACCCTTCTTTTTCTTTTGTTTTAAGATTTCATTTATTAATTTGACAGCAAAACAGCCAGTGAGAGAGGGAACACAAGCAGGGGGAGTAGGAGAGGAAGAAACAGGCTCACAGCGGAGGAGCCTGATGTGGGGCTCGATCCCACAATGCCGGGATCACGCCCTGGCTGAAGGCAGACGCTTAACTGCTGTTCCACCCAGGCGCCCTGCATCTCACTGTCTTCTGGCATGAAAAAGGAAGCATGTGAAAAAGTGTGTACAAAAAGAGATGCATAAAGCGCGTTGCCTCACTCTATAGAAGAACACTGTATAGACATCATGTCTCAACTCACAACTTCTGTTGTGAAGATGGAAGCCTTGGCAAGAGTGTGTGCAAGCACGTAGAGAAAGGGCTGTCTACTTAATTCTGAGAACCAAATCTGTCTAGATAGAAAACGATATCGAACCCACCTCCTGACAAATGGATCAACCAGGGTTTTCTTCCCTATGTGTTGAAACTTAAGGAAAGTGCCATAAACTTAGTAGGTGAGAGCACTGGGTAGATAGCATCTTACAAACCACGGCTTCTGTCATGAAGACGAAAATGTTTGCAACGTTGTGGTGAAAACATAAGGAAAGTGGCAGAGACATGGCTCCAAAAAAGGACAGTACCTAATCCATCTTTAAAGGCACGTGTTCTTTCATGAAGCTGGAAGCATATACAAGAGAGTGTTTCTCAGCTTAAGGGAATTATCGTATGCTTAACTTTACAAGAGAACTCCATAGAATACCCTCTGAAACATCTTTTCACATGACCCTGGAAGCATTGGCTAAAGGGTGAGGGAATGTGTAAAGAAATGCCATTTACTCGACTCTGAGCACCAATGTTCTGTATAGAGGAAGAGATATCAAACATCCTGATGTATGAAGAGAGATTTTCAAATATCTCTGTTGAACCGTAAGAGAAGTGCCATATGCTTAACACTAAGAAAGAGCACCATCTAGAGACAACCTTCCAAATCACAACTACCTTCATGAAGATGGATGTATGTTCCAAAACTGTATGAAAACCTAAGGAACATGCTGTATGCTCAGGTAAGAACACCCTTGGAAAAGATCTCCCAACTCACATCTTCTGTAATGAAGATGGATGTACATGCAGAAGTGTGAGTGAAAGCATAAGGAGAGGTCCTAAGTAGTTGTGAGTACCAGGTCAGTGTTGATAGGCAACATCGAAGTAACATGGTGACCCAGGAATATATATGCATTGTCCAATACGTGCATTGAACCTTAAGGAAAGAACAATATACCCAAATCTCAGTCAGAACACCGAATGGACACCCTCATCCAAGTCACATCTTCTGTTAGGAAGATGTCAAGATTTTCGAAAGTGTCTACAAATGCATAGGGAAAGGGACACCTACTTTACTCAAGGAGAGAACACTCTATATAAAAGCGTCTTGCACCTCACATCTGGTGTCATGAATTGGGAGCATTGTACAAAACTGTGCCTGCAAGCATCAAGATAATGCCTTTTGTTGAACCATGTAAGAACACTACAAGGAAAGCATCTCTCAACTCACATCAGTCATGAGGAGGAAAGCCCTTCAAAAGTTGTGTGAAAACGAAAGGAAAGTGCCATCAGTCAATTCAGCGAACCATGTTTTTGTAGAGACAAGGCAACATTGATCAGTGAAAACAGCAGGGTTTACCAATACGTGTGTTGAACCTTAAGGAAACAGTCATAGACATAATCTCAGGAAGAAGAGGGTATGGAAAGGGTTTTCCAAGTCCCATAATCTGTCATGATGATGGAAGCATGTGTCTGATTGGGAATAAAAGCATAAGGAAAGGGAGGTGAACCAACTTTAGGAAAGAACATTGTACCGAAGCCATCTTTGAAGTCACGTCTTCAGTCTTGAAGATGAAACCGTTTGTACAAGTGCCTAAGAAAACATAAGGAAAGTGCCATGTACTGAATCTACGAAGGAACACCGTAGAGAAACCATCTGGCATCTCACAGTCCTCTGTCATGAAAACGGAAGCTTGTGCAAATGTGTGTAAGAAAGAGACACATAAAGCTCCTGGAGCATGCAGGGGCGTCTGGAGGCTGGCGGTGTTAGGAACACAGACAGAGAGACACTGGCCCTGTAGGTGAGAGCTGGGAAGCCAGGTGTGGGGCTCACATCCTGGACAGTGCAGGGTTGAGCAGCACCAACAGAAACAGAGTTAAAGTGGCCAGAACATCAGTGGAGAATGGTCCGCAATCCATCTGTTCTGAGACAGAGGCTGAGATTCGGCCACTGCTGCTCTGACTCTCAGAAGAAGCACAGCAAACCACCAGGGAAAGCCGCCAGAGAAAAGAAGCCTGGAAAGACCGGCTCACAGTGTGCCCACCCCCATCCCCCTTCGCAGGGTACACAGAGATTCTACCCAAACAGGGTTGCGCAAGTATCGGCATGGCAGGCCCCTACCTCAGAAGGCAGGCTGAAAAATCAAGAAGCCCACATACCTAAGATCCCTATAAAACAAGGGCGCATGGCCTGGGTCGTGGTCAATAATTTGGGCTCTGGACAACACCACAAACTCTCCTCATCTGAATGATGAGGAGAAGTCCCCCCCCCCCAGCAAAGAAAAGACAATGAGTTTGTGGCCTCTGCCACAGAACTTATGGATATGGATATAACCAAATTATCAGAAATGGAATTCAGAGTAACAATGGTCAAGATGATTTGTAGACTTGAAAAAAATATTGACAAAATTGTTAATGAGAACATAGAATCTCTAAGGGCAGAAATGTGAGCGAATCTGGCAGAAATTAAAAATTCTAGGAGCCAAATGCAGTCAAAACTAGAGGCTCTGTTGGCCAGGGTGAATGAGGCAGAAGGACGTATCAGCGAATTGGAAGATGGGTTAGTAGAGGAAAAAGCTAAAAGAGAATCTGGACTCAAAAAAATCCACACACAGGAATGTAGGTTACGGGAAATGACTGACTCAATAAAACGTTCCAGTGTCAGAATCATCGGCATTCCTGAGGACGTAGAGAAAAACAGAGGTCTAGAAGAGATATTTGAACAAATTGTAGCTGAAAACTTCCCTAATCTAGCAAGGGAAACAAACATTCGTGTCCAAGAGGCAGAGAGGACCCCTTCCAAGCTCAACCACGACAAACCCACGCCACGTCACATCATAGTGCATTTCACAAATATTAGATGCAAGGATACAGTATTGAAAGCGGCCAGGGCAAAGAAATTTCTCACGTACCAAGGCAAAGATATCAGGATTACGTCTGACCTCTCTACACAGACCTGGAATGAGATAAAGGGTTGGGGGGCATTTTTAAATCTCTTTCAGAGAAAAACATGCAGCCAAGGATCCTTTATCCAGCAAGGCTGTCATTCAGAATTCATGGAGAAATAAAGACCTTCCAGAATCGTGGTCATTGACCAATTTTTTTTAACCACAAAACCAGCCCTACAGGAGATATTAAGGGGGGGGGGTTCTATAAAAGTAAAAAGGCCCCAAGAGTGATACAGAACATAAAGTCACAATCTATGGAAACAAAGACTTTACTGGCAATATGGCATCATTAAAATCACATCTCTCAATAATCCGTCTCAATGTAAATGGCCTAAATGCTCCCATAAAACATCACAGGGTTGCTGATTGGATAAAAAGACATGGCCCATCCATTTGCTGTCTACAAACACTCATTTTGAACCTAAAGATACATTCAGACTAAAAGGATGGAATACCATCTTTCACGCCAATGGACCTGAAAAGAAAGCTGGGGTAGCAATTCTCATGTCAGACACATTGGATTTGAAACTAAAGACTATAGTTAGAGACACATAAGGGCACTATATTATTCTTAAAGGATGTATCCAACAAGTGGATATGACAATTATAAATATATATGCCCCCAACAGGGGAGCAGCAAGATACACAAGCCAACTCTTAACCGGAATAAAGAGATATATAGATAAAAATACATTAACAGTAGGAACCTCAACACTCCACTATCAGCAACAGACAGAGCACCGGAGCAGAAAACCAACATAGAAACAAGAGCTTTGAATGCCATGCTAGACGAGTTGGACCTCATAGATATATATAGAACACTACACCCCAGAACCAAAGAATACTCATTCTATCCTAATGCCCATGGAACATTCTCAAGATTAGACCATGTTCTGGGACACAAATCAGGTCTCAACTGATACGAAAAACTGAAATTATCCCCTGCATATTCTCAGAGCACAACGCTCTGAAATTGGAACTCAACCACAAGGAAGATTTCAGAAAAAAAACTCAAACACTTGGAAACTAAGAACCATCCTGCTCAGGAATGACCCAATGAACCAGGAAATCAAAAATATATTTAAACAATTTATGGAGACCAATGGGAATGAAAACACAACGGTCCAAAACCTATGGGATACTGCAAAGGCAGTCCTAAGGGGGAAATACATAGCCATCCAAGCCTCACTCAAAAGAATAGAAAAATCTAAAATGCGGTTTTTATAGTCTCACCTCAAGAAGCTGGAACAGCAACAGAGGGACAAGCCTAATCCACTCACGAGAAAGCAGTTGACCAAAACTAGAGCAGAAATCAATGAACTAGAAACCAGAAGTATAGTAGAGCAGATCAACAGGACTAGAAGCTGGTTCTTTGAGAGAATCAATAAAATTTACAAAACACTGGGAAGACTTATACAAATGAATAGAGAAAGGACCTAAATTAATAAAATTATGAATGAAAAAGGAGAGGTCATGACCAACACCAATGAAATTGGAATGATTATTAGAAACTTTTATCAACAGCTATATGCCAATAAATTAAGCAATCTGGAAGAGATGGAGGCCTTCCTAGAAACCTATGTACTACCAAGACTGAAACAGGAAGAAATTAACTTTTTAAACAGGCCAATTAATTATGAATAGATTGAGCCAGTGATAAACAACCTTCCAAATAACAAAACTCCAGGCCCGGACGGTTTTCCTGGGGAATTCTACCAATCATTCAAAGAAGAAATAATACCTATTCTCCTAAAGCTATTTCAAAAAATAGAAACAGAAGGAAAGCTACCAAACTCATTCTATGAGGCCAATATTACCTTGATCCGCAAAACAGGCAAAGACACCATCAAAAAAGAAGAATTACAGACCAATTTTCCTAATGAATATAGATGCCAAAATCCTCAACCAGATTCTGGCTAATAGAATCCAACAGTACATTAAAACGATTATCCATCATGAACAAGTGGGATTCATCCCTGGGATGAAAGCATGGTTCAATATTCGCAAATCGATCAGCGTGATACATCATATCAACAAGAAAAGACTCAGGAACCATGTGATCCCCTCAATTGATCCAGAAAAAACATTTGACAAAATACAGCATCCTTTCCTGATTAAAACCCTTCAGAGTGTAGGAATAGAGGGTTCATTTCTCAATCTCATAAAAGCCATCTATGGAAAGGCTACAGAAAATATTCTCAATGGGGAAAAGCTGGAATCCTTTCCCTTAAGATCAGGAACTCGACAAGGATGCCCACTCTCGCCACTATTATTCAACATAGTACTAGAAGTCCTTGCAACAGCAGACAACAAAAAGGGATAAAAGGTATCCAAATCAGCAAAGAAGTCAAAATGTCTCTCTTCACAGATGACGTGATACTCTATATGGAAAACCCAATAGAATACACGCGCAAAATATGAGAAGTTATAGAGCAATTCAGTAATGGGGTGGGATAGAAAATCAATGCTCAGAAATCAGTTGCATTTCTATACACGAATAATGAGACTGAAGAAAGAGAAATTAGGGAATCCATCCCATTTACAATAGCACCAAAAACCATACGTTACCTTGGAATTAACCAGAGACGTAAAGGACCTATATTCTAGAAACTATAAATCACTCTTGAAAGACATTGAGGAAGACATAAAAAGATGGAAAGATATTCCATGCTCATGGATCGGAAGAATTAACATAGTTAAAATGTCCATGCTACCCAGAGCAATCTACTCTTTCAATGCTATCCCGATCAAAATACCGAGGACATTTTTCAAAGAACTGGAACAAATAGTCCTTAAATTTGTATGGAACCAGAAAAGACCCCGAATCTCCAAGGAACTGTTGATAAGGAAAAACAAAGCTGGGGGCATCACAATGCCGGATTTCGAGCTGTACTACAAAGCTGTGATCACAAAGACAGCATGGTACTGGCACAAAAACAGACACATAGACCAATGGAACAGAATAGAGAGCCCAGAAATGGACCCTCAGCTCTTCGGGCAACTAATATTTGATAAAGCAGGAAAAAACATCTGGTGGGAAAAAGACAGTCTCTTCAATAAATGGTGCTGGGAAAATTGGACAGCCACATGCAAAAGAATGAAACTTGACCATTTCTCACACCACACGCAAAAATAAACTCCAAATGGATGAAAGACCTCGATGTTAGACAGGAATCCATCAAAATTCTAGAGGAGAACATAGGCAGCAACCTCCACGACATCGGCCAAAGCAACCTTTTTCATGATACATCCCCAAAGGCAAGAGAAACAAAAGACAAAATGAATTTATGGGACTTCATCAAGATTAAAAGTTTCTGCACAGCCAAGGAAACAGTCAGAAAAACTAAGAGGCAGCCCACGGAATGGGAGAAGATATTTGCAAATGACACTACAGATAAAGGACTGGTATCCAAGATCTACAAAGAACTTCTCAACTCAATACACGAGAAACAAATAAACAAATCAAAAAATGGGCAGAAGATATGAACAGACACTTTTCCAATGAAGACATACAAATGGCTAACAGACATATGAAAAAATGTTCAAAATCATTAGCCATCAAGGAAATTCAAATCAAAACCACACTGAGATACCACCTTAAGCCAGTTAGAATGGCAAAAATAGACAAGGCAAGAAACAACAAATGTTGGAGAGGATGTGGAGAAAGGGGATCCCTCCTACATTGTTGGTGGGAATGCAAGTTGGTACAGCCACTCTGGAAAACAGTGTGGAGGTCCCTTAGAAAGTTAAAAATTGAGCTACCCTATGATCCAGCCATTGCACTACTGGGTGTTTACCCCAAAGATACAGACGTAGTAAAGAGAAGGGCTATATGCACACCAATGTTCATAGCACCAATGTCCACAATAGCTAAATCGTGGAAGGAGCCGAGATGCCCTTCAACAGATGACTGGATTAAGAAGTTGTGGTCCATACGTACAATGGAATATTACTCAGCTATCAGAAAGAACGAGTTCTCAACATTTGCTACAACATGGACGGCACTGGAGGAGATAATGCTAAGTGAAATAAGTCAAGCAGAGAAAGACAACTATCATATGATTTCTCTCATCTATGGAACGTAAGAACTAGAATGATCAGTAGGGGAAGAAAGGGATAAAGAAAGGGGGGGTAATCAGAAGGGGGAATGAAACATGAGAGACTATGGACTATGAGAAACAAACTGAGGGCTACAGAGGGGAGGGGGGTGGGGGAATGGGACAGGCCGGTGATGGGTAGTAAGGAGGGCACATATTGCATGGTGCACTGGGTTTATACACAACTAATGAATCATCGAGCCTTACATCGAAAACCGGGGATGTACTGTATGGTGACTAACATAATATAATAAAAAATCATTATAAAAAAAAAAAAAAAAGAAGTTGTGGTCCAGGGCGCCTGGGTGGCGCAGCAGTTGGGCGTCTGCCTTCGGCTCAGGGCATGATCTGGCGTTGTGGTATCGAGCCCCACATCAGGCTCCTCTGCTATGAGCCTGCTTCTTCCTCTCCCACTCCCCCTGCTTGTGTTCCCTCTCTCGCTGGCTGTCTCTATCTCTGTTAAATAAATAAATAAAATCTTAAAAAAAAAAGTTGTGGTCCATATATACAATGGAATATTAGCTCTCAGAACGATTTCTCAACATTTGCTAGAACATAGATGGCACTAGAGGAGATAAGGTAAGTGAAATAAGTCAAGCAGAGAAAGAAAATTATCATACAGTTTCCCTCATCTATTTAATATAAGAACTAGGAAAATCGGTAGGGGAAGAAAGGGATAAAGAAAGGGGGGTAATCAGAATGGTGATGAAGCATGAGGGACTATGGACTCTTAGAAACAAAGAAGGCTTCAGAGGTGATGGCAGTGGGGGAATTGGGTAGGCTGGTGATGGGTAGTAAGGAGGGCATATATTGCATGGTGTACTGGGTTTTATGCGCAACTAATGCATCATCGAACTTACATCAAAAACCAAGGATGTACTGTATGGTGACTAACATAATAAAAAAATATTTTTAAAAAAGCCTTCCTTTGATTAAAGGGAACTCTTATTATATTCACCTTCACCATTTGAACATGGGCTTTTAATGGTTTCTTTTCCAAGCCTTTCTCTTTGCCTTCTTCTTACCTGTGCGAATCCCTGATCCCACATCACAACATTAGCCCCTACCGGAACGAAAACACACACACACACACACACACACACACACACACACACACACACACGGATGAAAACTGTTTTCTGTGCACCATACATCCTGAGCACTGCGAAAGGAAATGAGGAAATGCAGACAAGAGAGTAATCAAGCAAATACTGTAATGCTGAAGCCTGGACATCTACTGAGTTGAGAGAATTGACCAAACATCAGAAACCTGAAAAGAAGGTTTTCCTTTAAAGTTGATTCTTCCTTAGTGGGCTAAACTATCTATGTTCTTTACTGGTATTTCCTCAACTCAAGAGTGCGACAATTCAAAGGTGGTTTTGCGGTAAAAATATGTGGGTGCCGTCTTCACATTTGTTTTGCAAGTGCATATATTTCAGGGCACCAGGGTGGCTCGGTCAGTCGGAGGACCGCGGACTGCAACTCTTGGTCTGCACAGGGTCATGAGTTCCAGCACCTCACTGGATGGGTGTGGAGATTACATAAACAAGCAGACGGGCATAAGGAATTAGAATCGCTACAGTGATTTCAAACAAAACAAATGAAAACAAAACAAAACAAAAACTCGGAAATAAAGTCACCCCTGGTTTAATGCTTATTTCTAGATGTGACGACAGAGACCCTGTGAGGTTGCCAGACAAAGAGACATGTGGATCGATGGCATGGCATAGATACCCAAACAGATACACCCAAGCCCAACAGAAATTTGACAAATTCTCAAGACCACTTGAATGAGGAAGGATGGCCCTCCTCCCCATGACATCAGAGGATGGTAATCAGACACCCACAGACCAAACACGCAGGCAGGAAGGCAGGCAAAGGAACAAGAAAGCTGGGGCGCCCCTGTGGCTCAGTCGGTTAAGCGTCTGCCTTCTGCTCAGGTCATGATCGAAGGGTTCTGGGATCAAGCCCCCCCATTGCAGGCTCCTTGCTTACCAGGGAGATTGCTTCTTTCCCTCTCTCTGAACCTCCTCCCCACTTCCCCCCCCAAAATTGTTTTAATTAAAGAAAGAAGGAAAGCAAGCAAGGTTTGACTTAAACAGGCAAACTTCACCCCTCAGACAAATGTGAACTCAAAATGGATCACACACTGCCATGGGAAACATAAAACTGAAACACACATGGGGGAAGCAGGGGGTTGACTCTAAGAGAAAAATTGAGGAACTAGGGCCAGGCAAAGAGAGTTTAAGACTTGACACCAGAGGCATGATCTATGAAAAAGAAAGGGAGAGGTGGGAAATCATCAAAATTAAAAACCTAGCCTCTGTGAAACACCCTCTCAAGAGGGCCAAAAGAGAAAGGACACACAGAGGCCCGGGGGATTTGGGGGGGGGGGGGATGAGGGGACTTGTGGCTCAGAGAGAAACAAAATCAGGAAAGGTTCCCAGAGGTTGGATCAGGGTCACCAGGTGAACAGCGGTACAATCCATTCAGATGGGAGGTCCGGCACACGGACAAGGCAAGGAAGAAGACCAAGATTTTAGGGTTAGGTCCCCTTGAATAGGTCGTGTCTACGAGGCTACTGAGACAGAAAATCAGCTAGCCAGTTTTATGTCTAATTCTGAATGGATATGAAGTCTGAGGTTTATAAGCAGAAAGTCCATAATCGATCACCCAGAGGTGATTAAACACAGAGAAAAAACGTAGCGACAATAGACTCTGTAGGGCCCAGGGTCGAACTAGGGCCGGTGTGGGTGGGGGTGGGGGTGGGGGGGACACTTCACATTTTAACACCAAGCCTAAGGAGCCCATGTTGAGGAACACTGCTGCTGCGGAGGAGGACCATCAGGAATGGTAGGAACGACAGGAGCAAGGCATTGCCACCTGTCAGGAACCACAGAGGGGATGAGAGATTCCCAAGGAACAAGGACCAGTGAGCCACTTACCCAGACTGCCCTCAAGGAAACCAGAACGTGTCACCCCTAAAGGTGCCACTTTGGTACATGGCTTACTTTGAATTCAACTCACTGGAGACACAGCAGCTGCAAGAAGGGCATTCTGACCCTTCTTTTCTTCGTGAGAGCAAGAGATCGAACCCCCATGTGAAAGGTACCTGCCCTGGAACCAGGAAGAAGACAGACATTCTTCATCCCCTGAGACAAGGGAATGCTCTGAATAATTTTGAATTTTCCCTCGACCCTAATTTTAACTCTTGGGATGAAAAGACTAATCAGTGATGAAACATCACCTTTGACAATTTTCAAGACATCATCCATATCTGTATCTGACGACAGAAAGCCATCTAATGCTAAATGGTGGCCACTCACACATATCTTAGGCCCAACTGAATAAACACTGTTAGATGTATATCTTAAAAATACACAAAGAGTAAACCTCACCTTCCCTTTCTAATGAAAGAGTGTTTCTAGGAAACACCTGTTCCAAATTCATTCATAAGCAGTCAATGAACAGAGAAAATGGGATTCCCTGCAAAGTGCTCCAAGCTCAGAAACTAGGTACCTCCTTCACCAAATCCAGAACGCTGACAACTATTACTTAAGTTTTACTTCATGGCTCAACTAGAGAAAAGAGAAAAGCCCAGGAGATGGTGGGTTAATGAGAGGTTTTACTTCCAGTCCTGACGTGGGTATGACCTTTCTCCATATGGACCTGGCGTTTTCTCTGAATGCCGTATCCCGTGTCAAGCTACCTCACTGACTCAGATGCAGATGTTCAAAACATCGGGTCTTGCGGAGCCAGAGCAGAGAAATGTTGTCAGCTGGGGAGAAGGCGGCTCCTCGGACCTAAAGCCTGCACACCTGCTGAGGTTTCTGAGCGAAGGGGAAACACAGACTTGTCTTTTAGTAGTAATTATCTCCCAGCCCATTGCCACCATTCCCAGGGAACAGGGAGCACAATGCTGAAGTTGGGTAACGGCTCTGGGGCTTCCTAGTGCCACAACTGTGCCTGAGGGAACAGGGAATACCCCACTGAATTTGGGGACCTGCTCAATGTCCATTACCTGCACTGGGGAACAAGGGAAATCCTGGAATGTCTGTGACCCATCCCTCAAAAGCTCTGCTGAGCGGGTGCCCTAGAGTTCCTGGGTCTGGGGCGTATGTCCAGTTGATTGAGACTAGGTAAAGAGACTTTCAAGAGAAAAAGGAAACTCACCTGTGTCTCCATGATGAACTCTCTCCACATGCTCTTCCAGAACCCCACCTCTCACCCGGGGTGCCCCTACTCCCAGAGCCCCCATCCACGGACACACAGCATGCACTCACCCAGCCAGGAACTCCACAGGTCCACACTCTCAAAGCTCCCCTTCCTTGGCTCCTGCTCTGCGTCCTTGGGCTGCTCCAGGTCTGCACACAGACGTATCTCCACCCCGATGGGGTGATTGGTTGGGGAGTATGGTGATTCCAACCCCTTGAATGCTGGGCAATCGCCCCCATGACTCACAACTCTGGGAGCACAGAGGGTCCTGGAGGCACCTCCTTGGCTCAACACCCTGTGCAGGCGTGACGGGGATCATGGGCAGGGCTGCAATCACACACACACACACACACACACACACACACGCACACACACAGCCCCTTCCGTGGACCCCTCTAGCTGCAGACCACCCTCAGAGCACTGCCCCTTTCCTTCTGCACCAACCCTCCCTGCAGGGGTGTGCCTGGTTCCTCGCAAGGTCAGCTGCCCTCCTCAGACTGTTCCAGCCTTGGGATTTAGGAAACGCAATGCTTTCATGCATATCCAAGGCAATTTTAAGCCCCAAAGGTAAAGTTCCAAGCAGGAATAGCTTCACCTTCTTGTCCCACCCATGGAGTGGATAGTGCTTCTCAGACCTTCAAAGCATCCTTCTAGGATGAGCCCATTTGTGCTGGAATCTATATACACATGCTTGGTTCTGCAGGTAAGGGCCAGGATAAACAGCCGGCCTTCTGTGCTGTCGTGGTTGTGAACCAGGAATATTTATTTTTTCAGTTGAAAACATAGTGTTATTGTCGACACTAAAGTAAGGAATATTTTAAAACATTTTAGAGAGAAAGGAAGAGAGTTTTATTCAAACCCATCTCAAGGACAGCTGCCTGGGAGACACAATCTTCACAAAGAAGGGATTGCCCCAGAGAAGGATATTTAGGGTGGGTCATATATTCTGAGTTGTGCTACATACAGTTACACATCACAATGAGGAAGAAGATTCCAGAAAGCGACAGACTTTTTCTTATCTTTTCAGTATGTATAAGTCAGTATGATTTTAATCTTATGGGAGCCAGAGTCGTTCTTTTGTGTTCTCTCCTTGATGTTGGCAAAGGCATTTTTTGGTTCTATTTTTCTTTTTGATGCATATGGACAGTAGGTGCTGGGGGCAGAAATAGGGCCCATGCTTTGAGGGTTTGCTCGGTCATTTTGAGCTGGGTAAAAATTTTTTTTTAGATTTTATTTATTTATTTAACAGAGACAGCCAGGGAGAGAGGGAACACAAGCAGGGGGAATGGGAGAGGAAGAAGCAGGCTCCTAGCGGAGGAGCCTGATGTGGGGCTTGATCCCAGAACGCTGGGATCACGCCCTGAGCCAAAGGTAGACGCTCAACGACTGCACCACCCAGGCGCCCGTGAGCTGGGTAAAATGTTAAAGGAGAGCTTTCCTGGGAGGCCAAGATCAGGGCCCACAGATGGTATGAGATAAAAATTACTCTTATCATCACTACCAAATGGAGGAATGTGAGATGAAAGCACCTTCCACATAATATAGAGAAATAAAAAAGACCCCTACAGAAAGCACCTTCCACATAATACAGAGAAATAAAAAGACCTGCTCCATGGTCAAACCAGGTAAGGGAGGCATTCA
This sequence comes from Ursus americanus, assembly GCF_024610735.1. Lineage (NCBI taxonomy): Eukaryota > Metazoa > Chordata > Mammalia > Carnivora > Ursidae > Ursus > Ursus americanus. The sequence goes on along the minus strand of NC_142129.1, from coordinate 102,969,141 downwards.
TGGTCTCTGGACTCCTCCCCTTGTCCTGCCCAAATCTCTGAAGCATAGAGATCATTTACAGTCAGAATTTTAGACATCTTAGAGATGTCTGGCACCATTCCCTTGGACTACAGAATACAACAGAATAGCTCACTGTCACAACACGAAAGTGCCCCTGGATACACTAAGTTCTTTCTCCGCAACTTTGGCCTCATGGAAATCATAATCCTAACATAGAAACACTACGATGTTTGGGAAGTAAATAATCAGAGGTAAGGGAATATTTAGGAAATCTTTAGAAGCACTGTCTCAATCTGTAGAAGAGGCTACCTGTTTTAAATACTATTTCCAATCTTACAGCACACTCTGAACAGAGCAGAGCCTCCATCAATTAAAAAAAGGATAGTTCTTTCAGGCACTTTAATATCAGAAAAATAGTATAGTATCTTTATTCTAAGGGATCTTTAAGTCTCTGACTCAAAGGTCCTCCACTGAGATAATAATCTTCATGGTCATGATGGGCAGAGGAGAAAAGGGCAGCTGAATTTGTTCTAGTTGGCCACACAACCAGAAAATTCTAATACTTTCTAGGTTTTCAAATCGACAAGACCAGCGGTAAGAGCGAAATGGTACCCTGTATGGAAGAACAAGATATTTGGAGTCAGTTTGGAGATCCCAATTAGGTTTCTTACATTAAAATACTCTGTAATTCATATCGTCTTGGAGCACTTGTCCAGCCATCTAGAAAATGGGACCTATTCTATCTACACCGTAGTTTAGAAGTTTAAGAGGCAGAATGCTACACAGAACCAGTATGGAGTCTCCCAAGAGCAGGTGCTCAAGAAGCCATAATTACCATTGGGTCTATTACTTTTCCAGAGAAAAGAACACATGGTGAAACCGTTTTTCGAAAAGATGACTCACAAGATGATTTTCAAACCTTAAGGAAAGTCAAGAAGCTGCTATTGTGTTGTAATTCTCTCAGAAATCATGATGTTACACTGGTGGGGACAATAGCACCATCATCACTGGGAGTGGTGAACTTCCCATTTCCATATGGCCATGTTGTCTCCCTTAACTCAATGCCGCCAGAAAGGAAAGCTGGAGGGAGGTGTGTGTGGGCACAGGCCAAGGCAGCAAGGCATGGCTGGGACATGCAGAACTCTGATAGGGTGCTTAACACCTGTCTATAGAAGTCAGTGATCTTCTATAGATCTATAGATAGTCAGTGATCTTCAGAGACAAAGGGCCATTGTGTGTGAGCCCTGATTTAGAAAAGGTGGAAAATGTCCATTGCGATTCCCTCTCTGACCCTTAGGATATGCAGCAAAGTTACAATGAATTTTTAAACATGGAGGGACTTCCTGGTCTTCTTTTCATGAGGACTAGGGCTCTATTCGGTGGTGGCCTAAGAATAGAATCTAGTTAATTTCAGGATGTAAAAATGTAGACATGATTCATGGCCAGGCATATAATCTGTTTGGGTAAATAGTCTATGACCACTGGAAAATAATGTATTCTGCACTTATTATGCAATATTACATAGACGTCAATTAGGTCACATTTGTTACCAATGTTATGTCTGCTTTTTCCATCAGATATTGAAAAAGGCATATTAAAATTTCCAAACAAAATTTCCAAAAAAAAAAAAAGGAGGATGCCGATCAAAACCGTTCTGTGAAAACAAAAAGAAATTGCCATCAGTCCATTCAGCTAATCAGGTTTGTGCAGAGAAACGGTAATGTTGATCATTGAAGACACCAGGTTTTTCCAATACGCGTAGTGAACCATAAGGAAACTGCCATAGATGTAACTCTCAGTAAGAAGAGAGCATGGAAAGGGTCTTCCAATTCCCATCCTCTGTCATGATGATGGAAGCATGTTTCAGAGTGGGAATGAAAGCATAAGTAAAGGGCCATTAACCAATCTATAAGAAAGAACATTGTATCAAAGCCATCTTTCACCTCACGTCTTCGGTCGTGAATATGAAACCATTTGCACAGGTGTCTAAGAAAACAGTAGGAAAGTGCATATACTGAAGTCTACAAAAGAACACCATAAAGAAAGCATCTTGTATCTCACAGTCTTCTGTCATAAAAATGGAAGTATGTGCAAAACTGTGTATGAAAAGAGACTCATAATGTGCGTTGTTTCACTCTATACAGGAACACCCTATAGACACCATGTCTCAACTCACAAGTTCTGTATTGAAGGTGGAAGCCTTGGTAAGAGTGTGTGCGAGCTCGTAAAGAAGTGCCATCTATTTAATTCTAAGAACCAAATCTGTGTAGATAGAAAACAATATCGATCCAACCTCCTGACAAACGGATCAACTGGGCTTTTTTTCCTGTGTGTTGAACCTTAAGGAAAGTGCCATAAACTTAATAGTAGGTGAGAACACTGAGCATCTTACAACCCACAACTTCTGTCATGAAGACGGAAACATTTGCAACATTATGCTGAAAGCATAAGTAAAGTGGCAGACTCAGCTTCAAGAAATGACCGTACCAAATCCATCTTTCAAGGCACTTGTTTTATGAAGTTGGAAACATTCTCAGAAGAGTGTATCTCAGCATAAGGAATTATCGTACACTTAAATATGAACGTACTCCACAGAAAACCCACTGAAACTCACATCTTTTCTGATGAGGCTGGAAGCATTGGCTCAAGTGTGAGGGAGGGTGTGAAGAAATGTCATTTACTCAACTCTGAGCACAAAGAATCTGTATAGAAAATGAAACTTCAAGCATCCTGATGCATGTAGAGAAGCTTTTTCAAATATCTGTGTTGAACCGTTAAGAGCAGTGCCATACGCTTAAGAATACGAAAGAGCACCATCTAGAGACAACCTTCCAAATCACATCTACCTTCATGAAGATGGATGTATTTTCCAAAAGTGTGTATGAAAACCTAAAGTATTGCATGGTGCACTGGGTGTTATATGCAACTATTGAATCATCGAACTTTACATCAGAAATCAGGGATGTACTGTACAGTGACTAATAATATAATTTAAAAAACATTAAAATAAAAAAAAAGAAAACCTAAGGAACGTGCTGTATGCTCAAGTAAGAACACCCTTTGGAAAAGATCTTCCAACTCACATCTTCTGTAATGAAGATGGAAGTATTTGCAGAAGTGTGAGTGAAAGCATAAGGAGAGGTCCTATCTAAGTAATTGTGAGAACCAGGTCAGTGTTGATAGAAGGCAACATCGAACTAACATGGTGACCCATGAATATACTCGCATTGTCCAATATGTGCATTGAACCTTAAGGAAAGGGCAATTTACACAAATCTGTCAGAACATCGAATGGAAACCATCTTCCAAGTCACATCTTCTGTTAGGAAGATGGCGAGAGTTTCAAAGGTGTTCAAGAATGCATAAGGAAATGGTCACCTACTTTACTCAGGAGAAAACACTCTATATAAAAGCAGCTTGCACCTCCCATCTGGTATCATGAAGAGGGAGAATTGTGCAAAACGCTGCCTACAACCACCAAGATAATGCCCTTTGTTTAACCACATAAGAACAGAACACAGAAAGCATCTCTTAACTCACATCAGTCATGAGGAGGAAAGCCCTTCAAAAAGGTTGTGTGAAAACGAAAAGACAGTGCCATCGGTCAATTCAGCAAACCAAGTTTGTGTAGAAACATGGCAACATTGATCAGTGAAGATACCAGGGTTTCCCAATATGTGTTGAACCTTAAGGAAACTGCCAAAGACGAAAGTCTCATTAAGAAGAGAGTATGGAAAGGGTCTTCCAACACCCATCGTCTATCATGATGATAGAAGCATCTTTCATAGGGGGAATGAAAGCATAAGGAAAGGGCCATTAACCAATATTTAGGAAAGAACATTGTATTGAGGCCGTCTTTCACTGACATCTTTGGTCGTGAAGATGAAACCGTTTGCACAGGTGTCTAAGAAAACATAAGGAAAGTGCAATATACTGACGTCTATGAAAGAACACCGTAGAGAAAGTGTCTTGTATCACACAGTATTCTGTCGTGAGAATGGAAGCATGTGCAAAAGTGTGTATGAAAACAGATGCAGAAAACTCATTGCTTCACTATATCAAAGAACACTGTATAGCCACCATGCCTCAGCTCATAACTTCTGTAGTGAAGATGGAAGCCTTGGCAAGAGTGTGTGCGAGTGTGTAAAGAAAGTGCCGTCTACCTAATTCTGAGAACCAAATCTGTGTAGATAGAAAACAATAACGAACTATCCTTCTGACCTATGGCTCAACCAGGGTTTTCGTCCCTGTGTGTTGAACATTTAGGAAAGTGCCATAATTTAATAGTAGGTGAGAGCACTGTGTAGATAGCTTATTATAACCCACAACTGTTATGGAGATGGAAATGTTTGCAACCTTCTGCTGAAAGCATAAGGAAAGTGGCAGAGATTTAGCTTAAGAAAGAACCGTACCTAATCCTTCCTTCAAGGCACGTCTTCTTTCATGAAGTTAGAAGCATTCCGAGAAGTGTGTTTCTCAGCATAAGGGAATTATCGTACACTTAACTTTATGAGAGAACTCCGTAGAAAACCCTCGGAAACTCACTTTTCTCATGAGCCTGGTTGCACTGGCTGAAGGGTGAGGAAACATGTAAAGCAATGCCGTTTACTTAACTGAGCACCAAGGCTCCGTATAGAGAATGAAACTTCAAACATTCTGATGCATGAAGAGAGAAGGTTTTTCAAGTATCTGTGTTGAATGGTAAGAGAAGTGCCATATGCTTAACACTAAGAAAGAAAACCATCTAGAGACATTCCAAATCACATCTATCTTCATGAAGATTGATGTATGTTACAAAAGTGTGTATGAAAACCTAAGGAACGTGCTGTATGCTCAGGTAAGAACACCCTTGGGAAAAGATCTTGCAACTCACGTCTTCTGTAATGAAGATGGAAGTACTTGCAGAAGTGTGAGTGAAAGCATAAGGAGAGGTCCTATCTAAGTAGTTGTGAGAACCAAGACTGTGTTGATAGAAGGCAACATCGAACTAACATGGTGACCCAGGAATATACATGTGTTGTCCATGTGTGTTGAACATTAAGGAAAGGGCAATATACACAAATCTCAGTGGGAACACCGAATGTACACCATCTTCCAAATCATATCTTCTGTGAGGAGATGGCATGTTTTACAAAAGTGTCTATGATTGCATAAGGAAGGTATCACCTACATTACACTATGAGAAAATACTCTATATAAAGCATCTTGCACCTCACATCTGGTGTCATGAAGTGGGAGCATTGTGCAAAACGGTGCCTGTAAGCATCAAGAAAATGCCCTTTGTTTAACTCTGTAAGAACACTACACAGAAAGCATCTCTAACCTCACATCTGTCCTGAGGAGGAAAGCCGTTCAAAAAGTTTGTGGGAAAACAAAAAGAAAGTGCCATTAGTCCGTTCAGCGAACCAAGTTTGTTTAGAGAGACAGCAACTTTGATCAATGAAGGTACTAGGGTTTCTCAATATGTGTGTCAAACCTTAAGGAAACGGCCACAGACGTAACTCTCAGTAATAGGAGGTAATGGAAAGGGTCTTCCAACTCCCGTCATCTGTCATGATGATGGAAGCATGTTTCAGAGTGGGAATGAAAGCATAAGGAAAGGGCCATTAACCAGTCTTTAAGAAAGAACGTTGTATCGAAGCCATCTTTCAACTCACCTCTTCGGTGGTGAAGATGAAGCCATTTACACTGGTGGCTAAGAAAACATAAGGAAAGTCCGATATACTGAAATCTACGAAGGAACACCATAGAGAAAGCAGCTTGCATCTCACAGTCCTATGTCATGAAAACAGAAGCCTGTGGAAAAGTGTGTACAAAAACATAAACATAAAGCACTTGGCTTAACTCTATAGAAGAACACTGTGTAGACACCATGTCTCAACTCACAACTTCTGTCGTGATGATAGAAGCCTTGACAAGAGTGTGTGTGAGCAAGTAAAGAAAGCACCGTATACTTAATTCTGAGAACCAATTCTCTGTAGATAGAATACAATATCAAACCCACCTCCTGACGAATGAATCAACCAGGGTTTTCTTCCCTGTGTGTTGAACCATAAGGAAAGTGCCATAAACTTAATAGTAGGTGAGAGCATTCGGTAGATAACATCTTACGATGCACAAATTCTGTCATGAAGATGGAAATGTTTGCAACGTTGTGCTGAAAGCATAAGGAAAGTTGCAGAGACTTAGATTCAAGAAAGGACGGTACCGAATCCATCCTTCAAGCCATGTCTTCTTTTATGAAGTTGGAAGCCTATACAGAAGTGTGTTTCTCAGCATAAGGAAATTATTGTACACTTAACTTTACGAGAGAACTCCATAGAAATATCTGAAACTAAGATCTTTTCTCATGAGCCTGGAAGCATTGGTTCAAGGGTGAGGGAACATGTAAAGAAATGCCATTTGCTCAACTCTGAGCACCAAGTCTGTATACAGAATGAAACTTCAAACATCCTGATGCATGAAGAGAGAAGCTTTTTCAAATATCTGTGTTGAACCATAAGAGAAGTGCCTTATGCTTAACACTAAGACAGAGCACCATCTACAGACAACCTTCCAAATCACAACTACCTTCATTAAGATGGATGGACGTTCCAAATCTGTGTATGGAAACCTAAGGAACGTGCTGTATGTTCAGGTAAGAACACCATTGGGAGATGATGTTCCAACTCACATCTTCTGTAATGAAGATGGAAGTACTTGCAGAAGTGTGAGTGAAAGCATAAGGAGAGGTCCTATCTAAGTAGTTGTGAGAAACAAGTCTGTGTTGATAGAAGGCAACATCGAACTAACATGGTGTCCAATACATGCATTGAACATAAAGGAAAGGGCAATATACACAAATCTCATTCAGAACACCAAATGGACACCATCTTCCCAGTCACATCTTCTGTTAGGAAGATGGCAAGAGTTTCAAAAGTGTCTACGAATGCATAGGGAAAGGGTCACTTACTTTACACATGGAGAGAACACTCTATATAAAAGCACTTTTCACTCTGGTGTCATTAAGTGGGAGCATTGTGGAAAACGGTGCCTGCAACCATCAAGATAATGCCATTCATTTAACCATGTAAGACAACTTCACATAAAGCATCTCTCAACGCACATCATTCATGAGGAGGAAAGCCCTTGGAAAAGTTTGTGAGAAAAAGAAAAGATAGTGCCATCGGTACATTCAGCGAACCAAGTTTGTGTAGAGAGACGGCAACATTAATCAGTGAAGATACCAGGATTTCCCAATACATGTTGAACCTCTAGGAAAATGCCACAGATGTAAGTCTCAAAGACGAGAGTATGGAAAGGGTCTTCCAACTCCCATCGTCTGTCATGATGATGGAGGCATGTTTCAGATTGGGAATGAAATCATAAGGAAAGGGCCATTAACCAATTTTTAGGAAAGAACTTTGTATCGAGGCGGTCTTTCAACTCACGTCTTCGGTCGTGAAGATGAAACCGTTTCCACAGGTGTCTAAGAAAACATAAGTTTCGTGCCATATACTGAAGTCTATGAAAGAACACCATAGAGAAAACCATCTTGCATATCACAGTCCTCTGTCATGAAAACGGAAGCATGTGCAAGAGTGTGTACGAAAACATAAACATAAAGCACTTGGCTTAACTCTAGAAGAACACTGTGTAGACACCATGTCTCAACTAACAGCTTCTGTTGTGAAGATAGAAGTACTGACAAGAGTGTGTGTGAGCATGTAAGGAAAGTGCCGTCTACTTAATTCTGAGAACAAAATCTCCTTAGATAGAATACAATATCGAACCCACCTCCTGACGAATGAATCAACACAGGTTTCATCCTTGTGTGTAGAACCTTAAGGAAAGTGCCCTAAACTTAATAGTAAGCGAGAGCACTTGTTAGATAGCATCTTACAATGCACTTCTGTCATGAAGACGGAAACATTTGCAACGTTGTGCTGAAATCATAAGGAAAGTGGCAGAGACTTAGCTTCAAGAAAGGACTGTACCGAATCCAACCTTCAAGGCACATCTTCTTTCATGAAGTAGAAGCATTCCGAGAACTGTTTCTCAGCATATGTGAATTGTACGCTTAACTTTATGAAAGGACTCCGTAGAAAACCCTCTGAAACTCACATCTTTTCTCATGACGCTGGAAGCATTGGCTTAAGGGTGAGCGAACGTGTAAAGAAATGCCATTTACACAACTCTGAGCACCAAGGCTCTGTATAGAGAATGAAACTTCAAACATCCTGATGCATGAAGAGAGAAGCTTTTTCAAATATCTGTGTTGAACGGTCAGAGAAGTACCATATGCTTAACACTATGAAAGAGCACCATCTAGAGAAAACCTTCGAAATCACTGCCTTCATGAGGATGGATGTATGTTCCAAAAGTCTGTATGAAAACATAAGGAACATGCTGTATGCCTAGGTAAGACACCCTTGGATAAGACCTTCTAACACACATCTTCTGTAATGAAGATGGAAGTACTTTCAGAAGTGTGAGTGAAAGCATAAGGAGAGTTCCTATCTAAGTAGTTGTGAGAAACAAGTCTGTGTTGATAGAGGGCAACATCGAACTAATATGGTGACCCATGAATATACACACATTGTTCAATACATGCATTGTACCTTAAGGAAAGGGCAATATACACAAATCTCAGTCAGAACACTGAATCGACATATCTTCCATGTCACATCTTCTGTTAGGAAGATGGCAAGATTTTCGAAAGTGTCTACAAATGCATAGGGAAAGGATCACCTACTTTACTCAAGGAGAGAACACTCTCTTTGAAAGCATCTTGCATCTCACATCTGGTGTCATGAAGTGGGAGCATTGTGCCAAACAGTGTCTGCCAGCATCAAGATAAAGCCCTTCGTTTAACCACTTAAGAACACTACAGAGAAAGCATCTCTCATGAGGAGGAAAGCCCTTCGAAAAGGTTGTGTGAAAACGAAATGAAAGTGCCATCAGTCAATTCAGCGAACCATGTTTTTGTAGAGAGATGGCAACGTTGATCATTGAAAACACCAGGGTTTCCCGATACGTGTTGAACCTTAAGGAAATTGCCATAGGCATAACTTTCAGGAAGAAGAGGGTATGGAAAGGGTTTTCCAAATCACATCGTCTGTCATGATGATGGAAGCATGTGTCAGATTGGGAATAAAAACATAAGGAAAGGGCCATGAACCAATCTTTAAGAAAGAACTTTGTACCGAAGCCATCTTTGAAGTCACGTCTTCGGTCGTGAAGATGAAAACATTTGCACAGGTAAGTGCCATATACTGAAGTCTATGAACGAACAACGTAGAAAAACCATCTGTCATGAAAACGGAAGCATGTGCAAAAGTGTGTATGGAAAGAAATGCATAAAGCTCCGGGAGCACGCGGGGGCAGCTGGCAGTCTTAGAAACACAAAGGAGAGAGATACACTGGCCGCGTAGGTGAGGGCTGGGATGCTGGGTGTGGGACTCACATCCCGGGACAATGCAGGTTGAGAAGCACAAACAGAAACAGTGTTAAAGTGGCCAGAACATCAGTGGAGAATGGTTCGCAATCCCTCTGTTCTGAGACAGAGGATGAAATTCGGCCACTGCTGCTCTGACTCTCAGAAGAGGAACAGCAAAACACCAGGGAAAGCTGCCAGAGAACGAAAGCCTGGAAATACCGGATCACTCTGAGCCAATCCCCATCCCCCCTCACAGGGAACACAGAAACTATACCCAAAGAGAGTTGCCTTAGTATTGGGGTGGCAGGCCCCTCCCCTAGAAGGCAGGCTGAAAAATCAAGAAGCCCACATCCCTATGATCCCTATAAAAGAAAGGAGCACAGCCTGGGTCCCTGTCAATAATTTCGCTTCTGGACAAACCCACAACCTCTCCTCGTCAGAATGACAAGAAGGAAAAATCCCCCCCCCCCAGCAAGGAAAAGACAATGAGTCTCTGGCTTCTGCCACAGAACTAATGGATATGGATATAACAAATTATCAGAAATCGAATTCAGGGTAACAATGGTGAAGATGATGTGTAGACTTGAAAAAGTATTAACGAAAATATTGATGAGAATATAGAATCTCTAAGGGCAGAAATGAGACCAAATCTGGCAGAAATTAAAATAAAAAATAACAAATAACGTACAGTATCTTTGCTTAATGTAGAATCCCTATCGTAAGTGGTTGTGGCAACGGAAAGAAAATGCCATGAACTTATCTGTAAGAAACAAGAGTGTATAGGAACAAATTAGCCCTAATACCATCATTTGTGAACATGGAAGCATTAACCAAAATGGTCATGGAAGCCTGACGAAACTGTCAAACACATAACTCTGAGCGACAATAGTATACAAGGAAAGAACAACGAACATCATCTTTCAGGAGTAAGGAAGCATGAAAGAAAACTTTCTGGGATTACCAAGACTCTGCCCAATCCTTTTGGTAATAAACCACCGTTTACAGGAAAACACCTTCAACTCACATCGGCCTCCGCAATACTGATCTCATTTAGACGTTTTGTTTGTAGGCCTACGGAAAGGTCCACATATTTAGAGCTAAGAAACAATGGTGTCAGGATAATGCCCATCAAGTCACTTATGCCTTCCTGAAGAAGGAAGCATTAATCAAGGTGGTTATGGCACCCTTAGGTAAGGCCTACGAACATACAACTGAGAAACTACAGTGTGCAGGAACCGACTTACAACGTAGTGTATCTTTGGTTAATCTGCAATCCCTATCGCAAGTGGTTGTGACAATGTAAAGAAAATGAAATAAACTTATCTGTAAGAAAAAACAGTATACGGAAACCCACTTAGCCCTAATATCATCACTTGTGAATAGGGAAACATTACCCAGAGTAGTCATGGAAGGCTGAGGAAAGCGCCAAACACTTCTCTCTGAGACACAACACTATACCAAGAAAGACCAATGAACATCATCTTACACGAGTAAGGAAGCATTAATGAAATGTATCCGGAATCTTGAGGACTCTGCCCCATCCTTATTGATAATAAACCACCGTGTACAGGAAAAGACCTTCAACTCACATCAGCCTCCTCTCTAGTGATGCCGATTCAACATTCGGTGTGTAAGCCTATTGAAAAATCCACATATTTAGAGGTAAGAAACAATGGTGTCAGGATAATGCCCATCAAGTCACATCAGCCTTACTGAAGATGGAAGCAGGAATCAAGGTGGTTATGGTACCCATAGGTATGCCTACGAACATATAACTGAGAAACAACAGTTAACAGGAACCCACTTAAAATGTACAGTATCTTTGCTTAATGTAGAATTCCTATCATAAGTGATTGTGGCAATATAAAGAAAATACCATAAACTTATCTGTAAGAAACAACAGTGTACAGGAAACCACATAGCCCTAATATCATCATTTGTGAACATGGAAGCATTAACCAAAATGGCCGTGGAAGCCTGACAAAAGTGCGAAACACGTGTGTCTGAGAGACAACACTATACAAGGAAACACCAATGAACATCATCTTTCATGAGCAATGAAGCATGAATGAAAAGGTTATGGAATTACAATGACTCTGCCCCATCGTTTAGTAATAAACCACCGTGTACAGGAAAACACCATCAACTCACATCAGCATCCACAATAGTGATCCCGACTCAACTTTGTGTGTGTAGGCCTAGGGAAAGGTCCACATACTTCGAGTTAAGAAACAGTGTCAGAATAATGCCCTTCCAGTCACATCAGGCTTCCTGAGAAGGAAGCAGGAATCATGTGGTTATGGTACACTTAGGTATGGCTACGAACTTATAACTGAGAAACAACAGTGTATAGGAACCGACTTACAACGTACAGTTTCTTTGGTCAATGTGGAATCCCTATCGTAAGTGGTTGTGACAACGTAAAGAAAAGGCCATAAACTTACCTGTAAGAAAAAAGAGTATAATGGAACCCACTTAGCCCTAAAATCATCATTCGTGAATATGGAAACATTAACCATTGTGGTGGTGGAAGCCTGACGAAAGTGCCAAACGAGTGTCTCTGAGACAAAACACTATACAAGGAAAGCCCAACGAACATCATCTTTCACGAGTAAGGAAAATGAATGAAAAGGATTTGGAATTTCCAAGACTCTGCCCCATTCTTTTGGTAATAAACCACCATGTACAGGAAAACACCTTCAACTCACATCAGCCTCCTCAATAGTGATCCCGATTCAACATTGCGTGTGTAGGCCTAAGGAAAGGTCTACATACTTAGAGTTAAGAAAAACAGTGTCTAGATAATGCCCTTCAAGTAACATCAGCCTTCCTGAAGATGGAAGCAGGAATCAAGGTGGTTATGGTACCCTTAGGTAAGGCCTACAAACATAAAACTGAGAAAACACAGTGTACAGGAACCCTCTTACAACATACAGTATCTTTGGTTAATGTAGATTCCCTATCGTAGTGGTTGTGTCAACGTAAAGAAAATGCCATGAACTTATCTCTAATAAACAACAGTGTTCAGGACCCCACTTGGCCTTACATCATCATTCGTGAATATGGAAGTATTAACCAACGTGGTCGTGGAAGCCTGATGAAAGTGCCAAACACTTATAACTGAGACACAACACTATGCAAGGAAAGACCAACGAACATCATCTTTCATGAGTAAGGAAGCATTTATGAAAAGTTTCTGGAATCTCGAGGACATTGTCCTATCATTATTGGTAAAAAAAAAAAAAAAAAAAAAAAAAAAAAAAAAAAACCACCTTGTACAGTAAAACATCTTCTACTAAAATCAGCCTCCTCAATACTGATCTCGATTCAACATTGGATTTGTAGGCCTAGGAAATGTTCCAAATAATTATATCTAGGAAACAACGGTGTCAGGATAATGCCTTTCAAGTCACATCTGCCTTCCTTAAGATGGAAGCAGGAAACAAGTTGTTTATGGAACCCTTTGGTAAAGCTTTCGATGATATTTCTGAGAAACAACAGGTACAGGAACCATCTTACAACGTACAATATCTTAGGTTAATGGGCTCTAATTGTAAGTTGTTGTGGCAACGTAAATAAAATGTCATAAACTCATTTGTAAGAAACAGCAGTGTACGGAAACCCACTTAGCCCTAACATCATCATTCGTGAATAAGGAAACATCAACGAACGTGGTCGTGGAAGCCTGACGAAAGTGCCAAACACTTATCTCTGAGACACAACACCATACAAGGAAAGACCAATGAACATCATCTTTCACAAGTAAGGAAGCATTTATGAAAGGTTCTGGAATCTCAAGGACTCTGCCCCATCCTTATTGGTAATAAACCACCGTGTATAGGAAAACAGCTTCAACTCAGATCAGCCTCCTCTATAGTATTCTCGATTCAAAATTCGGTATGTAAGCCTATGGAAAGGTTCACATACTTAGAGATAAGAAACAACGGTGTCAGGATAATGCCCTTCAAGTCACATCAACTTTCCTGAGGATGGAAGCAGGAATCAAGGTGGTTATGGTACCATTATGTAAGGCCTACCTACATAAAACTGATGTGACTTGAAGGGCATTATCCTCACACCGTCTTACAATGTACAATATTGGGTTAATGTGGTATCCCTATAATAAGTGGTTGTGGCAACATAAAGAAAATGCCATAAAAGTCTCTGTAAGAAACAACAGTGTGCCGGAACTCACTTAGCCCCAACGTCATCATTTATGAATATGGAAACATTAACCAATGTGGTCGAGGAAAGTGCCAAATATTTCTTTCTGAGACACAACATTAACAAGGAAAGACCAACAAACATCATCTTTCACGAGTATGAAGCATGAATGAAAAGGTTCTGGATTCTCGAGGACTCTGCCCAATCCTTATTGGAAATAAATCACCATATACAGGAAAACACCTTCAACTCACATCAGTCTCGTCTACTGTGATCCAGATTCAACATTCAGTCTCTAGGACTAGGGAAAGGTCCACATACTTAGAGCTAAGGAACAACGGTGTGAGGATAATGCCCTTCAAGTCACATCAGCCTTCCTGAATATGGAAGCAGGAATCAAGGTGCTTATGGTACCCTTAGGTAAGACTACGAACATATAACTTAGAAACAATAGTGTACAGGAACCCACTTACAACGTACAGTATCTTTGGTTAATGTAGAATCCCTATCGTAAGTGGTTGTGGCAATGTAAAGAAAATGCCATAAACTTATCTGTAAGAAACAACATGGGAACCCATGTAGCCTTAACATCATCATTCGTGAATATGGAAGCATTAACCAAAGTGGTTGTGGAAGCCTGACAAATGTGCCAAACACTTATCTCTGAGACACAACACTATACAAGGAAAGCCCAATGAACATCATCTTTCACGAGTAAGGAAGCATGAATGAAAAGGTTCTGGAATCTTGAGGACACTGCCCCATCCTTACTGGTAATAAAACTCCGTGTACAGGAAAACACCTTCAACTCATCAGCCTCCTCAGTAGTGAGCACGATTAACATTCCGTGTGTAGCCCTATAGAAAGGTCCGCATACTTAGAGCTAAGAAACAACAGAGTGAGGATAATGCCCTTCAAGTCACATCAGCCTTCTGGAAGATGGAAGCAGGAATCAAGGTGCTTATATTACCCTTAGGTAAGACTACAAACATATAACTTAAAAACAACAGTGTACAAAAAACACTTACAATATACAATATCTTTGTTTAATGTAGAATCCCTATCGTACATGCTTGTGGCCACATAAAGAAAATGCTATAATCTTATCTGTAAGAAACAACAGTGTACAGCAACCCACGTAGGCCTAACATCATCATTTGTGAATATGGAAGTATTAACTAAATTGGACATGAAAAACTCACGAACGTGCCAAACACTTTTCTCTGTGACACAACACTAAACAAGGAAAGACCAAAGAACTTCATCTTTCATGAGTAAGGAAGCATTAACGAAAAGGTTTTGGAATCTCAAGGAACTCCCCATCCTTATGGGTTTTAAATCTCCGTGTACAGGAAAACACCTTCCACTCACCTCATCCTCCTCAATACTGATCCCGTTTAAAAATTGGGTGCGTAGGCCTAGGGAAAGGTCCACATACTTATAGGTAAGAAACCACGGTGTCAGGATAATGCCCTTCAAGTCACATCAAACTTCCTGAAGATGGAAGCAGTAATCAAGGTGGTTATGGTACCCTTAGGTAGGGCGTACGAACATATAACTGAGAAAAACAGTGTACAGGAAACCTCTTACAACGTATAGTATGAAATGTTAATGCGGAATGCCTATCGTAAGTGGTTGTGGCAACGTACCGAAAATGGCATGAACTTATGTGTAATTAACAACAGTGTACAAAAAACCACTTAGCCCTAACATCATCATTTGTGAATATGGAAGCATTAATAAAAGTGATCGTGGAAGCTAGATGAAAGTGCCAAACACTTCTCCCTGAGACACAACACTATACATGGAAAGACCAATGAACATCATCTTTCAGAGTAAGGAATCATTAATGAAAAGGTTCTGGAAATACGAGGATCCTCCCTCATCCTTACTGGTTATAAAACTCCGTGTACATGAAAACACCTTTAACCTCATCCTCCGAAATACTGATCCCAAGTCAACATTGGGTGTGTAGGCCTAGGGAAAGGTCCACATACTTATAGGTAAGAAACAATGGTGTCAGGTTAATGCCCTTCCAGGCACATCAGCATTCCTGAAGATGGACGCAGAAATCAAGGTGGATATGGTATCCTTTGTTAAGGCCTATGAACATATAACTGACAAACACCAGTGTTCAGGAACCCTCTTACAACATACAGTATCTTTGGTTGATGTGGAATCCCTATGGTAAGTGATTGTGACAGCCTAACGACAAAGCCAAAAAACTTATCTGTAAGAAAGAAATGTGTACAGGAACCCACATAGCCCTAACATCATCATTAGGGAATATGGAAGCATTGACGAAAGTGGACATGGAAACTTGACGAAAGTGCCAAAAACTTATCTCTGAGACACAACACTATACAAGGAAAGACCAACGTACTTCACCTTTCACGAATAAGGAAGAAATAATGAAAAGGTTCTGTAATCTTGAGGACTCTTTCCCATTCTTACCAGTAATAAAATACTGTGCACAGGAAAACACTTTCAAATAACATCAGCCTCCTCAATACTGAACCCGATTCAACATTTTGTGGGTTGTCCTAGGGAAAGGTCCACATACTTAGGGTTAAGAAACAACGGTGTCAGGAAATGCCGTCAAGTCACTTCGGCCTTCCTGAAGATGCAAGCAGGTAGCAAGGTGGTTATGGTATCCCTAGGTAAGGCCTCCAAACATATAACTGAGAAACAACAGTGTACAGGAACCCTCTTATAACGTACAGTATTTTTGCTTAATGTGGAATCCCTATCATAAATCGTTGTGGCAACGTAACGAAAATGCCATAAACTTATGTGAACCCCTTTAGCCCTAACATCCTCATTCGTGAATATGCAAGCATTAACCAAATTGGTAGTGAAACCCTGACGAAAGTGCCAAAGACTTATCTCTGAGACACAACACTATACAAGGAAAGACCAACAAACATCATCTTTCATGATTAAGGAAGCATTAATTGAAAGGTTCTCGAATCTGTACTCTGACCCATTCCTATTGGTAAAAAAAAAAAAAAAAAAAAAAGCAGTGTGCAGGAAAAAACCTTCAACTAACACCAGTCTCCTCAATACAGACCAAGATTCAACATTGGGTGTGTAGACTTAGGGAACGATCCACATACTTATAGCTAAGAAACAGCGGTGTCAAAGTAATGCCCTTCAGGGGGCGCCTGGGTGGCACCGCGGTTAAGCGTCTGCCTTCAGCTCAGGGCGTGATCCCGGCGTTATGGGATTGAGCCCCACATCAGGCTCCTCTGCTATGAGCCTGCTTCTTCCTCTCCCACTCCCCCTGCTTGTGTTCCCTCTCTCGCTGGCTGTCTCTATCTCTGTCAAATAAATAAATAAAATCTTAAAAAAAAAAAAAGTAATGCCCTTCAAGTCACTTCAACCTTCCTGAAGAAGGAAGCAGGAATCAAGGTGGTTATGACACCCTTAGGTAAGGCCTATGAACATACAACTGAGAAACAACAGCGTATAGGAACTGACTTACAATGTACTGTATTTTTGGTTAATCTGGAATCCCTATCTCAAGTGGTTGTGACAACGTAAAGAAAGTGCAATAAACTTGTCTGTAAGAAAAAACAGTATACAGAAATTCACTTGGGGTGCCTGGCTGTCACAGCGGTTAAGCGTCTGCCTTCGGCTCAGGGCGTGATCCCGGCGTTATGGGATCGAGCCCCACATCAGGCTCCTCCGCTGGGAGCCTGCTTCTTCCTCTCCCACTCCCCCTGCTTGTGTTCCCTCTCTCGCTGGCTGTCTCTATCTCTGTTGAATAAATAAATAAAATCTTAAAAAAAAAAAAAAGAAACTCACTTAGCCCTAACATCATCATTTGTGAACATGGAAGCATAAACCAAAGTGGTCGTGGAAGCCTGATGAAAGTGCCAAACACTTATCTCTGAGGCACAACACTATACAAGGAAAGACCAATGAACACCATCTTTCATGAGTAGGGAAGCATTAATGAAAAGGTTCTGGAATCTCGAGGACTCTGTCCTATCCTTATTGGTAATGAACCACCGTGTACAGGAAAACACCTTCAACTCACATCAGTCTCTTCAGTACCGATCCCGATTCAACATTGGGTATGTAGCCCTAGGGAAGGTTCCACATACTTAGAGATAAGAAACAAAGGTGTGAGGATAATGCCGTTCAAGTCACATCAGCCTTCCTGAAGATAGAAGCAGGAATCAAGGTGGTTATGGTACCTTCAGATAAGGCCTACAAACTTATAACTGAGAAAGAACAGTGTACAGTTACCCTCTTATAACATACAGTATCTTTAGTAAATGTGGAATCCCTATCGTAAGTGGTTGTGGCAATGTGAAGAAAATGCCATAAACGTATCTATAAGAAACAACAGTGTACGGGAACCCACGTAGCCCTAACATAATCATTCGTGAATATGGAACATAAACCAAATTTTACGTGGACGCCTGACGAAAGTGCCAAAGACCTATCTCTGAGACACAATAGTATACAAGGAAAGACCAATGATTTCTCAACATTTGTTGCAACATGGATGGCACTGGAGGAGATAATGCTAAGTGAAATAAGTCAAGCAGAGAAAGACAATTATATGGATTCTCTCATTTATGGAGCATAAAAACTAGGAAGAACAGTAGGAGAAGAAAGGGATAAAAAGGGGGGTAATGAGAAGGGAGAATAAAACATGGCAGATAATGGACTCTGAGAAACAAACTGATGGCTTCAGAAGGGTGAGGGGTGGGGGAATGGGATAGGCTGGTGATGGGCATTAAGGAAGGTACGTATCGAATGGTGCACTGGGTGTTAACGCAACTAATGAACCATCGAACTTTACTTCAAAAACCAGGGATGTAATGTATGGTGACTAATTAATATACTAAGAAAATATATAATATAAATAAATAAATAGGAAAGAACAACGAACATCATCTTTTACGAGTAAGTAAGAGTTCACCAAAGTGTTTTGGAAACATGAATATTGTGCCACATTCTTATATGTAATAGACAACAGTGTCTAGGAACCGTCCTTCAACTAAAGCACCCTAATGCATAGGCATCCCTTCTCAAAATTGGATTTAAAGTCCTAAGGAGGGGCGCCTGGGTGGCACAGCGGTTAAGCGTCTGCCTTCGGCTCAGGGCGTGATCCTGGCGTTATGGGATCGAGCCCCATGTCAGGCTCCTCCGCTATGAGCCTGCTTCTTCCTCTCCCACTCCCCCTGCTTGTGTTCCCTCTCTCGCTGGCTGTCTCTATCTCTGTTGAATAAATAAATAAAATCTTAAAAAAAAATAAAGTCCTAAGGAAACATCCACACACTTATCTCTAGGAAACAATGGTGCCAAGATTAAGTCCACCAATCACATCAATGATTATGTACAGGGAAGCATGAACCAAGGTGGTTATGGAAACATTAGGACAGGTCTAGGTACACATCTGTAAGAAACAACAGTGCATAGAACAACCCTCAACTAAAATCACCCTCATGATTCAACATCCCTTCAGAAAATAGGGTGTGTATGCCCCAATGTTCATAGAAGCTTGGTCCACAATAGCTAAATCATGGAAAGAGCTTAGATGCCCTTCAACAGATGACTGGATTAAGAAGTTGTGGTCCATGTATTCAATAGCATATTACTCAGCTTTCAGAAAGAACGATTTCTCAACATTTGCTGCAACATGGATGGCACTGGAGGAGATAATGCTAAGTGAAAGGAGTCAAGCAGTGAAAGACAATTATTATGTGGTTTCTCACATCTATGGAACATAAGAATTAGAAAGATCGGTAGGAGAAGAAAGGGATAAAGAAAGAGCGGTAGTAAGAAGGGGGAATGAAGTATGAGAGACTATGGACTCTGAGAAACAAACTGAGGGCTTCAGAGCGGAGGGGTGTGGTGGAATGGGATAGGCTGGTGATGGGTGGTGGGGAGGGCATGTATTCCATGGTGCACTGGGTGTTACACACAACTACTGAATCATCGAACTTTGTTCAAAAAGAGGGATATACTGTATGGTGACTAACATAAAATAATAAAAAAAATAAAAAAAAAGAAAATAGGGGCTGTATGAATCACCAAAGGCCCGCATACATATATCTAAGAAACAACAGTGTACAGGAAATAACCCCTTACAATGGATATCAGCATTCACGCATATGGTAACATGATCCAGGGGGAGCTGGAATCAGAGGGAGAGGACCACATACCTATTCCTAGACAACACCACATTACTGAATAGCATTAACGATTAACATCATCTTTCATGAATATGGAAGCATTAATGAAAACTTTCTGGAATCTCGAGGACTATTCCCCATCCTTACTGGTAATGAACCACTGTGTACAGGAAAACACCTGCAACTAACATCAGCCTAATCAATACTGATCCCTATTCAACACTGGTCTGTAGGTCTAGGGAAAGTTCCACATACTTATAGCTAAGAACAATGGTGTCAGGATAATGCCCTTCATGTCACATCAGCCTTCCTGAAGATGGAAGCATGAATCAAGGTGGTTATGGTTCCATTAGATAAGGCCTCTGAACATATAACTGAGAAACAACAGTGTACAGGAACCATCTTACAACGTACAATATCTTTGGTTAATGTGGAATCCCTATCGTAAGTGGTTGTGGCAATGTAACCAAAGTGCCATAAACTTATCAGTAAGAAAGAATAGTGTACAGGAACCCACTTAGCCCTAACATCATCATTCATGAATATGGAAGCATTCACCAAATTGGTCGTGGAAGCCTAATGAAATGACAAACACTTATCTCTGAGACACAACACTATACATGGCTGCCATTTGGGACTCCAGAAAGCACTCTGAGATGAAGAAACTTCAGGGAACACCTGACCAAGCCCAAAGGAAACCAATTCCAGCAGATCCCCGGCCCCTAAACACTGTGCCAACAGTCTCCCCAACTCACTCTCCTCAGCCCTGAGAGGGTTGCAGAGCCAGCTGATTGGGCTTTCCATCCTCCTAGAGCCTTACACTAACATTAGGTTGGGTTCTCAGGGCACCACTCCTAGACACATGACGCAAAGATATAGGGATTGGGGAAGCCTGAGCTGGAATGGGGCCTTAGCTTGCCACACAAAAAGAAAGCGTGCCATCTGGAACTCTAGAGGCTATTAGGAGCAGGAGAAATCTGCATATCCCACACAGTCAATCCCATCTAACTCCTGCATTCAGGAGACCCTTGGACGATAACCCTGAGCCTTCCCTTCTCCACAACCCACCTACTCAAATTAGGACAGGGAATGGTGAGCTCAACCCAGGGGATGGTCCCTCCTAGGCACCTAAGCCCTAACCCCAATGCTTGGTTGGGGTTCCCAGAGATCATTCCAGGAGCCAAGCACCATACACACAGGGACTGGGGAAACCTGAGCCACATTTGTGAATCAGCATACCACACAGAGGGAAACCATACCATTTGGACCTGCAGAGGAATGCAGAGCAAGAGAAATAAGAATGCCCACCTGATCCAATCCCAGCGAGCCCTCAACTTCCACAGTTGCCCTGTGGGCAACTCCTGTGTCCAACACTCAACCCAAAGCACGCCCTCCTCTTAGGCCCCTGGAATGTCGCATCGGCTGGCCCATCTGAACACCCATGCCCCTAGACCCAAGCCCTAACTCCACGTTGAGTAGTGTGAGGTCCATTCCCAGATGTCTGGCTCCAAGGACCAGGGAATGGGGACTGCTGAGCAATGTCAGGACACAAAGCCTGAAACACAGAAGAAAAGGTGCCTTTTGGGACTCCAGAAATTACTATGAGAAGGAGAAACGTCAGGGAACACCTGACCAAAGTCAGAGAAAACCACTTCCAGCAGATCCCTGATCCCTAAACACGGTGCCAACACTCTCCCCAGCCCACTCTCCTCAGCTCCGACAGGGTGGCAGAGCCAGTCGATTGGGCTTTGCAACCTCCTAGGGTGTGACACTCACCGTAGCTTGGGTACTCAGGGGTCCACTGCTAGAGACATGGCACAAAGATATAGGGATTGGGGAAACCTGAGCCCTATCTGAGGCCTCAGCATGCCACACAGAAAGAAAAGTATATGTGGGATGCAGGGTGTATTCAGGGGCTGAAAAATCTGCATATCCCACTGAGTCAATCCCATCCAACTCCCACATTCAGGAGACCCTTGGACATAAACCCTGAGCCTTCCCTTCTCCACAACCCACCTACTCAAATCAGGACACAGGAATGGTGAGCTCAAAACCAGAAGATGGTCCCTCCCATGCTCCTGAGCCCTAAGCCAAATGCTCCGTTGGGTTCCCAGAGGTTTTTCCAGGAGGCAAACACACAGCGACTGGGGAAACCTGAGTCATACCTGCGAATCAGCATGCCACAGCGACTGGGGAAATCTGAGTCATACCTGCGAATCAGCATGCCACACAGATGGAAACTGTGCCATTTGGACCTGCAGAAGGAATGCAGAGCAGAAGAAATATGAGTTCCCAGCTTTTCCAATCCCAATGATCCCCCACGTTCAATGCCCCCCTGCCTGCAACTGCTGTGTTTCAGATTCCACCCAAACCACGCCCTCCTCTTAGGCTCCTGGAAGGTCGCATCTGCTGGGTGATCTCTACAGCCATGCCCCTAGACACGCGCCTTAACTCTAGTTTGGTGCCTCTTAGGTTTATTCCCATACGTGTGTCTCTGAAGCACAGGGATCAGGTACCGCTGAGCAATGTCAAGACAGTAGCCTGCCATACAGAACTAAACTGTCCCATTTGGGACTCCACAAAGTTTTGCGAAAAGAAACCTAAGTGAACACCTGACCTAAGCCCAGTGAACCTCCACTTTCAGCGGAACTCTAGGCCCTCATCCATGACACTGGCATTCTCCTCAACCCACACCCGCCCTTCAGCCCCCAGGTCAGTTCGGTTAGAGCCGATCGATCAGGCTTTCCATCCTCCCCTCCATGACACTAATCTTAGGTTGGATTCTGAGTAGTCCACTCCCAGAGGCCTGGCTCCAAAGATATGGAGATGGAGAAACCTGAGTCCAACCTAAGGCCTCAGCATGCCACCCAAAGCGAAACTGTTTCATTTGGTATTCCAGAAATGAGATAGAGGGGGAGAAATCCTAATTTCTTCCATACTTGATTCCCATGATCCCCCACATTCACTGGCTCATGGCCACAAACCCACTGATTGACACTCACCCCAACACATACCATCAACCGCCCCACGCAGCGTGGAAATTCTGGACACATCCACACTATCGGAACTCCCATTTCCTATGCTTTACCACTAACCTTAGTTTTGGTTGTGAGAGGTCCATTCTGAGAAGGCTGGAGTGGGAGACATGGATCCTGAGGGCGGACCTGCGGCCCCCATCAGGGCCGGGCATCATCCTTGCCTCACAGGGGATCCATGAAAGTGTTCTATCAGGTGACTGATGGGGCTCCCTCCTGAGGAACTCAGACACAGAAAGGCAATTACAGATGCTCTCATGTACATACCACATGGGGAAAAAAAGTTATTGAAAGCATAGCTACTGAGAACAGATTGGTGAGTGCCTGATTCAGGGGAGGATGGGAAGGATGAAGGTGGTCAAAGATACAATGTTTGAGTGTTAAAATTCAACATCCATGGTATGTTCTGTGCAGCATGGAGACTAAAGCGAACCCCGTAGGATGGGGTACAGGTTCCCCAGCTCTTTGAAAGTACAGTACTCCAGGGAAACCTTTCACAGCAGAAATGGTGTAAAGAAGGAATGGCCATTAATTAATATGGAAAAAATTAGTGACGATGCTCAGACTCCTAAATTTACTTATCGTTGGCATTTCTTAGGCCCCAGGACACAACTCCTAATGGATGCCGAAAATAAATGGAGATAAAGCACAGCAGAATACACAAACAAATCAAAGTGCTGGTGGCTAGACGTGGAGAACGGTTCCCAGGAAGGAGCTGGTTAGGGTGCACGCTGCCTCTGTCGTGCTTCTCCCCAAAGGAGAAGCTGAACGCAAAGCTCAACGTTCGCCTTTTTTCATGAGGAAAATCCTCTTCAGGTTTCTTCCCATTAGTGAAACCAGGTGATAATGGAGATCTTTCCAAAAAGCCAAGCGTCTTCCCATGAACTTTTAAAAAATGGGGAATACTTGTACTTCACCGTTGCTAAGGGAGGAGATGTGAAAGGTTCTCCTGGACACAAACCTCAGCAGATCCACCGGGAAAGGCACCTTCCTCAGCATGCTGAACAAGGACTACCTCCTACCCCCAGAAACATTCTCTTTCCCCTCTCTCAGGACAACCCACAACAGCTGGGAGTTACGCCAGTTGCTCCTTTCTCCCATCCCCAATATCTAAACCATCAGAAAATCCTGTGAGCTCCATCTTCAAGACGTACTCACAATAGGATTCACCCCTCCTTCCAAGGCCACCTGTCTGGTCCACATTGGAGCCCATCTCTTGCATGAATTCCTGGAAAAGAGTCATCAATGACCTCCCTTGCCCATCCTCAAACCTCTGTCATCTGTTCTCAACCCTGCAGCCAGGATGGCCCAGTGAAACAGGGTCCCATGGGGTCACAGCCCTGCAATGGCTTTCTGTCACACTCTGTCACCTCGCTGATGTCAAGTCCTAAGCTGTCGCCTGTGACCATAGGGCCATTTTGCAGCTCATGGATGCATCTGGTATGCTCTTGCCCCGGGGACTTTGCACATGCTTTCCCTTCTGTTTAGAATGTTCTTCATGTGATATCACTGACCTTCCCTAGATCTTGACTCAAGTATCACCCTCCTACTGAAGTACCAACTGACCCCTATGTGAATAACAAACACCACCTCCAACTCCCGTTCAGCACCCCCAGTCCTCTCTCCTGCTTTATATTTCCATAGCACTTATTATACTCTCCGGTTCATCTTGGCAGGGAAGAAACTGAGGCATCAACTGATGGCTTCACCACCTACTGCCCCCAATTTCCTGGTCCAAAGCCCTGGGAGAAAAGGTGTCCCAGGACTCTTACACATCCAGGGACCCCTGGAGAAAGGGGTATACCCACCTCCTGCACCCTGAACACCATCAGGTAAGGGAGCCATACGAGGAACCCACCTGCACACAAAATCTGAAACCAGACACCTTCCTCTATGACAGGTGAGCATACACATTTACTCCTCTTCCCTGAGGTGCTCATCCGAGAAAGCTGAGCAGAGACACTGCAAAGGGCCCATATCTCCCTCTGGCCAAAATCCTGGGAAACAGACATCCGATCTGAAAACCCTGCCAGGCTTCGACCCACTCAGTGAGTCCTAAGACCCAGAGACTTCTTTCCACTCCAGCTCAATCCTTCTCACAGAGAAGTAAACTCCAGCCTCACAAACGTGCTCATCATTAGCTCTGGAATTCCCTGGGTTGTGTCTACACTGGCCCACACATGGGTCCTGTGCAGACCCCTCCGCAAATGCCCTAGGGTTGGAAGCCACTTTCAAGCTACCCTTAGAAAGGCAGAAACTGGCCCAATTAGACAGACCAGCCAAGTGTCTCGATGTGCTGCAAACTTGGAAACATTCTCCCTGAACACCAACGTTTCCAACTAAGTGTCCAACCTTCACTCACTGGGCGCCATGTGAGCATGAACACTGCTCTTTCGATTCACTGACCTCCCAGGCCTTCCAATCAGAACCAAGCTCCAGTCACCACTCTATTTTCCCTTCAGAGAGAGAGGTCAAATGATGGAATAAAACACTCCCTGTGTACAGCACACTTTTATCCACATAGAATTCCTTGGTCTTTCTCATTCGGGCAGCCCTACAAGACCCACACCAATGATACCACAAGTTCAATCATCACGTATGTATTTGATCTTGTGTTCTTTCTTTTGATAATTTTATTTCAAAGTCAATGTCTCTCTTGCTTCTTAAAATAATAATAATAATTAATAATTAATAATCATGATAATGATGATGATGATATGGTCACCTAAGGATTTGGATCTCCATTGCCAGATGGCATGGCTCTTGTCCAGATAAGGATGAAGACACAACCTCAGCCCATGAAGCAAAGGACACACCCTCAGGGATCCCGACACACCTCATGGGTGAAGAGTTCCAATGCTACACGGAGTTGTCTGGGTCCAAATGATACAGGCAAAATCCAGCATTCATTCTGTTTTCTTCATCAATTCCCCAGCTCAAGTCGCAAGTGCCTCACCAGGTCAAGTTTCCAGAGCCTCGGATGGACCTCCAAGTAAGCACCCCCACCCTGGGGAGGGGCGTGGAAACATCAACACCCACAAAGGATTCTTTTAATATTTCACAAGACTGTTTTCCCATTCTTTAATTAAACTGGGAAATAAAAGCGCACAGATAGCCCCTTCTACCAGGAGGTCCGAGTCACTTCACTGGTCGAAATAGGAGCAGGAAATAAAAGATTAACAGATTTTCTGAGGATGATCATGTCCATCACCTCAGATTTGAAACCACACACACGCAAGGAAAGAAGCACCAGCAAACATCTCTGTCTGGCAACTCTGACAGTCTGAATTGGAGTGACAGGGACAGACGTTGAGGCTGTGTGCTGGCTGAGGCTGGTTCCCTGAAGAAGGGGCTCGGTCAGCTCTCTACCTGTGCCTCACCTGTCCTCAGCCAGGAACCAGCTCGCAGCCCTCACCTGTCACAATGGTCACATGGGAGACCCACAGACACCCCAGGAGCCTACACTGCCCACATCCTGCTGCAGAATGCACACAGCTCTCCTCTGGGACCCATCAACTCTACCCAGACATGGAACTCCCCTGTCTACTGTAAACTCCAGAATTCCCCCTCTTCTTCCACAATTACACTGGCCCAAAGCTTTCCTGAAAAAGGGAGAAGGCTACCTCATGAATGGTTCACACCTTCTTTCCCTTTCTTTCATATTTATCTCCACTTACCTTCCTACCTGTGCAGAGTGTTAAGTGATGTATCCATGGAACATGAACGTGTTCTGAGATTGCAATCTTTCATTGCAGCCTTCTCAGGCCTCCTTATGCAATAAAATACCATATCCCTAGGACAGGGAGTTTTAAAATTATTATTTACAGAATAATAGAGCCCAAATCACCTCGTTTTTAGTTGCTCTTCAATAGGCAGAACAGTTTCTGTGTAAAAAGACTTTCCACAGATATGACCTTCCATCAATTTCTTTATTTTCTTTTTAAAATTTTTTTTTATTATGTTATGTTAGTCACCATACACTACATCCTTAGTTTTTGATGTAGTCTTCCATGATTCATTGTTTGCGTACAACACCCAGGGCTCCATGCAATACGTGCCCTCCTTAATACCCATCACCGGCCTATCCCAATCCCCCACCAAACCCCTCTGAAGCCCTCAGTTTGTTTCCCAGAGTCCATAGTCTGTCGTGGTTCATTCCCCCTTCTGTTTACCCCACCCTTCATTCTTCCCTTCCTTCTCCTACTGAGCTCCCAGCTATTTCTCCTGTTCCATAAATGAGTGAATCCGTATCAAAATTGCCTTTCTCTGCTTGACTTATTTCACCTTCCAGCAATCTCATAAGGAGGAAACAGAAATTCTGTGGGATAACCTGACTCACCCAGCATCAAGCAAGTAGTTCCAGAACTCAGCCCAGGGCTCCTGTCGCCAGGCCCCTTGAAGCCACCAGCATGACTCTATCCAAAAGAATTCCCAAAGACTCTCCTTCTTACTCCACCACCAAAGAAACAACAGAGAGAATATGGCACCTCAAAATATCGAGATGATACTAGTAAAGCTAGATACACAAGCTTAACTTTTATTTTATTTTTTAAATGTTTTTTATTATATAATGTTAGTCTCCATACAGTACATCCCTGGTCTCTTATGTAAAGTTCGATGAATCATTAGTTGCATATAACACCCAGTGTACCATGGAATATGTGTCCTCCTTACTACCCATCACCAGCCTCTATTTTATATAGGAAAATGCTGCTCTGAATAATTTTGAATTTTCCCTCGATCTCCATTGTAACTCTTGGGATGAAAAGACTAATCAGTGATGAAACATCACCTTTGACAATTGGCAAGACATCATCCATATCTGTATGTGATGACAAAAAGCCATCTAACGCTAATTGGTGGCCACTCACCCATATCTTAGGCCCAACTGAATAAACACTGTCAGACGTATATCTTAAAAATACACAAAGAGTAAACCTCACCTTCCCTTTCTAATGAAAGAGTGTTTCTAGGAAACTGCTGTTCAAAATACATTCATAAGCAGTCAATGCACAGAGAAAATGGGATCCCCTGCAAAGTGCTACAAGCTCAGAAACTAAGTACCTCCTTCACCAAATTCAGAACACTGACAACTATTACTTAAGTTTTACTTCATGGCTCAACTAGAGAAAAGAGAAAAGCCCAGGGGATGGTGGGTTAATGAGAGGTTTTACTCCAGTCCTGACGTGGATATGACATTTCTCCAAATGGGCCTGCCCCTTTCTCTGAATGCTGGTGTCCTGTGTCAAGCTGCCTCACTGACTCAGATGCAGACATTCAAAACGTCGGGTCTCGCGGAGCCAGAGCAGAGAAGTGTCAGATGGGGAGAAGCAGCTCCTCGGACCTAAAGTCTGCACACCTGCTGTGGTTTCTGGGAGAAGGGGAAACATAGACTTGTCTTTTAGTAGTAATTATCTCCCAGCCCATTGCCACCATTCCCAGGAAACAGCTAGCACAATGCTGAAGTTGGGTAACGGCTCTGGGCCTTCCTAGCGCCACACCTGTGCCTGAGGGAACAGGGAATACCCTGCTGAACTCGGGGAACTGCTCAAGGTCCATTACCTGCACTGTGTCGGGGGACAGGGGCACCGCACTGAAGTTGGGAACTGTGCGGTCCTTTCTCTCACTTTTCCTGGGGAACACGGGAAACCCTGGAATGTCTGCGACCAATACCACAAAAGCTCTGCTGAGCAGGTGCCCTGGAGTCCATGGGTTTGCTACATAAGGCCAGTTGACAGAGAGTAGGCAGAAGAGACTATCAAGGGAAAAAGGAAAGAAACCTGAGTCTCCATGAACTCTCTCAACATGCCCTTCCAGAACCCCGCCTCTCACCTGGGGTGCCCCTACTCCCAGACAGCCCACCTATGTCCACACAGCATGCACTCACCCAGCCAGGAACTCCACAGGTCCACTCTCTCAGAGCTCCCCTTCCTTGGCTCCTGGTCTGCGTCCTTGGGCTGCTCTGGATCTGCACACAGAGACGTAGCTCCTCCCCCAAGGGGTGATTGGTTGGGGAGTATGGTGCTTCCAACTCCTTGAATGCCAGGCAACCAGCCCCATGACTCACAACTCTGGGAGTGCAGGGGGTCCAAGAGGCACCTCCTTGGCTAAACGCCCTGAGCATGCGTGACAGGGATCATGGGCAGGGCTGCAATCACACACACACACACACACACACACACACACACACACACGGCCCCTTCCGCGGACCCCTCTACCTGCAGACCACCATCAGAACCCTGCCCCTTCCCTTCTGCACCAATTCTTCCTGCAAGGGTGTGCCTGGTTCCTGGCAAGGTCAGCTGCTCTCAAACTGTTCCAGCCTTGGGCTTTAGGAAACGCAATGCTTTCATGCATATCCAAGGCAATTTTAAGCCCCAAAAGGAATGCTCCAAGCGGAAATAGCTTTGCCTTCTTGTCTCACCCATGGAGTGGATAGTGCTTCTCAGACCTTCAAAGCATCCTTCTAGGATGAGCCCATTTGTGTTGCAATCTATATACACATGCTTAGTTCTACAGGGAAGGGGCCAGGAGGAAAAGCCGGCCTTCTGTCGCAGTTGTGAACCAGGAACATTTATTTTTCACTTGAAAAGAAAACATAGTGTTATTGTCGACACTAAAGGAAGGAACCTTTTAAAACATTTTAGAGAGGAAGGAAGAGAGTTTTATTCAAACCCAAGTCAAGGACAGCTGCCTGGGAGACACAATCTTCACAAAGAAGGGAGTGCTCCAGGGAAGGAACATTTAGGGCAGGGCCATGTATTTGTTCTGAGTTCTGCTACGTACAGTTACACATCACGATAAGGAAGAACATTCCAGAAAGTGCAGACTTTTTCTTATGTTTTCAGTACGTACAAGTCAGTATGACTTTAATCTTATAGGAGCCAGAGAGGTTCTTTTGTGTTCTCACCTTGATGTTGGCAAAGGCATTTTTTGGTTCTCTTTTTCTTTTTGATGCGTATGGACAATATGTGCTGGGGGCAGAAATAGGGCCTATGCTTTGAGGTTTTGTCTATTTTGAGCTGGGTAAAATGTTAAAGGAGAGCTTTCCTGGGAAGCCAAGATCAGGTCTCACAGATGGTATGACATAAAAATTACTCTTATCCTTATCATCACTACCAAATGGAGGAACTTGAGATGAAAGCACCTTTCCCATAGTACAGAGACATCAAAGGACCCCTACAGAAGGTTACCTGCTCCATGGTCAACACAGGTAATAGAGGCGTTCATGGTCTCTGGACTCCTCCCCTTGTCCTGCCCAAATCTCTGAAGCATAGAGATCATTTACAGTCAGAATTTTAGACATCTTAGAGATGTCTGGCACCATTCCCTTGGACTACAGAATACAACAGAATAGCTCACTGTCAGAGCACGAAAGTGTCCCTGGATACACTTAGTTCTTTCTCAGCAACTTTGGCCTCATGGAAATCATAATCCTAACATAGAAACACTATGATGGCTGGGAAGTAAATAATCAGAGGTAAGGGAATATTTCAGCAATCTTTAGAGGCATTGTCTCACTCTGTAGAAGAGGCTAACTGCTTTAAATACTATTTCCGACCTTACAGCACACTCTGAATAGAGCAGAGCCTCCATCAATTAAAAAAGGATAGTTCTTTCAGTCACTTTAATATCAGAAAAATAGTATAGTATCTCTATTCCCAGGGATCTTTAAGACTCCGACCCAAAGTTCCTCCACTGAGATAATTATCTTCATGATCGTGATGGGCAGAGGTGAAAAGGCAGCCGAATTCATTCCATTTGGCCACACAACAAGAAAATCCTAATACTTCCTAGGTTTCCAGATCGACAAGACCAGAGGTAAGAGCGAAATGGTTCCCTGTATGGAAGAACAAGGGATTTGGAGTCAGTTTGGAGATCCCACTTAGGTTTCTGACACTAAAATCCTCTGTAATTCATATTATTTCTGAGCCTTTGTCTATCCATCTAGGAAATGGGACTCATTCTATCTACACCCCAGTTGAGAAGATTAAGAGGGAGAATGCTATACAGAGCCAGTGTGGACTCTCCCAAGAGCAGGTGCTCAGGAGCCATAATTACTATTGGGTCTATTTCTTTTCCAGAAAAAAGATCACATGGTGAA
This sequence comes from Ursus americanus, assembly GCF_024610735.1. Lineage (NCBI taxonomy): Eukaryota > Metazoa > Chordata > Mammalia > Carnivora > Ursidae > Ursus > Ursus americanus. The sequence continues at coordinate 102,938,268 of NC_142129.1, read as the reverse complement.
ACCGTGTTTCAAAATGATGACTCACAAGATGATTTTCACACCTTCAGGAAGGTCAAGAAGCTGCTATTGTGTCGTAATTCTCTCAGAAATCATGTTATTAGCCTGGTGGGGACAATAGCACCATCATCACTAGGAGCGGGGAGCTTCTCATCTCCATATGGCTATGTTGACTACCTTAACACAATGCCACCAGAAAGGAAAGCTGGAGGGTGGTGTGTGTGGGCCCAGGCCAAGGCTGCCAGGTGTGGCTGGCTCATGCAGAACTCTGATAGGAGGCTTAAGTCCTGTCTATGTTAGGATAGTCAGTGCTCTTCAGAGACAAAGGGCCATTGTGTGTGAGCCCTGATGTAGAAAAGGTGGAAAATGTCCATTGCGATTCCCTCTCTGACCCTTAGGATATGCAGCAAAGTTACATTGAATTTTTAAACATGGAGGGACTTCCTGGTCTTCTTTTGATGAGGACTCGGGCTCTATTCCTTGGTGGCCTAAGAATAGAATCTAGTTAGTTTCAGGATGTTAAAATGTAGACATGATTCATGGAACAACATATCATCTGTTTGGGTAAATAGTCTATGACCCCTGGAAATAATGTATTCTGCACGTATTATGCAATATTACATAGACGTCAATTAGGTCACATTTGTTACCAATGTTTTGTCTGCTTTTTCCATCAGATATTGAGAAAGGCATATTAAAATTTCCAAACAAAATTTCCAAAAAAAGAGGATGCCGATCAAAAATGTTGTGTGAAAACGAAAAGAGTGCCATCACTCCATTCAGTGAATCAGGTTTGTGCAGAGAGACCGTAATGTTGATCACTGAAGACACCAGGGTTTTCCAATATGTGTGTTGAACCTTAAGGAAACTGTCATAGACGTAACTCTCAGTAAGAAGAGCATGGTAAGGGTCTTCCAACTCCCATCCTCTGTCATGATGATGGAAGCATGTTGCAGAGTGGGAATGAAAGCATAAGGGCCACTAACCAATCTTCAAGGAAGAACATTGTATCAAAGCCATCATTCACCTCACATCTTCGGTCGTGAAGATGAAACTTGGCACAGGTGTCTAAGAAAACATAAGGAAAGTGCCATATACTGAAGTCCACGAAAGAACACCATAGAGAAAGCATCTTGCATCTCACAGTCTTCTGTCATAAAAATGGAAGTATGTGCAAAACTGTGTATGAAAACAGACGCATAAAGTGCATTGTTTCACTCTATACAGGAACACTGTATAGACACCATGTCTCAACTCACAGCTCCTGTAGTGAAGATGAAAGCCTTGGTAAGAATGTGTGCAACCTCATAAAGAAGTGCTGTCTACTTAATTCTAAGAACCAAATCTGTGTAGATAGAAAACAATATCAAACCAACCTCCTGACAAATGGATCAACCGGGGTTTCTTTCCTGTGTGTTGAACCTTAACGAAAGTGCCATAAACTTAATAGTAGGTGAGAGCACTGGGAAGATAGCATCTTTCAACCAACAAATTCTGTCATGAAGACAGAAATGTTTGCATCATTGCCCTGAAAGCATAAGGAAAGTGGCAGAGACTTAGCTTCAAGAAAAGACCGTTCCAAATCCATCCTTCAAGGCACGTCTTCTTTTACGAAGTTGGAAGCATTCTCAGAAGTGTTTCTCAGCATAAGGGAATTATCATATGCTTAACTTTATGAGGGAACTCCGTAGGACACTCTCTGAAACTCAGATCTTTTCTCATGAGGTTGAAAGCATTGGCTCAAGGGTAAAGGAACCTGTAAAGAAATGACGTTTACTCAACTCTGAGCACCAAGGTTCTGTATAGAGAATGAAACTTCAAACATCCTGATGCATGAAGAGAGAAGATTTTCAAATATCTGTGTTGAATGGTAAAAGAAGTGCCATACGCTTAACACTATGAAAGAGCACAATCTAGAGACAACCTTCCAAATCACATCTACGTTCATGAGGGTGGATGTATGTTCCAAAAGTCTGGATGAAACCTAAGGAACATGCTGTATGCTCAGGTAAGAACACCCTTGGAAAAAATCTTTCAACTCACATCTTCTTAATGAAGATGAAAGTACTTGCAGAAGTGTGAGTGAAAGCATAAGGAGAGGTCCTATCTAAGTAGTTGTGAGAACCAAGTCTGTGTTGATAGAAGGCAGCATCAAACTAACATGGTGACCCATGAATATACACGCGTTGTCCAATACGTGCGTTGAACCTTAAGGAAAGGGCAATATACACAAATCTCAGTCAGAACAATGAAAGGACACCATCTTCTTTGGCACATCTTCTGTTAGGAAGATGGCAAGAGTTTCAAAAGTGTCTACGAATGCATAGGGAAAGGGTCACCTACTTTGCTCAAGGAGAGAACACTCTATGTGAAAGCATCTTGCACCTCACATCTGGTGTCATGAAGTGGGAGCATTGTGCCAAACGGTGTCTGCAAGCATCAAGATAATGCCCTTCATTTAACAACGTAAGAACACTACACAGAAAGCATCTCTCAAATCACATCAGTCATGAGGAGGAAAGCCCTTCAAAAAGTTTGTGTGAAAATGAAAGGAAAGTGCCATCAGTCAATTCAGCGAACCATGTTTTTGTAGAGACAAGGCAACGTTGATCAGTGAAAACACCAGGGTTTACCAATACGTGTGTTGAACCTTAAGGAAACAGCCATAGACGTAATCTCAGGAAGAAGAGGGTATAGAAAGGGTTTTCCAAGTCCCATAATCTGTCATGATGATGGAAGCATGTGTCTGATTGGGAATAAAAGCATAAGGAAAGGGACGTGAACCAATCTTAGGAAAGAACATTGTACCAAAACCATCTTTGAAGTCACGTCTTCAGTGGTGAAGATGAAACCGTTTGTACAGGTGCCTAAGAAAACATAAGGAAAGTGCCATATACTGAATCAATGAAGGAACACTGTAGAGAAACCATCTGGCATCTCACAGTCCTCTGTCATGAAAACGGAAGCATGTGCAAAAGTGTGTAAGAAAGAGACACATAATGCTCCTAGAGCATTCAGGGGCCGCTGGTGGCTGGCGGTGTTAGAAACACAAAGGACAGAGACACACTGTCCCTGTAGGTGAGAGCTGGGATGCCAGGTGTGGGGCTCACATCCCGGACAGTGCAGTGTTGAGCAGCACCAACAGAAACAGAGTTAAAGTGCCCAGAACATCAGTGGAGAACTGTCCGCAATCCCTCTGAGACAGAGGATGAAATTCGGCCACTGCTGCTCTGGCTCTCAGAAGAGGCACAGCAAAACACCAGGGAAAGCCGCCAGAGAACAAAAGCCTGGAAATACCGAATCACTCTGTGCCCATCCCCATCCCCCCTTGCAGGGGACACGGAGACTATACCCAAACAGGGTTAACCTTAATATCGGCTTGGCAGGCCCCTCCCCCAGAAGGCAGGCTGAAAAATCAAGAAGCCCACATCCCTAAGATCCCCATAAAACAAGGGCTCATGGCCTGGGTCCCAGTCAATAATTTGGGCTCTGGACAAACCCACAACTTCTCATTAGAATGTCTAGAAGGAGAAATCTGCCCCAGCAAAGAAAAGAAAATGAGTCTGTGGCTTCTGCCACAGAACTAATGGATATGGACATAACCAAATTATCAGAAATGGAATTCAGAGTAACAAAGGTGAAGATGATGTGTAGACTTGAAAAAGTATTAACGAAAATATTGATGAGAATATAGCATCTCTAAGGGCAGAAATGAGACCAAATCTGGCGGAAATTAAAGTAAAAAAATAACAAATAACGTACAGTATCTTTGCTCAGTGTAGAATCCCTATCGTAAGTGGTTGTGGCAATGTAAAGAACATGCCATAAACTAATCTGTAAGAAACAACAGTGTACAAGAACAAATTAGCCCTAACACCATCATTCGTGAACATGGAAGCATTAACGAAAATGGTCGTGGAAGCCTACGAAAGTGCAAAACACATATCTCTGAGAGACAACACTATACAAGGAAAGACCAATGAACACCATCTTTCATGATTATGGAAGCATGAATGAAAAGGTTCTGGAATTACCAACACTTTGCCCCATCCTTTAGGTAATAAACCACCGTGTACAGGAAAACACCTTCAACTCATATCAACCTCCTCAATAGTGATCCCAACTCAACACTGGGTGTGTTGGCCTAGGGAAATGTCCACATACTTAGAGATAAGAAACAACGGTGTCAGGATAATTCCCTTCAAGTCACATCAGACTTCCTGAAGATGGAAGGAGGAATCAAGGTGGTTATGGTACCGTTAGGAAAGGCCTACGAACATAAAGCTGAGAAAAAACAGTGTACAGGAACCCTCTTACAACATACAGTATCTTTGGTTAATGTGGAATCTCTATCGTAAGTGGTTGTGGCATCGTAAAGAAAATCCTTAAGCTTTTTTATATGAAACAACAGTGTACAGGAACCCGCTTAGCCCTAACATCATCCTTCGTGAATATGGAAGCAGTAACCAAATTGGACGTGGAAGCCTGACTAAAGTGCCAAACACTTATCTCTGAGACACAACACTATACAAGGAAAGACCAATGAACATAATCCTTCACAAGTAAGGAAGAATTAATGAAAAGGTTCTGGAATCTCGGGGACTCTGCCCAATCCTTATTGCTAATGAACCACTGTGTACAGGAAGACACCTTCAACTCACATCAGCCTCCTCAACACTGATCCCGATTCAATTTTGGCTCTGTAGGCCTAGGTAAAGGTCCACATACTTATAGCTAAGAAACAACGGTGTCAGGATAATGCCCTTCAAGTTACATCAGCCTTCCTGAAGATGGAAGCAGGAATCTAGGTGGTTATAGTACCATTAGGAAAAGCCTACTGAAATATACCTGAGAAACCACAGTGTACAGGAAATATATTACAACGTACAATTTTTTGTAAGTGGTTCTGGCAACATAACTACAATGCCAAAAATTTATCTGTAAGAAACAACAGTGTACGGGAACCCACTTAGCCCTAACATCATTAATAATGAGTATGGAAGCATTCACCAACGTGGTCGTGGAGCCTTAGGAAAGTGCCAAAAACTTATCTCTGAGACACAACAGTATACAAGGAAAGACCAATGATTTCTCAACATTTGCTGCAACATGGACGGTACTGGAGGAGGTAATGCTAAGTGAAATAAGTTAAGCAGAGAAAGACAATTATCATATTTTTTCTCTCAATTATGGAACATAAGAACTAGGAAGATCGGTAAGAGAAGAAAGGGATAAAAAGGGGGGGTAATGAGAAGGGGGAATAAAGCATGGCAGATAATGGACTCTGAGATAGAAACTGAGGGTTTCAGAGGGGTGAGGGGTGAGGGAATGGGAGAGGCTGGTGATGGGCATTAAGGAGGGTACGTATTGTATGGTGCACTGGGTGTTATTGCAAGTAATGAACCATCGAACTTTACATCAAAAACCAGGGATGTAATGTATGGTGACTAATATATTAAGAAAATATATAATAAATAAATAAATAAATAAATAAATAAATAAATAAATAAATAGGAAAGACCAATGAACATCATCTTTTATGAGTAAGGAAGAGTTCACCAAAGTGTTTTGGAAACATGAACATTGTGCCACATTTTTATATGTAATAGATAACAGTGTCTAGGAACCGTCTTTCAACTAAAGCACCCTCATACATAGGGATCCCTTCTCAACATTGGATTTGAAATCCTAGGGAAACATCCACACCCTTATCTCTTGGAAACAATGGTGCCAAGATTAAGTCCACCAATAACATCAATGATTATGTACAGGGAAGCATGTATCAAGGTGGTTGTGGAAGCATTAGGACAGGTCTAGCTGCATATCTGTAAGAAACAACACTGTATGGAACCGCCCTCAACTAACATCACCCTCATGATTCAACATCCCTTCAGAAAATAGGGGGTGTATGCCCCAATGTTCATAGAAGCTTTGTCTACAATTTCTAAATCGTGGAAGGAGCTGAGATGCCCTTCAACAGATGACTGGATTAAGAAGTTGTGGTCCATATATACAATGGAATATTACTCAGCTTTCAGGAAGAACGATTTCTCAACATTTGCTGCAACATGGATGGCACTGGAAGAGATAATGCTAAGTGAAATGAGTCAAGCAGTGAAAGACAATTATCATGTGGTTTCTCACATCTGTGGAACATAAGAACTAGGAAGATTGGTAGAAGAAAGGGATAAAGAAAGGGGGGGTAATCAGAAGGGGGAATGAAATATGAGAGACTATGGACTCTGAGAAACAAACTGAAAGCTTCAGAGGGGAGGGGTATGGTGGAATGGGATAGGCTGGTGCTGGGTGGTGGGGAGGGCATGTATTCCATGGTGCACTGGGTGTTATACACAACTAATGCATCATTGAACTTTACATCAAAAACAAGGGATATACTGTATGGTGACTAACATAAAATAATTAAAAAAAAACACTAAAAAAAAGAAAATAGGGGGTTATGAATCACCAAAGGCACGCATACATATATCTAAGAAACAACAGTGTACAGGAAAGAACCCCTTACAATGGATATCAGCATTCACGCATATGGAAACATGATCCAAGGTGGAGGTGGAATTAGAGGGAAAGGACCACATACATATCCCAAGACAATACCACTTTAGAGAATAGCGTTAACAATTAACATCATCTTTCACGAATATGGAAACATTAATGAAAAGTTTTTATTTTTTATTTTTATTTTTTAAAGATTTTATTTATTTATTCGACAGAGATAGAGACAACCAGCGAGAGAGGGAACACAAGTAGGGGGAGTGGGAGAGGAAGAAGCAGGCTCATAGCAGAGGAGACTGATGTGGGGCTCGATCCCGTAACGCCAGGATCACGCCCAGAGCCGAAGGCAGACGCTTAACCGCTGTGCCACCCAGGCGCCCCTAATGAAAAGTTTGTAAATCTTGAGGACCGTGCCCCAACCTTATTGGTAATATACCACCGTATACAGGAAAACACCTTCAACTAATATCAGCCTCCTCAACACTGATCCCTATTCAAGATTGGGTGTGTACGCCTAGGGAAAGGTCCACATAATTATAGCTAAGAAACAACAGTGTCAGGATAATGCCTTTCAAGTCACATCAGCCTTCCTAAAGACGGAAGCATTGGTCAAGGTCGCTAGGGTACCCTCTGGTAAGGCCTACGAACATAAAGCTGAGAAACAACAGTGTACAGGAGCCATCTTACAACGTACAATATCTTTGGTTAATGTGGCATCCTTATCGTAAATGGTTGTGGCAATGTAATGAGAAGGCCATAAACTTATCTGTAAGAAACAACAGTGTACGGGAACCCACTTAGCCCTAATATCAAAATTCATGAATATGGAAGCATTAACCAAAATGGTTGTGGAAGCCTGACAAGAGTGCCAAAAACTTATCTCTGAGACGCAACACTATACAAGGAAAGACCAACGAACATCATCTTTCAAGAGTAAGGAAGATTTTACCATAGTGGTCTTGAAACATGAAATTCGTGCCCCATTCTTGTACGTAATAGACAGCAGTGTCTTTGAACCGTCCTCCAATTAAAGCAACCTCCTGCATAGGGATCCCTTCGCAAAACTGTGTTGCAGTCCTAGGGAAATTACCACACCCTTCTCTCTAGGAAACAACAGTGTCAGGATAATGTCTACCAATAGTATCACTGATTAGAAATAGGGAAGCATGACTCAAAGTGGTTGTCGAAGCTTTAGGAAAGGTCTAAGTACATATCTGTAAGAAACAACAGTGTATAGGGACTGCCCTCAGCTAAAATCACCCTCATGATTATACAATCCTTCAGAAAATAGGGGGTGTATGAATCACCAAACCGCATACATATATCTAAGAAAAAACCATGTAGAGGATAGAACCCCTTACAATGAACATCACCATTCACGAATATGGAAACATGAACCAAGGAGGAGGTAGAATCAGAAGAAAAGGACCACATACCTATCCCTTGACAACACCACTTTACAGAATAGCATTAACAATTAACAGCATCTTTCATGAATATGGAAGCATTAATGAATAGTTTCTTGAATCTTGAGGACTATTCCCCATCCTTATTGGTAATGAACCACCGTGTACAGGAAAACACCTTCAACTAACATCAGCCTAATCAATACTGATGCCTATTCAACATTGTGTGTGTAGGCCTAGGGAAATTTTCCCATACTTATAGCTAAGAAACAAGGGTGTGAGGATAATGCCCTTCAAATCACATCAGCCTTCTGAAGATGGAAGCATGAATCAAGGTGGTTATGGTTCCATTGGGTAAGTCCTCCGAACATATAACTGAGAAACAACAGTGTACAGGAACCATCTTACAACATACAATATCTTTGGTTAATGTGGACTCCCTATCGTAAGTGATTGCAGCAACCTAACCAAAGTGCCATAAACTTATAGGTAAGAAAGAACATTGTACAGGAACCCACTTACCCATAATATCATCATTCATGAATATGGAAGCATTCATCAAATTGGTCACGGACGCCTGATGAAAATGAAAAACACTTATCTCTGAGACACAACACTATACAAGGAAAGACACAACACTATACATGGCTGCCATTTGGGACTCCAGAAAGCACTCTGAGACGGAGAAACCTCAGGGAACACCTGACCCAAGCCCAGACGAAACCAATTCCAGCAGATTCCTGGCCCCTAAACACTGTGCTGACAGTCTCCCCAACCCACTCTCCTCAGCCCTGATAGGGTCGCAGAGCCAGCCGATTGAGATTTCCATCCTCCTAGGGTCTGACATTAATGTTAGGTTGGGTTCTCAGGGCTTCACTCCTAGAGACACAGCACAAAGATATAGGTATTGGGGAAGACTGAGCCCGATTGGGGCCAAAGCATGCCACACAGAAAGAAAGAGTGCCATCTGGGACTCTAGAGGCTATTAGGAGCAGGAGAAATCTGCATATCCCACACAGTCAATCCCGTCCAGCTCCCGCATTCAGGAGACCCTTGGATGAAAACCCTGAGCCTTCCTTTCTCCACAACCCACCTACTCAAATCAGGACACAGCAATGCTGAGTTCAAAACCAAGATATGGTCTTTCCCATGCTCCTGAGCCCTAAGCCAAATGCTCCGTTGGGTTCCCAGAGACCATTCCAGGAGCCAAGCACCAAACACACAGGGACTAGGGAAACCTGAGCCACATTGGTGAATCAGCATGCCACAGAGAGGGAAACCGTACCATTTGGACCTGCAGAGGAATGCAGAGGAAGAGAAATAAGAATGCCTACCTGATCCAATCCCAGCGAGACACCACTTCCACAGACCCCCTGTTGGCAACTCCTGTGTCTGACATTCAACCCAAAGCACACCCTCCTCTTAGGCCCCTGGAATCTCACATCGGATGGCTCATCTGAACAGCCATACACCTAGACCCGTGCCCTTACTACACGTTGAGTAGTGTGAGGTCCATTCCGAGACATCTAGCTCCAAGGACCAGGGAATGGGGACTGCTGAGCAATGTCAGGACACAAAGCCTGCCACACAGAAGGAAAGGTTGTCATCTGGGACTCCAGAAAGCATTCTGAGAAGGAGAAACCTCAGGGAACACCTGACCAAAGCAAAGAGAAAATCACTTCCAGTGGATTCCTGACCCCTAAACACTGTGCCGACAGTCTCTCCAGCCCACTCTCCTGAGCCTCAACAGGGTGGCAGAGCCAGTCGATTGGGCTTTGCAGCCTCCTAGGGCGTGACACTCACCATAGCTTGGGTACTCAGGGGTCCACTCCTAGAGAGATGGCACAAAGATATAGGGATTTGGGAAACCTGAGCCCTATCTGAGTCCTCAGCATGCCACACAGAAAGAAAACATACCATCTGGGATGCAGAGGTATTTGGGGGCTGAAAAATCTGCATATCCCACTGAATCAATTCTAGCTGGCTCCCGCATTCAGGGTCCCCTTGGACCAAAACCCTGAGCCTTCCCTTCTCCACAACCCACCTACTCAAATCAGGACACAGCAATGGTGAGCTCAAATCCAGGAGATGGTCCCTCCCAGGCTCCTGAGCCCTAAGCCAAATGTTCCGTTGGCTTCCAAGAGGTCTTTCCAGGAGGCAAACACACAGCGACTGGGGAAACCTGAGTCATACCTGCAAATCAGCATGCCATGCAGATGGAAACTGTGCCATTTGGACCCACAACCTTGATGATGCAAGTCCTAAGCTGTCGCCTGTGGTCACAGGGCCATCTTGTAGCTCATGGATGCACCTGGTATGCTCCTTCCCTGGGGCCTTTGCACATGCTTTCCATTCTGTTTAGAATGCTCTTCATGTGATATCACTGACCTTCCCTAGATCTTGACTCAAGCATCACCCTCCTAGTGAAGTACCACCTGACCCCTATGTGAATACCAAACACCACCCCCACCTTCCCTTCAGCACCCCCAGTCCTGTCTCCTCCTTTATATTTCCATAGCACTTATTTTAATCTCCAGTTCATCTTGGCAGGGAAGAAACTGAGGCATCAACTGATGGCTTCATCACCTACTGCTCCCAATTTCCTGGTCCAAAGTCCAGGGGAAAAGGTGCCCCAGGACTCTTACACAGCCAGGATGCCCGGGACGAGGGGGTCCATCCACCTCCTGCACCCTGAACACCATCAGGTAAGGGAGCCATATGAGGAATTCACCTGTACACAAAACCTGAAACCAGAAACCTTCCTCGATGACAGGTGAGCACACACATTCACTCCTCTTCCCTGAGGTGCTCATCCAAGAAACCTGAGCAGAGATGCTGCCCAGAGCCCAAATATCCCTCTGGCCAAAATCCTGGGAAACAGACATCAGATCTCAGCACCCTGCCAGGCTTGGATCCGCTCAGTGAGTCCTAAGACCCAGAGACTTCTTTCCACTCCAGCTCAATCCTTCTCACAGAGAAGCAAACTCCAGCCTCACAAACGTGCTCATCATTAGCTCTGGAATTCCCTGGGTTGTGTCTACACTGGCCCACACAGTGGTCCCATGCAGAACACTCCACAAATGTCCTAGGTTTACAAGCCACTTTCAAGCTGCCCTTAGAAAGGCAGAAACTGGCCCAATTAGGCAGACCAGCCAAGTGATTTGATGTGCTGCAAACTCGGACAACATCCTCCCTGAACACCAATGCTTCCGAGTCCAAGCGTCCAAACTTCGCTCACTGGGCACTGAGAACCATGTAAGCATGAACACTGCTCTTTCGATTCACTGACCTCCCAGGCCTTCCAATCAGAACCAAGCTCCAGTCACCACTCTATTTTCCCTTCAGAGAGAGAGGTCAAATGATGGAATAAAACACTCCCTGTGTACAGCACACTTTTATCCACATAGAATTCCTTGGTCTTTCTCATTCGGGCAGCCCTACAAGACCCACACCAATAAGAGATACCACAAGTTCAATCATCACGTATATATTTGACCTTGTGTTCTTTCTTTTGATAATTTTATTTCAAAGTCAATGTCTCTCTTGCTTCTTAAAATAATAATAATAATTAATAATTAATAATCATGATAATGATGATGATGATATGGTCACCTAAGGATTTGGATCTCCATTGCCAGATGGCATGGCTCTTGTCCAGATAAGGATGAAGACACAACCTCAGCCCATAAAGAAAAGCCCACAACCTCAGGGATCCCGACACGCCTCATGGGTGAAGAGTTCCGATGCTACATGGACGTGTCTGAGTCCAAACGATACAGGCAAACTCCAGCATTCATTCTGTTTTCTTCATTAATTCCCCAGCTCAAGTCGCAAGTGACTCACCGGGTCAAGCTTCCAGAGCCCTGGATGGGTCTCCAGGTAAGCACCCCCACCCCCGGGGGGGTGGGGGGACATGAACACCAACAAAGGATTCTTTTAATATTTCACAAGACTGTTTTCCCATTCTTTAATTAAACTGGGAAATAAAAACGCACAGATAGCCCCTTCTACTAGCCGGTCCGATTCACTTCACTGGTCGATATAAGAGGAGGAAATAAAAGAGTTACGGATTTTCTGAGGACCCATCATGTCCATCACTTCAGGTTTGAAACTTCACACACATGCAAGGAAAGAAGCTCCAGCAAACATCTCGGCCTGGCAACTCTGACTGCCTGAATTGGAGTGACAGGGACAAACGATGATTCTGTGTGTGCTGGCTGAGGCTGGTGGCCCTGAAGAAGGGACTCAGCCAGCTCTCCACCTGTGCCTCAACTGTCCTCAGCCAGGAACCAGCTCACAGCCCTCACCTGTCACAACGTTCACATGGGAGACCACAGCCACCCCAGGAGCGCGCCCTGCCCATACCCTGCTGCAGAATGCACTCAGCTCTCCTCTGGGACCCATCAACTCTACCCAGACCTGGAACCCCCATCTGCTGCAAAGCTCCAGGATTCCCCCTCCTTTCCCAAAATTACACTGGCCCAAGGCTTTCCTGAGAAAGGGAGAAGGCTACCTAATGAATGGTTCACACCTTCTTTCCCTTTCTTTCATATTTATCTCCACTTACCTTCCTACCTGTGCAAACTGTTAAGTGATGTATGCATGGAACATGAACGTATTCTGAGATTGCAATCTTTCATTGCAGCCTTCTCAGGCCTCCTTATGCAATAAAATACCATATCCCTAGGACAGGGAGTTTTAAAATTATTATTTACAGAACAATAGAGCCCAAATCACCTCGTTTTTAGTTGCTCTTCAATAGGCAGAACAGTTTCTGTGTAAAAAGACTTTCCACAGATATGACCTCCCATCAATTTCTTTATTTTCTTTTTAAAATTTTTTTTTATTATGTTATGTTAGTCACCATACACTACATCCTTAGTTTTTGATGTAGTCTTCCATGATTCATTGTTTGCGTACAACACCCAGGGCTCCATGCAATACGTGCCCTCCTTAATACCCATCACCGGCCTATCCCAATCCCCCACCAAACCCCTCTGAAGCCCTCAGTTTGTTTCCCAGAGTCCATAGTCTGTCGTGGTTCATTCCCCCTTCTGTTTACCCCACCCTTCATTCTTCCCTTCCTTCTCCTACTGAGCTCCCAGCTATTTCTCCTGTTCCATAAATGAGTGAATCCGTATCAAAATTGCCTTTCTCTGCTTGACTTATTTCACCTTCCAGCAATCTCATAAGGAGGAAACAGAAATTCTGTGGGATAACCTGACTCACCCAGCGTCAAGCAAGTAGTTCCAGAACTCAGCCCAGGGCTCCCGTCACCAGGCCCCTTGAAGCCACCAGCATGACTCTATCCAAAGGAATTCCCAAAGACTCTCCTTCTGACTGCACCACCAAAGAAATGACAGAGAGAATATGGCACCTCAAAATATTGAGTTGATACATCTAGTAAAGCTAGATAGTCAAGCTTAACTTTTAAACAAGAAAAGGCTGCTTTGAATAATTTTGAATTTTCCCTCGACCCTCATTGTAATTCTTGGGATGAAAAGACTAATCAGTGATGAAACATCACCTTTGACAAATGACAAGACATCATCCATATCTGTATCTGACGACAAAAAGCCATCTAATCCTAAATGGTGGCCACTCACCCATATCGTAGGCCCAACTGAATAAACACTGTTAGATGTATATCTTAAAAATACACAAAGAGTAAATCTAACCTTCCCTTTCTAATGAAAGAGTGTTTCTAGGAAACAGCTGTTCAAAATACATTCATAAGCAGTCAATGAACAGAGAAAATGGGATCCCCTGCAAAGTGCTCTAAGTTCAGAAACTAAGTACCTCCTTCACCAAATTCAGAACACTGACAACTATTACTTAAGTTTTACTTCATGGCTCAACTAGAGAAAAGAGAAAAGCCCAGGAGATAGTGGGTTAATGAGAGGTGTTACCTCCAGTCCTGACGTGGATATGACATTTCTCCAAATGGACCTGCCGCTTTCTCTGAATGCTGGTGTCCTGTGTCAAGCTGCCTCACTGACTCAGATGCAGACGTTCAAAACCTCGGGTCTCACGGAGCCAGAGAAGAGAAGTGTTGTCAGGTGGGGAGAAGGCGGCTCCTCGGACCTAAAACCAGCATGCCTGCTGCAGTTTCTGGGAGAAGGGGAAACACAGACTTGTCTTTTAGTAGTAATTATCTTCCAGCCCATTGCCACCATTCCCAGGGAACAGGCAGCACAATGCTGAAGTTGGGTAACGTCTCTGGGGTTTCCTAGTGCCACACATGTGCCTGAAGGAACAGGGAACACCCTGCTGAACTTGGGGAACTGCTCAAGGTCCATTACCTGCACTGTGTCAGGGGACAGGGGCACCGCACTGAAGTTGGGGACCGTGCGGTCCTTACTCTCGCTCTTGCTGGGGAACAAGTGAAACCCTGGAATGTCTGCGACCAATACCACAAAAGCTCTGCTGAGCAGGTGCCCTGGAGTCCATGGGTTTGCTATGTAAGGCCAGTTGACAGAGAGTAGACAGAAGAGACTATCAAGGGAAAAAGAAAACTCAGCTGAATCTCCAAATGAACTCCCTCCACATGCCCTTCCAGAACCCCACCTCTCACCCGGGGTGCCCCTACTCCCAGACCATGCCCCACACAGGCACACAGCATGCATTCACTCAGCCAGGAACTCCACACTTTGAATCTCTCAGAGCTCCCCTTCCCTGGTTCCCAGTCTGCATCCTAGGTCTGCTCTGGGTTTGCCCACAGAGACGTAGCTCCACCCCCATGGGGTGATTGGTTTGGGAGTGTGCGGTTTCCAGCCCCTTGAATGCGGGGCAACCGGCCCCATGACTCACAACTCTGGGAGTGCAAGGGGTCCAAGACCTGCCTCCTTGGCTCAATGCCCAGCGCAGGCATGACTGTGATCACGGGCAGGGCCCCAAGCACACACACACACACATACACTGCCCCTTCCGCGGAAACCTCTAGCTGCAGAACACCCTCAGAGCCCTGCCCCTTCCCTTCTGCACCAACCCTTCCTACAGGTGTGTGCCTGGATTCTGGCTAGGTCAGCTGCTCTCAGACTGTTCCAGCTTTGGGCTTTAGGAAATGGCAATGCTTTCATGCATGTCCAAGGCAATTTTAAGCCCCAAAAGGAATGCTCCAAGCGGGAATAGCTTTGCCTTCTTGTCTCACCCATGGAGTGGATAGTGCTTCTCAGACCTTCAAAGCATCCTTCTAGGATGAGCCCATTTGTGCTGGAATCTATATACACATGCTTGGTTCTGCAGGGTAGGGGCCAGGAGGAACAGCCGGCCTTCTGTGCTGTCACGGTGTGAACCAGGAACATTTATTTTTCACTTGAAAAGAAAACATAGTGTTATTGTCAACACTAAAGGAAGGAACATTTTAAAACATTTTAGAGAGAAATGAAGAGAGTTTTATTCAAACCCAAGTCAGGTCAGATGCCTGGGAGACAGAGTCTTCACAAAGAAGGGAGTGCTCCAGGGAAGGAACATTTAGGGCAGGGTTATATATTTGTTCTGTTTTGCGTTAGGTACAGTTACCCATCACGATGAGGCAGAAGATTCCAGAAAGTGACAGACTTTTCTTATCTTTTCAGTATGTACAAGTCGGTATGACTTTAATCTTACGGGGGACAGAGAGGTTCTTTTGTGTTCTCACCTTGATGTTGGCAAGGGCATTTTTTTGTTCTCTTTTTTCTTTTTGAAACAGATGGACAATATGTGCTGGGGGCAGAAATAGGGCCCATGCTTTGAGGGTTTGCCCGGTCATTTTGAGCTGGGTGAAATGATAAAGGAGGGTTTCCCTAGGAGGTCAAGATCAGGGCCCACAGATGGTATGAGATAAAAATTACTCTTATCCTTATCACCACTACCAAATGGAGGAGCTTGAGATGAAAGCACCTTTCCCATAGCTCAGAGACATCAAAAGGACCCTTACAGAAGGTTACCTGCTCCATGGTCAACACAGGTAACAGAGGCGTTCACGGTCTCTGGACTCCTCCCCTTGTCCTGCCCAAATCTCTGAAGCATAGAGATCATTTACAGTCAGAATTTTAGACATCTTAGAGATGTCTGGCACCATTCCCTTGGACTACAGAATACAACAGAATAGCTCACTGTCACAATACGAAAGTGCCCCTGGATACACTAAGTTCTTTCTCCACAACTTTGGCCTCATGGAAATCGTAATCCTAACATAGAAACACTGCGATAGTTGGGAAGTAAATAATCAGAGGTAAGGGAATATTTTAGCAATCTTTAGAGGCATTGTCTCACTCTGTAGAAGAGGCTGAGTGTTTTCAAATAGTCTTTCCGACCTTTCCACCAAGAGCTTCCATCAATTAAAAAAGGATAGTTCTTTCAGGCACTTTAATATCAGAAAAATAGTATAGTATCTCTATTCTAAGGGATCTTTAAGTCTCTTACTCAAAGGTCCTCCACTGAGATAATTATCTTCATGGTCATGATGGGCAGAGGTGAAAAGGCAGCCGAATTCGTTCCATTTGGCCACACAACAAGAAAATCCTAATACTTCCTAGGTTTCCAGATCAACAAGACCAGAGGTAAGAGCAAAATGGTACCCTGTATGGAAGAACAAGGGTTTTGGAGTCAGTTTGGAGATCCCACTTAGGTTTCTGACACTAAAATCCTCTGTAATTCATATAATCTCTGAGCCCTTGTCTATCCATCTAGGAAATGGGACTCATTCTATATACACCCTAGTTGAGAAGTTTAAGAGGGAGAATGCTACACAGAGCCACTATGCAATCTCCCAAGAGCAGGTGCTCAGGAGCCATAATTACCATTGGGTCTATTTCTTTTCCAGAGAAAAGAACACATGGTGAAACCGTTTTTTGAAAAGATGACTCACAAGATGATTTTTAAACCTTAAGGAAGGTCAAGAAGCTGCTATTGTGTCATAATTCTCTCAGAAATCATGTTGATAGACTGGTGGGGACAATAGCACCATCATCACTAGGAGAGGGGCGCTCCCATCTCCATATGGCTATTTTGACTCCCTTAACTCAATGCCACCAAGAAGGAAAGCTGGAGGGAGGTGGTGGTGGGCCCAGGCCAAGGCTGCCAGGTGTGGCTGGCACATGCAGAACTCTGATAGGAGGCTTAACTCCTGTCTACGTTAGGATAGTCAGTGTTCTTCAGAGACAAAGGGCCATTGTGTGTGAGCCCTGATGTAGAAAAGGTGGCAAATATCCACTGCGATCCCCTCTCTGACCCTTAAGATATGCAGCAAAGTTACATTGAATTTTTAAACATAGAGGGACTGCCTGGTCTTCTTTTGATGAGGACTAGGGCTCTATTCCTTGGAGGCCTAAGAATAGAATCTAGTTATTTTCAGTATTTTAAAATGTAGACATGATTCATGGTCCAACATATCATCTGTTTGGGTAAATAGTCTATGACCGCTGGAAAATAATGTATTCTGCACTTATTATCAAATGTTCCATAGACGTCAATAGGTCACATTTGTGACCGAGTTTTGTCTGCTCTATCAAATATTAAGAAAGGCAAATTAAAATTTCCAAACAAAATTTCCAAAGAAAAGAAGGAAAGCCATTAGAAAAGGTCGTGTGAACATGAAAAGAAAGTGCCATCAGTCAGTTCAGAGAACCAAGTTTGGGTAGAGAGACGGCAACATTGATCAGTGAAGAGAGCAGGGTTTCCCATTACACGTGTTGAACCTTAAGGGAACTGCCATAGATGTGAAAGAGCACCATCTAGAGACAACATTCCAAATCATATCTACGTTCATGAGGATGGATGTATGTTCCAAAAGTGTGTATGAAAACGTAAGGAACATGCTGTATGCTCAGGTAAGGACACCCTTGGGAAAAGATCTTCCAACTCACATCTTCTGTAATGAAGAAGAAGTACTTGCAGAAGTGCAAGTGAAAGCAGAAGGAGAGGTCCTATCTAAGTAGTTGTGAGAACCAACTCAGTGTTGGTAGAAGGCAACATCGAACCAACATCAGGACCGATGAACACACCCAAGTTTTCCAAAAAGTGTGATGAACCTTAAGGAAAGGGCAATTTTCACAAATCTCAGTCAGAACACCGAATAGACACCATTGTCCAAGTCAAGTCTTCTCTTAGGAAGGTGGCAAGTTTTTCAAAAGTGTCCATGAATGCATAAGTAAGGTGTCACCTGCTTTACGCTAGGAGAGAACACTCTATATAAAAGCATCTTGCACCTCACATCTGGTGTCATGGATTGGGAGCATTGTGCAAAATGGGGTCTGCAAGCATCAAGATAATGCCCTTCGTTTAACTACTTAAGAACACTACACAGAAAGCATCTCTCAACTCACATCTGTCATGAGGAGGAAAGCCGTTTGAAAAGGTTTTGTGAAAAGGAAAAGAAAGTGCCATTATTTAATTCAGCGAACCAAGTTTGTGCAGAGAGACAGCAACATCGATTAGTGAAGGCACCAGTGTTTCCCAGTATGTGTGTTGAGCATTAATTAAACTGCCATAGACATAACTCTCAGTAAGAAGAGGGTATGGAAAGGGTCCTCCGAATCCTAACGTCTGTCACGATGATGGATGCATGTTTCCGAGTGGGAATGAAAGCATAAGGAAAGGGCCATTAACCAGTCTTTAAGAAAGAACAATGTGGCAGGATACAAAATCAATGCTCAGAAATCAGTTGCATTTCTATGAAACATGAGAGACTATGGACTATGAGAAACAAACTGAGGGCTACAGAGGGGAGGGGGGTGGGGGATTGGGATAGACCGGTGATGGGTAGTAAGGAGGGCACATATTGCATGGTGCACTGGGTGTTATACACAACTAATGAATCATCGAGCCTTACATCGAAAACCGGGGATGTACTGTATGGTGACTAACATAATAAAAAATCATTATTTAAAAAAAAAAAAAAGAAATCAGTTGCATTTCTATAAACAAATAATGCGACTGAAGAAAGAGAAATTAGGGAATCCATCCCATTTGCAAGAGCACCAAAAACCATACGTTACCTTTGCATTAAGTTAACCGAGACTTAAAGGATCTGTATTCTAAAACTACAAATCACTCTTGAAAGACATTGAGGAAGACAAGAAAAGATGAAATAATATTCCATGCTCGTGGATCAGAAGAACTAACATAGTTAAAATGTCCATGCTATCCAGAGCAATCTACACATTCAATGCTATCCTGATCAAAATACCGATGACATTTTTCAAAGAACTGGAACAAATAGTCCTTAAATTTATATGGAACCAGAAAAGGCCCCAAATCTCCAAGGAACTGTTGATAAGGAAAAACTAAGCTGAGGGCATCATAATGCCGGATTTCGAGCTGTACTACAAAGCTGTGATCACAAAGACAGCATGTACAAGAACAGACACATAGACCAATGGAACAGAATAGAGAACCCAGAAATGGACCTTCAGCTCTTTGGGCAACTAATCTTTGATAAAGCAGGAAAAAACATCCGGTGGGAAAAAGACAGTCTCTTCAATAAATGGTGCTGGGAAAATTGGACAGTTACATGCAAAAGAATGAAACATGACCACTCACTCACACCATACACAAAAATAAACTCCAAATGGATGAAAGACCTCGAAGTGAGACAGGAATCCATCAAAATCCTAGAGGAGAACATAGGCAGCAACCTATACGAGATAGCCCAAAGTAAACTTTTTCATGACACATATCCAAAGGCAAGAGAGACAGAAGATAAAACGAATTTGTGGGGCTTCATCAAGACAAAAAGCTTCTGCACTGCCAAGGAAGCAGTAAAAAAAACTAAGCACCAGCCCACGGAATGGGAGAATTTATTTGTAAATGACACTATACATAAAAGACTGGTATTCAAGATCTACAAAGAACTCCTCAAACTCAATACACAAGAAAAAAATAAGCAAATTATAATATGGGAAGAAGATGTGAACAGACACTTTTCCAATGAAGATGTACAAATGGCTAACAGACACATGAAAAAAATGTTCAAAATCATTAGCCATCAGGGAAATTCAAATCAAAACCACACTGAGATAATACCTTATGCCAGTTAGAATGGCAAAAATAGACAAGGCAAGAAACAACAATTGTTGGAGAGGATGTGGAGAAAGGGGATCCCTCCCACACTGTTGGTGGGAATGCAAGTTGGTATAGCCACTCTGGAAAACAGTGTGGAGGTCCCTTATAAAGTTAAAAAGTGAGCTACCCTATGATCCAGCCATTGCACTACTGGGTATTTACCTCAAAGATACAGACGTGGTGAAGAGAAGGGCCATATGCACCCCAATGTTCATAGCAGCAATGTCCACAATAGCTAAATCGTGGAAGGAACCGACATGCCCTTCAAGAGATGACTGGAGTAAGAAGTTGTGGTCCATATATACAATGGAATATTACTCAGCTATCAGAAAGAACGAGTTCTCAACATTTGCTGCAACATGGATGGCGCTGGAGGAGATAATGCTAAGTGAAATAAGTCAAGCAGAGAAAGACAATTATCATATGATTTCTCTCATCTATGGAACATAAGACCTCGGAAGATCGGTAGGGGAAGAAAGGGATAAAGAAAGGGGGGTAATCAGAAGGGGGAATGAAGCATGAGAGACCATGGACTCTGAGAAACAAACTGAGGGCTTCAGAGAGGATTGCGGTGGGGGATTGGGATAGACTGGTGATGGGTAGTAAGGAGGGCACGTATTGCATGGTGCCTTGGGTTGTATACGCAACTAATGAATCATCGAACTTTACATTGGAAACCCGGGATGTACTGTATGGTGACTAACATAATATTAAAAAAAAACTTAAAAAAAGATTGTATCAAAGCCATCTTTCAACTCACGTCTACGTGAGTGCCGGACTCACCCTGCCGCCCCACCGACATCGGGCCCGCTGGTGCGTCGCTGGTCATTCAGGGTGGGAGAAAGGGCAGGGCCCTCAAGACTCCGGTGAATTTTGAAAGCCATCTGCGCCAAAACACTGGGGCCCACGCTGGAGCTTGCCAGCACCCTCACCTCGGCCCGCCCCTCTGCTCTGCGCTCTCCGCACAGCTGGCGGATCGGGCCTGCCAGCCTCTTGGGGGCTAACTCTAACCCTAGGTCGGCCCCAGAGGGGCCCCTCCGAAGGGGCCTGCTGCCACAACGCCAGGGATTGGGGACCCCCGAGCCACAGCACCGGACTCACCCTGCCGCACCGCTGGCACACGAGCCGCTAGGGGTACTGCTGTTCATTCAGGGCGGGAAAACGGGCAAGGCTCACCATGCCCACGGCGACTTTCAAAGGCCCCCGGCACCAAAACGCTGGGGCCCACGCTCCGGTTTGCCAGCGCGTTCACCTGGGCCTGTGTTCCACTCGCCGCACAGCCGGTGGTTCGGGCCTGCCAGCCTCCTGGGGGCTAACCCTAACCCTAGGTTGGCCCCCGAGAGGCCCCTCCCAAGGGGCCTGGCACTACAATGCCAGGGATTGGGGACCCCAGAGCCCCAGCACGGGACTCACCCTGCTGCCCCTCAGCCACCCAAGCCACTAGGGGCGCCGCCGGTCATTCAGGGCGGGAGAAAGGGCAGGGCCCTCCGAGCCGCCCCCGACCTTCGAAGGCACCTGCACAAACAAGCTTGGGCTATTGCTCAGGCTCGCCAGCGCCCTCACCTCGGCCCAACACTCCGGGAGAAGCACAGCCGCGGATCGGGCCTGCTGGCTTCCTGGAGGCTAACCCTAACCCTAGGCCGGCCCCAGAGGGACCCATCCCAAGGAGCCTGGCGCTGCAACGCTGGGGATTGGGGACCCTCAAGCCTCACACCGGACTAACCCTGCCGCCGTGCCACCACCCGGGCCGCTAGGTGTGCCGCCGGTCATTCAGGGCGGGAGAAGGGGCAGGGCCCTCTGAGCCCCCAGTTAACTTTGAAGGCCCCCCGCGCCAAATCGCGGGGGCCCACGCTCCCGCTCGCCAGCGCCTTTACTTCAGCCCATCCCTCCGCTCGCCATCTAGCCAGCGTATCGGGCCTGCCGGCCTCCTGGGAGCTAACCCTAACCCAAGATCGGCCCAAGAGGGGCCACTCCCAAGGGGTCTCGCGCGGGAATGCTGGGGATTGTGGACCTCCGAGCCACAGCGCTGGACTCACCCTGCTGCACTGCCGCCACCCGGGCCGCTAGGGGCACTGCTGGTCATTCAGGGCGGGAGAACGGGCAGGGCTCTAGGAGCCCCCAGCGACCTTCGGAGGACCCCCGCGCCAAAACGATGGGGCCCATGCTCCCGCTAACCTGCGCCCTCACTTCGGCCCGCCCTCCGCTCGCTGCACAGCTGGCGAATCGGGGCTGTCGGCCTCCTGGGGGCTAACCCTAACCCTAGGTCGGCCCTCAAGGGGCCCCTCCCAAAGAGACTGCCGCCGAACGCCGGGGATTGGGGACCCCCGAGTCGCAATGCTGGACTCACCCTTCCGCCCCGCCGACACCCGGGCCACTAGGGCACCGCCGATCATTCAGGGCGGGAGAACAGGCAGGGCCTTCCCTGCCCCGGTAACCTTCGAAGGCCCCCAGCGCCAAAAAGCTGGGGCCCACTCTCCCGCTCGCCAGAGCCCTGATCTTCGACCGCGCCTCCGCTCGCCCCAGACGGCGGATCGTGCCTGCGGGCCTCCAGGGGCTAACCTTTACCCTAGGTCGGCCCCTGAGGGGCCCCTCCCAAGGGGCCTGGCGCTGCAACGCTGGGGATTGGGGACCCCCGAGCCCCAGCGCCGGACTCATCCTGCCGCCCCGCCATCACCCGGGCCGCTAGGGGCGCTGCTGATCATTCATGGCGGGAGAACGGGCAGGGCCCTCCGAGGCCCGGCGACCTTCTAAGGTCCCCCGCCAAACGCTTGGGCCCACGCTTCCCTCGCCAGCGCCCTCACATCGGCTTGCCCCTCCGCTCGTGGAACAGCAGAGGGATCAGGCCTGCCGGCCTCCTGGGGTCAAAGCCTGACCCTAGGTCGGCCCCCAAGGGGCCCTTCCCAAGTGGCTTGGTGCCAAACGCAGGGGATTGGGGACCCCTGAGCTGCAGCGCCGGACTCACCCTGCCGCCAAGCCGACACCGGGCCCGCTGGGGCGTCGCCGGTCATTCACGGTGGGAGATCGGGCAGGGCCCTCAAGACTCCGGCATCTTTCGAATGCCATCCGCGCCAAAACACTGGGACCGATGCTCACGCTCGACACAGCGCCCTCAACTTGGCCCGCCTCTCCGCTCACCGCACAGCCGGCGGATCGGGACTTCCGGCCTCCTGGGGGCTAACTCTAACCCTAGGTCGGCCCCAGAGGGTTCCCTCCAAGGGGCCTGGCGCCGCAACACTGGGGATTGGGGATCCCCGAACCACAACGCCGGACTCACCCTGCCGCCCCGCTGCCACCCGGGCCGCTAGGGGCGCCATCAGTCATTCAGGTCAGGAGAATGGGCAGGGCCCTCCGAGCCCCCAGTGACCTTCGAAGGCCCCCGGAGCCAAAACGCTGGGGCCCACGCTCCTGCTCTCCGGCGACCTCACCTCGGCCCACCCCTCCATTCACCACACAGCCGGCGGATTGAGCCTGCCGCCTCCTGGGGGGTAACCCTAACCCTAGGTTTTCCCCCCGAGGGGCCCATCCTAGGGGCCTGGTGCCGCAACGCCTGGGATTGGGGATTCCGGAGCCACAGCGCCGGACTCACCATGCCACCCCACCGCCACCTGGGCCCCTAGGGGCGCCGCCGGTCATTCAGGGCAGGAGAACGGGTAAGGCCCAACTAGGCCCTGGAGACCTTCCAAGGCCCCCCACGCCAAAACGCTGGGTACTACGCTCCCGCTTGCCAGCGCTCTCACCTCAGCCCACCCCTCCGCTCGCTGCACAGCCGGCAGATCGGGCCTGCTGGCTTCCTGGGTGCTAACACATACCCTAGGTCAGTCCCTGAGGGTCCACTCCCAAGGGGCGTGGCCCCGCAAGGCCCGGGATGGGGACCCCTGAGCCCCAGCAATGTATTCAACCTGCCGCTCCGCCACCACCCAGGCCACTTGGGGCGCCGCCGGTCATTCAGGGTGGGGGAACGGGCAGGGCCCTCCGAGCCCCCGGCGACGTTCGTAGGTCCCCCGCGCCAAAACGCTGAGGCCCACGCTCCCGCTCTCCAGCGCCCTCACCTCGGCCCGCCCCCCCCCTCTAGCCGCACAGCCGGCGGATCCAGCCTGCCAGGCTCCTCGGGGATAACCCTAACCCTAGGTGGGCCCCAGAGTGGCCTCTCCCAAGAGGCCTGGTGCCGCAACGCCAGGGATTGGGGAACCGCAAGCCGCAGCGCCGGGCTCACCCTGCCGCCCCGCTGCCACGCGGGCCGCTAGGGGCGCCGCCGGTCATTCAGGGCGGGATAACCGGTAGGGCCCTCCGAGCCCCTGGTGAAATACGAAGGCCCCCCACGCCAAAACGCTGGATACCACGCTACCGCTCGACTGCGCCCTACCACGGTCCATCCCTCCGCTCACCGCACAGCCGGCGGATCGGGTCTGCCGGCCTCCTGGGGGCTAACCTAACCCTAGGACAGTCCCCGAGGGGCTCCTCCCAAAGGGCCTGGCGCCGCAACGCTGGGGATTGGGGACCCCCGAGCCCCAGCGCCGGACTGACCCTGCCACCCCGCCGCCACCCAGGGCGCTAGGGGCGTCGCCAGTCCTTCATGGCGGGAGAACGGGCAGGGCCCTCCGAGCCCCCTGTGACCTTCGAAGGCCCCCCAAGCCAAAATGTTGGGGCCCACGCTCCCACTCGCCAGCGACCCCATCTTGGCTCACCCCTCCATTCGCCGCAGAGCCGGTGGATTGAGCCTGCCGGCCTCCTGGGGGCTAACCCTAACCCTAGGTTGGCCCCCGAGGGGCCCCTCCCAAAGGGACTGCCGCGGAATGCCAGGGATTGGGGACCCCCGAGTCGCAACACTGGACTCACCCTTCCATCCCGCCAACACCGGGCCGCTAGGGCACCACCGATCATTCAGGGTGGGAGAACAGGCAGGGCCCTCCCTGCCCCGGTGACCTTCGAAGGCCCCCAGCGCCAAAACGCTGGGGCCCACTCTCCCGCTCGTCAGCTCCCTGATCTTCGACCGCGCCTCCGCTCGCCAGACGGCAGATCGTGCCTGCCAGCCTCCAGGGGCTAACTTTTACCCTAGGTCGGCCCCAGAGGGGCCCCTCCCAAGGGGCCTGGAGCCGCAACGCCTGGCATTGGGGACCCCTGAGCCTCAGCGCCAGATTCACCCTGCTGCCCCGCCGCCACTCGGGCCGCTAGGGGCGCCTCCAGTCATTCAGGGCGGGAGGAGGGGCAGGGCCCTCCGAGCCCCCAGCGACGTTTGAAGGCCTCCCACGCCAAAACGCTTGGGCCCACACTCCCTCTCGCCAGCGCCCTCACCTTGGCCCGCCCCTCCGCTTGCTGCACAGCCGGCAGATCAGGACTGCCAACCTCCTGGGGGCTAACCCTAACCCTAGGTCGGCCCCCCGAGGCGTCCCTCCCAAGGGACCTGGCGCCACAACGCCGGGGATTGGGGACGACCGAGCCCCAGCGTCGGACTCACCCTGCAGCCCCGCCGCCACTCAGGCCGCTAGGGGTGCTGCCTTTCATTCAGGGCGGGAGAACAGGCAGGGCCCTCTGAGGCCCCGGTGATCTTCAAAGGCCCATTGTGCCAAAACGCCAGGGCCCACGCTTTCACTCGCCAGCGCCTTAACCTTGGCCTGCCCCTCCGCTCGCGGCCTAGCCAGAGTATTGGGCCTGACGGCCTCCTGGGAGCTAACTCTAAGCCTTGGTCGGCCCCCAAGGGGTCCCTCCCAAGGGGCCTGGCACCGAACTCAGGGGATTGGGGACCCCCGAGCTGCAGCGCCGGAATCACCCTGCCGCCAAGCCCACACCGGGCCCACTGGGGCGTTGCCAGTCATTCAGGATTGGTAAACGGGCAGGGCCCTCGAGACTCTGGTGACTTTCGAAGGTCATCCGCACCAAAACGCTGGGTCCCAAGCTCGCGCTCACCAGCGCCCTCAACTCAGCCCGCCCCTCCGCTCACCGCAGAGTCGGTGGATCCGGCCTACTGGCCTCCTGGGGGTAACTCTAACCCTACGTTGGCCCCAGAGGGGCCCATCTGAAGGGGCCTGCCGCCACAACGCCGGGGATTGGGGACCCCCGAGCCTCAGCACCGGAATTACCCTGCCGCCCCACCGCCACCCAGGCTGCTAGGGCTGCCGTCGTTCATTCAGGGTGGGAAAATGGGCAGGACCCTCCGAGCCCTAGGCGACCTTCGACAGCAGCCTGCGCTAAAACGCTGGGGCCCACGCTCCTGCTCGCCAGCGCCCTCACCTCGGCCCGCCCCTCCGCTCCCCGCACAGCAGCGGATCGGGCCTGCCAGCCTCCTGGGGGCTAACCCTAACCCTAGATCGGCCCACGAGGGGCCCTCCCAAGGGGCCTGGCACCGCAACGCCGGGGATTGGGGACCACCGAGTCGCAACGCTGGACTCACTCTTATGCCCCGCTGACACCCAGGCCCCTAGGGTGCCGCTGATCGTTCAGGGCGGGAGAATGGGCAGGGCCCTCTGAGCCCTCGGCGACTTTCCATACCAGCCTGTGCCAAAACGCTGGGGCCCACGCTCCCGCTCGCCAGCGCCCTCACCTCGGCCCACCCATCCGCTCGCCGCACAGCAGCGGATCGGGCCTGCCGGCATTCTGGGGGCTAACCCTAACCCTAGGTCGGCCCCCAAGTGGCCCCTTCCAAGGGGCCTGGCGCCGCAACGCTGGGGATTTGCGACCCCCGAGCCCCAGTGCCGGACTTACCCTGCCGCCCCGCAACCACCCGGGCCGCCAGTGGCACCACTGGTCATTCAGGGTGGAGGATCGTGCAGGGCGATCCGAGCCCCCAGCGTCCTTCAAAGGGCCCCCGCGCCAAAACGCTTGGGCCCAGGCTCCCGCTCGCCAGCACCCTCACCAGGGCCCGCCCCTCCGCTTGACGCACAGTGGGCAGATAGGGCCTGCCGGCCTCCTAGGGGCTAACACTAACCCTAGGTCAGCCCCCGAGGGGCCCCTCGCAAAGGGCCTGTGCCACAAAGCCGGGGATTGGCGACCCCCGCGCCCCAGCACCAGACTCACCCTGCTGCCCTGCTGCCACCTGGGCCGCTAGGGGCACCGCCAGTCATTCAGGGCGGAGGAACAGGCAGGGCCCTCTGAGACCCCATCAAACTCTGAATGCCCCTGAGTCAAAATGCTTTGGCCCATGCTCCCACTCGCCAGTGCCCTCACCTCAGCCCGCCCCTCCGCTCACTGCACAGCTGGTGGATCGGGCCTGTCAGCCTCCTGGGGGCAATCCCTAAACCTAGTTCGGCCCCCGAGGGGCCCCTCTCAAGGGGACTGGCGCTGAACACTGGGGATTGGGGACCCCCGAGCCTCAGCACCGAACTCACCCTGCTGCCCCACTGGCACCCGAGCCGCTAGGGGTACCGCCATTCATTCAGGGTGGGAGAACGGGCAGGGCCCTCCGAGCCACCGACGACCGTCGAAGGCCCCCCACTCCAAAACGCTGAGACCCACGCTCCCATCGCCAGCGCCCTCACCTCAGCCCTTCCCACCACTCACCGCAGAGCCGGTGGATCAGGCCTGCTGGCCTCCTGGGGTCTAACCCTAACCCTAACTCTAAACCTAAACCCTAAACCCTAACCCTAACCCTAACCCCTAAACCTAACCCTACCCTCAACCCTACACCTTCCCCTAAACCTACCCATAACCCGTACCCTAACCCTAACCCGTACCCTAACCCTAACCCGTACCCTAAACCATACCCTAACCTGTACCCTAAACTATATTCTAACCCTAACACATACCCTATCCTGTACCCTAACCCTAACACGTACCCTAATCCGTACCCTAACCCTAACCCAAACCCATACCCTAACACTATCCCTAAACCGTACCCTAACTCGTACCCTAACCCTAAACCCTAAACCCTGAACCTAACCCGTACCCTAACCCTAACCCGTACACTAACCTGTAGCCTAACACTACCCGTATACTAACCCTAACCCTAAACCCTAACCCTAACCAGTACCCTGCCTTAACACTAACCCGCAGCCTATCCCGTACCTTAACCCATACCCTAACCCGTACCCTATCCCTAACCCGGACCCTAACCCATACCCTAACCCGAACCCTAACCCTAACTTGTAACCTAACCTGTACCCTAACCCATACCCTAACCCTAAACCGTACCCTAACCCTAACCTAAACCTAACCCATATCCTAACCCATACCCTAAACCACACCCAAACCCAAACCCGTACCCTATCCCTAACACAAAACGTAACCCTAACGATAACCCATACCCTAACCCTAACCCGTACCCTAACCCTAATCCTAAACCGTAACCTAACCCGTACCGTAACCCTAACCCATACCCTAACCTTAACCCATATCCTAACCCTAACCTGCACCCTAAACCGTACCCTAACCCGTCCCTAAACTGCACCCTAACGCGTACCCTAACCCGTACCCTAACCCTAACCCATATCCTAACCCGTACCCTAACCCAAACCCTAAACCCTAACCTGTACCCTAAACCATAATCCGTACCCTAACCCATAACCCCTAACCTGTAACCCCTAAAGCCAACCCTAACCCGTAACCTCACCTTACCCTAACCCCTACCCTCACCCGAACACTAACCGTAACCCGTACACTAACCCTAACCCGTACCCTAATCCGTACCCTAACCCCGGGGATTGGGTACACCTGAGCCCCACCACGGGACTCAGCCTGCCACCCCTCAGGAAACCATGCCCCTTGGGGCGCCGCAGAGCATCCCGTGCAGAACTAGTAGGGCCCCCTGAGCCCCCAGAGATCCTCGGCGGCCCCCTACACCCCAACTCTGAGGCCCACGCTCATCCCGCCCCACGCCTTCCCTTCAGCCTGCCACCAAGCTCGTCGCAGAGCTGGCAGATCAGTCCTGCCCGGTTCCTGGGGCCTAGTCCTGACCCTAGGTCGGCTAGGGAGGGCCCCTCCCCCGGGGCCCGGGACCGCAGCCCCGGGGACTGGGGACACCTGAGCCCAACTGCAGGACAAAGCCTGCCACCCCGCAGGAAACCGTGCCCCTTGGGAGGCTGTAAAGCATTCAGGGCGGGAGAACCGGGAGGGCCCCCAGAGGCCCCGGAGAACTTCAGCGATCCCTAAGCCCCAACCTTGATGCCCATGCTCACCCCACCCCGTACCCTCACCTCAACCCGTGGCAGAGCTCGCCACATAGCGGGCAGATCTGGCCTGCGGGGTTCCTGGGCCCCAACCCTAACCCTAGTTCATCTGTGGAGGGGCCCCTCCCCAGGAGCCTGGAGCCGCAGCCGCGGGGATTCGGGACACCTGAGCCCCACCGCAGGGCTCAGTCTGCCACCCTGCAGGAAACCGTGCCCCTTGGGAGGCCATAGAGCATTCAGGGCGAGAGAACCAGGAGGGCCCCCCTGAGCTCCCAGCGAACTTTGGCGGCCTCTCACACCCCAACCCTGAGGCCCACGCTCACCCTCCCCACACCCTCACCTCAGCCCGTGTAGCTCACCATACAGCCAGCAGATCGGGCCTGCGGGGCTCCTGGGGCCTAACCCTAACCCTAGGTCAGCCGCGGGTTTGGCGGCCTCCCCAGGAACCTTACACCGCAGTCCCGGGGAATTGGGATACCTGTGCCCCGCCGCAGGACTCAGCTTGCCAGTCCACAGGAAACCGTGCTCCTTGGGGCACTACAGAGCATACAGGGCACGAGAACTTGGGGAGGCCCCCGGAGCCCGTCCCCACCTTTGGCAACCCCCGTGCCCCAACCCTGAGGCCCATGCTCACCCTCCCCCATGGCCTCATCTCAGCCCTCCACGGAGCTCGCTGCACACCTTGCTAGATTGGCCCTGCCGGGCTCCTGGACCCTAACCCTTACCCTAGTTTGGCCACAGAGGGGCCCCTCCCCAGGATCCTGGCGCCCAACTCCGGGGGATTGGGGACACCCAAGCCCCACCGTAGGACTCAGCCTGCAGCCCACAGGAAACTGTACCGTTTTGGGGCACAATAGAGCATTCAGGGCAAGAGAACTGGGGCACCCCCTCAGAGCCCCTGCTGGTGAACCCCGACCTTTGTGAGCCCTTCCGGATCAAACCCCAAGGCTCACACTCACCCGCCCTTGTGCCCTCATCTCAGTCAGCCTGGGAGTTCTCTGAGCACTGGGCAGTTCGGACCTGCTGTGGCCTAACCTAACCCCGGGTCTTCTGCTGAGGGTCCCCTCCCCGTTTGCCTGCCTCCAAGGTACCAGGCATTGGGCTCACCTCTGCACGACTAGAGGACTCAGCCTGCCCCACTGCAGGAAACTGTCCGTTTGGGGCTGCAGAAAGGATTCATAGCAGGAAAATCAGAGGGCCCCCCTCAGCCCATCCCAGGGAACCCCCACTTTCAGAGATCTCCCCGGATCCAATTAGTAGCTTCACACTGACCTTTAAACTTGCTCTCCATGGAGATCTTTTGAAATTCTCCACAATTCCAACCGATGGCATCATCCAGCTTCAGTGCCTTACCCAGCTTTAGGTCTTGAGATGGATTAAAATGGGAAGTCATTTCACTGATGACGACGTACTGGTGACCAAAAGATACATGCATAAATGCTTCATATCACTTGGCTTCACAATCTAAACCCCTATAGATGCCAGATCACACGAGGCCGAATATCTAAAAATAAGAAGACATGAAACTATACATGTTGGAGAGGATGTGGAGAAACGGGAACCCTCTTACACCCCTGTGCGAATGCAGTCCGGTACAGCCACTCTGGAAAATGGTACGGAGTTTCCTCAAGACGTTATAAATAAAGCTACCCTATGTCCCAGCAATTGCACTACTGGGGATTTACCCCAAAGAGACAGAGGTAGTGAAGACGGGACACATGCACCCCAGTGTTCATAGCAGCAATATCCATAATAGACAAACTGTGGAAAGAGTGCAGATGACCATGGACAGATGAATGGATAAAGAAGATGTGGATCATATATATAATGGAATATTACTCAGCCATCAGAAAGGATGAATACTTACCATCACACCGACCTGGGTGGAGCTGGAGGGTATTATGCTGAGTGGAATAAGCCAATGAAAGAAAGACAATGATCATATGCTTTCACTCCTATGTGGAATATCAGAAACAGGGAAGAAACCATAGGGAGGGAAAATAGAAAGGGAAGTCATCAGAGGGAGAAAACCCATGGTAGACTCTTAACTATTGCAACAAACTGATGATTGCTGGAGGAGAAGTTGGGGCGGGGGTAACTGGGTGAGTGGCATTAAGGAGGCCACACGATACAATGAGCACTGGGTGTTACACACGACTGATAATTTATTGTAGACTACATCTGAAACTAATGGTGTACTGTAAGTTGGCTAATTGACTTTAAATTAAAGAATAAAAGACCTCGAATAAACAATCCTAAACATTTGTATGGAACCACTAAAGATACTGAACAGCCAGTGCAATGTGGAAAAGAAAAACAAAGCTGGAGGACTCACAATTTCAGATTTCAGGTTATACTACAAAGCTGCAGTCATCCTAACAAGAGAGTACGGCACAAAAATAGACACAGCGACCAAAGGAACAGGATACAACTTCAGACAGAAACACACAATTATGTGGTTCATGAATCTTCCACAAAGCAAGCAACGATATCAAAAGGGAAAAGGACAGTCTCTACAACAAATGGTGTTGGGAAAACTTGACAGCTATGCACAAAAGAATGAAATTAGACTGCTTTTTTACACAATACAGACAAACACAAAACAGTTTCAAGACCTCAATATGAGACCTGAATCCACAAAAATCCTACAGGAGGGAAGACAGTAACTTCTTGACATGGACCATACCAACGTTTTTCTAGACTGTGTCCTGAGGCAAAGGAAATGAAAGCAAAAATAAACTATTGGGAATAGAGCAAAATAAAAAGTTTCCACACGGCAGAAGAACAATGAAAACGTAAAAATAGTAAGACAACCTACTCAAAGGGAGAAGATATTGCAAAGATCATATACAATAAAGGGATAGTGTCCAAAACATATACAACTGATACTACTCGACCCCCCAAAAACAAATAATCCAGTTAAAAAATAGGCAGAAGACATGGACAGACATTTCTCCAAAGAAGAAATACAAATGGCCAACAGTCCCGTGAAAAGATGTTCACCATCACCCATCATCAGGAAAATATAAATCCAAAGGACAATGAGGTATTACCTCACACCTGTCAGAATGGCTAACATCAAAAGCACAAGAAAGAACAGGCGTTGGGAGGATGTGGATAAAGGGGAATCCTCGCGAACTGTGGGTGGGAATGCAAACTGTGGTGGCCACCGTGGAAAACAGTATGAAGGTTCCTCAAAAAATTATATATAGAACTACCCTACGATCCAACAATCACACTACTGGTATTTGCCCAAAGAATAGGAAAACAGCAACTTAAAGGATACGTGCACCCCTATGTTTCTTGCACCATTATTTACAATATCACAATATGGAAGCAACACAAGTGTCTGTAGAAAAATTTACAAAGGAGATGATAGATGTGTGTGTACACACACACACACACACACACACACACACACAATGGAGTATTACTCAGCTTGAAAACGAATGAAACCTAGCCATTTGCAGCCACATGGATGGAGCTAGAGAGTATTATCCTAACTGAAATCAGTCACTCAGAGAAAGACAAATCCCGTATGATGTCACTCTTATGGGGAATTTAAGAAACAAACAAAAATAAATAAATAAAAGAGAAAAAGGAGACACACCAAAATACAAACTCTTAACAATAGAGAACAAACGGATGGTTACCAGAGAGGAGGTGGATAGAGGGATGAGTGAAATAGATGAAGCGGATTAAGAGGACACTTTTCTTGATGACCACTGAGTAATATATAGAATTACTGAATCACTCTCTTGTACACCTGAAACGAATGTAACACTGTATGTTAGCTCTACTGGAATTAAAATAAATTTTTTAAAAAGATTTTTCTTTCAGGAACCTCTTTGAAAAAGCTTTTCCTCTGCAATGTGCATAAGCCCTACTTGGGAGGATTCACGCTACAATAATTATTCACTCTATGCCTCGAATTCAGATTTCACTGAGTTCTTACTATGGATCCCAGCCCACGGGAGCCATGGTCCTTTTCTGTCCAGGCTCAGCACCTATGCATTCAAGATTGGAAGTAGAGACACATGTCACTTCACAGTCCAGAAAGCTATTATTGTTTCTGTTTCAGTGTGAGAGAGTCACAGACTTTGGGACAGGTTTCAGAGCAGGTTTATTATGGATCCTGGATCTCTACTTCAATGTTCATTACCTGGATCCATTTGGCTAATAGGTTCCCAGTGGATGGGCTTGCTTCCAAGCACATACATGGAAGATGCAAAGGTGGGGGGGCTTGGTGCAGGACAGGACGAAGACCAAAAAACAGACAAGGGTCCGACCCCTCCCCTGATCCAGGAACTGCTACAGGAGAGGGTATGGGAGGTAGAATCCATGCAAAACTCCAAGGTCACCAGCTGAACACAGGAGGCATAGGTCAAGGGACCTGGAGATGCAGGGGTTGAAGGCTGCTCTGAGCTACCTCTGGGAGGAAGGGAGGGAAGGAATGGGGAGACACTGCCTGCCCCTGGCCCATGCCAGCTGCCCACCGCTCTGACACGCATCAGTCTACACAGCTGACACACAGCCTGGGCTCAGGATGGGCTGGCTCGGGTCCCTCAATCCTCAGTGGGACAGCTGGCCCCAGGGCTCAGAGACATGCTGAGAGAGATGAGAAGGAAAGCTGCCCCACCCAGGTCATCCCCTCCTTGAGCAGACAGCCCTTCAGAACTGCTAAAAAAAAAAAAAACCCACTAACGGCATTGAAAGACATGCCATGGATGAACTAAGGCATAGAGATATGTAAAATAACATTCATTTTTAAGTTCAAAGCTGTCATCTCAGGAAGTGGGGAGAGCTTCCCTGAAGAAGACTGAGGGGAGGGCAGGCCATGCTGAAAAGGGAGACATGGCTCTCCTGATTGGGGACCTGCAGCCCCCTTCCAGGGCAGGACATCATCCTCGCATCACAGGAGATCCATGGAAGTGTTCCATCAGGGCCAGATGTTTGCCTCGAGAAGGCTACCCTGGCATCGGACTGCACAGGGCACCAGGGACGAGGGCCAGATGGAGGACGGACAATATCCCGGAGGCCATGGGGCAAGAGCAGAGGCACACGACCTTGAAGATGATGATGAAAAGCAGGAGGTGGCAGCATGGAGCCGGCCCGAAAGTGCCATGGGAGCAGTGCCCACAGCTACACTGACTGGGGGCCTTCTGTGCCAGGTGTGGCTGACTTCAGTGGGCTCCAGACTAGTCCTGACCACAAGTCTAGGAAGTGTGCACCACCCCCGGCCTCCTCTCCCCTTGCAGCTGCTAGGAATCACGGTCACAGACGCTGGTCAGCTTTCGTGGAAACCAAGTAGTGGCTCCCCCGCACACTGCACCTCTGGTGGTGGTCCAGTGCGACCCTTGTGCTTGGCAAGACACTGATGTCTACCTGTCTCCACACAAATCCACAGAGAGGAGGGTGTCCCTGAATTCCACAGCACCTGATGAGACAGATCCACAGAACCCAACACCCAGTGGGGTCACGCGGGAACTCACCTATGAGGTTATGGAGCTCACCATACCCTATTTCTGTCACTTCCAACAGAAAGCCTGGTTCTGATCCCCCACAATACCATACATCCTGGTTGCTGACCTGGGGTCATGCCATGAACCCACATGGCACCTTACTTTTAGAGAAGCCTAAGCCTACACCTCCCAGAAAATATTTCTAATAAAGTACAAGTCAATCAGGACTATGGTGTGAACGGTAGCACACAGCCTGCATGGTAGTAGTCAGTAATTCTAACAACGGTTAACCCAACCCCCCGTCTCACAAAACCTTCCTCCGTCCCCACGGAACTCATGGTCTGCCCTCAGAAAACCCTCCAGGAAACAAACCTTTCATCTGAATGCTCTCCTCACCTTCTGCTACAAATCTTGTCCAACCACAATGATATGAAACTAGAAATCAGTCTCAAGAAAAAAAATGGGACAATCAAAAACATGTGGAGATTGGGGGCCTGGGTGGCTCAGTCGTTAAGGATCTGCCTTCAGCTCAGGTCGTGGACCCAGGAACCTGGGATCCAGCCCCGAATCAGGCTCCTTGCTCAGTGGGAAGCCCGCTTCTCCCTCTCCCACCCCCCTGCTTGCGTTCCCTCTCTCGCTGTCTCACTCTCTGTCAGATAATTAAATAATCTTAAAAAAATATGTGGAGATTTAACAACATGCTACTGAACAACCAACAGTCAAAGAAGAAATCAAAAAAAATTTTAGTAGTACCTTAACACTGATGAAAAAGACAAACTACAAAAACTTATGGATGCAGCAAAGGTAGCTTTATGGGGGACGTTGATAGAAATTCAAGTCTTCATCAATCCATGAGAATGCTCTCCAATAAACAACCTGATTAATGTGGTAAAGAAGTAGAAAAAAAAACAGCAAACAAAGCCCCAAATTAGTAGAAATAAGGAAATAACAAAAAGGAATGCATAAATTAATCCAACAGAGACTAAAAAGACAAAAAAAAAAAAAAACAATGAAAACGAGAGCTGCCTTTTTGGAAAGATAAACAAAACTGACAAACTTAGCTAGACTCACCAAGAAAGACAGAGGACTCGAATACAATCAGGAAAGAAAGATAATGGATTCCTGTCTCATATCAAAATCAAAAGAACTCTTCAACCTTGCACACAACAACTTCTTGCAAGCCACATCTCTAAAGGCAAAGGAAATAAAAGCAAAGATGAACTATTGGCACATCATCAAGATAAAAAGCTTCTGCACGGCAAAGCAAACAATCAACCACACAAAAAGGCAACCTATGGAATCGAAGAAGATATCTGCAAATGATATTACAGATAAAGGGCTGGTATCCAAGATCTATAAAGAACTCCTCAAACTCGACACCCAAAAAATGGGCAGAAGACACAAAGAGATACTGGTCCAGAGAAGACATACAAATGGCCAACAGACACATGAAAAAATGCTCCACATCGCTTGCCATCAGGCAAATACAAATCAAAACTACAATGAGATACCACCTTACACCAGTTAGAATGGTTAAAATTAACAAGGCAGGGGGCACCTGAGTGGCACAGCGGTTAAGCGTCTGCCTTCGGCTCAGGGCGTGATCCCGGCATTATGGGATGGAGCCCCACATCAGGCTCCTCCGCTATGAGCCTGCTTCTTCCTCTCCCACTCCCCCTGCTTGTGTTCCCTCTCTCGCTGGCTGTCTCTATCTCTGTGGAATAAATAAATAAAATCTTGAAAAAAAAATTAACAAGACAGGAAATTAAAAAAAGAGAGGATGTGGAGAAAGGGGAGCCCTCTAACACTACTCGTGAGAATTCAAGCTGGTACAGCCACTTTTGAAAACAGTATGGAGGTTCCTCAAGACGTTGAACACAGAGCTATCCTACGACCCACCAATTGCACTACTGGGTATTTACCCCATAGACACAGAGTAATGAAAAGAAGGGGCACCTGTATCCCAATGTTCATAGCAGCAATGTCCCTAATAGCCAAACTGTGGAAGGAGCCAAGATGTCCTTCAGCAGATGAATGGACAAAGAAGATGTGGTTCATCTATACAATGGAATATTACTCAGTCATCAGAAAGGATGAATACCCACCATTTGCACCAACGTGGATGGACCAGGAGGGGATTATGCTAAGTGAAATTAAGTCAAGCAGAGAAAGACAATTATCATATGGTTTCACTCCTATGTGGAATGGAAGGAATAGCATGGAGGACATTAGGAGAAGGAAGGGAAAAGTGAAGGTGGGGAATGAGAGGGGGAGATGAACCATGAGAGACTATTGACACTGGGAAACAAACTGAAGGTTGCAGAAAGGGAGGGGTAGGGGAATGGGTTATCCTGGTGATGGGTATTAAGGAGGGCACGTGTCATAATGAGCACTAGGTGTTATATGCAAACAATGAATCATGGAACACTACATCAAAAACAAATGAAGTACTGTAGGGTGACTAACATAATTTAAAAAAAAGAGAAAGATATGAAATCCATACAGGAAAACTGTCACTATTTGCAAATGACATGAAATCCCAAAAGATTCCACAAAAAAAAAAAAAAACTGTTAGAATAAACAAATTCAAGAAAGCTGCAGGATATAAAGTCAATATACAGAGACCTGTTGTCTTTATTTTTTTTCAGATTTTATTTATTTATTTGACAGGAAGAGAAAAAGCACGAGCCGGGGGAGTGTCAGAAAGACAGAGAAGCAGACCCTCGCTAAGCGGGGAGCCCAACACGGGGCTCGATCCCAGAACTCTGGGATCATGACCTGAGCTGAAGGCAGACGCTTCACCTATGGAGCCACCCAGATGACCCAACTTCTTGCATTTCTGTATACTGATGACACACTTTCGCAAAGAGAAATTAAAAAAGCAATGCCGTTTACAATTGCATCAAAAAAAAAATCTAGGAATAAAAGTAACCAACAATGAGAAAGACATAGTACACTCAACACATGGCAGAAAAGAAATGAAAACCATGTGTGTCGAGGGGGGCAGAATGTATGGGTCAAAGATTTGGAAGGCAACACAAACAAATGGAAGCATACGCCATGCTCCTTAACTGGAAGAGTTAATTATGTGAACATGTCCATCGTACCCAAAGCAATCGACAGATGTGATGAAATCCCTATCTGAATTCCAGTGGCATTATTCGAGGAAATAGAAAACAGTCCTCAAACTTGTATGGAATCACAAAAGACCCCAAATACCCAAAGCAACCTGGAGAAAGAAAGGTGCAGTCAACACACTCCTGGATTTCAAGCTAGATTACAAAGCTGTTGTCATCAAAACAGGATGGTACTGGCATAAACACAGACACCAGGTCAGTGGAACAGAACAGAAAGCTCAGAAACTTACCCACACGTAGATGATCCTAACTTACGACACAGCAGCAGAAGATATGCCATGAGGGAAGGACTGTCTCTTCAGTGAGCGGTAACAGGCAAACTGGACACTAAATGCAGAAGAATATAACTGGGTCACTTTCTTACACCACACACAAAATTTTTAACGGATGAATGATTTGAACGTAAGACCCGAATCCATAAACCTCCAAGAAGACACAGGTACTAAGTCTCTCGACATTGGTTTTGGCAAAGAGTCTTCAGATCGGACACCAAATGCAAAGGCAACAAAAGCAAAAATAAACAAGTGGAACAACATCAAACTGAAATCTTCCACACGGCAAAAGAAACCATCAAAAACTTAAAAGGCCACTGACCCAATAAGAAAAAAATATCTGCGAATCATATGTGTGAGAAGAGGCTAATATCCAAAATGCACACAACACTCATACAAATCAAAACAAACAAAAAAAAAACTGTATAAAAAATGGGGTGAATATGTGAATAGATACTGTCCAAAGATGGCACACAGGTGCCAACAGACAGAAAAAGTTGTTCGACATCACTAATCATCGTCAGGGAAACATCAGTCAAACCCACAATCGGCTATCCCCTCACAACTGTTGGAACAGCAATTGTCCCAGAGACAGACACCAGGTGGGGTCAAGGGTGTGCAGACGAGGAGACACTGTGCGCTGTTGGTGGGAATGGAAATTGGTGCAGCCACTGTGACAAACGGTATGGAGGTTCCTGAAAAAATAAATACAACTACCACATGACCCAGTAATGGCTCTACTGAGTATTGATTTGGAGAACACAAAAATACTGCCTCAAAAAGACAGATGCACTCCCACATTCACTGCAGCATTCTTCACAATAACCAGACATGGAAACACAGACCTTGGGGGCCTTATGCCAAGTAACTCAGACACAGAAAGACAAATACCAGATGCTCTCATGTACATTCCACGTGGAATAAACAAATACTGAACGCATAGATACTGAGAGCAGATTGGTAGGTGCCAGATTCGGGGATGGGGTGGTAGAAACGGGTGAAGGTGGTCCAAGTCTCAATGTTTGAGTGAGAAAATCCGACAG
Source organism: Ursus americanus (assembly GCF_024610735.1). Classification (NCBI taxonomy): domain Eukaryota; kingdom Metazoa; phylum Chordata; class Mammalia; order Carnivora; family Ursidae; genus Ursus; species Ursus americanus. Next base: position 102,899,295 of record NC_142129.1, on the reverse strand, counting down.
TCATGAAATGTTCTGTCCAGCATGGAGACTAAAACTAACCCCGCAGCCATGGGGTATAGGTTTCCCTGCTCTTTGAAAGTACAGGGCTTCTGAGAAACCTTGCACAGCAGAAATGGTGTAAAGAAGGAATGACCATTCATTTACACGGAAAAATTGGACAGTGTGCTCAGACTCCAAGATTCCTTCTCTTTGGCTTTTCTTAGGCCTCAGGACACAAGTTTCTAACGGAGGCCCAGCATAAATGAAGATAAAGCCCAGCAGAGGCTCACAGACACAATTCAAAGTGCTGGTGGCTGGATGCGGAGAGCGGTTCCCAGCGGAAGGAGCTGGTTGGGGTGCACGCCGCCTCTGTCGTGCTTCTCCCCAAAACAGATGCTGAACGCGATTCTCACTGTTCACCTTTTTTCATAAGAGGGAAATCCTCTTTAGGTCTCTTCCTCTTACTGAAGCTGGGTAATAACGTAGTTCTTTCAAGAAAGCCAAGTGTCTTACTGTGAACGTTTAAAAGCTGGGGGATACTTGTACTTGAGCATTGCTGAGGGAGGAGATGTGAAAGGTTCTCCCAGACACAAACCTCAGCAGATCCACCGGGAAAGGCACCTTCCTCAGCATGCGGAACACGGACTACCTCCTACCCCCAGAAACCCTCTCCTTCCCCTCGATCAGGACAACCCACAACAGCTGGGAGTTACCCCAATTCCTCCGTTCTCCTGCTCCTGATATCTAACTCATCAGCAAATCCTGTGAGCTCCATCTTCAAAATGGACCCAGAATAGGTCTAACCACTCCATCCAAGGCCACCTGTCTGGTCCACAGTGCCTGAGTTCCTGGAAAAGCTTCGTCATTGACCTGCCTTGCCATCTTCAACCCTCTGTCATCTGTTCTCAACACTGTAGCCACGATGGCCTAGTGCAACAGGGTCTCATGGGGTTATAGCCCTGGAATGGCTTTCTGTCACCCTCTGTCACCTCTCTGAGGTCATGTCCTAAGCTGTCCCCTGTGGCCACAGGGCCTTCTTGCTGCTCCTGGACATATCTGGAATTCTCCTGCCCCAGAGCCTTTGCACTTGCTTTCCCTTCTGTTTAGAATGCTCTTGATGTGTTCTCACTCGCCTTCTGAGAAGTCTGAATTGGAGTGACAGGGACAGAAGGTGAGGCTGTGTGTGTTGGGTGAGGCTGGTGGCCCAGAAAAAGGTTTTCTGCCAGCTCTCCACCTGTGCCTCACTTGTCCTCAGCCAGGAACTTGCACACAGCCCTCACCTGTCACAACTCTCACACAGGAGACCCACAGCCACCCCTGGAGCCCACCCTGCCCACACCCTGCTGCAGAATGCATTCAGCTCTCCTCTGGGACCCCTGTCAGCTTTACCCAGACCTGGAACTCCCCCGTCTCCTGCAAAGCTCCCGGATTCCCCCTCTTCTTGCAAAATCACACTGGCGCAAGGCTTTCATGAGAAAGCTATAATGCTAACTAATGAAAGGTTCACACCTACTTTCCCCTTCTGTTGCCTTTCTCTCCTTCTGTCCTACCTGTGCAAACTGTAACATATCAGTGGAACATGAACATGCTCTGAGATCTGAATCTTTCCTTGCAGCTTTCTGAGGACTCCTTATGTGATAAGAAACTAGTGTATCTTACAACAGGGTGTTTTACAACTATCACCTATAGAACAGTACAGCCCAAATCACTACAATTTTACCTCACTCTTCATGAAGCAGAACACTTTTTCCTTTCTTCTTTTACTTAAATTCCAGTTAGTTCACATGCCATGGAATATTCGCTTCAGGGGTAGGATTTAGTGATTCCTCACCTGCATACAGTACCCAGTGCTCATCACAAGCGCCCTCCTTAATACCCCTCACCCATTTAACTCTTCCCCCCACGCCCCTGTCCTGCAGCAACACTCAGTTTGTTCTCCAAGGTTGAGTCTATTTCCTTGTTTGCCTCTCTCATCACCCCTCAACTCTGTTCATCTGTTTTCTTTCTGAAATTCCACAAGCGTGAGAGCATAGGATATTTATCTTTCCTCACTAATTTTGCTTAGCTTAATACACTCTAGATCCATCCACATCCTTGCAAATGGTAAGATTTCATTCTTTTTGAAGCTGGGTCATATTCCCATATATATATATATATACACACACACACACACATATACATATATACACGTATCCCACATCTGCTTTATCCATTCATCAGTGCATGGACTTTGGGATTCTCTCCATAGTTTGGCCTCTGTGGACATTGTTGCTATAAACATCATGGTGCACGTACCCCCTTCGAATGTGCATTTTTGTATCTTTTGGGTAAGCACCCAGGAAAGCAATTGCTGGATCATGTGGTTGTTCAATGTTTAACTTTTTGAGGAACCCCCACACTGTTTCCCAGACTGTCTGCACCACTCTGCATTCCCACCACCAGGATGGGAGGGTTCCCCTTTAAGCAGAACATTATCTGCTGGCAATTTCATAAGAGGAAACAAAACCTCTGTGAGATGCACCCAGGGTCAGGCAAGCAGTTGCGGAATTCACCCCAAGGCTCCTGACGCCAAGCCCCTTGAAGCCACCAGCATGCCACTCTCCAAAAGAATTCCCAGACTCTCCTTCTGACTCCACCACCAAAGAAACTACAGACAGAATATGGCACCTCAAAATATCGAGATAATAGTAAAACTAGAAAGTCAAGCTCAACTTTTAAACAGGAACAGGCCCATTTGGATAATTTTGAATTTTCCCTCCACCCTAATTTTAACTCTTCTGATGAATAAACTAATCAATGATGAAACATCACCTTTGTCAAATGACATCATCCAAGTCTGTATCAGATGAAAAAAAGCCATCTAACTCTAGATGCTGGCCACTCAACCATATCTTAGGCCCAATTGAATAAACATTGCTAGATGAAGGAACAAATTAGATGTTACAAACAGGCACAGAGTGAATCTCACCTTCCCTTTCTAATAAAAGAGGGTTCCTAGGAAACAGATAGTCAAAATACATTTGTAAGCAATAAATGGACAGAGAAATTGTGATCCCCTGCAAAGTTCTACCTGCAGGGAAACTAAGTAATTCTTGCACCAAACCCAGAATGCTGACAGCTACTTCAATTTTACTTTGTGGCTCAACTAGAGAAAAGAGAAAAGCCCAGGAGGTTTGGGGATAATGAGAGGTTTTACCTCCAGTCCTGACATAGATAGGACATTATGCCAAAACAGCTGTGTTTTCTCTGAACACTGGCGTCCTGTGACAAGCTGCCTCCCTGACTCAGATGCTGACGTTCAAAACCTCGGGTCTCATGGAGCCAGAGCAGAGAAGTGCTGTCAGCTGGGGAGAAGAAGGCACCTCTGACCTAAAGCCTGCACACCTGCTTCGGTTTCTGGACGAAGGGGCAACACATACTTGTTGTTTAGCAGTAATTATCTTCATTCTCAATAGACCAATGACCTTGCCTTTTCTGGAAAGCAGACTTACTCTTCTAAAGAAACCCTCAATTCGTCTATTCCCAATGCAACTAGAGTGGGGTCTGGTTTACGCCCGCCTCCAGGCCCCCACCTGGAGGATTTTCCTGCATGATTCTAACAGCCAATTACCACTAACTCGGGGGCACACGGGGCATAATGCTGAAGTTGGGGGACGGCTCTGGGGCTTGCTACTGCCACACCTGTGCCTGGGGGACCAGGGCACACCCCGCTGAACTCGGGGTACTGCTCAAGATGCATCACCTGCACTGTGTCAGAGAACCGGGGGACACCCCACTGAAGGTGGGGATTCTGTGAGGTCCTTACCCGCACTCTTCCCGGGGAACAGGGGAAACCCTGAAATTCTGCAACCCATCCCACAAAAGCTCAGGTGAGTGGGCGCCCTGGAGTTCACGGGTATGGGGAATAAGGCCAGTTGAGGACATGGGGCGGAAGAGACTTTAAAGGGAAAAAGAAAACTCACCTGAGTCCCCACAATGAACCCTCTCCACGTGCCCTTCCAGAATCCTGCCTCCCACCTGGGGCGCACCCTACCCCCCGACCCCCACCCCGGGGCATGCTGCTCACTCACCAGCCCGGACCTCCGCAGGGCAACTCTCTCTCTCCCAGTGCCCCTTCTTCTGCCCCAGGTCTGCAACCCGCTGCAACTCTGGGACCGCCCACAGAGACGTAGCTCCACCCCCAAGCGGTGATTGGTCGGGGAGGGTGGTGCCCCAGCCCCTTGGATGCCGGGCAACCCGCCCTCAAGCCCCTGGAACCCTGAAAGTGCAGGGGGTCCAAGAGGTGCCTCCTCTACTCAACACCCAGCACAGGCATGGGTGGGGTCGTGGGCCGGGCTCCCCCCACACACCTGGCCCCTTCCAGGGACCCCTCTAGCTGCAGACCACCCTCAGCGTCCTGCCCCTTCCCTTTCTGCACCAGCCCTCCCTGCTGGGGTGTGCCTGGTTCTGGGCAAGGTCAGTGGCTCTCAGACCCTCCAAGGCTTGGGCTTTAGGACATGCAATGATTTCATGCATTTTCAGTATGTACATGTCAGTATGACTTTAACCTTTTGGGAGCCAAAGAGGTTCTTTATTTTTTCTTATCTTCATGTTGGCATTTTTGGTTATTGTTTTCTTCTCGAAACAGATGTACAACATGTGCTTGGGGCAGAAATAGGGCCCATGCTTTGAGGTTTTGCCCAGTCATTTTGAGCCGGGTAAAATGTTAAAGGATAGCTTCCCTGGGAGCCCAGGATCAGGGCCCACAGATGATATAAGATAAACATTACTTTTATCATTATAATTACTCCTAAATGGAGGAATTTGAGACAAAAGCACCTTTCACAAGAGTACCAAGAAATCAAAATGATGCCCACAGAAGGCTACCTGCTCCATGGTCAGCACAGGTAACAGAAGTGTTCACAGTCTCTGGACTCCTGCCCTTCTCCTGCCCAAATCTCTGAAGCACACAGACCACTTAAAATCAGAATTGTAGAACTGCTAGACACCTTAGAGATGTCTGGCACCATTCCCTTGGACTGCAGTATAAAACACAGTAGCTCGTTGTCACAAACTACTTTCAACATGAAGTGCCCCCCTGGATGCACTAAGTTCTTTCTCTGCAAATGTTGACTAATGTAAGTCACAGTCATACCAGTTAAACACTACGATGGCTGGGAAGTCATCGTCGGTAAGGGAATATTTTAGCCATGTTTATAAGCATTGGCTCACTTTGTAGAAGAGGCTGAGCTGAGTGTTTTTAAATACTATTTCAGGTACAAGAGAGGAGTTAAGATGGCGGAGGAGTAGGGGACCCCTTTTTCACAGGTCCCCTGAGTCGAGCTGGATAGGTACCAGACCAGCCTAAACAACCACGGAATCAGCCTGAGACGCAGGAAGATACATCTGGATCTCTACAAATGAACATCTCCAGTGCTGAGTATTGAGGTACGAAGCGGGGAGCCGTGAAACCCGGCACAGATATCGGAAGATAAACGGAAGGGGGAGGGAGCCGCCGCGTTCGGGCGCCGGGAAGCGGCAGCCACCTGCACGGGGGGGGGGGGGGGGGGGAGCGGGCGGACTCACAGAGGGCACCCGCGAGAGAGCGGACTGAGACCGGTGAGCCGGGAGCGCGCGCCACCAGGCATCTCGCGGAACCCGGGAATCCCGTGTGCTCACGGGATCCAGACTGAGACCGGGAGCTCCCGGAGCGCATGCGGGGCAGCTGGCAGCTGGCAGGCCACCTGCACGGGGGAGCGGGCGGACTCATGGTCGGCACCCGCGAAACAGCAGACTGAGACCCTGAACCAGGTGCGCACGCCACCAGGCTTCTCACGGAATTCCTGAATCCCGGTGTGCTCACGGGATCCGGACTGAGACCAGGAGCTTCTGGAGCGCGCGCAGGGCGGCTGGCAGGCCACCTGCACGGGGGAGCGGGCGGACTCGCGGTCGGCACCCGCGAAACAGCAGACTGAGACCCTGAACCGGGTGTGCGCGCCACCAGGCTTCTCACGGAACTCCGGAATCCTGGTGTGCTCACGGGATCCAGACTGAGACCGGGAGATCCGGGAGCGCGCGGGGGTGGCTGGCGGCTGGCGGCATTAGAAACACAAAGGACAGAGACGGGCCTGCCCTGGAAGTGAGGGCGGGGACGCCGGGTGTGGGGCGCACATCCCGGGACGCTACAGGGTTGAGCAGCACCAACAGTAACGGAGTTAAAGTGGCCAGAACATCGGTGGAGAATGGGCCGCAATCCCTCTGTTCTGTGACAATTCAGCCTCTGCTGCTCTGACTCTCAGAAGAGGCACAGCAGAACGCCAGAGAAAGCCGCCAGGGAACAAAAGCCTGGAAATACCGGCTCACGGCGTGCCCACCCCCATCCCCCCTCGCAGGGGACACGGAAACTCTACCCAAACAGGGTTGCCTGAGTATGGGCCTGGCAAAATACAAACTCTTAACAATAGAGAACAAACGGATGGTTACCAGAGAGGAGGAGGTGGATAGAGGGATGAGTGAAATAGATGAAGCGGATTAAGAGGACACTTTTCTTGATGACCACTGAGTGATATATAGAATTACTGAATCACTCTCTTGTACACCTGAAACGAATGTAACACTGTATGTTAGCTCTACTGGAATTAAAATAAATTTTTTAAAAAGATTTTTCTTTCAGGAACCTCTTTGAAAAAGCTTTTCCTCTGCAATGTGCATAAGCCCTACTTGGGAGGATTCACTCTACAATAATTATTCATTCTATGCCTCGAATTCAGATTTCACTGAGTTCTTACTGTGGATCCCAGCCCACAGGAGCCATGGTCCTTTTCTGTCCAGGCTCAGCACCTATGCATTTCAAGATTGGAAGTAGAGACACATGTCACTTCACAGTCCAGAAAGCTATTATTGTTTCTGTTTCAGTGTGAGAGAGTCACAGACTTTGGGACAGGTTTCAGAGCAGGTTTATTATGGATCCTGGATCTCTACTTCAATGTTCATTACCTGGATCCATTTGGCTAATAGGTTCCCTGTGGATGGGCTTGCTTCCAAGCACATACATGGAAGATGCAAAGGTGAGTGGGCTAGGTGCGGGACAGGACGAAGACCAAAATCAGACAAGGGTCCGACCCCTCCCCTGATCCAGGAACTGCTACAGGAGAGGGTATGGGAGGTAGAATCCATGCGAAACTCCAAGGTCACCAGCTGAACACAGGAGGCATAGGTCAAGGGATCTGGAGATGCAGGGGTTGAAGGCTGCTCTGAGCTACCTCTGGGAGGAAGGGAGGGAAGGAATGGGGAGACACTGCCTGCCCCTGGCCTATGCCAGCTGCCCACCGCTCCGACACGCATCAGTCTACACAGCTGACACACAGCCTGGGCTCAGGATGGGCTGGCTCGGGTCCCTCAATCCTCAGTGGGACAGCTGGCCCCAGGGCTCAGAGACAGGCTGAGGGAGATGAGAGGGAAAGCTGCCCCACCCAGGTCATCCCCTCCTTGAGCAGACAGCCCTTCAGAACTGCTAAAAAAAAAAAAAAAAAAAAAAACAAAAACAAAAAACCCCACTAACGGCGTTGAAAGACATGCCATGGATGAACTAAGGCATAGAGATATGTAAAATAACATTCACTTTTAAGTTCAGAGCTGTCATCTCAGGAAGTGGGGAGAGCTTCCCTGAAGAAGACTGAGGGGAGGGCAGGCCATGCTGAAAAGGGAGACATGGCTCTCCTGATTGGGGACCTGCAGCCCCCTTCCAGGGCAGGACATCATCCTCGCATCACACGAGATCCATGGAAGTGTTCCATCAGGGCCAGATGTTTGTCTCGAGAAGGCTACCCTGGCATCGGACTGCACAGGGCACCAGGGACGAGGGCCAGATGGAGGACGGACAATATCCCGGAGGCCATGGGGCAAGAGCAGAGGCACACGACCTTGAAGATGATGATGAAAAGCAGGAGGTGGCAGCATGGAGCCGGCCCGAAAGTGCCATGGGAGCAGTGCCCACGGCTACACTGACTGGGGGCCTTCTGTGCCAGGTGTGGCTGACTTCAGTGGGCTCCAGACTAGTCCTGACCACAAGTCTAGGAAGTGTGCACCACCCCCGGCCTCCTCTCCCCTTGCAGCTGCTAGGAATCACGGTCACAGACCCTGGTCAGCTTTCGTGGAAACCAAGCAGTGGCTCCCCCGCACGCTGCACCTCTGGTGGTGGTCCAGTGCGACCCTCGTGCCTGGTCAGACACTGATTTCTACCTGTCTCCACACAAATCCACAGACAGGAGGGTGTCCCTGAATTCCACAGAACCTGATGAAACAGATCCACGGAACCCAACACCCAGTGGGTCACTCGGGACCTCATCTATGGTCATGGAGCTCACCATACCCTATTTCCGTCACTTCCCACAGAAAGCCTGGTTCTGATCCCCCACAATACCATACATCCTGGTTGCTGACCTGGGGTCATGCCATGAACCCACATGGCACCTTTCTTTTAGAGAAGCCTATGCCTACACCTCCTAGAAAATATTTCTAATGAAGTACAAGCCCATCAGGACTACGGTGTGAACGGTAGCACACAGCCTGCATGGTAGTAGTCAGTAATTCTAACAAGGGCTAACCTCACCCCCCGTCTCACAAAACCTTCCTCCGTCCCCACGGAACTCATGGTCTGCCCTCAGAAAACCCTCCAGGAAACAAACCTTTCATCTGAATGCTCTCCTCACCTTCTGCCACAAATCTTGTCCAACCACAATGATATGAAACTAGAAATCAGTCTCAAGAAAAAAATGGGACAGTCAAAAACAGGTGGAGATTGGGGGGCCTGGGTGGCTCAGTCATTAAGGATCTGCCTTCAGCTCAGGTCGTGATCCCAGGAGCCTGGGATCTAGCCCCGAATCAGGCTCCTTGCTCAGTGGGAAGCCCGCTTCTCCCTCTCCCACCCCCCTGCTTGCGTTCCCTCTCTCGCTGTCTCACTCTCTGTCAGATACTTAAATAATCTTAAAAAAATATGTGGAGATTTAACAACATGCTACTGAACAACCAACAGTCAAAGAAGAAATCAAAAAAAATTTAGAAGTACCTTGACACTGATGAAAAAGACAACCTACAAAAACTTATGGGATGCAGCAAAAGTAGCTCTACGGGGGGACGTTCATAGAAATTCAAGTCTTCATCAATCCATGAGAATGCTCTCCAATAAACAACCTGATTTCTGTGGTAAAGAAGTAGAAAAAAAAACAGCAAACAAAGCCCCAAATTAGTAGAAATAAGGAAATAACAAAAAGGAATGCATAAATTAATCCAACAGAGACTAAAAAGACAAAAAAAAAAAAAACAATGAAAATGAGAGCTGCCTTTTTTGGAAAGATAAACAAAACTGACAAACTTAGCTAGACTCACCAAGAAAGACAGAGGACTCGAATACAATCAGGAAAGAAAGATAATGGATTCCTGTCTCATATCAAAATCAAAAGAACTCTTCAACCTTGCACACAACAACTTCTTGCAAGCCACGTCTCTAAAGGCAAAGGAAATAAAAGCAAAAATGAACTATTGGCACTTCATCAAGATAAAAAGCTTCTTCACGGCAAAGCAAACGATCAACAAAACAAAAAGGCAACCTATGGAATCGAAGAAGATATCTGCAAATGATATTACAGATAAAGGGCTGGTATCCAAGATCTATAAAGAACTCCTCAAACTCGACACCCAAAAAATGGGCAGAAGACACAAAGAGATACTGGTCCAGAGAAGACATACAAATGGCCAACAGACACATGAAAAAATGCTCCACATCGCTTGCCATCAGGCAAATACAAATCAAAACTACAATGAGATACCACCTTACACCAGTTAGAATGGTTAAAATTAACAAGGCAGGGGGCACCTGAGTGGCACAGCGGTTAAGCGTCTGCCTTCGGCTCAGGGCGTGATCCCGGCATTATGGGATGGAGCCCCACATCAGGCTCCTCCGCTATGAGCCTGCTTCTTCCTCTCCCACTCCCCCTGCTTGTGTTCCCTCTCTCGCTGGCTGTCTCTATCTCTGTGGAATAAATAAATAAAATCTTGAAAAAAAAATTAACAAGACAGGAAATTAAAAAAAGAGAGGATGTGGAGAAAGGGGAGCCCTCTAACACTACTCGTGAGAATTCAAGCTGGTACAGCCACTTTTGAAAACAGTATGGAGGTTCCTCAAGACGTTGAACACAGAGCTATCCTACGACCCACCAATTGCACTACTGGGTATTTACCCCATAGACACAGAGTAATGAAAAGAAGGGGCACCTGTATCCCAATGTTCATAGCAGCAATGTCCCTAATAGCCAAACTGTGGAAGGAGCCAAGATGTCCTTCAGCAGATGAATGGACAAAGAAGATGTGGTTCATCTAAACAATGGAATATTACTCAGTCATCAGAAAGGATGAATACCCACCATTTGCACCAACGTGGATGGACCAGGAGGGGATTATGCTAAGTGAAATTAAGTCAAGCAGAGAAAGACAATTATCATATGGTTTCACTCCTATGTGGAATGGAAGGAATAGCATGGAGGACATTAGGAGAAGGAAGGGAAAAGTGAAGGTGGGGAATGAGAGGGGGAGATGAACCATGAGAGACTATTGACACTGGGAAACAAACTGAAGGTTGCAGAAAGGGAGGGGTAGGGGAATGGGTTATCCTGGTGATGGGTATTAAGGAGGGCACGTGTCATAATGAGCACTAGGTGTTATATGCAAACAATGAATCATGGAACACTACATCAAAAACAAATGAAGTACTGTAGGGTGACTAACATAATTTAAAAAAAAGAGAAAGATATGAAATCCATACAGGAAAACTGTCACTATTTGCAAATGACATGAAATCCCAAAAGATTCCACAAAAAAAAAAAAAAAACTGTTAGAATAAACAAATTCAAGAAAGCTGCAGGATATAAAGTCAATATACAGAGACCTGTTGTCTTTATTTTTTTTCAGATTTTATTTATTTATTTGACAGGAAGAGAAAAAGCACGAGCCGGGGGAGTGTCAGAAAGACAGAGAAGCAGACCCTCGCTAAGCGGGGAGCCCAACACGGGGCTCGATCCCAGAACTCTGGGATCATGACCTGAGCTGAAGGCAGACGCTTCACCTATGGAGCCACCCAGATGACCCAACTTCTTGCATTTCTGTATACTGATGACACACTTTCGCAAAGAGAAATTAAAAAAGCAATGCCGTTTACAATTGCATCAAAAAAAAAATCTAGGAATAAAAGTAACCAACAATGAGAAAGACATAGTACACTCAACACATGGCAGAAAAGAAATGAAAACCATGTGTGTCGAGGGGGGCAGAATGTATGGGTCAAAGATTTGGAAGGCAACACAAACAAATGGAAGCATACGCCATGCTCCTTAACTGGAAGAGTTAATTATGTGAACATGTCCATCGTACCCAAAGCAATCGACAGATGTGATGAAATCCCTATCTGAATTCCAGTGGCATTATTCGAGGAAATAGAAAACAGTCCTCAAACTTGTATGGAATCACAAAAGACCCCAAATACCCAAAGCAACCTGGAGAAAGAAAGGTGCAGTCAACACACTCCTGGATTTCAAGCTAGATTACAAAGCTGTTGTCATCAAAACAGGATGGTACTGGCATAAACACAGACACCAGGTCAGTGGAACAGAACAGAAAGCTCAGAAACTTACCCACACGTAGATGATCCTAACTTACGACACAGCAGCAGAAGATATGCCATGAGGGAAGGACTGTCTCTTCAGTGAGCGGTAACAGGCAAACTGGACACTAAATGCAGAAGAATATAACTGGGTCACTTTCTTACACCACACACAAAATTTTTAACGGATGAATGATTTGAACGTAAGACCCGAATCCATAAACCTCCAAGAAGACACAGGTACTAAGTCTCTCGACATTGGTTTTGGCAAAGAGTCTTCAGATCGGACACCAAATGCAAAGGCAACAAAAGCAAAAATAAACAAGTGGAACAACATCAAACTGAAATCTTCCACACGGCAAAAGAAACCATCAAAAACTTAAAAGGCCACTGACCCAATAAGAAAAAAATATCTGCGAATCATATGTGTGAGAAGAGGCTAATATCCAAAATGCACACAACACTCATACAAATCAAAACAAACAAAAAAAAAACTGTATAAAAAATGGGGTGAATATGTGAATAGATACTGTCCAAAGATGGCACACAGGTGCCAACAGACAGAAAAAGTTGTTCGACATCACTAATCATCGTCAGGGAAACATCAGTCAAACCCACAATCGGCTATCCCCTCACAACTGTTGGAACAGCAATTGTCCCAGAGACAGACACCAGGTGGGGTCAAGGGTGTGCAGACGAGGAGACACTGTGCGCTGTTGGTGGGAATGGAAATTGGTGCAGCCACTGTGACAAACGGTATGGAGGTTCCTGAAAAAATAAATACAACTACCACATGACCCAGTAATGGCTCTACTGAGTATTGATTTGGAGAACACAAAAATACTGCCTCAAAAAGACAGATGCACTCCCACATTCACTGCAGCATTCTTCACAATAACCAGACATGGAAACACAGACCTTGGGGGCCTTATGCCAAGTAACTCAGACACAGAAAGACAAATACCAGATGCTCTCATGTACATTCCACGTGGAATAAACAAATACTGAACGCATAGATACTGAGAGCAGATTGGTAGGTGCCAGATTCGGGGATGGGGTGGTAGAAACGGGTGAAGGTGGTCCAAGTCTCAATGTTTGAGTGAGAAAATCCGACAGTCATGAAATGTTCTGTCCAGCATGGAGACTAAAACTAACCCCGCAGCCATGGGGTATAGGTTTCCCTGCTCTTTGAAAGTACAGGGCTTCTGAGAAACCTTGCACAGCAGAAATGGTGTAAAGAAGGAATGACCATTCATTTACACGGAAAAATTGGACAGTGTGCTCAGACTCCAAGATTCCTTCTCTTTGGCTTTTCTTAGGCCTCAGGACACAAGTTTCTAACGGAGGCCCAGCATAAATGAAGATAAAGCACAGCAGAGGCTCACAGACACAATTCAAAGTGCTGGTGGCTGGATGCGGAGAGCGGTTCCCAGCGGAAGGAGCTGGTTGGGGTGCACGCCGCCTCTGTCGTGCTTCTCCCCAAAACAGATGCTGAACGCGATTCTCACTGTTCACCTTTTTTCATAAGAGGGAAATCCTCTTTAGGTCTCTTCCTCTTACTGAAGCTGGGTAATAACGTAGTTCTTTCAAGAAAGCCAAGTGTCTTACTGTGAACGTTTAAAAGCTGGGGGATACTTGTACTTGAGCATTGCTGAGGGAGGAGATGTGAAAGGTTCTCCCAGACACAAACCTCAGCAGATCCACCGGGAAAGGCACCTTCCTCAGCATGCGGAACACGGACTACCTCCTACCCCCAGAAACCCTCTCCTTCCCCTCGATCAGGACAACCCACAACAGCTGGGAGTTACCCCAATTCCTCCGTTCTCCTGCTCCTGATATCTAACTCATCAGCAAATCCTGTGAGCTCCATCTTCAAAATGGACCCAGAATAGGTCTAACCACTCCATCCAAGGCCACCTGTCTGGTCCACAGTGCCTGAGTTCCTGGAAAAGCTTCGTCATTGACCTGCCTTGCCATCTTCAACCCTCTGTCATCTGTTCTCAACACTGTAGCCACGATGGCCTAGTGCAACAGGGTCTCATGGGGTTATAGCCCTGGAATGGCTTTCTGTCACCCTCTGTCACCTCTCTGAGGTCATGTCCTAAGCTGTCCCCTGTGGCCACAGGGCCTTCTTGCTGCTCCTGGACATATCTGGAATTCTCCTGCCCCAGAGCCTTTGCACTTGCTTTCCCTTCTGTTTAGAATGCTCTTGATGTGTTCTCACTCGCCTTCTGAGAAGTCTGAATTGGAGTGACAGGGACAGAAGGTGAGGCTGTGTGTGTTGGGTGAGGCTGGTGGCCCAGAAAAAGGTTTTCTGCCAGCTCTCCACCTGTGCCTCACTTGTCCTCAGCCAGGAACTTGCACACAGCCCTCACCTGTCACAACTCTCACACAGGAGACCCACAGCCACCCCTGGAGCCCACCCTGCCCACACCCTGCTGCAGAATGCATTCAGCTCTCCTCTGGGACCCCTGTCAGCTTTACCCAGACCTGGAACTCCCCCGTCTCCTGCAAAGCTCCCGGATTCCCCCTCTTCTTGCAAAATCACACTGGCGCAAGGCTTTCATGAGAAAGCTATAATGCTAACTAATGAAAGGTTCACACCTACTTTCCCCTTCTGTTGCCTTTCTCTCCTTCTGTCCTACCTGTGCAAACTGTAACATATCAGTGGAACATGAACATGCTCTGAGATCTGAATCTTTCCTTGCAGCTTTCTGAGGACTCCTTATGTGATAAGAAACTAGTGTATCTTACAACAGGGTGTTTTACAACTATCACCTATAGAACAGTACAGCCCAAATCACTACAATTTTACCTCACTCTTCATGAAGCAGAACACTTTTTCCTTTCTTCTTTTACTTAAATTCCAGTTAGTTCACATGCCATGGAATATTCGCTTCAGGGGTAGGATTTAGTGATTCCTCACCTGCATACAGTACCCAGTGCTCATCACAAGCGCCCTCCTTAATACCCCTCACCCATTTAACTCTTCCCCCCACGCCCCTGTCCTGCAGCAACACTCAGTTTGTTCTCCAAGGTTGAGTCTATTTCCTTGTTTGCCTCTCTCATCACCCCTCAACTCTGTTCATCTGTTTTCTTTCTGAAATTCCACAAGCGTGAGAGCATAGGATATTTATCTTTCCTCACTAATTTTGCTTAGCTTAATACACTCTAGATCCATCCACATCCTTGCAAATGGTAAGATTTCATTCTTTTTGAAGCTGGGTCATATTCCCATATATATATATATATACACACACACACACACATATACATATATACACGTATCCCACATCTGCTTTATCCATTCATCAGTGCATGGACTTTGGGATTCTCTCCATAGTTTGGCCTCTGTGGACATTGTTGCTATAAACATCATGGTGCACGTACCCCCTTCGAATGTGCATTTTTGTATCTTTTGGGTAAGCACCCAGGAAAGCAATTGCTGGATCATGTGGTTGTTCAATGTTTAACTTTTTGAGGAACCCCCACACTGTTTCCCAGACTGTCTGCACCACTCTGCATTCCCACCACCAGGATGGGAGGGTTCCCCTTTAAGCAGAACATTATCTGCTGGCAATTTCATAAGAGGAAACAAAACCTCTGTGAGATGCACCCAGGGTCAGGCAAGCAGTTGCGGAATTCACCCCAAGGCTCCTGACGCCAAGCCCCTTGAAGCCACCAGCATGCCACTCTCCAAAAGAATTCCCAGACTCTCCTTCTGACTCCACCACCAAAGAAACTACAGACAGAATATGGCACCTCAAAATATCGAGATAATAGTAAAACTAGAAAGTCAAGCTCAACTTTTAAACAGGAACAGGCCCATTTGGATAATTTTGAATTTTCCCTCCACCCTAATTTTAACTCTTCTGATGAATAAACTAATCAATGATGAAACATCACCTTTGTCAAATGACATCATCCAAGTCTGTATCAGATGAAAAAAAGCCATCTAACTCTAGATGCTGGCCACTCAACCATATCTTAGGCCCAATTGAATAAACATTGCTAGATGAAGGAACAAATTAGATGTTACAAACAGGCACAGAGTGAATCTCACCTTCCCTTTCTAATAAAAGAGGGTTCCTAGGAAACAGATAGTCAAAATACATTTGTAAGCAATAAATGGACAGAGAAATTGTGATCCCCTGCAAAGTTCTACCTGCAGGGAAACTAAGTAATTCTTGCACCAAACCCAGAATGCTGACAGCTACTTCAATTTTACTTTGTGGCTCAACTAGAGAAAAGAGAAAAGCCCAGGAGGTTTGGGGATAATGAGAGGTTTTACCTCCAGTCCTGACATAGATAGGACATTATGCCAAAACAGCTGTGTTTTCTCTGAACACTGGCGTCCTGTGACAAGCTGCCTCCCTGACTCAGATGCTGACGTTCAAAACCTCGGGTCTCATGGAGCCAGAGCAGAGAAGTGCTGTCAGCTGGGGAGAAGAAGGCACCTCTGACCTAAAGCCTGCACACCTGCTTCGGTTTCTGGACGAAGGGGCAACACATACTTGTTGTTTAGCAGTAATTATCTTCATTCTCAATAGACCAATGACCTTGCCTTTTCTGGAAAGCAGACTTACTCTTCTAAAGAAACCCTCAATTCGTCTATTCCCAATGCAACTAGAGTGGGGTCTGGTTTACGCCCGCCTCCAGGCCCCCACCTGGAGGATTTTCCTGCATGATTCTAACAGCCAATTACCACTAACTCGGGGGCACACGGGGCATAATGCTGAAGTTGGGGGACGGCTCTGGGGCTTGCTACTGCCACACCTGTGCCTGGGGGACCAGGGCACACCCCGCTGAACTCGGGGTACTGCTCAAGATGCATCACCTGCACTGTGTCAGAGAACCGGGGGACACCCCACTGAAGGTGGGGATTCTGTGAGGTCCTTACCCGCACTCTTCCCGGGGAACAGGGGAAACCCTGAAATTCTGCAACCCATCCCACAAAAGCTCAGGTGAGTGGGCGCCCTGGAGTTCACGGGTATGGGGAATAAGGCCAGTTGAGGACATGGGGCGGAAGAGACTTTAAAGGGAAAAAGAAAACTCACCTGAGTCCCCACAATGAACCCTCTCCACGTGCCCTTCCAGAATCCTGCCTCCCACCTGGGGCGCACCCTACCCCCCGACCCCCACCCCGGGGCATGCTGCTCACTCACCAGCCCGGACCTCCGCAGGGCAACTCTCTCTCTCCCAGTGCCCCTTCTTCTGCCCCAGGTCTGCAACCCGCTGCAACTCTGGGACCGCCCACAGAGACGTAGCTCCACCCCCAAGCGGTGATTGGTCGGGGAGGGTGGTGCCCCAGCCCCTTGGATGCCGGGCAACCCGCCCTCAAGCCCCTGGAACCCTGAAAGTGCAGGGGGTCCAAGAGGTGCCTCCTCTACTCAACACCCAGCACAGGCATGGGTGGGGTCGTGGGCCGGGCTCCCCCCACACACCTGGCCCCTTCCAGGGACCCCTCTAGCTGCAGACCACCCTCAGCGTCCTGCCCCTTCCCTTTCTGCACCAGCCCTCCCTGCTGGGGTGTGCCTGGTTCTGGGCAAGGTCAGTGGCTCTCAGACCCTCCAAGGCTTGGGCTTTAGGACATGCAATGATTTCATGCATTTTCAGTATGTACATGTCAGTATGACTTTAACCTTTTGGGAGCCAAAGAGGTTCTTTATTTTTTCTTATCTTCATGTTGGCATTTTTGGTTATTGTTTTCTTCTCGAAACAGATGTACAACATGTGCTTGGGGCAGAAATAGGGCCCATGCTTTGAGGTTTTGCCCAGTCATTTTGAGCCGGGTAAAATGTTAAAGGATAGCTTCCCTGGGAGCCCAGGATCAGGGCCCACAGATGATATAAGATAAACATTACTTTTATCATTATAATTACTCCTAAATGGAGGAATTTGAGACAAAAGCACCTTTCACAAGAGTACCAAGAAATCAAAATGATGCCCACAGAAGGCTACCTGCTCCATGGTCAGCACAGGTAACAGAAGTGTTCACAGTCTCTGGACTCCTGCCCTTCTCCTGCCCAAATCTCTGAAGCACACAGACCACTTAAAATCAGAATTGTAGAACTGCTAGACACCTTAGAGATGTCTGGCACCATTCCCTTGGACTGCAGTATAAAACACAGTAGCTCGTTGTCACAAACTACTTTCAACATGAAGTGCCCCCCTGGATGCACTAAGTTCTTTCTCTGCAAATGTTGACTAATGTAAGTCACAGTCATACCAGTTAAACACTACGATGGCTGGGAAGTCATCGTCGGTAAGGGAATATTTTAGCCATGTTTATAAGCATTGGCTCACTTTGTAGAAGAGGCTGAGCTGAGTGTTTTTAAATACTATTTCAGGTACAAGAGAGGAGTTAAGATGGCGGAGGAGTAGGGGACCCCTTTTTCACAGGTCCCCTGAGTCGAGCTGGATAGGTACCAGACCAGCCTAAACAACCACGGAATCAGCCTGAGACGCAGGAAGATACATCTGGATCTCTACAAATGAACATCTCCAGTGCTGAGTATTGAGGTACGAAGCGGGGAGCCGTGAAACCCGGCACAGATATCGGAAGATAAACGGAAGGGGGAGGGAGCCGCCGCGTTCGGGCGCCGGGAAGCGGCAGCCACCTGCACGGGGGGGGGGGGGGGGGGGAGCGGGCGGACTCACAGAGGGCACCCGCGAGAGAGCGGACTGAGACCGGTGAGCCGGGAGCGCGCGCCACCAGGCATCTCGCGGAACCCGGGAATCCCGTGTGCTCACGGGATCCAGACTGAGACCGGGAGCTCCCGGAGCGCATGCGGGGCAGCTGGCAGCTGGCAGGCCACCTGCACGGGGGAGCGGGCGGACTCATGGTCGGCACCCGCGAAACAGCAGACTGAGACCCTGAACCAGGTGCGCACGCCACCAGGCTTCTCACGGAATTCCTGAATCCCGGTGTGCTCACGGGATCCGGACTGAGACCAGGAGCTTCTGGAGCGCGCGCAGGGCGGCTGGCAGGCCACCTGCACGGGGGAGCGGGCGGACTCGCGGTCGGCACCCGCGAAACAGCAGACTGAGACCCTGAACCGGGTGTGCGCGCCACCAGGCTTCTCACGGAACTCCGGAATCCTGGTGTGCTCACGGGATCCAGACTGAGACCGGGAGATCCGGGAGCGCGCGGGGGTGGCTGGCGGCTGGCGGCATTAGAAACACAAAGGACAGAGACGGGCCTGCCCTGGAAGTGAGGGCGGGGACGCCGGGTGTGGGGCGCACATCCCGGGACGCTACAGGGTTGAGCAGCACCAACAGTAACGGAGTTAAAGTGGCCAGAACATCGGTGGAGAATGGGCCGCAATCCCTCTGTTCTGTGACAATTCAGCCTCTGCTGCTCTGACTCTCAGAAGAGGCACAGCAGAACGCCAGAGAAAGCCGCCAGGGAACAAAAGCCTGGAAATACCGGCTCACGGCGTGCCCACCCCCATCCCCCCTCGCAGGGGACACGGAAACTCTACCCAAACAGGGTTGCCTGAGTATGGGCCTGGCAAAATACAAACTCTTAACAATAGAGAACAAACGGATGGTTACCAGAGAGGAGGAGGTGGATAGAGGGATGAGTGAAATAGATGAAGCGGATTAAGAGGACACTTTTCTTGATGACCACTGAGTGATATATAGAATTACTGAATCACTCTCTTGTACACCTGAAACGAATGTAACACTGTATGTTAGCTCTACTGGAATTAAAATAAATTTTTTAAAAAGATTTTTCTTTCAGGAACCTCTTTGAAAAAGCTTTTCCTCTGCAATGTGCATAAGCCCTACTTGGGAGGATTCACTCTACAATAATTATTCATTCTATGCCTCGAATTCAGATTTCACTGAGTTCTTACTGTGGATCCCAGCCCACAGGAGCCATGGTCCTTTTCTGTCCAGGCTCAGCACCTATGCATTTCAAGATTGGAAGTAGAGACACATGTCACTTCACAGTCCAGAAAGCTATTATTGTTTCTGTTTCAGTGTGAGAGAGTCACAGACTTTGGGACAGGTTTCAGAGCAGGTTTATTATGGATCCTGGATCTCTACTTCAATGTTCATTACCTGGATCCATTTGGCTAATAGGTTCCCTGTGGATGGGCTTGCTTCCAAGCACATACATGGAAGATGCAAAGGTGAGTGGGCTAGGTGCGGGACAGGACGAAGACCAAAATCAGACAAGGGTCCGACCCCTCCCCTGATCCAGGAACTGCTACAGGAGAGGGTATGGGAGGTAGAATCCATGCGAAACTCCAAGGTCACCAGCTGAACACAGGAGGCATAGGTCAAGGGATCTGGAGATGCAGGGGTTGAAGGCTGCTCTGAGCTACCTCTGGGAGGAAGGGAGGGAAGGAATGGGGAGACACTGCCTGCCCCTGGCCTATGCCAGCTGCCCACCGCTCCGACACGCATCAGTCTACACAGCTGACACACAGCCTGGGCTCAGGATGGGCTGGCTCGGGTCCCTCAATCCTCAGTGGGACAGCTGGCCCCAGGGCTCAGAGACAGGCTGAGGGAGATGAGAGGGAAAGCTGCCCCACCCAGGTCATCCCCTCCTTGAGCAGACAGCCCTTCAGAACTGCTAAAAAAAAAAAAAAACAAAAAAACAAAAACAAAAAACCCCACTAACGGCGTTGAAAGACATGCCATGGATGAACTAAGGCATAGAGATATGTAAAATAACATTCACTTTTAAGTTCAGAGCTGTCATCTCAGGAAGTGGGGAGAGCTTCCCTGAAGAAGACTGAGGGGAGGGCAGGCCATGCTGAAAAGGGAGACATGGCTCTCCTGATTGGGGACCTGCAGCCCCCTTCCAGGGCAGGACATCATCCTCGCATCACACGAGATCCATGGAAGTGTTCCATCAGGGCCAGATGTTTGTCTCGAGAAGGCTACCCTGGCATCGGACTGCACAGGGCACCAGGGACGAGGGCCAGATGGAGGACGGACAATATCCCGGAGGCCATGGGGCAAGAGCAGAGGCACACGACCTTGAAGATGATGATGAAAAGCAGGAGGTGGCAGCATGGAGCCGGCCCGAAAGTGCCATGGGAGCAGTGCCCACGGCTACACTGACTGGGGGCCTTCTGTGCCAGGTGTGGCTGACTTCAGTGGGCTCCAGACTAGTCCTGACCACAAGTCTAGGAAGTGTGCACCACCCCCGGCCTCCTCTCCCCTTGCAGCTGCTAGGAATCACGGTCACAGACCCTGGTCAGCTTTCGTGGAAACCAAGCAGTGGCTCCCCCGCACGCTGCACCTCTGGTGGTGGTCCAGTGCGACCCTCGTGCCTGGTCAGACACTGATTTCTACCTGTCTCCACACAAATCCACAGACAGGAGGGTGTCCCTGAATTCCACAGAACCTGATGAAACAGATCCACGGAACCCAACACCCAGTGGGTCACTCGGGACCTCATCTATGGTCATGGAGCTCACCATACCCTATTTCCGTCACTTCCCACAGAAAGCCTGGTTCTGATCCCCCACAATACCATACATCCTGGTTGCTGACCTGGGGTCATGCCATGAACCCACATGGCACCTTTCTTTTAGAGAAGCCTATGCCTACACCTCCTAGAAAATATTTCTAATGAAGTACAAGCCCATCAGGACTACGGTGTGAACGGTAGCACACAGCCTGCATGGTAGTAGTCAGTAATTCTAACAAGGGCTAACCTCACCCCCCGTCTCACAAAACCTTCCTCCGTCCCCACGGAACTCATGGTCTGCCCTCAGAAAACCCTCCAGGAAACAAACCTTTCATCTGAATGCTCTCCTCACCTTCTGCCACAAATCTTGTCCAACCACAATGATATGAAACTAGAAATCAGTCTCAAGAAAAAAATGGGACAGTCAAAAACAGGTGGAGATTGGGGGGCCTGGGTGGCTCAGTCATTAAGGATCTGCCTTCAGCTCAGGTCGTGATCCCAGGAGCCTGGGATCTAGCCCCGAATCAGGCTCCTTGCTCAGTGGGAAGCCCGCTTCTCCCTCTCCCACCCCCCTGCTTGCGTTCCCTCTCTCGCTGTCTCACTCTCTGTCAGATACTTAAATAATCTTAAAAAAATATGTGGAGATTTAACAACATGCTACTGAACAACCAACAGTCAAAGAAGAAATCAAAAAAAATTTAGAAGTACCTTGACACTGATGAAAAAGACAACCTACAAAAACTTATGGGATGCAGCAAAAGTAGCTCTACGGGGGGACGTTCATAGAAATTCAAGTCTTCATCAATCCATGAGAATGCTCTCCAATAAACAACCTGATTTCTGTGGTAAAGAAGTAGAAAAAAAAACAGCAAACAAAGCCCCAAATTAGTAGAAATAAGGAAATAACAAAAAGGAATGCATAAATTAATCCAACAGAGACTAAAAAGACAAAAAAAAAAAAAACAATGAAAATGAGAGCTGCCTTTTTTGGAAAGATAAACAAAACTGACAAACTTAGCTAGACTCACCAAGAAAGACAGAGGACTCGAATACAATCAGGAAAGAAAGATAATGGATTCCTGTCTCATATCAAAATCAAAAGAACTCTTCAACCTTGCACACAACAACTTCTTGCAAGCCACGTCTCTAAAGGCAAAGGAAATAAAAGCAAAAATGAACTATTGGCACTTCATCAAGATAAAAAGCTTCTGCACGGCAAAGCAAACGATCAACAAAACAAAAAGGCAACCTATGGAATCGAAGAAGATATCTGCAAATGATATTACAGATAAAGGGCTGGTATCCAAGATCTATAAAGAACTCCTCAAACTCGACACCCAAAAAATGGGCAGAAGACACAAAGAGATACTGGTCCAGAGAAGACATACAAATGGCCAACAGACACATGAAAAAATGCTCCACATCGCTTGCCATCAGGCAAATACAAATCAAAACTACAATGAGATACCACCTTACACCAGTTAGAATGGTTAAAATTAACAAGGCAGGGGGCACCTGAGTGGCACAGCGGTTAAGCGTCTGCCTTCGGCTCAGGGCGTGATCCCGGCATTATGGGATGGAGCCC
Organism: Ursus americanus; assembly: GCF_024610735.1. Classification (NCBI taxonomy): domain Eukaryota; kingdom Metazoa; phylum Chordata; class Mammalia; order Carnivora; family Ursidae; genus Ursus; species Ursus americanus. The sequence goes on along the minus strand of NC_142129.1, from coordinate 102,876,666 downwards.
CACATCAGGCTCCTCCGCTATGAGCCTGCTTCTTCCTCTCCCACTCCCCCTGCTTGTGTTCCCTCTCTCGCTGGCTGTCTCTATCTCTGTGGAATAAATAAATAAAATCTTGAAAAAAAAATTAACAAGACGGGAAATTAAAAAAAGAGAGGATGTGGAGAAAGGGGAGCCCTCTAACACTACTCGTGAGAATTCAAGCTGGTACAGCCACTTTTGAAAACAGTATGGAGGTTCCTCAAGACGTTGAACACAGAGCTATCCTACGACCCACCAATTGCACTACTGGGTATTTACCCCATAGACACAGAGTAATGAAAAGAAGGGGCACCTGTATCCCAATGTTCATAGCAGCAATGTCCCTAATAGCCAAACTGTGGAAGGAGCCAAGATGTCCTTCAGCAGATGAATGGACAAAGAAGATGTGGTTCATCTAAACAATGGAATATTACTCAGTCATCAGAAAGGATGAATACCCACCATTTGCACCAACGTGGATGGACCAGGAGGGGATTATGCTAAGTGAAATTAAGTCAAGCAGAGAAAGACAATTATCATATGGTTTCACTCCTATGTGGAATGGAAGGAATAGCATGGAGGACATTAGGAGAAGGAAGGGAAAAGTGAAGGTGGGGAATGAGAGGGGGAGATGAACCATGAGAGACTATTGACACTGGGAAACAAACTGAAGGTTGCAGAAAGGGAGGGGTAGGGGAATGGGTTATCCTGGTGATGGGTATTAAGGAGGGCACGTGTCATAATGAGCACTAGGTGTTATATGCAAACAATGAATCATGGAACACTACATCAAAAACAAATGAAGTACTGTAGGGTGACTAACATAATTTAAAAAAAAGAGAAAGATATGAAATCCATACAGGAAAACTGTCACTATTTGCAAATGACATGAAATCCCAAAAGATTCCACAAAAAAAAAAAAAAACTGTTAGAATAAACAAATTCAAGAAAGCTGCAGGATATAAAGTCAATATACAGAGACCTGTTGTCTTTATTTTTTTTCAGATTTTATTTATTTATTTGACAGGAAGAGAAAAAGCACGAGCCGGGGGAGTGTCAGAAAGACAGAGAAGCAGACCCTCGCTAAGCGGGGAGCCCAACACGGGGCTCGATCCCAGAACTCTGGGATCATGACCTGAGCTGAAGGCAGACGCTTCACCTATGGAGCCACCCAGATGACCCAACTTCTTGCATTTCTGTATACTGATGACACACTTTCGCAAAGAGAAATTAAAAAAGCAATGCCGTTTACAATTGCATCAAAAAAAAAATCTAGGAATAAAAGTAACCAACAATGAGAAAGACATAGTACACTCAACACATGGCAGAAAAGAAATGAAAACCATGTGTGTCGAGGGGGGCAGAATGTATGGGTCAAAGATTTGGAAGGCAACACAAACAAATGGAAGCATACGCCATGCTCCTTAACTGGAAGAGTTAATTATGTGAACATGTCCATCGTACCCAAAGCAATCGACAGATGTGATGAAATCCCTATCTGAATTCCAGTGGCATTATTCGAGGAAATAGAAAACAGTCCTCAAACTTGTATGGAATCACAAAAGACCCCAAATACCCAAAGCAACCTGGAGAAAGAAAGGTGCAGTCAACACACTCCTGGATTTCAAGCTAGATTACAAAGCTGTTGTCATCAAAACAGGATGGTACTGGCATAAACACAGACACCAGGTCAGTGGAACAGAACAGAAAGCTCAGAAACTTACCCACACGTAGATGATCCTAACTTACGACACAGCAGCAGAAGATATGCCATGAGGGAAGGACTGTCTCTTCAGTGAGCGGTAACAGGCAAACTGGACACTAAATGCAGAAGAATATAACTGGGTCACTTTCTTACACCACACACAAAATTTTTAACGGATGAATGATTTGAACGTAAGACCCGAATCCATAAACCTCCAAGAAGACACAGGTACTAAGTCTCTCGACATTGGTTTTGGCAAAGAGTCTTCAGATCGGACACCAAATGCAAAGGCAACAAAAGCAAAAATAAACAAGTGGAACAACATCAAACTGAAATCTTCCACACGGCAAAAGAAACCATCAAAAACTTAAAAGGCCACTGACCCAATAAGAAAAAAATATCTGCGAATCATATGTGTGAGAAGAGGCTAATATCCAAAATGCACACAACACTCATACAAATCAAAACAAACAAAAAAAAAACTGTATAAAAAATGGGGTGAATATGTGAATAGATACTGTCCAAAGATGGCACACAGGTGCCAACAGACAGAAAAAGTTGTTCGACATCACTAATCATCGTCAGGGAAACATCAGTCAAACCCACAATCGGCTATCCCCTCACAACTGTTGGAACAGCAATTGTCCCAGAGACAGACACCAGGTGGGGTCAAGGGTGTGCAGACGAGGAGACACTGTGCGCTGTTGGTGGGAATGGAAATTGGTGCAGCCACTGTGACAAACGGTATGGAGGTTCCTGAAAAAATAAATACAACTACCACATGACCCAGTAATGGCTCTACTGAGTATTGATTTGGAGAACACAAAAATACTGCCTCAAAAAGACAGATGCACTCCCACATTCACTGCAGCATTCTTCACAATAACCAGACATGGAAACACAGACCTTGGGGGCCTTATGCCAAGTAACTCAGACACAGAAAGACAAATACCAGATGCTCTCATGTACATTCCACGTGGAATAAACAAATACTGAACGCATAGATACTGAGAGCAGATTGGTAGGTGCCAGATTCGGGGATGGGGTGGTAGAAACGGGTGAAGGTGGTCCAAGTCTCAATGTTTGAGTGAGAAAATCCGACAGTCATGAAATGTTCTGTCCAGCATGGAGACTAAAACTAACCCCGCAGCCATGGGGTATAGGTTTCCCTGCTCTTTGAAAGTACAGGGCTTCTGAGAAACCTTGCACAGCAGAAATGGTGTAAAGAAGGAATGACCATTCATTTACACGGAAAAATTGGACAGTGTGCTCAGACTCCAAGATTCCTTCTCTTTGGCTTTTCTTAGGCCTCAGGACACAAGTTTCTAACGGAGGCCCAGCATAAATGAAGATAAAGCCCAGCAGAGGCTCACAGACACAATTCAAAGTGCTGGTGGCTGGATGCGGAGAGCGGTTCCCAGCGGAAGGAGCTGGTTGGGGTGCACGCCGCCTCTGTCGTGCTTCTCCCCAAAACAGATGCTGAACGCGATTCTCACTGTTCACCTTTTTTCATAAGAGGGAAATCCTCTTTAGGTCTCTTCCTCTTACTGAAGCTGGGTAATAACGTAGTTCTTTCAAGAAAGCCAAGTGTCTTACTGTGAACGTTTAAAAGCTGGGGGATACTTGTACTTGAGCATTGCTGAGGGAGGAGATGTGAAAGGTTCTCCCAGACACAAACCTCAGCAGATCCACCGGGAAAGGCACCTTCCTCAGCATGCGGAACACGGACTACCTCCTACCCCCAGAAACCCTCTCCTTCCCCTCGATCAGGACAACCCACAACAGCTGGGAGTTACCCCAATTCCTCCGTTCTCCTGCTCCTGATATCTAACTCATCAGCAAATCCTGTGAGCTCCATCTTCAAAATGGACCCAGAATAGGTCTAACCACTCCATCCAAGGCCACCTGTCTGGTCCACAGTGCCTGAGTTCCTGGAAAAGCTTCGTCATTGACCTGCCTTGCCATCTTCAACCCTCTGTCATCTGTTCTCAACACTGTAGCCACGATGGCCTAGTGCAACAGGGTCTCATGGGGTTATAGCCCTGGAATGGCTTTCTGTCACCCTCTGTCACCTCTCTGAGGTCATGTCCTAAGCTGTCCCCTGTGGCCACAGGGCCTTCTTGCTGCTCCTGGACATATCTGGAATTCTCCTGCCCCAGAGCCTTTGCACTTGCTTTCCCTTCTGTTTAGAATGCTCTTGATGTGTTCTCACTCGCCTTCTGAGAAGTCTGAATTGGAGTGACAGGGACAGAAGGTGAGGCTGTGTGTGTTGGGTGAGGCTGGTGGCCCAGAAAAAGGTTTTCTGCCAGCTCTCCACCTGTGCCTCACTTGTCCTCAGCCAGGAACTTGCACACAGCCCTCACCTGTCACAACTCTCACACAGGAGACCCACAGCCACCCCTGGAGCCCACCCTGCCCACACCCTGCTGCAGAATGCATTCAGCTCTCCTCTGGGACCCCTGTCAGCTTTACCCAGACCTGGAACTCCCCCGTCTCCTGCAAAGCTCCCGGATTCCCCCTCTTCTTGCAAAATCACACTGGCGCAAGGCTTTCATGAGAAAGCTATAATGCTAACTAATGAAAGGTTCACACCTACTTTCCCCTTCTGTTGCCTTTCTCTCCTTCTGTCCTACCTGTGCAAACTGTAACATATCAGTGGAACATGAACATGCTCTGAGATCTGAATCTTTCCTTGCAGCTTTCTGAGGACTCCTTATGTGATAAGAAACTAGTGTATCTTACAACAGGGTGTTTTACAACTATCACCTATAGAACAGTACAGCCCAAATCACTACAATTTTACCTCACTCTTCATGAAGCAGAACACTTTTTCCTTTCTTCTTTTACTTAAATTCCAGTTAGTTCACATGCCATGGAATATTCGCTTCAGGGGTAGGATTTAGTGATTCCTCACCTGCATACAGTACCCAGTGCTCATCACAAGCGCCCTCCTTAATACCCCTCACCCATTTAACTCTTCCCCCCACGCCCCTGTCCTGCAGCAACACTCAGTTTGTTCTCCAAGGTTGAGTCTATTTCCTTGTTTGCCTCTCTCATCACCCCTCAACTCTGTTCATCTGTTTTCTTTCTGAAATTCCACAAGCGTGAGAGCATAGGATATTTATCTTTCCTCACTAATTTTGCTTAGCTTAATACACTCTAGATCCATCCACATCCTTGCAAATGGTAAGATTTCATTCTTTTTGAAGCTGGGTCATATTCCCATATATATATATATATACACACACACACACACATATACATATATACACGTATCCCACATCTGCTTTATCCATTCATCAGTGCATGGACTTTGGGATTCTCTCCATAGTTTGGCCTCTGTGGACATTGTTGCTATAAACATCATGGTGCACGTACCCCCTTCGAATGTGCATTTTTGTATCTTTTGGGTAAGCACCCAGGAAAGCAATTGCTGGATCATGTGGTTGTTCAATGTTTAACTTTTTGAGGAACCCCCACACTGTTTCCCAGACTGTCTGCACCACTCTGCATTCCCACCACCAGGATGGGAGGGTTCCCCTTTAAGCAGAACATTATCTGCTGGCAATTTCATAAGAGGAAACAAAACCTCTGTGAGATGCACCCAGGGTCAGGCAAGCAGTTGCGGAATTCACCCCAAGGCTCCTGACGCCAAGCCCCTTGAAGCCACCAGCATGCCACTCTCCAAAAGAATTCCCAGACTCTCCTTCTGACTCCACCACCAAAGAAACTACAGACAGAATATGGCACCTCAAAATATCGAGATAATAGTAAAACTAGAAAGTCAAGCTCAACTTTTAAACAGGAACAGGCCCATTTGGATAATTTTGAATTTTCCCTCCACCCTAATTTTAACTCTTCTGATGAATAAACTAATCAATGATGAAACATCACCTTTGTCAAATGACATCATCCAAGTCTGTATCAGATGAAAAAAAGCCATCTAACTCTAGATGCTGGCCACTCAACCATATCTTAGGCCCAATTGAATAAACATTGCTAGATGAAGGAACAAATTAGATGTTACAAACAGGCACAGAGTGAATCTCACCTTCCCTTTCTAATAAAAGAGGGTTCCTAGGAAACAGATAGTCAAAATACATTTGTAAGCAATAAATGGACAGAGAAATTGTGATCCCCTGCAAAGTTCTACCTGCAGGGAAACTAAGTAATTCTTGCACCAAACCCAGAATGCTGACAGCTACTTCAATTTTACTTTGTGGCTCAACTAGAGAAAAGAGAAAAGCCCAGGAGGTTTGGGGATAATGAGAGGTTTTACCTCCAGTCCTGACATAGATAGGACATTATGCCAAAACAGCTGTGTTTTCTCTGAACACTGGCGTCCTGTGACAAGCTGCCTCCCTGACTCAGATGCTGACGTTCAAAACCTCGGGTCTCATGGAGCCAGAGCAGAGAAGTGCTGTCAGCTGGGGAGAAGAAGGCACCTCTGACCTAAAGCCTGCACACCTGCTTCGGTTTCTGGACGAAGGGGCAACACATACTTGTTGTTTAGCAGTAATTATCTTCATTCTCAATAGACCAATGACCTTGCCTTTTCTGGAAAGCAGACTTACTCTTCTAAAGAAACCCTCAATTCGTCTATTCCCAATGCAACTAGAGTGGGGTCTGGTTTACGCCCGCCTCCAGGCCCCCACCTGGAGGATTTTCCTGCATGATTCTAACAGCCAATTACCACTAACTCGGGGGCACACGGGGCATAATGCTGAAGTTGGGGGACGGCTCTGGGGCTTGCTACTGCCACACCTGTGCCTGGGGGACCAGGGCACACCCCGCTGAACTCGGGGTACTGCTCAAGATGCATCACCTGCACTGTGTCAGAGAACCGGGGGACACCCCACTGAAGGTGGGGATTCTGTGAGGTCCTTACCCGCACTCTTCCCGGGGAACAGGGGAAACCCTGAAATTCTGCAACCCATCCCACAAAAGCTCAGGTGAGTGGGCGCCCTGGAGTTCACGGGTATGGGGAATAAGGCCAGTTGAGGACATGGGGCGGAAGAGACTTTAAAGGGAAAAAGAAAACTCACCTGAGTCCCCACAATGAACCCTCTCCACGTGCCCTTCCAGAATCCTGCCTCCCACCTGGGGCGCACCCTACCCCCCGACCCCCACCCCGGGGCATGCTGCTCACTCACCAGCCCGGACCTCCGCAGGGCAACTCTCTCTCTCCCAGTGCCCCTTCTTCTGCCCCAGGTCTGCAACCCGCTGCAACTCTGGGACCGCCCACAGAGACGTAGCTCCACCCCCAAGCGGTGATTGGTCGGGGAGGGTGGTGCCCCAGCCCCTTGGATGCCGGGCAACCCGCCCTCAAGCCCCTGGAACCCTGAAAGTGCAGGGGGTCCAAGAGGTGCCTCCTCTACTCAACACCCAGCACAGGCATGGGTGGGGTCGTGGGCCGGGCTCCCCCCACACACCTGGCCCCTTCCAGGGACCCCTCTAGCTGCAGACCACCCTCAGCGTCCTGCCCCTTCCCTTTCTGCACCAGCCCTCCCTGCTGGGGTGTGCCTGGTTCTGGGCAAGGTCAGTGGCTCTCAGACCCTCCAAGGCTTGGGCTTTAGGACATGCAATGATTTCATGCATTTTCAGTATGTACATGTCAGTATGACTTTAACCTTTTGGGAGCCAAAGAGGTTCTTTATTTTTTCTTATCTTCATGTTGGCATTTTTGGTTATTGTTTTCTTCTCGAAACAGATGTACAACATGTGCTTGGGGCAGAAATAGGGCCCATGCTTTGAGGTTTTGCCCAGTCATTTTGAGCCGGGTAAAATGTTAAAGGATAGCTTCCCTGGGAGCCCAGGATCAGGGCCCACAGATGATATAAGATAAACATTACTTTTATCATTATAATTACTCCTAAATGGAGGAATTTGAGACAAAAGCACCTTTCACAAGAGTACCAAGAAATCAAAATGATGCCCACAGAAGGCTACCTGCTCCATGGTCAGCACAGGTAACAGAAGTGTTCACAGTCTCTGGACTCCTGCCCTTCTCCTGCCCAAATCTCTGAAGCACACAGACCACTTAAAATCAGAATTGTAGAACTGCTAGACACCTTAGAGATGTCTGGCACCATTCCCTTGGACTGCAGTATAAAACACAGTAGCTCGTTGTCACAAACTACTTTCAACATGAAGTGCCCCCCTGGATGCACTAAGTTCTTTCTCTGCAAATGTTGACTAATGTAAGTCACAGTCATACCAGTTAAACACTACGATGGCTGGGAAGTCATCGTCGGTAAGGGAATATTTTAGCCATGTTTATAAGCATTGGCTCACTTTGTAGAAGAGGCTGAGCTGAGTGTTTTTAAATACTATTTCAGGTACAAGAGAGGAGTTAAGATGGCGGAGGAGTAGGGGACCCCTTTTTCACAGGTCCCCTGAGTCGAGCTGGATAGGTACCAGACCAGCCTAAACAACCACGGAATCAGCCTGAGACGCAGGAAGATACATCTGGATCTCTACAAATGAACATCTCCAGTGCTGAGTATTGAGGTACGAAGCGGGGAGCCGTGAAACCCGGCACAGATATCGGAAGATAAACGGAAGGGGGAGGGAGCCGCCGCGTTCGGGCGCCGGGAAGCGGCAGCCACCTGCACGGGGGGGGGGGGGGGGAGCGGGCGGACTCACAGAGGGCACCCGCGAGAGAGCGGACTGAGACCGGTGAGCCGGGAGCGCGCGCCACCAGGCATCTCGCGGAACCCGGGAATCCCGTGTGCTCACGGGATCCAGACTGAGACCGGGAGCTCCCGGAGCGCATGCGGGGCAGCTGGCAGCTGGCAGGCCACCTGCACGGGGGAGCGGGCGGACTCATGGTCGGCACCCGCGAAACAGCAGACTGAGACCCTGAACCAGGTGCGCACGCCACCAGGCTTCTCACGGAATTCCTGAATCCCGGTGTGCTCACGGGATCCGGACTGAGACCAGGAGCTTCTGGAGCGCGCGCAGGGCGGCTGGCAGGCCACCTGCACGGGGGAGCGGGCGGACTCGCGGTCGGCACCCGCGAAACAGCAGACTGAGACCCTGAACCGGGTGTGCGCGCCACCAGGCTTCTCACGGAACTCCGGAATCCTGGTGTGCTCACGGGATCCAGACTGAGACCGGGAGATCCGGGAGCGCGCGGGGGTGGCTGGCGGCTGGCGGCATTAGAAACACAAAGGACAGAGACGGGCCTGCCCTGGAAGTGAGGGCGGGGACGCCGGGTGTGGGGCGCACATCCCGGGACGCTACAGGGTTGAGCAGCACCAACAGTAACGGAGTTAAAGTGGCCAGAACATCGGTGGAGAATGGGCCGCAATCCCTCTGTTCTGTGACAATTCAGCCTCTGCTGCTCTGACTCTCAGAAGAGGCACAACAGAACGCCAGAGAAAGCCGCCAGGGAACAAAAGCCTGGAAATACCGGCTCACGGCGTGCCCACCCCCATCCCCCCTCGCAGGGGACACGGAAACTCTACCCAAACAGGGTTGCCTGAGTATGGGCCTGGCAAAATACAAACTCTTAACAATAGAGAACAAACGGATGGTTACCAGAGAGGAGGAGGTGGATAGAGGGATGAGTGAAATAGATGAAGCGGATTAAGAGGACACTTTTCTTGATGACCACTGAGTGATATATAGAATTACTGAATCACTCTCTTGTACACCTGAAACGAATGTAACACTGTATGTTAGCTCTACTGGAATTAAAATAAATTTTTTAAAAAGATTTTTCTTTCAGGAACCTCTTTGAAAAAGCTTTTCCTCTGCAATGTGCATAAGCCCTACTTGGGAGGATTCACTCTACAATAATTATTCATTCTATGCCTCGAATTCAGATTTCACTGAGTTCTTACTGTGGATCCCAGCCCACAGGAGCCATGGTCCTTTTCTGTCCAGGCTCAGCACCTATGCATTTCAAGATTGGAAGTAGAGACACATGTCACTTCACAGTCCAGAAAGCTATTATTGTTTCTGTTTCAGTGTGAGAGAGTCACAGACTTTGGGACAGGTTTCAGAGCAGGTTTATTATGGATCCTGGATCTCTACTTCAATGTTCATTACCTGGATCCATTTGGCTAATAGGTTCCCTGTGGATGGGCTTGCTTCCAAGCACATACATGGAAGATGCAAAGGTGAGTGGGCTAGGTGCGGGACAGGACGAAGACCAAAATCAGACAAGGGTCCGACCCCTCCCCTGATCCAGGAACTGCTACAGGAGAGGGTATGGGAGGTAGAATCCATGCGAAACTCCAAGGTCACCAGCTGAACACAGGAGGCATAGGTCAAGGGATCTGGAGATGCAGGGGTTGAAGGCTGCTCTGAGCTACCTCTGGGAGGAAGGGAGGGAAGGAATGGGGAGACACTGCCTGCCCCTGGCCTATGCCAGCTGCCCACCGCTCCGACACGCATCAGTCTACACAGCTGACACACAGCCTGGGCTCAGGATGGGCTGGCTCGGGTCCCTCAATCCTCAGTGGGACAGCTGGCCCCAGGGCTCAGAGACAGGCTGAGGGAGATGAGAGGGAAAGCTGCCCCACCCAGGTCATCCCCTCCTTGAGCAGACAGCCCTTCAGAACTGCTAAAAAAAAAAAAAAAAAAACAAAAAAAACAAAAAACCCCACTAACGGCGTTGAAAGACATGCCATGGATGAACTAAGGCATAGAGATATGTAAAATAACATTCACTTTTAAGTTCAGAGCTGTCATCTCAGGAAGTGGGGAGAGCTTCCCTGAAGAAGACTGAGGGGAGGGCAGGCCATGCTGAAAAGGGAGACATGGCTCTCCTGATTGGGGACCTGCAGCCCCCTTCCAGGGCAGGACATCATCCTCGCATCACACGAGATCCATGGAAGTGTTCCATCAGGGCCAGATGTTTGTCTCGAGAAGGCTACCCTGGCATCGGACTGCACAGGGCACCAGGGACGAGGGCCAGATGGAGGACGGACAATATCCCGGAGGCCATGGGGCAAGAGCAGAGGCACACGACCTTGAAGATGATGATGAAAAGCAGGAGGTGGCAGCATGGAGCCGGCCCGAAAGTGCCATGGGAGCAGTGCCCACGGCTACACTGACTGGGGGCCTTCTGTGCCAGGTGTGGCTGACTTCAGTGGGCTCCAGACTAGTCCTGACCACAAGTCTAGGAAGTGTGCACCACCCCCGGCCTCCTCTCCCCTTGCAGCTGCTAGGAATCACGGTCACAGACCCTGGTCAGCTTTCGTGGAAACCAAGCAGTGGCTCCCCCGCACGCTGCACCTCTGGTGGTGGTCCAGTGCGACCCTCGTGCCTGGTCAGACACTGATTTCTACCTGTCTCCACACAAATCCACAGACAGGAGGGTGTCCCTGAATTCCACAGAACCTGATGAAACAGATCCACGGAACCCAACACCCAGTGGGTCACTCGGGACCTCATCTATGGTCATGGAGCTCACCATACCCTATTTCCGTCACTTCCCACAGAAAGCCTGGTTCTGATCCCCCACAATACCATACATCCTGGTTGCTGACCTGGGGTCATGCCATGAACCCACATGGCACCTTTCTTTTAGAGAAGCCTATGCCTACACCTCCTAGAAAATATTTCTAATGAAGTACAAGCCCATCAGGACTACGGTGTGAACGGTAGCACACAGCCTGCATGGTAGTAGTCAGTAATTCTAACAAGGGCTAACCTCACCCCCCGTCTCACAAAACCTTCCTCCGTCCCCACGGAACTCATGGTCTGCCCTCAGAAAACCCTCCAGGAAACAAACCTTTCATCTGAATGCTCTCCTCACCTTCTGCCACAAATCTTGTCCAACCACAATGATATGAAACTAGAAATCAGTCTCAAGAAAAAAATGGGACAGTCAAAAACAGGTGGAGATTGGGGGGCCTGGGTGGCTCAGTCATTAAGGATCTGCCTTCAGCTCAGGTCGTGATCCCAGGAGCCTGGGATCTAGCCCCGAATCAGGCTCCTTGCTCAGTGGGAAGCCCGCTTCTCCCTCTCCCACCCCCCTGCTTGCGTTCCCTCTCTCGCTGTCTCACTCTCTGTCAGATACTTAAATAATCTTAAAAAAATATGTGGAGATTTAACAACATGCTACTGAACAACCAACAGTCAAAGAAGAAATCAAAAAAAATTTAGAAGTACCTTGACACTGATGAAAAAGACAACCTACAAAAACTTATGGGATGCAGCAAAAGTAGCTCTACGGGGGGACGTTCATAGAAATTCAAGTCTTCATCAATCCATGAGAATGCTCTCCAATAAACAACCTGATTTCTGTGGTAAAGAAGTAGAAAAAAAAACAGCAAACAAAGCCCCAAATTAGTAGAAATAAGGAAATAACAAAAAGGAATGCATAAATTAATCCAACAGAGACTAAAAAGACAAAAAAAAAAAACAATGAAAATGAGAGCTGCCTTTTTTGGAAAGATAAACAAAACTGACAAACTTAGCTAGACTCACCAAGAAAGACAGAGGACTCGAATACAATCAGGAAAGAAAGATAATGGATTCCTGTCTCATATCAAAATCAAAAGAACTCTTCAACCTTGCACACAACAACTTCTTGCAAGCCACGTCTCTAAAGGCAAAGGAAATAAAAGCAAAAATGAACTATTGGCACTTCATCAAGATAAAAAGCTTCTTCACGGCAAAGCAAACGATCAACAAAACAAAAAGGCAACCTATGGAATCAAAGAAGATATCTGCAAATGATATTACAGATAAAGGGCTGGTATCCAAGATCTATAAAGAACTCCTCAAACTCGACACCCAAAAAATGGGCAGAAGACACAAAGAGATACTGGTCCAGAGAAGACATACAAATGGCCAACAGACACATGAAAAAATGCTCCACATCGCTTGCCATCAGGCAAATACAAATCAAAACTACAATGAGATACCACCTTACACCAGTTAGAATGGTTAAAATTAACAAGGCAGGGGGCACCTGAGTGGCACAGCGGTTAAGCGTCTGCCTTCGGCTCAGGGCGTGATCCCGGCATTATGGGATGGAGCCCCACATCAGGCTCCTCCGCTATGAGCCTGCTTCTTCCTCTCCCACTCCCCCTGCTTGTGTTCCCTCTCTCGCTGGCTGTCTCTATCTCTGTGGAATAAATAAATAAAATCTTGAAAAAAAAATTAACAAGACAGGAAATTAAAAAAAGAGAGGATGTGGAGAAAGGGGAGCCCTCTAACACTACTCGTGAGAATTCAAGCTGGTACAGCCACTTTTGAAAACAGTATGGAGGTTCCTCAAGACGTTGAACACAGAGCTATCCTACGACCCACCAATTGCACTACTGGGTATTTACCCCATAGACACAGAGTAATGAAAAGAAGGGGCACCTGTATCCCAATGTTCATAGCAGCAATGTCCCTAATAGCCAAACTGTGGAAGGAGCCAAGATGTCCTTCAGCAGATGAATGGACAAAGAAGATGTGGTTCATCTAAACAATGGAATATTACTCAGTCATCAGAAAGGATGAATACCCACCATTTGCACCAACGTGGATGGACCAGGAGGGGATTATGCTAAGTGAAATTAAGTCAAGCAGAGAAAGACAATTATCATATGGTTTCACTCCTATGTGGAATGGAAGGAATAGCATGGAGGACATTAGGAGAAGGAAGGGAAAAGTGAAGGTGGGGAATGAGAGGGGGAGATGAACCATGAGAGACTATTGACACTGGGAAACAAACTGAAGGTTGCAGAAAGGGAGGGGTAGGGGAATGGGTTATCCTGGTGATGGGTATTAAGGAGGGCACGTGTCATAATGAGCACTAGGTGTTATATGCAAACAATGAATCATGGAACACTACATCAAAAACAAATGAAGTACTGTAGGGTGACTAACATAATTTAAAAAAAAGAGAAAGATATGAAATCCATACAGGAAAACTGTCACTATTTGCAAATGACATGAAATCCCAAAAGATTCCACAAAAAAAAAAAAAAAACTGTTAGAATAAACAAATTCAAGAAAGCTGCAGGATATAAAGTCAATATACAGAGACCTGTTGTCTTTATTTTTTTTCAGATTTTATTTATTTATTTGACAGGAAGAGAAAAAGCACGAGCCGGGGGAGTGTCAGAAAGACAGAGAAGCAGACCCTCGCTAAGCGGGGAGCCCAACACGGGGCTCGATCCCAGAACTCTGGGATCATGACCTGAGCTGAAGGCAGACGCTTCACCTATGGAGCCACCCAGATGACCCAACTTCTTGCATTTCTGTATACTGATGACACACTTTCGCAAAGAGAAATTAAAAAAGCAATGCCGTTTACAATTGCATCAAAAAAAAATCTAGGAATAAAAGTAACCAACAATGAGAAAGACATAGTACACTCAACACATGGCAGAAAAGAAATGAAAACCATGTGTGTCGAGGGGGGCAGAATGTATGGGTCAAAGATTTGGAAGGCAACACAAACAAATGGAAGCATACGCCATGCTCCTTAACTGGAAGAGTTAATTATGTGAACATGTCCATCGTACCCAAAGCAATCGACAGATGTGATGAAATCCCTATCTGAATTCCAGTGGCATTATTCGAGGAAATAGAAAACAGTCCTCAAACTTGTATGGAATCACAAAAGACCCCAAATACCCAAAGCAACCTGGAGAAAGAAAGGTGCAGTCAACACACTCCTGGATTTCAAGCTAGATTACAAAGCTGTTGTCATCAAAACAGGATGGTACTGGCATAAACACAGACACCAGGTCAGTGGAACAGAACAGAAAGCTCAGAAACTTACCCACACGTAGATGATCCTAACTTACGACACAGCAGCAGAAGATATGCCATGAGGGAAGGACTGTCTCTTCAGTGAGCGGTAACAGGCAAACTGGACACTAAATGCAGAAGAATATAACTGGGTCACTTTCTTACACCACACACAAAATTTTTAACGGATGAATGATTTGAACGTAAGACCCGAATCCATAAACCTCCAAGAAGACACAGGTACTAAGTCTCTCGACATTGGTTTTGGCAAAGAGTCTTCAGATCGGACACCAAATGCAAAGGCAACAAAAGCAAAAATAAACAAGTGGAACAACATCAAACTGAAATCTTCCACACGGCAAAAGAAACCATCAAAAACTTAAAAGGCCACTGACCCAATAAGAAAAAAATATCTGCGAATCATATGTGTGAGAAGAGGCTAATATCCAAAATGCACACAACACTCATACAAATCAAAACAAACAAAAAAAAAACTGTATAAAAAATGGGGTGAATATGTGAATAGATACTGTCCAAAGATGGCACACAGGTGCCAACAGACAGAAAAAGTTGTTCGACATCACTAATCATCGTCAGGGAAACATCAGTCAAACCCACAATCGGCTATCCCCTCACAACTGTTGGAACAGCAATTGTCCCAGAGACAGACACCAGGTGGGGTCAAGGGTGTGCAGACGAGGAGACACTGTGCGCTGTTGGTGGGAATGGAAATTGGTGCAGCCACTGTGACAAACGGTATGGAGGTTCCTGAAAAAATAAATACAACTACCACATGACCCAGTAATGGCTCTACTGAGTATTGATTTGGAGAACACAAAAATACTGCCTCAAAAAGACAGATGCACTCCCACATTCACTGCAGCATTCTTCACAATAACCAGACATGGAAACACAGACCTTGGGGGCCTTATGCCAAGTAACTCAGACACAGAAAGACAAATACCAGATGCTCTCATGTACATTCCACGTGGAATAAACAAATACTGAACGCATAGATACTGAGAGCAGATTGGTAGGTGCCAGATTCGGGGATGGGGTGGTAGAAACGGGTGAAGGTGGTCCAAGTCTCAATGTTTGAGTGAGAAAATCCGACAGTCATGAAATGTTCTGTCCAGCATGGAGACTAAAACTAACCCCGCAGCCATGGGGTATAGGTTTCCCTGCTCTTTGAAAGTACAGGGCTTCTGAGAAACCTTGCACAGCAGAAATGGTGTAAAGAAGGAATGACCATTCATTTACACGGAAAAATTGGACAGTGTGCTCAGACTCCAAGATTCCTTCTCTTTGGCTTTTCTTAGGCCTCAGGACACAAGTTTCTAACGGAGGCCCAGCATAAATGAAGATAAAGCACAGCAGAGGCTCACAGACACAATTCAAAGTGCTGGTGGCTGGATGCGGAGAGCGGTTCCCAGCGGAAGGAGCTGGTTGGGGTGCACGCCGCCTCTGTCGTGCTTCTCCCCAAAACAGATGCTGAACGCGATTCTCACTGTTCACCTTTTTTCATAAGAGGGAAATCCTCTTTAGGTCTCTTCCTCTTACTGAAGCTGGGTAATAACGTAGTTCTTTCAAGAAAGCCAAGTGTCTTACTGTGAACATTTAAAAGCTGGGGGATACTTGTACTTGAGCATTGCTGAGGGAGGAGATGTGAAAGGTTCTCCCAGACACAAACCTCAGCAGATCCACCGGGAAAGGCACCTTCCTCAGCATGCGGAACACGGACTACCTCCTACCCCCAGAAACCCTCTCCTTCCCCTCGATCAGGACAACCCACAACAGCTGGGAGTTACCCCAATTCCTCCGTTCTCCTGCTCCTGATATCTAACTCATCAGCAAATCCTGTGAGCTCCATCTTCAAAATGGACCCAGAATAGGTCTAACCACTCCATCCAAGGCCACCTGTCTGGTCCACAGTGCCTGAGTTCCTGGAAAAGCTTCGTCATTGACCTGCCTTGCCATCTTCAACCCTCTGTCATCTGTTCTCAACACTGTAGCCACGATGGCCTAGTGCAACAGGGTCTCATGGGGTTATAGCCCTGGAATGGCTTTCTGTCACCCTCTGTCACCTCTCTGAGGTCATGTCCTAAGCTGTCCCCTGTGGCCACAGGGCCTTCTTGCTGCTCCTGGACATATCTGGAATTCTCCTGCCCCAGAGCCTTTGCACTTGCTTTCCCTTCTGTTTAGAATGCTCTTGATGTGTTCTCACTCGCCTTCTGAGAAGTCTGAATTGGAGTGACAGGGACAGAAGGTGAGGCTGTGTGTGTTGGGTGAGGCTGGTGGCCCAGAAAAAGGTTTTCTGCCAGCTCTCCACCTGTGCCTCACTTGTCCTCAGCCAGGAACTTGCACACAGCCCTCACCTGTCACAACTCTCACACAGGAGACCCACAGCCACCCCTGGAGCCCACCCTGCCCACACCCTGCTGCAGAATGCATTCAGCTCTCCTCTGGGACCCCTGTCAGCTTTACCCAGACCTGGAACTCCCCCGTCTCCTGCAAAGCTCCCGGATTCCCCCTCTTCTTGCAAAATCACACTGGCGCAAGGCTTTCATGAGAAAGCTATAATGCTAACTAATGAAAGGTTCACACCTACTTTCCCCTTCTGTTGCCTTTCTCTCCTTCTGTCCTACCTGTGCAAACTGTAACATATCAGTGGAACATGAACATGCTCTGAGATCTGAATCTTTCCTTGCAGCTTTCTGAGGACTCCTTATGTGATAAGAAACTAGTGTATCTTACAACAGGGTGTTTTACAACTATCATCTATAGAACAGTACAGCCCAAATCACTACAATTTTACCTCACTCTTCATGAAGCAGAACACTTTTTCCTTTCTTCTTTTACTTAAATTCCAGTTAGTTCACATGCCATGGAATATTCGCTTCAGGGGTAGGATTTAGTGATTCCTCACCTGCATACAGTACCCAGTGCTCATCACAAGCGCCCTCCTTAATACCCCTCACCCATTTAACTCTTCCCCCCACGCCCCTGTCCTGCAGCAACACTCAGTTTGTTCTCCAAGGTTGAGTCTATTTCCTTGTTTGCCTCTCTCATCACCCCTCAACTCTGTTCATCTGTTTTCTTTCTGAAATTCCACAAGCGTGAGAGCATAGGATATTTATCTTTCCTCACTAATTTTGCTTAGCTTAATACACTCTAGATCCATCCACATCCTTGCAAATGGTAAGATTTCATTCTTTTTGAAGCTGGGTCATATTCCCATATATATATATATATATATATGTGTGTATATATATATATATATATATATATATATATATATATATATATGTGTGTATATATATATATATATACATATATATATGTATATATATATATATATATATATACACATATATATACACACACACACACACACACACACACACATATACATATATACACGTATCCCACATCTGCTTTATCCATTCATCAGTGCATGGACTTTGGGATTCTCTCCATAGTTTGGCCTCTGTGGACATTGTTGCTATAAACATCATGGTGCACGTACCCCCTTCGAATGTGCATTTTTGTATCTTTTGGGTAAGCACCCAGGAAAGCAATTGCTGGATCATGTGGTTGTTCAATGTTTAACTTTTTGAGGAACCCCCACACTGTTTCCCAGACTGTCTGCACCACTCTGCATTCCCACCACCAGGATGGGAGGGTTCCCCTTTAAGCAGAACATTATCTGCTGGCAATTTCATAAGAGGAAACAAAACCTCTGTGAGATGCACCCAGGGTCAGGCAAGCAGTTGCGGAATTCACCCCAAGGCTCCTGACGCCAAGCCCCTTGAAGCCACCAGCATGCCACTCTCCAAAAGAATTCCCAGACTCTCCTTCTGACTCCACCACCAAAGAAACTACAGACAGAATATGGCACCTCAAAATATCGAGATAATAGTAAAACTAGAAAGTCAAGCTCAACTTTTAAACAGGAACAGGCCCATTTGGATAATTTTGAATTTTCCCTCCACCCTAATTTTAACTCTTCTGATGAATAAACTAATCAATGATGAAACATCACCTTTGTCAAATGACATCATCCAAGTCTGTATCAGATGAAAAAAAGCCATCTAACTCTAGATGCTGGCCACTCAACCATATCTTAGGCCCAATTGAATAAACATTGCTAGATGAAGGAACAAATTAGATGTTACAAACAGGCACAGAGTGAATCTCACCTTCCCTTTCTAATAAAAGAGGGTTCCTAGGAAACAGATAGTCAAA
This sequence comes from Ursus americanus, assembly GCF_024610735.1. Lineage (NCBI taxonomy): Eukaryota > Metazoa > Chordata > Mammalia > Carnivora > Ursidae > Ursus > Ursus americanus. The sequence continues at coordinate 102,857,993 of NC_142129.1, read as the reverse complement.
ATACATTTGTAAGCAATAAATGGACAGAGAAATTGTGATCCCCTGCAAAGTTCTACCTGCAGGGAAACTAAGTAATTCTTGCACCAAACCCAGAATGCTGACAGCTACTTCAATTTTACTTTGTGGCTCAACTAGAGAAAAGAGAAAAGCCCAGGAGGTTTGGGGATAATGAGAGGTTTTACCTCCAGTCCTGACATAGATAGGACATTATGCCAAAACAGCTGTGTTTTCTCTGAACACTGGCGTCCTGTGACAAGCTGCCTCCCTGACTCAGATGCTGACGTTCAAAACCTCGGGTCTCATGGAGCCAGAGCAGAGAAGTGCTGTCAGCTGGGGAGAAGAAGGCACCTCTGACCTAAAGCCTGCACACCTGCTTCGGTTTCTGGACGAAGGGGCAACACATACTTGTTGTTTAGCAGTAATTATCTTCATTCTCAATAGACCAATGACCTTGCCTTTTCTGGAAAGCAGACTTACTCTTCTAAAGAAACCCTCAATTCGTCTATTCCCAATGCAACTAGAGTGGGGTCTGGTTTACGCCCGCCTCCAGGCCCCCACCTGGAGGATTTTCCTGCATGATTCTAACAGCCAATTACCACTAACTCGGGGGCACACGGGGCATAATGCTGAAGTTGGGGGACGGCTCTGGGGCTTGCTACTGCCACACCTGTGCCTGGGGGACCAGGGCACACCCCGCTGAACTCGGGGTACTGCTCAAGATGCATCACCTGCACTGTGTCAGAGAACCGGGGGACACCCCACTGAAGGTGGGGATTCTGTGAGGTCCTTACCCGCACTCTTCCCGGGGAACAGGGGAAACCCTGAAATTCTGCAACCCATCCCACAAAAGCTCAGGTGAGTGGGCGCCCTGGAGTTCACGGGTATGGGGAATAAGGCCAGTTGAGGACATGGGGCGGAAGAGACTTTAAAGGGAAAAAGAAAACTCACCTGAGTCCCCACAATGAACCCTCTCCACGTGCCCTTCCAGAATCCTGCCTCCCACCTGGGGCGCACCCTACCCCCCGACCCCCACCCCGGGGCATGCTGCTCACTCACCAGCCCGGACCTCCGCAGGGCAACTCTCTCTCTCCCAGTGCCCCTTCTTCTGCCCCAGGTCTGCAACCCGCTGCAACTCTGGGACCGCCCACAGAGACGTAGCTCCACCCCCAAGCGGTGATTGGTCGGGGAGGGTGGTGCCCCAGCCCCTTGGATGCCGGGCAACCCGCCCTCAAGCCCCTGGAACCCTGAAAGTGCAGGGGGTCCAAGAGGTGCCTCCTCTACTCAACACCCAGCACAGGCATGGGTGGGGTCGTGGGCCGGGCTCCCCCCACACACCTGGCCCCTTCCAGGGACCCCTCTAGCTGCAGACCACCCTCAGCGTCCTGCCCCTTCCCTTTCTGCACCAGCCCTCCCTGCTGGGGTGTGCCTGGTTCTGGGCAAGGTCAGTGGCTCTCAGACCCTCCAAGGCTTGGGCTTTAGGACATGCAATGATTTCATGCATTTTCAGTATGTACATGTCAGTATGACTTTAACCTTTTGGGAGCCAAAGAGGTTCTTTATTTTTTCTTATCTTCATGTTGGCATTTTTGGTTATTGTTTTCTTCTCGAAACAGATGTACAACATGTGCTTGGGGCAGAAATAGGGCCCATGCTTTGAGGTTTTGCCCAGTCATTTTGAGCCGGGTAAAATGTTAAAGGATAGCTTCCCTGGGAGCCCAGGATCAGGGCCCACAGATGATATAAGATAAACATTACTTTTATCATTATAATTACTCCTAAATGGAGGAATTTGAGACAAAAGCACCTTTCACAAGAGTACCAAGAAATCAAAATGATGCCCACAGAAGGCTACCTGCTCCATGGTCAGCACAGGTAACAGAAGTGTTCACAGTCTCTGGACTCCTGCCCTTCTCCTGCCCAAATCTCTGAAGCACACAGACCACTTAAAATCAGAATTGTAGAACTGCTAGACACCTTAGAGATGTCTGGCACCATTCCCTTGGACTGCAGTATAAAACACAGTAGCTCGTTGTCACAAACTACTTTCAACATGAAGTGCCCCCCTGGATGCACTAAGTTCTTTCTCTGCAAATGTTGACTAATGTAAGTCACAGTCATACCAGTTAAACACTACGATGGCTGGGAAGTCATCGTCGGTAAGGGAATATTTTAGCCATGTTTATAAGCATTGGCTCACTTTGTAGAAGAGGCTGAGCTGAGTGTTTTTAAATACTATTTCAGGTACAAGAGAGGAGTTAAGATGGCGGAGGAGTAGGGGACCCCTTTTTCACAGGTCCCCTGAGTCGAGCTGGATAGGTACCAGACCAGCCTAAACAACCACGGAATCAGCCTGAGACGCAGGAAGATACATCTGGATCTCTACAAATGAACATCTCCAGTGCTGAGTATTGAGGTACGAAGCGGGGAGCCGTGAAACCCGGCACAGATATCGGAAGATAAACGGAAGGGGGAGGGAGCCGCCGCGTTCGGGCGCCGGGAAGCGGCAGCCACCTGCACGGGGGGGGGGGGGGGGGAGCGGGCGGACTCACAGAGGGCACCCGCGAGAGAGCGGACTGAGACCGGTGAGCCGGGAGCGCGCGCCACCAGGCATCTCGCGGAACCCGGGAATCCCGTGTGCTCACGGGATCCAGACTGAGACCGGGAGCTCCCGGAGCGCATGCGGGGCAGCTGGCAGCTGGCAGGCCACCTGCACGGGGGAGCGGGCGGACTCATGGTCGGCACCCGCGAAACAGCAGACTGAGACCCTGAACCAGGTGCGCACGCCACCAGGCTTCTCACGGAATTCCTGAATCCCGGTGTGCTCACGGGATCCGGACTGAGACCAGGAGCTTCTGGAGCGCGCGCAGGGCGGCTGGCGGGCCACCTGCACGGGGGAGCGGGCGGACTCGCGGTCGGCACCCGCGAAACAGCAGACTGAGACCCTGAACCGGGTGTGCGCGCCACCAGGCTTCTCACGGAACTCCGGAATCCTGGTGTGCTCACGGGATCCAGACTGAGACCGGGAGATCCGGGAGCGCGCGGGGGTGGCTGGCGGCTGGCGGCATTAGAAACACAAAGGACAGAGACGGGCCTGCCCTGGAAGTGAGGGCGGGGACGCCGGGTGTGGGGCGCACATCCCGGGACGCTACAGGGTTGAGCAGCACCAACAGTAACGGAGTTAAAGTGGCCAGAACATCGGTGGAGAATGGGCCGCAATCCCTCTGTTCTGTGACAATTCAGCCTCTGCTGCTCTGACTCTCAGAAGAGGCACAGCAGAACGCCAGAGAAAGCCGCCAGGGAACAAAAGCCTGGAAATACCGGCTCACGGCGTGCCCACCCCCATCCCCCCTCGCAGGGGACACGGAAACTCTACCCAAACAGGGTTGCCTGAGTATGGGCCTGGCAAAATACAAACTCTTAACAATAGAGAACAAACGGATGGTTACCAGAGAGGAGGAGGTGGATAGAGGGATGAGTGAAATAGATGAAGCGGATTAAGAGGACACTTTTCTTGATGACCACTGAGTGATATATAGAATTACTGAATCACTCTCTTGTACACCTGAAACGAATGTAACACTGTATGTTAGCTCTACTGGAATTAAAATAAATTTTTTAAAAAGATTTTTCTTTCAGGAACCTCTTTGAAAAAGCTTTTCCTCTGCAATGTGCATAAGCCCTACTTGGGAGGATTCACTCTACAATAATTATTCATTCTATGCCTCGAATTCAGATTTCACTGAGTTCTTACTGTGGATCCCAGCCCACAGGAGCCATGGTCCTTTTCTGTCCAGGCTCAGCACCTATGCATTTCAAGATTGGAAGTAGAGACACATGTCACTTCACAGTCCAGAAAGCTATTATTGTTTCTGTTTCAGTGTGAGAGAGTCACAGACTTTGGGACAGGTTTCAGAGCAGGTTTATTATGGATCCTGGATCTCTACTTCAATGTTCATTACCTGGATCCATTTGGCTAATAGGTTCCCTGTGGATGGGCTTGCTTCCAAGCACATACATGGAAGATGCAAAGGTGAGTGGGCTAGGTGCGGGACAGGACGAAGACCAAAATCAGACAAGGGTCCGACCCCTCCCCTGATCCAGGAACTGCTACAGGAGAGGGTATGGGAGGTAGAATCCATGCGAAACTCCAAGGTCACCAGCTGAACACAGGAGGCATAGGTCAAGGGATCTGGAGATGCAGGGGTTGAAGGCTGCTCTGAGCTACCTCTGGGAGGAAGGGAGGGAAGGAATGGGGAGACACTGCCTGCCCCTGGCCTATGCCAGCTGCCCACCGCTCCGACACGCATCAGTCTACACAGCTGACACACAGCCTGGGCTCAGGATGGGCTGGCTCGGGTCCCTCAATCCTCAGTGGGACAGCTGGCCCCAGGGCTCAGAGACAGGCTGAGGGAGATGAGAGGGAAAGCTGCCCCACCCAGGTCATCCCCTCCTTGAGCAGACAGCCCTTCAGAACTGCTAAAAAAAAAAAAAAAAAAAAAAAAAAAAAAAAAAAAACCCCACTAACGGCGTTGAAAGACATGCCATGGATGAACTAAGGCATAGAGATATGTAAAATAACATTCACTTTTAAGTTCAGAGCTGTCATCTCAGGAAGTGGGGAGAGCTTCCCTGAAGAAGACTGAGGGGAGGGCAGGCCATGCTGAAAAGGGAGACATGGCTCTCCTGATTGGGGACCTGCAGCCCCCTTCCAGGGCAGGACATCATCCTCGCATCACACGAGATCCATGGAAGTGTTCCATCAGGGCCAGATGTTTGTCTCGAGAAGGCTACCCTGGCATCGGACTGCACAGGGCACCAGGGACGAGGGCCAGATGGAGGACGGACAATATCCCGGAGGCCATGGGGCAAGAGCAGAGGCACACGACCTTGAAGATGATGATGAAAAGCAGGAGGTGGCAGCATGGAGCCGGCCCGAAAGTGCCATGGGAGCAGTGCCCACGGCTACACTGACTGGGGGCCTTCTGTGCCAGGTGTGGCTGACTTCAGTGGGCTCCAGACTAGTCCTGACCACAAGTCTAGGAAGTGTGCACCACCCCCGGCCTCCTCTCCCCTTGCAGCTGCTAGGAATCACGGTCACAGACCCTGGTCAGCTTTCGTGGAAACCAAGCAGTGGCTCCCCCGCACGCTGCACCTCTGGTGGTGGTCCAGTGCGACCCTCGTGCCTGGTCAGACACTGATTTCTACCTGTCTCCACACAAATCCACAGACAGGAGGGTGTCCCTGAATTCCACAGAACCTGATGAAACAGATCCACGGAACCCAACACCCAGTGGGTCACTCGGGACCTCATCTATGGTCATGGAGCTCACCATACCCTATTTCCGTCACTTCCCACAGAAAGCCTGGTTCTGATCCCCCACAATACCATACATCCTGGTTGCTGACCTGGGGTCATGCCATGAACCCACATGGCACCTTTCTTTTAGAGAAGCCTATGCCTACACCTCCTAGAAAATATTTCTAATGAAGTACAAGCCCATCAGGACTACGGTGTGAACGGTAGCACACAGCCTGCATGGTAGTAGTCAGTAATTCTAACAAGGGCTAACCTCACCCCCCGTCTCACAAAACCTTCCTCCGTCCCCACGGAACTCATGGTCTGCCCTCAGAAAACCCTCCAGGAAACAAACCTTTCATCTGAATGCTCTCCTCACCTTCTGCCACAAATCTTGTCCAACCACAATGATATGAAACTAGAAATCAGTCTCAAGAAAAAAATGGGACAGTCAAAAACAGGTGGAGATTGGGGGGCCTGGGTGGCTCAGTCATTAAGGATCTGCCTTCAGCTCAGGTCGTGATCCCAGGAGCCTGGGATCTAGCCCCGAATCAGGCTCCTTGCTCAGTGGGAAGCCCGCTTCTCCCTCTCCCACCCCCCTGCTTGCGTTCCCTCTCTCGCTGTCTCACTCTCTGTCAGATACTTAAATAATCTTAAAAAAATATGTGGAGATTTAACAACATGCTACTGAACAACCAACAGTCAAAGAAGAAATCAAAAAAAATTTAGAAGTACCTTGACACTGATGAAAAAGACAACCTACAAAAACTTATGGGATGCAGCAAAAGTAGCTCTACGGGGGGACGTTCATAGAAATTCAAGTCTTCATCAATCCATGAGAATGCTCTCCAATAAACAACCTGATTTCTGTGGTAAAGAAGTAGAAAAAAAAACAGCAAACAAAGCCCCAAATTAGTAGAAATAAGGAAATAACAAAAAGGAATGCATAAATTAATCCAACAGAGACTAAAAAGACAAAAAAAAAAAACAATGAAAATGAGAGCTGCCTTTTTTGGAAAGATAAACAAAACTGACAAACTTAGCTAGACTCACCAAGAAAGACAGAGGACTCGAATACAATCAGGAAAGAAAGATAATGGATTCCTGTCTCATATCAAAATCAAAAGAACTCTTCAACCTTGCACACAACAACTTCTTGCAAGCCACGTCTCTAAAGGCAAAGGAAATAAAAGCAAAAATGAACTATTGGCACTTCATCAAGATAAAAAGCTTCTTCACGGCAAAGCAAACGATCAACAAAACAAAAAGGCAACCTATGGAATCAAAGAAGATATCTGCAAATGATATTACAGATAAAGGGCTGGTATCCAAGATCTATAAAGAACTCCTCAAACTCGACACCCAAAAAATGGGCAGAAGACACAAAGAGATACTGGTCCAGAGAAGACATACAAATGGCCAACAGACACATGAAAAAATGCTCCACATCGCTTGCCATCAGGCAAATACAAATCAAAACTACAATGAGATACCACCTTACACCAGTTAGAATGGTTAAAATTAACAAGGCAGGGGGCACCTGAGTGGCACAGCGGTTAAGCGTCTGCCTTCGGCTCAGGGCGTGATCCCGGCATTATGGGATGGAGCCCCACATCAGGCTCCTCCGCTATGAGCCTGCTTCTTCCTCTCCCACTCCCCCTGCTTGTGTTCCCTCTCTCGCTGGCTGTCTCTATCTCTGTGGAATAAATAAATAAAATCTTGAAAAAAAAATTAACAAGACGGGAAATTAAAAAAAGAGAGGATGTGGAGAAAGGGGAGCCCTCTAACACTACTCGTGAGAATTCAAGCTGGTACAGCCACTTTTGAAAACAGTATGGAGGTTCCTCAAGACGTTGAACACAGAGCTATCCTACGACCCACCAATTGCACTACTGGGTATTTACCCCATAGACACAGAGTAATGAAAAGAAGGGGCACCTGTATCCCAATGTTCATAGCAGCAATGTCCCTAATAGCCAAACTGTGGAAGGAGCCAAGATGTCCTTCAGCAGATGAATGGACAAAGAAGATGTGGTTCATCTAAACAATGGAATATTACTCAGTCATCAGAAAGGATGAATACCCACCATTTGCACCAACGTGGATGGACCAGGAGGGGATTATGCTAAGTGAAATTAAGTCAAGCAGAGAAAGACAATTATCATATGGTTTCACTCCTATGTGGAATGGAAGGAATAGCATGGAGGACATTAGGAGAAGGAAGGGAAAAGTGAAGGTGGGGAATGAGAGGGGGAGATGAACCATGAGAGACTATTGACACTGGGAAACAAACTGAAGGTTGCAGAAAGGGAGGGGTAGGGGAATGGGTTATCCTGGTGATGGGTATTAAGGAGGGCACGTGTCATAATGAGCACTAGGTGTTATATGCAAACAATGAATCATGGAACACTACATCAAAAACAAATGAAGTACTGTAGGGTGACTAACATAATTTAAAAAAAAGAGAAAGATATGAAATCCATACAGGAAAACTGTCACTATTTGCAAATGACATGAAATCCCAAAAGATTCCACAAAAAAAAAAAAAAACTGTTAGAATAAACAAATTCAAGAAAGCTGCAGGATATAAAGTCAATATACAGAGACCTGTTGTCTTTATTTTTTTTCAGATTTTATTTATTTATTTGACAGGAAGAGAAAAAGCACGAGCCGGGGGAGTGTCAGAAAGACAGAGAAGCAGACCCTCGCTAAGCGGGGAGCCCAACACGGGGCTCGATCCCAGAACTCTGGGATCATGACCTGAGCTGAAGGCAGACGCTTCACCTATGGAGCCACCCAGATGACCCAACTTCTTGCATTTCTGTATACTGATGACACACTTTCGCAAAGAGAAATTAAAAAAGCAATGCCGTTTACAATTGCATCAAAAAAAAATCTAGGAATAAAAGTAACCAACAATGAGAAAGACATAGTACACTCAACACATGGCAGAAAAGAAATGAAAACCATGTGTGTCGAGGGGGGCAGAATGTATGGGTCAAAGATTTGGAAGGCAACACAAACAAATGGAAGCATACGCCATGCTCCTTAACTGGAAGAGTTAATTATGTGAACATGTCCATCGTACCCAAAGCAATCGACAGATGTGATGAAATCCCTATCTGAATTCCAGTGGCATTATTCGAGGAAATAGAAAACAGTCCTCAAACTTGTATGGAATCACAAAAGACCCCAAATACCCAAAGCAACCTGGAGAAAGAAAGGTGCAGTCAACACACTCCTGGATTTCAAGCTAGATTACAAAGCTGTTGTCATCAAAACAGGATGGTACTGGCATAAACACAGACACCAGGTCAGTGGAACAGAACAGAAAGCTCAGAAACTTACCCACACGTAGATGATCCTAACTTACGACACAGCAGCAGAAGATATGCCATGAGGGAAGGACTGTCTCTTCAGTGAGCGGTAACAGGCAAACTGGACACTAAATGCAGAAGAATATAACTGGGTCACTTTCTTACACCACACACAAAATTTTTAACGGATGAATGATTTGAACGTAAGACCCGAATCCATAAACCTCCAAGAAGACACAGGTACTAAGTCTCTCGACATTGGTTTTGGCAAAGAGTCTTCAGATCGGACACCAAATGCAAAGGCAACAAAAGCAAAAATAAACAAGTGGAACAACATCAAACTGAAATCTTCCACACGGCAAAAGAAACCATCAAAAACTTAAAAGGCCACTGACCCAATAAGAAAAAAATATCTGCGAATCATATGTGTGAGAAGAGGCTAATATCCAAAATGCACACAACACTCATACAAATCAAAACAAACAAAAAAAAAACTGTATAAAAAATGGGGTGAATATGTGAATAGATACTGTCCAAAGATGGCACACAGGTGCCAACAGACAGAAAAAGTTGTTCGACATCACTAATCATCGTCAGGGAAACATCAGTCAAACCCACAATCGGCTATCCCCTCACAACTGTTGGAACAGCAATTGTCCCAGAGACAGACACCAGGTGGGGTCAAGGGTGTGCAGACGAGGAGACACTGTGCGCTGTTGGTGGGAATGGAAATTGGTGCAGCCACTGTGACAAACGGTATGGAGGTTCCTGAAAAAATAAATACAACTACCACATGACCCAGTAATGGCTCTACTGAGTATTGATTTGGAGAACACAAAAATACTGCCTCAAAAAGACAGATGCACTCCCACATTCACTGCAGCATTCTTCACAATAACCAGACATGGAAACACAGACCTTGGGGGCCTTATGCCAAGTAACTCAGACACAGAAAGACAAATACCAGATGCTCTCATGTACATTCCACGTGGAATAAACAAATACTGAACGCATAGATACTGAGAGCAGATTGGTAGGTGCCAGATTCGGGGATGGGGTGGTAGAAACGGGTGAAGGTGGTCCAAGTCTCAATGTTTGAGTGAGAAAATCCGACAGTCATGAAATGTTCTGTCCAGCATGGAGACTAAAACTAACCCCGCAGCCATGGGGTATAGGTTTCCCTGCTCTTTGAAAGTACAGGGCTTCTGAGAAACCTTGCACAGCAGAAATGGTGTAAAGAAGGAATGACCATTCATTTACACGGAAAAATTGGACAGTGTGCTCAGACTCCAAGATTCCTTCTCTTTGGCTTTTCTTAGGCCTCAGGACACAAGTTTCTAACGGAGGCCCAGCATAAATGAAGATAAAGCACAGCAGAGGCTCACAGACACAATTCAAAGTGCTGGTGGCTGGATGCGGAGAGCGGTTCCCAGCGGAAGGAGCTGGTTGGGGTGCACGCCGCCTCTGTCGTGCTTCTCCCCAAAACAGATGCTGAACGCGATTCTCACTGTTCACCTTTTTTCATAAGAGGGAAATCCTCTTTAGGTCTCTTCCTCTTACTGAAGCTGGGTAATAACGTAGTTCTTTCAAGAAAGCCAAGTGTCTTACTGTGAACATTTAAAAGCTGGGGGATACTTGTACTTGAGCATTGCTGAGGGAGGAGATGTGAAAGGTTCTCCCAGACACAAACCTCAGCAGATCCACCGGGAAAGGCACCTTCCTCAGCATGCGGAACACGGACTACCTCCTACCCCCAGAAACCCTCTCCTTCCCCTCGATCAGGACAACCCACAACAGCTGGGAGTTACCCCAATTCCTCCGTTCTCCTGCTCCTGATATCTAACTCATCAGCAAATCCTGTGAGCTCCATCTTCAAAATGGACCCAGAATAGGTCTAACCACTCCATCCAAGGCCACCTGTCTGGTCCACAGTGCCTGAGTTCCTGGAAAAGCTTCGTCATTGACCTGCCTTGCCATCTTCAACCCTCTGTCATCTGTTCTCAACACTGTAGCCACGATGGCCTAGTGCAACAGGGTCTCATGGGGTTATAGCCCTGGAATGGCTTTCTGTCACCCTCTGTCACCTCTCTGAGGTCATGTCCTAAGCTGTCCCCTGTGGCCACAGGGCCTTCTTGCTGCTCCTGGACATATCTGGAATTCTCCTGCCCCAGAGCCTTTGCACTTGCTTTCCCTTCTGTTTAGAATGCTCTTGATGTGTTCTCACTCGCCTTCTGAGAAGTCTGAATTGGAGTGACAGGGACAGAAGGTGAGGCTGTGTGTGTTGGGTGAGGCTGGTGGCCCAGAAAAAGGTTTTCTGCCAGCTCTCCACCTGTGCCTCACTTGTCCTCAGCCAGGAACTTGCACACAGCCCTCACCTGTCACAACTCTCACACAGGAGACCCACAGCCACCCCTGGAGCCCACCCTGCCCACACCCTGCTGCAGAATGCATTCAGCTCTCCTCTGGGACCCCTGTCAGCTTTACCCAGACCTGGAACTCCCCCGTCTCCTGCAAAGCTCCCGGATTCCCCCTCTTCTTGCAAAATCACACTGGCGCAAGGCTTTCATGAGAAAGCTATAATGCTAACTAATGAAAGGTTCACACCTACTTTCCCCTTCTGTTGCCTTTCTCTCCTTCTGTCCTACCTGTGCAAACTGTAACATATCAGTGGAACATGAACATGCTCTGAGATCTGAATCTTTCCTTGCAGCTTTCTGAGGACTCCTTATGTGATAAGAAACTAGTGTATCTTACAACAGGGTGTTTTACAACTATCATCTATAGAACAGTACAGCCCAAATCACTACAATTTTACCTCACTCTTCATGAAGCAGAACACTTTTTCCTTTCTTCTTTTACTTAAATTCCAGTTAGTTCACATGCCATGGAATATTCGCTTCAGGGGTAGGATTTAGTGATTCCTCACCTGCATACAGTACCCAGTGCTCATCACAAGCGCCCTCCTTAATACCCCTCACCCATTTAACTCTTCCCCCCACGCCCCTGTCCTGCAGCAACACTCAGTTTGTTCTCCAAGGTTGAGTCTATTTCCTTGTTTGCCTCTCTCATCACCCCTCAACTCTGTTCATCTGTTTTCTTTCTGAAATTCCACAAGCGTGAGAGCATAGGATATTTATCTTTCCTCACTAATTTTGCTTAGCTTAATACACTCTAGATCCATCCACATCCTTGCAAATGGTAAGATTTCATTCTTTTTGAAGCTGGGTCATATTCCCATATATATATATATATATATGTGTGTATATATATATATATATATATATATATATATATATATATATATGTGTGTGTATATATATATATATATACATATATATATGTATATATATATATATATATATACACATATATATACACACACACACACACACACACACACACATATACATATATACACGTATCCCACATCTGCTTTATCCATTCATCAGTGCATGGACTTTGGGATTCTCTCCATAGTTTGGCCTCTGTGGACATTGTTGCTATAAACATCATGGTGCACGTACCCCCTTCGAATGTGCATTTTTGTATCTTTTGGGTAAGCACCCAGGAAAGCAATTGCTGGATCATGTGGTTGTTCAATGTTTAACTTTTTGAGGAACCCCCACACTGTTTCCCAGACTGTCTGCACCACTCTGCATTCCCACCACCAGGATGGGAGGGTTCCCCTTTAAGCAGAACATTATCTGCTGGCAATTTCATAAGAGGAAACAAAACCTCTGTGAGATGCACCCAGGGTCAGGCAAGCAGTTGCGGAATTCACCCCAAGGCTCCTGACGCCAAGCCCCTTGAAGCCACCAGCATGCCACTCTCCAAAAGAATTCCCAGACTCTCCTTCTGACTCCACCACCAAAGAAACTACAGACAGAATATGGCACCTCAAAATATCGAGATAATAGTAAAACTAGAAAGTCAAGCTCAACTTTTAAACAGGAACAGGCCCATTTGGATAATTTTGAATTTTCCCTCCACCCTAATTTTAACTCTTCTGATGAATAAACTAATCAATGATGAAACATCACCTTTGTCAAATGACATCATCCAAGTCTGTATCAGATGAAAAAAAGCCATCTAACTCTAGATGCTGGCCACTCAACCATATCTTAGGCCCAATTGAATAAACATTGCTAGATGAAGGAACAAATTAGATGTTACAAACAGGCACAGAGTGAATCTCACCTTCCCTTTCTAATAAAAGAGGGTTCCTAGGAAACAGATAGTCAAAATACATTTGTAAGCAATAAATGGACAGAGAAATTGTGATCCCCTGCAAAGTTCTACCTGCAGGGAAACTAAGTAATTCTTGCACCAAACCCAGAATGCTGACAGCTACTTCAATTTTACTTTGTGGCTCAACTAGAGAAAAGAGAAAAGCCCAGGAGGTTTGGGGATAATGAGAGGTTTTACCTCCAGTCCTGACATAGATAGGACATTATGCCAAAACAGCTGTGTTTTCTCTGAACACTGGCGTCCTGTGACAAGCTGCCTCCCTGACTCAGATGCTGACGTTCAAAACCTCGGGTCTCATGGAGCCAGAGCAGAGAAGTGCTGTCAGCTGGGGAGAAGAAGGCACCTCTGACCTAAAGCCTGCACACCTGCTTCGGTTTCTGGACGAAGGGGCAACACATACTTGTTGTTTAGCAGTAATTATCTTCATTCTCAATAGACCAATGACCTTGCCTTTTCTGGAAAGCAGACTTACTCTTCTAAAGAAACCCTCAATTCGTCTATTCCCAATGCAACTAGAGTGGGGTCTGGTTTACGCCCGCCTCCAGGCCCCCACCTGGAGGATTTTCCTGCATGATTCTAACAGCCAATTACCACTAACTCGGGGGCACACGGGGCATAATGCTGAAGTTGGGGGACGGCTCTGGGGCTTGCTACTGCCACACCTGTGCCTGGGGGACCAGGGCACACCCCGCTGAACTCGGGGTACTGCTCAAGATGCATCACCTGCACTGTGTCAGAGAACCGGGGGACACCCCACTGAAGGTGGGGATTCTGTGAGGTCCTTACCCGCACTCTTCCCGGGGAACAGGGGAAACCCTGAAATTCTGCAACCCATCCCACAAAAGCTCAGGTGAGTGGGCGCCCTGGAGTTCACGGGTATGGGGAATAAGGCCAGTTGAGGACATGGGGCGGAAGAGACTTTAAAGGGAAAAAGAAAACTCACCTGAGTCCCCACAATGAACCCTCTCCACGTGCCCTTCCAGAATCCTGCCTCCCACCTGGGGCGCACCCTACCCCCCGACCCCCACCCCGGGGCATGCTGCTCACTCACCAGCCCGGACCTCCGCAGGGCAACTCTCTCTCTCCCAGTGCCCCTTCTTCTGCCCCAGGTCTGCAACCCGCTGCAACTCTGGGACCGCCCACAGAGACGTAGCTCCACCCCCAAGCGGTGATTGGTCGGGGAGGGTGGTGCCCCAGCCCCTTGGATGCCGGGCAACCCGCCCTCAAGCCCCTGGAACCCTGAAAGTGCAGGGGGTCCAAGAGGTGCCTCCTCTACTCAACACCCAGCACAGGCATGGGTGGGGTCGTGGGCCGGGCTCCCCCCACACACCTGGCCCCTTCCAGGGACCCCTCTAGCTGCAGACCACCCTCAGCGTCCTGCCCCTTCCCTTTCTGCACCAGCCCTCCCTGCTGGGGTGTGCCTGGTTCTGGGCAAGGTCAGTGGCTCTCAGACCCTCCAAGGCTTGGGCTTTAGGACATGCAATGATTTCATGCATTTTCAGTATGTACATGTCAGTATGACTTTAACCTTTTGGGAGCCAAAGAGGTTCTTTATTTTTTCTTATCTTCATGTTGGCATTTTTGGTTATTGTTTTCTTCTCGAAACAGATGTACAACATGTGCTTGGGGCAGAAATAGGGCCCATGCTTTGAGGTTTTGCCCAGTCATTTTGAGCCGGGTAAAATGTTAAAGGATAGCTTCCCTGGGAGCCCAGGATCAGGGCCCACAGATGATATAAGATAAACATTACTTTTATCATTATAATTACTCCTAAATGGAGGAATTTGAGACAAAAGCACCTTTCACAAGAGTACCAAGAAATCAAAATGATGCCCACAGAAGGCTACCTGCTCCATGGTCAGCACAGGTAACAGAAGTGTTCACAGTCTCTGGACTCCTGCCCTTCTCCTGCCCAAATCTCTGAAGCACACAGACCACTTAAAATCAGAATTGTAGAACTGCTAGACACCTTAGAGATGTCTGGCACCATTCCCTTGGACTGCAGTATAAAACACAGTAGCTCGTTGTCACAAACTACTTTCAACATGAAGTGCCCCCCTGGATGCACTAAGTTCTTTCTCTGCAAATGTTGACTAATGTAAGTCACAGTCATACCAGTTAAACACTACGATGGCTGGGAAGTCATCGTCGGTAAGGGAATATTTTAGCCATGTTTATAAGCATTGGCTCACTTTGTAGAAGAGGCTGAGCTGAGTGTTTTTAAATACTATTTCAGGTACAAGAGAGGAGTTAAGATGGCGGAGGAGTAGGGGACCCCTTTTTCACAGGTCCCCTGAGTCGAGCTGGATAGGTACCAGACCAGCCTAAACAACCACGGAATCAGCCTGAGACGCAGGAAGATACATCTGGATCTCTACAAATGAACATCTCCAGTGCTGAGTATTGAGGTACGAAGCGGGGAGCCGTGAAACCCGGCACAGATATCGGAAGATAAACGGAAGGGGGAGGGAGCCGCCGCGTTCGGGCGCCGGGAAGCGGCAGCCACCTGCACGGGGGGGGGGGGGGGGGGGAGCGGGCGGACTCACAGAGGGCACCCGCGAGAGAGCGGACTGAGACCGGTGAGCCGGGAGCGCGCGCCACCAGGCATCTCGCGGAACCCGGGAATCCCGTGTGCTCACGGGATCCAGACTGAGACCGGGAGCTCCCGGAGCGCATGCGGGGCAGCTGGCAGCTGGCAGGCCACCTGCACGGGGGAGCGGGCGGACTCATGGTCGGCACCCGCGAAACAGCAGACTGAGACCCTGAACCAGGTGCGCACGCCACCAGGCTTCTCACGGAATTCCTGAATCCCGGTGTGCTCACGGGATCCGGACTGAGACCAGGAGCTTCTGGAGCGCGCGCAGGGCGGCTGGCGGGCCACCTGCACGGGGGAGCGGGCGGACTCGCGGTCGGCACCCGCGAAACAGCAGACTGAGACCCTGAACCGGGTGTGCGCGCCACCAGGCTTCTCACGGAACTCCGGAATCCTGGTGTGCTCACGGGATCCAGACTGAGACCGGGAGATCCGGGAGCGCGCGGGGGTGGCTGGCGGCTGGCGGCATTAGAAACACAAAGGACAGAGACGGGCCTGCCCTGGAAGTGAGGGCGGGGACGCCGGGTGTGGGGCGCACATCCCGGGACGCTACAGGGTTGAGCAGCACCAACAGTAACGGAGTTAAAGTGGCCAGAACATCGGTGGAGAATGGGCCGCAATCCCTCTGTTCTGTGACAATTCAGCCTCTGCTGCTCTGACTCTCAGAAGAGGCACAGCAGAACGCCAGAGAAAGCCGCCAGGGAACAAAAGCCTGGAAATACCGGCTCACGGCGTGCCCACCCCCATCCCCCCTCGCAGGGGACACGGAAACTCTACCCAAACAGGGTTGCCTGAGTATGGGCCTGGCAAAATACAAACTCTTAACAATAGAGAACAAACGGATGGTTACCAGAGAGGAGGAGGTGGATAGAGGGATGAGTGAAATAGATGAAGCGGATTAAGAGGACACTTTTCTTGATGACCACTGAGTGATATATAGAATTACTGAATCACTCTCTTGTACACCTGAAACGAATGTAACACTGTATGTTAGCTCTACTGGAATTAAAATAAATTTTTTAAAAAGATTTTTCTTTCAGGAACCTCTTTGAAAAAGCTTTTCCTCTGCAATGTGCATAAGCCCTACTTGGGAGGATTCACTCTACAATAATTATTCATTCTATGCCTCGAATTCAGATTTCACTGAGTTCTTACTGTGGATCCCAGCCCACAGGAGCCATGGTCCTTTTCTGTCCAGGCTCAGCACCTATGCATTTCAAGATTGGAAGTAGAGACACATGTCACTTCACAGTCCAGAAAGCTATTATTGTTTCTGTTTCAGTGTGAGAGAGTCACAGACTTTGGGACAGGTTTCAGAGCAGGTTTATTATGGATCCTGGATCTCTACTTCAATGTTCATTACCTGGATCCATTTGGCTAATAGGTTCCCTGTGGATGGGCTTGCTTCCAAGCACATACATGGAAGATGCAAAGGTGAGTGGGCTAGGTGCGGGACAGGACGAAGACCAAAATCAGACAAGGGTCCGACCCCTCCCCTGATCCAGGAACTGCTACAGGAGAGGGTATGGGAGGTAGAATCCATGCGAAACTCCAAGGTCACCAGCTGAACACAGGAGGCATAGGTCAAGGGATCTGGAGATGCAGGGGTTGAAGGCTGCTCTGAGCTACCTCTGGGAGGAAGGGAGGGAAGGAATGGGGAGACACTGCCTGCCCCTGGCCTATGCCAGCTGCCCACCGCTCCGACACGCATCAGTCTACACAGCTGACACACAGCCTGGGCTCAGGATGGGCTGGCTCGGGTCCCTCAATCCTCAGTGGGACAGCTGGCCCCAGGGCTCAGAGACAGGCTGAGGGAGATGAGAGGGAAAGCTGCCCCACCCAGGTCATCCCCTCCTTGAGCAGACAGCCCTTCAGAACTGCTAAAAAAAAAAAAAAAAAAAAAAAAAAAAAAAAAAAAAACCCACTAACGGCGTTGAAAGACATGCCATGGATGAACTAAGGCATAGAGATATGTAAAATAACATTCACTTTTAAGTTCAGAGCTGTCATCTCAGGAAGTGGGGAGAGCTTCCCTGAAGAAGACTGAGGGGAGGGCAGGCCATGCTGAAAAGGGAGACATGGCTCTCCTGATTGGGGACCTGCAGCCCCCTTCCAGGGCAGGACATCATCCTCGCATCACACGAGATCCATGGAAGTGTTCCATCAGGGCCAGATGTTTGTCTCGAGAAGGCTACCCTGGCATCGGACTGCACAGGGCACCAGGGACGAGGGCCAGATGGAGGACGGACAATATCCCGGAGGCCATGGGGCAAGAGCAGAGGCACACGACCTTGAAGATGATGATGAAAAGCAGGACGTGGCAGCATGGAGCCGGCCCGAAAGTGCCATGGGAGCAGTGCCCACGGCTACACTGACTGGGGGCCTTCTGTGCCAGGTGTGGCTGACTTCAGTGGGCTCCAGACTAGTCCTGACCACAAGTCTAGGAAGTGTGCACCACCCCCGGCCTCCTCTCCCCTTGCAGCTGCTAGGAATCACGGTCACAGACCCTGGTCAGCTTTCGTGGAAACCAAGCAGTGGCTCCCCCGCACGCTGCACCTCTGGTGGTGGTCCAGTGCGACCCTCGTGCCTGGTCAGACACTGATTTCTACCTGTCTCCACACAAATCCACAGACAGGAGGGTGTCCCTGAATTCCACAGAACCTGATGAAACAGATCCACGGAACCCAACACCCAGTGGGTCACTCGGGACCTCATCTATGGTCATGGAGCTCACCATACCCTATTTCCGTCACTTCCCACAGAAAGCCTGGTTCTGATCCCCCACAATACCATACATCCTGGTTGCTGACCTGGGGTCATGCCATGAACCCACATGGCACCTTTCTTTTAGAGAAGCCTATGCCTACACCTCCTAGAAAATATTTCTAATGAAGTACAAGCCCATCAGGACTACGGTGTGAACGGTAGCACACAGCCTGCATGGTAGTAGTCAGTAATTCTAACAAGGGCTAACCTCACCCCCCGTCTCACAAAACCTTCCTCCGTCCCCACGGAACTCATGGTCTGCCCTCAGAAAACCCTCCAGGAAACAAACCTTTCATCTGAATGCTCTCCTCACCTTCTGCCACAAATCTTGTCCAACCACAATGATATGAAACTAGAAATCAGTCTCAAGAAAAAAATGGGACAGTCAAAAACAGGTGGAGATTGGGGGGCCTGGGTGGCTCAGTCATTAAGGATCTGCCTTCAGCTCAGGTCGTGATCCCAGGAGCCTGGGATCTAGCCCCGAATCAGGCTCCTTGCTCAGTGGGAAGCCCGCTTCTCCCTCTCCCACCCCCCTGCTTGCGTTCCCTCTCTCGCTGTCTCACTCTCTGTCAGATACTTAAATAATCTTAAAAAAATATGTGGAGATTTAACAACATGCTACTGAACAACCAACAGTCAAAGAAGAAATCAAAAAAAATTTAGAAGTACCTTGACACTGATGAAAAAGACAACCTACAAAAACTTATGGGATGCAGCAAAAGTAGCTCTACGGGGGGACGTTCATAGAAATTCAAGTCTTCATCAATCCATGAGAATGCTCTCCAATAAACAACCTGATTTCTGTGGTAAAGAAGTAGAAAAAAAAAACAGCAAACAAAGCCCCAAATTAGTAGAAATAAGGAAATAACAAAAAGGAATGCATAAATTAATCCAACAGAGACTAAAAAGACAAAAAAAAAAAAAACAATGAAAATGAGAGCTGCCTTTTTTGGAAAGATAAACAAAACTGACAAACTTAGCTAGACTCACCAAGAAAGACAGAGGACTCGAATACAATCAGGAAAGAAAGATAATGGATTCCTGTCTCATATCAAAATCAAAAGAACTCTTCAACCTTGCACACAACAACTTCTTGCAAGCCACGTCTCTAAAGGCAAAGGAAATAAAAGCAAAAATGAACTATTGGCACTTCATCAAGATAAAAAGCTTCTGCACGGCAAAGCAAACGATCAACAAAACAAAAAGGCAACCTATGGAATCGAAGAAGATATCTGCAAATGATATTACAGATAAAGGGCTGGTATCCAAGATCTATAAAGAACTCCTCAAACTCGACACCCAAAAAATGGGCAGAAGACACAAAGAGATACTGGTCCAGAGAAGACATACAAATGGCCAACAGACACATGAAAAAATGCTCCACATCGCTTGCCATCAGGCAAATACAAATCAAAACTACAATGAGATACCACCTTACACCAGTTAGAATGGTTAAAATTAACAAGGCAGGGGGCACCTGAGTGGCACAGCGGTTAAGCGTCTGCCTTCGGCTCAGGGCGTGATCCCGGCATTATGGGATGGAGCCCCACATCAGGCTCCTCCGCTATGAGCCTGCTTCTTCCTCTCCCACTCCCCCTGCTTGTGTTCCCTCTCTCGCTGGCTGTCTCTATCTCTGTGGAATAAATAAATAAAATCTTGAAAAAAAAATTAACAAGACGGGAAATTAAAAAAAGAGAGGATGTGGAGAAAGGGGAGCCCTCTAACACTACTCGTGAGAATTCAAGCTGGTACAGCCACTTTTGAAAACAGTATGGAGGTTCCTCAAGACGTTGAACACAGAGCTATCCTACGACCCACCAATTGCACTACTGGGTATTTACCCCATAGACACAGAGTAATGAAAAGAAGGGGCACCTGTATCCCAATGTTCATAGCAGCAATGTCCCTAATAGCCAAACTGTGGAAGGAGCCAAGATGTCCTTCAGCAGATGAATGGACAAAGAAGATGTGGTTCATCTATACAATGGAATATTACTCAGTCATCAGAAAGGATGAATACCCACCATTTGCACCAACGTGGATGGACCAGGAGGGGATTATGCTAAGTGAAATTAAGTCAAGCAGAGAAAGACAATTATCATATGGTTTCACTCCTATGTGGAATGGAAGGAATAGCATGGAGGACATTAGGAGAAGGAAGGGAAAAGTGAAGGTGGGGAATGAGAGGGGGAGATGAACCATGAGAGACTATTGACACTGGGAAACAAACTGAAGGTTGCAGAAAGGGAGGGGTAGGGGAATGGGTTATCCTGGTGATGGGTATTAAGGAGGGCACGTGTCATAATGAGCACTAGGTGTTATATGCAAACAATGAATCATGGAACACTACATCAAAAACAAATGAAGTACTGTAGGGTGACTAACATAATTTAAAAAAAAGAGAAAGATATGAAATCCATACAGGAAAACTGTCACTATTTGCAAATGACATGAAATCCCAAAAGATTCCACAAAAAAAAAAAAACTGTTAGAATAAACAAATTCAAGAAAGCTGCAGGATATAAAGTCAATATACAGAGACCTGTTGTCTTTATTTTTTTTCAGATTTTATTTATTTATTTGACAGGAAGAGAAAAAGCACGAGCCGGGGGAGTGTCAGAAAGACAGAGAAGCAGACCCTCGCTAAGCGGGGAGCCCAACACGGGGCTCGATCCCAGAACTCTGGGATCATGACCTGAGCTGAAGGCAGACGCTTCACCTATGGAGCCACCCAGATGACCCAACTTCTTGCATTTCTGTATACTGATGACACACTTTCGCAAAGAGAAATTAAAAAAGCAATGCCGTTTACAATTGCATCAAAAAAAAATCTAGGAATAAAAGTAACCAACAATGAGAAAGACATAGTACACTCAACACATGGCAGAAAAGAAATGAAAACCATGTGTGTCGAGGGGGGCAGAATGTATGGGTCAAAGATTTGGAAGGCAACACAAACAAATGGAAGCATACGCCATGCTCCTTAACTGGAAGAGTTAATTATGTGAACATGTCCATCGTACCCAAAGCAATCGACAGATGTGATGAAATCCCTATCTGAATTCCAGTGGCATTATTCGAGGAAATAGAAAACAGTCCTCAAACTTGTATGGAATCACAAAAGACCCCAAATACCCAAAGCAACCTGGAGAAAGAAAGGTGCAGTCAACACACTCCTGGATTTCAAGCTAGATTACAAAGCTGTTGTCATCAAAACAGGATGGTACTGGCATAAACACAGACACCAGGTCAGTGGAACAGAACAGAAAGCTCAGAAACTTACCCACACGTAGATGATCCTAACTTACAACACAGCAGCAGAAGATATGCCATGAGGGAAGGACTGTCTCTTCAGTGAGCGGTAACAGGCAAACTGGACACTAAATGCAGAAGAATATAACTGGGTCACTTTCTTACACCACACACAAAATTTTTAACGGATGAATGATTTGAACGTAAGACCCGAATCCATAAACCTCCAAGAAGACACAGGTACTAAGTCTCTCGACATTGGTTTTGGCAAAGAGTCTTCAGATCGGACACCAAATGCAAAGGCAACAAAAGCAAAAATAAACAAGTGGAACAACATCAAACTGAAATCTTCCACACGGCAAAAGAAACCATCAAAAACTTAAAAGGCCACTGACCCAATAAGAAAAAAATATCTGCGAATCATATGTGTGAGAAGAGGCTAATATCCAAAATGCACACAACACTCATACAAATCAAAACAAACAAAAAAAAAACTGTATAAAAAATGGGGTGAATATGTGAATAGATACTGTCCAAAGATGGCACACAGGTGCCAACAGACAGAAAAAGTTGTTCGACATCACTAATCATCGTCAGGGAAACATCAGTCAAACCCACAATCGGCTATCCCCTCACAACTGTTGGAACAGCAATTGTCCCAGAGACAGACACCAGGTGGGGTCAAGGGTGTGCAGACGAGGAGACACTGTGCGCTGTTGGTGGGAATGGAAATTGGTGCAGCCACTGTGACAAACGGTATGGAGGTTCCTGAAAAAATAAATACAACTACCACATGACCCAGTAATGGCTCTACTGAGTATTGATTTGGAGAACACAAAAATACTGCCTCAAAAAGACAGATGCACTCCCACATTCACTGCAGCATTCTTCACAATAACCAGACATGGAAACACAGACCTTGGGGGCCTTATGCCAAGTAACTCAGACACAGAAAGACAAATACCAGATGCTCTCATGTACATTCCACGTGGAATAAACAAATACTGAACGCATAGATACTGAGAGCAGATTGGTAGGTGCCAGATTCGGGGATGGGGTGGTAGAAACGGGTGAAGGTGGTCCAAGTCTCAATGTTTGAGTGAGAAAATCCGACAGTCATGAAATGTTCTGTCCAGCATGGAGACTAAAACTAACCCCGCAGCCATGGGGTATAGGTTTCCCTGCTCTTTGAAAGTACAGGGCTTCTGAGAAACCTTGCACAGCAGAAATGGTGTAAAGAAGGAATGACCATTCATTTACACGGAAAAATTGGACAGTGTGCTCAGACTCCAAGATTCCTTCTCTTTGGCTTTTCTTAGGCCTCAGGACACAAGTTTCTAACGGAGGCCCAGCATAAATGAAGATAAAGCCCAGCAGAGGCTCACAGACACAATTCAAAGTGCTGGTGGCTGGATGCGGAGAGCGGTTCCCAGCGGAAGGAGCTGGTTGGGGTGCACGCCGCCTCTGTCGTGCTTCTCCCCAAAACAGATGCTGAACGCGATTCTCACTGTTCACCTTTTTTCATAAGAGGGAAATCCTCTTTAGGTCTCTTCCTCTTACTGAAGCTGGGTAATAACGTAGTTCTTTCAAGAAAGCCAAGTGTCTTACTGTGAACGTTTAAAAGCTGGGGGATACTTGTACTTGAGCATTGCTGAGGGAGGAGATGTGAAAGGTTCTCCCAGACACAAACCTCAGCAGATCCACCGGGAAAGGCACCTTCCTCAGCATGCGGAACACGGACTACCTCCTACCCCCAGAAACCCTCTCCTTCCCCTCGATCAGGACAACCCACAACAGCTGGGAGTTACCCCAATTCCTCCGTTCTCCTGCTCCTGATATCTAACTCATCAGCAAATCCTGTGAGCTCCATCTTCAAAATGGACCCAGAATAGGTCTAACCACTCCATCCAAGGCCACCTGTCTGGTCCACAGTGCCTGAGTTCCTGGAAAAGCTTCGTCATTGACCTGCCTTGCCATCTTCAACCCTCTGTCATCTGTTCTCAACACTGTAGCCACGATGGCCTAGTGCAACAGGGTCTCATGGGGTTATAGCCCTGGAATGGCTTTCTGTCACCCTCTGTCACCTCTCTGAGGTCATGTCCTAAGCTGTCCCCTGTGGCCACAGGGCCTTCTTGCTGCTCCTGGACATATCTGGAATTCTCCTGCCCCAGAGCCTTTGCACTTGCTTTCCCTTCTGTTTAGAATGCTCTTGATGTGTTCTCACTCGCCTTCTGAGAAGTCTGAATTGGAGTGACAGGGACAGAAGGTGAGGCTGTGTGTGTTGGGTGAGGCTGGTGGCCCAGAAAAAGGTTTTCTGCCAGCTCTCCACCTGTGCCTCACTTGTCCTCAGCCAGGAACTTGCACACAGCCCTCACCTGTCACAACTCTCACACAGGAGACCCACAGCCACCCCTGGAGCCCACCCTGCCCACACCCTGCTGCAGAATGCATTCAGCTCTCCTCTGGGACCCCTGTCAGCTTTACCCAGACCTGGAACTCCCCCGTCTCCTGCAAAGCTCCCGGATTCCCCCTCTTCTTGCAAAATCACACTGGCGCAAGGCTTTCATGAGAAAGCTATAATGCTAACTAATGAAAGGTTCACACCTACTTTCCCCTTCTGTTGCCTTTCTCTCCTTCTGTCCTACCTGTGCAAACTGTAACATATCAGTGGAACATGAACATGCTCTGAGATCTGAATCTTTCCTTGCAGCTTTCTGAGGACTCCTTATGTGATAAGAAACTAGTGTATCTTACAACAGGGTGTTTTACAACTATCATCTATAGAACAGTACAGCCCAAATCACTACAATTTTACCTCACTCTTCATGAAGCAGAACACTTTTTCCTTTCTTCTTTTACTTAAATTCCAGTTAGTTCACATGCCATGGAATATTCGCTTCAGGGGTAGGATTTAGTGATTCCTCACCTGCATACAGTACCCAGTGCTCATCACAAGCGCCCTCCTTAATACCCCTCACCCATTTAACTCTTCCCCCCACGCCCCTGTCCTGCAGCAACACTCAGTTTGTTCTCCAAGGTTGAGTCTATTTCCTTGTTTGCCTCTCTCATCACCCCTCAACTCTGTTCATCTGTTTTCTTTCTGAAATTCCACAAGCGTGAGAGCATAGGATATTTATCTTTCCTCACTAATTTTGCTTAGCTTAATACACTCTAGATCCATCCACATCCTTGCAAATGGTAAGATTTCATTCTTTTTGAAGCTGGGTCATATTCCCATATATATATATATATATATGTGTGTATATATATATATATATATATATATATATGTGTGTGTATATATATATATATATACATATATATATATGTATATATATATATATATATATATACACATATATATACACACACACACACACACACACACACACATATACATATATACACGTATCCCACATCTGCTTTATCCATTCATCAGTGCATGGACTTTGGGATTCTCTCCATAGTTTGGCCTCTGTGGACATTGTTGCTATAAACATCATGGTGCACGTACCCCCTTCGAATGTGCATTTTTGTATCTTTTGGGTAAGCACCCAGGAAAGCAATTGCTGGATCATGTGGTTGTTCAATGTTTAACTTTTTGAGGAACCCCCACACTGTTTCCCAGACTGTCTGCACCACTCTGCATTCCCACCACCAGGATGGGAGGGTTCCCCTTTAAGCAGAACATTATCTGCTGGCAATTTCATAAGAGGAAACAAAACCTCTGTGAGATGCACCCAGGGTCAGGCAAGCAGTTGCGGAATTCACCCCAAGGCTCCTGACGCCAAGCCCCTTGAAGCCACCAGCATGCCACTCTCCAAAAGAATTCCCAGACTCTCCTTCTGACTCCACCACCAAAGAAACTACAGACAGAATATGGCACCTCAAAATATCGAGATAATAGTAAAACTAGAAAGTCAAGCTCAACTTTTAAACAGGAACAGGCCCATTTGGATAATTTTGAATTTTCCCTCCACCCTAATTTTAACTCTTCTGATGAATAAACTAATCAATGATGAAACATCACCTTTGTCAAATGACATCATCCAAGTCTGTATCAGATGAAAAAAAGCCATCTAACTCTAGATGCTGGCCACTCAACCATATCTTAGGCCCAATTGAATAAACATTGCTAGATGAAGGAACAAATTAGATGTTACAAACAGGCACAGAGTGAATCTCACCTTCCCTTTCTAATAAAAGAGGGTTCCTAGGAAACAGATAGTCAAAATACATTTGTAAGCAATAAATGGACAGAGAAATTGTGATCCCCTGCAAAGTTCTACCTGCAGGGAAACTAAGTAATTCTTGCACCAAACCCAGAATGCTGACAGCTACTTCAATTTTACTTTGTGGCTCAACTAGAGAAAAGAGAAAAGCCCAGGAGGTTTGGGGATAATGAGAGGTTTTACCTCCAGTCCTGACATAGATAGGACATTATGCCAAAACAGCTGTGTTTTCTCTGAACACTGGCGTCCTGTGACAAGCTGCCTCCCTGACTCAGATGCTGACGTTCAAAACCTCGGGTCTCATGGAGCCAGAGCAGAGAAGTGCTGTCAGCTGGGGAGAAGAAGGCACCTCTGACCTAAAGCCTGCACACCTGCTTCGGTTTCTGGACGAAGGGGCAACACATACTTGTTGTTTAGCAGTAATTATCTTCATTCTCAATAGACCAATGACCTTGCCTTTTCTGGAAAGCAGACTTACTCTTCTAAAGAAACCCTCAATTCGTCTATTCCCAATGCAACTAGAGTGGGGTCTGGTTTACGCCCGCCTCCAGGCCCCCACCTGGAGGATTTTCCTGCATGATTCTAACAGCCAATTACCACTAACTCGGGGGCACACGGGGCATAATGCTGAAGTTGGGGGACGGCTCTGGGGCTTGCTACTGCCACACCTGTGCCTGGGGGACCAGGGCACACCCCGCTGAACTCGGGGTACTGCTCAAGATGCATCACCTGCACTGTGTCAGAGAACCGGGGGACACCCCACTGAAGGTGGGGATTCTGTGAGGTCCTTACCCGCACTCTTCCCGGGGAACAGGGGAAACCCTGAAATTCTGCAACCCATCCCACAAAAGCTCAGGTGAGTGGGCGCCCTGGAGTTCACGGGTATGGGGAATAAGGCCAGTTGAGGACATGGGGCGGAAGAGACTTTAAAGGGAAAAAGAAAACTCACCTGAGTCCCCACAATGAACCCTCTCCACGTGCCCTTCCAGAATCCTGCCTCCCACCTGGGGCGCACCCTACCCCCCGACCCCCACCCCGGGGCATGCTGCTCACTCACCAGCCCGGACCTCCGCAGGGCAACTCTCTCTCTCCCAGTGCCCCTTCTTCTGCCCCAGGTCTGCAACCCGCTGCAACTCTGGGACCGCCCACAGAGACGTAGCTCCACCCCCAAGCGGTGATTGGTCGGGGAGGGTGGTGCCCCAGCCCCTTGGATGCCGGGCAACCCGCCCTCAAGCCCCTGGAACCCTGAAAGTGCAGGGGGTCCAAGAGGTGCCTCCTCTACTCAACACCCAGCACAGGCATGGGTGGGGTCGTGGGCCGGGCTCCCCCCACACACCTGGCCCCTTCCAGGGACCCCTCTAGCTGCAGACCACCCTCAGCGTCCTGCCCCTTCCCTTTCTGCACCAGCCCTCCCTGCTGGGGTGTGCCTGGTTCTGGGCAAGGTCAGTGGCTCTCAGACCCTCCAAGGCTTGGGCTTTAGGACATGCAATGATTTCATGCATTTTCAGTATGTACATGTCAGTATGACTTTAACCTTTTGGGAGCCAAAGAGGTTCTTTATTTTTTCTTATCTTCATGTTGGCATTTTTGGTTATTGTTTTCTTCTCGAAACAGATGTACAACATGTGCTTGGGGCAGAAATAGGGCCCATGCTTTGAGGTTTTGCCCAGTCATTTTGAGCCGGGTAAAATGTTAAAGGATAGCTTCCCTGGGAGCCCAGGATCAGGGCCCACAGATGATATAAGATAAACATTACTTTTATCATTATAATTACTCCTAAATGGAGGAATTTGAGACAAAAGCACCTTTCACAAGAGTACCAAGAAATCAAAATGATGCCCACAGAAGGCTACCTGCTCCATGGTCAGCACAGGTAACAGAAGTGTTCACAGTCTCTGGACTCCTGCCCTTCTCCTGCCCAAATCTCTGAAGCACACAGACCACTTAAAATCAGAATTGTAGAACTGCTAGACACCTTAGAGATGTCTGGCACCATTCCCTTGGACTGCAGTATAAAACACAGTAGCTCGTTGTCACAAACTACTTTCAACATGAAGTGCCCCCCTGGATGCACTAAGTTCTTTCTCTGCAAATGTTGACTAATGTAAGTCACAGTCATACCAGTTAAACACTACGATGGCTGGGAAGTCATCGTCGGTAAGGGAATATTTTAGCCATGTTTATAAGCATTGGCTCACTTTGTAGAAGAGGCTGAGCTGAGTGTTTTTAAATACTATTTCAGGTACAAGAGAGGAGTTAAGATGGCGGAGGAGTAGGGGACCCCTTTTTCACAGGTCCCCTGAGTCGAGCTGGATAGGTACCAGACCAGCCTAAACAACCACGGAATCAGCCTGAGACGCAGGAAGATACATCTGGATCTCTACAAATGAACATCTCCAGTGCTGAGTATTGAGGTACGAAGCGGGGAGCCGTGAAACCCGGCACAGATATCGGAAGATAAACGGAAGGGGGAGGGAGCCGCCGCGTTCGGGCGCCGGGAAGCGGCAGCCACCTGCACGGGGGGGGGGGGGGGGGGGGGAGCGGGCGGACTCACAGAGGGCACCCGCGAGAGAGCGGACTGAGACCGGTGAGCCGGGAGCGCGCGCCACCAGGCATCTCGCGGAACCCGGGAATCCCGTGTGCTCACGGGATCCAGACTGAGACCGGGAGCTCCCGGAGCGCATGCGGGGCAGCTGGCAGCTGGCAGGCCACCTGCACGGGGGAGCGGGCGGACTCATGGTCGGCACCCGCGAAACAGCAGACTGAGACCCTGAACCAGGTGCGCACGCCACCAGGCTTCTCACGGAATTCCTGAATCCCGGTGTGCTCACGGGATCCGGACTGAGACCAGGAGCTTCTGGAGCGCGCGCAGGGCGGCTGGCGGGCCACCTGCACGGGGGAGCGGGCGGACTCGCGGTCGGCACCCGCGAAACAGCAGACTGAGACCCTGAACCGGGTGTGCGCGCCACCAGGCTTCTCACGGAACTCCGGAATCCTGGTGTGCTCACGGGATCCAGACTGAGACCGGGAGATCCGGGAGCGCGCGGGGGTGGCTGGCGGCTGGCGGCATTAGAAACACAAAGGACAGAGACGGGCCTGCCCTGGAAGTGAGGGCGGGGACGCCGGGTGTGGGGCGCACATCCCGGGACGCTACAGGGTTGAGCAGCACCAACAGTAACGGAGTTAAAGTGGCCAGAACATCGGTGGAGAATGGGCCGCAATCCCTCTGTTCTGTGACAATTCAGCCTCTGCTGCTCTGACTCTCAGAAGAGGCACAGCAGAACGCCAGAGAAAGCCGCCAGGGAACAAAAGCCTGGAAATACCGGCTCACGGCGTGCCCACCCCCATCCCCCCTCGCAGGGGACACGGAAACTCTACCCAAACAGGGTTGCCTGAGTATGGGCCTGGCAAAATACAAACTCTTAACAATAGAGAACAAACGGATGGTTACCAGAGAGGAGGAGGTGGATAGAGGGATGAGTGAAATAGATGAAGCGGATTAAGAGGACACTTTTCTTGATGACCACTGAGTGATATATAGAATTACTGAATCACTCTCTTGTACACCTGAAACGAATGTAACACTGTATGTTAGCTCTACTGGAATTAAAATAAATTTTTTAAAAAGATTTTTCTTTCAGGAACCTCTTTGAAAAAGCTTTTCCTCTGCAATGTGCATAAGCCCTACTTGGGAGGATTCACTCTACAATAATTATTCATTCTATGCCTCGAATTCAGATTTCACTGAGTTCTTACTGTGGATCCCAGCCCACAGGAGCCATGGTCCTTTTCTGTCCAGGCTCAGCACCTATGCATTTCAAGATTGGAAGTAGAGACACATGTCACTTCACAGTCCAGAAAGCTATTATTGTTTCTGTTTCAGTGTGAGAGAGTCACAGACTTTGGGACAGGTTTCAGAGCAGGTTTATTATGGATCCTGGATCTCTACTTCAATGTTCATTACCTGGATCCATTTGGCTAATAGGTTCCCTGTGGATGGGCTTGCTTCCAAGCACATACATGGAAGATGCAAAGGTGAGTGGGCTAGGTGCGGGACAGGACGAAGACCAAAATCAGACAAGGGTCCGACCCCTCCCCTGATCCAGGAACTGCTACAGGAGAGGGTATGGGAGGTAGAATCCATGCGAAACTCCAAGGTCACCAGCTGAACACAGGAGGCATAGGTCAAGGGATCTGGAGATGCAGGGGTTGAAGGCTGCTCTGAGCTACCTCTGGGAGGAAGGGAGGGAAGGAATGGGGAGACACTGCCTGCCCCTGGCCTATGCCAGCTGCCCACCGCTCCGACACGCATCAGTCTACACAGCTGACACACAGCCTGGGCTCAGGATGGGCTGGCTCGGGTCCCTCAATCCTCAGTGGGACAGCTGGCCCCAGGGCTCAGAGACAGGCTGAGGGAGATGAGAGGGAAAGCTGCCCCACCCAGGTCATCCCCTCCTTGAGCAGACAGCCCTTCAGAACTGCTAAAAAAAAAAAAAAAAAAAAACAAAACAAAAAACCCCACTAACGGCGTTGAAAGACATGCCATGGATGAACTAAGGCATAGAGATATGTAAAATAACATTCACTTTTAAGTTCAGAGCTGTCATCTCAGGAAGTGGGGAGAGCTTCCCTGAAGAAGACTGAGGGGAGGGCAGGCCATGCTGAAAAGGGAGACATGGCTCTCCTGATTGGGGACCTGCAGCCCCCTTCCAGGGCAGGACATCATCCTCGCATCACACGAGATCCATGGAAGTGTTCCATCAGGGCCAGATGTTTGTCTCGAGAAGGCTACCCTGGCATCGGACTGCACAGGGCACCAGGGACGAGGGCCAGATGGAGGACGGACAATATCCCGGAGGCCATGGGGCAAGAGCAGAGGCACACGACCTTGAAGATGATGATGAAAAGCAGGAGGTGGCAGCATGGAGCCGGCCCGAAAGTGCCATGGGAGCAGTGCCCACGGCTACACTGACTGGGGGCCTTCTGTGCCAGGTGTGGCTGACTTCAGTGGGCTCCAGACTAGTCCTGACCATAAGTCTAGGAAGTGTGCACCACCCCCGGCCTCCTCTCCCCTTGCAGCTGCTAGGAATCACGGTCACAGACCCTGGTCAGCTTTCGTGGAAACCAAGCAGTGGCTCCCCCGCACGCTGCACCTCTGGTGGTGGTCCAGTGCGACCCTCGTGCCTGGTCAGACACTGATTTCTACCTGTCTCCACACAAATCCACAGACAGGAGGGTGTCCCTGAATTCCACAGAACCTGATGAAACAGATCCACGGAACCCAACACCCAGTGGGTCACTCGGGACCTCACCTATGGTCATGGAGCTCACCATACCCTATTTCCGTCACTTCCCACAGAAAGCCTGGTTCTGATCCCCCACAATACCATACATCCTGGTTGCTGACCTGGGGTCATGCCATGAACCCACATGGCACCTTTCTTTTAGAGAAGCCAATGCCTACACCTCCTAGAAAATATTTCTAATGAAGTACAAGCCCATCAGGACTACGGTGTGAACGGTAGCACACAGCCTGCATGGTAGTAGTCAGTAATTCTAACAAGGGCTAACCCCACCCCCCGTCTCACAAAACCTTCCTCCGTCCCCACAGAACTCATGGTCTGCCCTCAGAAAACCCTCCAGGAAACAAACCTTTCATCTGAATGCTCTCCTCACCTTCTGCCACAAATCTTGTCCAACCACAATGATATGAAACTAGAAATCAGTCTCAAGAAAAAAATGGGACAGTCAAAAACAGGTGGAGATTGGGGGGCCTGGGTGGCTCAGTCATTAAGGATCTGCCTTCAGCTCAGGTCGTGATCCCAGGAGCCTGGGATCTAGCCCCGAATCAGGCTCCTTGCTCAGTGGGAAGCCCGCTTCTCCCTCTCCCACCCCCCTGCTTGCGTTCCCTCTCTCGCTGTCTCACTCTCTGTCAGATACTTAAATAATCTTAAAAAAATATGTGGAGATTTAACAACATGCTACTGAACAACCAACAGTCAAAGAAGAAATCAAAAAAAATTTAGAGGTACCTTGACACTGATGAAAAAGACAACCTACAAAAACTTATGGGATGCAGCAAAAGTAGCTCTACGGGGGGACGTTCATAGAAATTCAAGTCTTCATCAATCCATGAGAATGCTCTCCAATAAACAACCTGATTTCTGTGGTAAAGAAGTAGAAAAAAAAAACAGCAAACAAAGCCCCAAATGAGTAGAAATAAGGAAATAACAAAAAGGAATGCATAAATAAATCCAACAGAGACTAAAAAGACAAAAAAAAAAAAAAAAACAATGAAAATGAGAGCTGCCTTTTTTGGAAAGATAAACAAAACTGACAAACTTAGCTAGACTCACCAAGAAAGACAGAGGACTCGAATACAATCAGGAAAGAAAGATAATGGATTCCTGTCTCATATCAAAATCAAAAGAACTCTTCAACCTTGCACACAACAACTTCTTGCAAGCCACGTCTCTAAAGGCAAAGGAAATAAAAGCAAAAATGATCTATTGGCACTTCATCAAGATAAAAAGCTTCTTCACGGCAAAGCAAACGATCAACAAAACAAAAAGGCAACCTATGGAATCGAAGAAGATATCTGCAAATGATATTACAGATAAAGGACTGGTATCCAAGATCTATAAAGAACTCCTCAAACTCGACACCCAAAAAATGGGCAGAAGACACAAAGAGATACTGGTCCAGAGAAGACATACAAATGGCCAACAGACACATGAAAAAATGCTCCACATCGCTTGCCATCAGGCAAATACAAATCAAAACTACAATGAGATACCACCTTACACCAGTTAGAATGGTTAAAATTAACAAGGCAGGGGGCACCTGGGTGGCACAGCGGTTAAGCGTCTGCCTTCGGCTCAGGGCGTGATCCCGGCATTATGGGATGGAGCCCCACATCAGGCTCCTCCGCTATGAGCCTGCTTCTTCCTCTCCCACTCCCCCTGCTTGTGTTCCCTCTCTCTCTGGCTGTCTCTATCTCTGTGGAATAAATAAATAAAATCTTGAAAAAAAATTAACAAGACAGGAAATTTAAAAAAGAGAGGATGTGGAGAAAGGGGAGCCCTCTAACACTACTCGTGAGAATTCAAGCTGGTACAGCCACTTTTGAAAACAGTATGGAGGTTCCTCAAGACGTTGAACACAGAGCTATCCTACGACTCACCAATTGCACTACTGGGTATTTACCCCATAGACACAGAGTAATGAAAAGAAGGGGCACCTGTATCCCAATGTTCATAGCAGCAATGTCCCTAATAGCCAAACTGTGGAAGGAGCCAAGATGTCCTTCAGCAGATGAATGGACAAAGAAGATGTGGTTCATCTATACAATGGAATATTACTCAGTCATCAGAAAGGATGAATACCCACCATTTGCACCAACGTGGATGGACCAGGAGGGGATTATGCTAAGTGAAATTAAGTCAAGCAGAGAAAGACAATTATCATATGGTTTCACTCCTATATGGAATGGAAGGAATAGCATGGAGGACATTAGGAGAAGGAAGGGAAAAGTGAAGGTGGGGAATGAGAGGGGGAGATGAACCATGAGAGACTATTGACACTGGGAAACAAACTGAAGGTTGCAGAAAGGGAGGGGTAGGGGAATGGGTTATCCTGGTGATGGGTATTAAGGAGGGCACGTGTCATAATGAGCACTAGGTGTTATATGCAAACAATGAATCATGGAACACTACATCAAAAACAAATGAAGTACTGTAGGGTGACTAACATAATTTAAAAAAAAGAGAAAGATATGAAATCCATACAGGAAAACTGTCACTATTTGCAAATGACATGAAATCCCAAAAGATTCCACAAAAAAAAAAAAACTGTTAGAATAAACAAATTCAAGAAAGCTGCAGGATATAAAGTCAATATACAGAGACCTGTTGTCTTTATTTTTTTTCAGAATTTATTTATTTATTTGACAGGAAGAGAAAAAGCACGAGCCGGGGGAGTGTCAGAAAGACAGAGAAGCAGACCCTCGCTAAGCGGGGAGCCCAACACGGGGCTCGATCCCAGAACTCTGGGATCATGACCTGAGCTGAAGGCAGACGCTTCACCTATGGAGCCACCCAGATGACCCAACTTCTTGCATTTCTGTATACTGATGACACACTTTCGCAAAGAGAAATTAAAAAAGCAATGCCGTTTACAATTGCATCAAAAAAAAAATCTAGGAATAAAAGTAACCAACAATGAGAAAGACATAGTACACTCAACACATGGCAGAAAAGAAATGAAAACCATGTGTGTCGAGGGGGGCAGAATGTATGGGTCAAAGATTTGGAAGGCAACACAAACAAATGGAAGCATACGCCATGCTCCTTAACTGGAAGAGTTAATTATGTGAACATGTCCATCGTACCCAAAGCAATCGACAGATGTGATGAAATCCCTATCTGAATTCCAGTGGCATTATTCGAGGAAATAGAAAACAGTCCTCAAACTTGTATGGAATCACAAAAGACCCCAAATACCCAAAGCAACCTGGAGAAAGAAAGGTGCAGTCAACACACTCCTGGATTTCAAGCTAGATTACAAAGCTGTTGTCATCAAAACAGGATGGTACTGGCATAAACACAGACACCAGGTCAGTGGAACAGAACAGAAAGCTCAGAAACTTACCCACACGTAGATGATCCTAACTTACGACACAGCAGCAGAAGATATGCCATGAGGGAAGGACTGTCTCTTCAGTGAGCGGTAACAGGCAAACTGGACACTAAATGCAGAAGAATATAACTGGGTCACTTTCTTACACCACACACAAAATTTTTAACGGATGAATGATTTGAACGTAAGACCCGAATCCATAAACCTCCAAGAAGACACAGGTACTAAGTCTCTCGACATTGGTTTTGGCAAAGAGTCTTCAGATCGGACACCAAATGCAAAGGCAACAAAAGCAAAAATAAACAAGTGGAACAACATCAAACTGAAATCTTCCACACGGCAAAAGAAACCATCAAAAACTTAAAAGAGGCCTTCTCTTTCTGGGACGTATAAGGAAGCTAGAAATGTTCTTTGACCCCTTCCTGATTGGTGCTCTGCATATCTGACCCAGATGACCTCACTGGAATCTCTCACTGATAACATCATTACTATTTCCATTTAATGGAAGAATACCAGCATTCAATCCCAGGAATCCGGTGTTAGCATCCTGCTTTCTCAGCAAACCTCCCGTGGCATTGGGAACACCTGGGTCACATGCCTACCTCCACTAATCAATGGGATGATGATTAGTTTTGGTCACACGGATGTGCCAGATCCCAGAGCAGACGAGTCTGGGCATAGCTTGAGAATTGGAAAAGAAAAGACACCGAATAACAAAGGACCATTAAGTTGGAAGGAAATGAACCTCCAAGAAGGCTTCTAGGATTTATTAAAAATCTGAACCTATATTCTCATCCACTCTGAGGAATTGCAGAACAAAAGTGGCAGTTCTAATTTATACCTAGCAAGACCGAACACACAAAAGGTTACAGCTCATCCAAACTCGGGTTTTAGAAGTTCTGAGAGGTCAAAGATGGCGGAGGAGTAGGGGACCCCTTTTTCACAGGTCCCCTGAGTTGAGCTGGATAGGTACCAGACCAGCCTAAATAACCACGGAATCAGCCTGAGACGCAGGAAGTTGCATCTGGATCTCTACAAATGAACATCTCCGGCGCTGAGTATTGAGGTACGAAGCGGGGAACCATGAAACCGTGCATAGATATCGGAAGATAAACGGAAGGGGGAGGGAGCCGCCGCGTTCGGGCGCCGGGCGGACAGCACCCGCAAAACAGCAGACTGAGACCGTGAGCCAGGTTCGCGCGCCACCAGGCATCTCACGGAACACCAGAATCCCCGTGCGCTCGCTGGAACCAGACTGAGACCAGGAGATTCCGGAGCGCGCATGGGGCGGCTGGCGGCTTGCGGCGTTAGAAACACAAAGGACAGAGACACGCTGGCCCTGGAAGTGAGGGCTGGGACGCCGGGTGTGGGGCGCACATCCCGGGACACTGCAGGGTTGAGCAGCACCAACAGTAAGAGAGTTAAAGTGGCCAGAATATTAGTAGAGAATGGGCCGCAATCCCTCTGTTCTGTGACAGAGGCTGAAATTCGGCCGGCTGCTCTGACTCTCAGAAGAGGCATAGCAAACCGCTAGGGAAAGCCGCCAGAGAACAAAAGCCTGGAAATACCGGCTCACAGAGTGGCCATCCCCATCCCCCCTCGCAGAGGACATGGAGACTCTACCCAAACAGGGTTGCCTGAGTCTCGGCACGGCAGGCCCCTCCCCCAGAACACAGAAGGCAGGCTGAAAAATCAAGAAGCCCACAACCCGGGCGCCTGGGTGGCATAATCATTCAGCGCCTGTCTTTGGCTTAGGGCGTGATCCCAGCGTTCCGGAAAGGAGTCCCTCATCGGGCTCCTCCGCGGGGAGCCTGCTTCTTCCTCTCCCACTCCCCTGCTTCTGTTCCCTCTCTTGCTGGTTGGCTGCCACATAAATAAATAAATAAAATCTTTAAAGAAGAAGCCCACATCCCTAAGATCCCTATAAAACAAGGGGCACGGCCTGGGACCCAGTCAATAATTTGGGCTCTGGACAACCCCGCAACCTCCCCTCATCAGAATGACAAGAAGGAGAAGCCCCCCCCAGCAAAGAAAAGACAGTGAGTCTGTGTCCTCTGCCACAGAAATAATGGATATGGATGTAACCAAAGTATCAGAAATGGAATTCAGAGTAACGATGGTCAAAATGATGATAGAATTGAAAAAACTATTAACGAAAAGGGTACTGAGAATATAGAATCCCTAAGGACAGAAATGAGAGCAAATCTGGCAGAAATTAAAAATTCCATGAGCCAAATGCAGGCAAAACTAGAGGCTCTGACGGCCAGGGTCACAGAAGCAGAGGAAAGGGTTAGTGAATTGGAGGATGGGTTAATAGAGGAAAAAAAAAATAGAAGCTGCTCTTAAAAAAATCTAAGCCCACGAATGTAGGTTATGGGAGATTATTGACTCAATGAAACGATCCAATGTTAGAATCATCGGCATCCCCGAGGGGGTGCAGAAAAACAGAGGTCTAGAAGAGATATTTGAACAAATTGTAGCTGAAAACTTCCCTAATCTAGCGAGGGAAACAAACATTCGTGTCCAAGAGGCAGAGAGGACCCCTCCCAAGCTTAACCAGGACAAACCTATGCCACGTCACGTCATAGTGCATTTCGCAAATATTAGATCCAAGGATACAGTATTGAAAGCGGCCAGGGCAAAGAAATTTCTCACGTACCAAGGCAAAGGCATCAGAATTACGTCAGACCTGTCTACACAGACCTGGAATGAGAGAAAGGCTTGGGGGAGCATTTTTAAAGCTCTTTCAGAGAAAAACATGCAGCCAAGGATCCTTTATCCAGCAAGGCTGTCATTCAGAATTGATGGAGAAATAAAGACATTTCAGAATCGCCAGTCACTAACCAATTTCGTAACCACGAAACCAGCCCTACAGGAGATATTACGGGGGGTTCTATAAAAGTAAAAAGGCCCCAAGAGTGATACAGAACAGAAAGTCACAGCCAATACAAACAAAGACTTTACTGACAACATGACATCATTAAAAGCATATCTCTCAGTACTCAGCCTTAACATTAATGGTTTAGATTCTTGCTTTATACGCCACAGGGTTGCAGATTGGATAAAAAGAAATGACCCATCCATTTGCTGTCTACAAGAGACTCATTTCAAACCCAAAGATGCATTCAGACTGAGAGTAAGGGGATGGAGTACCATCTTTCACGCAAATGGACCTCAAAAGAAAGCTGGGGTAGCAATTCTCATATCAGATAAATTGGATTTTAAACTACAGACTATAGTTAGAGACACAGAAGGGCACTATATTATTCTTAAAGGAAGTATTCAACAAGTGGATATGACAATTATAAATATATATGCCCCCAACAGGGGAGCAGCAAGATACACAAGCCAACTCTTAACCAGAATAAAGAGACATATAGATAAAAATACATTAATAGTAGGGGACCTCAACACTCCACTCTCAGAAATAGACAGAACACCCTGGCAAAAACTAAGCAAAGAATCAAAGGCTTTGAATGCCATACTCGACGAGTTGGACCTCATAGATATATAGAGAACACTACACCCCAGAACCAAAGAATACTCATTCTATTCTAATGCCCATGGAACATTCTCAAGAATAGACCATGTTCTGGGACACAAAACAGGTCTCAGCCGATACCAAAAGATTGAAATTATCCCCTGCATATTCTCAGACCACAACGCTCTGAAATTGGAACTCAACCAGAAGGAAAAATTTGGAAGAAACTCAAACACTTGGAGACTAAGAACCATCCTGCTCAGGAATGACTCGATAAACCAGGAAATCAAAAATCAAATTAAACAATTTATGGAGACCAATGAGAATGAAAATACAACAGTCCAAAACCTATGGGATACTGCAAAGGCAGTCCTAAGGGGGAAATACATAGCCATCCAAGCCTCACTCAAAAGAATAGAAAAATCTAAAATGCAGTATTTATATTCTCACCTCAAGAAGCTGGAACAGCAACAGAGGGACATGCCTAATCCACGCACGAGGAAGCAGTTGACCAAACTTAGAGCTGAAATCAATCAAGCAGAAACCAGAAGTACAGTAGAGCAGATCAACAGGACTAGAAGCTGGTTCTTGGAGAGAATCAATAAAATTGACAGACCACTGGCAAGACTTATCCAAAACAAAAGAGAAAGGACCCAGATTATTAAAATTATGAATGAAAAAGGAGAGGTCACGACGAACACCATTGAAATTGGAAGGATTATTAGAAATTTTTATCAACAGCTATATGCCAATAAACTAAGCAATCTGGAAGAGATGGAATCCTTCCTGGAAACCTATAAACTACCAAGATTGAAAGAGGAAGAAATTGATTTTTTAAACAGGCCAATTAATGATGAAGAAATTGAGTCAGTGATAAACAACCTTCCAAATAACAAAACTCCAGGCCCGGACGGTTTTCCTGGGGAATTCTACCAAACTTTTAAAGAAGAAATAATACCTATTCTCCTAAAGCTATTTCAAAAAATAGAAACAGAAGGAGAGCTACCAAACTCATTCTATGAGGCCAATATTACCTTGATCCCCAAACCAGGCAAAGACCCCCTCAAAAAGGAGAATTACAGACCGATTTCCCTAATGAATATGGACGCCAAAATCCTCAACAAGATATTTGCTAATAGAATCCAACAGCTCATTAAAAGGATTATCCATCACGATCAAGTGGGATTCATACCTGGGATGCAAGCGTTGTTCAATATTCGCAAATCCATCAGCGTGATACATCATATCAACAAGAAAAGACTCAGGAACCATATGATCCTCTCAATCGATGCCGAAAAAGCATTTGACAAAATACAGCATCCTTTCCTGATTAAAACCCTTCAGAGTGTAGGAATAGAGGGTACATTTCTCAGTCTCATAAAAGGCATCTATGAAAAGCCTACTGCAAATATTATTCTCAATGGGGAAAAGCTGAAAGCCTTCCCCTTAAGATCAGGAACTCTACAAGGATGCCCACTCTCGCCACTATTATTCAACATAGTACTAGAAGTCCTTGCAACAGCAATCAGACGACAAAAAGGGATCAAAGGTATTCAAATCGGCAAAGAAGAAGTCAAAATGTCTCTCTTCACAGATGACATATTACTCTATGTGGAAAACCCCAAAGAAGCCGCTCCCAAACCATTAGAAGTTATAGAGTAATTCAGAAACGTGGTGGGATACAAAATCAATGCTCAGAAATCAGTTGCATTTCTGTACACGAATAATGAGACCGAAGAAAGAGAAATTAGGGAATCCATCCCATTTACAATAGCACCAAAAACCATACGTTACCTTGGAATTAACCAGAGACGTAAAGGACCTATATTCTAGAAACTATAAATCACTCTTGAAAGACATTGAGGAAGACATAAAAAGATGGAAAGATATTCCATGCTCATGGATCGGAAGAATTAACATAGTTAAAATGTCCATGCTACCCAGAGCAATCTACTCTTTCAATGCTATCCCGATCAAAATACCGAGGACATTTTTCAAAGAACTGGAACAAATAGTCCTTAAATTTGTATGGAACCAGAAAAGGCCCCGAATCTCCAAGGAACTGTTGAAAAGGAAAAACAAAGCTGGGGGCATCACAATGCCGGATTTCGAGCTGTACTACAAAGCTGTAATCACAAAGACAGCATGGTACTGGCACAAAAACAGACACATAGACCAATGGAACAGAATAGAGAGCCCAGAAATGGACCTTCAGCTCTTTGGGCAACTAATATTTGATAAAGCAGGAAAAAACATCCGGTGGGAAAAAGACAGTCTCTTCAATAAATGGTGCTGGGAAAATTGGACAGCTACATGCAAAAGAATGAAACTTGACCACTCTCTCACACCATACACAAAAATAAACTCCAAATGGATGAAAGACCTCGATGTGAGACAGGAATCCATCAAAATTCTAGAGGAGAACATAGGCAGCAACCTCTACGACATCGGCCAAAGCAACCTTTTTCATGATACATCCCCAAAGGCAAGAGAAACAAAGGATAAAATGAATTCATGGGACTTCATCAAGATTAAAAGTTTCTGCACAGCCAAGGAAACAGTCAGAAAAACTAAGAGGCAGCCCACGGAATGGGAGAATATATTTGCAAATGACACTACAGATAAAGGACTGGTATCCAAGATCTACAAAGAACTTCTCAAACTCAATACACGAGAAACAAGTAAATAAAAAAATGGGCAGAAGATATGAACAGACACTTTTTCAATGAAGACATACAAATGGCTAACAGACACATGAAAAAATGTTCAAAATCATTAGCCATCAAGGAAATTCAAATCAAAACTTCACTGAGATACCACCTTACGCCAGTTAGAATGGCAAAAATAGACAAGGCAAGAAACAACAATTGTTGGAGAGGATGTGGAGAAAGGGGATCCCTCCTACATTGTTGGTGGGAATGCAAGTTGGTACAGCCACTCTGGAAAACAGTGTGGAGGTCCCTTAAAATCTTAAAAATTGAGCTACCCTATGATCCAGCCATTGCACTACTGGGTGTTTACCCCAAAGGTACAGACGTGGTGAAGAGAAGGGCCATATGCACCCCAATGTTCATAGCAGCAATGTCCACAATAGCTAAATCGTGGAAGGAGCTGAGATGCCCTTCAACAGATGACTGGATTAAGAAGTTGTGGTCCATATATACAATGGAATATTACTCAGCTATCAGAAAGAACGAGTTCTCAACATTTGCTACAACATGGACGGCACTGGAGGAGATAATGCTAAGTGAAATAAGTCAA
Organism: Ursus americanus; assembly: GCF_024610735.1. NCBI lineage: Eukaryota > Metazoa > Chordata > Mammalia > Carnivora > Ursidae > Ursus > Ursus americanus. Next base: position 102,816,910 of record NC_142129.1, on the reverse strand, counting down.
GCAGAGAAAGACAACTATCATATGATTTCTCTCATCTATGGAACATAAAAACTAGGAAGATTGGTAGGAGAAGAAGGGGATAAAGAAAGGGGGGGTAACCAGAAGGGGGAATGAAACATGAGAGACTATGGACTACGAGAAAGAAACTGAGGGCCTCAGAGGGGAGGGAGGTGGGGGAATGGGATAGACCGGTGATGGGTAATAAGGAGGGCACGTATTGCATGGTGCACTGGGTGTTATACGCAACTAATGAATCATCGAGCCTTACATCGGAAACCGGGGATGTACTGTATGGTGACTAACATAATATAGTAAAAAATCATTAAAAAAATTCTCTGATAGCTTTTCAACATTTTTCAACAGTCATTTTAAAATTTTGAACAAATCTGCCTCTTGTTATTACTCTTGGAAGTGATGATCCTATAGGACTTTTCTTCCTTTGATATGAAGAATATTTCATAATATTATAAACTATTATCAAATCTAAAAATTAAATTTTTTATAAGTACATGTATACTTGTGTTTAAGTTGGAAATAGGAAAGTATAGCCATCATTAGTTATGTAAATAACTCCTGTCTATACATATAGATGTATGGATATAAAGATATCTTACAATTTTTAAAATAAGGTATCATGGACTTGCTTTGTTATTTTTATGATTGTTGAATACATGCCTCACTGTATCCTCACAAGTCAGTTATTTATATGCGCACACTGAAACTGACTCACCCAAGATCACACAGCTAGATTACTTACTAAACTGGGTTGCAATAAAGCAACATTTAGGCCATGTGATAGATCATTTTTTTTATGTAAATTTACTCCTTAGGCATGATCTTTTGTTTTGTGATTAAATTTCCAAAGGGCATTTTTGACATTCACATTACCTTATTTCAAGTGGAAATTAATTTCCCCTTGACAAGTGTTGTGAGTTTCAAAATATCCCTGTGCACATGTTTGCTGAGAAGGTTATTTATATTACAAATGTTTGCGTCAAAGATATCTAAGCTTTTATTATGCACACATATCTTTATATACATAGTACTCATTATAAGTTTATGAGATTAGTGTTCTGTAGTGACTTTTGGAAACTAGTCTACCGCTTTATGATTATGCTGTGTGTTTCACATCCTATTTAAATGTTATTTTGGCCTTTAATTTTTAACCTTGTAAGTTTCATTACCGTGTTATACAATTTCATCTGAATAACCACGCCAAAAAAAAAAAAATTAGAGCTCTTCAGCTCTAAATTCATGTGACTGAAAGTAGCTCTCCTCGTCTTTGTTATTATGATCAGCACATTGAAACTCGAGGCAAAGTTGTCGATGGGCAGAGATCCTGAGGGCGGGAACTGCAGGCAGCTCCGTGGCAGGAGGAAAGCATCTGAATGCAGGCCCTGGCACTTCTGCAGAGGAAGTTTCTTCATTCCAAATCTGTGGAATAGACCAAAAACCCGAAGCATCTGGCAGGATATGTGGCAGCTGGAAAATCCCCTAACCACATATTTTAAAGCCCATAAGATGCTTGTGGTTTAACACGTATATGTCGTTATTCTAACATTCACTAAAATAAAATGCAATTACACATTACTGAATACTATTGATTTTCTCTTATATCAGGATAATTTCGGCTGTCTTAATTCCCTCAGATAATATCTTAGAACTCACTTGTGTGCTAAATGGTAACCCAGAGATTAATTTACATTTTTCTTTTTAGTGAAGATATAAATGAATTAAAACTTTAGAAAAAATAACCCAAGGCCCTCAAGAACTGATTATCCCCCTTGCTTTAACCTGAATTCTCCTTTTATTAAGAAAGATTCACTATTCAAGGAACATTTTATCTTCATTCATAAAATGGAGTCTTTCATTTCTGGGGACTCATGACAAATGAACAAATGAAGGGACAGATGAAGACTCATTAAGGGACTTGTTTGAATTTAAATGGGAAAAGATTTCCAATAGGTAAATTAAATATGCAGATATATGTGCATATATGTATATACATATACATATATTTGCCTGTGGTTTTCTTCAGTAAGTTAATTTATAGCTTTTTTTTTTTTTACTTTAAGGAATAGGAAATGGGTGTTTATATGAATGGGGCTTAATCTTTGCAGCAGTTCCACGATGTCTCCATTGCTTTTCACTTAAGAAAACATATCCAGCCTTTGCCCGCCTAAATCAGGATATTTCCATCAGAAGAAGGAGGAGGAGGGGAAGAAGAAGGAGGAGAACCACCTCGCCAGGTCCAGTGTGATGCCTTGTTTTACATTAAGTGTTATAGAAATCTTTACAAATGTGTGCAGCTGTTTCCCTTCAGTCAATGATAGTATTTATTCGGAGACCTCCTGCAATTTCATGGCCGATGACTCCTGTTGCCATAAACCATTCAGAGGGAAAGGAAAACCCAATAAGTAATCATTGTGCACTGAAAATGTCATTGTAAAAGTAAGGTGGCAGAGACAAGGCCTCTTGAGTTGAACTCTGAAGACCCAAACCAACTCTAATCAATCTGTTAGATTTTGTTACTCAAACTTGGGAGCATTTTTATGCCACTTGAGCCATTTAATATTATTTTAAATTGAATGCCTTTACTTTAACATGAAATACTAATTAACCATTGTTAACTCCATAAGATATTTTTTTTATCCCCTTTCCCTTCCATTGGCTATATAACAGTGATTATAGTCAGTTCTGTAAAATGCCTTGTTTTCTTCATTTTTATTAGAAAAACTAAATTAATAAACTTGAAACTTTTCATTAAAAGAAGTTCTTAAAAATTTAGTATCTTAATGTTCAAAATAAGTAACTAAAGGGTAGCATAAGAAAATTTTTAAAAAAGGGATAATCCTTGATATATAATGTGTGTGCATACATACACAAAGATGATAGGTAGATAAATGATAGATAGTCATAACATTATTAAAGCAACATTTTCTACCCTGGGATATATTTTCAAAAGAAAATAGAAACATATGCACCTAATTTTATTTATATGGTAATTTTTCACTTTTTTATATTAGGTGAAAAGGTAATAGGTTTTTTTTTGTAGAGTTTTTTCAAAAGAAATAGTTAAGGGGCACCTGGGTGGCTCAGTTGGTTAAGCATCTGCTTTAAGCTCAGGTCATGATCCTGGAGTCCCAGGATCGAGCCCTGCATCAGTCTCTCTGCTCATCAGGGAGTCTGCTTCACCCTCTCCCACTCCCGCTGCTCATGTTCTCTCTTTCTCTCTCTCTCACTCTCTCTCAAATAAATAAAATCTTTTAAAAAAATAAAAATAAAGTAAAAAAATAGTTAAAACCCATGTTAAGAAATCCCCTTTCTTTTAATATGAAAGTGACTTTTTATTTTATTCTATTTTAATTCAATATAGTTAACATACAGTGTTATATTAGTTTCAGGTGTACAATATAGTGATTCAACAATTCCATACATTACTCAGTGCTCATTGTGATAAATGTACTCTTAATCCTTGTCACCTATTTCACCCATCCCCCCACCCAACTCCCTTCTGATAACCATCAGTTTGTTCCCTGTAGTTAAGAGTCTGTTTTTGGTTAGTTACTTTTTTCCTTTGTTTTGTTTCTTAAATTCCACATATGGGTGAAATCGTATGGTATTTGTCTTTCTCTGTCTGACTTATTGCACTTAGCATTATACTCTCTAGATCCATTCATGTTGCAAATGGCAAGATTTCATTCTTTTCTATGGCTGAGTAATATTCCATTGTATATATATCCCACTTCTTTATCTATTCATCTAGTGTTGGACACTTTACGATATTTGGCTATTGTAAATAATGCTGCAATAAACATAGGGGTACATATATCTAGCTGAATTGGTGGTTTTGTATTACTGCATCATATGGTAGTTCTATTTTTAATTTTTTGAGTAACCTCCCATGTCTTCTGCCCATTTTTAATTGGATTATTTGTTTTTTTGGTGTTGAGTTGTATCAGTTCTTTATATATTTTGGATACTAGCCCTTTGTTGATTATGTCATTTGTAAATACCTTCTCCCAGTCATTAGATTGTCTTTTAGTTTTGTTGGTCATTTCCTTTGCATTTCATTTTGATGTAGTTCCAATAGTTTATTTTTGCTTTTATTTCCCTTGCCTTAGGAGAAATATCTAGAAAATGTTGCTATGGCCAGTGTTAGAGAAATCACTGCTTGTGCTTTCTTCTAGAATTTTTATGTTTCAGGTTTCACATTTAGGTCTTTAACCCATTTTGAGTTTATTTTTGTGTACCAAGTAAAAAAGTGGTCCAGTTTCATTCTTTTGCATAGAGATTTCCCAACATCATTTGTTGAAGAGACTCTCTTTTACCCTTTGCATATTCTTGCCTCCTTTGTCAAAGATTAATTGACCATATAATTACAGGTTTATTTCTGGGCTCTCTATTCTGTTCCATTGATCTATGTGTTTATTTTTATGCTGATACCATACTGTTTTGACTACTACAATTTTGTAGTATAACTTGAAATCTGGGATTGTGATACTTCCTCTTTGTTTTTCTTTTTCATGATTGCTTTGGCTATTCAGGGTCTTTTGTGGTTCCATACAAATTTTAGGTTGGTTTGTTCTACTTCTGTAAAAAATGCTGTTGGTATTTTTATAGGGTTTGCATTTAATGTGTAGATTTCTTTGGGTAGTATGGACATTTAAACAATATTTGTCCTTCCAATTCATGAACATGGAATATCTTTCCATTTGTGTTGTCTTTGATATCTTTTACCAATGTTTTCTAGTTTTCAGAGTATAGACTTTCATCACTTTGGTTAAGTTTATTCCTAGATATATTTTTTAAAGATTTACTTATTTATTTGCCAGAGAGAGAGCACAAACAAGGGGGAGGAGCAGAGGTAGAGGGAGAAGCAGGCTCCTCACTGAGCAAGAAGCCCGATGTGGGCCTCCATCCCAGGACCCTGGGATCATGACCTGAGCCAAAGACAGACGCTTAACTGACTGAGCCACCCAGGGGTCCCTAGTTCTAGATATTTTATTATTTTTGGTGCAATTGTAAATGGGATTATTATCTCAATCTCTCTTTCTGCTGCTTTATTGTGTATAGAAACGTAATGGATTTTTGTATATTGATTTTTATATCCTGTGATCTTACTGAATTCCTTTATTAGTCCAATAGATTTTTGGTAGTCTTTTGGGTTTTCCGTATGTGGTATCATAAGACATTCCTTTCTTCTGAGAGGAACTGAAATAATCATCATACTTGTGTTTTCTATAGCTAAATCATTCCTTAGTTCTATTTTCTCTCACACAAAGCATTGGGTTATTTTCCTTAGAGAAGATAGGTTTTTTGTTTTGTCTTAGTTTCATTATTAAGCAATTGAGAGAATCACTTGTATTCTCTGTATCTCAGTCACCAGATGGATCTTCTCAGATGATGATTATTCCCCAAAGTTGGTGCATGGTTACAGAGATGTTAAGGAGTGAAGGGACCATACCTTCTATTTTTTGTAACTCCCAGAATTTCCAGTTCAGATTCCTGTATCTAAAGAGAGTGCAATTTCAAAGCATCCCAATGATATTGTGCTAACTAGCTTTTTGTGCTGTTTTAACTTCAACTAGTGCTTATTAGGTCTGTAGGAAGCTCTATTTTTAAAAACGACCTTTTGCCATTCCAGTATGAACTTCCCCAGATGGAGTTCTTCATCCCCTCTCAAAAATAATCATACTTACTTCTCTACTGTTGTTGATAGTTCCATTTGTCTCTCCTCTCTGCAACATCATTTCATTTATTTATCGATAACCTAATATTTCAGGTCCAGTTTGCAGTTTTGAAAACACAAAGATGAATGGGCCATATTCTCTGGCTTTAAAGAATTCATGGAATAGTCAGAACCAAAACACATGGTCAAAATCCAATACTGTAAGGATGATGGCATGTGTAGATCAAGGGGTATGATGGGAACAAGGATGCAGAATACAAACCAAGATTTGAATAATCAGGAATTGCTAAGTAAAATCACCAGTTGTGTTTTAAAGAATGAAGAGTAATTATTCAAGTAAGGCAGAAGGAGGAGATAGGGCATTCTAAACTAAGGATAAAGCTTTTCTTTCTCTTTTTTTTAATGAACATGAAGTACAGAGCTTGTATCGAGTATAAAAAATTGCACATATAACTAGTGTATCAAATCCATCCTCCTTGGAATGAAAGTATACATGACCCTGATCCTCCTCTTATTATTCTTTATATTCATTTGATGAAGCTAATCATTTCTCTTTTCTCCAGCTGAAACTCAGATGGAGTTTCCCTCATGATTTTTCCAGTCAGTTCCTTCAGTCAATTATTAAAATGCCCAGTCCCATAAAATAGTCAAGATTCCTAGTTGATTTAAAGTTAAAATTTCCCTTTCCCATCTTTTTCTTCCAGTTGAAGAAGGGGATGTGGAAGTATCTTCTCTTTTGCACATAATATAGGAAGATTGGAGTTAATTCAAAGGATATGTAGAGTCATTGAAAATACCTGATCATAACCATAGTATAGTTATATTTCAGTTTGTAACTATGCTTTGTTTAGAGAATGGATTTAAAGAAATAAGACCAGAGGCAGAAGAGAACAAAGGAGATTTCCCCCCCCCCCAATTACCCATGATAGATCTAGTAGTGATGCAGAAGAAAGAAAAGGGAAACTAAGAAAGTAAAATCTGTGTTCACTGGGTGATTGTTTAGATGTGAGTGGAGAAGAAAAATGTGAGTTCAAAGGTAAATCTCAGTTTCCATATTGGATGGGATGGGTGGAATCTGTTGTTTCTGTGGAGGTATACAGAAGGTGGAGTTTTAGACAAGATGTTAAGCTCAGTTTTAAATGTGTTGACTTCAAGGTGCATATGAGACAAAGTGAAGATGGCCATTGGACCCTTGTATCTATTACAGAAGTCTCAAGTAGAGAATGATTATGGTTGAAAACTTTACTATAGATAGTTATAAATGTAGATATAAGTACATGGAGTATACATATACATAAGATCTATGTATCTATACTTTTTTCTAGAATTTCCATTTGGTTCTTCAACGAACATTTCAGTTTATCTGCTAAGATTTATGTGTTTAATCATTATGTGTGTATTTTAATTTACATACTGAGCCTAGTTATTATAAATGCTTTTAAAATCTTGTCTGCTAATTACATATGGATCATCTCAGAAACCCCAGTGATTGCTTGTTATTGCTGAAATAGTTTGAGAAATTACTCATATGATAGAATTTATCATTTAAAGTCTATAATTTAGTGGTTTTTAGTATATTTATAGAGTTGTTCATTGATTGCCTTTTATTCTGAGTATTAGTTACATTTTAAGGTTTCTTTGTATAGCTAATAATATGGGATTATATCCAACATTGTGAATGATGCCTTACAGAGACACTGGATTCTGATATATTCTATATCTGTATGTATAGACATACACACACACACACACACACACACACACACACACACACATGGCTAAAGTGATAGTTAAATCCACAGAATGGGAAAAACAAGTAGTCAAAGGAAGAAGACACACCTGGGCAATGCCAATGTGTATAATGAGTGGTCTACACAAAGAAGACAGAATTACAAATATCATATACGTTTGCTAAAACTTATTGTAAGTGCATTCATCCTTCCAGAAATTAAAAGAAAATGCAATATAAATAAATTAAAAAAAACAAACAAACAAAAAAAAACCTTCCTTTTAAAAAAATGTCTATGACTGCCTGATAAATCTGGATTACTCCTTTTTTTGGTGGGGGGGGCAGTGAAGGGAGTGTTGGTAACTATGTTGTGATCAACATCTTTTCATTCTCTGCTCCCTGCTTAGCCATTTAGGATGCAGGGTTTCTGCCAGAGTTATAATGCAGGTGTTCTCTAGCACATTATCATTCCATGATTATGTATACAGACCTTAGATTTACCTCTGTTTCTGGAACTCTCTGTCATTAGGAATATAAGTTTATCACTTTGACCTTTATCTGTGATGGAGTTTTGTTGAAATCCCCACCATAAATCATACTGGTGTTAACTATTTGTTTTAAAGTCTTTAGGGCCATTATTTTATAAATGGAAATTGAAAGCATCTTTATCTCAATTAAATGAGGTACACATTTTTGTATATGAGAAGAGATATTTAAAGTCACCTAACAGAAATCTTTGAGTAAGATTGGGATAAGTCAACTCCTTTTCTGGTTGAGTAAGTATTGTCAGCTTTATTGTTACTACTAAGAATTTTATCAGCTTAGAACTTGAATTTTGATTTTAACCATGTTTTCAGAAGAAATTTATATCTTTTCTCCTATAATTTTTTGAATGAATTATTGTAAAATGAAGTATTTACTGATTGAGCTATAATAATGGCATCTACTATTTATATAGCACTTACGATAATTTTGTTCAAGTATTTAAGGAATAAAATACCAAATTTAACAATAAATACAGAAATATCGAAGTTCACTTGTATCCATATCAGGTATAGAAGATCTGGGATGGATGGATAGATAGATAGATGATAGATAGATAGGCAGATAGGCATAAATGAAACAATGAGAGAACCAGTCTATTTCTCAAACTGGTAAGTAGTATTTCCAGACCACAGTGTTATAACTGACTGAAAACTGGTACTAAGGAGAAGACTAAGACCTTATTATTGTATTTTTTCCAACTGTATTGAGATATAATTGACATATAACATTGTATAAGGTTAAGATGTACAAGGTGATTATTTGAACACATATTTTGTGAAATGACTACTATAATAAAGTTAGTTAACACCTCCATTATCTCACATAATTACCATTTTGTTTTTGTGGTGAGAACACTTAAGATCTACTCTCTTAGCAACTTTGAAGTGTATAACACAGTATTGCTAACTGTAATCATCATTAGATGCCCAGAATTTATTAATCTTATAACTAGAAGTCTGTACTCCTTGACCAACTCTTCCCATTTCCCATCCTGTGGCAACCACCATTCTATTCTCTGATTCTGAATTTGGCTTTTTCAGATTACACATATGAGTATTTGTTTTTCCCTGTCTGATTTATTTTACTTAGCATAATGTCCTCAAAGTCCATATAGGTTGTCATACGTGGCCAGATTTCTTTCCTTTTTATGTTTGCATAATATTCCACATTGATCAATTTATATGGAATATATATATATTCCATATATATGTATATATATATATATATATATATATTCCATATATATGTAATATATATATATATATTCCATATATATGTATATTTGCTATGTTTGCATAATATTCCACATTGATCAATTTATATGGAATATATATATATTCCATATATATGTATATATATATATTCCATATATATGTATATTTGCTATTTTTCTATCCATTCATCTATTTATATGGAATATATATGGAATATATAAATATATATATGTGTATTTGCTATTTTTCTATCCATTCATCTCTCATTGCTCTAGGCTGTTTCTATATCTTGGTTATTGTAAATAAGGATGCTATGAACACAGGAGTGCAAATATCTCTTTAAGATAGAGATTTCATGGGGCGCCTGGGTGGCACAGCAGTTAAGCGCCTGCCTTAGGCTCAGGGCGTGATCCCGGTGTTACGGGATCGAGCCCCACATCAGGCTCCTCTGCTATGAGCCTGCTTCTTCCTCTCCCACTCCCCCTGCTTGTGTTCCCTCTCTCCCTGGCTGTCTCTATCTCTGTCAAATAAATAAATAAAATCTTTAAAAAAAAAAAAAGATAGAGATTTCATTTCCTTTGGCTGCATGCCAGAAGTGGAATTGCTGGATCATATGGTAGTTCTATTTCTAGTTTTTTGAGGAAACTCTAAACTGTTTCCCATAGTGTTTGAACCGATTTACATTCCTGCCAACAGTGTATGGGGGTCTTCCCTTTCCTCCACATCCTCACCAACACTTGTTACCTCTTTTCTTTTTGATGACAGCCATTCTAACAGATGTGAAGTAATATCTCATTGTGGTTTTGATTTGCATTTCCCTGATGATTAGTGATTTTTTTCCACGTAACTCTTGGCCATTTCCTCAATTATATGTTAACCCAATAGAAAGACAAAGCTAATGTGTGAAATGAAAGACAATTTCTGTTAAACTCTGTGGAAACAACTATAAGAACAACAGAAGACTAGACTTCATTTTTACTGAAAATCTAATTGCTGAGAGCTTTCACATTCATTCTCTTATTTAATCTTCACAAGAATGCTCTGTGGCGACATTATTAAGGCCATTTTGTAGGTGAGAAACTAAGAAACCTGTGCTAATTCACAAACATGACTCAAATCCAGATTTATCTCATTCAAAAGCCTGTGATCTTTCCATTATTCCACGGAAGTAGTGGTGAAGGACGCAGACTATAGTTTCTTTGCTCTGTTTTTCACATGAAAGTAGATTCTGCATGCTAATTCTGTTTTGTATCAGTGGAGCTCCTTTAGGTGGCATTATTTTACATTTGTAAAGGTTAAAGTAATCCGGTTTTTCCGGGGGGGGGGGAACTTTTCTCTTTCCAAGGATGGGTGATAACACTCTCAATTTAACCCAGAAGTAGTAGACCAGGAAGATTTTACATAACACAACTTCCCAGCTTTGCCAACCATGGATATCTTTAGGAAAGTTAAGTCAAGATTTAGACCTCAAATATATAATCCCACTATGAAGTTTCAGACTTCTAATATGAGGTTTCAGAATTTCTAATACATGTTCAAGCAAATGCAGATAACTCTATTTTTTCCTTGCAGAAAACAAAATTGTGATGGTCATAAAAACAGACTGCGTTATGCACTTTTTATACCACTCATAGAATCTAATAATATGCTAAGAGAGTAAAAGTTATGGTAGTTGCTAAATAAGTCTGGAGGCAAGAGCCTCACCACTATCTAACCAAATAAGTATTTTACATTAAAGATCTTCAAGCCAGGCAGGAACTGTAGACAATCATGAAATGCTATTGGTGAGAAACGTAGGCCTGTCTCATATGTCTAAACTTGGAGTTATCTTTCTCACCCAAATATATGTAGTTATTTTCCATATTTTTCTTTTCAAACTATTGTTACCATCAAAACATACTGAATACATACAGAGCTTGGTAGCCTCGCCAGAAGTGCTGCAAACGATGAAGAGTTCAAGGTTTCAAGAGGTGGTTTATACCATTGAAAGGTGTTAATAATTTTTAGAGCAAACTAGGCCTGAAGACATCTCAGATCACACTACGTGGTAACTTCAGTATCCCCTAAAAATAGTGACGGAGCCAATCTCAGGGGACATTCAAGATTTGCCTCATTTGTAAACACTATCTGGACTATGTGTTTAGAGTGAATAAGAGATTGATGTTTACAGACTTCTGTTAGATGCCTCTCCAACTAGATTATACTGCTTATTATCATCACCCTTAAGATGTTTTTAAGTCAACTTTTAGAGAAAAACTGATCCATTTGTTCAACACATATATATTTTTTAAATTTTTATTGAAATTCCAGTTAACATATGGTGTAATATTAGTTTCAGGTGTACAATTTAGTGAGTCAACACTTACATACAACACCTGGTGCTTATCCCCAGGGCATGTCTTAATCCCCATCACCTGTGTAATGCATTCCTGCACCCTCAACACATATTTTTGAGCACTATGAAATAAACCTTAATCTCAGTGCAAGAGATACCACAGAGAACAAGATACACAAAGTTCACAGTCTCATAGGGTTTATGTTCTCATGTAATACCCATGTCTGCATCGTGTCTTCACTGAAAGTCAGTATTTATTTTTATTGACTGATATTATAAATATCTTTAACAAAATATATCAAGTGAATTATAATGAAAGAAAATTAACTTTTGTCACCTCATTGGTATATGATATTGATCAATGAATAAGTGAATTAATTATTTTCATCAAATATGACTGTTATTAACATAGTTCTACTTTCATTTTAGGTTTGGAGTACGAGTCAAAATTTACATGCATGCTGGATTTTACTAAAACTATAACCTCATTTGTGGCAATTAGTTTCATGTAACATCCAGGTTCTACTAAAGGACATTCTGGAAGGTATTCTGACAAAGAGTGGAGCATTACTTGTTTTCATCTGACCGCTAATAATCAAATTCCAGCCAGTCTACAAACTTTGGTCAAAAGTAAGTGTCACTTAATTGTCTAATAAATTATTTTCTATGGTGTTTCTTCCCCTTATAGTTGTTTTTTTTCCTCACTATGAACTTTTCCCGCTTTTCAGTTTTTCCTTATCTTAGTAGTCAAGTTAGTGTTATAGGAAGGGTGTATTTCTTAACTGCAACCCAAAAGACTAAAAATAAGACTGACAGTGGAATTCTTAATAGAAATTTTTTTTAAAAATGGCAATTATCATTTTAAACAAAATAATTTAAAATATATAATTCTATGCCCACTGAGAATATCCTTCAAAGTAAAGGTGAAATAAAGACATGTCCACAAAATTATAGTGAAGAGAATTCACTAGTAGTAGATAGATACTAAAAGGAAGTCTTCAAGAAGAAGGAAAATACTCCTAGAAATAAATACAGAAAAGAGTAAAAGTGCTAAAAAAACTAAAGAATGGAAAAACATGTTATTTCAGCAGTATCCAAAAGAAGTCTTATGTAGTTATGCCAATGTCAAATAGGGAATATTTTAAGGCAAGAAGTATCACTAGAAATAAAGAGAAAGCAAAAAAATAAATAGAAGAAAAACATTTCATAATGAAAAAGGTCAATCTGCCAAGAAGATTTAATAATTCTAAAATTGTGTGCATCCAACAATATAAGTTCCAAATATATACAGAACAAAGTGGCAAAAGTAAAAGGTGGAGTGCAAAAATCCACAATGAAGAAGATTTTAACACACATTTCTCATAACTAAGTCCAAGCAGGAAAAAAATTCAATAAGCACATAGAAGATCTATAGAAGTTATTAAGATATTTACCTAATTGATATATATGAAGTGCTGCAGAACAAAATAGATGAAAGCACAGATTCTCTTGACATTCACATGAACATTTATCAAAGAGTATTGTAAAAAAATTTTATATAGACTGGAGTAAAAAGAAAATCTCAACAAATGTTAAAGTACTAGATAATTCAGAAAGTCCTTTGATCACAATGTAGTTAAACTGGAATTCAGTCATAAAAGATGACTAGAATATGTCCTTATATTTGAAAATAAAGCTATATATTACTAAATAATCCACAGATCAAGCGTTATACAGTAAAGCTATATATTACTAAATAATCCACAGACAATATTTTGAACTGAATTACAATTTTTTAAAAATCTAGTATTGCCTGCAGAGGCAGGCAAAATTGTTTAGACAGAAGGTATTACATTAAATGTATATATACAAAAAAAGAAAGGCTAAAAATGATTATTCTAAAGGAGTTAGATAATATCAATTCTAAGAAAATGGAAGAAAAACATAAAGAGCAGAAATTAAAATTTAAAATCTATGGAACACTAAATAGTCAATAAAAGTATTAAACAGCCAAAAGTTGATTTCTCTATAAATTATAGACTAATAGATTTGATACACTCCTAATAAGATCTACTAAGAAGGGCATCTGTGTAGCTCGGTCAGTTAAGCGTCCTACTCTTAATCTGGGCTCAGGTCATGACCTGAAGCTTGTGAGATCAAGCTCTGTGACAGGTCTGTGCTCAGCATGGAGTCTGCTTGAGATTCTCGGTCTCCCTCTTCCTATGCCCCTCCCCCACCCTTAATACTATAATCTGTGTGACTATACAGATAAAGGAAGAAATGTTTTCTCTAAACAAAACTTCGTTCAAGCTAAAAGACATCACAGACCACCTACAAAAAGAACAAAAAACAAAAACAAAAAAACCCCAAAAACCAAAAAAAACCCGAAAATAGTTTAAATTATGTTCTGTTTCAAGAAAACAAAGTAAGAGATTCATCTAGCATTCAGCAGTTAGAGATTAGGAATATAATAATAAAATTATTTATGGAAATCTGTATCAAAAACTGATTTTCAACCTTTCCAATTTCATGGCGGTCTCATAAATAGCTACTGTATTTTCATCCTTGCAGATGCGAGAATGCTCGATGCCTATCAAAAAGGAATGATGAGGCAGAACAGACAGATGAATTAGGGAAGTCTTTTGAAAAAACAAATCAATACGAAAGACTTTCTTTAATAATAGAGTGTAAATCCAACCAGGAAGGCAGTTGTGCCAGAGCCGCCTTGGAATTCCCCCAGGAAAGACAAGGCAAGAAGGAGTCAACACTTTAGGCTCAGCTGGTTCGAATTACTCTGGTGCGTCTGGGGCCACAGAGGTGGTCTCTAGTTGCCTGAAACCCATTCAGGGCAGAGAAAGCACCGGACTCTGCATCTTCAGCTCCGCACTTGCACCTGCATTGGGGAGCAGCTGTGGCTCCGCCTCCTTCCGGTCGGAGCGTAAATAGCCGGTTGCCGAAGCTGCGTCATGTGGCGTGCCCGTCTCGTTCATCCCACTTCCTGTCCTGCTGTGGATGTTTCATAGCACGTCACAGAGACAAGGGTGAGTGCATTGTAATAAGGGATTTGGGGAGAGGGGGACCACGTTCATTCATGAGCTTTTGTGAACGTATATTGCTATAATGATGCTATTTTATTACTGGGTACTGCTGTGTCTCTTCCGGTGCCTCCTGTAGGCATTGAGCTTTGTCAGAGGGGCTTAGGCATAGGAAAGGGCGTCATGTCCACGGGGTTCGGTACTCTCCATGGTTTCCGGCACCGCTGCGGTCCTGGCACATGTGCTCCCCAGCAAGGGGACACGACTGTACGGGCGTGGGAGGGAGAGCTGGGTAAGACATAGTTGGGGCACGGACAGTGCACTGCTTGGTGTGTACGTGAAAACGTGCTTGTGGGAAAGTTGTCATTATCTTCAGATATCCTCTAGCTCCGGGAAGGGCAGTCTCTTCCCGGGTCTGAAAGCTCCCAAGAGAGGTCAGAACGTCATAATATACAGAAAATAACCAAGAACAATTAATACACATACCGAGTGTTGACAAGGGTGTGGAGGAACTGGAATTCATACATTTGGGAAGACATTTTGGTAGTTGCTTTACAATGTAAACATTTACCTGCTTTGTGACCCAGTGATTCCACAGTTAGGGGTCTCTCTACCCAAGGGAAGTGAAAGTGTAACTCCATACAGATATTTGTACACTCGTATGATGTATATAGCTGGTGTATTTCGGATAGCCAGGATTTTGTAAACCATCTAAATGTATGTCAGCAGGTGAGTGAATGAACTGATGGTGGTAAAGTCATGTAATGGAATACTGTTTGTTAACACAAAGGAGCAACAAGTGAATGTGCACGTGAATGAACAACACCATGAATGAGTCTCAGAATAATTACGCTGAAAGAATCCAGTGCATGCCATATGTCTATATTTCATATAATTCTAGAATTCTTATAAATTTATGTAAAATATATGTAAAATTGTAGAAAATGCAATCTAGGATGACAGAAAAATGTTCAGTGGTTTCATGGGGATGGGGTGAGTGTTAGGGAAATGTCAATGGCAAGGGGATCATGTAACTCTTTGAAGTGATGCATTTGTTTGCTATTTTTGTTGTCAGTTTCCTGATTGCAAATTTTATTAGTTTCCTAGGGCAACTATAATAAATTACCACAAACTGGTTGGCTTAAAGTAACAGAATTTTATGACGTCAGTTCTGGAGACTAGGAGTTCAAACTCAATGTGTTCCAGGGTCATGCTTCCTCTGAGGTCTCTACGGGAGGATCCTTCCTTGCTTCTTCCAGTCTGTAATAGTCCTGGGTGTTTCTGGCTTTGGGGCAACATCCCTGCAGTCTCTGCCTCCATCTTCATATGGCCATCTTCCCTGCATCTGTGTCTTTTTCCAAAGTTCCCACTTCTTAAAGGAAGGGGAAAATGAAGGGGGGGGCATCAGAGGGGAGACAACCATGAGAGACTATGAATTCCGGGAAACAATCTGAGGGTTTCAGAAGGGAGGGGGGTGGGGGATGGGTTAGCCCGGTGATGGGTATTAAGGAGGGCAGGTATTGCATGGAGCACCGGGTGTTATACACAATGAATCATGGAACAGTACATCAAAAACTAATGGTGTACTGTATGGTGACTAACATAAAAAAAAACATAAAACACTAGTCATATTGGAATTCCAATACGACCTCATATTAACTAATTACATCTGCAGTTACCCTATTTCCAAATAAGGTCACATCCTGAAGAAACAAATATTTCAACATATCTTTTTAGAATTTGACCAATATATGTTTATTTACATACTCAGAACTTATCAAATTGTATCCTTCAACATGTGTGGTTAATTGTATGTCAATTAAACCTCAATAATCTGTTCAAAGTTGCTGAAAAGAGAGTCCTATAAGCAATACACTACAGTAGGCCAAATTCTAGATCAGAATTTTTACAAAAAAAAAAAAAACCAGCATAATAAGAATAGGCTGTGTATCATATGAAGGAAATTGAAAGAAACATTCAAGACACCGGAGTCATCCCATTAGAAGTTCCCTCAGGAGAGAAGAGAATGCTGTCAGGAAGATGAAGCATCATGATTTTATCCACAGGGTGTCCATTACATGGGTGAAGTGTGGCAGGCTTACTGCTTAGAAGACATTCAGTTAAAAAGGGTCATAGGCAACACCAAGTTTTGAAAGTACAAAATAATAGCTATGTTTTCAAAGTTTAAAGGGTCCTTTAAATTTACAGAAATGTGTTTCAAATACCCACCCAGAGGAAGGAAATAGGAGCATTGGCATATTTAAGTATCTTTACAAATTAACATATTCAAATGTTAATTAAAATTCAAATAAATAGATTTAATAAGAAAATGTATATTTTAAAATAAGAGATTTAAGCACGGTGGCCATTGAAATAATTTTCATATAAATTTCTGAATACATTTTAGAAATTGGCAGAGTGAAATTTAAAATAGCTTTTATTTGATTCAAAAATTGTATTTCTTTTAGTAGGGTACATTCGAAGACTAAAATATATTGTTGAATATGACTTAATTAGACAGTACCTGCAGTGATTTAGTACAATTTTTTTCTTACACTGGACATAGAAAAATAAGAAAAATCAAATATAATTATGTTTTCTGGTATACAAACCTATTCAAAACTGCATCTAGATTCATTTTCTAGAAACACTTGAAATAGGGGAAAGATTTCTTCTGAAAATTGCTGAATTTTTAAAATCATTATTAGCATTTCTGCCCATTAATAATTACCAAACCCTTTTTTTCCCTTCAAGACCTCCTCTGTTCTAATTTTATGATGTTACTCCTAAAATCTTTGTGTATCTACTAACCTAGTTCTTGGGCTGGTAGTGAATTTATTTTCTAATTACAGGTGGCCTGGTTTAGGTCAGACAGTGATGGGTCTCCACCTATATTTTGAGTCAGGAATGAAGTCTTATCATCCTGGTGTGCTAACATGGAGTACAGTGAGCTATCCAAAGATACACTTTTTTTCCTAAATGAATTGAAGCCAAGGGGATGAGTGTCTAGCTCTCATTTGGTTGGAGGTCTAGTGTGGAACCATGCTGAGCTGATCACTGAATGAGTCTTTGTGGAACATCCTTCCATGTGCCACTTTCACTGGACAAAAATCCCTTGGGGGTTACATGAGAATAAATGGAAAAAAGTATTTTACCTTTATTAGTCTTATGAGACTAAATTTTCGATTCAGCATTATTTTCTTTTCCTAGTTCTTCTAAACTTTAGTGATCATGAAAGTCAATTTGTTCCACTTCTCATTCATTTACCAATGGAAAACAATCCTTAGGGGCCCTTTTAAGATTACATTAAATGTAGTTATCTGGTTTCAAGTGAGTAAGACCCTAATTACTTTTGAAAGAAGGTGCCTGAATGATATACCTTCAACCTACATCCAATTTGTTTTACTCAGACAACCATCAAGGAAAACATTCAGTGACAGAAATACAATGTGTAGTCTAATTTGGTATGGAATGAATATTTTCTGCAAGGCTAATTACAACCTCCTGGAAAAAAAGACTAATCTCTTGTCACTGACACAGTAGGTCAATAACTATATTTACATTCCCCATTGGCACCTGCTATGTTTTCTGGTAATCAACTCACCAGTAGATAGGACATACTTACCATGCAAAATGTGGTTTTAAATGTACTATTACATTTTATTTTTTTATTAAAACATTTTTAATTTAAATTCAATTAATTAACATGTAATGTATTATTTGTTTCAGGGATACAGTCTGTGATTCATCAGTCTTATATAATACCCAGTGCTCATTACAACACATACCCTCTCCAGTGTCCATCACCCATGTACTATTACCTTTTATTTATATCTATTTTTCAAAGCAAGCACATAAGCTAAACTACTTATTTTCATTCATTAATTAAATTTAGGTACAGAGAACTCATGAATTCATCTAAACAAAACATAAATTACAACTAGCGCTAAGACTAAGCAAGTTTTATTGCAGCAAATACTGCTATAAAATCTGCAGTTTAGTGTGAAACTGTGATTAATGCCCATGTTTGCCAGGTAATACCTAGGGAAGTTGTTTGGTGGGGTTGTTTGTTTGTTTTTATTGACATTGGATTTCTAGTCCTTGTCTATGAGAAATTGAAAGATTTTTATATTTCTTTTATTTTTGCTTGTTTATATTCTTTTTACTTTTTCTGGTTTAGTCTCACAGACTGATTTGGTCTTACAGCCAGCAATCATGTGTGAATGTACGTCTGCATGATAGCAAAGGAGTGACTTTTCCTTCCTTTGAGTATTAACCTTAATGTGTCTTATTTTAGTTTTCGTTTTCCCTTGGGCAATGTTCTGAGTGCATACTTGACGTCTACAAATTCTCTTGCAAAACTACATGTGGCTCCTTTCAGATTGAGTCTTCCCCTCCCCACCCTCCCAAAGATAATTTCAAAAATTTGATCAGAAGTCATAAACTGGCAGCCTGTTAGCCAAATTCATTCAGCAGATGTATTTCTATTGCAATGACTGTTGTGAGTTGTATTGTTTTGTTTTTACCTCTGTAGTATTTTTTAATTGAATAACTTTTAAAAATCGGGAAATTTCATGTAACCTGGCTTTTGAAAATTGTGGGATTTGCCAACATGGAGTTCACTTTCTACAGGGAAGAAATCTTCTGGAGTCGAGTCCTTTTAGCCATGGCAAGTACACATCAGTTTACCATAGATTTCAACAATTATGATTTTTCTTATCTTGGGCCGTTTCATTCATGTATTACTTGCTTGGTCCAAGTAGCCATTTGAGAGTGTAATATGTGATTAATATGCATTCAAAGAGCATATATATTGGAGTACCATGCTTGTGCTTATGGCTACAGTTTGGCTTAGTTTCCACTAAATGACGTAGCTGCTTGACAGACAAAAGCAGTGCTCTGAGAAAGCGTCCTTTATATGGTCATAGTTTACTAAAATTCAAAGTGTTTTACCTATATAAAAATAGCTGTTTATTAAATATAAAGGCAAATATGGATAAAACATATATACATTTCCATTACAAGACAAAATGACGTTAAAGCAAAATGTGAGGGGCGCCTAACCCCGCAGTTGGTTAAGCATCTGACTGGCTCTGGGCACAATCTCTGAGTCCTGGGATTGAGCCCCCACATCAGGCTGCATGCTCGGTGGGGAGTCTGCTTCGCCCCCTCTCCCGTTGCCCCTCCTGCTCACTCTCTCTCTGTCTCTCAAATAGTCTTTTAAAAATAAAAGAAAGCAAGATGTGAAAATAAAAAGATATAAGTCTAGTTTTAACTTGCCCACTATGAGTGAAGTTTGTTTTTTCTTACTGGTTTATGAAGACAGATTTACTTTCAAGTACACCTTGGCTATATACAGCCCTGGGGCAAGTCTTGTCTCTCTCCCCTATGCAGTAGTTCTTCTGCTGTTAGCCAAGTGCCAGAACCCACCCACAGAGAACACAACAGTACCGGTTTTACCTCTGAATCTCAGAACTGAGACCAAGTCCTCACTGAATCTGTAGGGACTGAGCTGTGTCTCATTCTTCTCCTGTCGTCTGACTCAGAAGCTGCCCTTCAGGGTGGTAGCTGAGCCCACTAAGGTTGGCATGTCATACCAAGTCCGCCATCTTCTTGCTGTCTCTCTCTCCAGCTTCTCTTTGTGCCTTATCCCAGTGCTCCGCTCTCTTTACCCTGAATGCTCACATGAAATCTAAACCCTTCCAACCCTACATCTTCCATTGTTACATTTCTAAGTAGCAAAGCATCAAAACACAGCCGTTTCTCGAGAAGTTTTTAATGATACTCTCCTGTATGCTTTAAACAGGATTAAACAGTGTTAAACAATTTTTTAAAATTCGGTGTAATTTTTTTTTAAAGCATTTCCTACTTCATCTTTCCCATAGTGCTAAGGGATGTAGGGACACAGCTGCAATCTTCATTTGCTCCAGCTCTACCTTTGTTGTTATTGTTGGGTTTCCCCAGATGCCTCCTCCTGTCTACAGTGGCTCTCCCTACTACTTTTCATAATGAGTTTGGTTTTAGTATTCTCTGTAGGTGTCACCGATGTCCTAAGTGGCCTTGAGAAGAACTCCATGAAAGGAGAGGATGTCTGAAGTGGAGGAGAAAGGGACGCCATTGAAGTTAATCACACGTGATGGCGATTCAACCTTCCTGTAATTAGTATTAGTTGCTAGAATGAAGCTGAGAGTAGAGAGGAAGACAGTGATCCTTTCGTAAAATCACAATATAGGTAAAAATACAACTTTATTTCTATCAGGACAAGGTGTACGTAGAAACATCACATAATCCCTGATACTTCGTGTAGCTGATGAAGTGAAATATGCCTGATGTCAAATCACCACTTCAGCACATGTTTTCAATATGTGTTTTCATCTAGAACTTTTATTTCTTGAAATCGAGGTGTCAGGGAGTGGCCAAGCAGGATGATTAGCTCAGATCATTTAAGGAGTAGACCTTGGGCAACCTTGTTAACATTTTGAAGATAATTTTTTTTTAAATATAGCTTTATAATAATGTGGATTGAAATAATAGAAGCACTTCATTTAAAAAATCGAACATATCTGTACTTTAATGATTTTTCTTCAGTATTGCAAATTAAATTTTTATTTGTAGAATTTAGTAAAAGCAGAGTGGGGCATAGTACTTAAGCCTACAGTCTTATTCAAATTAAAATACCCAGATCTTTTAATTGATTATATCACTTAGAAAGGGTGTGATCTAATTAGTAACGTTGTTGTGCCTGGTTTTCTGATTTGAGAGATGGAAATGATAATAGTCATATATTAATACTAACTTAATGAAAAAAGAGGCCTTGCAGATGGGAAATACTCCTATCCATTTGACTAATGCCCTGATTTAGTTAATTCTAGGTCCTTCTTGCAATTAACAGATATTTACCAGCACGTAGGTGTTCTGGTGCCTGCTATGGAACGTGTACTGGGTAGACCTCCCATCTCTCCTCATGTGACTGCCTGGTAGGTGGCAGGGTAGAGGAGCCCCTTATTACTGGGCTGCAAAGAGGAGTTCATGGGGAATTTGGCGTTGACAAAGCAGTTACTAAGAATTTCTTATCTTCCAATCCCATGTCAGTTCCCACGGTTTATTGTCTCCGGTCAATATTATTTGCTGTGGATTAGGTACACGTGGCTTTTATTGTTTTGCTAGTAATGTGGACATTTTCCTTCTTTACACATTGGCAAATGTACATCATGTTCTGTTTCCTGATGGCCTCAAATGTCTCCACTAATTCCTTAATGTAAAAGTCAGCAGTGGGAACAAGGCTGACCACAGTACTATGTCAGGAGGAATCCTAAAATTCCTAAGAAAGATGACATAAAGGTATTGTAGCTTATTCAAGAAGAGCATGGGGATTGGAATTGTATCCCAGTTTGAACACAGAAGCTTCCATTGGGTGACTAGCTGGGCTTCTTTAAACAAATCAATCAAACTTATCTATGACTGATTTTTCTTGTTCTTAGAATAAAGCAAATCTGGACAGATTGAGAGTGATGTTGGATAGGCGAGGAAAGTTAATATATGAAAAGCACCTAGCAAAACACCTGGCATACAGCACTCATCCAAGGAATGATAACAAACCTTATCATCATCAAAATCATCTTGGGGATAAAGATCAACATTACAATGACTTGCAATTTTATGCCTTTTAAGGCCTGGCTTTTCAGAGATCCTGTTGCCCTGTTTCAAGTCTTTTATTTACAATATTAAAACAAGTGGTGTTTTGGGTTTTCTCTGTACGAACCAGCTTTAAAAAGTGGTAACGAGATTGGTAGATCATAGGATGTGAAAGGGTGAGCCATCATTCTAAATGGTGTATCCACATTTCATCAAAAGAAATTGAGATGTAATGTTTTTCCTGCTTTAATCAATATAAATATCAAAGTCAATATTTGCATTCTTGAAATAGAAGCAGACAAAGGACCCTAACACTTCCCTGGTAAGGTGGCCATTAAGTTCCAGTTAGCCTGAAATAGGCCCAGATTATGTTTGTTTTCCTGGTATCCTTATTATCGGTGTCCCTTTTACTCTTAAAAGTTCAGTTTGGAAAATAGTATATAACTTACATGGTTGCAACATAAAATGGTAGACTTGTTAGGCTGTGGCAAATTTATGTAGCAAACTGAGAAAGGCACCTGACTGTCCAAATGTGATTTTTGAAATTCTGCTACCTACCTGTCTGACATGAGGACCTCCATAGTTCTCCTGGATCTAGTTGAAAAACTTTGTTATTCTGAGAACCTCCAACATAGGAGGAAGAACTGTAAACCTAAAAGGTGATGTCGTGATTGAGATCTAGTGGTTTTAGTGATTGACTAGGATTTAATGCTTTGATGGAGATCAGATTCCCATATGAAATAGTTTTTTTGTAAACCACAGTAAAGTGCTCCATGCATATCCCACTTAAAACATATGAACTTGACTCAAAAAGAAATCAAGGTTATTTTATGAACTAATAATTGCTAAAATACTTCCCATTCTGATAGCCCTACTGCTGCATTTAATTGCCAAAGTACATGTTCTTGGGAACGCATGGACAGATTTTGATTTTTTTTTTAATAAAAGATAATTATCCCAAAGTCACACAGAAAAGCATCTCTTTTATTTTAGACAGAGTCACAGTTTTAAAAAAATGAGTAGTTACATTCACATTCAATGTGTATTAACTTTTTAGAGACTCTTAATATGTTTGTATTTTCTTTCTATTCCTTCCAGGCAAACTCTTACCTTCACTACCTATCCACCTGTTCTCTAGCTAGTATTTTTATTTATTACTTACAGCTCTCTTACTTGATCCCAAAGAAAGATCAGATTTAATTGGGAAATTGAGCAGAAGAAATGCACTGGCTTAGAAGCAAGCAATGGATACTAGCCAACTTTAGGGAGTTAGGCGGCCTTTCACTTACAAAAGTTGTGGCCAAGAGGCAGGTAAACTACTCCATCGTCATCGTCTAAGGAAGTACTGCCTAATAGGGTTCTTCTGTACTTGCAATTAACCATCTTGCTGTGGATCGAAGGTAGAGTCACTTTATGTCAAAGCTACACTCTGCTATGGAATGTTAAAGTGAAGTTCCATCACACTTACAGTATTAAATCCTGCACAGGATATGTCTGGGAGTTGTAGGTGCCAATCACCCACCCACTCTACCCCACACTCCCACCCACAGGGCTGCTCTCCTGCTTTTCCCACCTGGGTTGAAAGACCTACCAAATCATACTCATGGATAAACAATGCCATATACAATTACTCCTCAAAACTTTCTATTTTTCTGAAATATTTGATTTTATTCCTTCTGTTGTTTAAAATCTTATCTCTGTATGTAATAATAAAAATAGAAGTAAAAGACAAGATTTTCCTTCATCTCCATTTATATGTCACTAACACTGGAAATTTGGTTCATTCAAAGCAATTCATTGTATAAAAAGGTATTTATTTGAAGTCTCTTATTTAGAGTCTTCCATATTGCTCCATGTGGGATAAATGTTCGAATTTTCCATTTTACTTTCCACGTTATTATAGGGACATCAATGAAATTGAAATCTTGGTTAAAAGTACATCATTTAAGTAAATTATAGGGACAAATGAACTTTTGGGTAGAATTACACATTTTAAGTAAGTGAATACAATTTACAATTGGTACGGGTGGACTGTTTAGATAACTACATTGGAATTTTAAAATCTGATTATCTTATTCATGTACAAACCCAACTCCTCTCTTTTATGTTGAGAATTCTTGGTATGCTTTGACTTGCTCTGGAGATTCACATGAAGTCCTTGGACTTTAAATAATTACTTCACTTATACTAACTCACGTATACTAACTGCAAGTCTATGTTGTAGTCTCTCCTGAAAGAGTTCTCTAAACCTTACAAAACGTTCTTTCTCTGATTTAACTACACAGGATTGCCTTACCGAGAAATGTGAGTATAGTTTTCTTTTAAAAAGGGAAAATCTTTTCTCACAAAAGAACAAAGCCGTGAATCTATAGAATATTCCTTCAAAATATTACTGTTATCCAACAGTATACTTGTATACTTTTTGGACTAAATGTATATATCAATATAAAAAGAGCATATAGGTTTATGTGTAGATACTCCCATTTAAGTCACTCAAAAAATACAGTTTCATGTCATGAAGAACATACGTAAGGCGTTTTCAACATATATGATTAATTATGAGGCTTTGAGTCCACAGATAGAAATATCACCAGAAAACTGTAAAATCTCCGTAAAGATACAAAACCACAAATGCTTTTACACCATCTACTTCATGAGAAGTAGCTTCTAGTTTCAGCTAGAATAAACATAAGAAAAATATTTTGACAAATACAATTCTAATTCTGGTCAAAGGGATGTAAACTACATCTCCTACATCTTAATTATAGTTGGATCCTTTAGGGTAACTACTAGATGACTTGGAGGCTGTCAGTTTCTACTGGAAATGAGAACAAAGTATCTTTGTTTGTGTCAAAGATGTGGTTTTATCATTTAGAACCAGAAATAGCTTTAGAAACAATTAGGCCTGTTTTCCAATGCCTGTGCATTTGAATATTAACCATGCAAAAAGCAAAATGTTGACTATCTCAAACTCCAAAATTTAAATAGATTTTTTTCCAATAGGATAATTCAGTCATCTGCACGATACATTTTATATAAAACATACCACTAGTTAACTTATCAAGGCAAAGCTCAACTCAAATGCTATGGTGTTGGATTGGAGAAAGCTTTTTTAAAATGACAAAAAGCTCAAAAATATATAAATAGCTGTGTTTAATTACATTAAAGTAAAACTGCATATAAACTTCTACAAACAAAAGATAAAACTGGAAAAAATTATAATTCCTTTAACAGTTAAGGAATTCATATTCTTAACATGTCCAGCATCCATGTGAATCAGTTGGGAAAAGACCAATGTCCAATGAAGGATTGGGAAGATGACATGCATGTGGGGAAAAATCTCATCCTCACTTATACAAATTGAAACTCAGCTATGTAACATACCTATCATATTCCTATAGTTAAAAAAAAAATTACTGACACAGTGTGTCAACGGGGTGTCAGGAAAGCATGCATTCTCATGCGTTGCTGGTGGAAATATAGATTAATACAATACAACAGGCAGTTTGGCAATATTTCTCAAAATTGAAATGTATAATTCATTTTGCTTAATAATTCCCCTTCTAGGAATTTATCCAGTGACATACATGCTATCTAAATGACATCTGTGCAAGATTTATTTGGAAATAACTTAAATGTCCAACTGGTCAAATAAATTATAACACATTTCTATAGCCATTAAAATAAGGAAGATCCTGTGCTGATACGGAACGAAGAGTGTGTGCATCCCCAGGTGTGTGTGTGTGCGTGCAAGCACACTTGTCCATGGAGCTAAGTGATAAAAGTTGAAACTAATTTGTAGGACAGAATCATTGTGTTAAAAATAAAGGGCAGGGAAGCAAAAAGAAATCATGCTTCAATATCTTCACTTGGGAGATATAATTGTTTGGCTGGGATACTTCTGGCAGCCAGAGACAGAAGGGAGATAGACTTTAAATTCTTGTGCTGTGTATCTTGAAATTTGTGCTGTGTGCGTATGTGTGTGGGTGTGTGGGTGTGTGTTAACTTTGATAGTATTTTGATATTTAAAAATATTTACTCAATGTTGTCTTTAGGAATTTGAATTATTCTTACTCTTCTAAATTTATTTTGTTGTGCACTAAAGAAAATCTGATGCATGCCCAACTAACAAATCTTATAAATCAAAGGGTGTCAAAATGTTCTTTATAGGCTCATAAAGCAGGGTTTTTTTCCCCTAAGACAATAACATGATGCCTAAAAAACTTAGTGAAACACAAGACATAGGGTGTATGACCCTGCTCTTCAACTTATTACATATATACCCATGGGAGGTCACTTAAGTTCCATTTCCTCATTGTTAAATAGCCAAAACTTGCTCTAACATACAATACTGTAAAAGTCCAAAGACATAACATATGTAAAATTGTTTTGTAATCAAACAAGGAATACAAGTGTAAATTATAGGAAAAGTAAATTTTTTCAGAAGGAAACCAAAATAAAGCATGTATTTAGGATACATCATCAGCAAAATCGGTACATTTTCCTATTTCCTTACTTTTGCCTCTAGGCACAGATATCCTCATCCCAGCCTGTATCAGATGAAAGTTTAACTGTACCTGCTTCTCTTTCTGTATCTATCAAGAACTGTTAATAATTTAATTGTGCCTTTGTGTTTCCTTCAAATCTCTCCAGACTGCCTCCTTTTGTATTAAAAAAAGCATAGTATTAAGGAGGCCACGTATTGCATGGAGCACTGGGCGTTACACGCAAACAATGAATCATGGAACACTACATCAAAAACTAATGATGTATTGTATGGTGACTAACATATAATAAAAAAATTAAAAAAAAAGAAATTAGGTGAGAGTAAGGAGATAAGGTATGTGTTTAACTAGAAACATCAGAGGTCTTTGCAAACATGCAAAAGTCTCCTGTTGAATTTCAGTTTTTAGCATTTAACTTTTTTTTTTTTTAAAGATTTTATTTATTCGACAGAGATAGAGACAGCCGGCGAGAGAGGGAACATAAGCAGGGGGAGTGGGAGAGGAAGAAGCAGGCTCCTAGAGGAGGAGCCTGATGTGGGGCTCGATCCCATAACGCCAGGATCCCGCCCTGAGCCGAAGGCAGACGCTTAACCGCTGTGCCACCCAGGCGCCCCTAGCATTTAACTTCTTAATGTGTATTCTTAGAGAAGAAAACTAATGAGTGAGGAGGAGGAAGAAAAGGAACAGGAGGAAATGTGTGTTTATTAGCTCCCCTGAATCCCAGATTAAGGGTATTAATGTACAAGGGGTATCGATGTATAAAATTTAAAAATAAATAAAGCATAGTAGGTTAATTTCTATACCCAAGTGAAATACATATCTACATGTTAATGATTGCGAGGTTAAATCCCTTAATAAGACATT
This sequence comes from Ursus americanus, assembly GCF_024610735.1. Classification (NCBI taxonomy): domain Eukaryota; kingdom Metazoa; phylum Chordata; class Mammalia; order Carnivora; family Ursidae; genus Ursus; species Ursus americanus. The sequence continues at coordinate 102,789,376 of NC_142129.1, read as the reverse complement.
TTATGGCTCTTTTCTGTAACTATGTCAGATTTCCAGGGGAGCTGTTTCAGGACAGGTTGGCCTTAAAGAATAAGGGAAGATGTGTGAGTACCTTAGTGGGCTGAAGAAGAACTTGACTCTTATGTAAAAGTAGTTAAGTCTGGAAATTGAAGCAACTGTAGGCATTTCATTTTTCTTAGATACAGAATGTTCTAGATGAATGTCAAATTTCTGAACGAAAATGACCTCGCCTGATGAAAGATTGAAACAATATCACCATTTAAGTGCAACATGATTTTTAGTGTCTTTCATGAAAATCTCATTTTACTGGAAATGGCACTAGAGCTGTGAGAAAGCTACATACAGTATTTAAAATAAAATATCTAAGTGATCTTGCAATGTATTAGGACAAGTTTTAACACAAATTACACTATTAAAAAAACCTTTAGAATGTATTATCAGGCCTTCACTACCCCACTACAACTTCTGCTATTTTCAAGCAATTTCTCAGAATAATAAAACTTTTTGAGAAGAAGCAAGTTCATCATTGAAATAACTACAATAGAACTTTCTTTGGGTAGACAGAACAAATAATAGACCTGAGAACCAATTAAATATGATTGTTCAGGCACATTAATATTGGGGAATACTTACAAGTTTTCAATTTTCCCTTTCCGTGATTGGTAGCATTTATCTATTGAGTGGAGTTTTAGTTTGGGCAGAATGATTCCTGGGGAGGAGACCGATAATAGTCAAACGCAGGAGGACTCATAGGGCATTGGGATCCATCCAAACCGGCTTCCAAGAATGGAAAAGCAGGAACACTGAGATAAATACTCCCCCCCCCCCTTCGGGTACTGTTATGACGTAAGTTGGGTCCTAATTACAGCCACTGATTTCATTCAGTCTTACAGTGGAAACCTAACTACTTTTACAGTACCACATCAGAAAGTTTAGAGAGCAGAAGTATTTAATGCAACTTCATTTTAGCAATGGGGCGATAAAATTATTGTTTCCCTTGAAGGGAACTGGAAATTAGGAGAAGGGAAATTTAGTTATTATTTTTTTCATTGATAACATATGACACTATATCAGAAATAGAGCCCGAACTGGAGGAAATCACTTGGTTGCTGTAATAGTAGCTGATCACTGCACTTTTGATTATCAGTTTCTGAATCACAGATAGCTTGCTTACTTTGTTACTGTTGTCTTACTTGGTGTCTCCAGTCAGTGTCTAATCAATCTCTGACAATCCATTTTCTAGGTGATCCTTAGAACCACCAGCCATCTCAGCTTTATGAGTATTTCCCTTGTAAACATGGTTTGAAAGGAAAGAGTTGGCTTGGTGTTCAACAGAAACAAAAGTGTTATGTTTATTTTTGTCATAGAGCAAGTTCTTGCTATTCATGAAAGGTATGTCTTGGATTCACAAATACCGTTATTTTAGAGAGAGATGCTGAGTCAGTGGAATACTAGCATGAGTGACCAACATAATGAGTCCCTCCCACAGACCAGCTTTGCAGTTCGCATATCCGTAGGGTACTTACATACATTACCTCAAGAAACCCCTATAACAATCCTATATTGTAAATATTATTATCAATGTATTTTGTATCATAGACCTCGGTGTTGACTGTGAGAAGTACAAAAAGCATTTTAAATCCTAAAATCAAAATATATATAATAGATTCAGTAATCCTTTTTTATTAACTCTAAAAACATTGTTCATCTTCTGAGTCATGAACTGTTTGAGAATCTGATGAACTAACATCATCAGATGATCAAGCATCCAGTGCCCATTACCTATAAATTATAAAGATCGATAAATATTCCCAAAGCTTTAAGATTGATATTTACATACATTTCATGGTTTCTAAGGTGACCCTAAGTCTTTGTTCTTCCACAAAATATTGGTGACATAAATGGCAGCAAATCACCCATAGTTTGTATCTGGATTTTTGAAATTATCACTCCCTGTTTCTGCCCCATTTTTTTCTAAATGCACTATCCTCCTACAGACAGCCATGCAGAGCACTCAGTGTCTGCCTATTTGAAGATGTAACACACTTTTCTCTGGTGTACATGCTGGCAAATGGAATCTTGCATCACAAAGTATGTGCATATTTAATTTCCCTAATTAATTTTCCTTCCAAACAGGTTGTATACCAATTTGCATTTTCATCTCCAGTTTAGGAATGCCCATTTCTTTATACTCTCACTTACACTTAAAATTATCCAACAATAAATAATATTTAGTTGATTTTTTTTTAAATCCCATTGCTGTTTTATGGTACAATCCTGATTATTAATGGGACTGCACATGTTTTCATAAGGATTTTTTCATAATTTTGTGTCCCATTGTATAGGTTTTTCTGTGAATTTGCTATTTGTATCTTTATCCATTTAACCTTATTTACTGTTTTGTCATTTCCTTATTAATTTGCTTGTCTTTAATTTCCTTTATGGTATCTTTTGTCATGCAGAAGACTGTAAAGAATGTTGAAAAGGCAGTTAACTTGTAGCATGAGCATACAAGTTAAGCATAATTCTTGATAGAAATACAACATGAGAAATCCAAGAGCCTGTCAAAACATTTCTTTATCTTCAATATTGGTGATAGTCAAAGGTTTCAGAAGATAACTCCTAAAAGAATACATGCATATATTCCTCCTTCTAAGTTCTAATCTTTACAACTATCTTAGGTATAACATCAATCCTATGTGAATGAGAATAAAAAATAAAGAAATGTGGCTTGAAGAATGTTGAGTAATCTCTCATTTTAAAAATCTTACCTTCTGTCTTTCATTAAGTCTCTGATTCTAACATGTTTCACTAAATTGTCATTATTACATTATTTTCAATTTAAATAATCCTGACTGTGGTTGAATGGATTTTGATTGAAACACCAATTTCAAGGATCAGTGTTAAGGGAGATTTAAGTCTGGGGATGAGTATAATAGGAGGACAGAACATACATGAGAGCCTGTGGTCACAGTTGGTAACCATAAGAAAGTCCAAGGCAATGCAGAGAGTGACTTTGGTGTGTCTATGATGGTGTCTAAGGCATAAGCAAGGATATTGTCAACAGTGGGAAGTTTGGATTAGAGGGTGGCGATGAACTTCATGTAAATTGACAAGTGGGCCGGATGAGAAGTGATGAGAGCTTGAACTCATATCGAAAGAGTAGATCGAGGGAGGAGACAATAGTTTTAGTACACACTTAATAGAGGAATCCTCCTTCTACTTCCCCAGTGAGCCTGGCAGGGAAATGGGTCTTGGATAAGATAAAAAGTCCGAACAGGTCAGGTGGAGGAAGTTTCCTCCAGGGTTCTTTGTAACTGGGATAGGGTAACTTTTAGAGATATGTTCCTGGCTCAGCAGTAGACTCCGTTCTTAGTCTCACTTTGTGTGTTGGGGTGTGTGTGTAGGGGAGGCAGCATGATTTGAAAGTGTCTGATTGAAGAAGGGGAAGAAACAATGCTCTAGAATCCAGAAGTACTAACTCGGGTGTTGGGAAATAACGGCCAGTGATCAAGCAGTTAGGCAGATGTTTCCCTATCTTCTTATTTGTTTAGACTGAGGGTCACGCTCACTGCTCATTGACTAAATCCTTCTCACGGAAATTTTTTGTTTGGTCTGCACAAGACTTAACTATTTTAAGTCAACATATAAGAAATTGTACATGAGGATTCCTGGCTTCTGTGTAAGAACTGGAAGCTCTGGAAACCTGGTCCTCGTTCCCATGTGGCGGCAGGCAGTGGAGCTGAAGAATCGTTTCTTGATGGAATTTTAGTGCTCACTTCTTCATTCTCACCACACAGCTTGTTTCTTACGCATGGCCTGTTCCACTGAGATTTGTGGTGTTCTTTCTCTCCTCTCCTCTCCTCTTTCTCTTCTCTCCCTTTCCACTCTCTTCTGTCCTCTCTTTCCCCTCCCCTCCCCTTCTCATCTCTTCTTATCTCATCTGCCTGATTTCAGTAAGCAGTTTGGAGACTTCAGGATAAGATAAGGCTCAGCGTTAATCTTTGGGACATAGAGGAGTGTGTGTGTGTGTGTGTGTGTGTGTGTGTGTGTGTGTGTAAATATATATGCATGTACATCTGATTCAACCGTTACCAATAAATAAAAGATAAAGGTCTGTAACTTACCCTTATACTCAAAGAGAAGCCTTTCATGCCTTAGATGCTTCTGTGAAATTAGCAGTGTCAAACCCATCACCTCACGGCTAATATTATTTGGAGGTACACGAAGGACCAGAGATAACCACAAAATGACCCACTAGGAGCCTGCACCACAACTGCCACCAGAGGGTCCTTCTAGACTGATAATGCAGACCTAGTGTTACATCCTAAAGATGAGGGATTTGTGTCAGGGAAGGTCTAACCTCGCTAGTAAGGAGGAGATTGTGCTAATGGTGGCTGGAGATTCTAAGGCAGAAGTTAGAAGTAAGCACTCTCAAAGGCAGGGGACTTGAGGATAGGAATTTTCAGGATTTACTGAAAGACTCTCTGGAAGGTGTTAACTCTTCACGTGTGTTACCCTTGAACTTTGGCAAAAGTTCTGTACTGTGTACAGTTCCGTGTGTTTTAATTTAATAAATTAGTTTTGGTATTTTTATGTGCTTATTGTACAGGCATGGCAGCATTGTTGGCACACATATTTTAGTTAAGCCCCCTCAAGGATGTTTTCGTCCTTGTTTGTATTCCATGGTGTGCTATGGATGTGCTATAATTTAAGTAACCCATGTTTTCTCGCCTTTTCTTAAACAGTGTGGGAATGGAGAACAAAAACATCTTTTGTTGGTACTATGCCACTCCCGGAAAATGGACATTTTTGTAAGACAGCCTACTGTAAAAGGACATGCTTCTTATAGTGTGTGTGACAGTGATCCAGTGGCTCACGCTATTCGAGCCCCTTCCTGGTTACTCTCAGAGCTACCTTATCTATGGCACAGAGATTGGAAAATGCTGCATCTGTGTATAATTTTCTTTTCCTAACATGACCCTTTCAAAAATTGTTATATCCTTGATAGTCTGCAAGGTTGTGTTGTGAGAGACAAAATACCCAGCTAGGAAAAGACACGTGTTCCACTCTGACAGCCATATCTGTTTTTGTGTTACGTTGACTTACCTTCCTGGTGGAGAGTCCATTCTCATCTGATTCTCTGAGTACATTCTGTTATCCGTATTGATAGAACTACATAACTGGACCAACGTGGAAGCAAAGGAGAAAAGTGTTCTGGAACCACCCTGAGGTTCCAGGCTGTGAAGATGTGCACATTCGATGTGCCACTCCAGCTTTTCTCTTGAGTGGAGCAGATTTCAGGATTCACCCAGTTGTTTAGGCCACGAGCCAGGCAAGATCATGGCATCGCACAAGGGGAGCACTGATCTTAGTTACACATTGGACATGTTCCTACACTTTCTCCACATAGAATATTTTGGGACTGCTCTGGGCAAAGTTTAAGACATGAGAGTTGTTATTATAATTGTTCTTATTGTTGTTTTATTTGTTTTATTTATTTATTTATTTATTTATTTATTTATTTATTTATTTATTTGTTTATTTATTTTATTCCTCTGCCCATTTCTGTGTTTATTTATGTCCTGGTATCACCTTTTTCATTCTCCCCTGACTTCTATGTTTCATGTTTCCTGTTGGCTACTAAAATTTACCAGGCCTCTCTTCTCTGAAAAATATCCCAGTGCTCCAAATTCATTTCTGCTTTCCACCAAAAATTACCTCTTGTTTTTTTTTTGATCAATCACAGCAAAGAGGGAGACTTTCTGGAAGTTGGAATGGCTACCATACCTTGCTTAAGCTTCCTGGAAATACTTGAGCTTAACCACATAAGCGAATGTCATTTTGGGTGAAATCTCAGGCAGAATGACAGAGCAAGGGGTGTTAGCCACTGGGGCGAGATATTTGCCAGCCTCGGGGAAGCCTTCCCACACTCTTTAATGGACCCCAGCTGAAGATCTGTTTCTGGCTCGGCCTACTCCTACTTCCATCAGTGTCTTGACCTAGCAGTGAAGAGAGAAAACCAATACTGCTGTTACACGTTACAAACTGAGCGAACTAATATGTTTTCAAGGGCACATTTTCCAATTTCCAAATTATGCTGGCACTTCATTTATCACTCTTAGTTCTCACTGAGTTCTTAGCATTCTGCTTTCAATTGGTGTCTTGACAAGAGAGTAGGAATTAAAGCACAACACTGTAAACATTGTCTCTGACAGCAACTCAGGGAAACATTCGGTAGCAGGAGGGTAAAAAATCTGTATCTTCTGATTATTTGCACATTTAGACTATACACGTTATTCAAGTTTTCACTTTGGATAAGTAATTGAGAATTATTGACATTTGATCCTTTTAATATTAAATATAATCTTTTGTGGCCTAAATGTCTCAAGATGTGTATGAAGTGTTAAAGCAATGATATAATAAGTTGAAATGATTTGTATATTCAAAAAAGCTAGAATTACTAGTGAAAATTACAGTGTAATTAGAAAAATGTGTTATCAATGTGTGAGGCCAAATTTTATCAACAGACCTAGAAAATAGTTCTAATAACAATGTAAATGAATTGTAGTGAAAACATTGACCTTGTCTGAAAAATAGGGAGCATGTGTGAAGCATATGTGTATGAGAAATGTGTAAGAAATATTAAGGAAGTTATTTTGACTACAAAACTTGAAAATATCTAACATTATGGATTCCTATATTTTTGTAGCATTTTCAGAGGAATAGATATAGTATTCATGTAAAATTGGTTCTTTCCGTAATCTTAAAAGCCTGCCAGTTAGTAAATACTACTTTTCCTATTAAATTTGAATGAATTTTGTTACCCCTATCTTTCTGACTCCTTCAGAAATGTCACTCCCTACAGTGAATCATTACCGAACCCCTTGCACATGTTTTCCAAAACCACTTTCAAAACTACCATCTCCTTTTTATACATTTACACAAGAGATACATAGTAGGGTATGTTTTGTCATTTTACAGATAAGGACATTGATGCCCAAAGAGGTTATGTGTCTTGCCTGAAACCCGGAAATTGGTATCTGAACCTCATTTTCTCTTTTCTAATTGACTAAAATGTCTGTGTTCTATTGCTTTCTAGAATAACAGTCTCATCATATACATATAGTGTTACAGCGATGAGATCATAAGTTTACATATATCTGTGTATGTATATAAATGTGTATGTGTGTGTATCTACATAAACGGCCTTCATCATGATGCTGAGACATACCACCAAAGGAGAGCGGTATCACATTTCAGTTTCGGAAGATCATAAATCCATAATATGATTCAAATGATGGTGTTTTTATGAGTAGGCACTAGTTAAAATAGTTTAGATTTGTATGCAATCACGTCTCTCTCCTTTTGCATTTTTCATGCATGCCTCTTAGATCTATATTTCCCTCAGACCATTCACTTTTCAGATAACATGTCTGTTTCCACAATACACACTTTACATTTTCTTAGCCTCCGTTTACCTCTCTTTTCATGTTATCATTTCTTCAAATCAGTAAGATCAAATATCTAAGCCTTTGTTTTCATGTGTCTTTCAGCACAAAAATGTAAATGTGTTCACAGGTATGGAATACTATGGGACTTTTCAGAGAGTGTTTAGTCACATTTGGATGATTGAAGATAAATGTTTTAATAAAACAATCTGGGAACTTGAGATGATGTGTAGAGAATCTGTGCTTAAGAGATAAATACAGGGGCACCTGGGTGGCTCAGTCGTTGAGCGCCTGCCTTCAGCTCAGGGCATGATCCTGGGGTCCTGGGATCAAGCCCCACATCAGGCTCCTCCACTGGGAGCCTGCTTCTTCCTCCCCTACTCCCCCTGCTTGTGTTCCCTCTCTCGCTGGCTGTCTCTCTCTCTGTCAAATAAATAAAAATAAAAAACCTTTAAAAAAATAAATACAATATTGTTACAAATAATACAAGGAGATCTATAAATAAATGGCTCCTCAGACTAACAGAATATTTTGAAAGTAACATCTGTAAAGTCTATTACAAAACAATAGTCATAACAGAATAAGTTGAGAAGTAAGTTTATTTTATGTTTTTTTTTTCTTTCTTTTCCATCACTACCACAGGGTAAGACAATATCATTTCTTATCTGAACTGGTCTAATTCCATTATTCTCTCTAAAACATTCGTTATACTTGAGCCAGGATGATCTTTCCAAACTGAAATGTGATTATATCACTCTCCTTCAGTGATCTATCTCAACATCAAGATGAAGACCAAACTCCATTTTAAGTCTGATTTAATATGACTTTAAACCTCTGTTGTAACATATTCCTACTGTCCATGTAGACCTGTCTTCTCCTGACTGGCACACTCTCTCTATTCTAGGACCTCATGCCTAATTAGGTCCTATTTGAATATCGCTTGTTAACAACTTTCCTGAATGGGTGTAAGGTGTGTCAGTGGTATCCTGAATAAATCCCTATACTGATAGTTTATCTCACAAATTAGAATTACTTAGGTATTTTTGTTCCCACTTGGCTCTAGGCTCCTTGTTATTACACAGTGAAATTTGTTCATCAGTATATCTTATGATCTAAGAAATATAGGTTTAATAAACATGCCATTGATTAATGTTTATAGTTACATTTTATCTCACAATATTATGAACTGTGAATATGTTGGCAAATACAGTTGTTATTCAGCATTGTAAATATTGCATGTAGTGAGTGAACATGGTCACTTCTGTCTAGTTAAATTTGTATGTATTTATACATATTAAGTTGTAGATGCATACGGACTCTTGACTTTAAATCTATGCTATAGACTTTACATTTTTAGAGTTATTTTAGTTTTGATTATGACATAGAAGATACTAAAAACCAAAGGAAATATTACACAAATTAATGAAACGATACAGTGTAATAATATGAGGCAACATATTTTAAAATAGGCATTTATGACTTAATAATAGCATTCCCGATCAGCTTTCTGTCAGAGTTAAAGTGGAACTGGTATAATAATAGGCCTACTTTATAGAAAAGCATTGATAAAGAATTTTCGTGGTTGATGATAAACTTGAGCTGGCTTCCTACAAAACAAATTATTCAGCTATACAGTGACTTTCCCAAAGAGCACATTTGCATGATCTTCAAGTTCACTGCTGGAGAGACTCTAAATAATAATCAGGCCATAAAGCCAGAGAAAGGCATTTTAGATTGCCATATAATTTGCACTGAGAACTTTTGAGAATTCCAATGGAGGCTGAACATTAGTAATCCTTCTTGGATAATAATGGAAATAATCAGGAAGGCTTCAAACAGCCTGTCTCTGTAAAAGTTTAGTGTCCTAAATGTGAGAGAGCAAGAACATTGAAAGTTGTTTAATGGCTTTTTGAACAGATCTAATCAGGCATGTTTTACCCTCTGACACAAATTGGGTGTTGGCTGATGAAAATTGAAGCTACTGTTGCAAGGAACATTCAGATTCTTGCATACTTTTTACCTGCTTGAACAAACCGTAGAGGAAAGTAATGATATACCTGCCTTAAATCACTTGGCCTTTCAAATTTGATATGCATTTAGAAGCAAACTGGAAATCTTTTCAAAGTGAGCAAAAAGAAAATATTTCAAATGTCCCTACATATTACTTTTATAACTCTTTCATAAGCCACTTACATAGTCAAGGCAGAATCTTAATTATACTAGAAAAATTAAGATAATTAAATAGAAGTGAACCTAAAATCTGTTTCTGAGATCTACTTTTATATCTTCCATTGAATTATTGTGTATCTTTGGGATACTTTCAACTAAACATGTTTACAGAATTTCCATGTTATTCTACTCCAAGATAGTATTTATCATCATTCAGAAGAACAAAGTCAACTTGAGTTAATGTAGGGAAGTCACCTATTCCAAAATTTGCTTATTTGTTTTCATACTATTGACAACTTTAGAAGTGTGCTCTTGGTTTGTGAAAAAGACAGAAATAATATCAATATTAACTCATACTTGACATAACTCATACCCAATCCAGAAATCTTACAGAGAGCATGAAATAACCTGGAAAGGGACCATTTCTGAGCATTGTGGTTGTTCTGGAACTTAAATAGTATTTTGAAAAGTGTTGCTAACATTAATTAATGCTTCATTTTACACATTTAGGAGTTGAGATCTATGAGATGGACAAATTTTAAAGTCTTAAGAGAGCTACCCATTTCAACTAATCTATGCTAGATATTTGACTACTGTACTTCAAGCTGTCTAATAAATTTGGATGATATGTTGTATGTTCAAATTTATTACAAACATTAAAAAGTTGTGGACACCACTCACACAAACTAACTCAAAATGTATCAAAGACTTAAATGTAAGATCTGAAACCATAAAACTTCTAGAAGAAAACAGGAAAAAAAGCTCCTGGACATGGATCTTGGCAATAATTTTTTTTGGATATGGTAGCAAAAGCATAAGCAACAAAATAAAAAATAAGGAAGTGGGACTACATCAAATTAAAAAGCTTCCACACTGGGGTGCCTGGGTGGCTCAGTTGGTTAAGCAGCCAGCTCTTAGTTTCGGCTTGGGTCATGAACTCAGGGTCTTGGGATCTGCTCCATGCTCAGTGGGGAGTCTGCTTGAGGACTCTCTCTCTCCCTCCACCCCCTCCCACACTCGGGGTCATGCTCTCTCTTTCTCTAAAATAAATATTTAAAAATAAATAAATAGAAATGAAAAGTTTCCATACAGCAAAAGAAATGATCAACAAAATGAAAAGGCGGTCTGCAGAATGGGGGAAAATATTTACAAATTATATCCAAAGTATATAAAGAACTCATACAATTCAATAATAACAAAAATCCTCCAATTAAAAAAGGGCCAAAGACCTACATAGACTTTTTTTCCCAAAGAAGACATTCAGATGGCCATAGACACATGCAAAGGTGCTCAACATCACTCCTTATGAGGGACAAGCAAATCAAACCCACAGTGAACTATCTTCTCCTCATACTTGTTAGAATGGCCATCATCAGAAAGATGAGTAACAAAGGCTGGTGAAGATGTGGAAAGAAGGCAACCTCTGTGCACTGTTGGTGGGAATGTAAACTGGTGCAGGCGCTGGAACACAGTATGGATGTCCTCAGAAAATCAAAACTAGAACTACCATGTGATCCAGAAATCCCAGTTGTCGGTATACATCTGAAGGAAATGACATCACTGTAGAAGCGATATCTGCCTCATGTTCATTGCAGCATTGTTTGTAACAGCCAAGACATGGAAATAATGGAAGTGTCCATCAGAGGTGAATGGATGAGCAAAATCTGGAAAATGTACACACACATACACACACACACACACGGAATATTCAGCCATAAAGAAGAAAATCCTGCCATTTGTGGCAACATAGGTGAATATTGAGAGCATTATGCCAAGTGAAATAAGTCAGAGAAAGACAAATACTATATGATGTCATTTACTCGTGGAATCTAAAACAACAGCAAAACAACAACAACAACAAAAAACAAAACAAAACAAAACAGAGAAAGATCAGATTTGCTGTTACCAGAGGTGGGGATGGGGGGGGGTTTGGAATGAGGAGAATTGGAGGAAGTTAATGAAAAGAAACAAACTTCCAGCTATAAGATAAATAAATACTAGGAATGTAACATATACAACATGATGACTATAGCTAATACTGCTGTACGGTATATTTGAAAGCTGCTAAAAGACTAGATTCTAAAAGACCCCATCACAAGGATAAAAACATTTTTTCTTTTCTTTGTGTATCTATGTGAGCTGATGTTAACTAAGCTTTATGTGCTAATCATTTTGTAATATATGTGGGTCAAGTCATTATGTAATTTATACGGTTCTGTATGCCAATTATCTTGATAAAACTAAAAAAAAAATCAAATTTGTGGAAATGGCTTTCTATGTGCTCTAAAAACTAAGATATTTTTGTAGAATCACCTCAGTAATTTTCAGCAAGACACTTACTGGAAATATTCAGGTTGAGAGTTATCTTTATGCTTTTTCTGATAAATAATAGTTTGTCTTTGAGCACATCTTTCTTTTCTTCCTTCTGAAAATTATAGGCAGAAAGATGAATAATTGATTTTTAATAGACTCTGTGTGCATGTACATGTGTGTAAATTTTAGTAACATCTGGTTTTAGTTTCTAGGCAAAAGCTAATACTGGTGAAATCAGTAAGTGATACAGTGGTGTTCCTATCTGACATGGCATGTCAATGGAAAGCTTATTGGATTAAGCAACTCTTCATGGAAATACACACATCATTGTAAATCTACTTAAGGAAAAGATAGTGAAAGTAGAAATTCTTATCATATTTCCCATAAAAACCAGTTCTCAATTTACACTTGCCATGTTGCTAATGGGTCTTGGGAAATCTTAAAATTGAAATGAAATATTTACTTCATTTTTCTATTTGTTGTTATTTTAACAAATTTTAAGTTTTACGTGGTGCTTTATCTTCCTCTTAAATGTGACTTCTTCATGGCCTCTCTGTTAAATTTCATTGTTTAAGATTGCCTTTTAGCCCAATTTTAAGAGTTGTTGTTATTTTGTAAGCTATCCTTTGCCTTTCTGATGCTACTAAGTATCTTCGGAATATCAGAAAAATGTCCTTCTTTAGCTTTTGAGTTATACTCACTTGAACAAAAAGCCAAACAAAAGAATTTCAGAAGCATAGAAATACACCTTAAATTATTATGCTGTTTTCAAGTTATAATAAACTTCCTTAACAGATTTAAAATTTCACCATCGGGATGACTCTTTTGAGCAAGTAAGAGGTTTTATAGCCAGAATGCTATTATTCAAGTATTATCGATAATATATATAGGAACATCTTTATAAACTCTCAACCAAGATAGCCTAGTCCAACTGTGGGCAAGTCTAAGAACTAGAAAGCTTTTTGATATTTTGAACCTACTCTTAAATTTTTCATTTTCTTTCAGAACTCTGTCATTCTCTTCACTCTTCTTTCTGTATTCTAGTGTGTTTGATTTTGACTACTGTCCAATTTCCTTATTCCTCTGTCACTATCTTGAAACTTTGTTCAGTACACACTGACATCATTTTTCACTCATCAGTATTCTTCCTTCTGAAATTTGTCCTTCTCCCATCAATATCCAAACAGAACTCTCTAGAACCAAACCTAAACTTAACATCTTATATAAAAATTAACTCAAAATGGATCATAGATCTAAATGAGACATTTAAAAAAAACCCTATAAAACTTCTAGAAGAAAACACAGGAAAAATTTTTCCTTTGCTAAGTTAGACAAGGAGCTCTTAGACATGACACCAAAGGTACAATCCATAAAAGAAATAAAATAATATAGACCATCAAACTTAAAAACTTTTGCTCTGTTGTGTGATCCCTATTAAGAGGATCAAGGTCTATTTAGAGTATCAAGTTTGTCATTGACACATATTATCAAATCACATATCTGAGAAACAATTTTTATCCAGAATATATAAAGAATTCTCTAATCTCAGCAATTAAAAAAAATCAGAAAATAGGCAAATCATTTTAACAGATATTTCTCCCAAAAGGGTATAGAGATGGCAAATACACACGAGAGAAAAGATGTTCACCATCATTAGTCATTAGGGAAATGCAAACTAAAGCTACAGTAAGATACCATTGTATACCTATTAAAACGGCAAAAAAATTAAAAAATACAGTATCAAGTGTTGACAAGGATAGAGGGCAACTGGATTTCTCAAACATTGTTGATGAAAATGTAAAATGTCATAGCCATTCTGGAAAGCAGCTCAGCTGTTTCTTAAAGTTAACAGCCACGATACAGCCCAGCCCTCCTGGGTTTCTATCCTAGCGAACTAAAGTATGTTCACAGTCACTTTATAGTAGCCAAAAGCTGGAAAGCACCCAAAATTCAACTGGTGAATAAAGTGTGATACAACAAATACAAAGAAACAAACTAATGATACAAAAAATGATTTAGAAGGATGTCAAGGATTTATGCTGAGTGCAAAAGCCAATCTGAAAAAATTGGATATGATATGATTCTGTTTCTATAACATTCTTGAAATGACAAAATCATAGTGATAAGTAGTCAGTTGCTGCTGGAGGTTAGGGTTGGGGAGGAGGACAGAACTGTTAATGGGTAACATAAGGGAGTGTCTTTGTGCCGATGGAGCCGTTCTGTACCCTAATGGTAATATGTACCATGTGGTGATGCTTCAACAAATTTACACTTGGTATAAAATTTCAAAGAACTATACACATAAAAGAGAGCAAAAGAAGAGTGCATTTAAAATCTATATAAAGTATATTTGCAAGTTAAGGGTATTGTGCCAATGTTGGGGCACCCGGGTGGCTCAGTTGGTTAAGTGTCTTGCTCTTGATTTAGGCTGAGGTCGTGATCTCAGCGTCATAAGATCAAGCCCCGCATTGGGCTCCACTCTGGGGGTGGAGCCTGCTTGAGATTCTCTCTCTCTCCTTCTCTCTCTCTGCCCCTCCCCCAACTCGTGCATGTGCACTCTCTCTGAAAAGAAAAATTAAAAAAAAAAAAAAGAGTATTGTACCAATGTGAGATTCCTGCTTTTGACCATGTACTGTGGTTATGGAAGATATGATCATTGGGTGAAGCTGCTTTAAAATATACCAGAATGATCATTACTATTTTGAAACTTCAGGAAGGCAACATATTTCAAGATAAAAAGTTGCAATTAAAAGAAAGAAGAGGGAATTGGGTATTTAGGGACAATTAGAAGTCTGTCACACTCAATAAAAAGATTTAACATCTTGAACAGGATTACAGTTTTTAAATTTCATTATTTTCCTAACACTATCATAGCTTAAGCAAAACCGCATTTAATAACATATGAATCTAGAAGAGAACCAGGTGATTTAAAATTAAATTTCCAGCTAAACATCTTAGGATGTTAAACCATAGTTATATTCTTAAATTTCATTCTTAAAATTATTAATGTCAATTAAAACCAATATATTAAATTACTTTGTTTATGACAAAAGTAACACTTCTTAAGAAAAATCAGTTAAAAACTTCAGTATGCTTTTATTAATTACTTGAATAATAAAGTTTCAGGGAGATCACTTAGGTTCTAATTTATCATATTAGTCCTTATCAACAAAGATTTTCAAAGAAAGAAAAAATCTATATTTAATTAATTTATATTTAACTTCAATTAAATTCCTCCATATAACCTTCTGTGAAGTTAAATCTTTTTTTTTTTTATTTCCAGACAATTGGATGAATTTGGGCATTAAATCCTGACCTTTGGTCCTTAGATATACTTCACATGCTTCAAGTATGATTGATTGCTTGAGTCCAATTATTTCTCCAGTGCCTGTGGGATTCTTAAAAACCCCTAACATTTGCAGGAAATGACCTTTATCGTACCCCATCATGCAACAGCTGTCAGAGATGTTTCTGCTGCCCATTCTCTGTCATACAGAGATAGGGTTTCTTCAGTAAGACCTCTGTTGTTGGGCCAGTAAAACTGCAGAGCTTCATTTTCTAAGACTCTTTTGACATTGAGGAAGATACCAGGTGACAATTACAAAGATAAATGTTAGTGATTACCACATGAGACTTATATATGGTCCATGTCCTGCAGCAATGGAGATAATTGGAAGCTATGGAAATACTACAAATCCTAAACTTTTGCCATGTTAAGAATAAATATTTGGGTTGAAACCAGGAAAAAATTTAGTTGTCAATTACTTGGCATTAGGCTGAAAATTCTCCTTGCTCATAAACTCTTATGAATGCAATTAAGTGCCCCAGGAAGCTGGCACCTTGTCTGGGGGCTTGGTTGGAATTAAGTTGATAATCAGAATCATCAGAGGAGTCCCAAGAGAAAAGGGATTGACTGAACTGTTGTGGTTATTTTTCCCTAGAATGTGAAATCTTCTTTTAGATCAAACTATTCAGTTTCAACTCAAGGTAGGAAATAATAGCCTAGGTGATTATGTGCTGTGCCATTTTTTAAAATATTGATTCTTTCTTTAATACCACTGTTTTTTCTCAAGCACTTGGTGTTTCCTGGCCAGTTAGTCACATTTACTACCAGGTGATTAAAATCTACAGTATATGCAACTGGTAGAGGTTTCCTTGGCTACTGTTAGAGGTTGGCTTCCTCACAGGACTTTCCCAGAATGAGGACCATGGTAGCCGCTCTCTGTAAATGAGCAGGGGTAATCATAGTGGTCTCAACTATAAGGTGACTGGCTGAAGAGCAGACAGGGTATTGGGAGTCCATGTAGTTCCCAATTTAAATAATGAATTTCCCTCTAAGGTTAAAAGGCTTTAGTGTATTTCCTCTTTAAAGAAAGTTGCTCTTCACATTTTCCTTTTTTCCTCCTCCTTGGTGAAAAAGCAGAGGGGGGGAGCAGAGGAAACTGCAAAGAATAAAATAGGACAATAAGAATGTGCAAAGGTTAAGAGAAGAAAAAGTTAAATTATAACAATCTTAGTGTTGTCTCTGTGCAGCTCTTATGCTTTGCATGGTTTTATTTATGTTTGCACTGTTGGTCTGCATTTGTATTCACTGTTAGTTTTGGCTTATAGCTTTTCTGTTACACTCACAGGGTCTTGTGGTTGGCAAACCACCCACACTTAACGTACTCCCAAACACACATGGTGCACATGTGAATCTGCACATGTACTCAGAGGAAGAGAGAGAAAGGGGAGACAAGTGATGAAAACAAAAGCAAAAACAAAAAGCAGTGAAACAGAAAAAAGCATTTAGCTAAGTAGAAGTAAAGAAGAAAAATGAAGCCTATATGGAAGAAAGAGATAGAGATTATTCTATGGAGGATTTGTGGCTCTGATTCATCTCCCAAAGATTGAAGAAAAGGATTTGAACTCAGATTTCTGCCACTGAAGCCTATACTCTAATAGCTGTCGTATTCTAGCATTACATTTAATATTTTTATTTATTTAGTAATTTTTACGCATGAAGTCCTGTTAAGTTCTATAAGAAGGAAAAATGCAATGAAGACCCATCCCTGCCTTCCAAAAACTTAACTTGCTATTCCCTGAAGACCTAACTAAATAGAAAAATTTTAAGGATATTTAATTACCATTTACCAACATATATTGAGTGCCTTTTGTGCATTACACACTGTACAAGGCAATAGAAATACAAATAATAATAGATGATAAATAGGTAGCAGAATATAATCTTTGTCCTCAAATAATGTACAATATGGCTAGAGAATAGATTATAGAATGAGGAATGAGAACTCAGAAGAGTGAACCTAACCCAGTTGGGGTGGGACCCGGGGAGAATGGGGTATGGCTTTCTTTTAGAAGAGTTGATCCCAGCAAGGTTCGTAGGATGATAACAGCATTGCAGAGAGAAAGGGTGGAAATTACAAAAACGTAGAGAAAATACAGTACAGCAGAGGCACTGAAAGGTGTTTAATGTTGCTCAGGGTAGTTCCAAAAATGATTTGAGAAAAGCATGTTGGAAATGAAGTCAAGGGCCAATCTTGGACCCCCTTGCAAGACTTGCAAAGATTTAAGGCTTAACCTCTACCTAATTAGAGAGCCTTTGAAGGCATTTAAAAAGTTAAAATGTCCATGCTACCCAGAGCAATCTACACTTTCAATGCTATCCCAGTCAAAATACCGAGGACATTTTTCAAAGAACTGGAACAAATAGTCCTTAAATTTGTATGGAACCAGAAAAGACCCCGAATCTCCAAGGAACTGTTGAAAAGGAAAAACAAAGCTGGGGGCATCACAATGCCGGATTTCGAGCTGTACTACAAAGCTGTGATCACAAAGACAGCATGGTACTGGCACAAAAACAGACACATAGACCAATGGAACAGAATAGAGAGCCCAGAAATGGACCTTCAGCTCTTTGGGCAACTAATATTTGATAAAGCAGGAAAAAACATCCGGTGGGAAAAAGACAGTCTCTTCAATAAATGGTGCTGGGAAAATTGGACAGCTACATGCAAAAGAATGAAACTTGACCACTCTCTCACACCATACACAAAAATAAACTCCAAATGGATGAAAGACCTCGATGTGAGACAGGAATCCATCAAAATCCTAGAGGAGGACATAGGCAGCAACCTCTACGACATTGGCCAAAGCAACCTTTTTCATGATACATCCCCAAAGGCAAGAGAAACAAAAGACAAAATGAATTTATGGGACTTCATCAAGATTAAAAGTTTCTGCACAGCCAAGGAAACAGTCAGAAAAACTAAGAGGCAGCCCACGGAATGGGAGAAGATATTTGCAAATGACACTACAGATAAAGGACTGGTATCCAAGATCGACAAAGAACTTCTCAAACTCAATACATGAGAAACAAATAAACAAATCAAAAAATGGGCAGAAGATATGAACAGACACTTTTCCAATGAAGACATACAAATGGCTAACAGACACATGAAAAAATGTTCAAAATCATTAGCCATCAAGGAAATTCAAATCAAAACCACACTGAGATACCACCTTAAGCCAGTTAGAATGGCAAAAATAGGAGAGTTAAGATGGCGGAGGAGTAGGGGACCCCTTTTTCAGCCGGTCCCCTGAGTCGAGCTGGATAGGTACCAGACCAGCCTAAACAACCACGGAATCAGCCTGAGACGCAGGATGATGCATCTGGATCTCTACAAATGAACATCTCCAGCGCTGAGTATTGAGGTATGAAGAGGGGAGCTGTAAACCGTGCACGGATATAGGAAGATAAACGGAAGGGGGAGGGAGCTGCCGCGTTTGGGCGCCGGGAAGCGGCAGCCACCTGCACGGGGGAGCAGGCGGACTCACAGAGGGCACCCGCGAGAGAGTGGACTGAGACCGGTGAGCCGTGAACGCTCGCGCCACCAGGCATCTCCCGGAACACCGGAATCCCGGTGTGCTCATGGGATCCAGACTGAGACTGGGAACTCCCGGAGCGCGTGCGCGGGGCGGCTGGTGGCTGGCGGGCCACCTGCACGGGGGAGTGGGCGGACTTGCGGTCGGCACCCGCGAAACAGCAGACTGAGACCCTGAACCGGGTGCGCGCGCCACCAGGCTTCTCACGAAACTCCGGAATCGAGGTGTGCTCACCGGGCATAGACTGAGACCGGGAGACCCGGGAGCGCGCGGGGTGGCCGGTGGCTGGCGGCATTAGAAACACAAAGGACAGAGACGTGCCGGCCCTGGAAGTGAGGGCAGGGTCTCCGAGTTGGTGCGCACATCCCGGGACACTGCAGGGTTGAGCAGCACCAACAGTAATAGAGTTAAAGTGGCCAGAACATCAGTGGAGAACGGGCCGCAATCCCTCTGTTCTGAGACTATGCAGCCTCTGCTGCTCTGACCCTCAGAAGAGGCATAGCCAGCCGCCAGGGAAAGCCGCCAGAGAACAAAAGCCTGGAAATACCGGCTCAGAGAGTGCCCATCCCCATCCTCCCTCGCAGGGGACACGGAGACTCTAACCAAACAGGGTTGCCTGAGTATCGGCGCGGCAGGCCCCTCCCCCAGAACACAGAAGGCAGGCTGAAAAATCAAGAAGCCCACAACCCGAGGCGCCTGGGTGGCGCAGTCATTGAGCGCCTGTCTCCGGCTTAGGGCGTGATCCCAGCGTTCCGGAAAGGAGTCCCTCATCGGGCTCCTCCGCTGGGAGCCTGCGTCTTCCTCTCTCACTCCCCTGCTTCTGTTCCGTTCTTGCTGACTGTCTCCCTCTCTCAGATAAGTAAATAAATAAAATCTTTAAAGAAGAAGCCCACATCTCTAAGATCCCTATAAAACAAGGGGCACGGCCTGGGACCCAGTCAATAATTTTGGGCTCGGGACAACCCCGCAACCTCCCCTCACTAAAATGAAAAGAAGGAGAAGCCCCCCCCAGCAAAGAAAAGACAGTGAGTCAGTGGCCTCTGCCACAGAAGTAACGGATATGGATGTAACCAAATTATCAGAAATGGAATTCAGAGTAACAATGGTCAAGATAATGAGTAGACTTGAAAAAAGTATTCAGGAAAATATTACTGAGAATATAGAATCCCTAAGGGCGGAAATGAGAGCGAATTTGACAGAAATTAAAAATTCTATGAGCCAAATGCAGGCAAAACTAGAGGCTCTGATGGCCAGGGTCACCGAGGCGGAGGAAAGGGTTAGTGAATTGGAGGATGGGTTAATAGAGGAAAAAATAAAAATAGAAGATGGTCTTAAAAAAATCCACGCCCACGAATGTTGGCTACGGGAGATTACTGACTCAACGAAACGATCCAATGTTAGAATCATCGGCATCCCCGAGGAGGTGGAGAAAAACAGAGGTCTAGAAGAGATATTTGAACAAATTGTAGCTGAAAACTTCCCTAATCTAGCAAGGGAAACAAACATTTGTGTCCAAGAGGCATAGAGGACCTCTCCCAAGCTCAACCATGACAGACCTACACCACGTCACATCATAGTGCAACTCGCAAATATGAGATCCAAGGATACAGTATTAAAAGCGGCCAGGGCAAAGAAATTTCTCACGTACCAAGGCAAAGGCATCAGAATTACGTCAGACCTGTCTACACAGACCTGGAATGAGAGAAAGGGTTGGGGGAGCATTTTTAAATCTCTTTCAGAGAAAAACATGCAGCCAAGGATCCTTTATCCAGCAAGGCTGTCATTCAAAATTGATGGAGAAATAAAGACATTTCAGAATTGCCAGCCAGCCAATTTCGTAACCACGAAACCAGCCCTACAGGAGGTATTACGGGGGGTTCTATAAAAGTAAAAAGGCCCCAAGAGTGATACAGAACAGAAAGTCACAGCCAATACAAACAAAGACTTTACTGACAACATGGCATCATTAAAAGCATATCTCTCAGTACTCAGCCTTAACATTAATGGTTTAAATTCTTGCTTTAAACGCCACAGGGTTGCAGATTGGATAAAAAGAAATGACCCATCCATTTGCTGTCTACAAGAGACTCATTTCAAACCCAAAGATGCATTCAGACTGAGAGTAAGGGGATGGAGTACCATCTTTCACGCAAATGGACCTCAAAAGAAAGCTGGGGTAGCAATTCTCATATCAGATAAATTGGATTTTAAACTACAGACTATAGTTAGAGACGCAGAAGGGCACTATATTATTCTTAAAGGAAGTATTCAACAAGTGGATATGACAATTATAAATATATATGCCCCCAACAGGGGAGCAGCAAGATACACAAGCCAACTCTTAACCAGAATAAAGAGACATATAGATAAAAATACATTAATAGTAGGGGACCTCAACACTCCACTCTCAGAAATAGACAGAACACCCTGGCAAAAACTAAGCAAAGAATCAAAGGCTTTGAATGCCATACTCGACGAGATGGACCTCATAGATATATAGAGAACACTACACCCCAGAACCAAAGAATACTCATTCTATTCTAATGCCCATGGAACATTTTCAAGAATAGACCGTGTTCTGGGACACAAAACAGGTCTCAGCCGATACCAAAAGATTGAAATTATCCCCTGCATATTCTCAGACCACAATGCTCTGAAATTGGAACTCAACCAGAAGGAAAAATTTGGAAGAAACTCAAACACTTGGAGACTAAGAACCATCCTGCTCAGGAATGACTCGATAAACCAGGAAATCAAAAATCAAATTAAACAATTTATGGAGACCAATGAGAATGAAAATACAACAGTCCAAAACCTATGGGATACTGCAAAGGCAGTCCTAAGGGGGAAATACATAGCCATCCAAGCCTCACTCAAAAGAATAGAAAAATCTAAAATGCAGTTTTTATATTCTCACCTCAAGAAGCTAGAACAGCAACAGAGGGACAGGCCTAATCCACGCACAAGGAAGCAGTTGACCAAAATTAAAGCTGAAATCAATCAAGCAGAAACCAGAAGTACAGTAGAGCAGATCAACAGGACTAGAAGCTAGTTCTTGGAGAGAATCAATAAAATTGACAGACCACTGGCAAGACTTATCCAAAAGAAAAGAGAAAGGACCCAGATTATTAAAATTATGAATGAAAAAGGAGAGGTCACGACGAACACCATTGAAATTGGAAGGATTATTAGAAATTTTTATCAACAGCTATATGCCAATAAACTAAGCAATTTGGAAGAGATGGAATCCTTCCTGGAAACCTATAAACTACCAAGATTGAAAAAGGAAGAAATTGATTTCTTAAACAGGCCAATTAATTATGAAGAAATTGAGTCAGTGATAAACAACCTTCCAAATAACAAAACTCCAGGCCCGGACAGTTTTCCTGGGGAATTCTACCAAACATTCAAAGAAGAAATAATACCTATTCTCCTAAAGCTATTTCAAAAAATAGAAACAGAAGGAAAGCTACCAAACTCATTCTATGAGGCCAATATTACCTTGATCCCCAAACCAGGCAAAGACCCCCTCAAAAAGGAGAATTACAGACCGATTTCCCTAATGAATATGGACGCCAAAATCCTCAACAAGATACTTGCTAATAGAATCCAACAGTTCATTAAAAGGATTATCCACCACGATCAAGTGGGATTCATACCTGGGATGCAAGCGTGGTTCAATATTCGCAAATCAATCAGCGTGATACATCATATCAACAAGAAAAGACTCAAGAACCATATGATCCTCTCAATCGATGCCGAAAAAGCATTTGACAAAATACAGCATCCTTTCCTGATTAAAACCCTTCAGAGTGTAGGAATAGAGGGTACATTTCTCAATCTCATAAAAGCCATCTATGAAAAGCCTACTGCAAATATTATTCTCAATGGGGAAAAGCTGGAAGCCTTTCCCTTAAGATCAGGAACACGACAAGGATGCCCACTCTCGCCACTATTATTCAACATAGTACTAGAAGTCCTTGCAACAGCAATCAGACAACAAAAAGGGATCAAAGGTATTCAAATCGGCAAAGAAGAAGTCAAAATGTCTCTCTTCGCAGACGACATGATACTCTATATGGAAAACCCAAAAGAAGCCACTCCCAAGCTATTAGAAGTTATAGAGCAATTCAGTAATGTGGTGGGATACAAAATCAATGCTCAGAAATCAGTTGCATTTCTGTACACGAATAACGAGAATAAAGAAAGAGAAATCAGGGAATCCATCCCATTTACAATAGCACCAAAAACCATACGTTACCTTGGAATTAACTTAACGAGAGACGTAAAGGACCTTTATTCTAGAAACTATAAATCACTCTTAAAAGACATTGAGGAAGACATAAAAAGATGGAAAGATATTCCATGCTCATGGATCGGAAGAATTAACGTAGTTAAAATGTCCATGCTACCCAGAGCAATCTACACTTTCAATGCTATCCCGATCAAAATACCGAGAACGTTTTTCAAAGAACTGGAACAAATAGTCCTTAAATTTGTATGGAACCAGAAAAGACCCCGAATCTCCAAGGAACTGTTGAAAAGGAAAAACAAAGCTGGGGGCATCACAATGCCGGATTTCGAGCTGTACTACAAAGCTGTGATCACAAAGACAGCATGGTACTGGCACAAAAACAGACACATAGACCAATGGAACAGAATAGAGAGCCCAGAAATGGACCCTCAGCTCTTTGGGCAACTAATATTTGATAAAGCAGGAAAAAACATCCGGTGGGAAAAAGACAGTCTCTTCAATAAATGGTGCTGGGAAAATTGGACAGCTACATGCAAAAGAATGAAACTTGACCACTCTCTCACACCATACACAAAAATAAACTCCAAATGGATGAAAGACCTCGATGTGAGACAGGAATCCATCAAAATTCTAGAGGAGAACATAGGCAGCAACCTCTACGACATCGGCCAAAGCAACCTTTTTCATGATACATCCCCAAAGGCAAGAGAAACAAAAGACAAAATGAATTTATGGGACTTCATCAAGATTAAAAGTTTCTGCACAGCCAAGGAAACAGTCAGAAAAACTAAGAGGCAGCCCACGGAATGGGAGAAGATATTTGCAAATGACACTACAGATAAAGGACTGGTATCCAAGATCTACAAAGAACTTCTCAAACTCAATACACGAGAAACAAATAAACAAATCAAAAAATGGGCAGAAGATATGAACAGACACTTTTCAAATGAAGACATACAAATGGCTAACAGACACATGAAAAAATGTTCAAAATCATTAGCCATCAAGGAAATTCAAATCAAAACCACACCGAGATACCACCTTAAGCCAGTTAGAATGGCAAAAATAGACAAGGCAAGAAACAACAAATGTTGGAGAGGATGTGGAGAAAGGGGATCCCTCCTACATTGTTGGTGGGAATGCAAGTTGGTACAGCCACTCTGGAAAACCGTGTGGAGGTCCCTTAAAAAGTTAAAAATTGAGCTACCCTATGATCCAGCCATTGCACTACTGGGTGTTTACCCCAAAGATACAGACGTAGTGAAGAGAAGGGCCATATGCACCCCAATGTTCATAGCAGCAATGTCCACAATAGCTAAATTGTGGAAGGAGCCGAGATGCCCTGCAACAGATGACTGGATTAAGAAGTTGTGGTCCATATATACAATGGAATATTACTCAGCAATCAGAAAGAATGAGTTCTCAACATTTGCTACAACATGGACGGCACTGGAGGAGATAATGCTTAGTGATATAAGTCAAACAGAGAAAGACAAGTATCATATGATTTCTCTCATCTATGGAACATAAGAACTAGAATGATCAGTAGGGGAAGAAAGGGATAAAGAAAGGGGGGGTAATCAGAAGGGGGAATGGAACATGAGAGACTATGGACTATGAGAAACAAACTGAGGGCTACAGAGGGGAGGGGGGTGGGGGAATGGGATAGACCGGTGATGGGTAGTAAGGAGGGCACATATTGCATGGTGCACTGGGTGTTATACACAACTAATGAATCATCGAGCCTTACATCGAAAACCGGGGATGTACTGTATGGTGACTAACATAATATAATAAAAAATCATTATCAAAAAAAAAAAAGAATGGCAAAAATAGACAAGGCAAGAAACAACAATTGTTGGAGAGGATGTGGAGAAAGGGGATCCCTCCTACATTGTTGGTGGGAATGCAAGTTGGTACAGCCACTCTGGAAAACAGTGTGGAGGTCCCTTAGAAAGTTAAAAATTGAGCTACCCTATGATCCAGCCATTGCACTACTGGGTGTTTACCCCAAAGATACAGACGTAGTGAAGAGAAGGGCCATATGCACCCCAATGTTCATAGCAGCAATGTCCACAATAGCTAAATCGTGGAAGGAGCCGAGATGCCCTGCAACAGATGACTGGATTAAGAAGTTGTCCATATATACAATGGAATATTACTCAGCAATTAGAAAGAATGAGTTCTCAACATTTGCTACAACATGGACGGCACTGGAGGAGATAATGCTAAGTGAAATAAGTCAAGCAGAGAAAGACAACTATCATATGATTTCTCTCATCTATGGAACATAAGAACTAGAATGATCAGTAGGGGAAGAAAGGGATAAAGAAAGGGGGGGTAATCAGAAGGGGGAATGAAACATGAGGGACTATGGACTATGAGAAACAAACTGAGGGCTACAGAGCGGAGGGGGGTGGGGGACTGGGATAGGCTGGTGATGAGTAGTAAGGAGGGCACATATTGCATGGTGCACTGGGTGTTATACACAACTAATGAATCATCGAGCCTTACATCGAAAACCGGGGATGTACTGTATGGTGACTAACATAATATAATAAAAAATCATTAAAAAAAGTCTGAATGTAAAACCAGCACTGAGTGAAATGTATTTGAAATGTCATTCAGAGAACAGTGAGAGTATCAAAAGGCTAAGACCAATTAGGAAGGCAGGAAGAAAAGTTGTAAACATCATCAGATATCCAGGAGCTAGGTGGAGGGTGAAAAATATCTAAGTGTCCACACTCCCTCGATATATATGATAGCCATGCTGTGCACTTCACGAAAGCAGCGCATGTGGGCTTTCTGGACCTGTAAGTAAGTGTGCTTTGCCCTGCCCTCACACCCCGCCTGCTCCGTCTCTCTCTGTTATCTCATGCGCAGCTGCTGCATCTCTCCCCAGACCTAGCTGCACATGGTTCCTGGCTTTGGCTTTGCCCCATACGCATTATCTTCTGAATGACGTGTATGTGCTCTCCAGCTAGTCCTGTCCTACTCAGTGCCCCAGAGTAGGTAGGACACCATATGGTTAATGACAGGTAGAAAAGACAAAATGATTTATTAGAAAGATATTTATGATGTAGGTAGGGGGGATGGTGAATGAGAGATGGTGCTTTTTACATGGAGGAGTAAGAAAAGATTAATCAACCACAACTCTGCCTACAACAACAGAACAGGAGATGGTATCATTTATTGATTTAGAAAATATACAAGAAGGAGCCAGCGTCATAACCTAAGGACAAGGTATCCCGTTTGTATCTATTGAGATGGAAGTGCCTCTGGGATACCGGATGGCAATTCCCTAAAAAGCAGCTCAATCTCTGAGGCTATGGAAAGACAGTTGGGAGTAATGAACATGTTAGCAGTAGTTGAAACCATGGCAACAGATGAAACCATTTAGATGAATTGCATAGAATAAGCAGAGGAGAAATTCCGGACATCAAACTTTGCAAGTATGGGCAAAGGAAAGGGAACATAAAGAAGGATCTGAGAGGTCAAACAAGATGAGAGTATTCAGAAGAGTGACAAACAGTATCAAATGTAATGAGTAGCATGTAAACTGCCACATGTTCTTTGGAATAGATGGACCTTGGAAAGGGGACTTCCTGTAAGTGACTGGAAGTTGGATTAAATGAAAAATGAGGAAGCGAGGCATTACAGGTTATTCTTCAGCTTGTTTGTAATTGGTAAGGTAAAAAGTTGAAAGACAAAATTTTTATAATTAAAAAATTATCTTCTTTCTTTATTGAGTAGGATAATCTAGCAATGAAGGAAAGATAGAAGATTTGGAAGAAAGAATATAATGAACGAGTCAAGTTTCTGAAGGAAGCAGGATGTAATATCCAGCTTGGAGGAGTTGGGATTGAGCCAAGAACGAAGGGAAGAATGGTAATCTCTCTCAGGCCAGAGGAACAATTGGCAGTGATGTGTGGAAGAATGGAGATAGTCTTCAAGGACGAGGATTAACTATTTAGCAGTATAGGGTAAAAGAATGTTTTCTAAGTTTTAAAACTAAAATAAGTGACAGTGATAAGAGGCATGTCATTAAAACATTTACAAGCAACATTCACTGACTACTGTGTACTAGACATTGTGTCAGCCAGTTGGAAGTAGCAATTAAAAGGTCACCTATAAAATTGAGGAATTAATAATGAAGAATAACATTTTTAAATTAGAAACCTTTGGTGTGATGAGTATCCCAAAGGGGAAATCAAGGTTTCTAACAATTTTTAAATAATTCAGATATTATAACTTTCTCTCCTATTACTAAATGGAGAAAAGTAGGAGCTGTGTGTTTCTACCTGCATTAAAGCTCTGATCATCATGTTCTCAAGTAGAATGTATAGTTCAATGCAGAGACATCTGAAATCATAAAAAAAAATGTCTAAAATAACTGCCACCACAAAGCTGCTTTGATGAGAGAACAGATGGGTGACAGCAGGGAGTTTCTATAAGCAGGTAGGAAAACAATCCGTGTTAGCAAACAACATCCGTGGTAACAAGTCTAGAATCCCCAAGAGGATATTTTCCTTTATTGGTGGGTAAACATTTAGCAGTTTTGATTACCAGAGCGTCTTCTAACCTGGTGGTGCCCACTCGCTAGAGTGTTTTCCAGAGAGCATTTCATATAGCTCATATTACCTGTAAAATATTTCATCTAGACAGCTTTATAAAAAGTATTTAGTACTTTATGGGTTGTGCATTTAGGGTATGTGTCTCAAAGCACATACACTTCTTTCCAGATTCCTGAGAGAGGTAACAGGTGGGAAAAATGAGTTTATGGGAATTGGTACAGTAGCCCTAAAAAAACCAAAAAGATGTGCTGAGAAGTTAGAAGTAAGATTTGACTGCAAAAGAGAAATAGATAATTATTCCCGTATGTATTACGTATTCCTGTATATAATTAAATTTACACGAGTGGTCCTTCTATCAGTTTTCTATTGCTACCATAACAAATCACCACAAACTTGGTGGCTCAAATCAACAAAAATTTATTATCTTAGAGTTCTATAAGTTAGAAGTCAGCAAGGATCTCACTGGGTTAAAATCATCATGTTAGTTTGGCTGTATTCCTTTCTGGAGACTATAGGGTTGAGTATTTCCTTGCATTTTCCAGTTTCTAGAGGCCACCAACATTCCTTGGCTCCTGGCCCTCTTTTTCCATCTTAAAAGCCACCAATGTTGTATCTTTCTGGCCATTCTCAAATGGCCACATTTCCCTCTGACTCTGTCTTCTGCCTCCTTATACGTTTAAGAGCCCATGTGGTTATGTTGGGCTCACCCAAATAATCCAAGATAATCTTCCTATCTCAAGGTCCATAACTTTAATTATCTCTGAAAGTTCCTTCTGCCATATAGAGTATCGTATTCATACATCCCAGGGATTAAGATGTGGGCATCCTTGGGGCCATTATTCTGCCTACCACAGACCTATTGCTTAATAAAAAGTTGGTAACAGGAAAATGAAAAAAGACAAAAATAATTCAGATAATGCTGATTATTTTAAAGCAGATTTAAAAATATATATATTTCCGTGAGATGAAACTAAGTTTTATATTCCCTG
Source organism: Ursus americanus (assembly GCF_024610735.1). Classification (NCBI taxonomy): domain Eukaryota; kingdom Metazoa; phylum Chordata; class Mammalia; order Carnivora; family Ursidae; genus Ursus; species Ursus americanus. Next base: position 102,760,743 of record NC_142129.1, on the reverse strand, counting down.
TGACCCCAGCAGTACCTTTCTACTTGAATAACAAATGATAATAGAAAGACCAAGGAAATAGTGAGGCACACCAGACAAGAAAGCAAAACACTTATACGATGATATGGGCTCACTTACAAACTCTGAGATCTAGGAAAAGTCATAATTTTAATTGTAAAATGGGGATATCAGTTACCACTATTGATATATGCATAGGTACTTTGTAAATATAATTTCTCATTCTGCCTACCTGAAAACATTATTGTAAAAATCATACGAGCAATCTGCATGTGAAGGTTCTTTGTAAATTATAAAACACCGTGGGATTTTTACAAGATTTTGAAGGCACTCCACATATTTTACCAGCGATTTAAAGAAACTTGTGATATATTTGCTATTTGTTATTCTTATTTGTTATTGTAGGACTTTGATTATTCCTTTTTTAAATATTACAACAACTGAGATTGACAGGATGTTTGTTGTCCCAATTCATATATTAACAGATTCCACATTCTAGTACTCTAGAAATAGAATTCTTTCCTCTCACCTCTTGGGTGCCCACTCGTATTTCTATTTGTGAATTAAGGAATTCAACTCCAAGGGAAAGCCTGTGACATAATTTCATATCTCAGTTGAAACCTTAGCCTCTAACAAAGTGAAGAAAGAGGCTACCAATGTGAGGAGAGTGGTCAACTTGAAGGAAAAGAAAACTTGGACACAATTAATTCCAGAGATTTATAAAGAACTGGGATGTAAACCAGTAATTCTGACAACTTGGAGTTAGATTTCAGTTTGTTTTGGTTTGGTTTTAGAGGAAATTACACACAGTGTGGAATTTTGCCAATGCAATGGTATCTGTCGTACAATGAAAAAATTCTTACACTTGATCAATGAGCATATAAAAAATGCTCAACATCATTACTCATCAGAGAAATTCAAATCAAAACCACACTGAGATATCACCTCACACCCAATAAAATGGCTACTATTAAAAAAAAAAAAGGAAAAAACAAAACCCCCGGGAATTACAAGTGTCAGCACGGCTGCAGACAAATTAGAATCTCTGTGTACTGTTAATGGGAATGTAAAATAATGCATATGAAAACAACGTAGGTTCCTCAAGAAAATTAAAAAATAGAAACACAGTATGATCCAGCAATGCCACTTCTGGGTATTCATCCAAGAAATAAAACAAAAAGTGAAAACAGGATCTTGAAGAGAGATTTGCATGCCCACATTCATTGCAGCACTAGTCACAATAAACAAGAGGTGGAATCAACCTAAATGTCTATCAGCAGATAAATGGATTTTAAAAATGTAGTGTATACATAACACCAGAATATTGTTCAGCCTCAAAAAAGAAAGCCTGTTACATGCACAACATGGATGCACCTTGAAGGCATTATGCTGAGTGAAACAGGCTGTTCACAACGACACAGTTACTGGACGATCCGCTGATCCAGGGTATCTGAAGTAGTCCAGTTCTAGAAACAGAAGGTAGAATGGTAGTTACCAGAGGCTAGGGGTCAGGGAGGAAAGGGGAAACTGTTGTTATCTAAGGAGTATAGAGCATTTTTGTTTGGTTTGTTTTTGGTTTTGTTTTTCATTTGCTTTGGTTTGGTTTTACAAGATGAAAAATTCTGGCGATCTGCCTCACAACACTGTGAATAAACTTAACACTACTGAATCGCACATTTAAAAATGGTTAAGATGGTAAATATTAAATGTCTCAAAAAATCGCAGATGTCCTCCTGAAGGATACAGACCTGATGAGCACATGGTTGAACCAGCAAAGGCCTGGGGTCAAGATGAAGAGATGCTACTGGCAATAACTTAAAATGTATGTGGAAAAAAAAGAACGTATGGCCGTGAGCTCCTGGGGCAAATGCCTGTACATCACAGCAAAAGATTAAATGATACCAATGTAGTAACTCAAGAGTAAACACCCTCCCCCCACCCCCCGGCAAAGATGCTGGGTGTATACCAGGACCCACTAGCTTCCTGCCACGGACATAGAGTTTGCCTCATGGACACAGATACCCTCCTAGGGCAGAAAAGGGAAGTGAGGAAAAAAAGCAAACTATTAAATATTTTACCTAAGAAAGCAAAAACAACAAAAACGTCAGTTATTCCACAGTAATCATTTAAAATCTAATAGGGAGTTGTATTTTTAAAATGTTCAATATTTAAAGTGAAGGGAGACAATTCAGACTGAAAGAAACTCTATTAACTGGCAATTCTAAATCTAGCCACCTGCTGAAAGGTGGTCTCATAAGCAGAGCATGGCCATGCTAGAGAGTAACAACTGTGTTTTCTGTGGATACCTTAGTTGTAGTGTATGTTAACATGAGTATCCCTTTTCTCAGTTTTGGCTGAGGCCTCAAGCTAGTAATGGTCAGTCATGCCCACATTGCAAAAGAGGATATGAGTTCACTGAAGCAGACCTTGTCATAATTTTCATGAACTTTAGAAGACTACCTGCCTCTATTCTTTTAAAAATGTTGGAGAGAATATTAGAAAGGATTTTTTTTTTTAAGAAGAGATGTTGGAATGCTCTTGTCTCACTACCATGCTTTGAGGAATTTTTTGAGGGCCAAAGATACATAGGATGGATCCACTCTACGTCTATGTCAGGAGGTAGGTGGCTCCTTGGATTAGTCCAGAGTCCTGGATGTTCTCTTTGAGCTGCTTTAACAAGGTACTGGAGACTGGGTGGCTTATACAGCAAACTAGAAGCTGGGAAATCTGAGATCAAGGTGTGAGCAGATTTGATGTCTGGGGAGGACATCCTTCCTGGTTTACAGACAGTGCCTTCTTGCTGAATCTTCACATGGTAGAGTGAGAGGGAAAGGAACTGAGGTCTTTTCATCTCTTAAGAGATGAAAATCTCTTATACCAATCCTATCATGGAGGTACCACTCCTAGACCCTCATCCAAACCTAGTTATCGCCCAAAGTCCCCATCTCCAAAAATCATCGTATTGTGGATTAAGACTTCAACATATGAATTTTGGGAGGTCATGAATATTTGTGCATAGTCAGTACCTACTCTGGAGGATGTCCACTGGTCACATTTAATCCTTGGCTGTAACTTGCTGACATCTGTCCCTAGAGCCCATAGCCATTGTTCTTTTTGTTTGTTTATTTTTGCTTTTGTTTTTTTTGGGGGGGTTATTTTTAATTTTTTTAATTTTTTAATTTATTTTTTAAATTTATTATGTTAATCACCATACAGTACATCCTTAGTTTTTGATGTACTGTTCCATGATTCATTGTTTGTGTATAACACCCGGTGCTCCATGCAATATGTGCCCTCCTTAATACCCATCACCGGCCTAGCCCAATGCCCCACCCGCCTCCCCTCTAAAGCCCTCAGTTTATTTCCCAGAGTTCATAGTCTCTCGTGGTTCATTCCCCCTCTGTTTAACCCCCCTTCATTCTTCCCTTCCTTCTCCTACCGATCTCCCTGCTATTCCTTATGTTCTACAAATGAGTGAAACCATATGATAATTGTCTTTCTCTGCTTGACTTATTGCACTTAGCATTATCTCCTCCAGTTCCGTCCATGTTGCTGCAAATGTTGGGTAATCGTTCTTTCTGATCATAGCCCTTGTTCTTTGATTTGCTTTTGAAGTCCTCACCAGTGATCACCACTTCATCTTGACTCAAGATGTGGCAGAGGAGAGGGGAAGAGAGATAGTGTGCTGGTCTGAGTTTCATCTAAGATCCTGTCCAGGACTTTGTAGAAGTACTGAGTGCATCAAGAAAGGGGTAAATCTGCAGATTCCTAGGAGCTGAGGAGGGCAGACATAAGTGGTTGTCCACAGAGTGCAATCCTGTATTCCTAGCACCATGAACAGAAAGTCAGTAATGCCTTCATTTCCTGACTGTTTGAGGGCACATACTCTATAGGACACCAGAAAAAAAGACAATGGGTGCATTTATAACCATTCAGCAAATATTGGAATTGAGTATCAAAGCTTGCTTTGTTGCAAGGGGAAATTTTGTGTCCCCTTCTGCCGTGCTTACATTATGATAGCTAGCATTTCTTGCTCTCTCTGCCCACTGAGACAGAGCTAGAAGAAGAAGAAGGGAAAACTAGTGCATGAAGAAAGTGAAAACATTTACTGAAGCAGAGATTTTACCATGTCCCCCCAAAAATAATTGGTAGATTGAAAATAGCTGACAGTGTCCACCCTGTGAGTTAGCATAGACTACTCTAATTAAATAGAGAAATATTTCAATGGTTATTCCAAATATACATATTACATCTAATATGTCCATACGAATTTTAAGTAGTTGCTCCCCAGAAAGCACTGACTGCTTTGCACAGCACTAGAAATGGTCTTGAATGCCAAAAAGTTCCGTCAAAAGCTTTGTGGGTTTTAGCGATTTAAGCCAGACATAAAAAATTCATTCCTTTATATAGATTATATCCAAAAGGAAAACATTGGAAATTAAAGATGTTATAGCAATTGTAAGTTGAAATTTCTTTGCATTAAGTCAAAATATGGATATATTTGGAGAGAAGAGAGTATGAGAAATTGTCCTAAAGGTGACTGATAAGGAATTGTGAATTTTTATTTTTTTATTTTTTTAATGTTTTTTTATTATATTATGTTAGTCACCGTACAGTACATCCCTGGTTTCTGATGTAAAGTTCAATGATTCATTAGTTGCATATAACACCCAGTGCACCATGCAATACGTGCCCTCCTTACTACCTTTTTTATTTTTTTATTATTATTATTTTTCTTTTTTATAATGATTTTTTATTATGTTAGTCACCATACAGTACATCCCCGGTTTCCGATGTAAGGCTCGATGATTCATTAGTTGTGTATAACACGCAGTGCACCATGCAATACGTGCCCTCCTTACTACCCATCACGGGCCTATCCCTTTCCCCCACCCCCCTCCCCTCTGTGGCCCTCAGTTTGTTTCTCATAGTCCATAGTGTCTCACGTTTCATTCCCCCTTCTGATTACCCCCCCTTTCTTTATCCCTTTCTTCCCCTACTGATCATTCTAGTTCTTACGTTCCATAGATGAGAGAAATCATATGATACTTGTCTTTCTCTGCTTGACTTATTTCACTTAGCATTATCTCCTCCAGTGCCGTCCATGTTGTAGCAAATGTTGAGAACTCGTTCTTTCTGATAGCTGAGTAATATTCCATTGTATATATGGACCACAACTTCTTAATCCAGTCATCTGTTGAAGGGCATCTCGGCTCCTTCCACGATTTAGCTATTGTGGACATTGCTGCTATGAACATTGGGGTGCATATGGCCCTTCTCTTTACTACGTCTGTATCTTTGGGGTAAACACCCAGTAGTGCAATGGCTGGATCATAGGGTAGCTCAATTTTTAACTTTCTAAGGGACCTCCACACTGTTTTCCAGAGTGGCTGTACCAACTTGCATTCCCACCAACAATGTAGGAGGGATCCCCTTTCTCCACATCCTCTCCAACATTTGTTGTTTCTTGCCTTGTCTATTTTTGCCATTCTAACTGGCGTAAGGTGGTATCTCAGTGAAGTTTTGATTTGAATGTCCTTGATGGCTAATGATTTTGAACATTTTTTCATGTGTCTGTTAGCCAATTTATGTCTTCATTGGAAAAGTGTCTCTTCATATCTTCTGCCCATTTTTTGATTTGTTTATTTGTTTCTCGTGTATTGAGTTTGAGAAGTTCTTTGTAGATCTTGGATACCAGTCCTTTATCTGTAGTGTCATTTGCAAATATCTTCTCCCATTCCGTGGGCTGCCTCTTAGTTTTTCTGACTGTTTCCTTGGCTGTGCAGAAACTTTTAATCTTGATGAAGTCCCATAAATTCATTTTGTCTTTTGTTTCTCTTGCCTTTGGGGATGTATCATGAAAAAGTTTGCTTTGGCCGATGTCGTAGAGGTTGCTGCCTATGTTCTCCTCTAGAATTTTGATGGATTCCTGTCTCACATCGAGGTCTTTCATCCATTTGGAGTTTATTTTTGTGTATGGTGTGAGAGAGTGGTCAAGTTTCATTCTTTTGCATGTAGCTGTCCAATTTTCCCAGCACCATTTATTGAAGAGACTGTCTTTTTCCCACCGGATGTTTTTTCCTGCTTTATCAAATATTAGTTGCCCAAAGAGCTGAGGGTCCATTTCTGGGCTCTCTATTCTGTTCCATTGGTCTATGTGTCTGTTTTTGTGCCAGTACCATGCTGTCTTTGTGATCACAGCTTTGTAGTACAGCTCGAAATCCGGCATTGTGATGCCCCCAGCTTTGTTTTTCCTTTTCAACAGTTCCTTGGAGATTCGGGGTCTTTTCTGGTTCCATACAAATTTAAGGACTATTTGTTCCAGTTCTTTGAAAAACGTTCTCGGTATTTTGATCGGGATAGCATTGAAAGTGTAGATTGCTCTGGGTAGCATGGACATTTTAACTACGTTAATTCTTCCGATCCATGAGCATGGAATATCTTTCCATCTTTTTATGTCTTCCTCAATGTCTTTTAAGAGTGATTTATAGTTTCTAGAATAAAGGTCCTTTACGTCTCTCGTTAAGTTAATTCCAAGGTAACGTATGGTTTTTGGTGCTATTGTAAATGGGATGGATTCCCTGATTTCTCTTTCTTTATTCTCGTTATTCGTGTACAGAAATGCAACTGATTTCTGAGCATTGATTTTGTATCCCACCACATTACTGAATTGCTCTATAACTTCTAATAGTTTGGGAGTGGCTTCTTTTGGGTTTTCCATATAGAGTATCATGTCGTCTGCGAAGAGAGACATTTTGACTTCTTCTTTGCCGATTTGAATACCTTTGATCCCTTTTTGTTGTCTGATTGCTGTTGCAAGGACTTCTAGTACTATGTTGAATAATAGTGGCGAGAGTGGGCATCCTTGTCGTGTTCCTGATCTTAAGGGAAAGGCTTCCAGCTTTTCCCCATTGAGAATAATATTTGCAGTAGGCTTTTCATAGATGGCTTTTATGATATTGAGAAATGTACCTTCTATTCCTACACTCTGAAGGGTTTTAATCAGGAAAGGATGCTGTATTTTGTCAAATGCTTTTTCGGCATCGATTGAGAGGATCATATGGTTCCTGAATCTTTTCTTGTTGATATGATGTATCACGCTGATTGATTTGCGAATATTGAACCACGCTTGCATCCCAGGTATGAATCCCACTTGATCGGGATGGATAATCCTTTTAATGAGCTGTTGGATTCTATTAGCAAGTATCTTGTTGAGGATTTTGGCGTCCATATTCATTAGGGAAATCGGTCTGTAATTCTCCTTTTTGAGGGGGTCTTTGCCTGGTTTGGGGATCAAGGTAATATTGGCCTCATAGAATGAGTTTGGTAGCTTTCCTTCTGTTTCTATTTTTTGAAATAGCTTTAGGAGAGTAGGTATTATTTCTTCTTTGAATGTTTGGTAGAATTCCCCAGGAAAACCGTCCGGGCCTGGAGTTTTGTTATTTGGAAGGTTGTTTATCACTGACTCAATTTCTTCATAATTAATTGGCCTGTTTAAGAAATCAATTTCTTCCTGTTTCAATCTTGGTAGTTTATAGGTTTCCAGGAAGGATTCCATCTCTTCCAGATTGCTTAGTTTATCGGCATATAGCTGTTGATAAAAATTTCTAATAATCCTTCCAATTTCAATGGTGTTCGTCGTGACCTCTCCTTTTTCATTCATAATTTTAATAATCTGGGTCCTTTCTCTTTTCTTTTGGATAAGTCTTGCCAGTGGTCTGTCAATTTTATTGATTCTCTCCAAGAACCAGCTTCTAGTCCTGTTGATCTGCTCTACTGTACTTCTGGTTTCTGCTTGATTGATTTCAGCTCTAAGTTTGGTCAACTGCTTCCTCGTGTGTGGATTAGGCCTGTCCCTTTTTTGCTGTTCTAGCTTCTTGAGGTGAGAATATAAAAACTGCATTTTAGATTTTTCTATTCTTTTGAGTGAGGCTTGGATGGCTATGTATTTCCTCCTTAGGACTGCCTTTGCAGTATCCCATAGGTTTTGGACTGTTGTATTTTCATTCTCATTGGTCTCCATAAATTGTTTAATTTGATTTTTGATTTCCTGGTTTATCGAGTCATTCCTGAGCAGGATGGTTCTTAGTCTCCAAGTGTTTGAGTTTCTTCCAAATTTTTCCTTCTGGTTGAGTTCCAATTTCAGAGCGTTGTGGTCTGAGAATATGCAGGGGATAATTTCAATCTTTTGGTATCGGCTGAGACCTGTTTTGTGTCCCAGAACATGGTCTATTCTTGAGAATGTTCCATGGGCATTAGAATAGAATGAGTATTCTTTGGTTCTGGGGTGTAGTGTTCTCTATATATCTATGAGGTCCATCTCGCCGAGTATGGCATTCAAAGCCTTTGATTCTTTGCTTAGTTTTTGCCAGGGTGTTCTGTCTATTTCTGAGAGTGGAGTGTTGAGGTCCCCTACTATTAATGTATTTTTATCTATATGTCTCTTTATTCTGGTTAAGAGTTGGCTTGTGTATCTTGCTGCTCCCCTGTTGGGGGCATATATATTTATAATTGTCATATCCACTTGTTGAATACTTCCTTTAAGAATAATATAGTGCCCTTCTGTGTCTCTAACTATAGTCTGTAGTTTAAAATCCAATTTATCTGATATGAGAATTGCTACCCCAGCTTTCTTTTGAGGTCCATTTGCGTGAAAGATGGTACTCCATCCCCTTACTCTCAGTCTGAATGCATCTTTGCGTTCGAAATGAGTCTCTTGTAGACAGCAAATGGATGGGTCATTTCTTTTTATCCAATCTGCAACCCTGTGGTGTATAAAGCAAGAATTTAAACCATTAATATTAAGACTGAGTACTGAGAGATATGCTTTTAATGATGCCATGTTGTCAGTAAAGTCTTTGTTTGTATTGGCTGTGACTTTCTGTTCTGTATCACTCTTGGGGCCTTTTTACTTTTATAGAACCCCCCGTAATATCTCCTGTAGGGCTGGTTTCGTGGTTACGAAATTGGTTAGTGACTGGCGATTCTGAAATGTCTTTATTTCTCCATCAATTCTGAATGACAGCCTTGCTGGATAAAGGATCCTTGGCTGCATGTTTTTCTCTGAAAGAGCTTTAAAAATGCTCCCCCAAGCCTTTCTCTCATTCCAGGTCTGTGTAGACAGGTCTGACGTAATTCTGATGCCTTTGCCTTGGTACGTGAGAAATTTCTTTGCCCTGGCCGCTTTCAATACTGTATCCTTGGATCTAATATTTGCGAAATGCACTATGACGTGACGTGGCGTAGGTTTGTCGTGGTTGAGCTTGGGAGAGGTCCTCTATGCCTCTTGGAGACAAATGTTTGTTTCCCTTGCTAGATTAGGGAAGTTTTCAGCTACGATTTGTTCAAATATCTCTTCTAGACCTCTGTTTTTCTCCACCCCCTCGGGGATGCCGATGATTTTAACATTGGATCGTTTCATTGAGTCAGTAATCTCCCGTAGCCAACATTCGTGGGCGTGGATTTTTTTAAGACCATCTTCTATTTTAATTTTTTCCTCTATTAACCCATCCTCCAATTCACTAACCCTTTCCTCTGCTTCGGTGACCCTGGCTGTCAGAGCCTCTAGTTTTGCCTGCATTTGGCTCATAGAATTTTTAATTTCTGTCAAATTCACTCTCATTTCTGACTTTAGGGATTCTATATTCTCAGAAACCTTTTCGTTAATACTTTTTTCAATTCTGCTCATCAATTTGACCATCGTTACTCTGAATTCCATTTCTGATAATTTGGTTACTTCCATATCCATTATTTCTGTGGCAGAGGACACAGACTCACTGTCTTTTCTTTGCTGGGGGGGGGTTTCTTCTTCTTGTCTTTCTGATGAGGAGAGGTTGCGGGGTTTTCCAGAGCCCAAATTATTGACTGGGTCGCAGGCCGTGCCCCTTGTTTTATAGGGATCTTAGAGATGTGGGCTTCTTCTTTAAAGATTTTATTTATTTATTTATCTGAGAGAGGGAGGTAGACAGTCAGCAAGAACGGGAACAGAAGCAGGGGAGTAGGAGAGGAAGAAGCAGGCTCCCAGAGGAGGAGCCCGATGATGGACTCCTTTCCGGAATGCTGGGATCACGCCCTAAGCCAGAGACAGGCACTCAATGACTGCGCCACCCATGCTCCCGGGTTGTGGGCTTCTTGATTTTTCAGCCTGCCTTCTGTGTTCTGGGGGAGGGGCCTGCCGCACCGATACTCAGGCAACCCTGTTTGGTTAGAGTCACCGTGTCCCCCGTGAGGGGGGATGGGGATGGGCACGCTGTGAGCCGGTATTTCCAGGCTTTTGTTCTCTGGCGGCTTTCCCTGGTGGTCGGCTATGCCTCTTCTGAGAGTCAGAGCAGCAGAGGCTGAATTGTCACAGAACAGAGGGATTGCGGCCCATTCTCCACCGATGTTCTGGCCACTTTAACTCCGTTACTGTTGGTGCTGCTCAACCCTGTAGCGTCCCGGGATGTGCGCCCCACACCCGGCGTCCCCGCCCTCACTTCCAGGGCAGGCCCGTCTCTGTCCTTTGTGTTTCTAATGCCGCCAGCCGCCAGCCGCCCGCCGCCCCCGCGCGCTCCCGGATCTCCCGGTCTCAGTCTGGATCCCGTGAGCACACCAGGATTCCGGAGTTCCGTGAGAAGCCTGGTGGCGCGCACACCCGGTTCAGGGTCTCAGTCTGCTGTTTCGCGGGTGCCGACCGCGAGTCCGCCCGCTCCCCCGTGCAGGTGGCCCGCCAGCCGCCCTGCGCGCGCTCCAGAAGCTCCTGGTCTCAGTCCGGATCCCGTGAGCACACCGGGATTCAGGAATTCCGTGAGAAGCCTGGTGGCGTGCGCACCTGGTTCAGGGTCTCAGTCTGCTGTTTCGCGGGTGCCGACCATGAGTCCGCCCGCTCCCCCGTGCAGGTGGCCTGCCAGCTGCCAGCTGCCCCGCATGCGCTCCGGGAGCTCCCGGTCTCAGTCTGGATCCCGTGAGCACACGGGATTCCCGGGTTCCGCGAGATGCCTGGTGGCGCGCGCTCCCGGCTCACCGGTCTCAGTCCGCTCTCTCGCGGGTGCCCTCTGTGAGTCCGCCCGCTCCCCCCCCCCCCCCCCCCCCCCCGTGCAGGTGGCTGCCGCTTCCCGGCGCCCGAACGCGGCGGCTCCCTCCCCCTTCCGTTTATCTTCCGATATCTGTGCCGGGTTTCACGGCTCCCCGCTTCGTACCTCAATACTCAGCACTGGAGATGTTCATTTGTAGAGATCCAGATGTATCTTCCTGCGTCTCAGGCTGATTCCGTGGTTGTTTAGGCTGGTCTGGTACCTATCCAGCTCGACTCAGGGGACCTGTGAAAAAGGGGTCCCCTACTCCTCCGCCATCTTAACTCCTCTCTTGTACCTGAAATAGTATTTAAAAACACTCAGCTCAGCCTCTTCTACAAAGTGAGCCAATGCTTATAAACATGGCTAAAATATTCCCTTACCGACGATGACTTCCCAGCCATCGTAGTGTTTAACTGGTATGACTGTGACTTACATTAGTCAACATTTGCAGAGAAAGAACTTAGTGCATCCAGGGGGGCACTTCATGTTGAAAGTAGTTTGTGACAACGAGCTACTGTGTTTTATACTGCAGTCCAAGGGAATGGTGCCAGACATCTCTAAGGTGTCTAGCAGTTCTACAATTCTGATTTTAAGTGGTCTGTGTGCTTCAGAGATTTGGGCAGGAGAAGGGCAGGAGTCCAGAGACTGTGAACACTTCTGTTACCTGTGCTGACCATGGAGCAGGTAGCCTTCTGTGGGCATCATTTTGATTTCTTGGTACTCTTGTGAAAGGTGCTTTTGTCTCAAATTCCTCCATTTAGGAGTAATTATAATGATAAAAGTAATGTTTATCTTATATCATCTGTGGGCCCTGATCCTGGGCTCCCAGGGAAGCTATCCTTTAACATTTTACCCGGCTCAAAATGACTGGGCAAAACCTCAAAGCATGGGCCCTATTTCTGCCCCAAGCACATGTTGTACATCTGTTTCGAGAAGAAAACAATAACCAAAAATGCCAACATGAAGATAAGAAAAAATAAAGAACCTCTTTGGCTCCCAAAAGGTTAAAGTCATACTGACATGTACATACTGAAAATGCATGAAATCATTGCATGTCCTAAAGCCCAAGCCTTGGAGGGTCTGAGAGCCACTGACCTTGCCCAGAACCAGGCACACCCCAGCAGGGAGGGCTGGTGCAGAAAGGGAAGGGGCAGGACGCTGAGGGTGGTCTGCAGCTAGAGGGGTCCCTGGAAGGGGCCAGGTGTGTGGGGGGAGCCCGGCCCACGACCCCACCCATGCCTGTGCTGGGTGTTGAGTAGAGGAGGCACCTCTTGGACCCCCTGCACTTTCAGGGTTCCAGGGGCTTGAGGGCGGGTTGCCCGGCATCCAAGGGGCTGGGGCACCACCCTCCCCGACCAATCACCGCTTGGGGGTGGAGCTACGTCTCTGTGGGCGGTCCCAGAGTTGCAGCGGGTTGCAGACCTGGGGCAGAAGAAGGGGCACTGGGAGAGAGAGAGTTGCCCTGCGGAGGTCCGGGCTGGTGAGTGAGCAGCATGCCCCGGGGTGGGGGTCGGGGGGTAGGGTGCGCCCCAGGTGGGAGGCAGGATTCTGGAAGGGCACGTGGAGAGGGTTCATTGTGGGGACTCAGGTGAGTTTTCTTTTTCCCTTTAAAGTCTCTTCCGCCCCATGTCCTCAACTGGCCTTATTCCCCATACCCGTGAACTCCAGGGCGCCCACTCACCTGAGCTTTTGTGGGATGGGTTGCAGAATTTCAGGGTTTCCCCTGTTCCCCGGGAAGAGTGCGGGTAAGGACCTCACAGAATCCCCACCTTCAGTGGGGTGTCCCCCGGTTCTCTGACACAGTGCAGGTGATGCATCTTGAGCAGTACCCCGAGTTCAGCGGGGTGTGCCCTGGTCCCCCAGGCACAGGTGTGGCAGTAGCAAGCCCCAGAGCCGTCCCCCAACTTCAGCATTATGCCCCGTGTGCCCCCGAGTTAGTGGTAATTGGCTGTTAGAATCATGCAGGAAAATCCTCCAGGTGGGGGCCTGGAGGCGGGCGTAAACCAGACCCCACTCTAGTTGCATTGGGAATAGACGAATTGAGGGTTTCTTTAGAAGAGTAAGTCTGCTTTCCAGAAAAGGCAAGGTCATTGGTCTATTGAGAATGAAGATAATTACTGCTAAACAACAAGTATGTGTTGCCCCTTCGTCCAGAAACCGAAGCAGGTGTGCAGGCTTTAGGTCAGAGGTGCCTTCTTCTCCCCAGCTGACAGCACTTCTCTGCTCTGGCTCCATGAGACCCGAGGTTTTGAACGTCAGCATCTGAGTCAGGGAGGCAGCTTGTCACAGGACGCCAGTGTTCAGAGAAAACACAGCTGTTTTGGCATAATGTCCTATCTATGTCAGGACTGGAGGTAAAACCTCTCATTATCCCCAAACCTCCTGGGCTTTTCTCTTTTCTCTAGTTGAGCCACAAAGTAAAATTGAAGTAGCTGTCAGCATTCTGGGTTTGGTGCAAGAATTACTTAGTTTCCCTGCAGGTAGAACTTTGCAGGGGATCACAATTTCTCTGTCCATTTATTGCTTACAAATGTATTTTGACTATCTGTTTCCTAGGAACCCTCTTTTATTAGAAAGGGAAGGTGAGATTCACTCTGTGCCTGTTTGTAACATCTAATTTGTTCCTTCATCTAGCAATGTTTATTCAATTGGGCCTAAGATATGGTTGAGTGGCCAGCATCTAGAGTTAGATGGCTTTTTTTCATCTGATACAGACTTGGATGATGTCATTTGACAAAGGTGATGTTTCATCATTGATTAGTTTATTCATCAGAAGAGTTAAAATTAGGGTGGAGGGAAAATTCAAAATTATCCAAATGGGCCTGTTCCTGTTTAAAAGTTGAGCTTGACTTTCTAGTTTTACTATTATCTCGATATTTTGAGGTGCCATATTCTGTCTGTAGTTTCTTTGGTGGTGGAGTCAGAAGGAGAGTCTGGGAATTCTTTTGGAGAGTGGCATGCTGGTGGCTTCAAGGGGCTTGGCGTCAGGAGCCTTGGGGTGAATTCCGCAACTGCTTGCCTGACCCTGGGTGCATCTCACAGAGGTTTTGTTTCCTCTTATGAAATTGCCAGCAGATAATGTTCTGCTTAAAGGGGAACCCTCCCATCCTGGTGGTGGGAATGCAGAGTGGTGCAGACAGTCTGGGAAACAGTGTGGGGGTTCCTCAAAAAGTTAAACATTGAACAACCACATGATCCAGCAATTGCTTTCCTGGGTGCTTACCCAAAAGATACAAAAATGCACATTCGAAGGGGGTACGTGCACCATGATGTTTATAGCAACAATGTCCACAGAGGCCAAACTATGGAGAGAATCCCAAAGTCCATGCACTGATGAATGGATAAAGCAGATGTGGGATACGTGTATATATGTATATGTGTGTGTGTGTGTGTATATATATGTGTATATATATATATATATATACATATATATATATATGTATATATATATATACACATATATATATATATATATACATATATATATATATATATATATATATATATATATATATATATATATATGGGAATATGACCCAGCTTCAAAAAGAATGAAATCTTACCATTTGCAAGGATGTGGATGGATCTAGAGTGTATTAAGCTAAGCAAAATTAGTGAGGAAAGATAAATATCCTATGCTCTCACGCTTGTGGAATTTCAGAAAGAAAACAGATGAACAGAGTTGAGGGGTGATGAGAGAGGCAAACAAGGAAATAGACTCAACCTTGGAGAACAAACTGAGTGTTGCTGCAGGACAGGGGCGTGGGGGGAAGAGTTAAATGGGTGAGGGGTATTAAGGAGGGCGCTTGTGATGAGCACTGGGTACTGTATGCAGGTGAGGAATCACTAAATCCTACCCCTGAAGCGAATATTCCATGGCATGTGAACTAACTGGAATTTAAGTAAAAGAAGAAAGGAAAAAGTGTTCTGCTTCATGAAGAGTGAGGTAAAATTGTAGTGATTTGGGCTGTACTGTTCTATAGATGATAGTTGTAAAACACCCTGTTGTAAGATACACTAGTTTCTTATCACATAAGGAGTCCTCAGAAAGCTGCAAGGAAAGATTCAGATCTCAGAGCATGTTCATGTTCCACTGATATGTTACAGTTTGCACAGGTAGGACAGAAGGAGAGAAAGGCAACAGAAGGGGAAAGTAGGTGTGAACCTTTCATTAGTTAGCATTATAGCTTTCTCATGAAAGCCTTGCGCCAGTGTGATTTTGCAAGAAGAGGGGGAATCCGGGAGCTTTGCAGGAGACGGGGGAGTTCCAGGTCTGGGTAAAGCTGACAGGGGTCCCAGAGGAGAGCTGAATGCATTCTGCAGCAGGGTGTGGGCAGGGTGGGCTCCAGGGGTGGCTGTGGGTCTCCTGTGTGAGAGTTGTGACAGGTGAGGGCTGTGTGCAAGTTCCTGGCTGAGGACAAGTGAGGCACAGGTGGAGAGCTGGCAGAAAACCTTTTTCTGGGCCACCAGCCTCACCCAACACACACAGCCTCACCTTCTGTCCCTGTCACTCCAATTCAGACTTCTCAGAAGGCGAGTGAGAACACATCAAGAGCATTCTAAACAGAAGGGAAAGCAAGTGCAAAGGCTCTGGGGCAGGAGAATTCCAGATATGTCCAGGAGCAGCAAGAAGGCCCTGTGGCCACAGGGGACAGCTTAGGACATGACCTCAGAGAGGTGACAGAGGGTGACAGAAAGCCATTCCAGGGCTATAACCCCATGAGACCCTGTTGCACTAGGCCATCGTGGCTACAGTGTTGAGAACAGATGACAGAGGGTTGAAGATGGCAAGGCAGGTCAATGACGAAGCTTTTCCAGGAACTCAGGCACTGTGGACCAGACAGGTGGCCTTGGATGGAGTGGTTAGACCTATTCTGGGTCCATTTTGAAGATGGAGCTCACAGGATTTGCTGATGAGTTAGATATCAGGAGCAGGAGAACGGAGGAATTGGGGTAACTCCCAGCTGTTGTGGGTTGTCCTGATCGAGGGGAAGGAGAGGGTTTCTGGGGGTAGGAGGTAGTCCGTGTTCCGCATGCTGAGGAAGGTGCCTTTCCCGGTGGATCTGCTGAGGTTTGTGTCTGGGAGAACCTTTCACATCTCCTCCCTCAGCAATGCTCAAGTACAAGTATCCCCCAGCTTTTAAACGTTCACAGTAAGACACTTGGCTTTCTTGAAAGAACTACGTTATTACCCAGCTTCAGTAAGAGGAAGAGACCTAAAGAGGATTTCCCTCTTATGAAAAAAGGTGAACAGTGAGAATCGCGTTCAGCATCTGTTTTGGGGAGAAGCACGACAGAGGCGGCGTGCACCCCAACCAGCTCCTTCCGCTGGGAACCGCTCTCCGCATCCAGCCACCAGCACTTTGAATTGTGTCTGTGAGCCTCTGCTGGGCTTTATCTTCATTTATGCTGGGCCTCCGTTAGAAACTTGTGTCCTGAGGCCTAAGAAAAGCCAAAGAGAAGGAATCTTGGAGTCTGAGCACACTGTCCAATTTTTCCGTGTAAATGAATGGTCATTCCTTCTTTACACCATTTCTGCTGTGCAAGGTTTCTCAGAAGCCCTGTACTTTCAAAGAGCAGGGAAACCTATACCCCATGGCTGCGGGGTTAGTTTTAGTCTCCATGCTGGACAGAACATTTCATGACTGTCGGATTTTCTCACTCAAACATTGAGACTTGGACCACCTTCACCCGTTTCTACCACCCCATCCCCGAATCTGGCACCTACCAATCTGCTCTCAGTATCTATGCGTTCAGTATTTGTTTATTCCACGTGGAATGTACATGAGAGCATCTGGTATTTGTCTTTCTGTGTCTGAGTTACTTGGCATAAGGCCCCCAAGGTCTGTGTTTCCATGTCTGGTTATTGTGAAGAATGCTGCAGTGAATGTGGGAGTGCATCTGTCTTTTTGAGGCAGTATTTTTGTGTTCTCCAAATCAATACTCAGTAGAGCCATTACTGGGTCATGTGGTAGTTGTATTTATTTTTTCAGGAACCTCCATACCGTTTGTCACAGTGGCTGCACCAATTTCCATTCCCACCAACAGCGCACAGTGTCTCCTCGTCTGCACACCCTTGACCCCACCTGGTGTCTGTCTCTGGGACAATTGCTGTTCCAACAGTTGTGAGGGGATAGCCGATTGTGGGTTTGACTGATGTTTCCCTGACGATGATTAGTGATGTCGAACAACTTTTTCTGTCTGTTGGCACCTGTGTGCCATCTTTGGACAGTATCTATTCACATATTCACCCCATTTTTTATACAGTTTTTTTTTTGTTTTGATTTGTATGAGTGTTGTGTGCATTGATGGATCCCCTAATTTCTCTTTCTTCGGTCTCATTATTTGTGTATAGAAATGCAACTGATTTCTGAGCATTGATTTTGTATCCCACCACATTACTGAATTGCTATATAACTTCTAATAGTTTGGGAGTGGATTCTTTTGGGTTTTCCATATAGAGTATCATGTCATCTGCGAAGAGAGACATTTTGACTTCTTCTTTGCCGATTTGGATACCTTTTATCCCTTTTTGTTGTCTGGTTGCTGTTGCAAGGGCTTCTAGTACTATGTTGAGTAATAGTGGCGAGAGTGGGCATTCTTGTTGTGTTCCTGATCTTAAGGGAAAGGCTTCCAGCTTTTCCCCATTGAGAATGATATTTGCTGTAGGCTTTTCATAGAACGTTTTTATGAGATTGAGGAATGTACCCTCTATTCCTAAACTCTGAAGGGTTTTAATCAGGAAAGGATGCTGTATTTTGTCAAATGCTTTTTCTGCATCTATTGAGAGAATCATATGATTTTTAAATTTTTCTTTCTGGATAAAATTTAAGACTCTGATAGATTTGCAAATGTTGAACCACCCTTGCATCCCAGGGATGAATCCCACTTGGTCATGATGGATAATCCTTTTAATGTACTGTTGGATTCTATTAGCCAGGATCTTGTTGAGGATTTTGGCGTCCATATTCATTAGGGAAATCAATCTGTAATTCTCCTTTTTGATGGGGTTTTTGCCTGATTTGTGGATCAAGGTAATATTGGCTTCATAGAATGAGTTTGGTAGCTTTCCTTCTGTTTCTGTTTTTTGAAATAGCTTTAGGAGACTAGGTATTATTTCTTCTTTGAATGTTTGGTAGAATTCCCCAGGAAAACCGTCCGGGCCTGGAGTTTTGTTTTTTGGAAGGTTGTTTTTCACTGACTCAATCTCTTCATAATTAATTGGCCTGTTTAAAAAATCAATTTCTTCCTGTTTCAGTCTTGGTAGTTTATAGGTTTCCAGGAAGGCCTCCATCTCATCCACATTGCTTAATTTATTGGCATAAAGCTGTTGATAAAAGTTTCTAATAATCCTTCAATTTCATTGGTGTTTGTTGTGACCTCTCCTTTTTCATTCATAATTTTATTAATTTGGGTCCTTTATTCTTTTGGATAAGTCTTACCAGTGATAAGTCAATTTTATTAATTCTCTCAAAGAACCAGCTTCTAGTTCTGTTGATCTGCTCTACTGTACTCCTGGTTTCTAATTCATTGATTTCTGCTCTAATCTTGGTCAACTGCTTCCTCGTGCGTGGATTAGGCCTGTCCCTCTGTTGCTCTTCCAGCTTCTTGAGGTGAGAATATAAAAACTGCATTTTAGATTTTTCTTTTCTTTTGAGTGAGGCTTGGATGGCTATGTATTTCCCCCTTAGGACTGCCTTTGCAGTATCCATAGGTTTTGGACCATTGTGTTTTCATTCTCATTGGTCTTCATAAATTGTTTAAATTGATTTTTGATTTCTTGGTTTATCGAATCATTCTTGAGCCAGATGATTCTTAGTCTCCAAGTGTTTGAGTTTCTTCCAAATTTTTCCTTGTGGTTGAGTTCCAATTTTGGAGAGTTGTGGTCTGAGAATATGCAGGGAGTAATTTCAGTCTTTTGGTATCAGTTGAGACTTGTTTTGTGACCCAGAACATGGTCTATTCTTGAGAATGTTCCATGGGCATTAGAATAGAATGAGTATTCTTTGGTTCTGGGGTGTAGTGTTCTATATATATCTATGAGGTCCAACTCATCAAGTATGGCATTCAAAACTCTTGTTTCTTTGCTGATTTCTTGCTTAGGTGATCTATCTATTGCTGATAATGGAATGTTGAGGTCCCCTACTATTAGCATATTTTATCTCTATGCCTCTTTATTCTGGTTAAGAGTTGGCTTGTGTATCTTGCTGCCCCCCTATTGGGGGCATATATACTTATAATTGTCATATCCACTTGTTGGATACATCCTTTAAGAATTATATAGTGCCCTTCTGTGTCTCTAACTATAGTCTTTAGTTTAAAATCCAATCTGTCTGATATGAGAATTGCTACTCCAGCTTTCTTTTGAGGTCCATTGGCGTGAAAGATGGTATTCCATCCCTTTACTTTCAGTCTGAATTTTTCTTTAGGTTCAAAATGAGCCTCTTGCAGACAGCAAATGGATGGTTCATGTCTTTTTATCCAATCTGCAACACTGTGGTGCTTTATGGGAGCATTTAGGCCATTTACATTGAGACTGATTATTGAGAGATATGATTTTAATGATGCCATGTTGCAAGTAAAGTCTTTGTTTCTATAGATTGTGACTTTCTGTTCTGTATCACTCTTGGGGCCTTTTTACTTTTACAGAACCCCCCTTAATATCTCCTGTAGGGCTGGTTTCATGGTTATGAAATTAGTCAATGACTGGCAATTCTGGAAGTTCTTTATCTCTCCATCAATTCTGAATGACAGCCTTGCTGGATAAAGGATGCTTGGCTGCATGTTTTTCTCTGAAAGAGCTTTAAAAATGCCCCCCCAACCCTTTCTCTCATTCCAGGTCTGTGTAGACAGGTCTGACATAATTCTGATACCTTTGCCTTGGTACGTGAGAAATTTCTTTGCCCTGGCCACTTTCAATACTGTATCCTTGGATCTAATATTTGCGAATATGCACTATGATGTGACGTGGTGTAGATTTTTCATGGTTGAGTTTGGGAGGGGTCCTCTCTGCCTCTTGGACACCAATGTTTATTTCCCTTGCTATATTAGGGAAGTTTTCAGCTACAATTTGTTCAAATATCTCTTCTAGACCTCTGTTTTTCTCCACCCCTTTGGGGATGCCAATGATTCTGACATTGGAATGTTTCATTAAGTCAGTAATCTCCCGTAACCTACATTTCTGAGCTTAGACTTTTTGAGTCCAGATTCTATTCTAGCTTTCTCTTCTACTAACCCATCCTCCAATTCACTGATACTTTCTTCTGCCTCATTCACCCTGGCCGTCAGAGCCTCTAGTTTTGACTGCATTTGGCTCATAGAATTTTTAATTTCTGCCAGAATCACTCTCATTTCCGCCCTTAGAGATTCTATATTCTCATTAACATTTTCATTAATACTTTTTTCAAGTCTACACATCATCTTGACCATTGTTACTCTGAACTCCATTTCTGATAATTTCGTTATATCCATATCCCTTAGTTCTGTGGCAGAGGCCACAGACTCATTGTCTTTTTTTTGCTGGGGGGGATTTCTCTTTCTCATCATTCTGATAAGGAGAGGTTGCAGGGTTGTCCAGAGCCCAAATTATTGACCGGGACCCAGGCCGTGCGCCCTTGTTTTATAGGGATCTTAGGGATGTGGCCTTCTTGATTTTTCAGCCTGCCTTCTGGGGGAGGGGCCTGCAGCACTGATACTCAGGCAACCCTGTTTGGGTAGAGTCTCCATGTCGCCTGCGAGGGGGGAGGGGGATGGGCACACTGTGAGCCGGTATTTCCAGGCTTTTGCTCTCTGGTGGCTTTCCCTGGCAGTTTGCTGTGTATTTTCTGAGAGTCAGAGCAGCAGTGGCCGAGTCTCAGCCTCTGTGTCAGAACAGAGGGGATCACGGGCCATTCTCCACTGATGTTCTGGTCACTTTAACTCTGATTTTGTTGTTGCTGCTCAACCCTGCAGCATCCCGGGATGTGTGCCCCACACCCGGTGTCCCAGCCCTCACTTCCAGGACCCGCACGTCTCTGTCCTTTGTGTTTCTAACATCGCCAGCTGCCCCCGCGTGCTCCTGGAGCTCCCGGTCTCAGTCTGGTTCCAGTGAGCGCACCAGAGTTCTTGTTTTCAGTCTGGTCGTGCCATTTTGCTGGCTTTAAAATTTGCAGCAGTCATGGGACTCCATCAGTGAAAGCAACCAAGGGCTCATGTGGGTGCATTTCTTCAGCCAACATCAACTGAGACCCCGCTGTGGGCCACGCTCCATATTAGACGCTGGGAACAAGTTGGCTCCATCCTCGAGGTTCCCAGTGCATACGACACATGACAAGCTGCCCATAGAATGGCTCTGTCTTATTCATCCCTGTATCCCTCATGCCTCACACAGTGCCCAGCATAGAGTAGGAGCTCAATAAATAGCAATTTCCTTGGAGAGTGGGACAGTGTGGCAGTCAAGTCTCTGGCATTTGGAATCTGGGAACTTGGGTTTGAATTACAGCCTGTCCAGTTATGTGCTGTGCAGCTCTGGGCAGGTCACTTCATCTCTCTGAGACCCAGTTTCCTTGTGGGTAGGATGGGAACTTAGATCACAGGGCCTGTGGGGGGTTAAGGAGCTGATTTGTGAAAAGAGCCTGGCCCGTGCTCAGCGCTCAGATTACACCTACTTGGAGTTAATGTGGTCACCGTAATGTCAGCGAGTTCTGGCAAACAATCCAGTCTCCATTCACTTTCTGGAAAGTGAGAAGGGATGACAGACCGCCTCTGTGTCATCCACACTAGGAACCACAAAATCAAAACTGGTGGTTGACCTTCCTTCCCTTCATCTCTCCTTCTTCCCTCCCACTCCCCTGCCGTGCTCTCCCATTTCAACTCCTCTCTCTGTTTGCTGCCCCCTCCTCCCGAAGAGAGCTACATTCAGGTAGGAATCCAGGGAGGAGGTTTCCAGGAGCAGTTTGGCTCACCGGCTGCTTTGCAGACTGAGGTGGGAGACTGGGGTTGTGAAATCAGAGAGAAGTAAATATGTGTGATGTTTGTCTTGTTTTCTTCATATATCAATGACAAAATAGTAGGAGATATTATGTGGATGGGTTTCAGGTGTGCTCTGCTATTTAAGATGATCTTTCCCTGAGACCTGCTCTTTCCTGCTCTGCGTCTGCCAAGCAGCAAACCTGGCTCGTGTTTGAATCTCGTGTGTTAGGAACTGAGCAGAGGAGTTACCGGGTCGGGTGTGGTATGACCCTTGCCAGAGGCGGTCTGGTGGGATACAGTCTGTCCTGCACACTTGAGCTGGAGACAGAGTGCTTCCCTGCGAGCCAGGTGAGGGAAGCCCCGGGGGCCATCTCCCTCTGCACCTTCGGCTCTCAGACCAGCCCCTGCAGGGGCCGCCTTCAGGTCTGCCCTGGGCGAAAGGGCGCTTGCCAGGGAGGGCGGCACAGAGAATGTTCCCTTTGGGGCTCCCACACTGCTCCTGGGTCCTGCTGCAGAAGTGAGGTGGGTGGCACGCCCTGGAGCACATCTCTATCCTCCTCTCCTTGCCCACATCCCCGGTCCTGGGATCAGAATAAAACCTGCACTTGGCTCCGTGGGCAAGAGGCCCAGGTGCAGTGGCCCGGAGACCCTTCCCGGCTGGCGGGAATTCTAGAGGCCTGTGTGAAGTCTGCTGGGTTGGCTGCACACAGTGGCTGTCACGGTCCCACTGAGCTCCTGGGACCGGCCAGACCCAGGACAGAGGCTCTGAGCACCAGAGCCAGAGTCCCTGCTCCTGTCAAACCTGCTGCTCCAGCTACACAGTGATGGGCCCGCTCCCCACCTCATGGTCACGGCCCACCCTAGGTCCTCCCCTCAGGCCTGCCCGGGGCCTCCCCAGTCCTTCCAGGGCTCGGCTCTCGGGGCAAACACTGGCAGGCACGGGTGTTGGTGGGGCCGCACCTGCTGTAGAGCTCCTGTCACTCCCCTGACAGAGGAGAGGAATTTGGACAGGTTAGTTTCCTTTCTTGCCTCTGTGGAGACGTGTGGAGGGCCGCATCACCTCGTGGCAGCGTTTCTCAGGCTCTGGAGATGACTCGTGTACATGAGAACCAAATGAAGCACTCAGATGGGAAGGAAATTCCATGCAGTGCGAATTCAGAATATGTTAAGTAATTAGGATTAAAATTGCATACATTTCACTTTCCACTTTTGTAAAAAAAATAAAACAAATACAACTTGTATTATAGTTGAAAAAGCAGTGTCTTCTGTCCCCTCTTCTTGCGGGAATATATAAAGGCATAAGAGTAATGATGCTAACATGAGGTGTACTGATTGGCTTTTACCTGAAAGTCACAGGCAGGGTTTGATGATGAGTGAGGAAGAAGAAGGAATGTGAGCAAGGAAAAGAGGGTAGTTTCAGGTTTCTGTCCATTGTGCAGGTGCCGGTGACAGGATGGGTCGTACTGCAGGTGGGGGGGGCAGAGTCCCCACTCTCAGCCTCTGTCATCAGACTCCCTCTCCTCACAGGCCCAGAGGGTGGGACTTGTCCTTTCTCACCTGGAGTTATGTACATTAACTTCCCCAGTGGGAGCTTTGCATAGAGAGGATATTCCCTGCCTTCCCCTGGGACCGTGGTGAAGCTTCCTTGCCCACAGGATAGTTTCTGGACTGGAAAGTTGGGTTGGACTCTGTGTTTCAGCAGCTCACTTAGCAGGGCCCAATTCCTTCCTCTTGTCCCTGGACGTGTGTCCCAGAACCCAGGACTCCAGATCCCTGATCTTGGACACCAGCTCCCCCAACCGACCCTGTGTCTTGATCTCATTCTTCTGAGTGACCACAGAGCAGAAGGGACACGACAAACCTTTCCCATGGGGCTCCTTTGGCCATGAATTGATGCACTAGTGGCTGCGGATATAAGCACAGTTTAGGTACATAGCTTTTTCTAGATAACCTAGGCAGATGAGACATTTGCTTCGTTCTTTAAAATGTTCGGCCAGACCCACTCTTGGGAATAAGAAGTATACTGGAGTTTCCTAATGACCCAAATGACCATGAGGGCTTGAGGTTTTATCCTCTTTACTTGCATAGACCTGTCATGTTACCTAGTATTTCTCATTCCTCTACAAGGATATGGCCTACAGCATAATACAAATATGAATATGAATATAAATATAAATAAATGACTCTTGGCCCGGAACTTCTGATATCTGAGATGCTATTTAGGATAAATGGTGCAATTGGTCATTCAGCTTTGACCTGAGCTGGTGAAATGAACCAGATCTGGGGTGTCCGATATCGTAGCCACCAACTACCCGTGGCCTTCGAGCACCTGGAAATCAGCTCACCTGAATTGAGATGTGCTCTGAGTGTAAAATGCACACTAGTTGCTGAAACCAGAATAAGAAAGAGAACTTAAATTATTTTATTGAGATTTTTTAAAACACTGTCTCATTGACGTAAATGCATGTTGGAGTGATACCATTTTTCCAATTACAATTCTTTTGACTTTTCTCCTTTTACTGTGTGTAATGTGGCTACTAGAAAAGTTATGATTGATGCAGGTGGGTCACATTAGACGTCTGCCAGACGCTGCCAGACTCGGCTCAGAGAGCCTCCAGCTCGGGGAGCTGGTCCCACCTGGCCGCCACTCAGACACGGAGCAGCAGCCGAGGGGTGGAAGCAGTCAGTGGGGAGCTCAGTTCAGCATCTCATCTTGGGACAGTCCAAGCTATGATCTGGTTAAGGAAAAGGAAGACTTGATCAGCTCTCCAGCATGGGTATTGAAAATCTAGTCCTTCCCACAGCTCCGGGAGCAGAGAGCCTGAGTGCCCCCAGTGTCTCTAGGTGCACATGCTGTGCTTGGAATTGAGTTGGGCTCAGAAACGCTTGCTGTATTAGTAAAATACTTCATTCCCCAGACTTTGCTCTCTCATATTTGCCTTTTGTAGAACCCTGAGAAGTTAAAAACAAAATTGCACAAGATTGGGTGTGTCCTCTGTGAGATTCTTCTCGGGTCTCCCACTCCCTCCAAAGGGGACTCAGTTCTGGAACAAGAATGATCCACAAGGGGCACTTTCTGTGAAAGTGTTCTCTTCCCACCTACCATACCAGCATTCACCTCTTGAATCTGATTCATTTTAATTTAATTCTAGGAGAAAAGCGATTTGCTGATGACAGAAAGTTTGTGCCACAAATGGTTTTATTCGGCATTGACCAAAATTTCAAAGGGAGCTACACGTTCAGAAAATTTGAATTTGAGTATTTACAAATCTCAAGAATTGCCTGTGGCCAATAAGTATAATTTTTTTCTTGTCTTCTGGACAAAATCAGTCATGTATTTAACTTCATCAACATTACTCCATATATATTACTCCATATATACACTTGTAAAAATTCATGCTTCATCATTAATCCACACCATGGAAGGTAAAATTCCAATTTCAACTCGAGTCATATTTTGTTAAGATTAAAGCCTTCAGCTTTACTAATTAATAGTCACCCGTCACTAATATCGGTACAAATTATCTTTCACTTTAGCTCTGCTATTTAGAACAGGCAGGTCCAGACTGATGGACACACAACCTATTTGTTAAGGAATCATGGGGAACCAAGCAAGGGGGATGGCATTTGGCTCTGCTTCGTTCCCATCCTCTGAGATGGATTCTTCACGTTGATTTTATTGCCACTCAGTGACTAAAAAAAGAAATCTCTTATTGGTACCATGTTTTATTGCACAGTGAAATATAAAAATACAGGTGTATCAAAACCTTGAAGCCAAATATATGTGAGATTCAAAATATGGGAAGTCATAACAACAGTTCATAAATTATACATATTTTAAATATCCTTTTTGGCGAACCCTCAGAGAAATTTGAGAGGTTTTTGTTGTTGTGCCTCACTTATTTTGTGTTTTTCTCTTCAAATAGAGAAAGCCCTGGTGGATTTTCGGGCTTGAGTGACACCTGAACTTTTGGTGAGTCCAGTGGTCGCAAACACAGCCGGCCGCTAGGTGGTGCTGCGTCTGAAACTATGCCAGCTCTTCCCTCTTCCCTGTCCCCACCCAGGCTTACCCTCTCCTCCATTCTACTATCCGAAATGCCCAGCAGAGGGCAAGGACCCATCTGATTCCACAACTGCTCAGTTTAGTAAACATTTCTGTCTCTTGATAATGAGGGGTATCTTCACCACCAGCTCCTCACATGACTACTAAAAATTAGAGCAGTTTAAACTCATAGGTAAATGTTCAGCCTGCCTTCTTTCTGGAAACCTTTATCCTTTTTATAGGGAGGAGAGCGGCAGAGGAAGAGGGAGAGAGAGAATCTTTTTTTATTTTGTTTTATTTTAAAGATTTTATTTATTTATTTGACCGAGAAAGAGACAGCCAGAGAGAGAGGGAACACAAGCAGGGGGAGTGGGAGAGGAAGAAGCAGGCTTCCAGGGAAGGAGCCTGATGAGGGTCTCCATCCCATAATGCCGGATCATGCCCTGAGTCGAAGGCAGAGGCTTAATGACTGCGCTACCCAGGCGCCCCTGTGTGTTCATTTTTTAGCACTAGAAAGGACATTTAGTTAAGACCCATTAGGTATTTCCACTTTAAGGATGAAAGGATTTCAGGAAACAATAGCATTTAAATCACAGATGATCCTGCCATTCACCTGTCCAGGTGATCTCCCTCTGGGAAGCCACCATGAAGTAGTTCGAAGAGGCAAGCCAATGTCCTGTCTGCCTAGCCTTTCTGGAGAAGTGCTTTGTGGAAAATTTAAAAACAAACAAGCAAACAAATAAACAAACAAACAAACAAACAAATAAATAAATAAATAAATAAATAAATAAATAAATTTCTGGTTCCTGGCACAGGACTCCTAAAATCCTTGCAGTTTCCTGAGGGATAGGAGAGCCTTTTGTTAGTCATAAAATCTCCAACAGACCTCTCCAGAGTTTAGGCTAAAGAGCTTACATAGGGCGGGGCCCAGAAATGGCATCACAGTGGGGCTGGTCACCAGAAGGACCAAACTGGGAGTCAAGGATTGGAAATTTCAGCCCCAGCCACTGGCCATCTGTGAGGGGAGGGGGCTGAAGGTTGGGTTATAAAGAGTCTTGAACAAGAGGTTGGTGAACACATTAATATTGTGGAAAAGTGATTTTCCCCCAGAGAGGGTGTGGAAGCTCTCCACACTCCCCACCCCCTTTAGGCCTTCCTTGCTACACGCATCTCTTCCATTGGGCATTTCCTGAGTTGTATTCTTTATAATAAACTGGTCGATGTAAGTAAAGTGTTTTACTGACTTCTGAGTTGATCTTTTTTCCCCTCCATTCACATAACTTTTATTACAGTGTATTTATAATTGTTTTTTCCTTTTTTAAAATTTAAATTCAATTAGGCAGCATATAGTACATCGTTAGTTTCAGATGTAGTGTTCAATAATATATCATTTGCGTACACCCCCCAGTGCTCATCGCATCACGCACCCCCCTTAATGCCCATCACCCAATTACCTCATCCCCCCACCCACCTCACCTCCAGCAACCCTCAGTTTGTTTCATATACTTAAATGTCTCTCATGGTTTTTCTCCCTCTCCAATGACCTCCAGTTCATTTTCCCTCCCTTCCCCTATGATCCTCTGCACTGTTTCTTAGAGTATACCTATGAGTGAAACCATATACTTGTCTTTCTCTGACTGCTGTGTTTCACTCAGTATAATACACTCCAGTTCCGTCCAGGTCAATGTAAGTGGTAAGAATTCATCCTTTCGAATGGCTGAGTCATATTCCTTTGTATACATGGAGCCCATCTTCTTTATCCATCCACTTGTGGATGTGAGTCATTCTAGTGAAATTATCAACCCTAAGGAGGGGGTCTGAGGGAATACCTGACCTTGTGGTTGGGCAGAAGTGTGGGTAGCTTGAACACCCTATTTGTGACTGGCCTCTGCAGTAGGGACAGACTTGTGGGACTGAGCACTGAAATCCGTGGAGTATGAATTGAATTGTTGGAGAACTTGGGGAGTTGGTTGTGGTTGGTGTCAGGAAATAGAGCACACGGGTGTACTTGAAACATGAACACATCTCCTCCCTCCACTGCACCAATTGACTGCATAAAGCCCCCCCCCCCATGGGGGTCCTCTGTGCTCTGTGGTCACTTGGAAGAATGGAGTCAGGTTCGACTGGCAGTAGGGGAAGTTGGTTTCCAAGATCAAAGATCTGGAGCCTAGCTGAGAGCTATTCCCTAGGTGAAGCCACGGATGCCGAAACGACCCTACTGCCCCCTTCCTCACTAAGGAGTCAGAGATTGTGATATCACAGTTGGTTCCCCACGAAAGGTGGGAATTATCTGACTTTGGGCATTTTATGGGCCTGTGCCCCTCAGTCCCAAGTGCAGAGTAGAGTGACCTGGTAGGTCTCTGATAAAGACTGACAGTTGGGGGCGCCTGGGTGGCACA
This sequence comes from Ursus americanus, assembly GCF_024610735.1. NCBI lineage: Eukaryota > Metazoa > Chordata > Mammalia > Carnivora > Ursidae > Ursus > Ursus americanus. The sequence continues at coordinate 102,732,301 of NC_142129.1, read as the reverse complement.
GCGGTTAAGCGTCTGCCTTCGGCTCAGGGCATGATCCCGGCGTTCTGGGATCGGGTCCCACATCAGGCTCCTCCACTATGGGCCTGCTTCTTCCTCTCCCACTCCTCCTGCTCGTGTTCCCTCTCTTGCTGGCTGTCTCTATCTCTGTCAAATAAATAAATAAAATCTTAAAAAAAAAAAAAAGACTGACGGTTGAGTCCTGCTCTGGACACAAGTGATCCACCGGACAGAGTCCATTATCAGGAAAGATCGGTTTCTTGTGAGACATCTATTCTTTGGAGGAGCGATTGCCTTATACACTCTTCCTTTCCTGTTGCTTCCCCACCTCCTTTGGGCTCTTGATTGGTGCCCTGTGGAAGGTCTCCCTGCCACGCCAAACCTCAGGTGGAATCTATTCCCTATGGAAAGCACCTGCCTCGACTCTTGATTTCCCTCACAAGACACGTAACACAGTCTCATCCTTTTTCTTGGCTTTGTGGGGGAAAAATGATACTACTAATGTGTGTCTTAACCTTTTGATATGGAAAAGGATGTGGCTACCCCAGAGTGCAAAAACAAAATTAAAGTCTTCAAAAATCACAATGCCCCCTATGTCTGGTCTTGCTTATTTCCCTCCTTACAACATTTTTACTGATTCACTGCTTAATGATCGTGAGACAAGGTCTCTCTTATAGGCATCATTAATTGAGTCCTGAGTTCGATGTTCAGGACAGATTTCTGTGGGAAGGTTTATTGACTGTGGAAAGAGCAGAGATAAGCCACTGAAATGCAGAAGGAATATGTGGGCCTCTTCTATGTCCAGGCTCTGCATTCTGACCAGTGGCTGAATTTGTTTTTTCTCTCCAATGGGTATGACCTCAGATGTAGATACACCCAATGACAACCTCATGATTTCTGCTTCCCTGAGGAGTGTCCAAAGTGGGCATTCGGTTCAGATAGAATCCGAAAGAGGTGCTGAGAGGTTCAGCTACACAACTGGCATCATGGACTCCCCTTGGTTGCCCTCTGGCCACCCTACTGGGAAGTAGATCTGGGGAACATGCAAAGAATAGATGTGGGCATTTGCAAAGAATCTGTTCACTAACTCAGGAATTTCCAACTGCCTGCAAAACTTGGATTCTGGATTGTGGATTTGAGAAATAGAAAGCCCTCGTTTATTTATTGGCACTGGGCCTAGGGCTGCTCTTTTCATGGACCCCAAGTTCTACCTAGTGGGGATCATCCTGGGTGTGGATATTTAAAACCTTTCATTTTCTAACGTCAGCATTGTGTCCTGGATGAATTCCTAACCTTGTGACCAGGTTTACCAAAGCAGTACTTTACCAAAGTAAAGGGGTTGTTTTATGCCATTATTTTCTGGGGCTTGACCTCACGAATCTGAGATCATGACCTGAGCCAAAATTCAGAGTCCAAGGATTCACCAGGTTCCCCAACTACAAACACTTTTTTACCATGTATTGTAGTTGCTTGGTTAAGTCCATGGCACTCGGTTTTATTCTAAAAAGTTTCCTTCTTTATGTATATTTGGAGCTTGTTCCTTCCGTTTCCATTGCTACTTTTCACGAACAGATCAAAATCCTGTGTCTATTGAGTGCCCATCCATGAGCCAGAACACACACTGAACCCTGCATTTTGGGGAGTATTTAAAATACTTCATTTAGAAAAGTACTAGTTGTATGTATTGCCCTCAACCCGTTCACTATTACAGAAATGCAGTGGTGAAAATACAGTGATATTTCCTCCCTCATTATTCAGGGAAGAGTCTGCTTTACATACGCATACTGACCAAGAAATTCACAAAGGTTGAGAGGTAACTAAGTACGTCCTCTCAGCTATACACAGAGAAAAATCAGGTAGTATGCATAGATGGTGAGAGAATGACATAATTTCATTAGTATATGCTTAGAGAAATATGATTTGAAGAATGGAATTTCTGTGAACACTGCTCTTCATTTCATCTGGGACCCATTTTAAACTTTGTTCTAGAAATGTCTGGTGACTCCGGAAGATAGAATGGGTGGGGATGGTGTTTTAAATCAAGAGTGGGACCTCTATTTATTCTCAATCTGTTTTTCTTTTCCCTCTTCACCCTGAAGTTTGGCTAGTGACTCTATTTGGGGGGGGGTGGCAGGTCATCCCCCCTCATGTCGTTTATTTTCAAAAAAAAAAAAAGAGTGAGAATGTGTGAGACTGGGGTTCAACTTTTGAAACAAAGCGTTTACTCTACCATGCCCCCCTTGTCTGTGAAGACAGGCCCCTGTTGACACAGAAGTTGGCCACTGTGCAGCTGCATTGACTCTGAAACGTCTATGATGACACTGTCGCCATGGTGACTTGAGCCACACCTCTGCTGTCCTTTCCAGCTGGGACTCTTTGAGCTGACCCATTCCTGCGGATTGGTGTTTGCTCTGCTGCTCCAACTCAGAATGGGAAATTGCTGTGGTTCCTGCTGTGGTTCCTGCTGTGGTTCCTGCTGTGATGATATGTTCATAATGATCTTCTGAATGCTGTTTGCTATCACTCAGTTAACTCTTTCTCAAACCATTTTTCTCATCATTGAAAATTTCCTCTCTCCCAATTTCATCTACATATGTTTTATAGTTTTGTTTTATCGCTTGATTTCTACTGTTGGCGGTTCTACTGAGCTAGCAGCCTTGGTTTTTGTCCTCCATGGAGAACAATGGACTACTTCCTATGATATCCTGCACCCCTCATTTGTCACCCCTAGCTTCTCAAGGGGGGAAAATACGGCAGTGTCTATGTTCATTTAAGTTTGTTTTTTTTATTTTATTTATTTATTCGACAGAGATAGAGACAGCCAGCGAGAGAGGGAACACAAGCAGGGGGAGTGGGAGAGGAAGAAGCAGGCTCATAGCAGAAGAGCCTGATGTGGGGCTCGATCCCATAATGCTGGGATCATGCCCTGAGCCGAAGGCAGACGCTTAACTGCTCTGCCACCCAGGCGCCCCTCGTTTAAGTTTTTTTAAGCATCCTAAATTCTATATTCACATTATGCATTTCTGAAATTTAGAGTGAACCCAGAAAGGTTGATATGATTGTTTTCTCAGTGTCTTACAGTGTCTGCCCTGTACCATTCATCCCCAAAGGGGTATGGATTTCAGGATTTGGGGGACATGTGGGTTCGTTCCTATCAATAGTTGCCCCAAAGAAATCCTCAGAATATGAGAGTCTACATTTCAATTTATGACCCCCAAACACACATTTCCATTTCTAAGAACTTTGGGTGTTATCCAAAATGACATTTTCTAGAGATTTCAATGGTATGCTACCACCCGTCCCATTCAGCGCCTCAGACGCAAGTATGGTGACAATAGCATGACCTTTTTTTCTCGGTGACGCAATGAATAGCCGGTCTTTAATATATGGTGAAAGATGGGTAACTGGTTAATGGATCGAGTTAGTGAGTGATCGATAACCAAGTACACAGATTATTAGTGATGCACAAAGAAAAATAGGTGATGTAGACACAATAACAGAGACACACATTATATATATATAAGTATATATGTATATATAGATGATTGCATACATTTGCACATAGGATTGTAGCTTGAAAACAGAACGTGTCTACATTAAAGTGGTTTTGATGTAATGTGTTTCTTAGTTCTCCTGAACTTTCATCCAGATATCTTCCCAAAAGCTAAGCTATGTTGTTTTTTTTCTATGAGTTGACAAGGGTCTCAGGAACTCCTAGTTTGTTTGGAGGCACTTCTATTTGTGTGAGGAATAAATAATGCAAGATGGCATTGTTTAACATGTTTGAAAACACAAGACTTTGTAACAGTGACCCTCCCTTCCTTTACACTGGGATTCATCTCATTTGATCTGCTGACCTTAAGACAGGCAACTGGAACATTCTAGAGAACAGGCATGGATATTTGTGGACAAGGGCCCCAGAGAGTGGATTCAGGGAGACAGCAATAGATTTGCTCGTTTGCTTTTTGTTGTTGTTGCTGCTGCTGTTGTTGCTGTTGTTGTTGTTTGCCTCTGATTCTGTCCAAAAGAAATCGTGTTGGGTTAAAATGCTTGTATTTAGGCAAAGCAGCTGTGTGCCACAGAGCAATGGTCTGGGAACTCAGACTTCCAGATTTGAATCCAGCTCTGGAACTTTTGAAATTGTGAGATCTCAAACAAGATCTAGACCCTCTAATTCACCTTTCTGACCACGTGACAGGTGTTCATTCATTCAATGCTCATCACACACTTATGCGATGATTTGTTTCCTCTCCCTATTCCTCAGGTGGAGGAATGGAGGCACAGAGATGAATGTGACCAGGTTCATGAACTCCTCTAAGTAAAGGAGCCAGGAGGTGAACCCAGGCCTGCAATCCAGTGCTCATGCTCTAACTACTGAACCGAACTGCACTTATGACTCAGCCATGGGATCAGTAGTTACTGTGCAAAGAAGCTTTAGCATCTGCGTGGATGTCAGGAATTCCCTGAGCCAAGGGGAATCCCAAACACTGTTTGTCATTATGAGGTCAGCTCGGTGGTCACATAGTCCAGGGAAGCTCTTGAGCCATAGAAGTCCAGATGTTGCCATAGTCATTCGTCTGAAAAGGACATAGAAAGCCTGGTCCTTTTGAAGCCATGATTGTGTTCAGTTCAAAGATTCTGAGGGTTTGGAGGCACCATTTAGGACAAGCCAGTCAAACTCTGTTTGAACGCTGGACTACTCCTCAGCACCTGACCTCAATCTGGTCAGAATGGAGGAGACCCTTTCATGGTATTTGATGGCATTGTCAGTATGAGTAAGCCCTAGTCATGCCGAAATCCTGTGAGCTTAGGGACACTCCTGGGACAAGGAAAAATAAGACTCAAAGAACCAGTTCATGATTAACCTTCTGTCCAGAGCTGGTCAGTGCCTGGCCAATCAGTGTCATGGCATGGTCACTCTTCAGGGCATGGCACAAATAGAATAAGAATAGGGAGCATGCTGGGCGGTGCCTGGCTGGCTCTGCCAGTGGAGCATTTGACTCTTGATCTCAGGGTCGTGAGTTCAGTCCCCATGTTGGGCATGGAGCCTATTTTAAAAACAGAGAGAAAAGAATCGCGGACATAGTGTTGTAGATTTGATAACATTCTCCCTATGAGCCCTAAAAAAATGCTTGAATGCCATGAACTACACACTTTAGGGACAGTGACCAACAAGAACTCAAACACTCATAACAGCCTGCGGTCCATCATCCTTGTTTGGACGCGCTTGTCCAGCTGGGCCAGGGAGTGTCCATGCTCCAGTGGGGGCCTTTGCTCCTTCCGGAGCTCTCCCATTGTTGGCTAGTAAGTGCAAGCATGGAGAGAGGCCATGCTTCATGACTATATACACATAGCCTTGCAAAGCAAGACTAGAAGTCAAACAGCATCAAATGAATAATGGTGCTTGGTTTTCAATGATAGAACTTCATTATTGACAAATCGTCAACAATTGATGAGCTTCCTCACAAAGGATGTGAGATGAAATGCAACAGAAAGTCGTGCTTAGATCTGAATCTAAGTCTCTCAATAAAAGGTTGCTTATTATCACGTGCAAAATAGTATACAGCAGATGATAGATTTAAATGCAAAAGCAGGTCTGGGTGATCCTTACGGAGAGTCGTGACGGGGGAGCTTCTCCAGGGTGTGGGTATGGAAGGGTCCCTCTCTATGTGTCCTTTGTATATTCCCTGATTTTTTAAAAAAAGATTTGAGAGAGAATGAGAGAGCAGAAGCAGTGAGTAAGGGGGATGTGGGGGGGGGGAGGGAGAAGAGGGACAAGCAGGCACCAAGCTGAGTGCAGAAACAGAGGCCTGGCTCGATCCCAGGACCCTGAGATCATGACCTGAACCAGGTCAGACACGTGACCCACTGAGCCACACAGGCGCCCCTGAGGGGTCCCTCTCAAAGGAGGTGGGGCTTGGTCCCCTGCCACTGCAGGGTCTAGAGAAGGATGGGGAGTCTATAAAGACTAGATCTGGGGGAGGAAGGAAGGAACAGGGAAGGTGCCCATTCAGAGCCAGTGCAGTCCCGGTTCACTCTTAGCCAGGCCTTAGCCCAGGCAGTTTGGAGACCTACTTAGATCAATACCAGTGAGATACTAGAGGTCATAGGCTTAATTTATTAAACCAGCAAAGCGCTAGCCCAGGTGGCCATTTTTCCAGTTAATTCACAGGAACTGCTCAGCCAGGGTTGGTCAGTTGAAGGGAAGCTAATTCTTGGTAGAGCTGTCATGTGACAATTAGTTTGGAAAGTCCTGGCTTCTGAATCAGCTTGGGAGCCCCGCAGACCGCTGGTCCCTGAGGGTGCTCAACTGGTCCCGGGGAAGGCTCCACGTCAGACAGCTAGTAGGGTGAATGCTGTGGGAGGATGGCCACAGTTGGGCTTCCCCTGGCCCTTCAGAGGGGCTTGTCAAGGGGCATCTGCACTGTGTTCTGGGTCAGGGGTTGAAACCTAGATGTGCGAAGGTGAGCTAGGATTTGGACTTTGCTGTTGGCTCAGACACCTCCCCCAGGGCATCCACTGTCTCCCACAGACAACTCGGGGCTGGAGGATATGAGAAAGAGATGAGGGAGCCCTGGTTCAGGGCTGCAGGGCTTGATCTCAGGTGTCTGGGCAGGTGTCAGGTGTTCTGGGACCTCTCTCCCCAAGGAACCAGCTCCATTCCTGTCCTGGCTCCCCCACTCAACATTAAGTTGTCTCTATAGCTTGGCTTTGGTAAATAGTGCTGCCGAACATGGGCAGATATTTCTCTGAAATCTAGACTTGAATTCAAATGGATTTCTTATCCAAGAGTGTGATTGCTGGGTGTAATGGTAGTTCTTTTGTGAATTTTTTTGATGAAGTCCCATATTGTGTTTTCATAGTGACTGCATCAGTTTACATTCTCTGTGGGGTATTTGAAGGCTATATGAACCCTAAGACCTTCCTAAAGCCCTCTCTGACTCAGGTGGCTTTGCTAGGCAAATGATGAACCATGGGATCAAAAGTTTGAACTCTGATGAACTTATCACTCCTTTTCCTATGGTCTTCTGATAGCAAGATGTCAACAGCTCTTTCTGTTGTCATGCATTTCCCACGGTCTCTGAGAAAACAAAAAACAAAAGTGAAGAAAACATCCATATTTTCTCTAGGTCTCCGGAAGCTGGCCAGGAGAATAAAACCGAAGGTTCACCCCACTTTCTGACCCTGTTGAAGGTACCGTGGAAATTCATTCATTAAGTTGATTCAAGAATAATTATTTTAGGGGCACCTGGGTGGTGTCCAACTCTTGATTTTGGCCCAGGTCATGATGTCAGGGTCATGAGACTGAGCCCCGTGTTGGGCTCCATGCTGGGTATGGAGCCTGCTTCAGATTCTCTCTCCCTTTCCCTATGCCCCTCCTCTGCTCACACTCTCTCTTTGTCTCTAAAAGAAAAAAGAAGAAGAAGAATCATTACACTAGTTTTCAGTGTCCCATACTTAAGACAAAAATGCCAAGCCATATTATTTTTGTTTCACGTGTGAAAATTTTAATTTAGCTGGTCACTCATCAGTTTATAACCACAGTAGTCAAATGGCATTTGCAACTCAAGTCTGTTCACATTTCATGGTAGGTATAGTGAAGCTAAGGAATGGACATTAGTCTGTTATTAGATATTAGGAATAATAGATCTTTTATTATTTTTAATGAATAGACGTTATTACTTCAAATAGGTTTAGATTAAGATAATAATTGAGCAGATAATATAAAAAGTTTCCCTATCATCCTTATCCCTTGGCGCACAATTTCCACAATCCTTAAAAGCTTCATCAGTGTGGAACACATGTCACGAATCACAAACCAGTGTAGCGATACTAATACTCATTGAAGGCCAGCATCGCTAGGAAGGTCTGCTCTGTGTTGTGCAGGAGTATGCGTTTTGACAAATGTGTAAAGTCGTGTATCCACCATGTACAGAGTAACTTCACTGCCTTGAAAATCCTGTGTTTAACCTATTCATGCCTTTGCCCTTTCTCTAGAAATCTTAACAACCGTTGACCTTTTGTCATCTCTATAGCTTTCCTTTCTCCAGAATGTCATCTAGTTGGAACCGTAAAGGATGGTGCTTTTCCAGACTGACTTCTTTCACTTTTATCTATACAGTTCACATTCGTCGATGTCTTTTTGTGACTTGATTGCTCAATTATTTTTTTTTAATCTTCTTTTTATTATTGTTTGAGAGAGAGAGAGAGAGTGAAAGTGTGTGGGGAGGGGCGGAGGAAGAGGGAGAGAGAATCTTCAGCAGCCTCCATGCTCAGCAGGGAACCCGTCTGAAGTGGGGCTGGATATCATGTCCCTGAGATCATGACCTGAGCCCAAATCAAGAGCTGGATGCTTAACTGAGTGAGCCAGCTATGTGCTCCAGTAGCTCACCTCTGTTTATTACCAAATCATATTGCATCGTAAGGGTGTATTGCCGGTTGTTTCTCCGTTCACCTAGTGTAGGACAGCTTAGTCGCCTCTAGATTTGGTGTTCATAAATCAAGCTGATAGAAGCACTCCTGGGCCAGTTTTCATGCGGACACATTTTTCAACTCAACTGGCTAAATACCCAGGAGTGAGATGGCTGGATGACACAGCAAGACTGTGTTTTGCTTTGTAAGATTTGATAGGATTCACCAGTCAAACCATCTGGGGCCGGCTCTTCCTTTCTGGGAAATGTATTAACTATCGGTTAAATGTTTTTGATACCTGCCTGTTCAGATCATCTATTTCCTTTCAGTGGGTTTTGGTAGTTTTGTGACTTTGAAGGAATTGGCCTCTTTCCTTTCAGGAATCCTAGAATTTTTCCATGTATTCCTTTAGAATCCTTTCAACGTGACGTCTCCTCTTTCCTCTCATGTTAATGTGTGTCTTCCCTCTTTCTTCATGGTTAGTCAGGCTAGAGCTTTATCCATTTTACTGATATTTACAAAGAACCAGCTTTTGTCTTGGTTTGGTTGATTTTGTCTGAGAGTTTTTTGTGTTCCATTTCATTGGTATCTGCAATTATATGATTTTTTTTCTCTTACTTGCTTTATATGACATGACTCTTTTTTGCCTTGTTTTCTAAGGAGGAAGCCTATTCACTTTGAATCTTTCTTACTTTCCAACACGATGACATTCAGTAGTATAAATTCTCCCAAGCACTGCCTTTGCATACATTTTTGTCAACATATATTTTCATTTCGTTTAGTTCAAAATCTTTTCAAGCTTCTCTTGAAACTTCCTCTTTGACCATTTTTTAAAAATTTCCAGCTATTTGGGGATTTCCCAAGATTTCTTGCTGTGGTTGAGCTCTAGTTTAATTTCATAGAGGTCTGAGAGCAGCTGTTGTATTGCTTCTACTCTTTGAGATGTGTTGGGGTGTGTTTTATGGCCCAGCATGTGGTCTCTTGCTGAATGTTCCAGGTGAGCTGGAGAAACAGTATATTCTGCTAGAGAGTCTGTGCTCCAGGAAACCTGGATTCCCTGTGTTCCCTTTCCTGTCTCCTCAGGGCCATGGTTTGTCCTGTGTCCTCCCCTCTCCATGGATCTGAGAGTGGTTGATTTTTCAGTGTCTTCAGGCTTTTTCTTGTTCGTAGGGTGGACAGTGATTGCCATGATCCTTGCAAGTGGAGCCCTCTACTTTTGTCTTCATGTGCCTTCAATCTCCCTTCTCCTGAAATGTGTCTTGACTTCAAGATATTTGGGCACATGCTGCTTCCATTCATATAACCAGGTCTCCAAAAACAGCCAAGAAGCCTGTGTCTAGATGTCAGCTTACATAGCAAAACACACGTTTTCTTTGACATTCCACCTTTTACATTGGCTGTTATCCTAAGTTAGAGGTTTACAGAAATATCAGCCATATGCTTTCACTCAATGTGTTACCCTCCCAGAGGTATGGACTAGTGAAAATAGAGAATATATGTGTCTTTACATATATCCATTGAGTATCCAGCCTTTCACACACAATGACAGACCAAGAAACCCATTGACTGAGCTGGATAGATACGCACGTACATAGGGAGTTAGTAACATAGAAAAAAGAAAAGGTAACGTTTTGAGATGAAGAGACATATGAATTTCTGTATGTAGACAATTGCATCCTTGTGCACATAGAGCTCCAGCTTTAGAAAAGCACGAGCCTCTATTCATGTGGTTGTGAGGTAATGCACAGGTCAGGTCCCCTGAGAATGCATCCAGCATGCTGTTCAAAGGCGAAGCTCTGGTCATTCGCATGACTGGGCAGCAGGTCTTAGCTTGAGGTGCTCACATGTAGGAGGAGGAAATCACACAAGATGATAGAGTTTCACACGTTGTAGAACACAAGTATGTTAGGTACATAAGCTCTCTCTCCCACCAGTAAACTGGTGTTCGTCATGTTGGACCAGATAGCTGTCAGGTCAGGCAACTAATTCATTCTGGAAGCATCATGCACATTATTTTGGGAAATGGCCACTTAGTGTGTCCTCAGGCAGTCAGCAAAAGCATTTCTGAGACCTTTATGTGACTCCTTAAACACTGGGTCTGGCTTAACATAAAGGAGTCCTTTTTAGACAAAGCAGGTACCTATCGTGGAGAAAGCACTGGCCTGGGAGCTTGGACAGCAGAGTTTGACTACAGCTCTGAGTTTTGTGAAGTTATGGCATCTCAGATGAGACATTTCACCTCCAAGGAACCTTCCTGAGCATTTCCACGGCATGCTTTACTTACACTAACCATTCAACCCTCACCACCAATGCAGTACTTTGCTTGCTAAGGGCACTCTTCAGATGGAGAAACTGAGGCACAGAGCTGAATGCAGCCAAGCACACAAGCTCTTAAGTGGAAATGCCAAAATGTTCACCCAGGTGGCTGGGCCCATGCTGCTACTCTGAGATACTGAACTGCACTTACCACACTGACAAGCATAGCTCTGAGCCATGGGTTCAACAGAAACCATGCAGGATCTTTCCAAGGCCTGTGTATATATCTGAACTGCATGAGTCTACAGAGATCCCAAGTACTGTCTACCATCATGAGGTGGCCTCAGTGGTCACATGGAGGGCAGACTTGGGCATAGCCCTTAGTGTGAAAGCACACAGAAGGTCCAAACTGTCTGTCCAGCTCACAGATTTTGAGACTTGAAGCACAACATTGAAAAACCTGGTAAATCTCTCTCAGTGTTGGTTCACTTCTCAGAGGCTGGCCCCAAACGGGAATCAAGAGATAGTTTAGTGCTCTTTGATTGTGTGATCACCCTGAGCCCCAGAAAGCCTCCAGTGCTGGCAATGACACACCCAAGCAACAAGGACAAATAAGAACTCCAAGTAACATTTGGTTACTAACCCAGGGTCCACTCTTTTTCCTGCACCTCTCTCACAGAGCTGGGGTAGAGGACGTCGGGAGGAACCCAGGCCTCCCACTGTAAAGGACCATCCCATTAGTGGATGACTACTGCTAGCACGGAGAGCCACCCGACTCAGTGAACACATACATGAGACGCACACTGGACGGAAAAATACCATAAGATTAATGATGTTATTTTTATTTATTTCATATTTTTAAATTTTTGGACTATCTTCTGTCTTAGAGTGTCTTTATTTTTCATCATTATTATTTTTTAATGGAAGTAGTTGAGTTGACACACCATATTCTATTCTTTCAGGTGTACCTTTGCCTTCAATGGCAAAGCCAGGACTCTGTTTCTCCCTTCTTTGCTGCTTCTCTTCTCTGCATTTCCTTCCATGAAGAAGGGGGCTCACCAATAGCCAACTGCAGGCTTTCCTTTTTTAATTTAAATTCAAATTAGGTAACATATACTGTATTAGTAGTTTCAGGGGTAGAACTTAGTGGTTCATCTGTTGCGGTAACAGCCAGTTGTCATTCCATCAAGTGCCCTCCTTGAGGCCCATCACCCAATTACCCCATCCCCCCACTTCAGCAGCCTCAGTGTGTTCTCTAGATATATGGGAATATGACTCAACTGTTGAAGGACTCAAATCTTGTCATTGGCAAGTGCATGCTGTTAAACCAACCACATCCCTCACCAACCCCCCCCTTCAGCAGCCCTCAGTTTGTAATATAGATACACTGTAAATTACTCAACCATCAGAAGGAATCAAATCTTGCCATTGGCAACTGCATGCTGTTTAACCAACCACATCCATCTCCACTGTTCTGTCGCTCAAGTCAAGCAGAGCACTCTGAGTCATTCATGAGATAGAGCACCGTGGCAGGAAGGTACTCTGTGTCCTCTAGTCTGTCTCCCATTTGGATGGCCAGTTGGAGGAGCTTCGTCCTGGCAGAACAAATAGAGAGACTTCACTACGGGCAGAGGGAGGGGTGGGGCTCCCTCACGACACCACAGTGTGCAACCAGGCAACCTATTTGTAGACTAACTGACTCACATCGACCAGGTTGCCTTAAGCTAGAAAGTCAAAGGTCTGTTTCTCCTTCGTTTTCTCATCCTCTTGTTGGCTTTTCCTCACCCACCAAGGAGAATGGCCCAGCAGCAGCTCAGCCCATGCTTCTTAACCAGTCACTCCCATACAGTCTTGTCCCATGTCCATATCAACAGTGATCACAGAGTAATTCCCAAGTAGGACCATCAATGGACTGACACTTACTCTGTGTCCTTTTAGAGTCTACCAAGGAGGACCTTGGCAAGAAAGCACTGTGGCCCAACACATCCAGGGTAAGCTTGGCTGTCTTTGCCTGAGAAAGAAATGTTTCTTACTCGAGTTTCATCTTTTTGAAGTGAGTTCAGCTATGACAACATGACAGTGTAGTTTTTAGACGTGAGGTACCATTTTCTTGGGGTGTTGGGAGGGAAGGTTGTAAACTGTGTGGTAGGGGACCTTTTACTCAGAAGTGGTTTTTCCTCCCTGAATTAAGAGTTTTGTGATTGTGCTTCAGGGAATTTGAGAGATTCATCCCCCAGGAAAAGCTCATGCCTTTTCCACAGGTGCACGCTGTGCTTCCTTTCCAGGCCTTTGTCTTTCCTGCTGATTCTCATTTGGTTTTCAGTAGTCACCAAGAGAACCAGTGATGACAGAGTATGCATATGACCTGACTCTCAGGGTGTGTTCTTTTCTGTAAATGCAGGTGGCCCCAGAACCATGTGGAAGTGGTACGTATTCTGGAATCAGTCCCTTGCTGAGGAAAAACTCTAGATGGTAAGGCAGGTGGGGGGATGTCCTCACTGTCCTCAGTCTGGAGAGCCATCTGATTCCAGGTTCCTGGTAGGACTGAGGCTTGGGAGTGTGGGGAAAAGCAAACTCCAGGTGAGAAACTATGTGCATGTGTCTCCAGTCCTAGGAAACCAATGCATTCCCCCTGGGTGGTGTGGGTGTATGTGCATGAGGCTTGGGGGTTAGTGTCTTGTGTAGTGTGATTGTGAGTGTGTGTGTGTGTGTTTGTGAGAGAGAGAGAGAGAGAGAGAGAGCAAGAGAAAGAAAGACAAAGACAGAGACACAGAAAGAGAGAAGACAGAAAGATAGAGAGAGAGAGAGAAACATGTTTCTCCAGAAGATATGTCAGACAGATACTGCATGATATCACCCTTCTCCAAAGCCATGTTATCACACTGTGCACTTTAGAGCCTTACTGCAGTGGGTGGCCCAGCAGGGGCACTTCAGTCCATGCTTGGAAACCAGCTGGCTCCATACACCCCAGCCTCATGTCCATATCAAGCAACATTCCATGAATATTCTTGAGCAACAAGAGGAATGTGCTGACGGGTACTCTGTGTCCTAGATGCCTTGGAGGAAGACATCGATCCCATCAAAGGAGACAGCGCCGGAGGCACACCTCTCGCCATGGTGAGCTAGAAGTTCTTTGTCCCAGGAACAGATGTTGCTTTCTTGGTTTCTTTCAAATCAAATTCAGATGAAAATCAGACAATGTATATTTGAGATTATACCTATAGATCTCATACAATTTTCCTTTTTGAGAGAGCATTGAGTGGTTGTCTCTGCCAACCGTTAGCTGATTTGAGAGGACATTTACCATTGGTGACACCAAACTTGGTTCTAAATGCTGTGTTAGGATCCTGTCCCTCAGTAACACTTTCTCCTGCTTGGATGAAGCATTTTGTAGTCACCGTCCTGAATGGACTGGACAGACATGTCCCCCAGGAAAAACAACTTCCTAAGGCATCCAGTTCACTTACTTTGGGGTCGTTGGACTCAACCACTGTGCTCCATCTGGGTTCCTAAAGTCATTGAGGGAAATAAAGCTCATGAAGACAGACAGTGTATAACATGACCTGAGCCTCACAGTGTCCTCTTTTCTGTACCTGCAGGTGACACCATCAACCAGCGAGAGCAGTATGTATTCTGGAATCAGCGTCTTCCTGAGATAAAACTCTAGATGTTAATGCAGGTGGGGCATCCTTGCAATCCTCAGTCTGGCGAGCCACCCTGATTGGTTTGTGGGGGTGTGGGGCACCAGAGATTTCCCAGGTGAAAAAGTGTGCCCATGTGTCTACAGTCCTAGGAAGCCATTGTATTCCCTGTGTGTGGTGTGGGTGTGTGTGCATGAGGCTTGGGGTTGGGGTGTCTTTTATGGCTCTATGTGGTGTGATTGTGAGTGTGTGATTTTGTGTGGGAGACAGGGAGAGACAGACACAGACAGAGAAATGCAGAGAGGGAGAGGGAGAGATGGAAAGAGTGAGAGAGAGATTGCATATGTCTCCAGGAGGTGTATCCCACTGCCACTGCACAATTCCCATTGTCCACATTCTGAAAGAAAGAAAGAAAGAAAGAAAGAAAGAAAGAAAGAAAGAAAGAAAGAAAGAAAGAAACAAACAAACAAAAGAAAAGATGAGATAAAGAAATCTCATCACAGCGCTCACATTATAGCCCTATTACCGCGGGAGACCCAGTGGTGGCATTCAGCCCATGCCTGGGAACCAAATGCCTCCATAGGCTCTAACCCCATTCATAGCGAGCAATACTCCCTGAGGCATTCTTTTTTTTTAAAAGATTTTATTTATTTGAGAGAGAGCGAGTGAGAGCACAAACAAGTGAGAGGGGCAGAGGGAGAGAGAAAAGCAGACCCTCGCTGAGCAGGAAGCCCCATCCGGGACTTGATCCCAGGACCCTGAGGTCCTGTCTTGAGATGAAGGCAGATGGTTCACCAATTGAGCCACCCAGGAGCCCCTCCCCGCATCTTTCTTGAGCAGCACCACCAATACACTGACAGGTACTCTGTGTCCTTCTAGACGTGACTGATGATGGCGCTGTCTGGTCATGGCTTTTTCAGAGGATCACAGAGGAGGAGGGCCTGCCTCTTGCCAAGGTGAGCTCGCCTGTCTATCCCCGAGGAACAAATGTTGCTTTCTGGGTTTCTTTCCAATCAAATTCAGATGAAATTCAGATAGTATACTCTGTGTTGGCGAATTGAACATAATACTAAAACAAAAATCATTTTCCTAATGTCAACTGCTTGTATATGGAAATGAAATTATTTTTATATACAGATTTTATGTAAAAAGCTATATATACTTTTGAGATTATACATATGTAATTTCCCCGATGGGGAGAGCATTGAGTGGTTGTCTCTTGCCAACCGTTAGCTGATTCGGGAAGACATTTACCATTGGTGACACCAAACCTGGTTCTAAACGC
The DNA here is from genome assembly GCF_024610735.1 of Ursus americanus. Lineage (NCBI taxonomy): Eukaryota > Metazoa > Chordata > Mammalia > Carnivora > Ursidae > Ursus > Ursus americanus. The sequence continues at coordinate 102,716,710 of NC_142129.1, read as the reverse complement.
TGTGTTAGGATCCTGTCCCTCAGTAACACTTTCTCCTGCTTGGATGAAGCATTTTGTAGTCACGGTCCTGAATGGACTGGACAGACATGTCCCCCAGGAAAAACAACTTCCTAAGGCATCCAGTTCACTTACTTTGGGGTCGTTGGACTCAACCACTGTGTTCCATCTGGGTTCCTAAAGTCATTGGGGGAAATAAAGCTCACGCAGACAGACATTGTGTAGCATGACCTGAGCCTCACTGTGTCCTCTTTTCTGTACCTGCAGGTGACAGCACCATCCATTGAATGTAGTACGTATTCTGGAATCAGCCTCTTCCTGAGACAAAACTCTAGATGTTAATGCAGGTGGGGCATCCTTGCAATCCTCAGTCTGGCGAGCCACCCTGATTGGTTTGTGGGGGTGTGGTGGACAGGAGATTTCCCAGGTGAAAAAGTGTGTCCATGTGTCTACAGTCCTAGGAAGCCATTGTATTCCCTGTGTGTGGTGTGGGTGTGTGTGCGTGAGGCTTGGGGTTGGGGTGTCTTTTGTGGCTTTATGTTGTATGATTGTTTGTGTTTTTGTGTGGGAGACAGGGAGAGTCAGACACGGAAACAGAGATGCAGAGAGGGAGAGGCAGAGATGGAAAGAGCGAGAGAGATTGCATATTTCTCCAGGAGGTGTATCCCACTGCCACTGCACAATGGCCATTGTCCACATTCAAAAAAAATAAAGGAAGGAAGGAAGGAAGGAAGGAAGGAAGGAAGGAAGGAAGGAAGGAAAGAAAGAAAGAAAGAAAGAAAGAAAGAAAGAAAGAAAGAAAGAAAGAAAGAGAAAGAAAGAAAAAAGAAAAGACGAGATAAAGAAATCTCGTCACAGGGCACACATTATAGCCCTATTACCGCAGGAGGCCAAGCGGTGGCCCTCAGCTCATTCCTGGGAACCAAATGCCTCCATATGCTCTAACCCTATTCATAGCGAGCAATACTCCCCGAGTCATTCTGCTGCAGAGGTGAAGTGAGAGGTACATCCTGGAGTACATTTCTCTCTTCTCCTCACCACATCCATTATACTGGGACCAGAGCAAGACCTGCACTTGGCTCCATGGGAGAGAGGCTCATATGCAGCTGCCTGGAGACCCTCCTTGGCTGACGGGAATTCTAGAGGCCTGTGTGATGGCTGCTGGGCTGGCAGCACACACTGGCTCTCACTGTCCCTCTGAGCTGGTCTCTTGGGGCTGACTGGGCCCAGGACAGAGGCTCTGGGAAGTGGGGCCAGGGTCTTTGCTCCTGTCAGATCCCACTGACAGCGATGGGCCTGGTCCCCACATCGTGGTCACGGCCCACCCTCGGACCTTCCATCCATCTGCTCGGGGCCTCCCCTAGTCCTTCCAGGTCTCAGGGACTTTGGTGAACACTGCAGGTACTGGTGTTTATGTGGCCACACCAGCTGGAGATTGCCCGTCACCCCACTGACAGACTAGGGGAATTCGGACAAGTACCATTACCTCTATTGTCACATTCATCTCCTCTCTGGGCTAGGACACTTACGGGCTGTCATCAATAGGAAGTGTGTCTCAAGTGCCCAAGATGAGCCCAGGCATAGGGCAGTCACTTGATTGCCCAGTTGATGGTCACTCTCATGGCCCAGCATCACCCCAGGCCCATGGCAGCCGCCTCCATGTTAGCCGCATTGGCTCATTGATCAACTGATTGACTAGGGAGCGTGTCAGTAAACCCATGATCGTTCCTCCACTGTTCCCATTGCAGAGAACAGTCTGGTTGTTGGAGGTGACAGGAGAAGGGAAATAAGAAATTAATGATGCAGGGAGAGAGGAGGGAGGGTAGCAGGAGGGAGCAGAGGAAGGTAGGAAATCATGGGGACAGAAAGTCATGGGCACCACTGTGGCTGCTTCTTGAAAGAATGGGCTGACAGGCACTGCTTCCTGGTCCCAGTTATGAAATCTGAGGGCTGGGAAGGGCCCAGAGACCCTGGACGCCTTTCTCATCAGTGAGGTAAAGGGATCACGGCCCCATGGGTGGTGAGGTGGGGGGACTGCGGAGCTGAGGGCAGCATTGAGTTTTGGGGTTGGGGACATAATCCCAGGGGCAGTGGCCTGAGTCCTCACTTCACCCTGATTGTCCCCTTTCCTTTCCCAAGACCAGGCCATGACGATGCTCACTGTCGTCCGTAAGGAAGACGACTTCGCAGGTTGCGAAGACTCGGACCCATAGATCCACCATCTGCATGTAATTTATTTCCTCTTTCATTTTTATACTCCTTTTTTTTGGTAATGATTTATTTACTTTAGTTTGGGAGAGACTGAGATGGCACGAGTGGGGGAGGGACAGAGGAAGAGAGAGGGAGATCCAAAGCAGAATCCCCACTGAGGGCAGAGCCTGACATGGGACTTGACCCCAGGACCCAGAGATCATGACCTGAGCCGAAACCAGGAGTCACAAGCTTAACCACCTTTGCCACCCAGGCACCCCTCTCCTCTCTCTTATTGATAAGGTCCTTTTTGTAGCTTTGGCCAAGTTCCTCTTTCCTGCTTGTTATGATCCTCCTCCTGCAGGATCTGGGCTCCTCCAGGCACTTGATGTTCTTGGATCTTCAAATCTATCATCTCTCTCTTCAGCCCTGTCATTTTGGGGGCTCAAGGCACGAGATGCACAAATGTTCTATTTCTACCAACTCTCACCAGCTCTCTTGGGAATCCTCTAAACCTAACCCCTCTCCTTTTCCAGAAAAAAATGTCTGATGCTTATGTGTACATTCATCACAATCCGAATTCTTGTTCCCCACGACTTCACCAATGATGATTTGGCTTTTCAGGGCCAACTCTAGACAACCTGATTGGAGCAAAATCATTCATTTGAGAAGCATCATCGGAAAGGAGGAAGCCCAATGGGCAGCACATTTTGGATGCTATGTTGAGGCCTCCAAAAGAAATTCTGAATCCAAAGTTTTTTCACTAAGAGACCAGAAGGGTATATCCTTTTTGTTCTCTCCTGGACAGAACAGTGGCATACCTGGACAGTCATGGCCCAGGAGTTCACTGAAGGCCCCTCTCCTTTTCCCGTGTGCTCAATCAAGACTGAAAAAGGAAATCTAAGTTTCCCTTGTCATTCAGTTCTTATACAACGTGTGAATGATCTCCGACTTTGTCCAGAGAACAAAAAAGCCTCTAAAAAGGGTTCTCTTTACTTGCTCTCAACCTTGGCCAAAAAGAAATATAGAGTTTCACAAGAAATTACAATTTTGCTGTAACACAGTTCATTATTTAAGACATAAACTGTTTCAAGTGGGCAAAACATTTTCATCCTTCCATTTAAAGTAGCAAAACTTTCAGAAACCTGTGAGCTCCCTGGGTGCAAATACACATTAGTGATGATGGCTCTCCAGTCCATTCACTTGGGAACACACGGGCTCTCCCACTAAATGAGTAGCTGGAAGTTCCTTATCTCTAGGAATTTCACTACCCAGACTAGATTGCACTACCCTACTACGTGCAGACATGGCAGCATATTGCAAAGAGCTCTTGTAATAGTGCCCAAGTTTTTCACCAACAGCTTCAGGCCTCCATTCCTGAAATCTTCCTAGAAACCTCTTCATGATCTTCAACCTCAGGAAGAGACATCAGAGAAAAACTGCCCTTACACATCCCCTGAAGGGACCCCTTCAGGTACTGTTTTTAAAAAAAGCAGTGTAACAAAGTGGGAGTTCACCCTTGGCTTCATATGTCTCCACTAAAATAAATAAAATAATTTAAAAAATCAGAATTTCACACAATTACAGGGCTACTCCAACTGAGGCTTCTCAGAGATCCTCTGGAAATAGCCAGTCTTCAGAAGCAGGCAGTTGCCCCAAGATTTTCAGAACAGGCAAATTGTGATGGCTAGTGGGCAGTTTCCACACAAGATATTGGGCCAAGACTCCCATTTAATTCTTTTTCTGTTTTGTATCTGCTCAGTTAAAATAATTCTTCTCATTTCCCATAAACCCTTGTTGCCATTCACCCAGAATGACCCCTTTACTCCCGTTTTCTTATTCTAATCATTCTACTAATTATTACCCTTGATAGGTCAGAACATCCCTGATGTCACTCCTGGGTTTCTGACTGCTGGATGTGCCATCCATCCGCGGACCCCCCATGGTACGTCCCTCTGGGAACGTTGGGGAATTCCAACTCCTGTGTCAACTCCAAACCGAGGCCACTTTTGATGATTCAGGCACACGACTTGGAGGAATTACTACCTATGCCCCAAATGAGAACAGTGTTCCCTTTGGTGGGAAGTGCATAAATAGAAAAAGCCTGTAAGAAACCTATCTCTAATGTTGGCAAAAGTGACTGGTAACTCTTGGCATGTCACTTAATCTCTCTACATTTCAGTGCCTCCCACTAGAATATGGCTTACAGCCCCTGCTCTGCCCCCACCCACTTCAATAGGGCTGACCTGAGGATTACAGGAGATGGTAACAGGTATTGTCCACGAGCAGTAAAGCATCCTTCCCATGTAAAGCTAAGAGTGAGTGTCCATCCTCTCTTGGTGTGGAGCCATCCACGTCCCCTCTCTGGATTCCACCACCACCAAGTGTCTACCTTATTCTTGCAGTCGCTCAGTGCTTGAACACTTAGGGTGATTATGAAACACCAGTCATTTATTTTATTTTTCTTAAGGCTTTCCTTGTGTTTATTTACTTTTAGCCTCATAACATAATTCTAATAAGTAGGCCACAGTCACATTTCAACATCTCAGAACAGGCAAATGAGACACAGAGGGGTGTACGTAACTTTCTCAGGTGCTCGCGGCTCCTGCCTGAAGTCAAGAGTATCACCTGACCCCAAGCAGTGATTCTGAAAACTCTGCCTCTGGCCAAACAACAGGGGGCACCCTACCAATGACCCAGTTGAAGGTACTGTGGGAATGGACTCATTAGGTTCATTCAAGAAGAATGATGCTACTTTATTCAGTGACCCATATGTAAGAGAAAACATCAAAATGTGAAGCCACATTCTTCTCTTCTGTATGCAAAGGCAAATGATCAAGTCAATCAGTATCGCTGTAACTCCAGCAGTCAAGGTGCATTTCTAACTCTAGAATGGGCTCACCTTTACCAGTAAACAACATCTTTAGCTAACGTACAGACCTTCAGCTGATGTTCGAACCAATATTGGCTGACACAGATCGCTCCCTGAAAGAGTGTTCTTGGATTTTAAAAAATTAATAGGCATTATTGACAACAGGAGGTTTAGACAAATCTAAGAGTTGAAGAGATAATATAGAAAGTTCCCATAACCCACGCCCCCCAACCCCAATTCCTCCACTAATAACATCTTATGTGGGTGTGGTGCATTTGTTATAATTAGCAAAACAATATCGATACACTTTTATTAACTGGAGGTCTATAAAGGAATTCAATTTTGAAATATGCCCCAACATGGACCTTGAAAACATTATGCTCTGTGAGATAAAGCACGGAGAGAAAGACCAATATTGCATGATTCCACTTCAGGGCCCTGAAACCCTGCCACTCCAAGGACTTTGCGGGGAGGCCAAGACAGATGCCTTCCAGGTCTCCAGGGAGTCCAGGGTCTCATCAAGGCATGTGGCCTGTAAACAAGTAGGTGGTGAGCGGAACAGAGAGTGGAAGGCACTTCTCGCAGTTTGAGGGGCTGAGGAATTTTTCCTAGGTCAGTTCTGGGATTACAGGTCCACCAGGAGTTGGCAGGATGGACCCGAACAGGCTCCTGCCTGTTGGTGATGAACAGAAGGGAGGAGAGTGCAGAGCAGAGAGGCCCAGGGGAGGCAAGCTGCTGCGGGTCCGACTGTGGAGCCATGGTCCTCAGGAGGGGCAGTGTGTCCCCCAGGGGACATTTGGGAGGGACTGACTGCGATAGGTGGCTGCAGAAAGGGACCTGGGAGGCCTGGAGGCTGACTGAGCACAGTCCAGGGGGACAGTAACCGTTGTCACCACTCTGCCCTTGCTGTCATGGACCCAAGAAGCCCCTCTGCTGATCCAGAGCTTTCTGGGTTCGTGGGGCACACATCTATTGAGTAAACACAAGTTCTTTCTGGACCCCACGATTTCCCGACTTTGAGGCCCACATCATCTGTCAATGAGCAGGTTGGCTGTCTTCTGTGTTTGTGGATGCCACTGCACCCCACCAGCTCTGGTTTTAATCAGGGCAGGAGCACAGCTGGGTCCCGGGCTGGGTCTGACAGTTGGCATTGCCTCTTCACACATGCGTGGAGGCGGTCTGGCGCAGCCTGGTTGGGAGGCTTGGTCATTCATAACATCTCATCAACTGCAATCCCTTGAAAACCAAGGAACTTCAGGAGCCATTCAGAGCTGCAGAAGCCCCCCAGAACTGATAACATGCACCCCACTGCTTCCTTGGCAGGGGGGTATTATTTGCAGGGGAACCCTCAGGAAGGGGGCCACGCTGGGGTTTCCTGGGGGTGGGCGCAGAGGAGGGGCCGACAGCAGGGGACAGTGCTGAGCTGGCACCAGCTCCCATTCCCAAAGCTGGGATCTGTGGACAGATGGGGAGGATGACTGAGGGGAAAGACATGTAACCGTGGGAGAAGGGCGCACTTGAAGGAACATTCTAGGAGGAGGCACTGCTCTTGGCCCTGGGAGGATGGGGGGGTGGCAGGAGGGGTGAGGAGGAAGAGAAAAAGCAGGGAGCACTGGGCTTGCCCCTCACCAGCACTGGTTGGTTCCTGCCATGTTCTCTCAGCTGCAACAGCCCTGGGGAAGATGAAACTGTGTCCACATCTTGGTGGCAGGAAGGATGAAGGGGAACGAGGGTCATGGGGGCCCAGCACTCAGAGTCTCCATCCATCACCAAGGCTGTGCCCTCCCTCTCAGATGCTGGCAGAGGAGGAAGAATGTCAGGGAAAGAAAGCAGAGTGGTGGTGGCAGGGTGGCGGGAATGCGGGGTCCGAGGGGGGTGACGTGACCAATGTGTGGTCCTCCTGCCCTGTCCACAGGGTACCAGATTCCCTACCGCCTGGCCAGCAACAGCCCCAGCACGTTCACGACAGTGGAGATGGGGACCACGGTGAGGCAGTTCACAGCAGCCAAGCTGGCCCTGGAGTCGGCATACATCTTCAGGCTTTTGGCCAAGATGAAACACCACTAGGGGCTGCCGCTGGTGGCCGCTGTCATCAGCACTGAGAAGAGACATATGAGCCCGGGGCCCAAGTCCACTGTTGTGGTGCTGTGCGGAGGAGAGCTGGGCCTAAATGGGAGCCGTGAACTTGCTGGGTCCACGGCTTCCTGGGTCAGGGCCTGCACTGTTGCATGTCTGCACAGCCTGACATTTACCAGAAAGACAGGAATGTCCCAGGTTTAAAGCTGGAGACGCGGCTCAGCGAGGTTGTGTAACTGGCCCAGGGTGGCTCTGAGACATCCTGTTGGACCGCAGCTCCCTGAAGCCAGGCACTTGATCGCTGATGGTCAAAACCAGGTGCCCAGCTCAGCAGGGGCTCAATAAACAAGTTTTCTACCCAGCATCATAGGGAGATCTGTCTCCACGGATGCTGCTTCCGTTCCAAGCACTGGTGAGATGCTTATTGTACATTGTCTTGGTTTATCCTCACAAAGGCCTGGGGAACAAAGCACTGTGAGCCCCAGTTCTACAGAAGTGGGGCCCAGACGGTTTCAGTCATTTGCCGGGGATACAGCTGTGAGGCCGTGACGTGGACACCATCCACAGACACTCAGTCTCCTCCACCTACAGAAATCTGCTGTGGGTTCCCATCTCAGCGAGCACCTGACATGCCCTCCAGCCTCACTCTGGAATCTGCCTCAGCAGACTCCCTCTCCAGGGCCACCCCAACTCCAGGTTGGGAGATCAGGACCAGACCCAGAGGTCTCAGGGAAGAGGATGACAGGAAGGTGCTTGCGCACAGAGTAAATGGGTGGGCTCTGGGAGTCCCCAAGCATCAGGCTCTGGAGCTGTGTGACCTTAGGCAAGGCCCTTCCCCTCTCTGTTCCCTGCACTCACCTGGTGGCCTCTTGGGAAGCCTGAGGGCCAGCATGGTCCGCAGAACTCCAGGGACAGAGCTGGTGCCATGGCTGCACTCAGAATGTGAGCCAGTGACCCCGTGGCCTGCAGGATCACTCTAGGAGAAGATCTAGACAGTCTTAGGGAGGCATGAATTGAGCCCAGAGTGCTTGGAAAACCATCCCAAGGGCTGATCTGAAACCTACAAAAGGTAGAAGGCAAAGGAGCCTAGCATGCACTGAGCCCGTACCACACTCTGGCCACCTTCTAGGCACTGCGGCTCACTGCTCTCTCAAATTCCCTCACAAGCAGGCTGAGCAGCTGGGGAAGCTGATGCCCCACAAGGTGGAAGGGCCCACTGAGCTCTGGCACCTGTTCGGAGGCCGCCCCGGCTGGAAGACCCAGCTGCTCAGGACAGGGCTGCTCGGCCCAGGCACACGGCTGACCCTTGCGATGGCCAACGGGGGGACGCTGGTGTCCCCCATCTGTGGCTTCGGATCTTCCAGGGCTCCACACATTCCAGGGGAAGGCTGTAGCCTGCTGTGAGTCCCCCGACCTCAACCGCCGAGCCTCAGTCCCCCAAGGATGCAGACAAATGCACAGCCCCTCCTCTGACAAAGATTACCTCTACTGCTAACTGGAGGAAGGAAACCTTGAAGTCACTGGAGACACCAAAGCTTGAGGTGGGTGGAGAGACAGCCATGCATAGTTGGCCCCTGGCTTTTGGCACATAGCGCTGTCTGACCTGCAGCTGCCAGCACAGGGGTGGGGTTGGCGAGACTGGGGACAGGTGCCAGGAGAACCCCTCCTGCAGCTTTGGCCCAGGTCCTCAGGCTCCCCCTTGTCCGGGGCATGCTCAGGGCCCTGAGTGCCTCTCCCAAAGGCTCTTGCCATCTTCCTTAGAGTTGATGCAGCCCCGTAGGGAAATTCAGCACTTTCTAAGGCACAGGGAAAGCCAGGTTTGCTAAAGGTGTGACGTGACTTAAATCCAGATGGAAGCATTATCAGGAGTGCCCTCCAGGAGGCACCCTGGTCCACAGCGGGGCTGCTGCTGCTGGGGCTGGGGGATGCATGCCCACACCTCAGCCCACGTGCCAACCACCCACACCACCTGCCTTGGGCCCATAGAGCTTAGGGGATGTCTTCCAGGGCCTGCAGACCCCCCCCCCAGCAGAGCTTCACCAATTGCCAGTATGCCCAGGAGGGTGGTCCTTGTGGCTGGTGAGGGGATGCAGGGCTCTTGCTTTGAGGGAGGAGGACCCTGACAGCCCAAGTGTGTGCTCCCAGAGGAGTGCCGACCACAGTCAGGTGGAAGGGCTCCTCCCGCCATCACCTCAGGGTCGGCGATCATCACTGCTTCATTACCCACCACACATTCTCAACAGGATCAATCATCTTCATGATAAACAATTAATCAATTATTCCTTCCTCTGTGGGGTTCCTCTGCTGCAATTGATGGGACGGGGAGATGCATGCTGGGAACGATCCACGCTCGGGAGCCAGGTCCCCGCTCCCTGCGCTCTGCAATCCCAGTCGCCAGCACTGTGGGGACAGAGTGGCGGTGACACGCCCCGGAGGAGCCGAGTGGGACACCGTCTGTGTTTCAGGCTCGGGTTGGCTTCCAGGAAGAAGGAGTCAGAATGACAGATGCACTGAGCCTGAGATCACAGGGAGAGTCCACAGGGGCCTGGATGTGCTCAGCAGAGCCCAGGTGTCAACTTCGAGATATTGTAGGGACGTGTGGTTGCCACGGAGCATGTGTGGGCTCATCCTCCTGTCTGTCTGACTGTCTCTGGCAGGAGAGAACAGCGCTTTGGAAGCAAGCCAGGGTCTCCCATGAGGTCCAGGCTGGGGCAGGTCCAGAGTCGGCTGTGAGGGAGCCACAGGTGCCTGCGGAACTGGGAATGAGCTCCCTGTTCTCTGCCCTCATAGGCAGCCCGTGTCCTCATGCTTGAGCTCACATGGTGCCTTCCTGGAGAAGCAGCTGGTCACGTGTCCCTGGTCTGTTCTGTTTTGGTTGCAGAGCGTCCAGTGCCCCCCCCCCCCCCGAGAGCTCCTGGTGTCACTGGCAGAAGTGACTGTGCACAGCCTCCGGCTCCAGTGGGTCCCGGGCAGCAACGGGCCCCCCCATCCACTACTTCACTGTGCAGGTGCGAGAGCTGCCCCAGGGAGAGCAGCAGACCTACTCCTCATCCATCCGCCACAAGGCCAAAGCCTGTGCTGTTGAAAGGTACCCAGAGCCAGGCACGCCCTCCCCAGGGAACAGAGCAGGGAATATGTGTGGGCCAGAGACGCACCCGGACAGCTGAGCTCTCTTCTCCTAGTGCACACTCCCTGTACCAGGGACCAGGACTCCCACCTCCTGGAGCCACTCTGGCCTCTGCCCTGGGTCTGTTCTCTGGGCATGCCCTGTGCATGTCATGTGCATACCCCAGGTCCCAGAGATGGATGAGGCACAGATGATAGGGCCAGGGAGCCTGGAAGTATGGGCTCTAGTGCCCTATCCCCTGAGAGGCAGATGTGGAGGAGGGGGAGGTGGGGGGAAGGGGTGTCACAGGCTGAGAGAGTTGCACCTTCTCTTTGTGCTCTCTGTCCTAGTCAGCAAGGCAGACTTGTTCTGTCATCCATTAGTGATGGCTGAGGAGGGAAATTGGAGAGGCATCCCCACTGCACCTTGAGAACCCAGCATTTATCCAGCTGCTGAGGGAACCACCGGCAAAGGCAGAGGGGAGTGGTGCCAACCACCACAGCTAAGTTCTTGGCACCTACAGCCTCACTGGGGCCCCTCCTCATGTTCCCACCCCCTTCTACAGTGAGGGACCAGAGCACCCCCTCTGCAGTGAGGGACCAGGGCACACCCTCTCTATGGCGGGAGAGCAGGGCACCCCCTCTACAGTGGGGGACCAAGGTAGCCCCCTCTGCAGTGAGGGATGAGGGCACACCCCCACCCCCCCACCCCCACGCTATGGTTGGAGACCAGGGCATTCTCCTTTATGATGGCTCATAGGAGACCAGGGCTATCTAACCATCTAGGTGAGGGTTCTCAGAAGTGACCTCAGGCCTCGTGTCTCCACAAGCAGGCCTGGGCTGTGCAGGCTCACGCCACCCTGTAGAAGCCCCCTGGGTCTTTCTGGTGGGCAGACCTGTCTGGGGAGCTGGCCTCGCATCTTTCCTGTCCTCCTCCCCTGGCCCTGACTGTGGTCACATTCCCTGAAGCTCACGTCAGGCTGTGAGGGGGCCACGAAGGAGTGTGTCCCAACTGCTCTGAGGGTTCCAGGACCCTGGCCAGCACCTCTCATTGGGACGATGGAGGAGGCCTATACCCCATTCCCAGGCTGGCCAATGTTCCTCTCACCTTTCAGATAGAACACCATGTACTGATTCCCCCCCTATTCTGAGCACTGTGCTGTGAAATCTCACATTTCTCATTGAACCCACATGATAGCCCAGTGGGGGGAGATCATCGTCCCCATTCTACAGAGGAGAGCTGAGGATCGCAAAGGTCATATTCGCCTGCAGCCCCAGCACCACCCACGAGTGCACCTCCTGACCCTTCTCCTTTGCAAGGCTACCCAGCTCAGCTTCTGCATGCTGCTGAACCTCAGCCAAGGGAAAGGAGCAGCCGGGGTGGGGGAACTCCTGCACCGGCCTTGATCCTCAGGCACCCTCTCCCCAAGCTGTGGGGGAGGAGTGAGGGCTGGCATGTGGCTCTGTCTCTGCCTCTGACATGTGGCAACAGCAAAGTTTAGAGAGAAAAGGAGCTCCCTCTCCTGGGTTCAAGGTGTAAGCATGTGACTGGGGTGCCACGTGATGCACACGTGGGTGTGGTCAGCACTGGGCATCACAGGGAGTCACCCCTTTGGGTAGTCATGTGAAAGACAGGAGAAAAAGGAACTCCAATGGCCTTTTCTGTCCCGGAGCTTCCTGAGATCAAACAGACAATGGTGAGCAGGGGTCGTCACGTTGGAAAGGAAGGGTCCATGTTTCCCGGCAGACAGTTTGATTTGGTGTGGGAGACGCTGTGGTCCGTCCCCTCCAGGGTCTCTTCCACTCGTCAACAGACACACGCCGTGGGCCGAGTTTCTAGGAAAGCAGCGCTTTGCACGTGGCCGTGGTGTGGCCTCCCTCCTGTTCAACATCCTCAGAGCAACTTTATCCTCCTCTTTCTCGACGTTCTTTTTACATTTTACATTTGCCGATTGCTTGAAATCTGCCAATGACCAGAAAACATAAAAGTTTAAACCAAAGTTCAAAGCAAAAAGTTTTGCCATCTACATCAAGTGGCCGTCCCCACATTTAGAGGGTGTGGGTCTGGAGCAGGAGGGAGGTTCTGGGTTGAGGGACATATCGGGGCTGCATCCCGCAGACATGCAGTACCATAGAGGAGGAGAAGGCCCGTGGGCCCAGAGCCACACAGACATTCTGGGTGTTACTAGGATGAGACAGCAGCAGTGTGAGCTCAGCTGACAGCTGTGTATCCACCGATAACAGGTCCTGCTGTTCCTCTGCGTGTCCCCAGGGCGATGCGATGGACCCAACCAGGAGGGCCGGAAGGGGATTACTGTGTGAAACTAGAGGGATTCAGTTCAAGTCAGGCTGCTGGCCCCATCTCCACGGGGTTCTTTCTTTTCTTCTTCCATGCCATTTAAAAAAATAAAGCCACGTGAAAAGTCAGGTTAATTTAAATGGCCAGGGATATCCTGCATGGGTTCAATATTCTTTGATCTTTGTGATGCTAATCACGAGTTCTGAATAGATGAGGCATAAAGGCAGCGGTAGGTAGCCTCTAAAATGATCAGGACTCAGGCTTTATTTTCATAACCAAACCGGGCAAATGAATGTAGGGAGCTCCTTCTGTGTATGAGACTCTGCCTCCAGCTCCATGGCAGGGACAGGGACAGGAAGCTGCCTCCGTGCCACCCTCACCCGAGTACTTTGGCTGTGGAGTTGAACAGCAGGTCAAGCACAAGCTTGGTTTCTAACTGTGCTTGCTTCCTGTGAGCTTGGACAGTGAGCGTCCTGAGCCACTGACCTGTTCCCTACCCAGACAGCTGGAGTTTAGGAAAAGGTGTTACCTCAAACATTTACCTAAATCCAGCCAGTTTCAAGTGTGGATGGCAGAAAGCTGGCAGGTAGAAGGTGCTGAATGGGAAAAGGCCAAGGGAGTCTGTGCGTGGCAGATGCATCTGGGGACAACGAGGTCACTGTGGGCAGGGGTAGAGGAGGACTTTGAGAAGACAAGAAATAGGAGGTCACATGTAGGAATTGCCTATTCCATGAGGGGGTCATGTCCTGTGACTGTCATGGCAGCCCTGGGAGGGCCGGGTACCGGTACCGCCATTCTCACAGATGAATAAAGGGAGGCTCAGAGAAGTTTGAGGACTGGCCCAGGCTCGGATGCCAGGACCAGACTCTGGATTCTGGTTGGGCCGACCCTGATGTGGGCCTGGCGTGTGAACAGGGAACAGAACTGGGGGAAATGAGAGGGGTTGAAGAAGAGGGTCCAGGATGGTTTGTGCCTTTCTTCACAGGTCACCAGCCCTGAAGTCCTGTTCTGCCTCAGGGGGGAGCACGGCAAGAGCCCGGGGGCGGGTGGAGGCCAGTTCAGGACTGGGAGGTAGACCAGGGGTCTAAAGGACTGGCTATGCAGGGATGAGGAGGAAGGGCTGGGTGAGCTTGCAGGGGCTGGGGCCCAGGAGAGGGGACACTGGGACTGTTGTCACCTCCCATGGAGTTCCCTTCACTGCTGCTGGGTCCCTCTTGGTCAATTTTTAGGGCACCTAGTGGGCTTCCTACCCCAAGGAGAGGGTGCTCCTGCAGCTCAGCCCCTGGGTGTGCCCTGTGGCCCCCGAGACAGCTAACAGTCCTGTAAATGACACGAGCCCGGGAAACAGGCCTAAAGCTGGGAACTCTGCTCCCTGCTCTCCGTACACCCTCCCCTTGACCTCAGACCCTGGCGGACGCCTCCAGCTGTCTGAAGTGTGTGAACTGCACCCCTGCTGTGTGTGCTGGGGTGGGAATGGAGGAGGCGGCCCTGCCTCAGATTCCAAAACAAAGCGTTAGAGAACAGTAGGTGCTAAACATGGAGGGATCAATGACACGTCTGACACATGTCCTCAATGTAACATGCTAAGTGAACATGAGCACTAAATACAAGGACGAGGGTCGTTTCTGGCACGCTGACATGTGCCAGACACCACATTGATGGTGACGAGCGTCCTCTCATTCACCCCTCCTGAGTCCTACCCCCATTCCTTCCTTCCTCCCTCCCCTTCCTTCCTCTCTTCCTCCCTTCCTCACCAAGCGCCTCCTAGGTGCAGGGCCTTGTTCTTGGTGCTCAGGGCACAGCAGTAATGGAGACCACCTTGGTCCTGTCCCTGTGGGGGAAGGCAGACAGTCGTCCAGGAGGGGAACGGTTACTTACAAATCATGGTGGGGTTGGTGAGGGGATGGATGGACCTAGAGGACAGTGTGCAGGGCACAGGCTCTTCCTGGAGCCACTTGAGCTGCTGCCAGAGGGTCCTGATGATAAGGAGAGCAGCCAGGATGCAGTGAGTGAGCCTTGGGTACTAGAGTCTCTTTCCTGTGCTGCTTCTGAACGGAAGCTGCATGACTGCCTCATGATCTCAGTGCTTCTGTCAGCCCAGGTGAGATGCTTCTGGCTCACTGACATGCCCAAGGCTATGTGGGGGTTAGCGTGTAGCCTGTTGGGCTTCAGAGTGCACGTTCCTGACAACCGCCCTGGGTCACTGTCTAATCTAAGAAGGAGAAGCTAATGCAAATATGGGGCCTCGGGTGGTTGAGGCAGGAACCCAAGGAGAAAACCATGTGGTTGTCACCAGAATTAGATAAAATAGTTCCTAGGAAGCCAGAAACAGATAGGAAACAATTTGTTTTAACTTTATAAAGGATAGCTCCCCCAGAAACCAGGAACAAAGAGCATTCTTAAGGATGGAACTTTGGAAGCACCCCCAGGACAGCCAGGGCCAAAGCAAGGTCACCTGGCAGGCCTTCTCCAGCTGTGGAATGGGGGCACAGAGAGGTCAGGAGACAGACCTGCAGTCGCGGACCAGCCGTAGTAGGGCAAGCTGGCACGAGAGCATCCCTTGAGGTGCCAGCCGACAGAGAACCACTGTACTTCCATCTTAGGCAGGAGGGCATATGAAAACAGTTACAGGAAGATTCTTCTGATCCAGTGTCCAAAGATAGTTGTCAGTCTTTGAAAACACAGGAACCTTCCTCTAGGCAAAGGATTACCCAGACCCCATTTGCAAATCAGATGGAAGTGGGGCTGCTGTTGTCTGACTCGGGGGGCATGGGAACCCTCTGGTCTCCTAGAGGATCCCTCAGAGCCTCCGGGGGTTCCACGGTGCTTGGTTTGAAACCCACGAGTTTACAGGTTGGCCTGGGAGGGAGGACAGAGGCCCAGCATAGAGGCAGTGAGGGTTTGCCCACTGGTAGCTGAGGAAGCAGGCAGAGTCCAGAGCCACTCCTGCTCTCCTGGTCTGGGAGATGGACACAGGGGCAGAGCCTCGCCTGAAACAGAGCTGTTGCCAGCGGGGCAGGGGTGGGGGGGTCTCCTCATCTGCTCCTTCAGAAGTAATGGCAAGGAAAGTGAGCAGGCCAGCCAGTGACCCAAGGAAGACTGGAACGTCCTCTGCTTAGAAGTCTGTCTGGAGTGTGTGTGGTACAGAGCTCAGCACAGGAGACCATCAACACGGACCTGCTCAACGGAGGGAAGGAAGGAGGCCTGAGCGGTGGCAACGAGCCACGCACCCAGAGTATTCGTGCCCCTTAAATCCCCATCAGCAGGCAGGCGGGGACATTTTCCCCCACGGACAACTGGCATTACCTCTGTCTCAGGTACGGTGGAGAGGTTGCCCCAACACAAGATCCTCTTCCAGCCCCGGCCAAGGCTCTGGCTAGTCCTCTGGTAGGGGGCAAGGGCCTTAATGGGACTGGGCCTCGATTTTCTCGTCCTTGCAATGAGAATCACAGGAAGTCCAGCAGACAGAACTGCTGTGCAGTGAACCCGGGCACTGCCTGTCCAGGGCGTGGTGCTCTTGCTGGCCAGACAAGTGTAGAAACGAGGGGCAGGCAGAGATGGTCTTTGGAGCCAGGTGGGCCTGGTCAGGGCAGACCACCACGAAGGGGCACTTCTGGGCGAGCAAGGAAATGGTTAGGCGGGCCCTCTTTTCTGGCTCTGAATCCTGGGAGGGTTGTGGTAATCAGCTCCTCCTGAGAAATTCTCGCATCCCTCAGAGAGCGGTGATTTGCTTTGCAGGAGAAGCTCTAATGACAGGAGGGGCCCTGAGTAAAACCGCCAGCCTGGGCCTGCCTGGATGTTCCCCACTCCCCTCCACCCAGAAAGCCCTCTGTTCCTAGGGGCAGGCTGTGAGGACAGCGCCGGCTGCCTGAGGGCCCCTCCCTGGGCAGGACAGATTCCGTGGTCACTGAGTGCCTCTTCCTCCTGGCTGCCCACTCCCTGTGGCCAGAGCTGGGAGCAGGACAAAGGCGAGGGGCTCAGGCCCTCGTGGCTCTTCTGTGTTTCAGGCTGAGGCCCTTTACTTCCTACAAGCTGAGCCTGAAAGCCACCAATGACATCAGGGACAGTGACTTCAGTGCGGAGATGGACGAGGTGACCATGCAGCAGGACGGTGAGCCAGCTGGGACCCAGGCAGGCGTGCAGACACAGGCATCTTCCATAGCTGCCGCCTTTGGACCCTCAGACATGGGCTCCCACAGAGAGGTCCCGCTTCATCCCGAGCCAGGAAAGGTTCACCCCGGGGAGAGAGGGCAGTGGCTGCTGAGCAGTGGGGTTCCGTGAGCAGCAGACAGCTCGGAGCACTCCGAAGCCTCTCGCTGTGAATCTACTTCAAGGGCTCACAAGTGGAACAGAGGTTCCTTTGATTGGCTTCCAAACCCCTACGATTCATTAGCATCCTAGAACTTGAATGATTTATAAGGTCAAAGGATAACCGGGTGTTTTTTTTATAAGAATAGTTTTTTATTGGAGCGCCTGGGTGGCACAGCGGTTAAGCGTCTGCCTTTGGCTCAGGGCGTGATCCCGGCGTTATGGGATTGAGCCCCACATCAGGCTCCTCTGCTATGAGCCTGCTTCTTTCTCTCCCACTCCCCCTGCTTGTGTTCCCTCTCTCGTTGGCTGTCTCTATCTCTGTCGAATAAATAAATAAAATATTTTTTTAAAAAAGAATAGTTTTTTATAATATTACGTTAGTCACCATACCGTACATCCCTAGTTTTTGATGTAAAGTTCCATGATTCATTAGTTGCGTATAACACCCAGTGCACCATGCAATACGTGCCCTCCTTACTACCCATGACTGGCCTACCCCATTCCCCCACCCCCCTCCCCTCTGAAGCCCTCAGTTTGTACTGTGTTTTGAGAGGTTTCCCCATTTTTCTCATTCACGAACCACTCCTCAGTTTTGCCGTTTGACAGAAGCACAGGGAAGTGATTGAGTTGAGATCCCCTGAAAGCTCCAGGTGGTTCTTACCCATTGTCTCCCACCTCAGGAGCAGACCCCAAGATCCCTTGTGCTTTTGGGTGCCGATCCTGCCAGGCCCAGTGGCAGGCCAACTTTTAGGAGAGGACGGTCGCTCTTGCTTCAAGATGCTGGGGCTCATATCCCAGGCTGCAAACCTGAGCCCTCAGCTCACCCAGCAGCGCTGGGTACTCATTCCCCACGTTTCCGTCTTCCTCTTTTATAACCTGGGAGCATGGGTCCTAATGTGAGTCCTTGGGTGAGCTGGGGACCAAGAGAGAGGTTCAGGGGGACCCTTCCAGCTTCTCGGCCTTACGCGGAGATTCCTCTTCTGCACACGCAAGGCGCCTGTTGCCAGGATAGGCCCCCAGAGAAACTGTGGTTGTCTCTGTGGCTCATATTTTAATCTTACATTTAACACAACTGGGGTTCTGTTTGGGAGTAGCACTGATATTTAGCAGATGGAAGCAAACACAGCAAGCTGATTTTGTTGGCAAGTCTGAGGAAATTGCAA
This sequence comes from Ursus americanus, assembly GCF_024610735.1. Classification (NCBI taxonomy): domain Eukaryota; kingdom Metazoa; phylum Chordata; class Mammalia; order Carnivora; family Ursidae; genus Ursus; species Ursus americanus. The sequence goes on along the minus strand of NC_142129.1, from coordinate 102,698,697 downwards.
GCCAGTGAGCAGGACACTGCAGACTCCCTTTGTCCTTACAAGGCTCAGGCTCCAGCAGACCTGGCTTGTTTTCAAAAAAACAAAAACAAAAACAAAAACATTCAAGGGCCTCTCCAGGTTCCTAAAGCCTGTCTCAATCCTTTGATATTTAAATCCTTTCTTTTGATGCACCTACCTGTTACCTTCCTCCTTTGAGATTTGCAGTTTCTCTTCACAGTTGACTGCCTTGTGTTTGCATGGTACCGCCCCCAGAACCACAGAGCCACTGAGCTGCACAGACTCCGGGGCTTGGGGGGCCCTGGGCTGGGGTGGGGCAGCGGGGGAGCTTTCCATGTGTGGGTGGTTTGCTGATAAACATTTTCTTGTTGTGGTGGTTGGGATACTGAGAGGCCATCAATCCAGTGTGATCTGGAAAGCTGGGTAAGGGTCTACCATGGACTTCAGACAGACCAACAGGAGGCCAGAGAACATGCAGTAGAGGGCTCCCCAGAAGGCAGGATGGGGGGCTGCAGGTGTGCTGATACCACCATGTCCCCGGTGCTGGGTGCCCTGGCAGGTGCAGAGGAGACTCACAGAGCAGGTGACCAAGAGGCCAAGTCTCAGATAGTCAAGTGGGTATGGGGTGGGGAGAACAGCCTCAGTCATTCCACTCAGTGACTCTTGCCAAACATTTGATATACCGTCTCAGGATCTTACAGCGGGCAGCCATGCAAGGGCCAACTCAGTATGCCTTTTGGGTTCAGTGGGAGCAGGGGTAGGGAAGGGGTGTCTGAGGAGGCCCGCGGGACAAGACGGATGGTGCAGGACTGAGTTTCCAGCGTGTAGGGCACGGCCAAGGCAGAGCCAAACTGACCTTGGCCCTCCAGAGAACAGAGCTGAGCCCCACCATTGCCCAGAACATGCAGCTGTCCTTGCACCCCCAGAAGTCAGCCTCCCTCCCTTAGAGTCTGAAACCAAGAGCACTCTGGCCTGGGTTGACCCTCTATCCTGTTCAGAGCCTCTTTGAATTAAGTCCCTCCAATAAATGATGCCTCTACTCCAGGGATGGGTGTGTGCCCCTGAGAAGATGTGGGAGAGCATCTCGGCTGAAGACAGCCGAGGGCCTTTGTGTGTCTCCATGTGGGTCTGCTGGGGGGTGGGGGCGATAAAGGCATGGTGTTATCTTGTCATCTGCATCAGAATCTGGTCCCTTCTATCCTGGCAGAAACAGGCTCCACAGGCAGAGAAGGGCATCCACAGGGAAGGGAGGCCAAGGCCAGGATGTTGGTTTGCCGGCTTGCTTCCCCAGCAACCCCCCGAGCCAGTCTCTGGTCCTGCCTCCTCACCAGAGCCAGGAGGGAACTGGCATTCCTGAGGAGCAGTAATGCATCCTCCCGCGTAAAGAACGAGAAGTACACCTCTACCCTCCCTGCTCTGTGGCCGTCGAAGCCCCCTCTCTAGAGGCAGCAGCTACTTGAACACTTACAGAGCACTTATTTTTTTATATGAATATTTTTTTATTATATCATGTTAGTCACCATACAGTACATCCCTGGTTCTTGATGTAAAGTTCCATGATTCTTTGGTTGCGTATAACACCCAGGGCACCATGCAATACGTGCCCTCCCTACTACCCATCACCAGCCTATTCCATTCCCCCACCCCCCTCCCCTCTGAAGCCCTCAGTTTGTTTCCCAGAGTCCATAGTCTCTCATGCTTCGTTCCCCCTTCTGATTTCCCCCTTTCTTTATCCCTTTCTTCTCCTACCGATCTTCCTAGTTCTTCTGTTCCATAGATGAGGGGAACCATATGATAATTGTCTTTCTCTGCTTGACTTATTTCACTTAGCATTATCTCCTCCAGTGCCATCCATGTTGCAGCAAATGTTGAGAAATCGTTCTTTTTGATAGCTGAGTAATATTCCAGTGTATATATGGACCATAACTTCTTAATCCAGTCATCTTTTGAGGGGCATCTTGGTTCCTTCCACGCTTTGGCTATTGTGGACAACGCTGCTATGAACATTGGGGTGCATATGGCCCTTCTCTTCACTACATCTGTATCTTTGGGGTAAACACCCAGTAGTGCAACTGCTGGATCATAGGGTCGCTTAATTTTTCACTTTTTAAGGGACCTCCACACTGTTTTCCAGAGTGGCTGTACCAACTTGCATTTCCACCAACAATGTAGGAGGGATCCCCTTTCTCCACATCCTCTCCAGCAATTGTTGTTTCTTGCCTTGTCCATTTTTGCCATTCTAACTGGCGTAAGGTGGTATCTTAGTGTGGTTTTGATTTGAATTTCCCTGATGGCTAATGATTTTGAACATTTTTTCATGTGTCTGTTAGCCATTTGTATGTCTTCATTGGAAAAGTGTCTGTTCATATCTTCTGCCCATTTTATGATTTGTTGATTTGTTTCAGCCCCAGGGCACGAGTGATGCAGCACCTGCGTGCAGCCCAGAAGCCCTGCTTTGTGCAGCCCGTGAGCAGAAAGGTCTATTTCTCCGTGAGAGACAGCTGTAAGACTTGCTGGAGCTCCTCCTCCCCCCCCCCCCCCCCCCGGAGCCGGAGCTCCCACTCCTCCAGCTCTTTGGCAGACAGCTCCATGGCCAGCTGTGAGTCGCTATCAAAATGGCTCCTCTCACTGGAGGCTCCAGGGCACAGGCCTTCTGAGCTGGTGAGCAGGATCTCCTGGATGGCCCTGTGGGGAAAGAGAGGCGGAAAAAAGCAGCCCATTACCAGCCCCATCAGGGCGAAAGCAGCACCTGCATTTACCTGTCCCCTGAGAGCACACCATGCAGGGCACTTTATATGCGCCCCACGGCCACGTTGCCATTCAGTCCCCTGTGGCTCTGGAGGTGTGGGTGCCGTGTATAGGTGAGAAATCCGAGGCTCAGGGAGGTGAACAAACCCGTTCAGGGTCTCCTCCCTGCTCCTCTTCCACTGTCTTCCCATTGATGTGTCCTAGGGCTCAGCCCAGGAAACAGGAGCTTTTTAAGGCCTGGCGTCTGTCTTGTCCACCTCTGGTCGATCGGCACCCTACACAGGGCCTGGTCTTCTGCAGGTGATGGAGCCCACGTGAGAGAAGAAACAAACCCCAAATACATCCTGAAAAGGCCCCGCTGCTGCTCCCCCCATCCAGGTGGCAGTCGCGCTCCTCTTAGGAAGGTGCCTAATACAACACTGGGTCCACCCTCTGCTGAGGCCAATGTGCGTGATGTGATCTATTGCTAAGATTTTGTTTTGTTTTGTTTTGTTTTTTGGGTTTTTTTGTTTTGTTTTGTTTTGTTTTCTTGAGTTTTGTTGTTGTTGTTGTTGTTATTGTTGTTGTTGCTGCTGCTGCTGCTGCTGCTTAAAAATGGCCTCAAAATCCACTTAGGAGAGTCTATAGCCACACAAAGGGAACTACACTTGAGTGACAGACTGTATGAGCCACTGCAAGTTTCAGAACAGCCAGATTAAATGTTGTGACCAATTGAGAAACACTGGTGTCTGTTATGAGTTATACTCAGTGTGACCACAATACCGCCACTGTCTAGAAAACACACTCAAATCCTTAGATTTCAAATAATGCTGGGCCCCATGAAAGGCAGGGATTGACTATCCTACTAGGAAAAATCAAACTTGACATTTTCTAATGGAGGAGACATTTAAGTGGGTCAGCAGCCTTGAAATTACAGGTGGCGTTCGCATTTTTAAACAAATTACTGGAAAGAAGGGGGTTTACAGGTGAAGCATTTCATTTGGAATGCAAATCTATATTTAAAAACAGTCTCTTCGTTTTGTTTGCTCTGATTTAGTAAATTACACATATTTTTTTATACTTCAGTTGCCCGGCAGTTGACAGGTATTTATTTCTACAATATATCCTATTGACCACCTCCTGCTCTGGGCTTCTTGCGATTAGTTTGTTCTACTGGGCTCTGAACGGGGACAGCTGATGGACCCGCATGCCAAGTTCCTTTGGTACAGCCGTCCGCCAGTCGCAGAGCTGTCCGACGGCAACCACGGGGCTCCGAGCCCCATGTGCTCGGGGGCCAGGACGGCACGGGGCAAAAGCCACTTTGTAGAGGTGATGGTCTGTTCCAAGGCTCTGAGATGTCTTTATAGAAAAAGAGCTTACTTAGTTACTGGCAAGCCAAATGCCACATCTACAAAGGAAATGCTAAATTTCTGGTAGAATTTAGCACAGTAGAGAAGACCAATCTTTGGGTTGATTAAGTTAGTGGAGGGTGGGAAACAGAAGCTCTTGGGACCTTGAATCTCCGTTTTGAATGTCTCCCACCTCCCACGAAAGGCCCTACAGGAAGTTGGGGTTGTGAGAGCTAATGGGCCTTACATCAGAGATCTTGAAGTTCACCTTTAACCTCCTATTTTTACAGAGGAAGAATGGGGAGGCAGAGACGCCTAACAGGGACATGTCATCCACTGGCAAACTGGGGTCCACAGACCTAGAGCCGGTGGGGGCCCTGAGACAAGCTCAGGGGATACGGCTACCCAGAGACAGGGGTGGGAGCCAGTTCCCATCCTGTCCCCACACTGGTGAGGCTGGAAACTACTGAACACCAGGCAGCAAACTTCCATGTTCATTGGAAGACATTTGGAACTGTCACCTTTAAGGGTTCCTTCACTTCTTGAGACGTGTCACTTGGCAGTGGAGTGAAGGAAGGGTCCACAGCCACTCCGTCAATTCCTGCACATTCTGCATGCCTCACAGAGCCCAGGCTATGAAAGCCCCACTCTCGTCCCTCCTGGAGGGACCGTGTCAAGTCTGTCCATTTAACCCTCTTGGAACCTCTAAACATGCTCCTCACTCATGGTCAAACTGCACACGAGTGGAGCTAATACCTACTGATGCCACTGAGCTGCCACATAAGGAGAGGCAGCAGGAACCTTCAGCGGTTAGGGGCCACCACTTGAGAGTTCAGGAAGCCCCCTCATGGCTAGTGTACACACCCCAACCGTGGACTTCCTGTCCTGACTTCCCACCCAGCACCCCTGCTCTATTAGCAGCACCAGGATGGCCGGGGAGTGCCCGTGACCTGGCTCTTCTCCCCCTTGCTCCTTGCTGGGCAGCAGCTCTAGCCTGGAGGGGTCTCCAGCATGTTCTGTCCTGGCCTACAAGTCCCATGAAGGCAGTCCATTTAGGACAGGGTCCCCTAGAGCCTCCTCTGAGTTTCCTGGCATGCCCACACATGCCCTTCAGCACCTCCCTCTCTAACGGAGTCCCTTCCAGTCCTCCCCTCTTGCCAGGCTCTGCCCCCAACTAGGCGTGGCATCTGCCTCTCCAAGGCCATGTCTAGACCACAGTTTGCTTTGGATTCCATCATCACCAGGGCCCCTACATCTCCTGACCTCAAACCATCCCCTCTCTCCTGCCTGGTCTGGATGTGATGCTGGCACTCTCCTGGACAATCTTATCAACCTGGAGGAAGAAGATCAGCTGCACAGACCCCTCCATGGACCACTAGCCCAGTGTGGCCACTTCTAGGCAGACCTCACCTCACTGTGGCCATGAACACAGACCAGGGCTCCTGCTCCCATCTCCTTACCCCACGACCCTCTGCTCTAGGCACTGCCCTCCCCCTCCCCAGGAAGGCTGCCCCATTCTGGCTTCAGGAGCTTCCCTTGTTGACCAGAGTTCCCACGACGTTCTCATCGCTGCCCTTGGCCCTGCCTGTTGCTGTGTTGTGCCTCTCTGGCCCAGCTCCAGCTGGGCTTCTGAACCCAACCCCCCAGCCTGGCTGAGCCCTCTCCACAGACCCGGTGAGCACCCTTGCTGGGACAGGGCATCCTTCCTTGCCAGTTCTCCCCTCTGTGACTTTTGTCTTCAATGCATGTTGCTGTTGGCAAAAGTACCCAAATTGGAAATAAGGCAAGGAGAGGTCAGAGTGTCCAGTGCTGTCCATGGCCCACCAACACTACTTCATTATCTAGGATAGAGGTGCCTTGAGCGGACTTTCACTGAGGATTAACACCTGGAACATAGGGAGGACACATGTAACCCTGTGGGTATTCTGTCTGATAGGAGATGATCACTGTAGAAGAGATCACTCCCCAGGCTATGGTTTCTTGGCCCTGTTCTACGACACCCAGTTCTGTGTGTACCATGGAGGTCTCGATGGGCCGCCCTTCCCCAAATGCCTGCAACGTTCAGCCCTGGAGGCTCTGCACCAGCCCCTCCTCAGAGAGCCGAGCTCAGGCTCCTTCCCACAGCTTGGCTCGGGGGTCCGTGGTGCTCCCCCCAGGTGGGCACACCAACCACGTCGTGTCCTCTGACCTGCCACTGACCCTCAGATGCTGTCACGTGGCCTGGCGGGCAGGTCCCAGCTCCCGACACCAGTTCAGGAAACACCCCGCCCTTCCCAGCCCTTACCTGCCACTGGATCAGAACAGAGGAGGTGGTGTGTGGTGTCACCGAGACGAAACTTGGAGGCTCTCCCAGACCTGTAATACAAGAAAGAAGAAAGCGAGGATTACCTGGTTCTGCTTGTACTTGGCTGCCAGTCTGGAGATCTGTTCTCATCTCCTGCAGTCCCCACGTCAGCCCTGTGGATTGTAACCCACATCATAGAGTTCACAGCATTGAAATTTAGAGATTTTAAGTGGCTTGTCCAGAGTCACAACACTGACATGTGATGCATCTGGGACAGGAATGTAGTTGGTTCCCTGAGGACAGAGGTCCCTGAACACCTGGGACCACTAGGTCATGCCCTGTACACAAACTAAGGGCTCTTCTCACTCTTTCTCAAAATATCCTGCCCCAAGATTTCTGCAGGAGACAGTTGATGCCCGAAAGAGTTTCCTGGGCTGAGAAAAGACCTCAAACCCTGACCTAGCCTCTTGCCTCTAGATTTTAATCCCTGACCCAAAATCCAATGCAGATGCTCCCAAAGTGAAGCCCCTCGGAAGGGCCGGGGGAAGCCCAACTGTGGCCGTCCTCCCCCAGCATCTTTGCACTGTCGGCCTCCTCATGTGGAGCCTTCCTGGTGACCAGCTGACCACCCTCAGTGACCAGCGAGTGGTCTGCTCAGCTCACAGGTTGACTCAGAACCCAGGACATTCCTAAACAACTCTCATATGTCAGCTCTGCCAAGAATTATCTTCCCTTCAACTGACCAACCCTGGCTGAGCAGTTCCTGTCAATTAACTGGGAAAGTGGCCGTCTAGGCTGGTGCTCTGATAATTTAATGAATGGAGTCTGGGACCCTCAACGTCTGACTATTGATCTGAGCAGCCATCCGAGCAGCCTGGACTAAGATCTGGCTGACAGTGGACAGGGGCTGCACTGGCTCTGAGTGGTCACCTTCTCTGCTCCTTCCCTCCCCTCCAAAATCCAGGCTCCATGGACTCCTCATCTGTCCCTAGGCCATGCAGTGGCAGGGGACAGAGCCCATATCGTCTTAGAGCAACCCCTCCACACCACCCCAGGACTCTGATAATCCTCCAGGCCCTCCTTCCTCTGTCACTACTGAGTATTTTCCCAAAGAAAACAAAAATACTAAATCAAAAAGATATACGCACCCCCTATGTTCATTGCAGAATTATTTACAATAGCCAAGATATGGAAGCAACTCAAGTGTCCATCAATAGGTGAATAGATGAAGATGGGTTACACACACACACACACACACACACACACACACACACACACTGGAATATTACTCCGGCATAAAAAAAATAATGAAATCTGCCATTTGCAACAACATGGATGGATCTAAAGGGTATTATGCTGATTGAAATAAGTCAGTTAGAGAAAGACAAATGCTATGTGATTTCACTCATATGTGGAATATAAAAAAACAAAAGAAATAAACCAGACTCAAATGCAGAGAACAAACTGGTGATTGCCAAAGGGAGGTGGGTTGGGCATGGGTGAAATAGATGAAGGGGATTAAGAGGTACAAACTTCCAAATATAAAATAAATAAGTCATGGAGATGAAAAGTACAGCATAGGGAATACAGCCAATAATATTTTGGGACGCCTGGGTGGCTCAGTCACTTAAGCATCTGCCTTCGGCTCAGGCCATGATCCCTGTGTCCTGGGACCAAGTCCCGCATCTGGCTCCTTGCTCCACAGGGAGCCTGCTTCTCCCTCTGCCTGCCACCCTCCCTGCTTCTGCTCTCTCTACCTCTCCTTCTTCGACAAATAAATAAAATCTTTAAATAAATAATAATAATATTTTAGTAACACTGTATGGTGACAAATGGTGACTGCACTCGTCATGGTGAACACAGTAACATATAGAATTATCAAATCAATATGTTGTGCACCTAAAACTAATATAACATCACGTGTATATCAATTATACTGGATGTATTTCAATTATACTTCATAATAAAAAAAGGAAAAATATACGACGATGAATTATGGTCAGCTCAAAAACATTTGCTAAAAGCAAGATTTCAAATTAATCATTTTCTTGATACTGGAGTAGAAAGAATAAAAACTGGAAGAGACGGTGAGCTGGCGATCTCTCTCGCTAGTAAATTCCAACAGCTGCTCATTAGCTCATCTTTTATGTCTTTAACCCTAGCATCTGAATGTGTTTCTGAATACTTGCATGATCACAGACTGTAGTGTTTATCTGTGATATCCAAGTCCCTACATTTCAGGTAATACATTTCTATTTATAGTTTTTCTCTGCAGAAGCCTCAACAAAAGCAAAAATGACAAATTTTGGGGTGTTGCCAATTAATCAATCAACTAATATTGTGGTTAAATGTACATAACATAATATTTATCATTTTTACCATTCATAAATGTACAATTCAGTGGCATTAAATACATTAATAATGTTGTATAATTACCATTACTGTTATCTATATCCAAAACTTATTCGTCATCTTCCACTAAACCACTCTACCCATTAGACAATAACTCTCCCTTCTCCCCTCTCCCAGTCACTATTCCACTTTCTGTCCCTATGAACTTAACTATTCTGGGTACCTCATGTAAATGGAACCATCTAATACTTGTCCTTCTGTGTCTGGCTCATTTTACTAAGCATAATGTTTTCAAGGTCCATTCATACGATCACATACTTCAAAATTTCATTCCTTTTTGTAGCTGAAAAATATTCCATTATATATATTTCTTTTTTTAAAGTCTAATTTATCTAAGTAATCTCTACACCCAACATGGGTCTTGATCCCACAATGCTGAGATCACGACCCTACTTGAAATCAAGGGTCCAACACCCAACTGATTGAGTCACCCAGACACCCCCATCCTAGTAGTTTTAAAGTCATATATCATTGTGGTTTTGATTTGCACTAACAGGCACCAGTTTTTTTAAAAAATTATATTTATTTTTTAATTCCAATATAATTAACATACAGTGTTACATTAGTTTCATTGTATAATTTAACAATTCAACAATTATTTATTTTTTTAAAGTAGGCTTCATGCCCAGCATGGAGCCCAATGTGGGGCCCAAACTCATGACCCCAAGATCAAGACCTGACCTGAGACCAAGAGTCAGACACTTAACCAACTGAGCCAGCCAGATGCCCTACAATTCAACAGTTCTGTACATTTCTCAGTGCTTGTCATGATAAGCTTACTCCCCATTACCTATTTCACTTGTTCCCTGCCCTCCCTCCCCTCTGGCAACCATCAGTTTCTTACCTGTACTTAAGAGTTGTTTTTTTGGGGGCGCCTGGGTGGCTCAGTCGTTGAGCATCTGCCTTCGGTTCAGGGCGTGATCTCAGAGTTCTGGGATCGAGCCCCGCATCAGGCTCTTCCGCTGGGAGCCTGCTTCTTTCTCTCCCACTCCCCCTGCTTGTGTTCCCTCTCTCGCTGGCTGTCTCTCTCTCTCTGTTAAAATAAATAAATAAAAAATCTTTGAAAAAAAAAGAGTTGGATTTTTGGTTGTCTCTTTTTTTTTCTTTGTTCATTTGTTTTGTTTCTTAAGTTCCACATAGGAGTGAAATCATATGGTATGTCTTTCTCTGACTGGCTTATCGCACTTAGCATTATACCCTCTAGTTCTACCTATGTCATTGCAAATGGCAAGATTTCATTCTTTTTTATGACTGAGTAATTTTCTGTTGTATATAAGTACCACATCTTTATTCATCTACTCATGGACAATAGGACTGCTTCCATAGCTTGGCTACTGTAAATAGTGCCACAATAAACATAAGGGCGTGTATATCTAATTCGGAAAGATACATACACCCCTATGTTGACTGCAGCATTGTGGTACAATAGCCAAGATATGGGAGGCGCCAGTTTTAACTTAGGAAAGAAGTGTTTTATGACTGTGATTTAGGAAAATACTTCAGCGGCCTTTTTGGTTATGAAAGGCAAAGCCCAGAGCATAGCCTGGAATGGAGAACTGGAGACAAAAGAAGCTAAACTGCTCAAATTACAAAATCATCTGAATTTCTGATTTTCACCTGGTGCCTGAAAAACACATGGCGGAGGCCTTGAGATGGGAGCACGATACAAGAGCTGGGAGAATGGCTGTGTGGGGAGGAAGTTGACCCCAGCCTTCTGGCATCAGAAGGCTCATAAGATGGACCATCAGTGCTATCTGGCATTTGGGGTTCTCTGGTTTTCTGTGATATGCTCTAATTCCAAACCCACTCCCTGCCCAAGTCCTTAGTCCATACCATAGCCTAGATAGTTTGTAAATAACAAAAATGCTCGCTCACAGTTCCAGAGGCTGAAAAGTCCAAGATCAAGTCAGCATTGTTAGTGAACCCAAGTTTGGCCGCACGTCACCTGAAAGATCATCATGGAAGAGATGAGTTTCGATTGGAAAGGAATTTGAGCTTTATTCAAGAGACCGGCAACCTTGGGAGAAGGTGGGCTCCTATCCAAAAGCCAACTCTGAGGTTTCCGCCTGGCCCAGGCATTTTTAAAGGGGTTTAGGGTCATTCATCAGCAAAGGAGGTGCAGTGGCCTGCAACATTTCTTCATCATGTGCAGACTCCATGCCAGCTACAAATGTTGCTTCAGTGCTCCGGGGTTGTGCAAGGGGATCTGGTTCTTGTTCCATGATGTACAGGAGTCCCCTGTTCTTTCTACAAAGGAGGGCATGCCAAGGGAGGTCAGTAAAGTCATTTGTGTGACCTGAAAGAAAGAAAAACATTTTGGTCAAAAAAAAAAAATTGCTAGGCTGATCAGAAAACCGAGGTGGCTTCAAACAGACTTGCTGACCTCTGTGGCCTGGGAAAGTTCTGGTTCTTCATTCCTTAAGGTGAGTGGCCTGCAAATCTCAAAGCAAGGCTATTAGTTCTGTTACAGGTCAAGAGCCTTAGGTCAGCAAGTAAGGACTGTGTTCACTTGAAGCAAGTTACCCCTTAAGCCCAGAAGGAGTGCTGTTAGGGCATCATGGTCATTTTCTGGTGAGCTCTGCCTTCCTTGTTCATAACTGGTACCTTCTTACTTTGTCATGGTGGAAGGGACAAGGGAACTCTGTGGGATCTCTCTTTTTTTAATTTAATTTAATTTAATTTAATTTAATTTAATTTAATTTAATTTTTTAAAGGTTCTATTTATTTATTTGAGAGAGAGACTGAGAGAGAACATGAGCAGAGCAGAGAGAGAGAGAGAAGCAGACTCCCAGCCAAGCAGGGAGCCCAGTGTGAGGCTCAATCCTAGGATTCTGGGATCATGACCTGAGCTGAAGGCAGACGCCCAACAGGCTGAGCCATCCAGGTGCCCCTGTGGGATCTCTTTTGTAATCCCATTTATGAGGGCTCCACCTTCATAACCTAAACACCTCCAAGACCCCACCCCCTAATGCCATCACATTGGGAGTTAGGATTTTAATATATGGATTTAAGGGGCCACAAACATTCAGACCATAGCAGGGATTATGCACAATAATGCATAATAGGGGCATCTTGGACAATAAAGGAAGGGGGGTCGTGTCAGATGTTTGAGGTGATTCAGCCTAAACCTATAACCCTGGCCTCAGGAGTGTTGAGGAAATCACCAAGGGTAACAGGAAAACATATGGGAGAAGTTCTGAACAAGAAGTGAACATTCGAAGAATCACTGGAGATGTGCAAGAAGGCTCAGGATATCCCATGGTGAAGATAGAATGAATTCTGCTCTTGCCTGCCCAGGATCTATTCCCCTCCTACCAGTTATACAGTTATAGCAGGTGACCCGGGGGGGGGGAGGGGAGGGGGCGGAGTCACCATCCTTCCAGGTTTATAAGGTAACACACCTCATTCCTAGCGCCACCAGTGAACACGTGCCCCAGATGTGACCAATCAGCATCAGCCATCCCTCTGGCTACAGTGATTGGTTCACCTGGAGCATGTGACTCAGAGCTAGACCAATGGGAATTATACCAAAGCCCTTTTTTTTTTTTTGCCTGAGTTGTTGAAGGCCATTTTGGGTCTCTGTTGGGATGATGAAGTCAACACGGAAGGAAAGAGATCTGAAAGGACCACAGTGATGGAAACAGTGGAAGTCTTGTGACACTGAGCATCTAGCCTGGGACTTCTGGGCTACATTTTGCAGTCACGTGGAACTCACGTGCAGTCATGCAGTCATGTAAGCCAATCGAATTCATTTCTTGCTTTAGCTTGTTTGTTGAGTTGGGTGGCTGTGATTTTCACCCGAAAGGGTCCTGACACGTGGTGGATCCAGAGAAACCTGAGTGGAAGAAGTACTCCAGTTACCTGAGCAAATGGAATGGCTGTCTCTGTTGTTCACCTGTCCAGTCAGCTAACACAGCCATCTGCTCTCTCTCCTCCTCCCTCTGACAGGGGCAATTCATGGCAGTGTGCGTTGTCATCAAACAGGGATTCCCCCCCCCCCAGGGATTCTTCATGTCCTTTAGACTCTTTTTCTTGTTTGGGCTTTGAAGATTACGTTTTGAAAATGTTAAAGCTCCAGCAGAAGTGGACTGTCAGATTGATGACAAGGGACTGGCTTCCAAAAATGTTACGTATTTTAAAATACAGTTGCAAAATGTATATTTTCAGCTACATTTTGAGCAGAGAAACAAAGGTCTTCCCCTGCACCATTTGTGCCTTCCGTTGTTGATGAATGTTCCGATGTTGCCTTTTTTATTTCCCTCAAACAGAATCATGTTTATGCTCTTGTGTCCTGAGACAAGGTGAAATTTAGTTCTGCTCACATTTTAAAACCATCAACTCTGGCTGCTTTTACCTTCTGCCCATCTGAGCACACCTACTTTGAGTGCTTCCAAAGTTACATAGTTTGTTTGACACCAAGTCACAACTGTATTCCAGAGACTTGTGTCCCTGGCCAGGGAGTTTTTTGTGCAAATGAAGCTGCTGCTGCTGCTTTGTTGTTGTTGCAATAATGTCCTTTCAGAGTTGGTGTTAAGACCAGGAACTAACTCCGGCAACAAGTAAACCATTTGGAATCTGCCACCAAACACTTTCCCCCAATCTACAGGAAACAAACACAAGTTCATTTGTCTCATTCTCTAGGCTTTGGAATTTGTGTGGAAAGGGCGCACTCTTGCCCAGGAAGAGGGCAGGGTGGGGTAAAGGATCCTTGAAAAAATTACCCTGATATTTACATTAGCTGGATGCTCAGTATTTCCTTAGGGGCTGTGGCACATAACTTGTCTTTGCCTCAAGACCCTAGTATTGACACTTCCACTGAAATGGGGACTGAAGCACACACTTAACTCTAGATCTGAAGGGGTTAAATGAGACATTTGCGATACAGCAGAATTCACAAGCAATTGCTTCATGCTTGGATTATGTGACTTGAAGCCACAGTTTTTTTTTTCTCTGTACATTCTAGGGTCTGGAAAAGTGCTACGACCCCATCATTTTCCTTACCACATACTTCTAACTTTCGTTTTGGAAAATCTGTTTATTTTCCTCTCTCTGTACCCTGAACTGCTCCAGGCAAAAGTAGAATGAGGTAGTTACAAGCATAGATGCTTGAGCCAAGATGCTTGGGGTCAAGTTCTCACTCTGCTTCTTTCTAGCTATGTGACTTAAACTCTGTGAGCCTCAGGTCCGTTTTCTGTAAAATGGGTGTGATAACAGATATTCTGCCTTGTAGGGTTGTTGCAAAGGCTAAATGAGATGATGCTTCTGCATGGCGAATACTTCCCAAACCTGGAACTCACTGCTGGGCCAGCGGTATGCTTAGCCTTCATCCAGACTGTGCAGTTTGTTATAGTAAGGATGTGAATTTGTATTGATGTGTGTTAGTTTCTATGGGATGACAAAGACTAAAAACACCATGTGTCTCACATCTGCAGAGCAAAGCTTGATGCAAGTCCTCTAGGAGTCTAGTAATTTGGTAGAGTCAGTCCAAAGAGAAAGAGGCGCTGCCTGTTCGAATGGCCTGGACATCTAGCAGGAGGGCAGGTCAGGATTAGAAGTGCAGTTATGGAGACTTGCCTGTTCTCTCTGCCTTACTCAGTCCTTGAGCTCAGGCCCCAGAGTATATCTCTCTCCACTAGGGGACAGGAATTTGGCAGACTGACTCAGGCTTTGAGCCCTCGTTTGGCTTCTCTGAATAAGCAACAAATATGATATCCCATGCAATATTAGGAATGTCCTTTTACTAATTGTTATTCATTGTTTATGTGAAATTAAAATTAAATGAATGTCCTGCACCCCTGATGGAAGAAATTTATAGTCCAGTTAGAGAAATAAGACATTCACAAGTCACCAGAAAATGAAGTACAATAAGCTGAGCATCAGTAGTTCAAGGGTGGGTCGCCTGGGTGGCTCAGTCAGTTAAGCATTTGCCTTCGGCCCAGGTCATGATCCCAGGGTGCTAGGATCAAGTCCTGCATTGGGCTCCTTGCTCAGTGGGGAGTCTGCTTCTTCCTCTTCCTCTGCCTGTTCTCTCTCTCTCTCTCTCAAATAAATAAATAAATAAATAAATAAATAAATAAATAAATAAAATCATTTTAAAAAGTCAATGGTTGTGAGAATTTGGAGGTAGAAATTATTATATTTAATTGTAAATGGCCTGCTATTTTAGTACTATACAAATATATGTGAAGTTACTAAGTGGAGAAAACAGGCTATTTTCAGTATTTTTTTTTTTAGATCTTACCCATTCATTTGACAGAGATAGAGACAGCCAGCGAGAGAGGGAACACAAGCAGGGGGAGTGGGAAAGGAAGAAGCAGGCTCCCAGCGGAAGAGCCCAACATGGGGCTCGATCCCAGAACTCCAGGATCACACCCTGAGCTGAAGACAGATGCCCAATGACAGAGCCACCCAGCCGCCCCTTATTTTCAGTATTTTTATTGTTTTTCTTCCTCCCCTGGCCCTTTTGCGTACTCCACATTATTGCTCCACCTCCACCTGACAGACATTTGAGAAAACTTTCCTGTTCCCAGGACTGTTCCAGGCACCAGGGGCAGAGTGGTGAACCAGATAGACATTGTCCTGCCTTCATGGAGTTCACAGTTTGGAGGGAAGACAGGCAACAGCAGGGAAACATCAAAGAACAGAATCACTTGATATAGTAATGACAACTATAGGTGAAGGTGGGCTGAGTGTGGAGGCTGTGTCGGGGGCTCCAGAAAGGGCACTCTGAGGAACAGACACTTGAGTGGAGGCCTCAGTGGTGTATAGCTGCCTTCCATGCACATGCCCCAGGGAAAAGCATTGCAGGCAAAGGGAACAGTAAAAATCCTGAAGCAGAAAAACAAAAATGAGGCCGAAGTGCCTGGGGTGTTATTACACACGGTACATTAAATAATAGCTTATTCTCCTTTTTTTCCTAATCCTTTTATTGAAGGGTGTATGTGTTTAAACTGAAATGGTTAAATGATAGGCAGCTAAAGAAAGAAAATAAAGCTAGGCATTGCAGTAATCCACGAACTATTAGGTAGACTATAATGATTTTTAGGGTCCATTTTAAGCGCACTTTTCTAGGATGTATTTTCCAGAATAATTCCAGAATAATCTCAGTCACTCATAATGCATCATGTCATTTACATGTATTATCTCATTCAACCATCTACCAATGTAGAAGAAAATGCTCTTACTATCATCCCCATTTTATAGATGCAAACACTGAGACCAGAAAGGTGATCTAATGGGCAGGAAGACTGAGATTGGAGGCCTTGTCACTATGCTGTACCACTTTTTTCTTTTTTTTTTAAGATTTCATTTATTTATTTGAGAGAGAGAGAGAGAGCACAAGCCGGGGAAAGGGAGAAGCAGGCTACCCTCCAAGCGGGGAGGCCAACACAGGGCTCAATCCCACGACCCTGGGATCATGACCTGACCCCGGGATCATGACCTGAGCTGAAGGCAGACACTCAACCAACTGAGCCACCCAGGAGCCCCAGCTTCTTTCTACTTTTAAAGACAGCAGGTACCCATGGATATTAGGATGCACTCACTAATTGACCCACCATGAAAAATGAGTCAGGTCCCTGATCTTGGCTAAAGAGAAGCTTTCTCCTTCCTTCTTGCAGGCAGAGGTTTGTTGCACGCCCTACATTCCAGCATTTCCCAGGGCAGATATCTACAAAAGAACTCTGCCAGCCTAATGGCAATATTCTTTGTGGATGCCTAAACTCAGTATTATTGTTGTTGATTATTATTATTGTTGCTGTTATTTCTTATGTCATCTATAACAATTTTGAATTCTGTAACTCTGTGATTGTTGAATAGGTGTCTTTCTAACTAGCATGAAAGTTATATGAGAGCAGGGGAGTGAGAGGCATCTACTATTTTTTCTTTAAATAAATGAAGACAGTTCCCTTTGGGACATCCTGAGTTTGGATTGTTCCACTTAAAAAAACAACAATCAGATATTTTACCAGCAAAAATGCATTTATTTGGGATTAACAGAGATTACAATTCAGGACCTGCAAGCTATGGTAAAACCATAGTCAAGTTCAACAAACAAAGGAGAGGGACTTATTTTATGGCAAAGAAGGAGGAAGTTGGGAGAGGTTGTTTTGAAGGAAAGTCCATTGCAGAAAAGCAAGAATTGGGGGTGATGACAGTTTCTCATTGTCTGGGTTGCAGGGGTAGTCAATTTCTTATAGGACATGCAATGTACATCTTTCCCTGCTGGGGCCTGTAATTGATGATTCTTTCCTGTTGAGGATTCTTCTGTTGGGTCTGTAATTGACAATCCTTCCTGTAACTGACACTGAGTGCTGTGATTGTCCCTTCCAGCTTCCCCCGAGATCGCTTTGACAAGGCTTCTCTTTATTTTCACAGGCTATGACAATAGAGAGTTGAAAGAATGCTTTTCCATCTCTTTGCATCACATATCCATTGTGAGGTAAACAGTGTTAACCCCACTATAAATTAAGCCTTAAAAATGAGGTGTAGCGTTAAGCCAAACACTTAACTAAGCTCTGTTTGCTCATTTCTTAAGCAACCCTTCACGGCACGTGTTATGTTATTGTTCTAAGCTCTGGGACAGAGCAACGAGCAAGAACGAAATCGCTGCCTTGGGGCACTTACATTCTAGGGAGGATAACAGGTACTCAGGAAATACCAAGTGTACATTAAATGTATAGGGTAAACAGGGATGAGTTAAGAGGGAGGGGGGATGAAAGAGGGAACAAGAGTAAGGAGAGTGTATGTATGTTGAGTGAGTGGGAGGGCACATATTGCATAGAGCACTGGGTATTATACGCAAACAATGAATCATGGAACATTATATCCAAAACTAAGGATGTACTGTATGGTGACTAACATAACACAATAAAAAATTTTTAAAAAGATTCAAAATGAAGTAAGTTTTGCTAAGAGAGCCACTCCAACTAGAGTGGAAACGAGGACACAGAAGTAATGCATCTGCACATCTCCTGTTTCAGTTTCCGATCACCACGAACTGTGGACTCCTGAACTAGAGACAATGTAACAACTGTTAGTGGCCAGCCCTCACCACAGTTCTTTCAAAACAAGTGCCTGTGTTTTTCCTTCATAGACCTGCTCTCCCTGCTGAAAATAAGGGGCACACCGGATTTCTCGCCAATCCTTGTCTCCCAGATGACCGTCCCTACTTCCCCAAATTGAGGTTTCAGGTGTTTTCCAGCATCTACTCTTGATGGACACGAATGATGTGCAAATGCAGAGCCCACTTGAGGCTATCGACACATCATCAGGTTATGGCAAATACCAGAGGAAACATGAAAATGACAAAGTACACTTCAAGTTAAATTGAGGTTCCTGAAATTGAGTTGTTTCCATTTAAATCTTTTTGGAGGGGCACCTGGGTGGCTCAGTTGTTAAGCGTCAGGGCGTGATCCCGGAGTCCTGGGATGGAGCCCCACATGGGGCTCCTCCACTGGGAGCCTGCTCCTTCCTCTCCCACTCTCCTGCTTGTGTTCCCTGTCTCACTGGCTCTTTCTCTCTCTGTCAAATAAATAAATAAAATCTAAAAGAAATAAAAATTAAAAAAAAATAAATCTTTGTGGAAACTTTGGTTCACAAGAATCAGCTCTGTGTGTTATAAATATAATTTATACTTTGACATCACTTCAGAAATCCATTCATTGTGATCCATCACAGCCTATAAGGTCCTCTAAATACATATACTTACATTCACACCACCACCAACAACAAAAATCCTCTCAAAGGCATAAACTAAGAATAGTTGTTATCCGACATTTGCCATAGTGACAGCGATTACTTGATGATATTATCTAAAAATTAACTTCTTAAAAGTATCCATTTAATGACATATTTCATAAAGTTTTACAAAACTGTGCCAGAAAAATGATCTGTTTAGGTATCAATTGGATAAAATGGCATGATTGCATTACCCCTCGAAGCAAAAGGATGGCTTTGTCATGTGTAAATTTATGCTGTTACTCATGGATTCTTTAATCCTATTATGTTATCTAAGCCATAAAATACTTTAAAGAAAATCATTTCTATCTTTCTTGCCTAGAACTGCTTATTATCTCTAGCTTTCTGCCCACGGGGTTCTGAATTTTCATTTTGCAAGGGATCACACAGAGCATGTTGCTGGTCCGGCAGATGGTTACAATTTATGTGGCCCCCTGCATGACAGCTCTAGGGAGTGGATGGACAAGGGGTGAAACCAGCAGAGAGGTTTGGGGTCCAAACACTCAGAGTGCACAGACTGACCTCAGCAGCCAGAGGGTCCTGTCCAGCTGGGACCTGCCTCATCTTATGAGTCCATGCAGGACACCCACTGCAAGAGTAGCCTGGCCCCATGACCTGCACACACACCACGGGAGGCCCCATCCAGTGGTGGGGAGGACCTGCTGTCCACACAGAACTATCCACATTACACAACGGAAATTCAGGATGGAGGGCAGGAGAGAGGGAGGTCAATGCACTAAGGACCTTTATAATCTGAAACACAGGAGAAATCCAGTGTTTCCAAGAATGTTTTTCTATCCCCTGCAGAAAGGAAACTTGGAATCCAAATTAATGAAATTTATTGGAAAATGAGGGAGATATGTTTGCGTACTTAGCTTGTGGCTCAGGCAGTCCTCCCCTGAGACATTAGTAAGTGTCCCTCTTGGCTTCAATGGGCTCCTTGGAAGGAAAACAGGGACATCCTGGGGATCTTATTTATTTGAGAGAGCAAAAGAGAACAAGACAGCGTGCACAAGTGGGGTGAGGGGCAGAGGGAGATGCAGACTCCCCACTGAGTGGGGAGCTTGATGCTGGGTTTGATCCCTGGAGTCCAGGAGCCTGACTTGAGCTGAAGGCAGATGCTTAACCCACTAAGCCACCCAGGAAACCCAGGAAAGGCTTTTTTAAACAGTGTTTTACTAATAAAAGTTTTATAGAATAGCAGATGTAAAAAGAAATTTTAAGTCTCCTATGTGTCCCTGCCAGGGGTATCCTTTTTTTTTTTTTAGTTGGTTAACATACAGTACAGTATTGGTTTCTGGAGTAGAATTTGGTCATTCATCACTTACATACACACTTAGTGCTGATCTGTATCCTCCTTCATACCCATCATCCATCTACCCAACCCCGACCCACTTTCCTCTATCAATGCACAGTGTGCAGAGCTGCCTTGGGCTCTGAAAGTTCTAGCATGAGCCATCGCCATGGCAACCTGATGATGCACACCATCCCTTCCATTTCAACTGTCACTCTGTAAGCCCAGCCCTTGCAGTTTGGTTAACAAGTGTGAAGCTCCTCACGATAGGAAATCTGAACTGTTTTTCTACAGGTATGTTTGTGTCAATTTTCTGAATTCCTTCTTTCAAGTTGGCTGCCTCACTTTTAGAGAAATTTGTTTCTTTTTTAAATTTTTCTTTTCATTTCCACACTCCAATTTGTCCACAGTTTCAGATGAAAATTCTAGGTTTTCCATATTAGTTAATTTTGATTTTTCAATGAAACTGGCTTCCTTAAATAGCTTCTAAGTTCAGAAAATTGGACCGTTTCTGAATGACAATTTTGTCCATACTCATACAGAGAACACACGAAGGGAATATACCACACTGCTCTCAGTGGATCAGGAGGATCTTGATGCCATCCCAGCAACCCGTGATAGGGAAAGGAATTCCAGGGCAACCCTTCTCAATGTAGATGATAAAATCTGAAAGCAAGTGTGAGCAGTCCAAATCCAGAGCTTTACAGAAGGAGAAAAAAAACCAGGGACATTTGAAGGCCCCCTGTGCCCCAACACTGGGGGCCACGCTCCCCCTCCCCCACGTACTCACTTCAGCCCGCCGCTCTGCTCCCCGCACAGCCGGCGGATCGGGCCTGTCAGGCTCCTGGGGCCTAACCCTAACCCTAGGTCAGTCGACTAGGGGTCCCTCCCCAGGGGCCTGGAGCCACAGCCCCAGGGATAGGGGACCTCTGACCCCAGCGCTGGACTCAGCCTGCCCACCTGCAGCCAACCGGTCCCTTCGGGGCGCCGCTGAGCATGCAAGACTCAGCCTTCAGACAAACATTCAGGAGAACCGGCAGGGCCCCCGAGCCCCCAGCGACTTCGACGGCCCCCAGCGTCACAACACTTGGGACCAAGCTACCACTACCCCGCGTCATAACCTCCGCCCACTGCTCCAATCGCCGCACGGCCAGCGGATCAGGCCTGCCGGGCTCCTGGGGCCTAACCCTAACCCTAGATTGGCCGCCAAGGGATTGGGGACCCCTGAGCCCAAGCGCTGGACTCAGCCTGCCACTGTGCAGCCCCCCTGGGGCCCTCGGAGTGCTGCCCAGCATTCAGGGCGGGAGAATGGGCAGGTACCCCCGAGCCCCCGGCAAAATTCGATGGCCCCCCGTGCCACAACGCTTGGGCCCACGCTCCCCCTCCCTGACACCTTCACCTTGGCAAGCTGCCTTGCTCACCACCCAGGTGGAAGATCGGGCTTGTTGCGATCCTGGGGCCTAACCCTAAACTTCGGTCGGGGGCTGAGGGGCCCTTTACTAGGGGCCTGGTGCAGCACTGCATAGGACTGGGGAACCCCGAGCCCCAGCAGCACTCAGCCTACTACCAGAAGGCCACCCGAATCCCTAGAGGCGACACCAAGCATTCAGGGCGGGAGAACCGGCAGAGGTCCCGAGACCACTGCCACCCTCGACGGCCCCCTAGGCCACTACGCTTGGGCCCACGCTCCCCCTGCCCCATGCCCTCACCTTGGCCCACAACCCCGCTCGGCCGTCAGCTGGCATATCGGACCTGCCGGCCTTCTGGGGGCTAACCCTAACCCTAGGTCAGCTGCCAAGGGGCCCACTCCCAAGGGGCCTTAGCGCCACAGAGCCTAGGATTGGGGACCACCGAGCCCCAGCACCTGACTCAGGCTGCCTCCACGACGCAACCCGGGCTCCTCTGGGCGCTGTAGAGCATTCAGGGAAGGAGAAGATGAAGGCCCCACTGAGCCCACAGCGACCTTCGAAGGCCCCCCCGGGCCACAACACTTGGGCCCACAATCCCCCTACCCCGCGCACTCACCTCGGCCCCCTACACTGCTTACCTCACAGCCAGCGAATGGGGCCTGCCCACCTCCTGGGGGCTAACAATAACCCTAGGTCGGCCCAAGAGGGGCCCCTCCCAAAGGGCCTGGCGCCACAACGTCCGGGATTGGAGACCCCCCAGCCCAAGCACGGAACTCAACCTGCCGCCCCACTGCCAAACCGGCCGCTAGGGGCACCGCTGGTCATTCAGGGCTGGAGAATGGTCAGGGCCCTCCGAACCACAGCGACCTTCCAAGGCCCCCTGGGCCAAAACGCTGGGCCCCACGTTCCCGCTCGCCAGCGCCCTCACCTCGGCCCGCCTCACCGCTCGCCACACACCCAGTGGACAGGGCCTGCCAGCATACTGGGGGCTAACCCTAAATCTAGGTCTGCCCCGAGGGGCCCCTCCCAAGGGGCCTGGCGCCTCAACGCTGGGGATTAGGGACCCCGAGCCCCAGCGCCGGTCTCACCCTGCCGCACCTTTGACATCCGGGCCGCTAGGGGCGCCGCCGGTCATTCAGGGCGGGAGAACGGTCAGGGCCCTCGGAACCCCCGGTGACCTTCAAAGGAACCCGCGCCAAAACACTGGGGCCCACACTCCCGCTCGCCAGCACCCTCACCTCTGCCCGCCCCTCCGCTCGCCACACAGACTGCGCATCGGGCCTACCGGCCTCCTGGGAGCTAACCTTAACCCTACGTCGGCCCCCGTGAGGCCCCTTCGAAGGGGCCTGGCGCCGCAATGCCAGGGATTGGGGACCCCCGAGCCCCAGCACCGGACTCACCCTGCCGCACCGCCGGCACCCGGGCCGCTAGGGGCGCCGCCGGTCATTCAGGGTGGGAGAATGGGCAGGTCCCTACGAGCCCCCGGAGACCTTCGAAGGCCCCCCGCGCCAAAATGCTGGGTCCCACGCTTCCGCTCGCCAGCGCCCTAACCTCGGACCGCGACTCTGCTTGCCACACAGCCGGCGGGTCGTGCCTGATGGCCTCCTAGGGGCTAAGCCTAACACCAGGTCGGCCCCTGAGGGGCGCCTCCCAAGGGACCTAACGCTGCAACGCCAGTAATTGGGGACCCTGAGCCTCAGCGCCGGACTAACGCTGCCACTCCGCTGCCTCCCGGGCCGCTGGGGCGCCTCCGGTCATTCAGGGCGGGAGAACAGGCAGGGCCCTCGAGACCCCGGCGATCTTTGAAGGCCCCCCGCTCCAAAACGCTGGGGCCCATGTTCCCAATCGCCAGTGCCCTCACCTCGGACCGCCCCTCCGCTCGCTGCACAGATGGCGGATCGGGCCTGCCAGCCTCCTGGGGGCTATCCCTAACCGTAGGTCGGTCCCCGAGGGGCCCCTCCCAAAGGGCCTGGCGCTGAAACACCTGAAATTGGGGACCCCCGAGACTCAGCGCCAGACTCAACCTGCCGCCCTGATCTACCTGGGCCTCTATGGGCGCCGCCGTCATTCAGGGCGGGAGAATGCGCAGGGCCCTCTGAGCCCTCCATGACCTTCAAAGGCCCCCCGCGCCAAAACCCTGGAGCCCACGCTCCCTCTCGCCAGCGCCCTCACCTCGGCCCACCCCTCTACTCGCCCCACAGCCAGCGGATCGGGCCTGCTGGCCTCCTGGGTACTAACCCTAGCCCTAGCTAGGCCCCGATGGGCCCCTCCCAAGGGGCCTGGCGCCGCCAAGCCAGGGATTGGGGACCACCGAGCCCCAACGCCATACTCACCCTGCCGCCCCACCACCCGGGCCGCTAGGTGCCCCGCCGCTCATTCAGGGCAGGAGAATGGGCAAGGCCCTCCGAGTCCCCAGCGACATTGGAAGGCACCCCGCGTCAAAATGCTTGAGCCCACACTCCCGCTCATCAGCGCCCTCACCTCGGCCCGCCCCTCCTCTCGCAGCACAGCTGGCAGATTGGGCCTGCCGGCCTCCTGGGGGCTAACCCTAACCCTAACCCTATGTCATCCCCAAGGGGCCCCTCCCAAGGGTCCTGACGCCGCAACGCCGGGGATTGGGGACCCCCGAGCCCCAGCGCTGGACTCACCCTGCTGCCCCACTGCCAACCAGGCTGCGAAGGGCACTGCTGGTCATTCAGGGCGGGAGAACGGGCAGGGCCCTCCGAGCCCCCTGCAGCCTTCAGAGGCCCCCCGCACTGAAATGCATGGGTCCACGCTCCCGCTCGACAGCGCGCTCCCTTCAGGCCGCCCCTCCGCTCACCGCACATCCAGCGGATCGGGCCTACTGGCCTCCTGGGGGCTAACCCTAACCCTAGGTCGGCCCGCAAGGGGCCCCTCCCAAGGGGCCTGGCGCTGCAACCCTGGGGATTGAGGACCTCTGAGCCCCAGCGCCAGACTCAAACTGCCGCCCCGCCACCACCCGGTCTGCTTGGGGCGCCCCTGGTCATTCAGGGCAGGAGAACGGACAGGGCCCTCCAAGCCCATGGTGACCTTTGAAGGCCCCCCACGTCAAAATGCTTGGGTCCACGCTCCCGCACGCCACCGCCCTCACCTCGGTCCACCCGTCTGCTCTCTGCACAGCCTGTGGATTGGGCCTGCCGACCTGCTGGGGGCTAACCCTAACCCTAGGTCGGCCCGGAGGGGCCCCTCCTAGGGGCCTGGTGCTGCAACGTGGGGGTTTGGGGATCCTCTAGCCCCAGTGCCGGACTCACCCTGCCGCACCGTCAACACACGGGCCGCTAGGGGCGCCGCCGGTCATTCAGGGAGGGAGAATGGTCAGGGCCCTCTGAGCCACAGCGACCTTCCAGGGTCCCCCGCGCCAAAAAGCTGGGACCCTAGTTCCCACTCGCCAGCGCCCTCACCTTGGCCCACCTCTTTGGTCGCCACACAGCCAGCAGATCAGGCCTGCCGGCATCCTGGGGCTAACCCTAACCCTAGGTTGGCTCCAAGGGGCCCCTCCCAAGGGGCCTGACACCGCAACGCTGGGGAATGGAGATCCTGGAGCTGAAGCATCGGACTCACCCTGCCACCCCATCGCCATCCCGGCCGCTAGGGGGCCACCGGATATTCAGGCGGGAGAACAGCAAGGCCATCTTACTTCCCGGTGACCTTCGAAGGCCCCCCATGCCAAATGCTTGCTCCCACGCTCCCGCTCCCCAGCGCCCTCACCTAGGCCCGCCCCTCCACTCACCGCACAGCTGTCAGATTGGTCCTGCCAGCCTTCTGGGGCTTAACCCTAACCCTAGGTCTGCCCCCGAGGGGCCACTCCCAAGGGGCCTGGCTTCGAACACCGGGGATTGGAGACCCCCGTGCCCCAGAGCCAGACTCACCCTGCCGTCCCACCACCACCTGGGCTGACACGGGCGCAGCTGGTCATTCAGGGTGGGAGAACGGGCAGGGCCCACCGAGCCCCTGGCAAACTTCGAAGGCCCCAGTCCCAAAATGCTTGGGCCCATGCTCCCACTTGCCAGCGCCCTCACCTCGGCCCGCCCCTCCGTTCGCCGCACAGACGGCGTACCGTTCCTGCCGGCCTCCTGGGGGCTAACCCTAACCCTAGGTCGGCCCCCGAGGGGCCCTACCCAAGGGGCCTGGCAGCACAACGCCGGGGATTGGGGACCCCCAAGCCCCAGTGCCAGACTCAAACTGCCGCCCCGCCGCCACCCGGTCCGCTGGGGGCGCCGCCGGTCATTCAGGGCGGGAGAACGGGCAGGGCCCTCCAAGCCCACGGCGTCCTTCGAAGGCCCCCCACGTCAAAACGCTTGGGTCCACGCTCCTGCACACCACCGCTCTCACCTCGGTCCGCCCGTCTGCTTGCCGCACAGACGGCGTATCGTTCCTGCTGGCCTCCTGGGGGCTAACCCTAACCCCAGGTCGGCCCACGAGAGGCGCCTCCCAAAGGGCCTGGTGCCACAAGGTCGAGGATCAGAGACCACCCAGCCCAAGCGCCCAACGCACCCTGCCACCCCGCCGCCAACCGGACCGCTAGGGGCGCTGCCGGTCATTCAGGGCAGGGCCCTCCGAGCCCCCGGAGACCTTAGAGGCCCCCGCGCCAAAACGCTTGGGTCCATGCTCCCGCTCAGCAGCGCCCTCACCTTGGCCCGCCCCTCCGCTCGCCACATAGCCAGCGGATCGGGCCTGCTGACCTCCTGGGGGCTAATCCTAACCCCAGGTCGGCCCCCGAGGGACCCCCTCCCAAGAGGCTTGGCACCGCAAAGCCGGGGATTAGGGACCCCGAGCCCCAGCGCCGGATTCACCCTGCCGCACCGTCGACACCCGGGCCGCTAAGGGCACTGCTGGTAATTCAGGGCGGGAGAATGATCAGGGCCCTCTGAGCCACAGCAACCTTCCAAGGGCCCCCGCGCCAAAAAGCTGGGGCCCACGTTCCCTCTCGCCAGCGCACTCACTTCGGCCCGCCTCTCCACTCGCCGTACACCCAGCGGATCGGGCCTGCCAGCATCCTGGGGGCTAACCCTAACCCTAGGTTGGCCCCGAGCGGCCCCTCCCAAGGGGCCTGGCGCAGCAGCGCCAGGGATTGGGACCCCGAGCCCCAGCGCCGGACTCACCCTGCCACACCATTGACACCCGGGCCCCTAGGGCCCCCGGTCACTCAGGGCGGGAGAACGGACAGGGCCCTCCGAACCCCCGAACCCCCGGTGAACTTCAAAGGACCCCGCGCCAAAACGCTGGGGCCCACGCTTCTGCTCACCAGCGCCCTCACCTCCGCCCTCCACTCCACTCTCACCACAGCTGCCGGATCAGGTTATCGGCCTCCAGGGGGTTACCCTAACCCTAAATCCCCCCCGAATGGCCCCTCCCAAGGGGCCTGGCACCACAACATCAGGGAATGGAGACCTCTGAGCCGTAGCCCCGGACTCACCCTGGCGCCCAGCTATCACACGGGCTGCTACTGGCGCTGCCGGTAATTCAGGGCGGGAGAACAGGCATTGCCCTCCGAGACCCCGGCGCCTTCGAAGGCCCCCTGCGCCAAAACGATGGGGCCCACGCTCCCGCTCGACAGCGCCCTCAACTCAGCCCGCCCCTCGACTTGCCACACAGCCTGCAGATCGGGCCTGCCGGACTCTTTTGGTTACCCTAACCCTAGATCGGACCCCAAGGGGCCCCTCCCAAGGGGCATGGAGCCGCAATGCCGGTAATGGACCTCTGAGCTGCAGCACCAGACTCACCCTGGCGCCCTGCTGCCACCCGGGCTGCTACTGGCGCCACTGGTAATTCAGGGCGGGAGAACGGGCACTGACCTCCGAGCCCCCAAAGACCTTCGAAGGCCCCCCACGCCAAAATGCTTGGGCCCACGCGCCCGCTCGCCAGCGCCCTCCACTCGGCCTGCCCCTCCGCTTGCCGCACATCCAGTGGATCGGGACTACTGGCCTCCTGGGGGCTAACCCTAACCCTAGGTTGGCCCCGAGGGCCCCTCACAAGGGGCCTGGGGCCGCAACACCGGGGATTGGGGACCCCTGAGCCCCAGCGCCGGACTCACCCTGCCGCCCCGCTGTCCCCGGGCCACTAGAGGCGCTGCCAGTCATTAAGGGCGGAGAAGGGGCAGGGTCTTCCGAGCCCCCAGCGACCTTCGAAAGCCCCCCGCGCCAAAACGCTTGGGCCCTGGCTCCCGCTGCCCAGCACCCTCACCTCGGCCCGCCCCTCCGCTCGCTGCACAGCTGGCGGATTGGGCCTGCGGGCCTCCTGGGGACTAACCCTAACCATAGGTCAGCCCCCAAGGGGCCCCTCCCAAGGGCCTGGCGCCGAAACGCCTGAAATTGGGGAGCCCCGAGACTCAGCGCTGGACTCACCCTGCCACCCCTATCTATCTGGGCCTCTATGGGCGCCTCCGTCATTCAGGGCAGGAGAATGCGCAGGGCCCTCTGAGCCCCCGGTGAACTTCGAAGCCACCTGCGCCAAAACCCTGGGGCCCTCACTACCTCTAGCCAGCGCCCTCACCTGGGCCTGCTCGTCCACTCACCCTAGAGCCAGCGGATCAGGCCTGCCTGCCTCCAGGGGGCTAACCCTAACCCTAGGTCGGCGCCCGAGGGGCCCCTCCCATGGGGCCTGGCGCCGCAATGCCGGGGATTGGGGACCCCCGAGCCCCAGCGCTGGACTCACCCTGCAGCTCTGACGCCCCCCGGGCCACTAGGGGCACCGCCGGTCACTCAGGGCCGGAGAACGGGGTGGGCCCTCTGAGCCTCCAGCGTCATTCGAAGGCCCCCCGAGCCAAAACGCTTGGGCCCACGTTCCCACTCACCAGTGCCTCACCGTGACCCACTCCTCCGCTTGCCGCACAGCTGGCGGATCGGGCCTGCTGGAATCCTGGGGGCTAACCCTTACCCTAGGTCGGCCCCCGAGAGGCCCCTCCCAAGGGGCCTGGCGCCACAACGCTGGGGATTGGGGACCCCCGAGCCCCAGCGCCGGACTCACCCTGCCTCCCCGCCATCACCCAGGCCACTAGGGGCGCCACGGGTCATTCAGGGAGGGAGAACGGGCAGGGCCCTCTGAGCCCCCAGTGACTTTCGAAGGCCCCCCGCTCCAAAACGCTTGGACCTATGCTCCCGCTTGCCAGCGCCCTCACTTCGGCCCGCACCTACGGTTGCCGCAGAACCGGCGAATCGGGCGGGTCTGCCTCCTTGGGGCTAACTCTAACCCTAGGTCGGCCCCGAAATGCGCCTCCGAAGGGGCCTGGCGTTGCAACACCGCACGTAGGGAACCCTGAGCCCAACCACAGGACTCACCCTGCCATCCTGCTACCACCCGGGCCGCTAGGGGCGCCGCCGTTCATTCAGGGAGGAGGAACGGTCAGGGCCCTCCAAACCCCAGCGACCTTCGAAAGCCCCCTGCGCCAAAACACTTGGGCCCTGGCTTCCGCAGGCCAGCACCCTCACCTCGGTCCTCCCCCCCCGCTCGCTGCACAGCCCGCGGATCGGGCCTGCGGGCCTCCTGGGGACTAACCCTAACCATAGGTTAGACCCCGAGGGGCCCCTCCCAAAGGGTCTGGTGCCGAAACGCCTGAAATTGGGGACCCCCGAGACTCAGCGCCGGACTCACCCTGCCACCCCGATCTATCTGGGCCTCTATGGGCGCCGCCATCATTCAGGGCGGGAGAATGCGCGGGGCCCTCTGAGCCCCTGGTGACCTTCGAAGGCCCCCCGCGCCAAAACGCTTGGAGCCACGCTCCCGCTCGCCAGCGCCCTCACCTCGGCCCCCGCCTCCGCTCGCTGCACACCTGGAGGATCGGTCATGCCGGCCTCCTGGGGCTAACCCTAACCCTAGGTCAGCCCCCGAGGGGCCCCTTCCAAGGTGCCTGGCGCTGCAACACCGGTGATTGGGGACTCCCGAGCCCCAGCGCCTGACTCACCTGCTGCACGGTCACCTTTCGGGCCTCTAGGTGCGCCGCCGGTCATTCAGGGCTGAGGTGAGGGTGCTGGCGAGTGGGAGAGTGGGCCCAAGCGTTTTGGCGCCGGGGGCTTTTGAAGGTCACCAGGGCCTTGGAGGGCCCTGCCCATTCTCCCACCCTGAATGACCAGCAGCAATCCTAGCGGCCTGGGTGGGGGTGGGGCGGCAGGGTGAGTCCAGCGCTGGGGCTCAGGGGTCCCCAAACCCCGTCGTTGCTGCGCCAGGCCCCTTGGGAGCGTCCCTTCTAGGGCTGACCTAGGGTTATCACCAAGGAGGCCGGCAGGTCCGATTCGCCAGCTGTGCGGCGAGCGGAGAGGGCTAGGATGAGGGCGCTGGCGAGCGGGAGCATGAGCCCAAGTGTTTTGGTGGGGGGGCCATCAAATATCGCCAGGGGCTCGGAGGGCCCTGCCCGTTCTCCCCAGATGAATGACTTGAGGTGCCCATAGCAGCCCCGGTGGTGGCCAGGTGGCAGGCTGAGTCTGGCACTGCGGCTTGGGGCTCCCAAACCCCGGTGTTGCGGTGCCAGGACCCTTGGGAGGGGGCCCTCGTGGGCCGACCTGGGGTTAGGGTTAGCCCCCAGGAGGCCGGGAGGCCTGATCCGCCGGCTGTGCAGTGAGAGGAGGGGCGGGCCGAGGCGAGGGCGCTGGAGAGCGGGAGCATTGGGCCAAGCGTTTTTACGGGGGCGTTCGAAATTCGCCGGGGGCTCGTAGGGCCCTGCCCGTTCTCCTGCCCTGAATGACTGGCGGCGCCCCTACCATCCTGGGTGGTGGCGGGTCGGCATGGTGAGACCGGCCTTGGGGCTGGGGGGTCACAATCCCTGGGGTTGCTGTGCCAGGCCCCTTGGGAGGGGCCCCTTTGTGTCCGACCTATTGTTAGGGTTAACCCCAGGACGCAGGCAGGCCCTATCCGCTGGCTGTGGGGTGAGCAGAGTGGTGGACCGAGGTGAGGGTGCTGGCGAGCGGGAGCGTGGGCCCAAGCGTTTTGGCGCAGGGGGCCTTCAAAGGTCGCCGGGTGCTCGGAGGGCCCTGCCCATTCTCCCGACCTGAATGACTGGCGGTGCCCGCAACGGCCCGGGTGACGGCGGGGCAGCAGGTTGAGTCCAGCGCTGGGGTTCGGAGTTTCCCAATCCCCGGTGTTGCGGTGCCAGGCCCCTTGGGAGGGGCCCCTCGGGGGGCCGACCTAGGGTTAGGGTTAGCCCCCAGGAGGCCGGCAGGCCTGATCTGCTGGCTGTGTGGTGATCGGAGGGGCGGGCTGAGGTGAGGGCGCTGGCGAGCGGGAGTGTGTGCCCCAGCGCTTTGGCGCAAGGGGGCTTCGAATGTCGCTGGGGGCTCAGAAGGCCCTGCCCGTTCTCCTGACCTGAATGACCGGCGGCGCCCCTAGCAGCCTGGGTGGCAGCGGGGCGGCAGCATGAGCTCAGCACTGGTATTCGGGGGTCCCCAATCCCAGCATTGTGGCGATAGTCCCCCTGGGATGGGCCCCTCGGGGGTCGACCTTGGATTAGGGTGAGCCCCCAGGAGGCCGGCAGGCCTGATCTGCTGGCTGTGTGGTGAGTGGAGGGGCAGGCCGAGGTGAGGGCGCTGGAGAGCGGGAGCGTGGGCCCAAGCGTTTTGGTGAGGGGGGCCTTCGAAGGTCGTTGGGGGCTCGGAGGTCCCTTCCCGTTCTCCCACCCTGGATGACCGGCGGCGCCCCTACGGGCCCGGGTGGCGGCGGGGCGCCAGGGTGAGTCCGGCGCTGGGGCTCTGGTGTCCCGAATTCCTGGCGTTGCGGCGCCAGGCCTCTTGGGAGGTGCCCTGCAGGGGCCAACCCAGGTTTAGGGTTAGCCCCCAGGAGACCGGCAGGCATGATCTGCCAGCTGTGCGGTGAGTGGAGGGTCAGACCGGGGTGAGGGCGCTGGAGAGCGGGAGCGTGGGCCCAAGCGTTTTGGCGCGGGGGGCCTACGAATGTCGCAGGGGCCTAGGAGGACCTTGCCCGTTCTCCCGCCCTGAATGACCTGTGGCATCCCTAGAGGCCCGGGTGGCGGTGGGGTGGCAGGATGAGTCCGGCACTGGGGTACGGGAGTCCCAAATCCCTGGTATTGCTGCACCAGGCCCCTTGGAAAGGGCCCCTCTTTGCGGACCTAGGGTTAGGGTTAACACCCAGGAGGCCGTCAGGCCCTTTCCGCCGGCTGTGCGGCAAGCGGAGAAGAGGGCCGAGATGAGGGCGCTGGTGAGCAGGAGCGTGGGTGGAATCGTTTTGGCGCGGGGGACCTTCGAAGGTCGCCGGGGGCTTGGAGGGCCATCCCCGTTCTCCTCCCCTGAATGACCGGCGGCGCCCCTACAGGCCCAGGTGGCAGCAGGGCGTCAGGGTGAGTCTGGCACTGTGGCTCGGGAGTCCCTAATCCCTGGCATTGCGGCGCCAGACCCCTTGGGACTGCCCCTTCGGGGGCCAACCTAGGGTTAGGGTTGGGCCCCAGGAGGCCGGCAGGCCCAATCCGCCAGTTGTGCCATTAGCGGAGGGGCAGGCCAAAGTGAGGCCGCTAGCGAATGGGAGCGTGGGCCCAAGCGTTTTGGCGCGGGGGGGCCTTCGAAGGTCACCGGGGGCTCAGAGGGCCATGCCCATTCTCCCACCCTGAATGACCAGTAGCACCCCTAGCGGCCGGTGTGGCAGCGGGGTGGCAGAGTGAGTCCGGTGCTGGGGCTCCAGGGTACCTGATTCCCGGTGGTGTGGCACCAAGCCCCTTGGGAGGGGCCCTTCGGGGGCCGACCTAGGGTTATGGTTAGCCCCCAGGAGGCCACAGGCCCGATCCCCGGCGGTGCAGCGTGCGGAAGGGCAGGACGAGGTGAGGCCGCTGACGAGCGGGAGTGTAGGCCCAAGCATTTTGGCTCGGGGGCCTTCGAAGGTCCCCGGGGGCTCAGAGGGCCCTGCCCATCTCCCGCCATGAAAGACCTGCGGCGTCCCTAGCGGTCAGGGTGGCGGCGGGGCGGCAGGGTGAGTCCGTCGCTGGGCCTCGGGGATCCCCAATTCCCTGTGTGGCTTCACCAGGCCCCTTCGTAGGGGTCCCTCAGGGACCGACCTAGGGTTAGGTTTAGCCCCCAGGAGACCTGCAGGCCTGATCCGCCCGGTGTGCGGTGAGTGGTAGGGCAGCCCTAGGTGAGGGCGCTGGTGATTGGGAGCATGGGCCCAAGCATATTGGAGCAGGGGCCTTCGTAGGTCACCGGGGCCTAGGAGGGCCCTGCCCATTTTCCCGCCCTGAATGCCCAGCAGCGTCCCTAGCAGCCCAGGTGGCGGCGGGGCGACAGGGTGAGTCTGGCGCTGGGGCTCGGGGGTCCCCAATCCCCTGCGGTGTGGTGTCAAGCCCTTTGGGAGGGGCCCCTCGAGGACCGACCTTGGGTTAGGGTTAGCCCCCAGGGGGGCGGCAGGCCCGATCTGCCGGCTGTGCAGCGAGCGAAGGGGCAGGGGGAGGTGAGGCCGCTGGTGAGCGGGAGCGTGGGCCCAGGCGTTTTGGCGTGTGGGGCATTCGAAAGTTGCTGGGGGCTCAGAGCGCCCTTCCCGATCTACCGCGATGAATGTCCGACGGTGTACCTAGCGGCCCGGGTTGCAGAGGGGCGGCAGGGTGAGTCCGGTGCTGGGACTCAGGGGTCCCCAATCCCTGGTGTTGTGGCTCCAGGACCCTTGGGATGGGCCCCTCGGTGGCCGACCAATGGTTATTGTTAGCCCCCAGGAGGCCAGCAGGCCCGATCCGCTGGCTGTGCCATGAGCGGCGGGATGGGCCCAGTTGAGGGCGCTGCTTGAGAGCCAGAGCGTGGGCCCAAGCATTTTGGCGTGGGGGGCCTTTGAAGGTCATCGGGGGTTTGGAGGGCCCTACCCGTTCTCCTGCCATGAAAGACCCGTGGCGCCCCTAGCGGCCCGGGTGGCAGCCGGTCAGCAGGGTGAGTCCAGCTTTGGGGCTGGGGGTTCCCCAATCCCTGGGGTTGCTGCGCCAGGCCCCTTGGGAGTGGATCCTAGGGGGCCGACATAGCGTTAGGGTTAACCCCCAGGACGCCGGGAGGCCTGATCTGCCAGCTGTGTGGCGAGCAGAGGGCGGGCCGAGATGAGGGCGCTGGCGAGCAGGAGCATCGGCCCAAGCATTTTGTGAAGTGGGCTTTTGAAGGTCGTTGAAGCCTCGGAGGGCCGTGCCCTTTCTCCCGCCCTGAATAACCGGCGGAGCCACTAGCGCCCTGGGTGGCGGCGGAGCGGCCGGTTGAGTCCGGTGGTGGATTAGGGGGTCCCCAATCCCCGGCGTTGCTGCTCCAGGCCCCTTGGGATGGGCCCCTCAGGGACCGACATAGGGTTATGGCTAGCCCCAGGAAGCCGGCAGGCCCAATCTGCCAGCTGTGCGGGGCGGGGGGGGAGGAATGGGCCGAGGTGAGGGCGCCTGCGAGGGGGAGCGTGGGCCCAACCGTTTTGGCACTGGGGGCCTTCAAACATCACCGGGGGCTCAGAGGGCACTGCCCGTTCACCCGCCCTGAATGACCAGAGGCGTCCCTAGCGGCCCGGGTGGTTCCGGGTCGGCAGGATGAGTCCAACACTGGGGCTTGGGGGTACCCAATCCCCGGCCTTGGGGCGCCAGGCCCCTTGTGAGGGGCCCCTCAGGGGCTGACCTAGGTTTAGGGTTATTCCCCAGGAAGCCGGCAGGCCCGATCTGCTGGCTGTGCAGCAAGCGGAGATGCAGGCCATGGTGAGGGCGCTGGGGAGCGGGATTGTGGGCCCAGCATTTTGGCGCGGGGGGCTTTCGAAAGTCGCTGGGGGCTCGTAGGGCCCTGCCCGTTCTCCCTCCCTGAATGACTGGCGGCGCCCCTTGCATCTCGGGTGGCGGCGGGGCGGCAGGTTGAGTCCGGCGCAGGGGCTCGGGGTTCCCCAATCCCCGGCGTTGCGGCGCCAGGCCAATTCGGAGGGACCCCTCAGGGGCAGACCTAGGGTCAGTGTTAGCCCCCAGGAGTCCGGCAGGCCCGATACGCCAGCTGTGCGGCGAGCAGAGGTGTGGGATGAGGTGAGAGCGCTGGCGAGCAGGAGCGTGGGCCCCAGCGTTTTGCCACGGGGGGCCTTCAAATGTCACTGGGGTTTCGGAGGGCCGTGCCCATTCTCCCGCCCTGAATTACCAGCGGCACCAGTAGCACCCTGGGTGGCAGCGGGATGCCAGGGTGAGTTCAGTGCTGTGGCTCTGAGGTCCATTCCCGGGGATGCATCTTCGGCCTCTTGGGAGTCGGGGGTCGATCTAGGGTTAGGGTAACCAAACTGAGGCCAGCAGGCCTGATCCGCAGGCTGTGCGTCGAGTCGAGGGGCGGGCCGAGGTGAGGGCGCTGTCGATCGGGAGCGTGGACCCCATCATTTTGTTGCAGGGGGTCTTCGAATGCGCCGGGGTCTCGGAGGGCAGTGCCTGTTCTGCCCTGAATTATCGGCAGCGCCATTAGCAACCCGTGTCATAGCAGGGTGCGACGGTGAGTCCGGGGCTGCAGATTAGAGGTCTCCATTCCCCGGTGTTGCTGAGCCAGGCCTCTTGGGAGGGGCCATTCCAGAGCCTATCCAAGGTTAGGGTAACCCCCAGGAGGCCGGCAGGCCAGATCCGCCCTCTATGCGGTGAGTGGAGAGGCGGGCTGAGGTGAGGTCTCTGGCCATCGGGAATGTGGGCCCCAGCCTTTTGGCGCGGGAGGCATTTGAATGTCAGCAGGGTCTCGAGGGCCATGCCTGTTCTCCTGCCCTGAATGTCCTGCACCCCTAGCGGCCCGGGAGGCAGCGGAGCAGCAGCGTTACTCCGGCGCTGAGGCTTGGGATCCCCAATTACAGGCGCTGTGGCGCTAGGCCCTTTGGGAGGAGCCTCTTGGGGGCCGACGTAGGGTTAGGGTTAGCCCCCAGGAAGCCGGCAGGCCCGACCCGCCTACTCTGTGGCGCCTGGAGGGGTGGGCGGAGGTGAGGGCACTGAGGAGCGGGAGGGTGGGCCCCCGCGCTTTGGCGCGGGAGGCCCTGGAAAGTCGCCGTGACTCAGAGGGCCTTACCTTTTCTACCGCCCTGAATGAACGGCGGTGCCCCTAGCAGCCCGGGTGGTGGCGGTGTGGCAGGGTGAATCCAGTGCTGTGGCTCGGGGGTCCCCAATCCTTGGCGTTGCGGTGCCAGGCCCCTTGCGAGGGGCCCCTCGGGTGCCGACCTAGGGTTTGGGTTAGCTCCTAGGAGGCCGTTAGGCCTGATCTGCCGGCTGTGTGGTGAGCGGAGGGGTGGGCGGACGTGACGGCGGTGGCTAGCGGGAGTGTGGGTCCCAGCCTTTTGGAGCGGTCCTTTGAAGGTTACCGGGGTTTCAGAGGGCCCTGTCCGTACTCCCGCCCTGAATGACCAGCGGCACTTCTAGCGGCCCGGGTGTCGACGGTACAGCAGGGTGAGTCCGGCGCTGAGGCTCGGGGTCCTCAATCCCCGGGGCTGGTGGTGCCAGACCCCTTGGAGGGGCCACTTGGGACTGACCTAGGGTTAGGGCTGGCCCCCAGGATGCTGGCAGAACCTCTCCGCTGTGTGTGCGGCGAGCGGAGAGGCGGGCCGAGCTGAGGGGCCTGGCGAGCCGGAACGTGTGCCCTGTGTTTGGGTGCAGGGGTCCTTGGAAGGTCACTGTCGCTCGAAGGGCCCTGACCATTCTCCCGCCCTGAATGTCCGGCGCCCCTAGCGACCTGGGAGGCAGCGGGGCGGCAGCGTTACTCCGGTGCTGAGGCTCAGGGGTCCCCAATCCCCAGAGCTGCGGCGCCAGGCCCTTTGGGAGGGGCCCCTCAGGGCTGACTTATGGTTAGGTTTAGCCCCCAGGAAGCTGGCAGGCCCGATCTGCTGGCTGTGCGGCAAGCAGAGAGGTGGGCTGAGGTGAGAGCGCTGGCGAGCGGGAACGTGGGCCCCAGCATTTTGGATCGGGGGGCCCTGGAAGGTCGCTGTGCCTCGGAGGGCCCTGACAGTTCTCCCGCCCTGAATGATTGGTGGCGTGCCTAGCGTCCCGGGTGGTAGTGGGGCGGCAGGGTGAGTCCGGCGCTGGGGCTCGTGAGTCCCCATCCCCGGCGTTGCGGCGCCAGGCGTCTTGGGAGGGGCCTCTCAGGGGCCGACCTAGGGTTAGGGTTAGCACCCAGGGGACCGCAGGCCCAATCCGCCGGCTAAGCAGTGAGCGGAGGGGTGGGCGGAGGTGATTTCGCTGGCGAGCGGGAGTGTGTGCCCAAGTGTTTTGACACGGGGGGCTTTCGAAGGTCGCCAGGGCGTCGGAGGGCCCTGCCCGTTCTCCCGCCCTGAATGACATCGGCGAGCCTAGCACCCCGGGTGGCGGCAGGGCAGAAGGGTGACTCCGGCGCTTAGGCTCGGGGATCCCCAATCCCCGGCGTAGTGGTGCCAGGCCCCTTGGAAGGTCCCTCGGGGGCCGACCTAGGATTAGGGATATCCCTCAGTAGACAGGCAGGCCCGATTTCCGTTTGTGCCAGGAGCGGAAGGGTGGACCGAGGTCAGGGTGCTGGCGAGTGGGAGCGTGGGCAGAAGCATTTAGATGCAGGGGCCTTCAAAGGTCACTGGGGGTTCAGAGGGCCCTGCACGTTCTCCCGCCCTGAATGACCGGCGGCGCTTCTAGCTGCCGGGGTATCGACGTTGCAGCAGTGTGAGTCCGGCGCTGAGGTTCGGGCTCCCCAATCCCAGGGCTTGGTGGCGCCAGGCCCCTTGGGAAGGGCCCCTCAGGGTGACCTAGGGTTAGGGTTAGCCCCCAGGATGCTGGCAGACCCTATCCGCTGGGTGTGCAGCAAGCGGAGAGGCAGGCCGAGCTGAGGGCGCTGGCGAGTGGGAACGTGTGCCCCTGCGTTTTGGCGCAGGGGTCCTTGGAAGGTCGCTGTGGCTCCGAGGGCCCTGACCATTCTCCCGCCCTGAATGTCCGGCACCCCTAGCGACCCGGGAGGCAGCGGGGCGGCAGCGTTACGCTGGTGCTGAGGCTCGGGGTCCCCAATTACAAGCTTTGCAGTGCCAGGCCCTTTCAGAGGGGCCCCTCTGGGGCTGACATAGGGTTAGGGTTAACCCCCAGGAGGTTGGCAGTCCCGATCCGCTGGCTATGCGGTGAGTGGAGGGGCGGGCAGAGGTGAGGGTGCTGGCGAGAGGGAGCGTGGGCCCCAGTGCTTTGGTGCGGGGTCCTTTGAGGGTCACCGGGGTTCAGAGGGCCCTGCCCGTTCTCCCGCCCAGAATGACCGGTGGCGCCCCTAGCGGCCCGGGTGGTGGAGGGGCAGCAGGGTTAGTTCGGTGCTGAGGCTCGGATTCCCCAATCCCCGGGGTTGGTGGCGCCAGGCCCCATAGGAGGGGCCCCTCGGGGGTCAATCTAGGGTTAGGGTTAACCCCCAGGATGCCGGCAGGCCCGATCTGCTGGCTATGTGGTGAGCAGAGAGGTGGGCCAAGGTGAGGGCGCTGGCGAGCTGGAGCGTGGGCCGCAGCATTTTGGCGGGGGGACCATCGAAAGTGCCATGGTCTCGGAGGGCAGTGCCTGTATTCCCGCCCTGAATGACTGGCGGCGCCCCTAGCGGCCCGCGTGGCGGCGGGGCGGCAGGGTGAATCTGGTGTTGTGGCTTGGGGGTCCCCAATCCCTGGCGTTGCAGCGCCAGGACTCTTGGGATGGGCCCCTCGGGGGCCGACCTAGTGTTAGGGTTAGCTCCCAGTATGCCAGCAGGCCCGATCTGCTGGCTGTGTGACGAGCAGAGACGTGGGCCGAGGTGTCGGCGCTGGTGAGCGGAACGTGGGCCCCAGCGTTTTGGAGCGGGGGGCCTTTAAAGATCGCCGGGGTCTCGAGGGCCCTGCCTGTTCTCCCGCCCTGAATGACCAGTGGCGCCCCTAGTGGCCCGGAAGGCAGCAGGGCAGCAGCGTTAGTCTGGCGCTGAGGCTCAGGCTCCACAATTACTGGCGTTGTGGTGCAAAGCCCTTGGAGGGGCCCCTCGGGGGCCGACCTGGTATTAGGGTTAGCCCCCAGGAGGCCTTCAGGCACAACCCACCGGCTGTGCGGGGAGCAAAGTCACAGTGTGAGGTGAGGGCGCTGGCGAGCGGGAGCATCGGACCCAGCGTTTTGGCGTGGGGGGCCTTCGAAGGTCGCTGTGGCTCAGAGGGCCCTGACAGTTCTCCCTCCCTGAATGATTGGTGGCGCACCTAGCGGCCCAGATGGCGTCGGGGCAGCAGGGTGATCCGGCACTGGGGCTCGGGGTCCCCAATCCCCAGCGTTGCGTCACCAGGTCCCTTGGGAGGGGCCCCTCGGGGGCCGATGTAGGGTTAGGGTTAGCCCCCAGGAGGCCGGCAGGCCTGATCCGCAGCCTAGGCAGCGAGTGGAGGGGAGGGCCGAGGTGAGGGCGCTGGCAAGCGGGAGCGTGGGCCCAGGGGTTTTGGCGGGGGGGGGCCTTCGATGTTCTTGGAGACTCAGAAGGCCCTGCACATTCTTCCACCCTGAATGACCGGCGGCGCCCTTAGCAGCCAGGGTGGCGGCGGGGCAGCAGGTTGAGTGTGGCGCTGGGGCTCGGGGGTCCCCAAACCCCGGCGTTGCAGCACCAGGCCCCTTGGGAGGGGCCCCTCCGGGCGGCCCTAGGGTAAGGGCTAGCTCCCAGGAGGCCGGCAGGCCCGATCTGCCGTCTGTGAGGTGAGCGGAGGGCTGGGCCGAGGTGAGGGCGCTGGCCAGTGGGAGCATGGGCCCCAGTGTTTTGCTGCAGGGGGCCTTCGAATGTCGCCGGGATCTCGGAGGGCAGTGCCCGTTCTCCCGCCCTGAATTACCAGTGGCGCAATAGCAGTCTGGGTGAGAGTGGGACGACAGGGTGAGCCCGGTGCTGTGGCTCTGAGGTCCATTCCTGGCGATGCGGCTCCAGGCCCCTCGGGAGGGGCCCCTTGGGGGTCGATCTAGGGTTAGGGTAACCAAACTGAGGCCGGCAGGCCCGATCCGCAGGCTGTGCGTCGAGTCAAGGGGCGGGATGAGGTGAGGGCGCTGTGAAGCGGGAGCGTGTGCCCCATCGTTTTGGTGCGGGGTGCCTTCAAATGCACCGGGGTGTCGGAGGGCAGTGCCTGTTCTCCCACCCTGAATTACCGGCAGTGCCTTTAGCAGCCCCTGTGATAGCGGGGTGCGAGGGTGAGTCCGGGGCTGTGGCTCAGAGGTCTCCATTCCCTGGTGTTGTGGTGCCAGGCCTCTTGGGAGGGGCCATTCCAGAGCGGATCCAAGATTAGGGTAACCCCCAGGAGGCCGGCAAGCCAGATCTGCCAGCTGTGCGGTGAGCAG
Source organism: Ursus americanus (assembly GCF_024610735.1). Lineage (NCBI taxonomy): Eukaryota > Metazoa > Chordata > Mammalia > Carnivora > Ursidae > Ursus > Ursus americanus. The sequence continues at coordinate 102,659,282 of NC_142129.1, read as the reverse complement.
AGAGGCGGGCTGAGGTGAGGGCGCTGGCCAGCGGGAACGTGGGCCCCAGTGTTTTGGCACGGGAGGCCTTTGAACGTCACCGGGGTCTCAAGGGCCATGCCTGTTGTCCCGCCCTGAATGTCCGGCGCCCCTAGCGGCCCGGGAGGCAGGGTGGTGGCAGCGTTACTCTGGCGTTGAGGTTTGAGTTACCCAATTACAGGCATTGAGGCACCAGGCCCTTTGAGAGGGGCCCCTTGGGAGCCGATGTAGGATTAGGGTTAGCCCCCAGGAAGCCGGCAGGCCCGATCCGCCGGCTGTGTGGCGCACAGAGGGGTGGGCGGAGGTGAGGGCGCTGGCGAGGGGGAGCGAGGGCTCCCAGGCTTTGGCGCGGTGGGCCCTGGAAAGTCGCTGTGACTCGGAGGGCCCTCCCCGTTCTCCCGCCCTGAATGACCAGCGGCGCCCCTCGCAGCCCGGGTGGCAGCGGTGCGGCAGGGTGAATCCGGTGCTGTGGCTTGGGGGTCCCCAATCTCTGGCGTTGCGGCGCCAGGCCCCTTGCGAGGGACACCTCAGGGGCCGACATAGGTTAGTGTTAGCTCCCAGGAGGCCGGTAGGCCTGATCCTCCGGCTCTGTGGTGAGCGGAGGGGCTGGCATAGATGAGGGCATGGCGAGCGGGAGTGTAAGCCCCAGCGTTTTGGCGCGGGGTCCTTTGAAGGTCACCGGGAGTTCAGAGGGCCCTGCCCGTTCTCCCGCCCTGAATGACCGGTGGCGCTTCTAGCAGTCCGGGTATCGACGGTGCAGCAGGGTGAGTCCGGCACTGAGGCTCGGGGTCCCCAATCCCCAGGGTTGGCGGCGCCAGGCCCCTTGGGAGGGGCCCCTCGGGGGTCGATCTAGGCTTAGGGTTAGCCCCCAGGATGCCGGCAGCCAGATTTGCTGGCTGTGTGGCGAGCAGACAGGTGGGCCAAGGTGAGGGTGCTGGCGAGCTGAAGCGTGGGTGGAAGCGTTTTGGCGTGGGGGACCTTCGAAGGCGCCGGGGTCTTGAAGGGCAGTGCCAGTACTCCCGCCCTCAATTACCAACAGCGCCCTAGCAGCCCTTGTGGCAGCGGGACGCCATGGTGAGTCTGGCGCTGCCGCTCAGGTCTCCATTCCCCGTTGTTGCGGCACCAGGCCCCTTGGGAGGGGCCATTCCAGAGCCGATCTAAGGTTAGGGTAACCCCCAGGGGGCCGGTAGGCCAGATATGATGCCTGGGCAGCGAGTGGAGGGGAGGACCGAGGTGAGGGCGCTGGCAAGCGGGAGTGTGGGCCCAAGCGTTTTGGTGCGGGGGGCCTTCGAATGTCGCCGGGGGCTGAAGGCCCTGCCAAATCTCCCGTGCTGAATGACTGTCAGTGCCCCTTGCGGCCCGGGTGGCGACAGGGTGGCAGGGTGAGTCTGGTGCTGGGGCTCGGTGTTCCCCAATTCCCAGCGTTGTGATGCCAGGCCCCTTGGGAGGGGCCCCTGGCGGGCCGAACTAGGTTTAGGGTTAGCCCCCAGGAGGCCGGCAGGTCCGATCTGACTGCTGTCAGGCGACCAAAGGGGCGGGCCGAGGTGAGGGCGCTGGCCAGTAGGAGCGTGGGCCCAAACCTTTTGGTGCGGGGGACCTTCGAAGGTCACCGGGTGCTCAGAGGGCCCTGCTCATTCTCCCGCCCTGAATAACCGGCGACGCCCCTAGCTGCCCGGGTGCAGCAGGACGGCAGGGTGAGTCCGGCGCTGGGGCTCATGGATCCCCAATTCCCAGCATTGTGGCGCCAGGCCCCTTGGGAGGGGCCCCTCAGGGGCTTTCCTAGGGTTAGGGTTAGCCCCCAGGAGACTGGCAGGCCCGATCCATCAAGTGTGCAGCGAGCGGAGGGGAGGCCAAGGTGAGGGCGCTTGTGAGCGAGAGCGTGGGCTGAAACCTTTTGGCACGGGAGGCCTTCGAAGGTCGCCTGGGGCTCGGAGGGCCCTGCCCGTTCCCCCACCCTGAGTGTCCTGTGGTGTCCCTAGCGGCCCGGGTAGCGGCTTGATGGCAGGGTGAGACCGGCGCTGTGGCTCGGGGGTCCCCAATCCCCGGCGTGCCGTGCCAGGCCCCTTGGGAGGGGCCCCTCGGGGGCCGACCTAATGTCAGTGTTAGCCCCCAGGAGGCCGGCAGGCCCTATCCACTGGCTGTGCGGAGAGCAGAGGTGCGGGCCGAGGTGAGGGCGCTGGAGAGCGGGAGCGTGGGCTTAAGCATTTTGGCGCGGGGGGGCCTTCGAAGGTCGCCGGGGGCATGAGGGCCCTGCCAGTCCTCCCACCATGAATAACCGGCGGCACCCCTAGCGCCCTGGGGAGTGGCGGGTCGGCAGGGTGAGTCCGGGGTGGGGCTCGGGGGTACCCAATCCCCCGCATTGCGGTGCCAAGCCCCTTGGGATTGAACCCTCGGGGGCTGACCTAGGGTTAGGTTTATCCCCCAGGAGGCCGACAGGCCAAACCGCCGCCTGTGTGGCGAGCGGAGGGGCGGGCCGAGGTGAGAGCGCTGGCGAGCGGTAGCATGGGCCAAAGCGTTTTGGCACGGGGACTTTTGAATGTTGCTGGGGGCTCGGAGGGCCCTGCCTGTTCTCCCATACTGAACGACCGGGGCTTCCCTAGCGGCTTGGAAGGAGGCAGGGCGGCAGGGTGAGTCCGGCCCTGGGGCTCGGGGTCCCCAATCCCCGGCGTAGCGGCACCAGGTCCCTTTGGAGAGGTTTCTTGGGGACCCACCTAGGGTTGCGATTATCACCCAGGAGGCCGGCAGGTCCAATCTGCCGGTTGTGTGGCGAGTGAACGGGCAGTCCGAGGTGAGGGCGCTGGGGAGCGGGAGCATGGGCCCAAGCTTTTCAGCGTGGGGTGCCTTGAAGGTTGTCAGGGGCTCGGAGGGCCCTGACAGTTCTCCCGCCCTGAAAGACCTGTGGAGCCCCTAGCGGCCCAGGTGGGGGCAGGGCGTCAGGGTGAGTCCGTAGCTGGGGCTTGGTGTTCCCCAATCCCTGGCCTTGTGTTGCCAGGCCCCTTGGGAGGGGCCCCTGGTGGGCCAAACTAGGGTTAGGGTTAGCCCCCAGGATGCCGGCAGGTCTGATCCGCCTGCTGTCAGGTGAGCAAAGGGGCGGGCCAAGGTGAGGGCGCTGGCCAGTGGGAGCGTGGACCCAAACCTTTTGGCGCGGGGGGCCTTCGAAGGTCGCCGGGTGCTCGGAGGGCCCTGCCCGTTCTCCTGGCCTGAATGACCAGCGGTGCCTCTAGCAGCCCGGAAGGTGGCAGGGTGGCAGGGTAAGTCTGGCGCTGGGACTCAGGGGTTCCCAATCCCCAGCGTTGCAGCTCCAGGCCCCTTGGGAGGGGCCCCTCAGGAGCCGACCTAGGGTTACGGTTATCACCCAGGAGGCTGGCAGGTCTGATCCGCCGGCTGTGCGGGGAGCGGAGGGGCAGGCCAAGGTGAGGGCGGTGGCAAGCGGGAGCGTGAACCCAAGCGTTTGGGTGCGGGGGGCCTTCGAAGGTCGCCAGGGGCTCGGAGGGTCCTGCCCGTTCTCCCGCCCTGAATGACCTGTGGCGCCCTTAGTGGCCCGGCTAGCGGCTTGACGGCAGGGCAAGACCAGCGCTGTGGCTCATGGGTCCCCAATCCCCAGCGTGTGGTGCCAGGCCCCTTGGGAGGGGCCCCTCGGGGGCCGACCTAGGGTCAGTGTTAGCCCCCAGGAGGCCGGCAGGTCCGATCCGCCTGCTGTCAGGTGACCAAAGGGGTGCACCGAGGTGAGGGCGCTGGCCAGTGGGAGTGTGGGCCCAAACCTTTTGGCTCAGGGGGCCTTCGAAGGTCGCCGGGTGCTCAGAGGGCCCTGCTCGTTCTCCCGCCCTGAATAACCGGCAATGCCCTTAGCGACCCGGGTGCGGCGGGGTGGCAGGGTGAGTCCGGCACTGGGCCTCATGGGTCCCCAATCCCCGGCATTGCCAGGCCAGGACCCTTGGGAGGGGCCCCTCAGGGGCCTACTTAGGGTTATTGTTAGCCCCCAGGAGACTGGCAGGCCCGATCCGTCAGGTGTGCGGAGAGCGGAGGGGAGGCCGAGGTGAGGGCGCTGGTGACTGGGAGCGTGGGGGGCCTTCGAAGTTCACCGGGGTCATGAGGGCCCTGCCAGGCCTCCCACCGTGAATGACTGGCGGCACCCCTATTGCCCCGGGTGGCGGCGGGGTGGCAGGGTGAGTCCGAAGCTGGGGCTTGGAGGTGAGGCTGCTGGCAAGCGGTAGCGAGGGCCGATGTGTTTTGGCGTGGGGGGCCTTTCGAAGGTTTCCAGGGGCTCGGAGGGCCCTGCCAGTTCTCCCGCACTGAATGACCGGGGCCTCCCTAATGGCTTGGAAGGAGGCGGGGCGGCAGGGTGAGTCCGGCCCTGGGGCTCGGGGTCCCCAATCCCTGGCGTAGCAGTGCCAGGCCCCTTTGGAGAGGTTTCTTGGGGACCGACCTAGGGTTACGATTATCACCCAGCAAGCCAGCAGTCCCGATCCGCCGGCTGTGCGGCGAGCGGAGGGGCAGTCCGAGGTGAGGGTGCTGGGGAGCGGGAGCGTGGGCCCAAGCGTTTTGGCGCAGGGGGCCTTCGAAGGTTGTCCAGGGCTCGGAGGGCCCTGCCAGTTCCTCCACCCTGAATGACGGCAGCGCCCCTAGCGGCCCGGGTGGCGGCGGGGCGGCAGTGTGAGACCCGCGCTGTGGCTCAGGGGTCCCAAATCCCCGGGGTGCTGTGCCAAGCCCCTTGGGAGGGGCCCCTCAAGGGCCGACCTAGGGTCGGCATTAGCCCCCAGGATTCTGGCAGGCCCGATAAGCCAGCTGTGCGGCGAGCGGAGGAGTGGGATAAGGTGAGAGCACCGGCGAGCAGGAGCGTGGGCACAAGCGTTTTGGCTCGGGGGGCCTTCGAAGGTCGTCGGGGGCATGAGGGCCCTGCCAGGTCTTCCACTGTGAATGACCGGTGGCACCCCTATCGGCCAGGGTGGCGGCGGGGCGGCAGGGTGAGTCCGAAGCTAGGGCTTGGAGGTACTCAATCCCCGGTGTTGCGGTGCCAGGCCCCTTGGGATTGAACCCTCGGAGGCTGACCTAGGGTTAGGGTTAGCCCCCAGGAGGCCGACAGGCCCGAACTGCCGGCTGTGAGGCGAGAGGAGGGGCGGGCCAAGGTGAGGGCGCTGGCTAGCGGCGAGCTTCGAAGGCCCCCCACGCCAAAACGCTTGGGCCCACGTGCCCGCTCTCCAGTGCCCTCACCTCAGCCCGACCCTCTGCTCGCCGCCCAGCCAGCGGTTTAGGCCTGCCGGCCTCCTGGGGGCTAACACTAACCCTAGGTAAGCCCCTGAGGGACCCCTACGAAGGGGTCTGGCGCCGCAACACTGGGGATTGGGGACCCCTGAGCCGCAGCACCGGACTCACCATGCCGCCCCTCCGCAACCTGAGCTGCTTGGTGGGCCGTTGGGCATTCAGCGCGGTAGAATGGGAAGGGCGCTCTGAGCCACCGGCGACATTCGAATGCCCCCACGCCAAAACGCTTGGGCCCACGCTCCCGCTCGCCAGTGCCCACACCTCGGCCTGCCCCTCTGCTCGCCACACAGCCGGCGGATCGGGTCTGCCGGCCTCCTGGGGGCTAACACTAACGCTTGGTTGGCCCACGAGGTCCCTTCCCAAGGGGTCTGGCGCCACAACGCCGAGTATGGGGACCCACAAACCCCAACGCCAGACTTACCATGCCGCCCCGCCGCCAGCCAGGCTGCTAGCGGCGCCGCGGTTCATTCAGGGCGGGAGAATGGAAAGGGCCCTCCGAGCCCACCGCGACCTTTGTAGGCCCCCCCATGCCAAAACGCTTAGGCCCACTCTCCCGCTCGCCAGCGCCCTCACCTCGGCCTACCCCACTGCTCGCCGCACAGCAGGCGAATCGGGCCTGCCGACCTCCTAGGGACTAACCATAACCCTTGGTCCACCCCCGAGGGGCCCCTCCCAAGGGGCCTGGTGCCACAATGCCGGGGATTGGGGACCCCCAAGCCCCAGCTCCAAACTCACGCTGCTGCCCCGCCACAACCCGAGCCGCTAGGGGCTCCGCCGGTCAATCAGGGCGGGTGGATGGGCAGGGCCCTCAGAGCCATCGACGACTTTCGAAGCCCCCTTTGCCAAAACGCTTGGGTCTACGCTTCCGCTCGCCAGCGCCTTCACGTCGGCCCACCCGTCCGCTCGCCACACAGCCGGCGCATGGGGCTTGCTGGCCTCCGGGGGGATAACAGTACCTCTAGGTATGCCCCCGAGGGGCCACTCCGAAGGGGCCTGGCGTATCTACGCCAGGGATTGGGGACCCCCGGTCATTCAGGGCGGCAGGACTGGCAGTGACCTCCAAGCCCCCGGTGACCTTCGAAGACCCCCCACGCTAAAACGCTTGGGCCAACGCTCCCGCTCGCCATCGCCCTCACCTCGGTCCGCCCCACCGCTCACCCCACAGCCGGCAGATACTGCCTGCCGGCCTCCTGGGGGTTAACCCTAGCCCTAGGTTGGCCCTCAAGGGGCACCTCCCAAGGGGCCTGGCGCAGCAACCCCAAGGATTGGGGATCCCCCAGCCCCAAGGCCGGACTCACCCTGTCGCCCTGCCGCCACCCGGGCCGCTAGGGGCGCTGCCAGTCATTCATGGCAGGAGAACGGGCAGGGCCCTCCGAGCCCCAGGGGACCTTCGAAGGCCCCCCGTGCCTAAAGGCTTGGGCCCGCGCTCCCGCTGGCCAGCGACCTCACCCTGGCCCGCCCCTCCGCTCGCCACACAGCTGGCGGATCGGGCCTGCCAGCCTCCTGGTGGCTAACACTAACCCTAGGTTGGGACCAAGGGGCCCCTCCCAAAGGGCCTGGTGCCAAAACGCCGGGGATATAGGACCCCCGAGCCCCAGCACCAGACTCACCCTGCCACCCCGCCACCACCCGGGCCGCTAGGGGCACAACCGGTCATTCAGGGCGGGAAAATGGGCAGGGCCCTCAGAGTCCCCAGAGACCTTCAAAGACCCCCCGCGTCAAAAGGCTTTGGCCCACGCTGCCACTCGCCAGCACCGTCACCTCAGCCCGCCCCTCTGCTCGCCGCACATCCGTCGGATCGGGCTTGCCGGCCTCCTGGGGGCTATCCCTAACCCTAGGTCGGCTGCCTATGGGCCCATCCCAAGGGGCCTGGCGCAGAAGCACTGAGTATTGGTGACCACCGAACCCCAACGCTGGACTCAACCTTCCGCTCCGTCACCACCCAGATCGCTAGGGGCGCGGCCGGTCATTCAAGGCGGGAGATCGGGCAGGGCCCTCCAAGCCCCCGGTGACCTTCGAAGGCCCCCGCGACAAAACGCTGTGGCAAAAGCTCCAGCATGCCAGTGCCCTCACATCGGCCCTCGCCTCCGCTCACCGCACAGCCTGTGGATCAGGCTTGCTGGCCTCCTCGGTGCTAACTCTAACCCTAGTTAGGCCACAGAGGGGCCCCTCCCAAGGGGCCTGGCGACGCAACACCGGGGATTGGGGACCCCTGAGCCCCATCGCCGGACTCACCCTGCCGCCCCGCCTCCACCCGGGCCACTAGGGGCGCTGCCGGTCATTCACGGCGGGAGATAGGACAGGGCCCTCAGAGCCCCTGGCAACATTCTAAGGCGAACTGTGCCAAAAGCTTGGGCCCTGCCCGTTATCCCGCCCTGAATGACCGGCGGCGGGGCGGCAGGGTGAGTCCGGCGCTGGGGCTCGGGGTTTCCCTATCGCCGGCGCTGCGGCTCCAGGCCGCTTAGGAGGGGCCCCTCGGGGACCGACCTAGGGTTAGGGTTAGCCCCCATGAGGCTGGCAGGCCCGATCCGCCTGCTGTGCGGCAAGCGGAGGGGTGGGCGAGGTGAGGGCGCTGGCGAGCGGGAGAGTGGGCCTAAGCATTTTGGCATGGGGGGCCTTCCAAGGTCGCTGTGGGCTCAAAGGGCCTTGCCCGTTCTCCCGCACTGAATGACTGGCGGCGCCCCTAGGGGCCCGGGTGGCGGCAGGGCGGCAGGGTGAGTCTGGCACTGGGGCTTGGGGGTCCCCAATCCCCGGCGTAGAGACGCCAAGCCCCTTGGGAGGGGCCCCTCAGGTCCCGAACTACTTTTATAATTAACCCCCAGGAGGCCAGCAGGTCCGCTCCGCCGGCTGTGCGGGCTGAGGTGGGGCGCTGGTGAGCGGGAGCGTGGGCCCAAGTGTTTTGGCGCAGGGGACCTTCGAAGGTCGCCGGGGGCTCAGAGGCCCTGCCCACTCTACCGCCCTGAATGACCAGCGGCGCCGCTAGCGGCCGGATGGTGGTGGGGCGGCAGGGTGAGTCAGGGCTGGGGCTCGGGTGTCCCAAATCCCCAGTGTTTCGGTGCCAGGCCCCTTCAGAGTGACCCCTCGGGGGCCGACCTAGAGGTAGTGTTAGCCCCCGGAGGCCAGCAAGCCCGATCCGCCAGCTGTGTGGCGAGCGGAGGGGTGGGCCGACGTGATGGCCCTGGCGTGCGGGAGCGTGGGCCCAAGCGTTTTGGTGTGGTGGCCTTCGAAGGTCGCCTGGGGTTCAGAGGGCCTTGCCCGAACTTCCTCCCTGAATGAACGGCGGCGCCCTTACCAGCCCGGGTGGCGGCGAGGTGGCAGCGTGAGTCCGGCACTAGGGCTTGGAGATTACCAATCCCCGGGGTTGTGACGCCAGGCCCCTAGCAGCCTTGGTGGCGGCGTGGCGGCAGGGTGATTCCGGCGCTGGGGCTTGAGGGTCCCGGATCCCTGGCGCTGTGGCGCCAGGCCCCTTGCGAGGGGCCCCTCAGACACCGACTTAGGGTTAGGGTTAGCCCCCAGGAGGCTGGCAGGCCCAATCTGCCAGCTGTACGGCGAGCGGAGGTGCGGGCCAAGGTGAGTGCGCTGGCGAGTGGGAGTTTGGACCCAAGCGTTTTGTCCTGGGGTGTCTTCGAAGGTCGCCGGGGGCTCGGAGAGCCCTGCTCATTCTCCCCCACTGAATGACCGGCGGTGCCCCTAGCAGCCCGGGTGGCAGCGGGGCAGCAGGGTGAGTCCGGTGCTGGGGCTCATTGGTCCCCAATCCCCAGCATTGCAGCTCCAGGCCCTTTGAAAGGGGCCCCTCAGGGGCCTACCTAGTATTAGGGTTAGCCACCAGGAGGCCGGCAGGCCCGATTCCTCCGGTGTGCAGCGAGCGGAAGGGAGGCCGAGGTGAGGGCGCTGGCGAGCAGGAGCATGGGCCGAAGCCTTTTGGCGCGGGGGGTCTTCGAAGGTCACCAGGGGCTCGGAGGGCCCTGCCAGTTCCCCTGCCCTGAAAGACCGGCGTCGCCGCTAGCGGCCTGGGTGGTGGCGGGGCGGCAGGGTGAGTCCAGCGCTGGGCTTGGGGGTCCCCAATCCCCGGCATTGCGGCACCAGTACCCTTGGGGGGGCCCCTTGGGGTCCGACCTAGGGTTAGGGTTAGCCTCCAGGAGGCCGGCAGGCCCGATCAGCCGGCTGTGCGGTGAGCGGAGGGGCGGGCCGAGGTGAGGGCGCTGTCGATCGGGAGTGTGGGCCCAAGCGTTTTGGCGTGAGGGGGCTTTGAAGGTTGCCGGGGGCGGGGAGGGCCCTGCCTGTTCTCCAGCCTTTAATGACAGGCGGCGCCACCAATGGCCCGGGTGGTGGTGGGGCTGCAGGGTGAGTCCCGTGCTGGGGCTCATGGGTCACCAATGCCCAGCGTTGCGGTGCCAGGCCCCTTGGGCGGGGTCCCTTGGGGGCCAACTTAGTGTGAGCGTTAGCAACTTAGGAGGCCAGCAGACCCGATCAGCTGGCTGTAAGGTGAGTAGGGGGCGTGCCGAGGTGAAAGCGCTGGAAAGCAGGATTGTGGGCCCAAGCGTTTTGCCACGGGGGGCCTTCGAATGTCACCAGGGGCTCCGAAGGCCCTGCATGTTCTCCTGCCCTGAATGACCAGCTGCACCCCTTGTGACCCGCTTGGAGGTGGGGCAGCAGGATGAGTCCAGTGGTGGGCTCTGGGGTCACCAATCCCTGGCGTTGCCACGCGAGGCACCTTGAGAGGGGACTTTCAGGGGCCGACCTAGGGTTAGTGTTAGCCCACAGTTGGACAGCAGGCTCGATCCGCCGGCTTTGTGGTGAGCGGAGAGGCGGGCCGAGGTGAGGATCCTGGGGAGCGGGAGCGTGGGCCTAAGTGTTTTGGCACGGGGGACTTCGAAGTTCGCCGGGGGCTCGGAGGACCCTGCTCATTCTCCAAACCTGAATGACCTTCAGAGCCCCTAGCAGCCCGGGTGACGGCAGGTTGGCAGGGGAGTCTGGCGCTGGTGCTCAGGGGTCCCCGATCCCCAGCGTTGCGGCGCCTGCTCCCTTGGGAGGGACCCCTCTGAGGCGACCTAGGGTTAGGGTTAGAACCAGGAGGCCGGCAGGCCCAATCCCATGGCTGTGGGAGGAGCGGAGGGGCCTTCTGAGGTGAAGGTGATGGCAAGCGGGAGAGTGGGCCCCAGCGTTTTGGCACAGGTCCCTCGAAAGTCGCCGGGGGCTCGGAGAGATCTGCCTGTTCTCCCACCCTGAATGACCGGCGGTGCCCTTAGCGGCCCGGAAAGTGGCGGGGTGGCAGTGTGAGTCCGGAGTTGGGGCTCGGGGGTCCCAAATCCCTGGCATTGCGGCGCCAGGACCCTTTGGGGGGCCCCACGGGGGCCGACCTAGGGTTAGGGTTAGACCCAGGAGGCCGGCAGGCCTGATCCGCCAGCTGTGTGGCAAGCGGATCGTTCGGCCGAGATGAGGGCGCTGGCCAGCAGGAGCGTGGGCCCAAGCGTTTTGGCACGGGGGTCCTTTGAAGGTCACCGGAGACTCGGAAGGCCCGGCCCGTTTTCCCACCCTGAATGACTGGCGGCGCCCTTAGTGGCCTGGGTAGCGACGGGGCGGCAGGTTGAGTCAGGCGCTGGGCTCGGGGGTCCCCAAACCCCAGTGTTGCAGCACCAGGCCCCTAGGGAGGGGCCCCTCGGGGGCGGCCCTAGGGTTAGGGCTAGCTCCCAGGAGGCTGGCAGGCGCATTCTGCCATCTGTGATGCGAGCAGGGGGGCGGGTCGAGGTGAGGGCGCTGGCGATCGGGAGCGTAGGCAGCAACGTTTTTCCGTGGGGAGCCTTTGAAGTTCGCCAGGGTCTCGGAGGGCAGTGCCCGTTCTCCCACCCTGAATTACCAGCAGTGCCAGTAGCAGCCCGGGTGAGAGCAATTTGCCAGGGTGAGTCCGGTGCTGTGGCTCTAGGTCCATTCCTGGAGATGCAACTCCAGGCCCCTTGGGAGATGCCCCTCGGGGCTCAATCTAGGGTTAGGGTAACAAAAATGAGGCGGGCAGGCATGATCCGCAGGCTGTGCGTCGAGTCGAGGGGCGGGCTGAGGTGAGGGCGCTGTCGAGCTGGATCGTGGGCCTCAGTGCTTTGGCACGGGGTGCCCTGGAAAGTCGCTGTGACTCCGAGGGCCCTACACGTTCTCCCCCCATGAATGACCGGCGGCGCCCCTAGCAGCCCGGGAGGCGGCGGGGCGGCAGGGTGAATCACGTGCTGTGGCTTGGGGGTCCCCAATCCCTGGCGTTGCCTTGCCAGGCCCCTTGGGAGGGGCCCCTTGGGGCCGACCTAGGGTTAGGGTTAGCCCCCTGGATGCCGGGAGGTCCGATCTGCTGGCTGTGCGGCGAGCCGAGATGTCGGCCGTGGTGAGGCCCCTGGAGAGCGGGAACGTGGGCCCTATTGTTTTGGAGCGGGGTACCATGGAAGGTCACTCTGGCTCGGAAGGCCCTGACATTTTCCCGCCCTGAATGATTGGCGGTGCGCCTAGCAGCCCGGGTGGCGTCGGGCCGGCAGGGTGAGCCCAGTGCTGGTGCTCGGAGTTCCCCAATCCCCAGCGTGGAGGCGCCAGACCCCTTGGGAGCGGTCCCTCGGGGGCCGACCTACGGTTAGGGATAGCACCCAAGAGGCCAGCAGGCCCGATCCGTCATCTATGCTGCGAGTGGAGAGGTGGTCCCAGGTGAGGGTGCGGGCAAGCGGGAGCGTAGGCCTAAGCATTTTGGCGCGGAGGGCCTTCGAATGTGTCCAGGGGCTTGGAGGGCCCTGTCCCTTCTCCCGCCTGAATGACTGGTGGCGCCCCTAGCAGCCCGGGTGGCGGCGGGCCGGCAGGGTGAGTCCGAGGCTGGGGTTTGGGGTTTCCCAAATCCCCGGTGTTGCGGCACCAGGACCCTTGGGGCTGCCCTTCAGGGGCCGACCAGGGTTAGAGTAAGCCCCCAGGAGGCCGAAGGCTCGATCCGCCAGCTGTGCGGCAAGCAGAGGGGAGGGCCGTGGTGAGGGCACTGGCGAGCGGGAGCGTGAGCCCAAGCCTTTTGTGGTGGGGGGGGCCTTTGAAAGTCGCCGGGGGCTCGGAGGGCCCGGCCCATTCTCCTGCCCTGAATGACCAGCGGCGCCCCTAGCGGCCCAGGTGGCGGTGGGGCGGCAGGGTTAGTCCAATGCTGTGGCTCGGGGGTGCCCAATCCCCAGCTTTGAGGTGCCAGGCCCCTTGGGAGGGTCCCCTCGGGGGCCGACCAGGGTTAGGGTAAGCCCCCAGGAGGCCGAAGACTCGATCGGCTGGCTGTGCGGCAAGCGGAGGGGCGGGCCGTGGTGAGGGTGCTGGCGAGCGGGAGCGTGGGCCCAAGGCTTTTGTGGTGGGGGGGCCTTCGAAGGTCGCCGGGGGCTCGGAGGGCCCTGACCGTTCTCCCGCCCTGAATGACCGGCGGTGCCCCTAGCGGCCCGGGTGGCGGCGGGGCGGCAGGGTGAGACCGGTGCTGTAGCTTGGGGGTCCCCAATGCCCAGCGTGGGGTGCCAGGCCCCTTGGGTGGGGCTCTTCGGGGGTCGACCTAGGGTCAGTGTTAGCCCCCAGGAGGCTGGCAGGCCAGAACCGCTGGCTGTGTGGCGAGCAGAGGTGCAGGTCGAGGTGAGGGCGCTGGCGAGCGGGAGTGTGGGCCCAAGCCTTTTGATGCGGGGGGCTTCGAATGTCGCTGGGGGCTCGGAGGGCCCTGCCCGTTCTCCCGCCCTGAATGACCAGCGGCGCCCTTAGCGGCCCGGGTTGTGGCAGGGTGGCAGGGTGAGTCCGGTGCTGGGACTCGGGTGTCCCAAATCCCCGGCATTGCAGCGCCAAGACCCTTGGGGTTCCCCTTGGGGGCCGAACTAGAGTTAGGGTTAGCCCCCAGGAGGCCGCCAGGCGCGATCCACTGGCTGTTTGGTGAGCGGGTGGGCAGGCCGAGGTGATGGCGCTGGCCAGTGGGAGCATGGGCCCCAGTGTTTTGGAGCCCGGGGCCTTGGAAGGTCGCCGGGGGCTCGGAGGGCCCTGCTCGTTCTCCCGCCCTGAATGACCGGTGGCGCCCCTAGCGGCCTGAGTGGTGGTGGGGCGGTAGGGTGAGTCCGGCGCTGGGGCTCGGGGGTCCCCAATCCCCAGCATTGCGGTGCCAGGCCCCTTGGGAGGGGCCCCTCGGCGGCCAACCTAGGGTTAGGGTTAGCCCCCAGGAGGCCAGCAGGCCAGATCTGCCAGCTGTGTGGTGAGCGGAGGCGAGTGTCGAGGTGAGGGCACTGGCGAGCTGGAGCGTGGGCCCCAGTGTTTTGCTGCGGGGGGCCTTCAAAGTTCGCCGGGTGCTCGGAGGGCCCTGCACTTTGCCTGCCGTGAATGAACGTCGGAGCCCCTAGCAGCCCGGGTGGCAGCAGGATGGCAGGGGAGTCTGGCGCTGGGGCTCGGGGGTCCCAAATCCCCAGCGTTGTGGTGCCAGCCCCCTTGGGAGGGGCCCCTCGGGGGCCGACCTAGGGTTAGGTTTAGACCCAGGAGGCCAGCAGGCCCGATCCCATGGCTGTGCAAGGAGTGGAGGGGCCTTCCAAGGTGAGGGCGCTGGCGAGCGGGAGCGTGGGCCCCAGCGTTTTGGCACAGGGTTCTGTGAACATCTCCGGGGTCTCGAGGGCCATGCCTGTTGTCCTGCCCTGAATGTCAGTTGCCCCTAGTGGCCCGGGAGGCAGCGGGGCGGCAGCGTTAACCCTTCGCTAAGGCTTGGGTTCCCCAATTACAGGTGTTGTGGTGCCAGGCCCTTTGGGAGGGGCCCCTCGGGGATGACATAGGGTTAAGGTTAGCTCCCAGGAAGCCGGCTGGCCCTATCCGCCAGCTGTGTGGTGAGCGGAGGGGCGGGCTGAGGTGATGTCACTGGCCAGCTGGAGCGTGTGCCCAAGTGTTTTGACGCGGGGGGTTTTCGAAGGAGGCTCAGAGGGCCCTGCCCGTTCTCCCGCCCTGAATGACATCAGCGACCCTAGTGGTCTGGGTGGTAGCAAGGCGGAAGGGTGAGTCCGGCGCTTAGGCTCGGATATGCCCAATCCCTGGCGTTGTGGTTTCAGGCCCCTTGGGAGGGGGCCCTTGGTGGCCGACCTAGGGTCAGTGATAGCCCCCAGGAGGCCAGCAGACCCGATCCTCTGGCTGTGCGGCTAGTGGAGGGGCGGGCCAAGGTGAGGGCGCTGGCGAGCGGGAGCGTGGTCCAAAGCGTTGTGGCGTGGGTGGAATTTGAAAGTCGCCTGGAGCTTGGAGGGCCCTGCCCATTCTCCCGCACTGAAGGACTGGGGGCGCCCCGAGTGACCCAGGTAGCGGTGGGGTGGCAGGGTGAGACTGGCGCTGTGGCTCGGGGGTCTCCAATACCCGGCGTGGGGTGCCAGGCCCCTTGGGAGGGGCCCCTCGGGGGCCGACCTAGGGTCAGTGTTAGCCCCCAGGAGGCCGGCAGGCCAGAACCGCCTGCTCTGCGGCGAGCGGAGGTGCGGGCCGAGGTGAGGGCGCTGGCGAGCAGGAGCATGGGCCCAAGTTTTGGTGCGGGGGGCCTTCGAAGGTCGCCAGGGGCTCAGAGGGCCCTGCCCGTTCTCCCACCCTGAATGACCAGCGGCGCCCTTAGAGGCCCGGGTTGTGGCGGGGCGGCAGGGTGAGTCTGGCGCTGGGACTCGGGTGTCCCAAATCCCCGGCATTGCGGCGCCAGAACCCTTGGGGGGCCCCTCGGCGGCCTACCTAAGGTTAGGGTTTGACCCCAGGAGGCCAGCAGGCCCGATCCGCCGGTTGTGCGGCGAGCGGAGGCGGGTGTCGAGGTGAGGGCACTGGCGAGTTGGAGCATGGGCCCCAGCGTTTTTCTGCGGGGGGCCTTCGAAAGTTGCCGGGGGCTCAGAGGGCCCTGCTCGATCTCCCGCCTTGAATGACCGGCGGTGCCCCTAGTGTCCCAGGTGGCGGCAGGGTGACAGAGTGAGTCTGGCGCTGGGGTTCGAGGGTCCCCAATCCCCGTCATTTCAGTGCCAGGCCCCTTGGTAGGGGCCCCTTGGGGGCCCACCTAGGTACCCCCAGGAAGCTGGCAGGCCCAATCCACCAGCTCTGTGGCGAGCGGAGGGGCGGGCCGAGGTGAGGGCATTGGTGAGCTGGAGCGTGGGCCGAAGCCTTTTGTGGCGGGGGGCCTTCATATGTCGCCGGGGGCTTGGAGGGCCCTGCCCGTTCTCCCACCCTGAATGACCAGCGGCACCCCTAGCGGTCCGGGTGGTGGCGGGGCGGCAGGGTGAGTCCACCGTTGGTGCTCGGGGTTGCCCAATACCCGGCATTGTGGCACCAGGCCCCTTGGAAGGGGACCCTCGGAGGCCGACTTGGGTTAGGGTTAGCCCCCAGGAGGCCGGCAGGCTGGATCCGCCGGCTATGCGGCGAGCCGAGGGGCGGGCTGTGGTGAGGGTGCTGGCGAACGTGAGCGTGGGACCAAGCCTTTTGGCGCAGGGTCCTTCGAAGGGCTCTGGCGGCTTGGGGGGCCCTGCCCGTTTTCCCGCCCTGAATGACCAGGGGCGCCCCTAGTGGCCCGGGTGGCAGCGGGGTGGCAGGGTGAATCTGGCGCTGGGGCTCGGGGGTCTCCATTCATCGGCGTTGCGGCAGCAGGCCCTTTGGGAGGGGCCCCTTGGGGGCCGACCTAGGATTAGTGTTAGCCCCCAGGAAGCCGGCAGGCCCGATTTGCCGGCTGTGCGGTGGGCGGAGGGGCAGGCGGAGGTGAGAGCGCTGGACACCCGGAGCGTGGGCCCCAGTGCTTTTGCGCGGGGTGCCCTGGAAAGTCGCTGTGACTCTGAGGGCCCTACCCGTTTTCCCGCCCTGAATGACCGGCGGCGCCCCTAGCGGCCCGGATGGCGGTGGGGCGGCAGGGTGAATCCGGTGCTGTGGCTTGGGGGTCCCCAATCCCTGCCATTACAGCGCCAGGCCCTTTGGGAGGGTCCCTTCGGGGGCCAACCTAGTGTTAGGGTTAGCTCCCAGGAGGCCGGTAGGCCTGATCCGCCAGCTGTGTGGTGAGCAGAGGGGGGGGCAGAGGTGAGGGCGCTGGTGACCGGGAGCGTGGGCCCCAGCGCTTTGGCGTGGGGTGCCCTGGGAAGTCGCTGTGACTCTGAGGGCCCTACCCGTTCTCCCGCCCTGAATGACCGGAGGCACCGCTAGAGGACCGGGTGGCAGCGGGTGGCAGTGTTAGTCCAGCGCTGGGGATCGGGGTCCTCAATCCCTGGCGTTACTTCGCCAGACCCCTTGGGACGGGGCCTTTGGGGCCGACCTATGGTTAGGGATTGGCCCCAGGAGGCCGGCAGGCCTGATCTGCCATCTGTGCTGCGAGTGGAGGGGCGGTCCGAGGTGAGGGCACTGGCGAGCGGGAACGTGGGCCCCAGCGTTTGGGAACGGGGGGCCTTCGAAGATCGCCGGGGTCTCGAGGGCCCTGCCTGTTCTCCCGCCCTGAATGACTGGTTGTGCCCCTAGCGGCCCAGGAGGCAGCGGGGCAGGAGCGTTTGTCTGGCCACGGTGAGGCTCAGCCTCTTCAATTACTGGTGTTGTGGCGCTAAGTCCCTTGGGAGGGGCCCCTCGGGGGCCAACCTAGTATTAGGCTTAGCCCCCAGGAGGCCATCAGGCACGACCCGCTGGCTGTGCGGGGAGCAAAGTCCCGGTCCGAGGTGAGGGTGCTGGCGAGTGGGAGTGTGGGACCCAGCGTTTTGGCGCGGGGGGCCTTCGAAGATCGCTGTGGCTCGGAGGGCCCTGACAGTTCTCCTGCCCTGAATGATTGGCGATACGCCTAGAGGCCCGGGTGGCGTCGGGGCAGCAGGGTGAGTCTGGCATTGCAGCTCAGGGTCCCCAATCCCTGGAGTTGCGGTGCCAGGTCCCTTGGGTATGGCCCCTGGGGAGCCGACGTAGGGTTAGGGTTAGCCCCCAGGAGGCCGGCAGGCCTGATCCGCGGCATAGGCAGGGAGCGGAGGGGAGGGCCGAGGTGAGGGTGCTAGTAAGCGGGAGCGTGGGCCCAGGCGTTTTGGCGTGGGGCGCCTTCGAAGGCCGCAGGGGGTTTGGAAGGCCCTGCCGTTCTCCTGCCCTGAATGACTGGCAGCGCCCTTCGTGGCCCGGGTGGCGGTGGGGCAGCAGGGCGAGTCCGGGGCTGGGGCTCAGGGGTCCCCAATCCCCGGCAGTGCGGCACCAGGCCTCTTGGGAGGGGCCCCTTGGGGGCAAACGTAGTTGAGGGTTAGCACCTTAGGAGGCCGGCAGACCCAATCAGCCGGCTGTGGGGTGAGTGGGGGTTGTGTCGAGGTGAAAGCGCTGGAAAGCGGGATTGTGGGCCCAAGCGTTTTGCTGCGGGGGGCCTTCGAATGTCGCCAGGGATCGGAGGGCCCTGCCCATTCTCCTGCCCTGAATGACCAGCGGCGCCCTTAGAGGCCCAGGTGGTGCCAGGGTGGCAAGTTGAGTCTGGTGCTGGGGCTCGGGGGTCCCCAGTCCCCGGCGTTGCGGCGCTTGGCCCCCGGGAGTGGACACTCTGGGGCCGACCTAGGGTTAGGTTTGCCCCCAGGAGGATGGAAGTCCCGATCCGCTGGCTCTGCGGGGAGAGGAGGAGCGGGCGGAGATGAGGGCGCTGGAGAGCGGGAGCGTGGGCACAGGCGTTTTGGCGCAGGGGCCTTCCAATGTCACCAGAGACTCGGAAGGCCCTGCCCGTTCTCCCACCCTGAATGACCAGCAGCACCCCTAGCTGCCCAGGTGGTGGCGGGGCGGCAGGATTAGTCCAGCGCTGTGGCTCGGGGGTGCCCAATCACCGGCTTTGAGGTGCCAGGCACCTTGGGAGGGGCCCCTCGGGGGCAGCCCTAAGGTTAGGGTTAGCTCCCAGGAAGCCAGCAGGCCCGATACGCCATCTGTGAGGCAGGCGGAGGGGCGGGCTGAGGTGAGGGCGCTGGCAAGTGGGAGCGTGGGCCGCAGTGTTTTGCCACGGGGGGCCTTCGAAGTTCCCTGGGGTCTCATAGGGCAGTGCCTGTTCTCCCGCCCTGAATTACCAGCGGCGCCAGTAGCAGCCCAGGGGGCAGCGGTACACCAGGGTGAGTCCGGTGCTGTGGCTCTAGGTCCATTGTTGGAGATGTGGCTGCAGGCCCCTTGGGAGGTGCCCCTCGGGGGTTGATCTAGGGTTAAGGTAACCAAAATGAGGCCGGCAGGCACGATCCAGAGGCTGTGCATCGAGTCAAGGGGCAGGCCAAGGTGAGGGCGCTGGTGACCGGGAGCATGTGCCCCAGAGCTTTGGCACGGGGTGCCATGGAAAGTCACTGTGACTCCGAGGGCCGTACCCATTCTCCGGCCCTGAATGACCGGCAGCGCCCCTAGCGGCCTGGGTGGCGGCAGGGCGGCAGGGTGAATCAGGTGCTGTGGCTTGGGGGTCCCCAATCCCTGGCGTTGCGGCACAGGCCCCTTGGGAGGGGACCCTCGGGGGCCGACCTAGTGTTAGGGTTAGCTCCCAGGAGGCCGGTAGGCCTGATCCGCCAGCTGTGTGGTGAGTGGAGGGGCGGGCGTAAGTGAGGGAGGTGGTGACCGGGAGCGTGGGCCCCAGTGCCTTGGCGCGGGGTGCCCTGGAAAGTTGCTGTGACTCTGAGGGCCCTACCCGTTGTCCGGCTCTGAATGACCGGCGGCGCCCCCAGCGGCACGGGTGGTGGCGGGGCGGCAGCATTAGTCCGGCGCTGAGGCTCGGGGTCCCCAATTACTGGCGTTGCGGTGCTAAGTCCCTTGCGAGGGGCCCCTAGGGGGTCGACCTAGTATTAGGGTTAGCCCCCAGGAAGCCATCAGGCATGACCCGCCGGCTATGCAGTGAGTGAAGTCACTGTCTGAGGTGAGGGCGCTGGCGAGTGGGAGCGTGGGACCCAGCGTTTTGGCACGCGGGGCCTTCAGATATCGCCGGGGTCTCGAGGGCCCTGCCTGTTCTCGCGCCTTGAATGACCGGCGGCGCCCCTAGAGGCCTGGGTGGCGGCGGTGAGGCAGGGTGAGTCAGGTGCTGGGGCTCGGGGTTCCCCAATCCATGGCATGGCGGAACCAGGCCCCTTGGGAGGGGCCTCTTGGGGGCGAGGTAGGGTTAGGGTTAGCTCTCAAGAGGCCGGCAGGCCCGATCCGCTCTCTGTGTGGCGAGCAAAGGGGCGGGTGGAGGTGAGTGCGCTGTCGAGCGAGAGTGTGGGCCCCAGGATTTTGGCGAGGGATCCTTTGAAGGTCAACGGGGGATCTGAGGGCCCTGCCTGTTCTCCCAGCCTGAATGACCGGTGGCGCCCCTAGCGGCCCAGGTGTCGACGGTGGGGCAGGGTGAGACCCGCGCTGGGGCTCGGAGTCCCCAATCCCCAGCGTTGTGGTTCCAGGACCCTTCAGAGGGGCCCCTCGGGGGCCGACGTAGGGTTAGGGTTAGCCCCAAGGAGGCCGGCAGGCCTGATCCACCGCCTAGGCAGCGAGCGGAGGGGAGGGCCGAGATGTGGGCGCTGGCGAGCGGGAGCGTGGGCCCAAGTGTTTCGACGCGGGGGGCTTTCGAAGGTCATCGGGGGCTCTGAGGGCCCTGCCCATTCTCCCGACCTGAATGACATCAGCGCCCCAAGCGGCCTGGGTGGCAGCAGGGTGGAAGGGTGAGTCCAGTGCTTAGGCTCAGGGGTCTCCAATCCCCGGCGTAGCGGTGGCAGGCCCAATGGGAGGGTCCCTCGTGGGGCGACCTAGGGTTAGGGATATGCCTCAGAAGACAGGCAGGCCCAATTTCTGGTTGTGCCGCGAACGGAGGGGTGGACCGAGGTCAGGGTGCTGGCTAGTGGGAGCATGGGCCCAAGCATTTAGGCACGGGGGGGCCTTCAAAGGTTTCCGGGGGTTCGGAGGGCCCTGCCAGAACTCCCGCCCTGAATGACCAGCAGCGCCATTTGCAGACCGATCGTGGCGAGGCGGCAGGGTGAGTCCCACACGGAGCCTTGGGGGGCCCCAATTCCCCGGTGTTGCGGTGCCAGACCCCTGGGAGGGGCCCCTTGGGGACACACCTAAGATTAGGGTTAGCCCCCAGGAGGCCAAAGGCCCGATCCGCTGGCTGTGCAGTGAGTGGAGGGGCGGGCCATGGTGAGGGCACTGGAGAGCGGGAACGTGGGCCCCAGCGTTTTGGAGCAGGGGGCCTTCAAAGATCGCCGGGGTCTCGAGGGCTCTGCTTGTTCTCCTGCTCGGAATGACCGGCGGCACCCCTAGTGGCCCGGGAGGCAGCGGGGCAGCACCTTTAGTCCGTTTCAGAGGCTTGGGGTCCCCAATTACTGGCGTTGCAGCGCTAAGTCCCTTGCGAGGGGCCCCTCGGGGGCCGACCTAGTATTAGGGTTACCCCCAGGAGGCCATCAGGCATAACCCGCCGGCTGTGCGGCGAGCGAAGTCACAGTCCAAGGTGAGGGCACTGGCGAGTGGGAGCGTGGGTCCAAGCATTTTGGCACGGGGGGCCTTGGAATGTAGCCTGGGCTTGGAGTGCCCTGCCCATTCTCCCAGCCTGAATGATGGGCGGCACCCCTAGCGGCCCAGAAGGTGGCGGGGTGGCAGGGTGAGTCCAGTGCTGGGGCTCGGGGGTCCCAAATTCTTGGCTTGCGGCACCAGGACCCTTGGGGGGGCCCAATGGGGGCCGACCTAGGGTTAGGGATAGCCCCCAGGAGGCCGGAAGAACTGATCCGCCGGCTGTGAGGCGAGCGGAGGGGCGGGCAGAGGTGAAGGCGCTGCGAGCGGGAACGTGGGCCCCAACGTTTTGGAGCGGGGGGGGCCTTCGAAGATCGCCGGAGTCTCAAGGGCCCTGCCTGTTCTCCCGCCCTGAATGACCGGCGGCGCCCCTAGCGGCCCGGAAGGCAGCGGGGCAGCAGCGTTAGTCCAGCGCTGAGGCTCAGGCTCCCCAATTACTGGCGTTGTGGCGCTAAGTCCCTTGGGAGGGGCCCCTTGGGGGCAGACCTAGTATTAAGGTTAGCCCCCAGGAGGCCATCAGGCACAACCCGCCGGCTGTGCAGGGAGCGAAGTCGTGGTCCGAAGTGAGGGCGCTGAGAAGTGGAGCGAGGGACACAGTGTTTTGGTGCAGGGGGCCTTCCAAAGTCGCTGTGGCTCAGAGGGCCCTGAGAGTTCTCCCGCCCTGAATGATTTGCGGTGCACCTAGCAGCCCGGTTGGCATCGGGGCGGCAGTGTGAGTCCAGCACTGGGGCTCGGGGTCCCCAATCCCCGGTGTTGTGGCTCCAAGTCCCTTGGGAGGGGCCCCTCAGGGGCCGAAGTAGGGTTAGGGTTAGCCCCCAGGAGGCCGGCAGAACTTTCCGTCGCCTAGGCAGTGAGCAGAGGGGAGGGCCGAGGTGAGGGCGCTGGCAAGCGGGAGCGTGGGCCCAGGCGTTTTGGCGTGGAGCGCCTTCGAAGGCCACAGGGGGCTTGGAAGGCCCTGACTGTTCTCCCACCCTGAATGACCAGCGGCGCCCTTAGCGGCCCAGGTGGCGGCGGAGTGGCAGGTTGAGTCCGGCGCTGGGGCTCGTGGTCCCCAATCCCTGGCGTTGCAGTGCCAGGCCCCTTGGGAGGGGCCCCTCAGGGGTGGCCCTAGGGTTAGGGCTAGCTCCCAGGAGGCCAGCAGGCCCGATCCACCATCTGTGAGGCAAGAGGAGGGGTGGGCTGAGGTGAGGGCACTGGCGAGCGGGAGCGTGGGTCCCCGTGCTTTGGCACGAGGTCCTTTGAAGGTCACCGGCGTTCCGAGGGCCCTGCCCGTTCTCCCACCCTGAATGACCAGTGGCGCACCTCGCAGCCCACGGGGCGGCGGTGCGGCAGGGTGAATACGGTGCTGTGGCTCAGTGGTCCCCAATCCCTGGCCTTGCGGCGCCAGGCCCCTTGTGAGGGACCCCTCGGGGGCCGACCTAATATTAGGGTTAGCCCCCAGGAGGCCATCAGGCATGACCCGCTGGCTGTGCGGGGAGTGAAGTCCCGGTCCGAGGTGAGGGCGCTGGCGAGCGGGAGCGAGTGACCCAGCGTTTTGGCACCGGCGGCCTTCGAAGGTCACTGTAGCTGGAGGACCCTGACAGTTCTCCCGCCCTGAATGATTGGCGGCGTGCCTAGCGGCCCGGGTGGTGTCAGGGCGGCAGGGTGAGTCCAGCGCTGGGGCTCAGGGTCCCCAATCCCCGGCGTTGTGGCGCCAGGTCCCTTAGGGAGTGGCCCCTCTGGGGTCGACGTAGGGTTAGGTAGCCCCCAGGGGGCTGGCAGGCCTGATCCACCACCTAGGCAGCGAGCAGAGGGGAGGGCCGAGGTGAGGGCGCTGGCAAGTGGGAGCGTGGGCCCAGGCGTTTTGACGTAGGGCGCCTTCGAAGGCTACAGGAGGCTCGGAAGGCCCTGCCCGTTCTCCAACCCTGAATGACCAGCGGTGCCCTTTGTGGCCTGGGTGGCGGTGGGGTGGCAGGGTAAGTCCGACGCTGGGGCTCAGGGGTCCCCAACCCCAGGCAGTGCAGCGCCAGGCCCCTTAGGAGGGGCCCCTCGGGGATGACATAGGGTTAGGGTTAGCTCCCAGGAGGGTGGCTGGCCCTATCCGCCAGCGGTGCAGTGAGCGGAGGCAGGGACCGATGTGAGGGCACTGGCGAGTTGGAGCGTGGGCCCCAGCGTTTTGTCGTGGTCAGCCTTCGAAGTTCGCCGGGGGCTCTGAGGGCCCTGCCCAATCTTCCACCTTGAATACTGGAGGCGCCCCTAGCGGCCAAGGTGGCAATGGGGCAGCAGGGTGAGTCCAGCGCTGGGGCTCAGGGGTCCCCAATCCCCAGAGTTGCAGCGCCAGGCTCCTTGGGATTCGCCCCTCTGGGGCCGACCTAGGGTTAAGTTTGCCCCCAGGAGGCCGGCAGGCCCGATTCGCCAGCTCTGCAGCGAGCGGAGGAGCAGGCCGAGATGAGGGCACTGGCGAGCGGGAGCATGGGCACAGGCATTTTGGCGGGGGGGCCTTCGAAGTTCGCCGGAGACTCGGACGGCCCTGCCCATTCTCCCACCCTGAATGACCAGAGGCGCCCTTAGAGGCCCAGGTGGCGGCGGGGCACTAAATTGAGTCCAGCGCTGGGGCTCGGGGGTCCCCAAACCCCGGCGTTGCGGCACCAGGCCCCTTGGGAGGGGCCCCTTGGGGGTGGCCCTAGGGTTAGGGCTAGCTCCCAGGAGGCCGGCAGGCCCGATCCGCCGTCTGTGAGGCGAGCAGAGGGGTGGGCCGAAGTGAGGGCGCTGGCAAGCAGGAATGTGGGCCCCAGCCTTTTGCCGCGGGGGGCCTTCGAAGGTCGCCAGAGTCTCGGAAGGCAGTGCCCACTCTCCCGCCCAAAATTACCAACGGCGCCAGTAGCAGTCCGGGTGGCAGCAGGACGCCAGGTTGAGCCCAGTGCTGTGGTTCTGAGGTCAATTCCCGGCGATGCGGATCCAGGCCCCTCGGAAGGGGCCCCTCGGGGGTCGATCTAGTGTTAGGATAACCAAACTTAGGCCGGCAGGCCCGATCCGCAGGCTATGCGTCGAGTCGAGTGGCGGGACGAGGAGAGGGCACTGGCGAGCGGGAGCATGGGCCCCAGCGTTTTGGAACAGGGGGCCTTCGAAGATCGCCGGGGTCTCGAGGGCCCTGCCTGTTCTTTCGCCCTGAATGACTGGCATCGCCCCTAGCGGCCCGGGAGGAAGTGGGGCAGCAGTGTTAGTCTGACGCTGAGGCTCAGGCTCCCCAATCCCCGGGTTTGTGGTGCTAATTCCTTTGGGAGGGGACCCTTGGTGGCCGACCTAGTGTTAGGGTTAGCCCCCAGGATGCTGGCAGACCCTATCTGCTGGGTGTGCTGCAAGCGGAGAGCTGGGCCTAACTGAGGGCACTGGCGAGCTGGAGCGTGGGCCGCAGCATTTTGGCGCGAGGGACCATCAAATGTGCCGGGGTCTCGGAGGGCAGTGCCTGTACTCCCGCCCTGAATTACCGGCGGAACCCTAGCAGCCCTTGTGGCAGTGGGGTGCCAGGGTGAGTCTGGCGCTGCCGCTCAGGTCTCCATTCCCCGGTGGTGCGGCACCAGGCTCCTTGGGAGGGGCCATTCTGGAGCCGATCCAAGGTTAGGGTAACCCCCAGAAGACCGGTAGGCCAGATCCGCCCACTGTGCGGTGAGCTGAGAGGCGGGCCGAGGGGAGGGCGCTGGCCAGCGGGAGCGTGGGCCCCAGCGTGTTTGGTCGGGAGGCCTTCGAAGTTTGCCGGGGTCTCGAGGGCCGTGCCTGTTCTCCTGTCCTGAATGTCCGGTGCCCCTAGCAGCCCAGGAGGCAGTGGGGGCGGCAGCGTTACTCCAGTGCTGAGGCTTGGGGTCCCCAATTATAGGTGTTGCAGTGCCAGGCCCTTTGAGCGGGGCCCCTTAGGGGCCGACGTAGGGTTAGTGTTAGCCCCCAGGAAGCCGGCAGACCCGATCCGCTGGCTGTGCGGCACGTGGAGGGGTGGGCGGAGGTGAGGGTGCTGGCGAGCGGGAGCGTGGGCCCAAGCATTTAGGCGTGGGGGACCTTCAAACGTTTCCAGGGGTTCGGAGGGCTCTGCACATACTCCCACCCTGAATGACCATTGGCGCCGTTTGCGGCCCGGGTCCTGGTGAGGTGGCAGGGTGAGTCCGGCACGGAGCCTCGGGGGACCCCAATCCCCGGTGTTGCGGCGCCAGGCCCCTTGGGAGGGGCCCCTTGGGGACCTATCTAGAATTAGGGTTAGCCCCCAGGAGGCCAAAGGCCCAATCCGCTGGCTGTGCAGCGAGCGGAGGGGCGGGCCGAGGTGAGGGCGCTGGCAAGCGGGAACCAGGGCCCCAGCTTTTTGGCATGGGGTGCCTTCGAAGGTCACCAGGGGCATGGAGGGCCCTGCCTCTTCTCCCGCCCTGAATGACTGGCGGCACCCCTAGCAGCCCAGGTGGCGTACGGGCGGCAGGTTTAGTCCAGCACTGGCGCTTGGGAGTCCCTAATCCCTGGCTTTGCGGGGCCAGGCCCCTTGGGAGTGTCCCCTTGGGGGCCAAACAGGGTTAGTGTACACTCCCAGGAGGCCGAAGGCCCAATCTGCCAGCTGTGAGGTGAGCGGTGGGGCGGGCCAAGTTGAGGACACTGGCTAGTGGGAGCCAGGGCCCTCAAATTTTGGCGCGGGGGGCCTTCAAATGCCACCGGGGACCCAGAGGGCCCTGGTCGTTCTCCCACCCTGAATGACTGGCGGCGCCCATAGGAGCCCGGGTGACGGCGGGGCGGCAGGGTGAGTCCGGCGCTTAGGCTCGGGGGTCCCCAATCCCTGGCGTAGCGGTGCCAGGCCCCTTGGGAGTGTGCCCCGGGGGCCGACCTAGGGTTAGGTATATCCCTCAGGAGACAGGCAGGCCCGATTTCCAGTTGTGCCACGAGCGGAAGGGCGGACCGAGGTCAGGGTGCTGGCAAGCAGGAGCGTGGGCCCAAGCATTTAGGCGTGGGGGGCCTTCAAAGGTTTCCGTGGGTTCAGAAGGCTCTGCCCGTACTCCCGTCCTGAATGTCAGCGGCGCCGTTTGTGGCCCGGGTCCTGGCGAGGTGGCAGGGTGAGTCCGGCACAGAGCCTCGGGGGACCCCAATCCCCGGTGTTGCGGTGCCAGACACCTTGGGAGGGGCCCCTTGGGGACCCACCTAGGATTAGGGTTAGCCCCCAGGAGGCCAAAGGCCTGATCCACTGGCTGTGCAGCGAGCAGAGGGGTGGGCCGTGGTGAGGATGCTGGCAAGCGGGAACCAGGGCCCCAGCTTTTTGGCACAGGGGGCCTTCGAAGGTCTCCAGGGCCTCGGAGTGCCCTGCCTGTTCTCCCGCCCTGAATGACTGGCAGCACCCCTATCAGCCCAGATGGCGACGGGGTGGCAGGTTTAGTCCAGCACTGGGGCTAGGGGGTCCCTAATCCCTGGCTTTGCAGGGCCACGCCCCTTGGGATGGTCCCCTCGGGGACCGACCAGGGTTAGGGTAAGTTCCCAAGAGGCCAAAGTCCCGATCCACCAGCTGTGCGGCGAGCGGGGGGGCAGGCGGAGGTGAGGGCACTGGTGACCAGAAGCGTGGGCCCCAGCGCTTTGGCGCGGGGTGCCCTGGAAAGTCGCTGTGACTCTGAGGGCCCTACCTGTTTTCCGCCTTGAATGACCGGCGGTGCCCCTAGCGGCCCGGGTGGCAGTGGGGCGGCAGGGTGAGTCCAGTGCTGGGACTCGGAGTTCCCCAATCCCTGGCGTGGAGACGCCAGGCCCCTTGGGAGGGGTACCTTGAGGGCAGACCTACGGTTAGGGATAGCCCCCAGGAGGCCGGCAGGCCCGATCAACCATCTGTGCTGCGAGTGGAGGGGCGGTCCAAGGTGAGGGCACTGGCACTGGGGAACGTGGGCCCCAGGGTTTTGGAATGGGGGGGCCTTCGAAGATCGCCGGGGTCTCGAGGGCCCTGCCTGTTCTCCCACCCTGTATGGCCGCAGTGCCCCTAGCGGCCCAGGAGTCAGCGGGGCAGCAGCGTTAGTCCGGCGCTGAGGCTCAGGCTCCCCAATTACTGGCGTTGTGGCGCTAAGTCCCTTGGGAGGGGCCCCTCGGGGGCCAACCTAGTATGAGGGTGAGCCCCCAGGAGGCCATCAGGCACGACCCACTGGCTTTGCATGGAGGAAAGTCGCGGTCCGAGGTAAGGGCGCTGGCGAGCGGGAGCGTGGGCCCAGGCGTTTTGGCATGGGGCGCCTTCGAAAGTTGCTATGGGCTCGGAGGGCCCTGCCCCTTCTCCCGCCCTGAATGACCAGTGGCGCCCATAGCGGCCCGGGTGGCGGCGGGTCGGCAGAGTGAGTCTAGCGCTGGGGCTCAGGGTCCCCAATCCCCGGTGCTGCGGCACCAGGCCCCTTGGGAGGGGCCCCTCAGGGCTGACCTAGGGATAGGGTTAGCCCCCAGGAGGTCACAGGCCCGATCCGCCAGCTGTGCAGTGAGCAGAGGGGCCGGCCGAGGTGAGGGCGCTGGAGAGCGGGAGCATGGGCCGAAGCATTTTGGCTCGGGGTGCCTTCAAAGGTTGCTGGGGGCTCGGAGGGCCCTACCCATTCTCCCGCCCTGAATGCCTGGTGGCACCCCTAGCGGCCCAGGTGGCGGCGGGGCAGCAGGGTGAGTCCGGCGCTGGTGCTTGGGGTTCCCAAATCCCTGGCGTTGCGGCGCCAGGACTCTTGGGGCTGTCCCTTGTGGGCCAACCTAGTGTTAGGTTTAGCCCCCTGGAGGCCGGCAGGCCCGATCTGCTCGCTGTGCGGTGAGCAGAGGGGCAGGCCGAGGTGAGGGCGGTGCTCAGTGGGAGCATGGGCCCAAGCGTTTTGGCGCGGGGGGCCTTCAAAGGTCGCCGGGGGCTTGGAGGACCCTGCCCCTTCTCCTGCCCTGAAAGACATTGGCGCCCCTAGCAGCCCGGGTGGTGGCAGGGCAGAAGGGTGAGTCCGGCGCTTAGGCTCGGGTGTCCCCAATTCCCAGCATAGCAGTGCCAGGCCTCTTGGGATAGTCCCCCCAGGGGCCGACCTAGTGTTAGGGATATACCTCAGGAGAAAGGCAGGCTCGATTTCCCATTGTACTGCGAGTGGAGGGGCAGACTGAGGTCAGGGTGCTCGCGAGTGGGAGCGTGGGCCCAAGCATTTAGGCGCGGGGAGCCTTCAAAAGTTTCCGGGGATTCGGAGGGCCCTGCCCGTACTCCCACCCTGAATGACCATCGGCACCGTTCGTGGCCCGGGTCCTGGCAAGGCGGCAGGGTGAGTCCAGCATGGAGCCTTGGGGGACCCCAATCCCCAGTGTTGCGGCACCAGGCCCCTTGGGAGGGGCCCCTTGGGGACACACCTAGGATTAAGGTTAGCCCCCAGGAGGCCTAAGGCCCGATCCGCTGGCTGTGCAGAGAGCGGAGGGGCAGGCTGAGGTGAGGGCGCTGGCAAGCGGGAACCAGGGCCCCAGCTTTTTGGCACAGGGAGCCTTCGAAGGTCGACAGGGGCTCAGAGGGCCCTGCCTCTTCTCCCGCCCTGAATGACTGGTGGCCACCCTAGCGCCCCAGGTTTTGGCGGGTCGACAGGATAGTCCAGCGCTGGGGCTCGGGCATCCCCAATCCCCGGCGTTGCAGCGCCAGGCCCCTTGGGAGGGCCACTCGGGGGCCGACCTAGGGTTAGGGTTAACCCCCAGGATGCCGGCAGTCCCGATCCGCCATGCAGCGAGCGGAGTGGCGGGCTGAGGTGAGGCCACTCGTGAGCGGGAGCATGGGCCCAAGTGTTTTGGCGCGGGGGGCTTTTTTAGTTCGCCGGGGGCTCTGAAGGCCCTGCCCGTTCTCATGCCGTGAATGACCGGCGGCGCCCGTAGCAGCCCGGGTGGCGGCGGGGCAGCCGGGTGAGTCCGGCGCTGGGGCTCGGGGGGTCCCCGATCCCCGGCATTGCGGCACCAGGCCCTTTGGGATGGGCCCCTCAGGGGCCGACCTGGGGTTAGGGTTAGCTGACAGGAGGCCGGCAGATTCGATCTGCCGGCTGTGCGTCGAGTGGAGGGAGGGGCCGAGGTGAGGGTGCTGGCGAGCGGGAGCGTGGGCCCAAGCATTTTGGCACGGATGGGCTTCGAAGATTGCCAGGGGCTCGGAAGGCCCTGCTCGTTCTCCCGCCCTGAATGACCGGCGGCTCCCCTAGCGGCCCGGTTGGCGGCGGGGCGGCAGGGTGAGTCCAGCGCTGGGGCTCGGGAGTACCCAATCCCCAGCGTTGCGGCCCCGGGCCACTTGGGAGGGGCTCCTTAGGGGTTGACCTAGCGTTAGATTTAGTCCCAGGAGGCCGGCAGGCCCGTTCTGCCTGCTCTGTGGCGAGAGGAGGGGAGGGCCGAGGTGAGGTCGGTGGAGAGCCAGAGTGAGGGCCAAAGCATTTTGGTGCGGGGGTCCTTCAAAGGTCGCCGGGGGATCGGAGGTCCCTGCCCGTTCTCCCGCCTTGAATGACCAGCAGCGCCACTAGCAGCCCGGGATGGGGCAGGGCGGGAGGGTGAGTCTGGCGCTGGGGCTCAGTGGTTCCCAATACCCGAGGTGCGGTGCTGGACCGTTGGGGGGGGCCCCTCTGGGGCTGATCTAGGCTTACGGTTAGCCCCCAGGAGGCCAGCCAGCCCGATCAGCCTGCTGTGCGGCGAGTGGAGGGGCAGCCCGAGGTGAGGGCGCTGGAGAGCGGGAGCGAGTGCCCAAGCGTTTTGGTGCGGGGGGCCTTCGAAGATTGCCGGGGATCGGAGGGCCCTACCTGTTCTCCCGCCCTGAATGACTGGTGGCTGCCGTAGCAGCCGGAAGGTGACCGAGCAGCAGGGTGAGTCCGGCGCTGGGGCTCTCGGTCCCCAATCCCTGGCGTTTTGACACCAGGGCCCTTGGGAGGGGCCCCTCGGGGGCCAACCTAGGGTTAGGGTTAGCCCCCAGGAAGCTGGTAGGCCCAATCCGCTGGCTGTGAGAGGAGCGGAGGGGCGGGCCGAAGTGAGCGTGCTGTCGAGCAGGAGCGTGGACGCATGCGTTTTGTTGCAGGGGGCCTTGGAAGGCTGCAGGGGCTCGGAGGGCCCTGCCCGTTCTCCCGCCCTGAATGAACAGCAGCGCCCTTCGCAGCCTGGTTGGCAGCGGGGCGGCGGGGTGAGTCCGGCGCTGGGGCTCATGGGTCCCCAATCCCTGGCGTTGCGGCATCACGGCCCTTGGGAGGCACCCCTCGGGGAATACATAGGGTTAGGGTTAGCCCCCAGGAGGCCGGCAGGCCCAATCTGCCAGCTGTGCGGTGAGCAGAGGGGCGGGCCTAGGTGAGGGCGCTGGTGAGCGGGAGCATGGGCCCAATTGTTTTGGCGTGGGGGGCCTTCGAAGGTAGCTGGGGGCTCGGCGGGCCCTGCCCATTCTCCTGCCCTGAATGACCGGCGGTGCCCCTAGCATCCCGGGTGGCAGCGGGGGTGGCAGGGTGAGTCCAGCGCTGGGGCTCTGCATCCCCAATCCCCGGGGTTTTCACACCAGGCCTCTTGGGAGGGGCCCCTCGGGGGCCGACCTAGCATTAGGGTTAGCCCCCAGGAGCCGGTAGGCCTGATCCACCAGCTGTGCGGAGAGCGGAGGGGCGGGACGAGGTGAGGGCGCTGGCGATCTGGAGTGTGGGCCCAAGCTTTTTGGCATGGGTTGCCTTTGAAAGTCGCAGGGGGCTCGGAGGGCCCTGCCCATTTTCGTGCCCTGAATGACCGGTGGCGCCCGTAGTGGCCCGGGATGCAGCGAGGCGGCAGGGTGAGTCTGGCACTGGGGCTCAGGGGTCCCCAATACCCGAGGTGCGGGGCCTGGCCCCTTGGGAGTGGTCCCTTGGCAGCCGAGTTAAATTTATGGGGAGCCCCAAGGAAGCCTGCAGGGCCGATCCTCCGGCTGTGCAGAGAGCGGGTGGGCGGGCCGAGGTGAGGGCGCTGGTGAGTGCGAGCATGGCCCAAGCGTTTTGGCACGGGGTCCTTCGAACGTCAGCGGGGGCTCGGAGGCCCCTGCCTGTTCTCCCACCCTGAATGAACAAACCGCGGCACCCCTAGCAGCCTGGGTGGCGGCGGGGCGGCAGGGTGAGTCCAGTGCTGGGGCTTGGGGCCCCCAATTCCCGGCGTTGCGATGCCAGGCCCCTTGGGAGGGGACCCTCGTGGGCCGACATAAGGTGGGTTAGCTCCCAGGAGGCCAGCAGGCCCCATCCACCAGCTGTGAGGAGAGCGGAGGGGCGGGACGAGGTGACGGCGCTGGCTATCCGGAGCGTGGGCCCAAGCATTTTGGCACGGGTTGCCTTCGAAAGTCACAGGGGGCTCAGAGGGCCCTGCCCGTTTTCGTGCCCTGAATGACTGGCAGTGCCCCTAGTGGCCCGGGTGACGGCGGGGCAGCAGGGTGAGTCCAGTGCTGGGGCTCGGGGACCCCAATCCCCAGCGTGGCAGCACCAGGCCCCTTGGGAAGGGCCCCACGGGGGCCGACCTAGGGTTAGAGTTAGCCCCAAGGAGGCAGACCTGCCTGATTCGCCGGCTCTGCGGCGACTGTAGGTGCAGGCCGAAGTGAGGGCGCTGGCGAGTGGGAGCATGGGTCCAAGCGTTTTGGAGTGGGGGGCCTTCAAAAGTCCCTGGGGCCTCAGAGGGCCCTGCCCGTTCTCCCTCCCTGAATGACCCGTGGCGCCCCTAGCTGCCCAGGTGGCAGCAGGTCGGCAGGGTGAGTCCAGCGCTGGGGCTCGGGGTTCCCCAGTCCCCGGCGTTTCAGTGCCAGGCCCCGTGATGGGCCCCTCGGGAGCCGACCAAGGGTTAGGGTTATCCCCCAGGAGGCCGGCAGGCCCGATCCGCCAGCTGTGTGGTGAGGGGAGGGGCGGGCTGAGGTGAGGGCGCTGGCGAGTGGGAGCGTGGGCCCAGCCGTTTTGGCGCGGCTTGCCTTCGGAGGTCGCTGGGGGCTCGGAGGGCCCTGCCCGTACTCCCACACAGAATGACCGGCGGCGCCCCTAGAGGCCCGGGTTGCGGCAGGGCTGCAGTGTGAGTCCGGCGCTGGGGCTCGGGGGTCCCCAATCCCCGGCGTTGCAGCGCCTGGCCCCTTGGGAGGAGCCCTCGGGGACGAACCTAGATTTAGGGTTAGCCCTGAAGAGGGGGGTAGGCCCGATCCGCCAGCTGTGCGGTAAGTGGAGGGGCTGCCCGAGGTGAGGGCACTGGCAAACAGGAGCGTGGGCCGAAGTGTTTTGGTGCGGGGGGCCTTCGAAAGTCGCCGGGGCTTGGAGGGCCCTGCCCGTACTCCCGCACTGAATGCCCGCCGGCGCCCATAGTGGCCCGTGTGGTGGCAGGGCGGCAGGGAGAGTCCAACGCTGGGGCTTGGGGGTTCCCAATCCCCAGCATTGTGGCTCCAGGCCCCTTGGGAAGGGCCCCCCGTGGGCCACCTAGGGTTAGGTTTAGCCCCCAGGAGGCCAGCGGGCCTGATCCGCTCACTGTGTGGCGAGCGGGAGGGGTGGGACGAAGTGAGGGCGCTGGCGAGTGGGAGTGTGGGCCCAAGCATTTTGGCGTGGGGGGCCTTTGAACGTCGCCAGGGATTCGGAGGGCCCTGCCCGTTCTCCTACCCTGAATGACCGGCAGCGCCCCTAGTGTCCCAGGTGGTGGCACGGCAGCAGGTTGAGTCCGGCGCTGGGGCTCAGGGGTCCCCAATCCCCGCCGTTACGGTGCCAGGCCCCTTGGGAAGGGCCCCTCGGGGGCCCTCCTACAGTTTGGTTTAGGCCCCAGGAGGCCGGCAGGCCAGATCTGCTGGTTGTGCAGCGAGCGGAGGGGCCGGCCAAGGTGAGGGCACTGGCGAGTGGGAGTGTGGGTCCAAGTGTTTTGGCGCGGTGGCCTTCTAAAGTTGCCGGGGGCTCGGAGGGCCCTGCCCGTTCTCCTGCCCTGAATGATCGGCGGCGCCCCTAGCGGCCCGGGTGTACCTGGGGCAGCAGGGTGAGTCCGGCGCTGGGACTCGGGTCTCCCCAATCCCAGGCGTGGCAGTGCCAGGCCCCTTGGGAGGGGCCCTCTGGCACTGACCTAGGGTTAGGGTTAGTCCCCAGGAGGCCGGCAGGCCCAATCTGCCAGGTGTGGGGCGAGTGGAGCAGTGGGCTGAGGTGAGGGCGCTGACGAGCGGGAGCGTAGGCCCAAGCATTTTGGCGCGGGGGCCTTCGAAGGTCGCCTGGGGTTTGGAGGGCCCTGTCCTTTCTCGCGCCCTGAATGACCGGCGCACCCCTAGCGGCCCGGGTGGCAGCGGGGCGGCAGATTGAGTCCGCGCTGTTGCTCGGGGGTCCCATTCCCTGGCGTGGCGACACCCGGCCCCTTAGGAGGGGCCCCTCGGGGGCCGACCTAGGGTTAGGGTTAACCCCCAAGAGGCCGGCATGACCGATCAGCGGCTGTGCGGCGAGTGGAGGGGTGGGCCAAGGTGAGTGCGCTGGCGAGCGGAAGCGTGGGCCCAAGCGTTTTGGCGTGGGAGGCCTTCCAAGGTCACCGATTGCTTGAGAGCCCTGCCCCTTCTCCTGCACTGAATGACCGGCGGCACCCCAAGCAGCCCGGGTGGTGTTGGGGCAACAGGGTGAGTCCGGCGCTGGGACTCGGGGGTCCCCAATCCCCGGCGTGGCGAAGCAAGGCCCCTTGGGAGGGGCCCTCTGGCGCTGACCTAGGGTTAGGGTTAGTCCCCAGGAGGCCAGCAGGCCCAATCCGCTAGCTGTGGGGCAAGTGGAAGGGTGAGCCGAGGTGAGGGCTCTGGGGAGAGGGAGAGTGGGCCAAAGCATTTTGGCGTGGGGGTTCTTCGAAGGCGCCGGGGGCTCGGAAGGCCCTGCCCGTTATCCCGCCCTGAATGACCGGCAGCACCCCTAGTGGACAGGGTGGCCGCGGGGTGGCAGGGTGAGTCCGGTGCTGGGGCTCGGGGATCCCCAATCCCCGGCGTTGCAGCGCCAGGCACCTTGGAGGGGCTCCTCGGGGGCCGACCTAGGGTTAGGGTTAGCCCCCAGGAGGCCGGCAAGCCTGATCTGCCGACTCTTCGGTGAGCGGAGGGGCGGGCCGAGGTGAGGGCGCTGGCCAGTGGGAGCGTTGACCCAAGCGCTTTGGCGCGGGCGGCCTTTGAAGGACACAGGGGGCTCGGAGGACCCTGCCTGTTCTCCCGCCCTGAATGAACGGCGGAGCCCCTAGCAGCCCGGTTGGTGGCAGGTTGGCAGTGGAGTCTGGCGCTGGGCTCGGGGGTCACCAATCCCCAGCATTGTGGCGCCAGCCCCCTTGGGAGGGGCCCTTCGGGGGCCGACCTAGGGTTAGGTTTAGACCCAGGAGGCCGGCAGGCCTGATCCCATGGCTGTGCGACGAGTGGAGGGGCCTTCTGAGGTGAGGGTGCTGGTGAGCCAGTGCGTGGGCCCCAGCGTTTTGGCACAGGGTCCCGTGATATTTGCCGGGGTATTGAGGGCCCTGATTGATGTCCCGCCCTTAATGTCTGGAACCCCTAGCAGCCCGGGAGGAAGCAGGGAGGCAGCGTTACTCCGGCACTGAGGCTTGGGTTCCCCAATTACAGGCGTTGCGGCACCAGGCCCTTTGGGAGAGGCCCCTTGGGGGCCAACGTAGGGTTAGGGTTAACCCCCACGAAACCGGCAGGCCCAATCCGCCGGCTGTGTGGCACGCGGAGGGGTGGGCGGAGGTGTGGGCGCTGGCGAGCGGGAGCGTGGGCCCCAGCGCTTTTGCGCGGGGGGCCCTGGAAAGTCGCTGTGACTCGGAGGGCCCTACCCGTTCTCCCGCCCTGAATGACTGGCGGCGCCCCTTGCAGCCCGGGTATCGACAGTGCAGCAGGGTGAGTCTGGCGCTGAGTCTCAGGGTCCCCAATCACCGAGGTTGGCGGCACCAGGCCACTTGGGAGGGGTCCCTCAGGGCTGACATAGGGTTAGGGTTAGCCCCCAGGATGCTGGCAGACCCTATCTGCTGGGTGTGCGGCGAGCGGAGAGGCGGGCCAAGCTGAGGGCGCTGGCGAGCGGGAATGTGTGCCCCTGAGTTTTGGCGCAGAGGTCCTTGGAAGGTCGCTGTGTCTCGGAGGGCCCTGACCATTCTCCCGCCCTGAATGTCCGGCAAGCCTTGCGGCCCGGGAAGCCGTGGGGTGGCAGCGTTACTCCAGTGCTGAGTCTCGGGGTCCCCATTTACAAGCATTGCGGTGCCAGGCCCTTTCAGAGGGGCCCCTCTGGGGCCCACATAGGGTTAGGGTTAACCCCCAGGAGGCCCGCAGTCCCGATCCCCTGGCTATGCGGTAAGCGGAGGGGCGGGCAGAGGTGAGGGCATTGGCGAGCGGGAGCGTGGGCCCCAGCGCTTTGTTGTGGGGTCCTTTGAAGGTCACCAGGGTTCGGAGGGCCCTGCCCGTTCTCCCGCCCTGAATGACTGGTGGCACCGCTAGCAGCCCACGTGGCGGTGGGGTGGCAGGGTTAGTGCGGCACTGAGGCTCGGGGTCCCCAATCCTCAGGGTTGGCGGCGCCAGCCCCCTTGGGAGGGGCCCTTCGGGGGTCGATCTAGGGTTAGGATTAGCCCCCAGGATGCCAGCAGCCAGATCTGCTGGCTGTGCGGCGAGCAGACAGTTCGCCAAGGTGAGGGCGCTAGCGAGCTGGAGCGTGGGTCGCAGCGTTTTGGCGCGGGGGAACTTCGAAGGTGCCGGGGTCTTGGAGGGCAGTGCATGTACTCCCGTCCTGAATTATCGGCGGTGCCCTAGCACCCCTTGTGGCAGCGGGACGCCAGGGTGAGTCTGGCGCTGCTGCTCAGGTCTCCTTTCCCCAGTGTTGTGGCACCAGGCCCCTTGGGAGGGGCCATTCCCAACCCGATCCAAGGTAGGGTAACCCCCAGGAGGCCGGTAGGCCAGACCTGCCACCTAGGCAGCGAGTGGAGGGGCAGGCCGAGGCGATGTCGCTGGCGAGCTGGAGCGTGTGCCCGTGTTTTGACGCGGGGGCCTTTTGAAGGTCGCTGGGGGCTCAGAGGGCCCTGCCTGTTCTCCCCCCTGAATGACATCAGCGTCCCTAGCGGTCTGGGTGGTGGCGTGGTGGAAGGGTGAGTCCGGCGCTTAGGCTTGGGGGTCCGCAATCCCCAGCATAGCGGAACCAGGCCCCTTGGGAGGGGCCCCTCAGGGGCCGACCTAGGGTTCGGGATATCCCTCAGGAGACAGGCAGGCCCGATTTCCTGTTGTGCCACGAGCGGAGGGGCGGGCCGAGGACAGGGTGCTGGCGAGTGGGAGCATGGGCCCAAGCATTTAGGCGTGGGGGGCCTTCAAATGTTTACGGGGGTTCGGAGGGCCTTGCCCGAAATCCTGCCCTGAATGATTGGCGGCACCCCTAGCGGCCCAGGTGGTGGCGGGGTGACAGGGTTAGCCCAGTGCTGGGGCTCGTGGGTCCCTAATCCCTGGCTTTGCGGGACCAGGCCCCTTGGGAGGGTCCCCTCGAGGGCCGACCAGGGTTAGGGTAAGCTCCCAGGAGGCCGAAGGCCCGATCCGCCAGGTGTGCGGTGAGCGGTGGGGCGGGCCAAGTTGAGCGCACTGGCCAGCGGGAGCCAGGGCCCCAGCATTTTGGCACGGGGGGCCT
The DNA here is from genome assembly GCF_024610735.1 of Ursus americanus. Classification (NCBI taxonomy): domain Eukaryota; kingdom Metazoa; phylum Chordata; class Mammalia; order Carnivora; family Ursidae; genus Ursus; species Ursus americanus. The sequence goes on along the minus strand of NC_142129.1, from coordinate 102,623,046 downwards.
CTGAAGCTCACGGGGGGCTCATAGGGCCCTGGTCTTTCTCCCACCCTGAATGACGGGTGGCGCCCATAGCAGCCCAGGTGAAGGCAGGGCACCAGGTGAGTTGGGCGCTGGGGCTAGAGGGTTCCCAAACCCCAGTGTTGCGGGGCCAGGCCCCTAGGAGGGGTCCCTCGGGGCCAACCTAGGGTTAGGGTTAGCCCCCAGCAGGTCAGCAGGCCTGATCCACCGGCTGTGTGGAGAAAGGACGGGCGGACCAAGGTGAGAGCGATGGCGAGCGGGAGCATGGACCCCAGCATTTTGGCACGGGGGGCCTTCGAAGGTCGCCAGGGGCTTGGAGGGCCCTGCCTGTTCCCCCACCCTGAATGACCGGTGACGCCCCGAGTGGCCCTGGTGGCGGCGGGGCGGCAGGGTTAGTCCAGCGCTGTGGCTCGGGGGTGCCCAATCCCCCGCTTTGAGGTGCCAGGCCCCTTGGGAGGGTCCCCTCGGGGGCCGACCAGGGTTAGGGTAAGCCCCCAGGAGGTCGAAGACCCGATGCACCAGCTGTGCGTCGAGCGGAGGGGTGGGCCGAGGTGAGTGCGCTGGGGAGCAGCATTGTGGGCCCAAGCGTTTTCATGCGAGTGGTCTTCGAATGTCACCGCGGGCTCGGAGGGCCCTGTCCATTCTCCCACCCTGAATGCCCAGCGGCGCCATTTGCGGCCCGGTTGGCAGTGGGGAGGCAGTGTGAGTCTGGCGCTGGGGCACGGGTGTCCCCAATCCCCAGTGTTGCGAAGCCAGGCCCCTTCAGAGGAGCCCCTTGGGGGCCAACCTAGTGTGGGGGTTAGCAATTTAGGAAGCCGGCAGACCCAATCAGCTGGCTGTGCGGCGAGTGGGGGCATGCTGAGGTGAAAGCGCTGGAAAGCAGGATTGTGGGCCCAAGCATTTTGCAGCGGGGGCCTTCGAATGTAACCAGGGGCTCGGAGAGCCCTGCCCGTTCTCCTGCCCTGAATGACCAGTGGCACCCTTAGCGGCCCGGGTGGTGGTGGTGCGGCAGGGTGAGTCAGGTGCTGAGGCTCAGGGTTCCCCAATCCCTGGCGTTGTGGTGCCAGGCCCTTGGGGTGGGCCTCTCGGGGGCCGAGGTAGGGTTACGGTTAGCTCCCAGGAGGCCGGCAGGCCCGATCCGCTCTCTGTGTGGAGAGCGAAGGTGCGGGCGGGGGTGAGGGCGCTCTCGAGCGGGAGTGTGGGCACCAGCGTTTTGGCGAGGGGTCCTTTGAAGGTCACCGGTGGTTCGGAGGGCCCTGCCCATTCTCCAGCTCTGAATGACTGGCAGCGCCCCTAGCGGCCCGGGTGTCGACGGTGGGGCAGGGTGAGACTGGTGATGGGGCTCGGGGTCCCCAATCCCCAGCATTGTGGCACCAGGTTCCTTGGGAGGGGCCCCTCGGGGACCGACGTAGGGTTAAGGTTAGCCCCAAGGAGGCCAGTAGGCCTGATCCGCTGCCTAGGCAGCGAGCAGAAGGGAGGGCCAAGGTGAGGGCGCTGGTGAGCGGGAGCGTGGGCCCAGGTGTTTTGGCGTGGGGTGCCTTCGAAATCCGCAGTGGGCTGGGAAGGCTGAGCCCGTTCTCCTGCCCTGAATGACAGGCAGCGCCCTTCGCGGCCCGGGTGGTGGCAGGGCGGCAGGGAGAGTCCAGCGCTGGGGTTCGGGGGTCCCCAATCCCCGGCAGTGCGGTGCCAGGCTCCTTGGGAGGGGCCCCTCAGGGATGATATAGGGTTAGGGTTAGCTCCCAGGAGGCTGGCTGGCCCTATCCGCTGGCTGTGCATTGAGCAGAGGGGCAGGCTGAGGTGATTTCGCTGGCGAGCGGGAGCGTGTGTCCAAATGTTTTGACGCATTGGTCTTTCGAAGGTCTCCGGGGGCCCGGAGGGCCCTGCCCGTTCTCCTGCCATGAATGACATTTGTGCCCCTAGTGGTCCTGGTGGAGGCAGGGCGGAAGGGTGAGTCCGGCGCTTAGGCTCAGGGGTCCCGAATCCCTGGCGTAGTGGTGCCAGGCCCCTTGGGAGGGTCACTTGCAGGCCGACCTAGGGTTAGGGATATCCCTCAGGAGACAGGCAGGCCCGATTTCCAGGTTGCCGAGAGTGGAGGGGCAGACCGAGGTCAGGGTGCTGGTGAGCGGGAGCCTGGGCCCAAGCATTTAGGCGTGGGGGGCCTTCAGAGGATTCCGTGGGTTCGGAGGGACCTGCCAGTACTCCCGCCCTGAATGACCAGCGGCGCCGTTTGCAGCCCGGGTCCTGGCGAGGCGGCAGGGTGAGTCCAGCATGGAGCCTTGGGGGTCCCCAATTCCTGGTGTTGCGGCGCCAGGCCCATTGGGAGGGGCCCCTCAGGGGCCAACCTAGGGTTAGGGTTAGCCCCCAGGAGACAGGCAGGCCCAATTTCCAGTTGTGCTGCGAGCGGAGGGGCGGGTCGAGGTCATGGTGCTGGCGAGCAGGAGCCTGGGCCCAAGCATTTAGGCGCGGGGGGCCTTCAAACTTTTTGGGGGTTCGGAGGGCCCTGCCCAAAATCCCGCCCTGAATGACCGGCGGCACCCCGTGCAGCCCTGGTGGCGGCGGGGTAGCAGGGTTAGTCCAGCGCTGTGGCTCGGGGGTGCCCAATCCCCCGCTTTGAAGTGCCAGGCCCCTTGGGAGGGTCCCCTCGGGGGCTGACCAGGGTTAGGGTAAGCCCCCAGGAGGCCGAAGGCCTGATCCGTCGGCTGTGCGGCGAGTGGAGGGGCGGGCTGAGGTGAGGGCGCTGGCAAACGGGAGCGTGGGCCCAAGCCTTTTGTGGTGGGGGGTCTTCGAAGGTCACCGGGGGCTCGAAAGGCCCTGCCCGTTCTCCCGCCCTGAATGACTGGCGGCACCCCTAGCGGCCCGGGTGGTGCCGGGGAGGCAGGGTTAGTCCAGCGCTGGGGATCGGGGTCCCCAGTCTCTAGCATTGCCTCGCCAGGCCCCTTGGGAGGGGCCCCTCAGGCCAACCTAGGGTTAGGGTTAGCCCCCTGGATTCCAGCAGGCCCGATCTTCTTGCTGTGCGGCAAGCAGAGAGGTGGGCCAAGGTGAGGGCGCTGGCGAGCGGGAACGTGGGCCCTAGCATTTTGGAGGGAGGTCCCTGGAAGGTCGCTGTGGCTTGGAGGGCCCTGACAGTTCTCCCGCCCTGAATGATTGGCGGCGCACCCAGAGGCCCGGGTGGCATCAGGGCGGCAGGGTGAGTCTGGTGCTGGGGCTCGGAGTTCCCCAATCCCCGGCGTGGAGGTGCCAGGCCCCTTGGGAGGGGTCCCTCGGGGCTGACCTAGGGATAGGGTTAGCCCCCAGGAGGTCGGCATGCCCAATCCGCAGACTGTGCAGCGAGTGGAGGGGCGGGCCGAGGTGAGGGCGCTGGCGAGCCAGAGCGTGGGCTGTAGCGTTTTGGCTAGGGGGGCCTTCGAAGGTTGCTGGGGGATTGGAGGGCCCTGCCCGTCTTCCCGCCCTGAATGACCGGCGGCGCCCCTAGCAGCCCAGGTGGCGGCGGGGCGGCAGGGTGAGTCCAGCGCTGGGGCTCGTGGGTCCCCTATCCCCGGGGTTGTGGCGCCAGGCCCCTTGGGAGGGGGCCCTCGCGGGCCGACATAGGGATAGGGTTAGCCCCCAGGAGGTCGGCAGGCCAGATCCGCCGGCTGTGCTGCGAGCGGAGGGTTGGGCCGAGGTGAGGGCGCTGGCCAGCGGGAGCGTGGGCCCAAGCGTTTTGGTGAGGGGGCCTTAGAAGGACGCCAGGGGTTCGGAGGGCCCTTCCTGTTTCCCACCCTGAATACCTGGCGGTGCCCCTAGTGGCCCAGGTGGTGGCGGGGCGGCAGGGTGAGTCTGGTGCTGGAGCTCGGGGGTCCCCAATCGCCGGGGTTGCCGCGCCAGGCCCCTTCGGAGGGCCCGTCAGGGGCCGACCTATGTTTAGGGTTACCCCCAGCAGGCCCAATCTGCCAGCTGTGCGGTGATCGGAGGGGCGGGCCGAGGCGAGGGTGGTGGCTAGTGGGAGTGTGGGCCCAAGCATTTTGGTGCAGGGGGCCTTGGAAGTCGCCGGGGGCGCGGAGGGCCTTCCAGTTCTCACGCCCCAGGTGGTGGCGGGGTAGCAGGGTGAGTCCGGTGCTGGGGCTCGTGGGTCCCCAATCCCTGGCATTGTGGTGCCCGGCCTCTTGGTAGGTGCCTCTCAGGGGCCGACCTAGGGTTAGGGTTAGCACCCAGGGGGCCGCAGCTCGAACTGCCGGCTATATGGTGAGCGGAGGGGCGGGCCGAGGTGATTTCGCTGGTGAGCGGGAGCTTATGCCCAAGTGTTTTGACGCGGGGGGCTTTCGAATGTCGCTGGGGTCTCGGAGGGCAGTGCCCGTTCTGCCGCCCAGAATTACCAGCGGCGCCAGTAGCAGTCCAGGTGACAGTGGGACGCCAGGGTGAGTCCAGTGCTGTGGCTCTGAGGTCCATTCCCGGTGATGAGGCTCCAGGCCCCTTGGGAGGGGCCCTTTGGGGGTCGATCTAGTGTTATGGTAGCCAAACTGAGGCCGGTAGGCCCAATCCGCCGTCTCTGAGGCGAGCGGAGGGGTGGGCTGAGGTGAGGGCGCTGGTGAGCGGGAGTGTGGGACCCAGCATTTGGCGCGTGCCTTCGAAGGCACCGGGGTCTTGGAGGGCAGTGCCTGTTTTCCCGCCGTGAATTACCAGCAGCGCCATTAGCAGCCCGTGTGATAGCAGGGCGCGAGGGTGAGTCCGGGGCTGCGGCTCAGAGGTCTCCATTCCCTGGTGTTGCAGCTCTAGGCCTCTTGGGAGTGGCCATTCCAGAGCCGATCCAAGGTTAGGTACCCCCAGGAGGCCGGCAGGCCATATGTGCCCACTGTGCAGCGAGCGGAGAGGCGAGCTGAGGTGTGGGCGCTGGCCAGCGGGAGTGTGGGCCCCAGCTTTTTAGCGTGGGAGGCCTTTGAACGTCACCAGGGTCTTGAGGGCCGTGCCTGTTCTCCCGCCCTGAATGTCCAGTGCCCCTAGTGGCTCGGGAGGCAGTGGGGTGGCAGTGTTACTCCAGCGCTGAGGCTCGGGATCCCCAATTACAGGCATTGTGGCACCAGGCCTTTTGGGAAGGGCCCCTTGGGGGCCGAGGTAGGGTTAGAGTTAGCCCCCAGGAAGCCGGCAGGCCCGATCCGCCTGCTGTGTGGAGCGCGGATGGGTGGGCGGAGGTGAGGGCACTGGCAAGCGGGAACAAGGGCCCCAGCTTTTTGGCATGGGGGGGCCTTCGAAGGTTGCCAGGGCCTCGTAGGGCCCTGCCTGTTCTCCCGCCCTGAATGACTTGCGGCACCCCTAGCGGACCAGGTGGCAGCAGGGTGGCAGGTTGAGTCTGGTGCTGGGACTCGGGGGTCCCCAAACCCCGGCGTTGCGGCACCAGGCCCCTTGGGATGGGCCCCTCCGGGGTGGCACTAGGGTTAGGGCTAGCTCCCAGGAGGCCAGAAGGCCCGATCCGCCATCTGTGAGGCGAGCGGAGGGGTGGTCTGAGGTGAGGGTGCTGGCGAGCGGGAGCGTGGGCCCCAGCGTTTTTCCGCGGGGGGCCTTCGAAGGCACCGGGGTCTCGGAGGGCAGTGCCCGTTCTGCCGCCCAGAATTACCAGAGGTGCCAGTAGCAGTCCGGGTGGCAGCGGGATGCCAGTGTGAGCCCGGTGCTGTGGCTCTGAGGTCCATTCCCGGTGATGCGGCTCCAGGCCCCTTGGGAGGGGCCCCTCGGGGGTCAATCTAGCATTAGGGTAACCAAACTGAAGCCGGCAGGCCTGATCCGCCGTCTGTGAGGCGAGCAGAGGGGTGGCCTGAGGTGAGGGCGCTGGTGAGCGGGAGCGTGGGACCCAGCGTTTTGGCGTGGGGGGCCTTCGAAGGCACCAAGGTCTCGGAGGGCAGTGCCTGTTTTCCCGCCGTGAATTACCGACAGCGCCATTAGCAGCCCGTGTGATAGCGGGGAGCAAGGGTGAGTCTGGGGCTACGGCTTAGAGGTCTCCATTCCCTGGTGTTGTGGCACCAGGCCTCTTGGGAGGGGCCATTCCAGAGCCGATCCAAGGTTAGGGTAACCCCCAGGAGGCCGGCAGGCCCGATCCACCAACTGTGTGGGAGCGCGGAGGGGTGAGCAGAGGTGAGGGCACTGGCGAGCGGGAGTGTAGGCCCCCGCACTTTGGCGTGGGGTCCTTTGAAGGTCATAGGGGTTCGGAGGGCCCTGCCCATACTCCCACCCTGAATGACCAGCGGCGCTTCTAGCGGCCCTGGTGTTGACGGTGCAGCAGGGTGAGTCCAGCGCTGAGGCTCAGGGTCCCCAATCCCCAGGATTGGCGGTGCCAGGCCCCTTGGGAGGGGCCCCTCGGGGCTGACCTAGTGTTAGAGTTAGCCCCCAGGATGCTGGCAGATCCTATCCGCTGGGTGTGCGGCAAGTGGAGAGGCGGGCTGAGCTGAGGGCGCTGGCGAGCGGGAACGTGTGCCCCTGCGTTTTGGTGCAGGGTTCCTTGGAAGGTCGCTGTGGCTCGGAGGGCCCTGACCATTTTCCCGCCCTGAATGTCCGGCGCCCCTAGTGGCCCAGGAGGCAGTGGGGCGGCAGCGTTAAGCTGGTGCTGAGGCTCGGGGTCCCCAATTACAAGCATTGCAGCACCAGGCCCTTTCAGAGGGGCCCCTCTGGGGCCGACGTAGGGTTAGGGTTAACCCCCAGGAGGCCGGCAGGCCCAATCCACCAGCTATGCGGTGAGCGGAGGGGCAGGTGGAGGTGAGGGCACTGGCGAGCGGGAGCATGGGCCCCAGCGCTTTGGCGCAGGGTCCTTTTAAGGTCACTGGGGTTCAGAGGGCCCTGTCCGTTCTCCCGCCATTAATGACCGGCGGCGCCCCTAGCAGCCCGGGTGGCGGCGGGGTGGCATGGTGAGTCTGGTGCTGGGGCTTGGGGGTCCCAAATCCCTGGCGTTGCGGCACCGGACCCTTGGGGGTGCCCCTGGGGGGCCGACCTAGGTTTAGAGTTAACTCCCAGGAGTCCGGCAGGCCCGATATGCCGGCTGTGCGGCGAGCGGAGGGGCGGGCTGAGGTGAGGTTACTGGCGAGTGGGAGAGTGGTCCCAAGCCTTTTGGCATGGGGGCCTTCAAAGTTCACCAGGAGCCCGGAGGCCCCTGCCCATTCTCCCGCCCTGAACGACCGGTGGCACCCTATCGGCCCGGGTGGCAGCGGGGCGGCAGGGTAACTCTGGTGCTGGGGACTCGTGGGTCCCCAATCCCTGGCGTTGCGGTGCCAGGCCCCTTGGGATGGGCCCCTGGAGGCCTACCTAGGGGTAGGGTTAGCACCCAGGAGACCAGCAGGCCTGATCCACAGGCTGTGCAGTGAGGGGGAGGTGGGTGCCGAGGTGAGGGCACTGGCGAGCTGGAGCGCAGGCCCCAGCATTTTGTCTCGGGGGGCCTTCGAACGTTGCCGGGGGCTCGGAGGGCCCTGCCCAATCTCCCTTCCTGAATGACCGTCGGCGTCCCTAGCGGCCCGGGTGGCAGCGGGGCGGCAGGGTGAGTCTGGCACTGGGGCTTGGGGGTCCCCAATCCCCGGTGTTGCAGCACCAGGACCCTTGGGAGGGGCACCTCGGGGGCCTACCTAGGGTTAGGATAAGCACCCAGGAGGCCGGCAGACCCGATCCGCCGGCTATGTGGTGAGCAGAGGGGCAGGCGGAGGTGAGGGCGCTGGCGAAAGGGAGTGTGGGCCCCAGCGCTTTGGTGCGGGGTCCTTTGAAGTTAACTGGGGTTCAGAGGGCCCTGCCCATTCTCCCGCCCTGAATGACCAGTGGTGCCCCTAGCAGCCCGGGTGGCGATGGGGCGGCAGGGTTAGTCTGGCACTGAGGCTTGGGGTCCCCAATCCCCGGGGTTGGCGGCACCAGGCCCCTTGGGAGGGGCCCCTCGGGGGTTGATCTAGGGTTAGGGTTAGCCCCCAGGATGCCGGCAGCGAGATCTGCTGGCTGTGCAGCGAGCAGAGAGGTGGACCAAGGTGAGGGCACTGACGAGCTGGATCGTGGGTCCCAGCGTTTTGGCATGGGGGACCTTCGAAGGCGCCAGGTTCTCAGAGAGCAGTGCCTGTACTCCCGCCCTGAATTACCGGTGGCGCCCTAGCAGCCTTTGTGGCAGTGGGACGCCAGGGTGAGTCTGGCGCTGCCGCTCAGGTCTCCATTCCCCAGTGTTGCGGCACCAGGCCCCTTGGAGAGGCCATTCTGGAGCCGATCCAAGGTTAGGGTAACCCCCAGGAGGCCGGTAGGCCAGGTCCGCCGCCTAGGCAGCGAGCGGAGGGGAGGGCCGAGGTGAGGGCGCTGGCAAGCGGGAGCGTGGGCCCAGGCGTTTTGGCGTGGGGCGCCTTCGAAGGCCGCAGGGGGCTCGGAAGGCCCTGCCATTCTCCTGCCCTGAATGACCGGCAGCACCCTTTGTGGCCCGGGTGGCGGCGGGGCTGCAGGGTGAGTCCGGCGCTGGGGCTCAGGGGTCCCCAATCCCCGGCAGTGCGGCGCCAGGCCCCTTAGGAGGGGCCCCTCGGGGATGACATAAGGTTAGGGTTAGCTCCCAGGAGGCCGGCTGGCCCTATCCTCTGGCTGTGCAATGAGCGGAGGGGCAGGCCGAGGTGATGTCGCTGGCGAGCTGGAGCCTGTGCCCAAGTGTTTTGATGCGGGGGGCTTTTGAAGGTCGCTGGGGGCTCGATGGGCCCTGCCTGTTCTCCCGCCCTGAATGACATCAGCTCCCCTAGTGGTCCCGGTGGTGGCATGGCGGAAGGGTGAGTCCGGCGCTTAGGCTCGGGGGTCCCCAATCCCCAGCGTAGCGGTGACAGGCCCCTTGGGAGGGGCCCCTCTGGGGCCGACCTAGGGTTAGGGATATCCCTCAGGAGAGAGGCAGGCCCGTTTTCCTGTTGTGCCGCAAGCGGAGGGGCGGGCCGAGGTCAGGGTGCTCACGAGCGGGAGTGTGGACCCAAGCATTTAGGCGCGGGGGGCCTTCAAAGGTTTACGGGGGTTTGGAGGGCCCTGCCTGAAATCCCGCCCTGAATGACCGGCAGTGCCCCGAGCAGCCCTGGAAGCGGCGGGGCGGCAGGTTTAGTCCAGCGCTGTGGCTCGGGGGTGCCCAATCCCCCTCTTTGAGGTGCCAGGCCCCTTGGGAGGGTCCCCTCAGGGGCCGACCAGGGTTAGGGTAAGCCCCCAGGAGGCCGAAGGCCCGATCCACCGGCTGTGCGGCAAACGTAGGGGCGGGCCGAGGTGAGGGCGCTGGCGAACGGGAGCGTGGGACCAAGCCTTTTGTGGCGGGGGGCCTTCGAAGGTCACCGGGGACTCGGAAAGCCATGCCCGTTCTCCGGCCCTGAATGACTGGCGGCACCCCTAGCGGCCCGGGTGGCAGTGGGGAGGCAGGGTGAGTCAGGCGCTGGGGCTCGTGGTTCCCCAATCCCCGGTGTTTTTGCTCCAGGCCCCTTGGGAGGGGCCCCTCAGGGGCCTACTTAGGGTTAGTGTTAGCACCCAGGAGGCTGGCAGTCCGGATCCGCAGGCTGTGAGGGGAGGGGATTGGCGGCCGGAGGTAAGTGCGCTGGTGAGCGGCATTGTGGGCCCAAGTGTTTTCATGCGAGTGGCCTTTGAATGTCGCCGGGTGCTCGGAGGGCCCTGTCCGTTCTCCCGCCCTGAATGACCAGCGGCGCCCTTAGTGGCCCGGGTGGCGGCGGGGTGGCAGGTTGAGTCTGGCGCTGGTGTTCGGGGGTCCCCAATCCCTGGCGTTGCAGCTCTAGGCCCCTGGGAGCGGCCCCTCTGGGGCCGACCTACAGTTAGGATTGTCCCCAGGAGGCCTGCAGGTGATCCCTGGCTCTGCGAGGAGAGGAGGAGCGAGCGGAGATGAGGGCGCTGGCGAGCGGGAGCATGGGCACCTTCGTTTTGCCGCGGGGGGCCTTCGAAGGTCACCAGGGTCTCGGAGGGCAGTGCCCGTTCTCCCGCCTGAATGACCGGCAGCTTCCCTAGCAGCCCGGGTGGCAGAGGGGCGTCAGGGTGAGTTCGGCGCTGGGGTTTGGTGTTCCCCAATCCCCAGCTTTGTGGCGCCAGGCCCCTTGGGAAGTGGCCCTGGAGGGCCGAACTAAGGTTAAAGTTAGCCCCCAGGAGGCTGGCAGGTCCAATCCGCCTGCTGTCAGATGAGCGAAGGGGCAGGCCAGGTGGGGCCACTGGCCAGTGGGAGAGTGTGTCAAAGGGTTTTGTCACAGGGGGTTTCTAAGGTCGCCTGGGGCTCGGAGGGCCCTGCCTGATCTCCCGTCTTGAATGACCGGCGGTGCCCCTAGAGGCCCGGAAGGTGGCGGGGTGGCAGGGTGATTCCGGCACTGGGGCTCGGAGATCCGCGATCTCCGGCGTTGCGGTGCCAGCCCCATTGGGAGGGGCTCCTCAGGGTCTGACCTAGGGTTTGGGTTTGCCCCCAGGAGGCCGGCAGGCAAGATCCACCAGCTGTATGGCGAGAGGAGGAGCAGGCGGAGGTGAGGGCGCTGGCGAGCGGGAACGTGGGCCCAAGCCTTTTGGCACGGGGGGCCTTCAATCTTTGCAGGGGGCTTGGAGGGCCCTGCCCGTTCTCCCGCCCTGAATGACCAGTGGCGCCCCTAGCCACTCAGGTGGTGGCATGGCGGCAGTGTGAGTCCGGCGCTGGGGCTCAGGGGTCCATGATCCCCGGCATTGCCGTGCCAGGCCCCTTGGGAGGGGCCCCTCGGGGGCCGACCTAGGGTTAGGGTTAGCCCCCAGGAGGCCGGCAGGCCCGATCCGTCGTGTGTGCAGCGAGCGGAGGGGAGGCCAAGGTGAGGGCGCTGGCGAGCGGGAGCAAGGGCTGAAGCCTTTTGGAGCGGGGGCCTTCGAAGGTCGCCAGGGGCTCGGAGAGCTCTGCCTGTTCTCCCGCCCTGAATGACCGGCGGCGCCCCTAGTGGCCCGGGTGACAGTGGGGCTGCAGGTTGATTCCGGCGATGGGGTCTCATGGGTCCCCAATGCCCGGTGTTGCGGGCCCAGGACTCTTGGGAGGGACCACTCGGGGACCGACCTAGGCTTAGGGTTAGCACCCAGGAGGCCGGCAGGCCCGATCTGCTGGCTATGCGGCGAGCAGAGATGTGGGCCAAGGTGAGGGCGCTGGCGAGCTGGAGCGTGGGCCGCAGCATTTTGGCGCTGGGGACCATCAAAGGTGCCGCGGTCTCGGAGGGCAGTGCCTGTACTCACGCCCTGAATTACCGGCTGCGCCCTAGCAGCCCATGTGGCAGCAGGGCGCCAGGGTGAGTCTGGCGCTGCCACTCAGGTCTCCATTCCCCGGTGTTGCGGCACCAGGCCCCTTGGGAGGGGCCATTCCAGAGCCGATCCAAGGTTAGGGTAACCCCCAGGAGGCCGGTAGGCCAGATCCGCCCGCTGTGCCGCGTGCTGAGAGGCGGGCTGGGGTGTGGGCACTGGCCAGCGGGAGCGTGTGCCCTAGCATGTTGGCTCGGGAGGCCTTCAAACATCGCCGGGGTACCGAGGGCCGTTCCTGTTCTCCCATCTTGAATATCCAACACCCCTAGCAGCCCAGGAGGCAACGGGGCGGCAGCGTTACTCCAGCGCTGAGGCTTGGGGTCCTCAATTACAAGCGTTGCGGCGTCAGGCCCTTTGGGAGGGGCCCCTTGGGGACCGACGTAGGGTTAGGGTTAGCCCCCAAGAAGCCAGCAGGCCCGATCCACTGGCTGTGCGGCCCATGGAGGGGTGGGCGGAGGTGAGGGTGCGGGTGACCAGGAGTGTGGGCCCCAGCGCTTTGGCGCAGGGTGCCCTGGAAAGTCGCTGTGACTCCGAGGGCGCTACCCGTTTTCCCGCCTCAATGACCGGCGGCGCCCCTAGCAGCCCGGGTGGCAGTGGGGCAGCAGGGTGAATCAGGTGCTGTGGCTTGGGAGTCCCCAATCCCTGGCGTTGCGGTGCCAGGCCTCTTGGGAGGGGCCCCTCAGGGGCCAACCTAGTGTTAGGGTTAGCCCCCAGGATGGTGGCAGGCCCGATCTGCTGGCTGTGCGGTGAGCAGTGAGGTGGGCCGAGGTGAGGGCGCTGGCGAGCAGGAACGTGGGCCCCAGTGTTTTGGAGCGGGGGACCTTCGAAGATCGCCGGAGTCTCTAGGGCCCTGCCTGTTCTCCCGCCCTGAATGACTGGCGGCGCCCCTAGCGGCCCGGAAGGCAGCGGGGCAGCAGCGTTAGTCCGGCGCTGAGGCTCAGGCTCCCCAATTACTGGCGTTGTGGCGCTAAGTCCCTTGGTAGGGGCCCCTTGGGGGGGCAGACCTAGTATTAGGGTTAGCCCCCAGGAGGCCATCAGGCACAACCCGCTGGCTGTGCGGGGAGTGAAGTCACGGTCCGAGATGAGGGCGCTGGCGAGCGGAGCGAGGGACACAGCGTTTTGACGCAGGGGGCCTTCCAAAGTTGCTGTGGCTCCGAGGGCCCTGACAGTGAATGATTGGCGGCGCGCCTAGCGGCCCAGTGGGCATCGGGGCAGCAGGGTGAGTCCAGCGCTGGGGCTCGGTGTCCCCAATCCCCGGCATTGTGGCGCCAGGTCCCTTGGGAGGGGCCCCTTGGGAGGGGCCCCTCGGGGGCCGACGTAGGGTTAGGGTTAGCCCCCAGGAGGCCGGCAGAACTGAGCCATCGCCTAGGCAGCAAGCGGGAGCGTGGGCCCAGCGTTTTGGCGCGGAGCACCTTCCAAGGCCGTAGGGGGCTCGGAAGGCACTGACTCTTCTCGCACTCTGAATGACCGGTGTCGCCCTTAGTGGCTCGGGTGGCGACGGAGAGGCAGGGTGAGTCCAGCGCTGGGGCTTGGGGTCCCCAATCCCTGGCGTTGCGGCGCCAGGCCCCTTGGGAGTGGCCCCTCTGGGGCCGACCTAGGGTTAGGTTTGCCCCCAGGAGGCCGGTAGGCCCAATTCGCCAGCTCTGCAGCGAGCAGAGGAGCGGGCCGAGATGAGGGCGCTGGCAAGCGGGAGCGTGGACACAGGCGTTTTGGCGGGGGGGCCTTTGAAGGTCGCCAGAGACTCAGAAGGCCCTGCCCATTCTCCCACCCTGATTGACCGGAGGCGCCCTTAGCGGCCCGGGTGGCTGCGGGGCACTAGGTTGAGTCTGGCGCTGGGGTTTGGGGGTCCCCAAACCCCGGCGTTGCGGCACCAGGCCCCTTGGGAGGGGCCCCTCCGGGGCGGCCCTAGGGTTAGGGCTAGCTCCCAGGAGGCTGCGGTCCCGATCCGCCGTCTGTGAGGAGAGCGGAGGGGTCGGCCGAGGTGAGGCCACTGGCGAGTGGGAGCGTGGGCCCCAGCCTTTTGCCGCGGGGGGCCTTCGAAAGTCGCCAGAGTCTCAGAGAGCAGTGCCCATTCTCCCGCCCAAAATTACCAGCGGCGCCAGTAGCAGTCCGGGTGGCAGCAGGACGCCAGGTTGAGCCCAGTGCTGTAGCTCTGAGGTCCATTCCCGGCGATGTGGATCCAGGCCCCTCGGAAGGGACCCCTCGGGGGTCGATCTAGCGTTAGGGTAACCAAACTGAGGCCGACAGGCCCAATCCGCAGGCTGTGCGTCAAGTCGTGGGCGGGACGAGTTGAGGGCCCTGGCGAGCGGGAACGTGGGACCCAGCGTTTTGGAACAGGGGGCCTTCGAAGATCTCTGGGGTCTCGAGGGCCCTGCCTGTTCTCCCACCCTGAATGACCGGCGGCGCCCCTATCGGCCCAGGAGGCAGTGGGGCAGCAGTGTTAGTCTGGCGCTGAGGCTCAGGCCCCCCAATCCCGGGGTTTGTGGAGCTAATTCCTTTGGGAGAGGACCCTCGGTGGCCGACCTAGTATTAGGGTTAGCCCCCAGGATGGAGGCAGACCCTATCTGCTGGGTGTGCAGCGAGTGGAGAGGTGGGCCGAGCTGAAGGCGCTGGCGAGCTGGAGCGTGGGCCGCAGCATTTTGGCGTGAGGGACCATCAAAGGTGCCGGGGTCTTGGAGGGCAGTGCCTGTACTTCCGCCCTGAATTACCGTCGGCACCCTAGCAGCCCTTGTGGCAGCGGGCGCCAGGGTGAGTCTGGCACTGCCGCTCAGGTCTCCATTCCCCGGTGTTGCGGAACCAGGCCCCTTGGGAGGGGCCATTCCGGAGCCGATCCAAGGTTAGGGTAACCCCCAGGAGGCCGGTAGGCCAGATCCGCCCGCTGTGCTGCAAGCTGAGAGGCAGGCCGAGGTGTGGGCGCTGACCAGCGGGAGCATGGGCCCCAGCGTGTTTGGTCGGGAGGCCCTCGAATGTTGCTGGGGTCTCGAGGGCCGTGCCTGTTCTCCCGTCCTGAATGTCCGGTGCCCCTAGCAGCCCGGGAGGCAGCGGGGCGGCAGCATTACTCCAGCGCTGAGGCTTGGGGTCCCCAATTACAGGTGTTGCAGCGCCAGGCCCTTTGAGAGGGGCCCCTTAGGGGCTGACGTAGGGTTAGGGTTAGCCCCCAGGAAGCCAGCAGGCCCGATCCGTTGGCTGTGTGGCGCGCGGAGGGGCGGGCGGAGGTGAGGGCGCTGGGGAGCGGGAGCGTGGGCCCAAGCATTTAGGCGCGGGGGACCTTCAAAGGTTTCCGGGGGTTCAGAAGGCCCTGCACGTACTCCCGCCCTGAACGACCATCGGCGCCGTTTGCGGCCCGGGTCCTGGCGAGGCGGCAGGGTGAGTCCAGCACAGAGCCTCGGGGGACCCCAATCCCTGGTGTTGTGGTGCCAGACCCCTTGGGAGGGGCCCCTTGGGGACACACCTAGAATTAGGGTTAGCCCGCAGGAGGCCAAAGACCCGATCCGCTGGATGTGCAGCAAGCGGAGAGGCGGGCTGAGGTGAGGGCACTGGCAAGCAGGAACCAGGGCCCCAGCTTTTAGGCACGGGGGACCTTCGAAGGTCGCCAGGGGCTTGGAGGGCCCTGCCTCTTCTCCCGCCCTGAATGACTGGTGGCACCCATAGCAGCCCAGGTGGCGTACGGGCAGCAGGTTTAGTCCAGAGCTGGGGCTCGGGGGTCCATAATCCCCAGCTTTGTGGGGCCAGGCCTCTTGGGAGGGTCCCGTAGGTGGCCGACCAGGGTTAGGGTACACTCCCAGGAGGCTAAAGGCCTGATCCGCCAGCTGTGCGGCGAGCGGTGGGGTGGGCCAATTTGATGGCACTGGCTAGCGGGAGCCAAGGCCCCCGAATTTTGGCGCGGGGGGCTTTCAAATGTCACCGGGGGTTCGGAGGGCTCTGGTCATTCTCCGCCCTGAATGACTGGCGGCGCCCATAGCAGCCCGGGTGACGGCGGTGTGGCAGGGTGAGTCCGGCGCTGGGGCTCGGGGGTCCCCAATCCCTGGCGTAGCGGTGCCAGGCCCCTTGGGAGGGTCCCCCTTGGGCCGACCTAGTATTGGGGTATCCCTCAGGAGACAGGCAAGCCCGATTTCCAGTTGTGCCACGAGCTGAAGGACGGACAGAGGTCAGGGTGTTGGCGAGCGGGAGCGTGGGCCCAAGCATTTAGGCGCAGGGGGCCTTCAAAGGTTTCCGTGGGTTCAGAAGGCTCTGCCCGTACTCCCGCCCTGAATGTCCAGCAGCGCCATATGTGGCCCGGGTCCTGGTGAGGCGGCAGGGTGAGTCCGGCACGGAGCCTTGGGGGACCCCAATCCCTGGTGTTGCGGTGCCAGACACCTTGGGAGGGGACACTTGGGGACCCACTTAGGATTAGGGTTAGCCCCCAGGAGGCCAAAGGCCCGATCCGCTGGCTGTGCAGTGAGCGGAGGGGCGGGCCGTGGTGAGGGCGCTGGCAAGCGGGAACCAGGGCCCCAGCTTTTTGGCACGGGGGGCCTTCGAAGGTCGCCAGGGCCTCAGAGGGCCCTGCCTGTTCTCCCGCCCTGAATGACTGGCGGCACCCCTAGCGGCCCAGATGGCGATGGGGTGGCAGGTTTAGTCCAGCGCTGTGGCTCGGGGGTCCCCAATCCCTGCCATTGCGGTGCTAGGCCCCTTGGGAGGGGCCCTTTGGGGGCTGACCTAGTGTTAGGGTTAGCTCCCAGGAGACCGGTAGGCCTGATCCTCTAGCTGTGTGGTGAGCTGAGGGGCTGGCAGAGGTGATGGCACTGGTGACCAGGAGTGTGGGCCCCAGCGCTTTGGCGCGGGGT
The DNA here is from genome assembly GCF_024610735.1 of Ursus americanus. Lineage (NCBI taxonomy): Eukaryota > Metazoa > Chordata > Mammalia > Carnivora > Ursidae > Ursus > Ursus americanus. The sequence goes on along the minus strand of NC_142129.1, from coordinate 102,606,979 downwards.
GCCCTGGAAAGCTGCTGTGACTCCGAGGGCCCTACCCATTCTCCCACCCTGAATGACCGGCGACGCCCCTAGCCACCCGGGTGGCAGCGGGTGGCAGTGTTAGTCCAGCGCTTGGCATCGGGGTCCCCAATCCCTGGCGTTACCTCGACAGGCCCCTTGTGAGGGGCCCCTCGGGGCCAACCTAGGGTTAGGATTAGCCCCCAGGATGCTGGCAGGCCCGATCTGCTAGCTGTGCGGCGAGCAGAGAGGTGGGCCGAGGTGAGGGCACTGGCGAGCAGGAACGTGGGCCCAAGCATTTTGGATCGGGGTGCCCTGGAAGATCGCTGTGCCTCGGAGGGCCCTGACAGTTCTCCCGCCCTGAATGATTGGCGGCGTGCCTAGCAGCCTGGGTGGCAGTGGGGCAGCAGGGTGAGTCCAGTGCTGGGACTCGGAGTTCCAAAATCCCTGGCGTTGAGGTGCCAGGCCCCTTGGGAGGGGTCCCTTGGGGGCCAACCTACGGTTAGGGATAGCCCCCAGGAGGCCGGCAGGCCCGATCTGCCATCTGCGCTGCAAGTGGAGGGGTGGTCCGAGGTGAGGGCACTGGCGCTTGGGAACGTGGGCCCCAGCGTTTTGGAACGGGAGGCCTTCGAAGATCGCTGGGGTCTCGAAGGCCCTGCCTGTTCTCCCGCCCTGAATGACCAGCAGTGCCCCTAGCGGCCCAGGAGGCAGCGGGGCAGCAGGGTTAGTCCGGCGCTGATTCTCAGGCTCCCCAATTACTGGCGTTGTGGCGCTAAGTCCCTTGGGAGGGGCCCCTCGGGGGCCGTCCTAGTATTAGGGTTAACCCCCAGAAGGCCATCAGGCACGACCCACCGGCTGTGCGTGGAGCGAAGTCCCGGTCCGAGGTGAGGGCGCTGGCGAGCGGGAGCGTGGGCCCAAGTGTTTTGGCGCGGGGCACCTTCGAAAGTCGCCATGGGCTCGGAGGGCCCTGACCCTTCTCCCGCCCTGAATGACCGGAGGCGCCCATAGCGGCCCGGGTGGCAGTGGGGCGGCAGGGTGAGTCTGGCGCTGGTGCTCGGGGGTCCCCAATCCCCGGAGCTGCGGTGCCAGGCCCCTTGGGAGGGGCCCCTCGGGGCCTACCTAAGGATAGCGTTAGCCCCCAGGAGGCCAGCAGGCCCGATCCTCTAGCTGTGGGGCGAGTGGAGGGGCGGGCCGAGGTGAAGGCGCTGGCGAGAGGGAGTGTGGGCTCCAGGGTTTTGTCGCGGGGGTCCTTCAAAGTCACCGGGGGCTCAGAGGGCCCTGCGCATTCTCCCGCCCTGAATGACGGCAGCGCCTAGAGGCCCAGATAGATCGGGGCGGCAGGGTGAGTCCAGCGCTGAGTCTCGGGGGTCCCCAATTTCAGGTGTTTCGGCTCCAGGCCCTTTGGGAGGGGCCCCACGGGGGCCAACCTATGGTTAGGGTTAGTCCCCAGGAGGCCTGCAGGCCCGATCCACGGGCTGTGCAGCTAGTGGGGGAGCGGGCTGAGTTGAGGGTGCTGGCCAGCGGAAGCCAGGGCCCAAGCGTTTTGGCGTGGGGGGCTTTCGAAGGTCGCTGGGGTTCGGAGGGCCCTGACCGTTCCTCCTCCCTGAATGAACGGCGGTGCCCTTAGCAGCCCGGGTGGTGGCAGGACGGCAGGGTAAGTGCTGCGGTGGGGGTCGAGGTCCCCTATGTGTGGCGTTGCAGTGCCAGGCCCCTTGGGAGGCACCCCGCGGTTGACGACCTAGGGTTAGAGTTAGCCCCAAGGAGGCAGACCTGCCCGATTCGCTGGCTCTGCGGCGACCATAGGTGCAGGCCGAAGTGAGGGCGCTGGCGAGCGGGAGCGTGGGTCCAAGCATTTTCGAGCGGGGAGCCTTCGAAAGTCCCCGGGGCCTCAGAGGGCCCTGCCCGTTCTCCCTCCCTGAATGACCCATGGTGTCCCTAGCGGCCCGGATGGCTGTGGGGCGGCAGGGTGAGTCCGGCGCTGGGGCTCGGGGTTCCCCAATCATCGGCGTTTCAGCGCCAGGCCCCTTGGGAGATGCCCCTCGGGGGCTGACCTAGGGTTAGGGTTAGCCCACGAGGCCGGCACGCCCGATCCTCCAGGTGTGCAGCGAGCGGAGATGAGGGCTGATGTGAGGGCGCTGGGGAGCGGGAGCGTGGGCCCAAGCGTTTTGGCGCAGGGGGCCTTAGAAGGTCACCAGCGGCTCAGAGGTGTCTGCCCGTTCACCCGCCCTGAAAGACCGGCATCACCCCTAGTGGCCCGGGTGGCAGCGGGGCGGCAGGGTGAGTCCGGTGCTGGGGCTCGGGGGTACCCAATCCCCTGTGTTGCGGTGCCGGGCCACTTGGGAGGGGTCCCTCGGGGACCGACCTATGGTTAGCGTTAGCCCCCAGGAGTCCGGCAGGCCCGATCTGCCCACTGTATGGTGAGAGGAGGTGAAGAACGAGGTGAGGGCACTGGCGAGTGGGAGCGTGGGCCCAGCGTTTTGGCACGGATGGGCTTCGAAGATCGCCAGGGGCTCAGAAGGCCTTGCCCCTTCTCCCGCCCTGAATGACTGGTGGCTCCCCTAGCGGACCAGAAGGCAGGGGGGCGGCAGGGTGAGTCTGGCACTGGGGCTCGGTGGTCCCCAATCCACAGCTTGGCGGCACCAGGCCCCTTGGGAGGAGCCCATCGGGGCCTAGCTAGGGCAAGGGTTAGTACCCAGGAGGGCAGCAGGCCCGATCTGCTAGCTGTGGGGCGAGTGGAGGGGCGGGCCGAGGTGAAGGCACTGGCAAGAGGGAGCGTGGGCTCCAGGGTTTTGTCACGGGGGGGCCTTCGAAGGTCACCGGGGGCTCAGAGGGCCCTGCGCATTCTCCCGCCCTGAATGACGGCGGCGCCCGTAGAGGCCCAGATAGACCGGGGCGGAAGGTTGAGTCCGGCGCTGAGTCTTGGGGGTCCCCAATTTCAGGCGTTTCGGCTCCAGGCCCTTTGGGAGGGGCCCCACGGGGCCTAACCTATGGTTAGGGTTAGTCCCCAGGAGGCCTGCAGGCCCGATCCTCGGGCTGTGTAGCGAGCGGGGGGGCGGGCCGAGGTGAGGGTGCTGGCCAGCGGGAGCCAGGGCCCAAGCGTTTTGGAGTGGGGGGCTTTCAAAGGTCGCTGGGGTTCAGAGGGCCCTGACCATTCCTCCTCCCTGAATGAACGGCGGTGCCCCTAGCGGCCCGGGTGGTGGCAGGATGGCAGGGTGAGTCCGGCACTGTGGATCGGGGTTCCCCAATCCCCGGTGTTGTGGCGCCAGGCCCCTTGGGAGGGGTCCTCGGGGACAAACCTAGATTTAGGGTTAGCCCCGATAGGCCGGTAGGCCCGATCCGCCAGCTGTGTGGCGAGTGGAGGGGCGGCCTGAGGTGAGGGCGCTGGCGAGCAGGAGCGTGGGCCCAAGCATTTTGGTGCGGGGGGCCTTCGAAAGTCGCCGGGGCTCGGAGGGCCCTGCCCATACTCCCGCACTGAATGCCCACCGGCGCCCATAGCAGCCCATGTGGTGGCAGGGCGGCAGGGTGAGTCCGGCGCTGGGGCTCATGGGTCCCCAATCCCCGATCATTACAGTGCCAGGCCCCTAGCGAAGGGCCCCTCGGGGGCCTTCCTATGGTTTGGTTTAGCCCCCAGGAGGCCGGCAGGCCAGATCCGCTGGTTGTGCGGCGAGCGGAGGGGCCGGCCAAGGTGAGGGCGCTGGCGAGCAGGAGCATGGGTCCAAGCGTTTTGGTGCCAGGGGCCTTCCAAGGTCGCCGATTGCTGGAGAGCCCAGCCCGTTTTCCTGCTCTGAATGACCGGCGGCGCCCCTAGCGGCCCGGGTGGAGTTGGGGAGGAGGGTGAGTCTGGCGCTGGGACTCGGGGATCCCCAATACGCAGCATGGGGATGCAAGGCCCCTTGGGAGGGTCACTCTGGCACCAACCTAGGGTTAGGGTTAGTCCCCAGGAGGCCGGCAGGCCCTATCTGTTAGCTTTGGGTCGAGCGGAGGGGTGGGTCAAGGTGACGGCGCTGGCAAGTGGGAGCGTGGGCCGAAGCGTTTTGGCGCGGGGGTTCTTCGAAGGTCGCCGGGGGCTCGGACTGCCGTGCCCGTTCTCCCACTGTGAATGACCAGCGGTGCCCCTAGTGGCCCGGGTGGTGGCGGGGCGGCAGGGTGAGTCTGGCCCTGTGGCTCGGTGTTCCCAATCTCCGGCGTGGCGGCGCCAGGCCCCTTGGAAGGGGCCCCTCGGGGGCGGACCTAGGGTTAGGGTTAACCCCCAGGAGGCCGGCGGGTGCGATCTGCCAGCTGTGTGGTGAGCGGAGGGGCAGGCCGACGTGAGGGGGCTGGAGAGCGGGAGCGTGGGCCCAAACGTTTTGGCGCGGGGGGCCTTCGAAGTTCCCCGGGGGTCGGAGGTCCCTGCCGTACTCCCGCACTGAATGACCGGCGGTTCCCCTAGCGGCCCGGGTGGCAGCGGGGCGGCAGGGTGAGTCCGGCACTGGGGCTTGGGGGTCCCCAACTCCCGGCGTTGTGGCACCAGGCACCTTGGGATGAGCCCCTCGGGGGCTGACCTAGGGTTAGGGTTAGCCCCCAGGAGGTCGGCAGGCCGGATCCGCTGGCTGTGCAGCGAGCGGAGGGGCGGGCCGAAGTGAGGGTGCTCACGAGTGGGAGCGTGGGCCCAAGCGCTTTCGCGCGGGGTGCCTTCAAAAGTCGCCAGGAGTTCGGAGGGCCCCGCCCCTTCTCCCGCCCTGAATGACCAGCCGCGCCCCTAGCAGCCCGGGTGGTGGCAGGGTGGCACGGTGAGTATAGCGCTGGGGCTTGGGGTCCCCAATCCCCGGCGTTGCGGTGCCCGGCCCCTTGGGAGGGGCCCCTCGGGGGCCGACCTAGGGTAAGGGTTAGCTCCCAGGATTCCGGCAGGCCCCATCCGCCGGCTGTGCGGCGAGCGGAAGGGTGGGCCGAGGTGAGGGCGCTGGAGAGTGGGAACGTGGGCCCAAGCGTTTGGGCATGGGGGGCCTTCGAATTTTGCTGGAGGCTCAGGGGGCCCAGCCCGTTCTCCTGCCCTGAATGACCGGCGGTGCCCCTAGCGGCCGGGGGTGGCGGCGGGGCGGCAGGGTGAGTCCGGCACTGGGGCTCGGGGGTCCCCAATTCCTGGCGTTGCAGCTCCAGGCCCCTTGGGAGGGGCCCCTCGGGGGCAGACCTACGGTTAAGGTTAGTCCCCAGGAGGCCCGCAGGCCCAATCCGCCAGCTGTGCAGCGAGCGGAGGGGCAGGCCGAGGTGAGGGTGCTGGCCAGCAGGAGCCAGGGCCCAAGCGTTTTGGCGTGGGGTCCTTTTGAAGGTCCTTGGGGTTCGGAGGGCCCTGACCGTTCCTCCTCCGTGAATGAACGGTGGCGCCCCTAGCGACCCGGGTGGTGGCAAGACGGCAGGGTGAGTCCTGCGGTGGGGCTCGGGGTCCCCTACGCTCAGTGTTGCAGCGCCAGGCCCCTTGGGAGGCGCCCCTCGGGGGCCGACCTTGGGTTAGAGTTAGCCCCAAGGAGGCAGACAGGCCCGATTTGCCGGCTCTGTGGCGACCATAGGTGCGGGCCGAATTGAGGGCGCTGGCGAGCGGGAGTTTTGGCCCAAGCTTTTTGGCATGGTTGGCCTCGAAAGTCCCCAGGGGCTTGGAGGGGCCTGCCCGTTATCCCTCCCTGAATGACCGGCGGTGCCGCTAGCAACCCGGGATGTGGCGGGGTGGCAGGGTGAGTCCGGCGCTGGGGCTCGGGGGTCCCCAATACCGGAGGTGCGGGGCCTGGCCCCTTGGGAGTGGTCCCTTGGGTGCCGAGTTAGGTTTAGGTTGAGCCCCAAGGAGGCCTGCAGGCCCTATCCTCCGGCTGTGTGGAGAGCAGAGGGGCGGGCCGAGGTGAGGGCGCCGGCGAGCGGGAGCGTGGACCCAAGCGTCTTGGCGCAGGGGGCCTTCGAACGTCGCCGGGGGCTCAGAGGGCCCTGCCCGTTCTCCTGCCCTGAATGAATCGCGGTGCCCCTAGCGGCCAGTGTGGTGGTGGGGCAGGAGGGGGAGTCGGGCACTGGGGCTCAGGAGTCCCCAATCCCTGGCATTGCGACATCAGGCCCCTTGGGAGGGGACCCTCGTAGGCCGACATAAGGTTAGGGTTAGCTCCCAGGAGGCCAGCGGACCCGATCCACCAGCTGTGCAGAGAGCGGAGAGGCGGGACGAGGTGAGGGCGCTGGCGATCGGGAGCATGGGCCCAAGCGTTTTTGCATGGGTTGCCTTCGAAAGTCGCAGGGGGCTAGGAGGGCCCTGCCCATTTTCGTGCCCTGAATGACCAGTGGCGCCCCTAGCGGCCCGGGTGGCGGCGGGGCGGCAGGGTGAGTCCGGCGCTGGGGCTCGGGGGTCCGCAATCCCTGGCGTTGCGGCACCAGGCCCCTTGGGAGGGGCCCCTCGGGGGCTGACCTACGGTTTGGTTTAACCCCCAGGGGGCCGGCAGGCCCGAACCCAGGGTTGTGTGGCGAGCGGAGGGGCCGGCCAAGGTGAGGGCGCTGGCAAGCGGGAGCGTGGGTCCAAGCGTTTTGGAGCAGGGGGCCTTTGAAATTTGCTGGCGGCTCGGAGGGCCCTGCCCGTTCTCCCTCCCTGAATGACCCGCGGCGCCTGTAGCGGTCTGGGAGGTAGTGGGGCGGCAGGGTGAGTCTGGCATTGGCCTCGTGGGTCCCGGATCCCTGGCGTTGTGGTGCCAAGCACCATGGGATGGGCCCCTCGGGGCCCGACATAGGGTTAGGGTGAGACTCCAGGCGGCCGGCAGGCCAAATCCGCCGGCTGTGCGGCGAGCGGATGGGCGGGCCAAGGTGAGGGCGCTGGCGATCAGGAGCATGGGCCCAAGCGTTTTGGCGCGGGGGGCCATTGAATGACGCCAGAGGCTCAGAGGGCCCAGCCCGTTCTCCGGCCCTGAATGACCGGCGGCGCACCTAGAGGCCCGAAAGGTGACCGTGCAGCAGGTGAGTCAGGCGCTGGGGCTCGGGGGTCCACAATCACCGGTGTTGCAGCGCCAGGCACCTTGGAAGGGGCCCCTCAGGGTCTGACCTAGGGTTAGGGTTAGCCCCAGGAGGCCGGCACGCCCGATCCTCCAGGTGTGCAGCGAGCGGAGGCGGGGGCTGAGGTGAGGGCGCTGGCGAGCGGGAGCGTGGCTCCAAGCGTTTTGGCACGGGGGGCCTTCGAAGGTCACCAGGGGCTCAGAGGGCCCTGCGCATTCTCCTGCCCTGAATGATGGCGGCGCCCATAGAGGCCCAGATAGATCGGGGCGGCAGGATGAGTCCGGCGCTGAGTCTCAGGGGTCTCCAATTTCAGGCATTTCGGCACCAGACCCTTTGGGAGGGGCCCCTCAGGGGCTAACCTATGGTTAGTGTTTGTCCCCAGGAGGCCTGCAGGCCCGATCCACGGGCTGTGCAGCGAGCGGGGGGGAGGACTGAGGTGAGGGTGCTGGCCTGCGGAAGCCAGGGCCCAAGTGTTTTGGCGCAGGGGGCTTTCGAAGGTCGCTGGGGTTTGGAGGGCCCTGACCGTTCCTCCTCCCTGAATGAGCGGCGGCGCCCCTAGCGGCCCGGGTGGTAGCAGGACGGCAGGGTGAGTCCTGCGGTGGGGCTCGGGGTCCCCTATGTGCGGCGTTGCAGCGCCAGGTCCCTTCAGAGGCGCCCCTCGGGGCCGACCTAGGGTTAGAGTTAGCCCCAAGGAGGCAGACCCGCCCGATTCGCCGGTTCTGCGGTGACCGTGGGCGCGGGCTGAAGTAAGGGCGCTGGCAAGCGGGAGCATGGGTCCAAGCGTTTTGGAGCGGGGGACCTTTGAAAGTCGCTGGGGGCTCAGAGGGCCCTGCCCATTCTCCCTCCCTGAATGACCCGTGGCGCCCCTAGCGGTCCGGGTGGTGGCGGGGAGGCAGGGTGAGTTCGGCGCTGGGGCTCGGGGGTCCCCAATTCCCGGCGTTTCGGTGCCAGGCCCCGTGGGATGGGCCCCTCAGGAGCCTACCTAGGGTTAGGGTTAGCCCCCAGGAGGCCGGTAGTCCTGATCCACCGGCTGTGCGGCGAGCAGAGGGCCAGGCCATGGTGAGGGCACTGGCGAGAGGGAGCGTGGGCCAAAGCTTTTCGACGTCCAGGGCCTTCCAAGGTCTCCGGGGGGCTCTGAGGGCAATGCCCGTTCTCCCGCTCTGAATGACCGGTGGCGCCCCTAGCGGCCTGGGGGGCGTCAGAGCTGCAGGGTGAGTCTGGCACTGGGGCTCGGGGGTCCCCAATCCCCAGCGTTGTGGTGCCAGGCCCCTTGGGAGGGGCCCCTCGGGGGCCGACCTAGTGTAAGGGTTAGCCCCCAGGAGGCAGGCAGGCCCAATCTGCTGGCTGTGCGGCGAGCGGAGGAGTGGGTTGAGGTGAGGCGCTGGCGAGCGGGAACATGGGCCCAAGCGTTTTGGCACGGGGGGCCTTCGAATGACGCCGGAGGCTCAGAGGGCCCAGCCCGTTCTCCAGCCCTGAATGACCGGCGGCGCCCCTAGCGGCCCGGGTGACGGCAGGTCGGCAGCGTGAGTCCAGCGCTGGGGTTTGGGGGTCCCCAATCACCGGCGTTGCGGCGCCAGGCCCCTTGGGAGGGACCCCTCGGGGGCCGACCTAGGGTTAGGGTTAGCCCCCAGGAGGCAGGCAGGCCCAATCCGCTGGCTGTGGGGCGAGTGTAGGGGCAGGCTGAGGTGAGGGCGATGGCGAGAGGGAGCGAGGGCTCCAGGGTTTCAGCGCGGGGGGCCTCGAAGTTCACCGGGGTTCATAGGGCCCTGCGCATTCTCCCGCCCTGAATGATGGTGGCGCCCATAGAGGCCCAGATAGATCAGGGCAGCAGGGTGAGTCTGGAGCTGAGTCTCGGGGGTCCCCAATTTCAGGTGTTTCGGCACCAGGCCCTTTGGGAGGGGCCCTTCAGGGGCCAACCTATGGTGACGGTTGGTCCCCAGGAGACCCGCAGGCCCATTCCGTACGCTGTGCAGCGAGCAGAGGGGTGGGCCGAGGTGAGGGTGCTGGCCAGAGGGAGCCAGGGCCCAAGCGTTTTGGCACAGGGGGCTTTCGAAGGTCGCTGGGGGCTCGGAGGGGCCTGACCGTTAATCCTCCCTGAATGACCGGAGGCACCCCTAGCGGCCTGGGTGGTGGCAGGATGGTAGGGTGAGTCCTGCGGTGGGGCTCAGGGTCCCCTGTGCGTGGCGTTGCAGCGCCAGGCCCCTTGGGAGTCACCCATTGGAGGCCGACCTAGGGTTAGAGTTAGCCCCAAGGAGGCAGACCAGCCCAATTCGCCCACTCTGCGGCGACCGAAGGTGCAGGACGATGTGAGGGCGCTGGCGAGCGGGAGCAAGGGCCCAAGCGTTTTGGCGCAGGGGGCCTTCGAAGGTCACCGGCTGCTCGAGGGCCCTGCCCGTTCTCCTGCCCTGAATGACCTGCGGAGTCCCTAGCGGCCCCGGTGTAGCTGGGGCAGCGGGGTGAGTCCGGCGCTGGAACTCAGGGATCCCCAATCCCTGGCGTGGCGGTGTGAGGCCCCTTGGGAGGGGCCCTCTGGCGCCGAAATAGGGTTAGGGTTAGTCCCCAGGAGGCCCTCAGGCCCAATTCGCCAGCTGTGGGGCGAGCGGAGCAGTGGGCCGAGGTGAGGGCGCTGGCGAGCGGGAGTGTGGGCCCAAGCGTTTTGGCGCGTGGGGCCTTCCAAGGTAGCCGATTGCTCGAGAGCCCTGCCCGTTGTCCTGCCCTGAATGACCAGCGGCGCCCCTAGCGGCCCGGGTGGATATGGGGCAGCAGGGTGAATCCAGCGCTGAGACTCTAGGGTCCCCAATCCCCGGCGTGGCGACGCAAGGCCCCTTGGGAGGGGCCCTCTGGCGCCGAAATAGGGTTAGGGTTAGTCCCCAGGAGGTCAGCAGGCCCGTTCCGCTAGCTGTGGGGCGAGCGGAGGGGTGGGCCGAGGTGAGGGCGCTGGCGAGCGGGAGCGTGGGCCGAAGGGTTTTGGCGCGGGGGTTCTTCAAAGGTCGCCGGAACCTTGGACTGCTGTGCCCATTCTCCCACTCTGAATGACCAGCGGCGCCCCTAGCAGCCCAGATGGTGGCGGTGCGGCAGGGTGAGTCCGGCCTTGTGGCTCGGTGTTCCCAATCTCTGGCGTGGCGGTGCCAGGCTCCTTGGAAGGGGCCCCTCGGGGGTCGACCTAGGGTTAGGGTTAACCCCCAGGAGGCCGGCGGGCGCGATTCGCCGGCTGTGCAATGAGTGGAGGGGTGGGCTGACGTGAGGGCGCTGGAGAGCGGGAGCGTGGGCCCAAACGTTTTGGCGCGGGGGCCTTCGAAGTTCGCCGGGGGGTCGGAGGTCCCTGCTGTACTCCCGCACTGAATGACCGGCGGTTCCCCTAGCGGCCCGGGTGGCAGCGGGGCGGCAGGGTGAGTTCGGCACTGGGGCTTGGGGTCCCCAATTCTTGGCATTGTGGCACAAGGTCCCTTGGGAGGGGCCCCTTGGGGGCTGACTTGGGTTAGGGTTAGCCCCCAGGAGGTCGGCAGGCTGGATCCGCCGGCTGTGCAGCGAGCGGAGGGGTGGGCCGAAGTGAGGGTGCTTGCGAGCGGGAGCGTGGGCCCAAGCATTTTGGCGTGGGGGGCCTTAGAAGGTCGCCGGGGGTTCAGAGGGCCCCGCCTGTTCTCCCACACTGAATGACCGGCCGCGCCCCTAGTGGCCTGGGTGGCGGCAGGGTGGCACGGTGAGTACAGCGCTGGGACTCGGATGTCCCTGATCCCTGGGGTTGCGGCGCCAGGCCCCTTGCGATGGGCCCCTCGGGGGCTGACCTAGGGTTAGGGTTAGGCCCCAGGAGGCAGGCAGGCCCGATCTGCTGGCTGTGGGGCAAGTGGAGGGGCAGGCCGAGGTGAAGGCGATGGCGAGAGGGAGTGAGGGCTCCAGGGTTTTGGCGCGGGGGGCCTCGAAGTTCACTGGGGGCTCAGAGGGCCCTGCGCATTCTCCCGCCATGATGACGGCGGCGCCCATAGAGGCCTAGATAGATAGGGGCGGCAGGGTGAGTCCAGCGCTGAGTCTCGGGGCTCCCCAATTTCAGGTGTTTTGGCGCCAGGCCCTTTGGGAGGGGCCCCTCAGGGGCCGACCTATGGTGAGGGTTAGTCCCCAGGAGGCCCGCAGGCCCAATCCGCCAGCTGTGCAGCGAGCAGAGGGGTGGGCCGAGGTGAGGGTGCTGGCCAGCAGGAGCCAGGGCCCAAGCATTTTGGCACAGGGGGCTTTCGAAGGTCGCTGGGGGCTCAGAATGCCCTGACCATTAATCCTCCCTGAATGACTGGCGGCGCCCCTAGTGGCCCGGGTTGTGGCAGGAAGGCAGGGTGAGTCCTGCGGTGGGGCTCAGTGTCCCCTATGCGCAGCGTTGCCGCACCAGGCCCCTTGGGAGATGCCCATCAGAGGCCAACCTAGGGTTAGAGTTAGCCCCAAGGAGGCAGACCCGCCGGATTCGCCGGCTCTGCGGCGACCGTAGGTGCGGGATGAAGTGAGGGCGCTGGCAAGCGGGAGCGTAGGCCCAAGCATTTTGGCGCGGGGGGCCTTCGAAGGTCGCTGGCTGCTCAAGGGCCCTGCCCGTTTTCCTGCCCTGAATGACTGGCGGCGCCCCTAGCGGCTCGGGTGTAGCTGGGGCAGCGGGGTGAGTCCGGCACTGTTGCTCGGGGGGTCTTAATCCCCGTGGCGGCGCCAGGCCCCTTGGGAGGGGCCCCTCAGGGGCCGACCTAAGGTTAGGGTTAGCCCCCAGGAGGCTGGCAGGACCGATCCGCTGGCTGTGCGGCGAGCAGAGGGGCGAGCCGAGGTGAACGCGCTGGCGAGCGGGAGCGTGGGCCGAAGCGTTTTGGCGCGGGGGTCCTTCGAATGTCACCGGGGGCTCAGACTGCCATGCCAGTTCTCCCACTGTGAATGTCCAGCGGCGCCCCTAGCGGCCCTAGCGGTCCGGGTGGCGGCGGGGCGGCAGGGTGAGACCGGCCCTGTGGCTTGGTGTTCCCAATCTCCGGCGTGTGGGCGCCAGGCCCCTTGGAAGGGGCCCCTCGGGGGCCGACCTAGGGTTAGCGTTAACCCCCAGGAGGCCAGCTGTGCGGTGAGTGGAGGGGCGGGCTGACGTAGGGCGCTGGAGAGCAGGAGTGTGGGCCCAAACGTTTTGGCGTGGGGGGCCTTTGAAGTTCGCCAGAGGGTCGGAGGGCCCTGCCATACTCCTGCACTGAATGACAGGCGGTTCCCCTAGCAGCCCGGGTGGCAGCGGGGAGGCAGGGTGAGTCTGGCGCTGGGGCTTGGGGGTCCCCAATTCCCGGCGTATTTGCACCAGGCCCCTTGGGATGGGCCCCTCGGGGGCCGACCTAGGGTTAGGGTTAGCCCCCAGGAGGTTGGCAGGCCGGATCCGCTGGCTGTGCAGTGAGTGGAGGGGCGGTCCGAAGTGAGGGTGCTCGCGAGCGGGAGCTTGGGCCCAAGCGTTTTGGCGTGGGGGGCCTTCGAAGGTCGCCGGGGGTTCGGAGGGCCCCGCCCGTTCTCCCGCCCTGAATGACCAGCCGCGTCCCTAGCAGCCCGCATGGCGGCGGGGTGACACAGTGAGTACAGCACTGGGGCTCGGGGTCCCCAATTACTGGCGTTGCGGCACCAGGCCCCTTGGGAGAAGCCCCTCGGAGGCCAACCTAGGGTAAGGGTTAGCTCCCAGGATTCCGGGAGGCCCTATCCGCCGGCTGTGCGGCGAGTGGAAGGGTGTGCTGAGGTGAGGGGGAGGGCGAGCGGGAACATGGGCCCAAGCGTTTTGGCGTGGGGGGCCTTCGAATGTCGCTGGTATCTCAGAGGGCCCAGCCTGTTCTCCGGCCCTGAATGACGGGGGGCGCCCCTAGCGGCCCGGGGGGCGTCGGGGCTGCAGGGTAAGTCCAGCGCTGGGGCTCGGGGGTCCCCAATTCCCGGCGTTGCGGTGCCAGGCCCCTTGGGGGAGCCCCTCGGGGGCTGACGTAGGGTTAGGGTTAGCCCCCAGGAGGCCGGCAGGCCCGATCCGCCATGCGGCGAACGGAGGGCGGGGCCGAGGTGAGGGCGCTGGGGAGCGGGAGCATGGGCCCAAGCATTTTGATGTGGGGGCCTTCCAAGGTCGCCGGGATCCCGGAGGGCCCTGCCCGTTGTCCCGCTCTGAATGATGGCGGCGGCCCTGGCGGCTCGGAAGGCGGCAGGGCGGCAGGGTGAGTCTGGCGCTGGGGCTCAGTGGTCCACAATCCCCGGTGTTGTGGCGCCAGGCCCCTTGGGAGTGGCCCTCGGGGGCCGAACTAGGGTTAGGGTTAGCATCAGGAGGCCCGCAGTCCTGATCCGTTTGCTGTGCGGTGAGAGGAGGTGAGGACCGAGGTGAGGTCGCTGGCGAGCGGAAGCATGGGCCCAAGCGTTTTGGCTCGTGTGGCCTTCGAATGTCGCTTGGGGCTCAGAGGGCCCAGCCCGTTCTCCGGCCCTGAATGACCGGCGGCGCACCTAGAGGCCCGAAAGGTGACCGTGCAGCAGGTGAGTCAGGCGCTGGGGCTCGGGGGTCCCCAATCACCGGTGTTGCAGCGCCAGGCACCTTGGAAGGGGCCCCTCGGGGGCTGACCTAGGGTTAGGGTTAGCCCCAGGAGGCCGGCATGACCGATCCTCCAGGTGTGCAGCAAGCGGAGGCGGGGGCGGAGGTGAGGGCGCTGGCGAGCGGGAGCGTGGCTCCAAGCGTTTTGGCGCGGGGGGCCTTCGAAGGTCACCAGGGGCTCAGAGGGCCCTGCGCATTCTCCCACCCTGAATGATGGCGGCGCCCATAGAGGCCCAGATAGATCGGGGTGGCAGGGTGAGTCCGGCGCTGAGTCTCGGGGGTCCCCAATTTCAGGCGTTTCGGCACCAGACCCTTTGGGAGGGGCCCCTCGGGGTCTAACCTATGGTTAGGGTTAGCCCCCAGCAGGTCGGCAGGCCCAATCCACAGGCTGTGCAGAGAGCAGACGGGTGGACCGAGGTGAGGGCGGTGGCGTGCGGGAGCGTGGACCCAAGCGTTTTGACGTGGGGGGCCTTCGAAGGACGCCGTGGGCTTGGAGGGCCCTGCCCGTTCTCCCGCCCTGAATGACCGGCGGCGCCCCCAGCGGACCGGGGTGGCGGCGGGGCGGCAGTTTGAGTCTGGCACTGGGGCTTGGGGGTCCCCAATCCCCGGCGTTGTGCTGCCAGGCCCCTTGGGTAGGGCCCCTCGGGGGCCGACCTAGGGTTAGGGTTAGCCCCCAGGAGGCCGGCAGGAACGGTACGCCGTCTGTGCGGCGAACGGAGGGGCGGGCCGAGGTGAGGGCGCTGGCAAGTGGGAGCATGGGCCCAAGCATTTTGGGACTGGGGCCTTCGAAGTTTGCCAGGGGCTCGGTGGGCCCTGCCCGTTCTCCCACCCTGAATGACCAGCTGCGCCCGTGTCAGCCCAGGTGGTGGTGGGACGGCAGGGTGAGTCTGGCTCTGGGGCACGGGGGTCTCCAATCCCCGGTGTTCGAAGCCAGGCCCCTTGGGAGTGGCCCCTCGGGGGCAGACCTAGGGTTAGGGTTAAGCCCCAGAAGGCTGGCAGGACCAATCTGACAGCTGTGCGGTGAGTGGAGGGGCGGGCCTAGGTGAGGGCGCTGGGGAGCGGGAGCGTGGGAGCAAGCATTTGGCATGGGGGGCCTTCGAAGGTCACCGGGAAGTAAGATGGCCTTGCTGTTCTCCCGCCTGAATATCCGGTGGCCCCCTAGCGGCCGGGATGGCGATGGGGTGGCAGGGTGAGTCCGATGCTTCAGCTCCAGGATCTCCATTCCCCAGCGTTGCGGTGTCAGGCCCCTTGGGAGGGGCCCCTTGGAGCCAACCTAGGGTTAGGGTTAGCCCCAGGATGCCGGCAGGCCTGATCTGCTGGCTGTGTGGCGACCAAAGAGGTGGGCCAAGGTGAGGGCGCTGGCGAGTGGGAACTAGGGTCCCAGCTTTTTGGCGCGGGGGACCCTGGAAGGTCGCTGTGGCTCAGAGGGCCCTGACCATTCTCCCTCCCTGAATGACCGGCGGCGCCCCTAGCGGCCCGTGTGTTGACGGTGCGGCAGGGTGAGTCCGGCACTGGGGCTAGAGGATCCCCAAACCCCCACGTTGCAGCACCAGGCCCCTAGGAGGGGCCCCTCCGGGCCGACCTAGGGTTAGGGTTAGCCCCCAGCAGGTCGGCAGGCCCAATCCACAGGCTGTGCAGAGAGCAGACGGGTGGACCGAGGTGAGGGCGGTGGCGTGCGGGAGC
The DNA here is from genome assembly GCF_024610735.1 of Ursus americanus. Lineage (NCBI taxonomy): Eukaryota > Metazoa > Chordata > Mammalia > Carnivora > Ursidae > Ursus > Ursus americanus. Next base: position 102,591,768 of record NC_142129.1, on the reverse strand, counting down.
GTGGACCCAAGCATTTTGACGTGGGGGGCCTTCAAAGGTCACCATGGGCTTGGAGGGCCCTGTCCGTTCTCCTGCCCTGAATGACCAGGGGCGCCCCAAGCAGACCGGGTGGTGGCGGGGCGGCAGTTTGAGTCTGGCGCTGGGGCTCAGAGGTCCTCAATCCCCAGGGTTGCAGCGCCAGGCCCCTTGGGAGGGGCCCCTTGCGGGCCGACCTAGGGTTAGGGTTAGCCCCCAGGAGGCCAGTAGGCCCGATCCGCTGGATGTGCGGTGAGCGGAGGGGCGGCCTGAAGGGAGCGCGCTGTCGAGCGGGAGCGTGGACCCATGCATTTCAGTGCGGGGGGCCTCTGAAGGCTGCAGGGGGCTCGGAGGGCCCTGCCCGTTCTCCCGCCCTGAATGACCAGCAGTGCCCTTCGCAGCCTGGTTGGCAGTGGGGCAGCAGGGTGAGTCCAGTGCTGGGGCTCGGGGGTCCCCAATCCCCGGCGTTGCGGCGTCAGGACCCTTGGGAGGGGCCCCTTGGGGATGACATAGGGTTAGGGTTAGGGTTAGCCCCCAGGAGGCCGGCAGGCCCAATCTGCCAGCTGTGCTGCGAGAGGAGGGGCGGGCCGAGGTGAGGGCGCTGATGAGCGGGAGTGTGGGCTCAAGCATTTTGACGCGGGGTGCCTTCCAATGTCGCTGGGGACTCGGAGGGCCTTGCCCATTCTCCTGCCCTGAATGAGCGGCGGGGCACCTAGCGGCCCGGGTGGTGGGGCGGCAGGGTGAGTATGGCGTTGGGGCTCGGTGGTCCCCAATCCCTGGCTTGGCGGCGCCAGGCCCCTTGGGAGGGGCCCATCGGGGCCTAGCTAGGGCTAGGGTTAGTACCCAGGAGGCCAGCAGGCCCGATCCGCTGGCTGTGGGGCGAGTAGAGGGGTGGGCCGAGGTGAGGGCGCTGGCGAGAGGGAGCGTGGGCTCCAGGGTTTTGGCGCGGGGGGCCTTTGAAGGTCATGGAGGGCTCAGAGGGCCCTGCGCATTCTCCCGCCCTGAATGACGGCGGCGCCCATAGAGGCCCAGGTAGATCAGGGCGGCAGGTTGAGTCTGGCGCTGAGTCTCGGGGGTCCCCAATTTCAGGTGTTTCAGCGCCAGGCCCTTTGGGAGGGGCCCCTCGGGGACCGACCTACGGTTAGGGATAGCCCCCAGGAGGCTGGCAGGCCCGATCCGCCATCTGTGCAGCGAGCGGAGGGGCGGTCCGAGGTGAGGGCACTGGCGATTGGGAACATGGGCCCCAGCGTTTTGGAGCGGGGGGCCTTCAAAGATCGCCGGGGTCTCGAGGGCCCTGCCTGTTCTCCCGCCCTGAATGACCGGAGGCGCCCCAGCGGCCCGGGAGGCAGCGGAGTGGCAGCGTTAGTCCGGCGCTGAGGCTCAGGGTCCCCAATTACTGGCGTTGCAGCGTTAGGTCCCTTGGGAGGCGCCCCTCAGGGGCCGACCTGGTGTTAGGCTTAGCCCCTAGGAGGCCATCAGGCACGACCCGCCGGCTGTGTGGCAAGCAGAGTCGCGGTCCGAGGTTAGGGCGCTGGCGAGCGGAAGCGTGGGACCCAGCATTTTGGCGCGGGGGGCCTTCGAAGGTCTCCGGGGGCTCGTAGGGACCTGCCCATTCTCCCACCCTGAATGACCGGCGGCGCCCCTAGCGGCCCGGGTGCCGGCGGTGCGGCAGGGTGAGTCCGGTGCTGGGGCTCGGGGGTCCCCAATCCCTGGCATTGCGGCGCCAGGCCCCTTCGAAGGGGCCTCACGGGGGCCGACGTAGGGTTAAGGTTAGCTCCCAGGAGGCCGGTAGGCCCGATGCGCAGTCTGTGTGGCGAGCGGAGGGGCGGGCAGAGGTGAGGGTGCTGGCGAGCGGGAGTGTGGGCCCCAGTGTTTTGGCGCGGGTTCCTTTGAAGGTCACCGGGGGTTCCGAGGGCCCTGACCGTTCTCCCGCCCTGAATGACCGGCGGCGCCCCTAGCGGCCCGGATGTCAAAGGTGCGGCAGGGTGAGACCGGCGCTGGGGCTCGGGGTCCCTAATCCCCAGCGTTGAGGCGCCAGGCCCCTTGGGAGGGGCCCCTCGGGGCAGACCTAGATTTAGGGTTAGCCCCCAGTATGCTGGCAGGCCCTGTCCACTGGGTGTGTGGCGAGCGGTGAGGCGGGCCGAGGTGAGGGCGCTGGCGAGCGGGAACGTGGGGCCCAGCGTTTTGGCCCAGGGGGCCTTGGAAGGTCGCTGTGGTTCGGAGGGCCCTGACCATTCTCCAGCCCTGAATGACCAGCGGTGCCCCTAGCGGCCGGTTTGGCAGTGGGGCGGCAGGTTGAGTTCCGTGCTTGGGCTGGGGGGTCTCCAATCCCGGACGTTGTGGCGCCAGGCCCTTTGGGAGGGGCCCCTCTTGGGCCGACCTAGGGTTATTGTTAGCCCCCAGGAGGTGGGCAGGCCCCATTCGCTGGCTGTGAGGTAAGCAGTGTAGGGGGCCGAGGTGAGTGCGCGGGGTAGGGGGATTGTGGGCCCAAGTGTTGTGGCCCGGGGGGGCCTTCGAAGGTCGCTGTGGGCTCAGTGGGGCCTTCATCTTCTCCTTCCCTGAATGCTCTACAGCGCCCAGAGGAGCCCGGGTTGCGTCGTGGAGGCAGCCTGAGTCAGGTGCTGGGGCTCGGTGGTCCCCAATCCTAGGCTCTGTGGCGCTAAGGCCCCTTGGGAGTGGGCCCCTTGGCAGCTGACCTAGGGTTAGGGTTAGCCCCCAGAAGGCCGGCAGGTCCGATATGCCAGCTGACGGCCGAGCGGGGTTGTGGGCCAAGGTGAGGGCATGGGGCAGGGGGAGCGTGGGCCCAAGCGTAGTGGCCTAGGGGGCCGTCGAGGGTGGCAGTGGTCTCGGGACCTCTGCCGGTTCTCCCGCCCTGAATGCTTGGTGTCGCCTCTAGGGATTCGGGTGGCCTTCTGGTAGTAGGCTGAGTGCTGCTGGGGCTCGGGGTTCCCCAGTCCTATGCAGTGCTGCACCAGGCCCCTAGTAAAGGGCCCCTCAGCCCCCGACCGAAGTTTAGGGTTAGGCCCCAGGATCGCAACAAGCCCGATCTTCCACCTGGGTGGTGAGCAAGGCAGCTTGCCAAGGTGAAGGTGTCAGGGAGGGGGAGCGTGGGCCCAAGCGTTGTGGCACGGGGGGCCATCGAATTTTGCCGGGGGCTCGGGGGTACCTGCCCATTCTCCCGCCCTGAATGCTGGGCAGCACTCCGAGGGCCCCAGGGGGGCTGCACAGTGGCAGGCTGAGTCCAGCGCTTGGGCTCAGGGGTCCCCAATCCCTTGGCGGCCAATCTAGGGTTAGGGTTAGGCCCCAGGAGCCCGGCAGGCCTGATCCGCTGGCCGTGCGGCGATTGGAGCAGTGGGCGGAGGTTATGACGCGGGGTAGTGGTAGCTTGGTCCCAAGTGTTGTGACGCTGGGGGCCGTCGAAGTCGCTGGGGGCTCGGGGGCCCTGCCGGTTCTCCTGAATGTTCGTCTGAAGGCTGAGTCTTGCATGCTCAGCGGCGCCCCGAAGGGACCGGTTGGCTGCAGGTGGGCAGGCTGAGTCCAGCGCTGGGGTCAGAGGTCCCCTATCCCTGGGGCTGTGGCTCCAGGCCCCTGGGGAGGGACCCCTAGTCGACTGACCTAGGGTTAGGGTTAGGCCCCAGGAGCCTGACAGGCCCGATCCGCCGGCTGTGCGGGGAGCAGAGCGGCGGGCTGAAGTGAGTACGTGGGGGAGGGGGAGCGTGGCCCCCAGTGTTGGGGCACAGGGGGCCTTCAAATGTCCCTGGTTTTTTTTCTCCTTCTGTAAAGCTCTGGATTTGGACTGCTCACACTTGCTTTCAGATTTTATCATCTACATTGAGAAGGGTTGCCCTGGAATTCCTTTCCCTATCACGGGTTGCTGGGATGGCATCAAGATCCTCCTGATCCACTGAGAGCAGTGTGGTATATTCCCTTCGTGTGTTCTCTGTATGAGTATGGACAAAATTGTCATTCAGAAACGGTCCAATTTTCTGAACTTAGAAGCTATTTAAGGAAGCCAGTTTCATTGAAAAATCAAAATTAACTAATATGGAAAACCTAGAATTTTCATCTGAAACTGTGGACAAATTGGAGTGTGGAAATGAAAAGAAAAATTTAAAAAAGAAACAAATTTCTCTAAAAGTGAGGCAGCCAACTTGAAAGAAGGAATTCAGAAAATTGACACAAACATACCTGTAGAAAAACAGTTCAGATTTCCTATCGTGAGGAGCTTCACACTTGTTAACCAAACTGCAAGGGCTGGGCTTACAGAGTGACAGTTGAAATGGAAGGGATGGTGTGCATCATCAGGTTGCCATGGCGATGGCTCATGCTAGAACTTTCAGAGCCCAAGGCAGCTCTGCACACTGTGCATTGATAGAGGAAAGTGGGTCGGGGTTGGGTAGATGGATGATGGGTATGAAGGAGGATACAGATCAGCACTAAGTGTGTATGTAAGTGATGAATGACCAAATTCTACTCCAGAAACCAATACTGTACTGTATGTTAACCAACTAAAAAAAAAAAAAGGATACCCCTGGCAGGGACACATAGGAGACTTAAAATTTCTTTTTACATCTGCTATTCTATAAAACTTTTATTAGTAAAACACTGTTTAAAAAAGCCTTTCCTGGGTTTCCTGGGTGGCTTAGTGGGTTAAGCATCTGCCTTCAGCTCAAGTCAGGCTCCTGGACTCCAGGGATCAAACCCAGCATCAAGCTCCCCACTCAGTGGGGAGTCTGCATCTCCCTCTGCCCCTCACCCCACTTGTGCACGCTGTCTTGTTCTCTTTTGCTCTCTCAAATAAATAAGATCCCCAGGATGTCCCTGTTTTCCTTCCAAGGAGCCCATTGAAGCCAAGAGGGACACTTACTAATGTCTCAGGGGAGGACTGCCTGAGCCACAAGCTAAGTACGCAAACATATCTCCCTCATTTTCCAATAAATTTCATTAATTTGGATTCCAAGTTTCCTTTCTGCAGGGGATAGAAAAACATTCTTGGAAACACTGGATTTCTCCTGTGTTTCAGATTATAAAGGTCCTTAGTGCATTGACCTCCCTCTCTCCTGCCCTCCATCCTGAATTTCCGTTGTGTAATGTGGATAGTTCTGTGTGGACAGCAGGTCCTCCCCACCACTGGATGGGGCCTCCCGTGGTGTGTGTGCAGGTCATGGGGCCAGGCTACTCTTGCAGTGGGTGTCCTGCATGGACTCATAAGATGAGGCAGGTCCCAGCTGGACAGGACCCTCTGGCTGCTGAGGTCAGTCTGTGCACTCTGAGTGTTTGGACCCCAAACCTCTCTGCTGGTTTCACCCCTTGTCCATCCACTCCCTAGAGCTGTCATGCAGGGGGCCACATAAATTGTAACCATCTGCCGGACCAGCAACATGCTCTGTGTGATCCCTTGCAAAATGAAAATTCAGAACCCCGTGGGCAGAAAGCTAGAGATAATAAGCAGTTCTAGGCAAGAAAGATAGAAATGATTTTCTTTAAAGTATTTTATGGCTTAGATAACATAATAGGATTAAAGAATCCATGAGTAACAGCATAAATTTACACATGACAAAGCCATCCTTTTGCTTCGAGGGGTAATGCAATCATGCCATTTTATCCAATTGATACCTAAACAGATCATTTTTCTGGCACAGTTTTGTAAAACTTTATGAAATATGTCATTAAATGGATACTTTTAAGAAGTTAATTTTTAGATAATATCATCAAGTAATCGCTGTCACTATGGCAAATGTCGGATAACAACTATTCTTAGTTTATGCCTTTGAGAGGATTTTTGTTGTTGGTGGTGGTGTGAATGTAAGTATATGTATTTAGAGGACCTTATAGGCTGTGATGGATCACAATGAATGGATTTCTGAAGTGATGTCAAAGTATAAATTATATTTATAACACACAGAGCTGATTCTTGTGAACCAAAGTTTCCACAAAGATTTATTTTTTTTTAATTTTTATTTCTTTTAGATTTTATTTATTTATTTGACAGAGAGAGAAAGAGCCAGTGAGACAGGGAACACAAGCAGGAGAGTGGGAGAGGAAGGAGCAGGCTCCCAGTGGAGGAGCCCCATGTGGGGCTCCATCCCAGGACTCCGGGATCACGCCCTGACGCTTAACAACTGAGCCACCCAGGTGCCCCTCCAAAAAGATTTAAATGGAAACAACTCAATTTCAGGAACCTCAATTTAACTTGAAGTGTACTTTGTCATTTTCATGTTTCCTCTGGTATTTGCCATAACCTGATGATGTGTCGATAGCCTCAAGTGGGCTCTGCATTTGCACATCATTCGTGTCCATCAAGAGTAGATGCTGGAAAACACCTGAAACCTCAATTTGGGGAAGTAGGGACGGTCATCTGGGAGACAAGGATTGGCGAGAAATCCGGTGTGCCCCTTATTTTCAGCAGGGAGAGCAGGTCTATGAAGGAAAAACACAGGCACTTGTTTTGAAAGAACTGTGGTGAGGGCTGGCCACTAACAGTTGTTACATTGTCTCTAGTTCAGGAGTCCACAGTTCGTGGTGATCGGAAACTGAAACAGGAGATGTGCAGATGCATTACTTCTGTGTCCTCGTTTCCACTCTAGTTGGAGTGGCTCTCTTAGCAAAACTTACTTCATTTTGAATCTTTTTAAAAATTTTTTATTGTGTTATGTTAGTCACCATACAGTACATCCTTAGTTTTGGATATAATGTTCCATGATTCATTGTTTGCGTATAATACCCAGTGCTCTATGCAATATGTGCCCTCCCACTCACTCAACATACATACACTCTCCTTACTCTTGTTCCCTCTTTCATCCCCCCTCCCTCTTAACTCATCCCTGTTTACCCTATACATTTAATGTACACTTGGTATTTCCTGAGTACCTGTTATCCTCCCTAGAATGTAAGTGCCCCAAGGCAGCGATTTCGTTCTTGCTCGTTGCTCTGTCCCAGAGCTTAGAACAATAACATAACACGTGCCGTGAAGGGTTGCTTAAGAAATGAGCAAACAGAGCTTAGTTAAGTGTTTGGCTTAACGCTACACCTCATTTTTAAGGCTTAATTTATAGTGGGGTTAACACTGTTTACCTCACAATGGATATGTGATGCAAAGAGATGGAAAAGCATTCTTTCAACTCTCTATTGTCATAGCCTGTGAAAATAAAGAGAAGCCTTGTCAAAGCGATCTCGGGGGAAGCTGGAAGGGACAATCACAGCACTCAGTGTCAGTTACAGGAAGGATTGTCAATTACAGACCCAACAGAAGAATCCTCAACAGGAAAGAATCATCAATTACAGGCCCCAGCAGGGAAAGATGTACATTGCATGTCCTATAAGAAATTGACTACCCCTGCAACCCAGACAATGAGAAACTGTCATCACCCCCAATTCTTGCTTTTCTGCAATGGACTTTCCTTCAAAACAACCTCTCCCAACTTCCTCCTTCTTTGCCATAAAATAAGTCCCTCTCCTTTGTTTGTTGAACTTGACTATGGTTTTACCATAGCTTGCAGGTCCTGAATTGTAATCTCTGTTAATCCCAAATAAATGCATTTTTGCTGGTAAAATATCTGATTGTTGTTTTTTTAAGTGGAACAATCCAAACTCAGGATGTCCCAAAGGGAACTGTCTTCATTTATTTAAAGAAAAAATAGTAGATGCCTCTCACTCCCCTGCTCTCATATAACTTTCATGCTAGTTAGAAAGACACCTATTCAACAATCACAGAGTTACAGAATTCAAAATTGTTATAGATGACATAAGAAATAACAGCAACAATAATAATAATCAACAACAATAATACTGAGTTTAGGCATCCACAAAGAATATTGCCATTAGGCTGGCAGAGTTCTTTTGTAGATATCTGCCCTGGGAAATGCTGGAATGTAGGGCGTGCAACAAACCTCTGCCTGCAAGAAGGAAGGAGAAAGCTTCTCTTTAGCCAAGATCAGGGACCTGACTCATTTTTCATGGTGGGTCAATTAGTGAGTGCATCCTAATATCCATGGGTACCTGCTGTCTTTAAAAGTAGAAAGAAGCTGGGGCTCCTGGGTGGCTCAGTTGGTTGAGTGTCTGCCTTCAGCTCAGGTCATGATCCCGGGGTCAGGTCATGATCCCAGGGTCGTGGGATTGAGCCCTGTGTTGGCCTCCCCGCTTGGAGGGTAGCCTGCTTCTCCCTTTCCCCGGCTTGTGCTCTCTCTCTCTCTCTCAAATAAATAAATGAAATCTTAAAAAAAAAAGAAAAAAGTGGTACAGCATAGTGACAAGGCCTCCAATCTCAGTCTTCCTGCCCATTAGATCACCTTTCTGGTCTCAGTGTTTGCATCTATAAAATGGGGATGATAGTAAGAGCATTTTCTTCTACATTGGTAGATGGTTGAATGAGATAATACATGTAAATGACATGATGCATTATGAGTGACTGAGATTATTCTGGAATTATTCTGGAAAATACATCCTAGAAAAGTGCGCTTAAAATGGACCCTAAAAATCATTATAGTCTACCTAATAGTTCGTGGATTACTGCAATGCCTAGCTTTATTTTCTTTCTTTAGCTGCCTATCATTTAACCATTTCAGTTTAAACACATACACCCTTCAATAAAAGGATTAGGAAAAAAAGGAGAATAAGCTATTATTTAATGTACCGTGTGTAATAACACCCCAGGCACTTCGGCCTCATTTTTGTTTTTCTGCTTCAGGATTTTTACTGTTCCCTTTGCCTGCAATGCTTTTCCCTGGGGCATGTGCATGGAAGGCAGCTATACACCACTGAGGCCTCCACTCAAGTGTCTGTTCCTCAGAGTGCCCTTTCTGGAGCCCCCGACACAGCCTCCACACTCAGCCCACCTTCACCTATAGTTGTCATTACTATATCAAGTGATTCTGTTCTTTGATGTTTCCCTGCTGTTGCCTGTCTTCCCTCCAAACTGTGAACTCCATGAAGGCAGGACAATGTCTATCTGGTTCACCACTCTGCCCCTGGTGCCTGGAACAGTCCTGGGAACAGGAAAGTTTTCTCAAATGTCTGTCAGGTGGAGGTGGAGCAATAATGTGGAGTACGCAAAAGGGCCAGGGGAGGAAGAAAAACAATAAAAATACTGAAAATAAGGGGCGGCTGGGTGGCTCTGTCATTGGGCATCTGTCTTCAGCTCAGGGTGTGATCCTGGAGTTCTGGGATCGAGCCCCATGTTGGGCTCTTCCGCTGGGAGCCTGCTTCTTCCTTTCCCACTCCCCCTGCTTGTGTTCCCTCTCTCGCTGGCTGTCTCTATCTCTGTCAAATGAATGGGTAAGATCTAAAAAAAAAAATACTGAAAATAGCCTGTTTTCTCCACTTAGTAACTTCACATATATTTGTATAGTACTAAAATAGCAGGCCATTTACAATTAAATATAATAATTTCTACCTCCAAATTCTCACAACCATTGACTTTTTAAAATGATTTTATTTATTTATTTATTTATTTATTTATTTATTTATTTGAGAGAGAGAGAGAGAGAACAGGCAGAGGAAGAGGAAGAAGCAGACTCCCCACTGAGCAAGGAGCCCAATGCAGGACTTGATCCTAGCACCCTGGGATCATGACCTGGGCCGAAGGCAAATGCTTAACTGACTGAGCCACCCAGGCGACCCACCCTTGAACTACTGATGCTCAGCTTATTGTACTTCATTTTCTGGTGACTTGTGAATGTCTTATTTCTCTAACTGGACTATAAATTTCTTCCATCAGGGGTGCAGGACATTCATTTAATTTTAATTTCACATAAACAATGAATAACAATTAGTAAAAGGACATTCCTAATATTGCATGGGATATCATATTTGTTGCTTATTCAGAGAAGCCAAACGAGGGCTCAAAGCCTGAGTCAGTCTGCCAAATTCCTGTCCCCTAGTGGAGAGAGATATACTCTGGGGCCTGAGCTCAAGGACTGAGTAAGGCAGAGAGAACAGGCAAGTCTCCATAACTGCACTTCTAATCCTGACCTGCCCTCCTGCTAGATGTCCAGGCCATTCGAACAGGCAGCGCCTCTTTCTCTTTGGACTGACTCTACCAAATTACTAGACTCCTAGAGGACTTGCATCAAGCTTTGCTCTGCAGATGTGAGACACATGGTGTTTTTAGTCTTTGTCATCCCATAGAAACTAACACACATCAATACAAATTCACATCCTTACTATAACAAACTGCACAGTCTGGATGAAGGCTAAGCATACCGCTGGCCCAGCAGTGAGTTCCAGGTTTGGGAAGTATTCGCCATGCAGAAGCATCATCTCATTTAGCCTTTGCAACAACCCTACAAGGCAGAATATCTGTTATCACACCCATTTTACAGAAAACGGACCTGAGGCTCACAGAGTTTAAGTCACATAGCTAGAAAGAAGCAGAGTGAGAACTTGACCCCAAGCATCTTGGCTCAAGCATCTATGCTTGTAACTACCTCATTCTACTTTTGCCTGGAGCAGTTCAGGGTACAGAGAGAGGAAAATAAACAGATTTTCCAAAACGAAAGTTAGAAGTATGTGGTAAGGAAAATGATGGGGTCGTAGCACTTTTCCAGACCCTAGAATGTACAGAGAAAAAAAAAACTGTGGCTTCAAGTCACATAATCCAAGCATGAAGCAATTGCTTGTGAATTCTGCTGTATCGCAAATGTCTCATTTAACCCCTTCAGATCTAGAGTTAAGTGTGTGCTTCAGTCCCCATTTCAGTGGAAGTGTCAATACTAGGGTCTTGAGGCAAAGACAAGTTATGTGCCACAGCCCCTAAGGAAATACTGAGCATCCAGCTAATGTAAATATCAGGGTAATTTTTTCAAGGATCCTTTACCCCACCCTGCCCTCTTCCTGGGCAAGAGTGCGCCCTTTCCACACAAATTCCAAAGCCTAGAGAATGAGACAAATGAACTTGTGTTTGTTTCCTGTAGATTGGGGGAAAGTGTTTGGTGGCAGATTCCAAATGGTTTACTTGTTGCCGGAGTTAGTTCCTGGTCTTAACACCAACTCTGAAAGGACATTATTGCAACAACAACAAAGCAGCAGCAGCAGCTTCATTTGCACAAAAAACTCCCTGGCCAGGGACACAAGTCTCTGGAATACAGTTGTGACTTGGTGTCAAACAAACTATGTAACTTTGGAAGCACTCAAAGTAGGTGTGCTCAGATGGGCAGAAGGTAAAAGCAGCCAGAGTTGATGGTTTTAAAATGTGAGCAGAACTAAATTTCACCTTGTCTCAGGACACAAGAGCATAAACATGATTCTGTTTGAGGGAAATAAAAAAGGCAACATCGGAACATTCATCAACAACGGAAGGCACAAATGGTGCAGGGGAAGACCTTTGTTTCTCTGCTCAAAATGTAGCTGAAAATATACATTTTGCAACTGTATTTTAAAATACGTAACATTTTTGGAAGCCAGTCCCTTGTCATCAATCTGACAGTCCACTTCTGCTGGAGCTTTAACATTTTCAAAACGTAATCTTCAAAGCCCAAACAAGAAAAAGAGTCTAAAGGACATGAAGAATCCCTGGGGGGGGGGGGGAATCCCTGTTTGATGACAACGCACACTGCCATGAATTGCCCCTGTCAGAGGGAGGAGGCGAGAGAGCAGATGGCTGTGTTAGCTGACTGGACAGGTGAACAACAGAGACAGCCATTCCATTTGCTCAGGTAACTGGAGTACTTCTTCCACTCAGGTTTCTCTGGATCCACCACGTGTCAGGACCCTTTCGGGTGAAAATCACAGCCACCCAACTCAACAAACAAGCTAAAGCAAGAAATGAATTCGATTGGCTTACATGACTGCATGACTGCACGTGAGTTCCACGTGACTGCAAAATGTAGCCCAGAAGTCCCAGGCTAGATGCTCAGTGTCACAAGACTTCCACTGTTTCCATCACTGTGGTCCTTTCAGATCTCTTTCCTTCCGTGTTGACTTCATCATCCCAACAGAGACCCAAAATGGCCTTCAACAACTCAGGCAAAAAAAAAAAAAGGGCTTTGGTATAATTCCCATTGGTCTAGCTCTGAGTCACATGCTCCAGGTGAACCAATCACTGTAGCCAGAGGGATGGCTGATGCTGATTGGTCACATCTGGGGCACGTGTTCACTGGTGGCGCTAGGAATGAGGTGTGTTACCTTATAAACCTGGAAGGATGGTGACTCCGCCCCCTCCCCTCCCCCCCCCCCCGGGTCACCTGCTATAACTGTATAACTGGTAGGAGGGGAATAGATCCTGGGCAGGCAAGAGCAGAATTCATTCTATCTTCACCATGGGATATCCTGAGCCTTCTTGCACATCTCCAGTGATTCTTCGAATGTTCACTTCTTGTTCAGAACTTCTCCCATATGTTTTCCTGTTACCCTTGGTGATTTCCTCAACACTCCTGAGGCCAGGGTTATAGGTTTAGGCTGAATCACCTCAAACATCTGACACGACCCCCCTTCCTTTATTGTCCAAGATGCCCCTATTATGCATTATTGTGCATAATCCCTGCTATGGTCTGAATGTTTGTGGCCCCTTAAATCCATATATTAAAATCCTAACTCCCAATGTGATGGCATTAGGGGGTGGGGTCTTGGAGGTGTTTAGGTTATGAAGGTGGAGCCCTCATAAATGGGATTACAAAAGAGATCCCACAGGGGCACCTGGATGGCTCAGCCTGTTGGGCGTCTGCCTTCAGCTCAGGTCATGATCCCAGAATCCTAGGATTGAGCCTCACACTGGGCTCCCTGCTTGGCTGGGAGTCTGCTTCTCTCTCTCTCTCTGCTCTGCTCATGTTCTCTCTCAGTCTCTCTCTCAAATAAATAAATAGAACCTTTAAAAAATTAAATTAAATTAAATTAAATTAAATTAAATTAAATTAAAAAAAGAGAGATCCCACAGAGTTCCCTTGTCCCTTCCACCATGACAAAGTAAGAAGGTACCAGTTATGAACAAGGAAGGCAGAGCTCACCAGAAAATGACCATGATGCCCTAACAGCACTCCTTCTGGGCTTAAGGGGTAACTTGCTTCAAGTGAACACAGTCCTTACTTGCTGACCTAAGGCTCTTGACCTGTAACAGAACTAATAGCCTTGCTTTGAGATTTGCAGGCCACTCACCTTAAGGAATGAAGAACCAGAACTTTCCCAGGCCACAGAGGTCAGCAAGTCTGTTTGAAGCCACCTCGGTTTTCTGATCAGCCTAGCAATTTTTTTTTTTTGACCAAAATGTTTTTCTTTCTTTCAGGTCACACAAATGACTTTACTGACCTCCCTTGGCATGCCCTCCTTTGTAGAAAGAACAGGGGACTCCTGCACATCATGGAACAAGAACCAGATCCCCTTGCACAACCCCGGAGCACTGAAGCAACATTTGTAGCTGGCATGGAGTCTGCACATGATGAAGAAATGTTGCAGGCCACTGCACCTCCTTTGCTGATGAATGACCCTAAACCCCTTTAAAAATGCCTGGGCCAGGCGGAAACCTCAGAGTTGGCTTTTGGATAGGAGCCCACCTTCTCCCAAGGTTGCCGGTCTCTTGAATAAAGCTCAAATTCCTTTCCAATCGAAACTCATCTCTTCCATGATGATCTTTCAGGTGACGTGCGGCCAAACTTGGGTTCACTAACAATGCTGACTTGATCTTGGACTTTTCAGCCTCTGGAACTGTGAGCGAGCATTTTTGTTATTTACAAACTATCTAGGCTATGGTATGGACTAAGGACTTGGGCAGGGAGTGGGTTTGGAATTAGAGCATATCACAGAAAACCAGAGAACCCCAAATGCCAGATAGCACTGATGGTCCATCTTATGAGCCTTCTGATGCCAGAAGGCTGGGGTCAACTTCCTCCCCACACAGCCATTCTCCCAGCTCTTGTATCGTGCTCCCATCTCAAGGCCTCCGCCATGTGTTTTTCAGGCACCAGGTGAAAATCAGAAATTCAGATGATTTTGTAATTTGAGCAGTTTAGCTTCTTTTGTCTCCAGTTCTCCATTCCAGGCTATGCTCTGGGCTTTGCCTTTCATAACCAAAAAGGCCGCTGAAGTATTTTCCTAAATCACAGTCATAAAACACTTCTTTCCTAAGTTAAAACTGGCGCCTCCCATATCTTGGCTATTGTACCACAATGCTGCAGTCAACATAGGGGTGTATGTATCTTTCCGAATTAGATATACACGCCCTTATGTTTATTGTGGCACTATTTACAGTAGCCAAGCTATGGAAGCAGTCCTATTGTCCATGAGTAGATGAATAAAGATGTGGTACTTATATACAACAGAAAATTACTCAGTCATAAAAAAGAATGAAATCTTGCCATTTGCAATGACATAGGTAGAACTAGAGGGTATAATGCTAAGTGCGATAAGCCAGTCAGAGAAAGACATACCATATGATTTCACTCCTATGTGGAACTTAAGAAACAAAACAAATGAACAAAGAAAAAAAAAGAGACAACCAAAAATCCAACTCTTTTTTTTTCAAAGATTTTTTATTTATTTATTTTAACAGAGAGAGAGAGACAGCCAGCGAGAGAGGGAACACAAGCAGGGGGAGTGGGAGAGAAAGAAGCAGGCTCCCAGCGGAAGAGCCTGATGCGGGGCTCGATCCCAGAACTCTGAGATCACGCCCTGAACCGAAGGCAGATGCTCAACGACTGAGCCACCCAGGCGCCCCCAAAAAAACAACTCTTAAGTACAGGTAAGAAACTGATGGTTGCCAGAGGGGAGGGAGGGCAGGGAACAAGTGAAATAGGTAATGGGGAGTAAGCTTATCATGACAAGCACTGAGAAATGTACAGAACTGTTGAATTGTAGGGCATCTGGCTGGCTCAGTTGGTTAAGTGTCTGACTCTTGGTCTCAGGTCAGGTCTTGATCTTGGGGTCATGAGTTTGGGCCCCACATTGGGCTCCATGCTGGGCATGAAGCCTACTTTAAAAAAATAAATAATTGTTGAATTGTTAAATTATACAATGAAACTAATGTAACACTGTATGTTAATTATATTGGAATTAAAAAATAAATATAATTTTTTAAAAAAACTGGTGCCTGTTAGTGCAAATCAAAACCACAATGATATATGACTTTAAAACTACTAGGATGGGGGTGTCTGGGTGACTCAATCAGTTGGGTGTTGGACCCTTGATTTCAAGTAGGGTCGTGATCTCAGCATTGTGGGATCAAGACCCATGTTGGGTGTAGAGATTACTTAGATAAATTAGACTTTAAAAAAAGAAATATATATAATGGAATATTTTTCAGCTACAAAAAGGAATGAAATTTTGAAGTATGTGATCGTATGAATGGACCTTGAAAACATTATGCTTAGTAAAATGAGCCAGACACAGAAGGACAAGTATTAGATGGTTCCATTTACATGAGGTACCCAGAATAGTTAAGTTCATAGGGACAGAAAGTGGAATAGTGACTGGGAGAGGGGAGAAGGGAGAGTTATTGTCTAATGGGTAGAGTGGTTTAGTGGAAGATGACGAATAAGTTTTGGATATAGATAACAGTAATGGTAATTATACAACATTATTAATGTATTTAATGCCACTGAATTGTACATTTATGAATGGTAAAAATGATAAATATTATGTTATGTACATTTAACCACAATATTAGTTGATTGATTAATTGGCAACACCCCAAAATTTGTCATTTTTGCTTTTGTTGAGGCTTCTGCAGAGAAAAACTATAAATAGAAATGTATTACCTGAAATGTAGGGACTTGGATATCACAGATAAACACTACAGTCTGTGATCATGCAAGTATTCAGAAACACATTCAGATGCTAGGGTTAAAGACATAAAAGATGAGCTAATGAGCAGCTGTTGGAATTTACTAGCGAGAGAGATCGCCAGCTCACCGTCTCTTCCAGTTTTTATTCTTTCTACTCCAGTATCAAGAAAATGATTAATTTGAAATCTTGCTTTTAGCAAATGTTTTTGAGCTGACCATAATTCATCGTCGTATATTTTTCCTTTTTTTATTATGAAGTATAATTGAAATACATCCAGTATAATTGATATACACGTGATGTTATATTAGTTTTAGGTGCACAACATATTGATTTGATAATTCTATATGTTACTGTGTTCACCATGACGAGTGCAGTCACCATTTGTCACCATACAGTGTTACTAAAATATTATTATTATTTATTTAAAGATTTTATTTATTTGTCGAAGAAGGAGAGGTAGAGAGAGCAGAAGCAGGGAGGGTGGCAGGCAGAGGGAGAAGCAGGCTCCCTGTGGAGCAAGGAGCCAGATGCGGGACTTGGTCCCAGGACACAGGGATCATGGCCTGAGCCGAAGGCAGATGCTTAAGTGACTGAGCCACCCAGGCGTCCCAAAATATTATTGGCTGTATTCCCTATGCTGTACTTTTCATCTCCATGACTTATTTATTTTATATTTGGAAGTTTGTACCTCTTAATCCCCTTCATCTATTTCACCCATGCCCAACCCACCTCCCTTTGGCAATCACCAGTTTGTTCTCTGCATTTGAGTCTGGTTTATTTCTTTTGTTTTTTTATATTCCACATATGAGTGAAATCACATAGCATTTGTCTTTCTCTAACTGACTTATTTCAATCAGCATAATACCCTTTAGATCCATCCATGTTGTTGCAAATGGCAGATTTCATTATTTTTTTTATGCCGGAGTAATATTCCAGTGTGTGTGTGTGTGTGTGTGTGTGTGTGTGTGTGTGTGTGTGTAACCCATCTTCATCTATTCACCTATTGATGGACACTTGAGTTGCTTCCATATCTTGGCTATTGTAAATAATTCTGCAATGAACATAGGGGGTGCGTATATCTTTTTGATTTAGTATTTTTGTTTTCTTTGGGAAAATACTCAGTAGTGACAGAGGAAGGAGGGCCTGGAGGATTATCAGAGTCCTGGGGTGGTGTGGAGGGGTTGCTCTAAGACGATATGGGCTCTGTCCCCTGCCACTGCATGGCCTAGGGACAGATGAGGAGTCCATGGAGCCTGGATTTTGGAGGGGAGGGAAGGAGCAGAGAAGGTGACCACTCAGAGCCAGTGCAGCCCCTGTCCACTGTCAGCCAGATCTTAGTCCAGGCTGCTCGGATGGCTGCTCAGATCAATAGTCAGACGTTGAGGGTCCCAGACTCCATTCATTAAATTATCAGAGCACCAGCCTAGACGGCCACTTTCCCAGTTAATTGACAGGAACTGCTCAGCCAGGGTTGGTCAGTTGAAGGGAAGATAATTCTTGGCAGAGCTGACATATGAGAGTTGTTTAGGAATGTCCTGGGTTCTGAGTCAACCTGTGAGCTGAGCAGACCACTCGCTGGTCACTGAGGGTGGTCAGCTGGTCACCAGGAAGGCTCCACATGAGGAGGCCGACAGTGCAAAGATGCTGGGGGAGGACGGCCACAGTTGGGCTTCCCCCGGCCCTTCCGAGGGGCTTCACTTTGGGAGCATCTGCATTGGATTTTGGGTCAGGGATTAAAATCTAGAGGCAAGAGGCTAGGTCAGGGTTTGAGGTCTTTTCTCAGCCCAGGAAACTCTTTCGGGCATCAACTGTCTCCTGCAGAAATCTTGGGGCAGGATATTTTGAGAAAGAGTGAGAAGAGCCCTTAGTTTGTGTACAGGGCATGACCTAGTGGTCCCAGGTGTTCAGGGACCTCTGTCCTCAGGGAACCAACTACATTCCTGTCCCAGATGCATCACATGTCAGTGTTGTGACTCTGGACAAGCCACTTAAAATCTCTAAATTTCAATGCTGTGAACTCTATGATGTGGGTTACAATCCACAGGGCTGACGTGGGGACTGCAGGAGATGAGAACAGATCTCCAGACTGGCAGCCAAGTACAAGCAGAACCAGGTAATCCTCGCTTTCTTCTTTCTTGTATTACAGGTCTGGGAGAGCCTCCAAGTTTCGTCTCGGTGACACCACACACCACCTCCTCTGTTCTGATCCAGTGGCAGGTAAGGGCTGGGAAGGGCGGGGTGTTTCCTGAACTGGTGTCGGGAGCTGGGACCTGCCCGCCAGGCCACGTGACAGCATCTGAGGGTCAGTGGCAGGTCAGAGGACACGACGTGGTTGGTGTGCCCACCTGGGGGGAGCACCACGGACCCCCGAGCCAAGCTGTGGGAAGGAGCCTGAGCTCGGCTCTCTGAGGAGGGGCTGGTGCAGAGCCTCCAGGGCTGAACGTTGCAGGCATTTGGGGAAGGGCGGCCCATCGAGACCTCCATGGTACACACAGAACTGGGTGTCGTAGAACAGGGCCAAGAAACCATAGCCTGGGGAGTGATCTCTTCTACAGTGATCATCTCCTATCAGACAGAATACCCACAGGGTTACATGTGTCCTCCCTATGTTCCAGGTGTTAATCCTCAGTGAAAGTCCGCTCAAGGCACCTCTATCCTAGATAATGAAGTAGTGTTGGTGGGCCATGGACAGCACTGGACACTCTGACCTCTCCTTGCCTTATTTCCAATTTGGGTACTTTTGCCAACAGCAACATGCATTGAAGACAAAAGTCACAGAGGGGAGAACTGGCAAGGAAGGATGCCCTGTCCCAGCAAGGGTGCTCACCGGGTCTGTGGAGAGGGCTCAGCCAGGCTGGGGGGTTGGGTTCAGAAGCCCAGCTGGAGCTGGGCCAGAGAGGCACAACACAGCAACAGGCAGGGCCAAGGGCAGCGATGAGAACGTCGTGGGAACTCTGGTCAACAAGGGAAGCTCCTGAAGCCAGAATGGGGCAGCCTTCCTGGGGAGGGGGAGGGCAGTGCCTAGAGCAGAGGGTCGTGGGGTAAGGAGATGGGAGCAGGAGCCCTGGTCTGTGTTCATGGCCACAGTGAGGTGAGGTCTGCCTAGAAGTGGCCACACTGGGCTAGTGGTCCATGGAGGGGTCTGTGCAGCTGATCTTCTTCCTCCAGGTTGATAAGATTGTCCAGGAGAGTGCCAGCATCACATCCAGACCAGGCAGGAGAGAGGGGATGGTTTGAGGTCAGGAGATGTAGGGGCCCTGGTGATGATGGAATCCAAAGCAAACTGTGGTCTAGACATGGCCTTGGAGAGGCAGATGCCACGCCTAGTTGGGGGCAGAGCCTGGCAAGAGGGGAGGACTGGAAGGGACTCCGTTAGAGAGGGAGGTGCTGAAGGGCATGTGTGGGCATGCCAGGAAACTCAGAGGAGGCTCTAGGGGACCCTGTCCTAAATGGACTGCCTTCATGGGACTTGTAGGCCAGGACAGAACATGCTGGAGACCCCTCCAGGCTAGAGCTGCTGCCCAGCAAGGAGCAAGGGGGAGAAGAGCCAGGTCACGGGCACTCCCCGGCCATCCTGGTGCTGCTAATAGAGCAGGGGTGCTGGGTGGGAAGTCAGGACAGGAAGTCCACGGTTGGGGTGTGTACACTAGCCATGAGGGGGCTTCCTGAACTCTCAAGTGGTGGCCCCTAACCGCTGAAGGTTCCTGCTGCCTCTCCTTATGTGGCAGCTCAGTGGCATCAGTAGGTATTAGCTCCACTCGTGTGCAGTTTGACCATGAGTGAGGAGCATGTTTAGAGGTTCCAAGAGGGTTAAATGGACAGACTTGACACGGTCCCTCCAGGAGGGACGAGAGTGGGGCTTTCATAGCCTGGGCTCTGTGAGGCATGCAGAATGTGCAGGAATTGACGGAGTGGCTGTGGACCCTTCCTTCACTCCACTGCCAAGTGACACGTCTCAAGAAGTGAAGGAACCCTTAAAGGTGACAGTTCCAAATGTCTTCCAATGAACATGGAAGTTTGCTGCCTGGTGTTCAGTAGTTTCCAGCCTCACCAGTGTGGGGACAGGATGGGAACTGGCTCCCACCCCTGTCTCTGGGTAGCCGTATCCCCTGAGCTTGTCTCAGGGCCCCCACCGGCTCTAGGTCTGTGGACCCCAGTTTGCCAGTGGATGACATGTCCCTGTTAGGCGTCTCTGCCTCCCCATTCTTCCTCTGTAAAAATAGGAGGTTAAAGGTGAACTTCAAGATCTCTGATGTAAGGCCCATTAGCTCTCACAACCCCAACTTCCTGTAGGGCCTTTCGTGGGAGGTGGGAGACATTCAAAACGGAGATTCAAGGTCCCAAGAGCTTCTGTTTCCCACCCTCCACTAACTTAATCAACCCAAAGATTGGTCTTCTCTACTGTGCTAAATTCTACCAGAAATTTAGCATTTCCTTTGTAGATGTGGCATTTGGCTTGCCAGTAACTAAGTAAGCTCTTTTTCTATAAAGACATCTCAGAGCCTTGGAACAGACCATCACCTCTACAAAGTGGCTTTTGCCCCGTGCCGTCCTGGCCCCCGAGCACATGGGGCTCGGAGCCCCGTGGTTGCCGTCGGACAGCTCTGCGACTGGCGGACGGCTGTACCAAAGGAACTTGGCATGCGGGTCCATCAGCTGTCCCCGTTCAGAGCCCAGTAGAACAAACTAATCGCAAGAAGCCCAGAGCAGGAGGTGGTCAATAGGATATATTGTAGAAATAAATACCTGTCAACTGCCGGGCAACTGAAGTATAAAAAAATATGTGTAATTTACTAAATCAGAGCAAACAAAACGAAGAGACTGTTTTTAAATATAGATTTGCATTCCAAATGAAATGCTTCACCTGTAAACCCCCTTCTTTCCAGTAATTTGTTTAAAAATGCGAACGCCACCTGTAATTTCAAGGCTGCTGACCCACTTAAATGTCTCCTCCATTAGAAAATGTCAAGTTTGATTTTTCCTAGTAGGATAGTCAATCCCTGCCTTTCATGGGGCCCAGCATTATTTGAAATCTAAGGATTTGAGTGTGTTTTCTAGACAGTGGCGGTATTGTGGTCACACTGAGTATAACTCATAACAGACACCAGTGTTTCTCAATTGGTCACAACATTTAATCTGGCTGTTCTGAAACTTGCAGTGGCTCATACAGTCTGTCACTCAAGTGTAGTTCCCTTTGTGTGGCTATAGACTCTCCTAAGTGGATTTTGAGGCCATTTTTAAGCAGCAGCAGCAGCAGCAGCAACAACAACAATAACAACAACAACAACAACAAAACTCAAGAAAACAAAACAAAACAAAACAAAAAAACCCAAAAAACAAAACAAAACAAAACAAAATCTTAGCAATAGATCACATCACGCACATTGGCCTCAGCAGAGGGTGGACCCAGTGTTGTATTAGGCACCTTCCTAAGAGGAGCGCGACTGCCACCTGGATGGGGGGAGCAGCAGCGGGGCCTTTTCAGGATGTATTTGGGGTTTGTTTCTTCTCTCACGTGGGCTCCATCACCTGCAGAAGACCAGGCCCTGTGTAGGGTGCCGATCGACCAGAGGTGGACAAGACAGACGCCAGGCCTTAAAAAGCTCCTGTTTCCTGGGCTGAGCCCTAGGACACATCAATGGGAAGACAGTGGAAGAGGAGCAGGGAGGAGACCCTGAACGGGTTTGTTCACCTCCCTGAGCCTCGGATTTCTCACCTATACACGGCACCCACACCTCCAGAGCCACAGGGGACTGAATGGCAACGTGGCCGTGGGGCGCATATAAAGTGCCCTGCATGGTGTGCTCTCAGGGGACAGGTAAATGCAGGTGCTGCTTTCGCCCTGATGGGGCTGGTAATGGGCTGCTTTTTTCCGCCTCTCTTTCCCCACAGGGCCATCCAGGAGATCCTGCTCACCAGCTCAGAAGGCCTGTGCCCTGGAGCCTCCAGTGAGAGGAGCCATTTTGATAGCGACTCACAGCTGGCCATGGAGCTGTCTGCCAAAGAGCTGGAGGAGTGGGAGCTCCGGCTCCGGGGGGGGGGGGGGGGAGGAGGAGCTCCAGCAAGTCTTACAGCTGTCTCTCACGGAGAAATAGACCTTTCTGCTCACGGGCTGCACAAAGCAGGGCTTCTGGGCTGCACGCAGGTGCTGCATCACTCGTGCCCTGGGGCTGAAACAAATCAACAAATCATAAAATGGGCAGAAGATATGAACAGACACTTTTCCAATGAAGACATACAAATGGCTAACAGACACATGAAAAAATGTTCAAAATCATTAGCCATCAGGGAAATTCAAATCAAAACCACACTAAGATACCACCTTACGCCAGTTAGAATGGCAAAAATGGACAAGGCAAGAAACAACAATTGCTGGAGAGGATGTGGAGAAAGGGGATCCCTCCTACATTGTTGGTGGAAATGCAAGTTGGTACAGCCACTCTGGAAAACAGTGTGGAGGTCCCTTAAAAAGTGAAAAATTAAGCGACCCTATGATCCAGCAGTTGCACTACTGGGTGTTTACCCCAAAGATACAGATGTAGTGAAGAGAAGGGCCATATGCACCCCAATGTTCATAGCAGCGTTGTCCACAATAGCCAAAGCGTGGAAGGAACCAAGATGCCCCTCAAAAGATGACTGGATTAAGAAGTTATGGTCCATATATACACTGGAATATTACTCAGCTATCAAAAAGAACGATTTCTCAACATTTGCTGCAACATGGATGGCACTGGAGGAGATAATGCTAAGTGAAATAAGTCAAGCAGAGAAAGACAATTATCATATGGTTCCCCTCATCTATGGAACAGAAGAACTAGGAAGATCGGTAGGAGAAGAAAGGGATAAAGAAAGGGGGAAATCAGAAGGGGGAACGAAGCATGAGAGACTATGGACTCTGGGAAACAAACTGAGGGCTTCAGAGGGGAGGGGGGTGGGGGAATGGAATAGGCTGGTGATGGGTAGTAGGGAGGGCACGTATTGCATGGTGCCCTGGGTGTTATACGCAACCAAAGAATCATGGAACTTTACATCAAGAACCAGGGATGTACTGTATGGTGACTAACATGATATAATAAAAAAATATTCATATAAAAAAATAAGTGCTCTGTAAGTGTTCAAGTAGCTGCTGCCTCTAGAGAGGGGGCTTCGACGGCCACAGAGCAGGGAGGGTAGAGGTGTACTTCTCGTTCTTTACGCGGGAGGATGCATTACTGCTCCTCAGGAATGCCAGTTCCCTCCTGGCTCTGGTGAGGAGGCAGGACCAGAGACTGGCTCGGGGGGTTGCTGGGGAAGCAAGCCGGCAAACCAACATCCTGGCCTTGGCCTCCCTTCCCTGTGGATGCCCTTCTCTGCCTGTGGAGCCTGTTTCTGCCAGGATAGAAGGGACCAGATTCTGATGCAGATGACAAGATAACACCATGCCTTTATCGCCCCCACCCCCCAGCAGACCCACATGGAGACACACAAAGGCCCTCGGCTGTCTTCAGCCGAGATGCTCTCCCACATCTTCTCAGGGGCACACACCCATCCCTGGAGTAGAGGCATCATTTATTGGAGGGACTTAATTCAAAGAGGCTCTGAACAGGATAGAGGGTCAACCCAGGCCAGAGTGCTCTTGGTTTCAGACTCTAAGGGAGGGAGGCTGACTTCTGGGGGTGCAAGGACAGCTGCATGTTCTGGGCAATGGTGGGGCTCAGCTCTGTTCTCTGGAGGGCCAAGGTCAGTTTGGCTCTGCCTTGGCCGTGCCCTACACGCTGGAAACTCAGTCCTGCACCATCCGTCTTGTCCCGCGGGCCTCCTCAGACACCCCTTCCCTACCCCTGCTCCCACTGAACCCAAAAGGCATACTGAGTTGGCCCTTGCATGGCTGCCCGCTGTAAGATCCTGAGACGGTATATCAAATGTTTGGCAAGAGTCACTGAGTGGAATGACTGAGGCTGTTCTCCCCACCCCATACCCACTTGACTATCTGAGACTTGGCCTCTTGGTCACCTGCTCTGTGAGTCTCCTCTGCACCTGCCAGGGCACCCAGCACCGGGGACATGGTGGTATCAGCACACCTGCAGCCCCCCATCCTGCCTTCTGGGGAGCCCTCTACTGCATGTTCTCTGGCCTCCTGTTGGTCTGTCTGAAGTCCATGGTAGACCCTTACCCAGCTTTCCAGATCACACTGGATTGATGGCCTCTCAGTATCCCAACCACCACAACAAGAAAATGTTTATCAGCAAACCACCCACACATGGAAAGCTCCCCCACCGCCCCACCCCAGCCCAGGGCCCCCCAAGCCCCGGAGTCTGTGCAGCTCAGTGGCTCTGTGGTTCTGGGGGCGGTACCATGCAAACACAAGGCAGTCAACTGTGAAGAGAAACTGCAAATCTCAAAGGAGGAAGGTAACAGGTAGGTGCATCAAAAGAAAGGATTTAAATATCAAAGGATTGAGACAGGCTTTAGGAACCTGGAGAGGCCCTTGAATGTTTTTGTTTTTGTTTTTGTTTTTTTGAAAACAAGCCAGGTCTGCTGGAGCCTGAGCCTTGTAAGGACAAAGGGAGTCTGCAGTGTCCTGCTCACTGGCTTGCAATTTCCTCAGACTTGCCAACAAAATCAGCTTGCTGTGTTTGCTTCCATCTGCTAAATATCAGTGCTACTCCCAAACAGAACCCCAGTTGTGTTAAATGTAAGATTAAAATATGAGCCACAGAGACAACCACAGTTTCTCTGGGGGCCTATCCTGGCAACAGGCGCCTTGCGTGTGCAGAAGAGGAATCTCCGCGTAAGGCCGAGAAGCTGGAAGGGTCCCCCTGAACCTCTCTCTTGGTCCCCAGCTCACCCAAGGACTCACATTAGGACCCATGCTCCCAGGTTATAAAAGAGGAAGACGGAAACGTGGGGAATGAGTACCCAGCGCTGCTGGGTGAGCTGAGGGCTCAGGTTTGCAGCCTGGGATATGAGCCCCAGCATCTTGAAGCAAGAGCGACCGTCCTCTCCTAAAAGTTGGCCTGCCACTGGGCCTGGCAGGATCGGCACCCAAAAGCACAAGGGATCTTGGGGTCTGCTCCTGAGGTGGGAGACAATGGGTAAGAACCACCTGGAGCTTTCAGGGGATCTCAACTCAATCACTTCCCTGTGCTTCTGTCAAACGGCAAAACTGAGGAGTGGTTCGTGAATGAGAAAAATGGGGAAACCTCTCAAAACACAGTACAAACTGAGGGCTTCAGAGGGGAGGGGGGTGGGGGAATGGGGTAGGCCAGTCATGGGTAGTAAGGAGGGCACGTATTGCATGGTGCACTGGGTGTTATACGCAACTAATGAATCATGGAACTTTACATCAAAAACTAGGGATGTACGGTATGGTGACTAACGTAATATTATAAAAAACTATTCTTTTTTAAAAAAATATTTTATTTATTTATTCGACAGAGATAGAGACAGCCAACGAGAGAGGGAACACAAGCAGGGGGAGTGGGAGAGAAAGAAGCAGGCTCATAGCAGAGGAGCCTGATGTGGGGCTCAATCCCATAACGCCGGGATCACGCCCTGAGCCAAAGGCAGACGCTTAACCGCTGTGCCACCCAGGCGCTCCAATAAAAAACTATTCTTATAAAAAAAACACCCGGTTATCCTTTGACCTTATAAATCATTCAAGTTCTAGGATGCTAATGAATCGTAGGGGTTTGGAAGCCAATCAAAGGAACCTCTGTTCCACTTGTGAGCCCTTGAAGTAGATTCACAGCGAGAGGCTTCGGAGTGCTCCGAGCTGTCTGCTGCTCACGGAACCCCATTGCTCAGCAGCCACTGCCCTCTCTCCCCGGGGTGACCCTTTCCTGGCTCGGGATGAAGCGGGACCTCTCTGTGGGAGCCCATGTCTGAGGGTCCAAAGGCGGCAGCTATGGAAGATGCCTGTGTCTGCACGCCTGCCTGGGTCCCAGCTGGCTCACCGTCCTGCTGCATGGTCACCTCGTCCATCTCCGCACTGAAGTCACTGTCCCTGATGTCATTGGTGGCTTTCAGGCTCAGCTTGTAGGAAGTAAAGGGCCTCAGCCTGAAACACAGAAGAGCCACGAGGGCCTGAGCCCCTCGCCTTTGTCCTGCTCCCAGCTCTGGCCACAGGGAGTGGGCAGCCAGGAGGAAGAGGCACTCAGTGACCACGGAATCTGTCCTGCCCAGGGAGGGACCCTCAGGCAGCCGGCGCTGTCCTCACAGCCTGCCCCTAGGAACAGAGGGCTTTCTGGGTGGAGGGGAGTGGGGAACATCCAGGCAGGCCCAGGCTGGCGGTTTTACTCAGGGCCCCTCCTGTCATTAGAGCTTCTCCTGCAAAGCAAATCACCGCTCTCTGAGGGATGCGAGAATTTCTCAGGAGGAGCTGATTACCACAACCCTCCCAGGATTCAGAGCCAGAAAAGAGGGCCCGCCTAACCATTTCCTTGCTCGCCCAGAAGTGCCCCTTCGTGGTGGTCTGCCCTGACCAGGCCCACCTGGCTCCAAAGACCATCTCTGCCTGCCCCTCGTTTCTACACTTGTCTGGCCAGCAAGAGCACCACGCCCTGGACAGGCAGTGCCCGGGTTCACTGCACAGCAGTTCTGTCTGCTGGACTTCCTGTGATTCTCATTGCAAGGACGAGAAAATCGAGGCCCAGTCCCATTAAGGCCCTTGCCCCCTACCAGAGGACTAGCCAGAGCCTTGGCCGGGGCTGGAAGAGGATCTTGTGTTGGGGCAACCTCTCCACCGTACCTGAGACAGAGGTAATGCCAGTTGTCCGTGGGGGAAAATGTCCCCGCCTGCCTGCTGATGGGGATTTAAGGGGCACGAATACTCTGGGTGCGTGGCTCGTTGCCACCGCTCAGGCCTCCTTCCTTCCCTCCGTTGAGCAGGTCCGTGTTGATGGTCTCCTGTGCTGAGCTCTGTACCACACACACTCCAGACAGACTTCTAAGCAGAGGACGTTCCAGTCTTCCTTGGGTCACTGGCTGGCCTGCTCACTTTCCTTGCCATTACTTCTGAAGGAGCAGATGAGGAGACCCCCCCACCCCTGCCCCGCTGGCAACAGCTCTGTTTCAGGCGAGGCTCTGCCCCTGTGTCCATCTCCCAGACCAGGAGAGCAGGAGTGGCTCTGGACTCTGCCTGCTTCCTCAGCTACCAGTGGGCAAACCCTCACTGCCTCTATGCTGGGCCTCTGTCCTCCCTCCCAGGCCAACCTGTAAACTCGTGGGTTTCAAACCAAGCACCGTGGAACCCCCGGAGGCTCTGAGGGATCCTCTAGGAGACCAGAGGGTTCCCATGCCCCCCGAGTCAGACAACAGCAGCCCCACTTCCATCTGATTTGCAAATGGGGTCTGGGTAATCCTTTGCCTAGAGGAAGGTTCCTGTGTTTTCAAAGACTGATAACTATCTTTGGACACTGGATCAGAAGAATCTTCCTGTAACTGTTTTCATATGCCCTCCTGCCTAAGATGGAAGTACAGTGGTTCTCTGTCGGCTGGCACCTCAAGGGATGCTCTCGTGCCAGCTTGCCCTACTACGGCTGGTCCGCGACTGCAGGTCTGTCTCCTGACCTCTCTGTGCCCCCATTCCACAGCTGGAGAAGGCCTGCCAGGTGACCTTGCTTTGGCCCTGGCTGTCCTGGGGGTGCTTCCAAAGTTCCATCCTTAAGAATGCTCTTTGTTCCTGGTTTCTGGGGGAGCTATCCTTTATAAAGTTAAAACAAATTGTTTCCTATCTGTTTCTGGCTTCCTAGGAACTATTTTATCTAATTCTGGTGACAACCACATGGTTTTCTCCTTGGGTTCCTGCCTCAACCACCCGAGGCCCCATATTTGCATTAGCTTCTCCTTCTTAGATTAGACAGTGACCCAGGGCGGTTGTCAGGAACGTGCACTCTGAAGCCCAACAGGCTACACGCTAACCCCCACATAGCCTTGGGCATGTCAGTGAGCCAGAAGCATCTCACCTGGGCTGACAGAAGCACTGAGATCATGAGGCAGTCATGCAGCTTCCGTTCAGAAGCAGCACAGGAAAGAGACTCTAGTACCCAAGGCTCACTCACTGCATCCTGGCTGCTCTCCTTATCATCAGGACCCTCTGGCAGCAGCTCAAGTGGCTCCAGGAAGAGCCTGTGCCCTGCACACTGTCCTCTAGGTCCATCCATCCCCTCACCAACCCCACCATGATTTGTAAGTAACCGTTCCCCTCCTGGACGACTGTCTGCCTTCCCCCACAGGGACAGGACCAAGGTGGTCTCCATTACTGCTGTGCCCTGAGCACCAAGAACAAGGCCCTGCACCTAGGAGGCGCTTGGTGAGGAAGGGAGGAAGAGAGGAAGGAAGGGGAGGGAGGAAGGAAGGAATGGGGGTAGGACTCAGGAGGGGTGAATGAGAGGACGCTCGTCACCATCAATGTGGTGTCTGGCACATGTCAGCGTGCCAGAAACGACCCTCGTCCTTGTATTTAGTGCTCATGTTCACTTAGCATGTTACATTGAGGACATGTGTCAGACGTGTCATTGATCCCTCCATGTTTAGCACCTACTGTTCTCTAACGCTTTGTTTTGGAATCTGAGGCAGGGCCGCCTCCTCCATTCCCACCCCAGCACACACAGCAGGGGTGCAGTTCACACACTTCAGACAGCTGGAGGCGTCCGCCAGGGTCTGAGGTCAAGGGGAGGGTGTACGGAGAGCAGGGAGCAGAGTTCCCAGCTTTAGGCCTGTTTCCCGGGCTCGTGTCATTTACAGGACTGTTAGCTGTCTCGGGGGCCACAGGGCACACCCAGGGGCTGAGCTGCAGGAGCACCCTCTCCTTGGGGTAGGAAGCCCACTAGGTGCCCTAAAAATTGACCAAGAGGGACCCAGCAGCAGTGAAGGGAACTCCATGGGAGGTGACAACAGTCCCAGTGTCCCCTCTACTGGGCCCCAGCCCCTGCAAGCTCACCCAGCCCTTCCTCCTCATCCCTGCATAGCCAGTCCTTTAGACCCCTGGTCTACCTCCCAGTCCTGAACTGGCCTCCACCCGCCCCCGGGCTCTTGCCGTGCTCCCCCCTGAGGCAGAACAGGACTTCAGGGCTGGTGACCTGTGAAGAAAGGCACAAACCATCCTGGACCCTCTTCTTCAACCCCTCTCATTTCCCCCAGTTCTGTTCCCTGTTCACACGCCAGGCCCACATCAGGGTCGGCCCAACCAGAATCCAGAGTCTGGTCCTGGCATCCGAGCCTGGGCCAGTCCTCAAACTTCTCTGAGCCTCCCTTTATTCATCTGTGAGAATGGCGGTACCGGTACCCGGCCCTCCCAGGGCTGCCATGACAGTCACAGGACATGACCCCCTCATGGAATAGGCAATTCCTACATGTGACCTCCTATTTCTTGTCTTCTCAAAGTCCTCCTCTACCCCTGCCCACAGTGACCTCGTTGTCCCCAGATGCATCTGCCACGCACAGACTCCCTTGGCCTTTTCCCATTCAGCACCTTCTACCTGCCAGCTTTCTGCCATCCACACTTGAAACTGGCTGGATTTAGGTAAATGTTTGAGGTAACACCTTTTCCTAAACTCCAGCTGTCTGGGTAGGGAACAGGTCAGTGGCTCAGGACGCTCACTGTCCAAGCTCACAGGAAGCAAGCACAGTTAGAAACCAAGCTTGTGCTTGACCTGCTGTTCAACTCCACAGCCAAAGTACTCGGGTGAGGGTGGCACGGAGGCAGCTTCCTGTCCCTGTCCCTGCCATGGAGCTGGAGGCAGAGTCTCATACACAGAAGGAGCTCCCTACATTCATTTGCCCGGTTTGGTTATGAAAATAAAGCCTGAGTCCTGATCATTTTAGAGGCTACCTACCGCTGCCTTTATGCCTCATCTATTCAGAACTCGTGATTAGCATCACAAAGATCAAAGAATATTGAACCCATGCAGGATATCCCTGGCCATTTAAATTAACCTGACTTTTCACGTGGCTTTATTTTTTTAAATGGCATGGAAGAAGAAAAGAAAGAACCCCGTGGAGATGGGGCCAGCAGCCTGACTTGAACTGAATCCCTCTAGTTTCACACAGTAATCCCCTTCCGGCCCTCCTGGTTGGGTCCATCGCATCGCCCTGGGGACACGCAGAGGAACAGCAGGACCTGTTATCGGTGGATACACAGCTGTCAGCTGAGCTCACACTGCTGCTGTCTCATCCTAGTAACACCCAGAATGTCTGTGTGGCTCTGGGCCCACGGGCCTTCTCCTCCTCTATGGTACTGCATGTCTGCGGGATGCAGCCCCGATATGTCCCTCAACCCAGAACCTCCCTCCTGCTCCAGACCCACACCCTCTAAATGTGGGGACGGCCACTTGATGTAGATGGCAAAACTTTTTGCTTTGAACTTTGGTTTAAACTTTTATGTTTTCTGGTCATTGGCAGATTTCAAGCAATCGGCAAATGTAAAATGTAAAAAGAACGTCGAGAAAGAGGAGGATAAAGTTGCTCTGAGGATGTTGAACAGGAGGGAGGCCACACCACGGCCACGTGCAAAGCGCTGCTTTCCTAGAAACTCGGCCCACGGCGTGTGTCTGTTGACGAGTGGAAGAGACCCTGGAGGGGACGGACCACAGCGTCTCCCACACCAAATCAAACTGTCTGCCGGGAAACATGGACCCTTCCTTTCCAACGTGACGACCCCTGCTCACCATTGTCTGTTTGATCTCAGGAAGCTCCGGGACAGAAAAGGCCATTGGAGTTCCTTTTTCTCCTGTCTTTCACATGACTACCCAAAGGGGTGACTCCCTGTGATGCCCAGTGCTGACCACACCCACGTGTGCATCACGTGGCACCCCAGTCACATGCTTACACCTTGAACCCAGGAGAGGGAGCTCCTTTTCTCTCTAAACTTTGCTGTTGCCACATGTCAGAGGCAGAGACAGAGCCACATGCCAGCCCTCACTCCTCCCCCACAGCTTGGGGAGAGGGTGCCTGAGGATCAAGGCCGGTGCAGGAGTTCCCCCACCCCGGCTGCTCCTTTCCCTTGGCTGAGGTTCAGCAGCATGCAGAAGCTGAGCTGGGTAGCCTTGCAAAGGAGGAGGGTCAGGAGGTGCACTCGTGGGTGGTGCTGGGGCTGCAGGCGAATATGACCTTTGCGATCCTCAGCTCTCCTCTGTAGAATGGGGACGATGATCTCCCCCCACTGGGCTATCATGTGGGTTCAATGAGAAATGTGAGATTTCACAGCACAGTGCTCAGAATAGGGGGGGAATCAGTACATGGTGTTCTATCTGAAAGGTGAGAGGAACATTGGCCAGCCTGGGAATGGGGTATAGGCCTCCTCCATCGTCCCAATGAGAGGTGCTGGCCAGGGTCCTGGAACCCTCAGAGCAGTTGGGACACACTCCTTCGTGGCCCCCTCACAGCCTGACGTGAGCTTCAGGGAATGTGACCACAGTCAGGGCCAGGGGAGGAGGACAGGAAAGATGCGAGGCCAGCTCCCCAGACAGGTCTGCCCACCAGAAAGACCCAGGGGGCTTCTACAGGGTGGCGTGAGCCTGCACAGCCCAGGCCTGCTTGTGGAGACACGAGGCCTGAGGTCACTTCTGAGAACCCTCACCTAGATGGTTAGATAGCCCTGGTCTCCTATGAGCCATCATAAAGGAGAAT
The DNA here is from genome assembly GCF_024610735.1 of Ursus americanus. Classification (NCBI taxonomy): domain Eukaryota; kingdom Metazoa; phylum Chordata; class Mammalia; order Carnivora; family Ursidae; genus Ursus; species Ursus americanus. Next base: position 102,560,436 of record NC_142129.1, on the reverse strand, counting down.
GCCCTGGTCTCCAACCATAGCGCGGGGGTGGGGGGGTGGGGGGGTGCCCTCATCCCTCACTGCAGAGGGGGCTACCTTGGTCCCCCACTGTAGAGGGGGTGCCCTGCTCTCCCGCCATAGAGAGGGTGTGCCCTGGTCCCTCACTGCAGAGGGGGTGCTCTGGTCCCTCACTGTAGAAGGCGGTGGGAACATGAGGAGGGGCCCCAGTGAGGCTGTAGGTGCCAAGAACTTAGCTGTGGTGGTTGGCACCACTCCCCTCTGCCTTTGCCGGTGGTTCCCTCAGCAGCTGGATAAATGCTGGGTTCTCAAGGTGCAGTGGGGATGCCTCTCCAATTTCCCTCCTCAGCCATCACTAATGGATGACAGAACAAGTCTGCCTTGCTGACTAGGACAGAGAGCACAAAGAGAAGGTGCAACTCTCTCAGCCTGTGACACCCCTTCCCCCCACCTCCCCCTCCTCCACATCTGCCTCTCAGGGGATAGGGCACTAGAGTCCATACTTCCAGGCTCCCTGGCCCTATCATCTGTGCCTCATCCATCTCTGGGACCTGGGGTATGCACATGACATGCACAGGGCATGCCCAGAGAACAGACCCAGGGCAGAGGCCAGAGTGGCTCCAGGAGGTGGGAGTCCTGGTCCCTGGTACAGGGAGTGTGCACTAGGAGAAGAGAGCTCAGCTGTCCGGGTGCGTCTCTGGCCCACACATATTCCCTGCTCTGTTCCCTGGGGAGGGCGTGCCTGGCTCTGGGTACCTTTCAACAGCACAGGCTTTGGCCTTGTGGCGGATGGATGAGGAGTAGGTCTGCTGCTCTCCCTGGGGCAGCTCTCGCACCTGCACAGTGAAGTAGTGGATGGGGGGGCCCGTTGCTGCCCGGGACCCACTGGAGCCGGAGGCTGTGCACAGTCACTTCTGCCAGTGACACCAGGAGCTCTCGGGGGGGGGGGGGGCACTGGACGCTCTGCAACCAGAACAGAACAGACCAGGGACACGTGACCAGCTGCTTCTCCAGGAAGGCACCATGTGAGCTCAAGCATGAGGACACGGGCTGCCTATGAGGGCAGAGAACAGGGAGCTCATTCCCAGTTCCGCAGGCACCTGTGGCTCCCTCACAGCCGACTCTGGACCTGCCCCAGCCTGGACCTCATGGGAGACCCTGGCTTGCTTCCAAAGCGCTGTTCTCTCCTGCTAGAGACAGTCAGACAGACAGGAGGATGAGCCCACACATGCTCCGTGGCAACCACACGTCCCTACAATATCTCGAAGTTGACACCTGGGCTCTGCTGAGCACATCCAGGCCCCTGTGGACTCTCCCTGTGATCTCAGGCTCAGTGCATCTGTCATTCTGACTCCTTCTTCCTGGAAGCCAACCCGAGCCTGAAACACAGACGGTGTCCCACTCGGCTCCTCCGGGGCGTGTCACCGCCACTCTGTCCCCACAGTGCTGGCGACTGGGATTGCAGAGCGCAGGGAGCGGGGACCTGGCTCCCGAGCGTGGATCGTTCCCAGCATGCATCTCCCCGTCCCATCAATTGCAGCAGAGGAACCCCACAGAGGAAGGAATAATTGATTAATTGTTTATCATGAAGATGATTGATCCTGTTGAGAATGTGTGGTGGGTAATGAAGCAGTGATGATCGCCGACCCTGAGGTGATGGCGGGAGGAGCCCTTCCACCTGACTGTGGTCGGCACTCCTCTGGGAGCACACACTTGGGCTGTCAGGGTCCTCCTCCCTCAAAGCAAGAGCCCTGCATCCCCTCACCAGCCACAAGGACCACCCTCCTGGGCATACTGGCAATTGGTGAAGCTCTGCTGGGGGGGGGGGTCTGCAGGCCCTGGAAGACATCCCCTAAGCTCTATGGGCCCAAGGCAGGTGGTGTGGGTGGTTGGCACGTGGGCTGAGGTGTGGGCATGCATCCCCCAGCCCCAGCAGCAGCAGCCCCGCTGTGGACCAGGGTGCCTCCTGGAGGGCACTCCTGATAATGCTTCCATCTGGATTTAAGTCACGTCACACCTTTAGCAAACCTGGCTTTCCCTGTGCCTTAGAAAGTGCTGAATTTCCCTACGGGGCTGCATCAACTCTAAGGAAGATGGCAAGAGCCTTTGGGAGAGGCACTCAGGGCCCTGAGCATGCCCCGGACAAGGGGGAGCCTGAGGACCTGGGCCAAAGCTGCAGGAGGGGTTCTCCTGGCACCTGTCCCCAGTCTCGCCAACCCCACCCCTGTGCTGGCAGCTGCAGGTCAGACAGAGCTATGTGCCAAAAGCCAGGGGCCAACTATGCATGGCTGTCTCTCCACCCACCTCAAGCTTTGGTGTCTCCAGTGACTTCAAGGCTTCCTTCCTCCAGTTAGCAGTAGAGGTAATCTTTGTCAGAGGAGGGGCTGTGCATTTGTCTGCATCCTTGGGGGACTGAGGCTCGGCGGTTGAGGTCGGGGGACTCACAGCAGGCTACAGCCTTCCCCTGGAATGTGTGGAGCCCTGGAAGATCCGAAGCCACAGATGGGGGACACCAGCGTCCCCCCGTTGGCCATCGCAAGGGTCAGCCGTGTGCCTGGGCCGAGCAGCCCTGTCCTGAGCAGCTGGGTCTTCCAGCCGGGGCAGCCTCCGAACAGGTGCCAGAGCTCAGTGGGCCCTTCCACCTTGTGGGGCATCAGCTTCCCCAGCTGCTCAGCCTGCTTGTGAGGGAATTTGAGAGAGCAGTGAGCCGCAGTGCCTGGAAGGTGGCCAGAGTGTGGTACGGGCTCAGTGCATGCTAGGCTCCTTTGCCTTCTACCTTTTGTAGGTTTCAGATCGGCCCTTGGGATGGTTTTCCAAGCACTCTGGGCTCAATTCATGCCTCCCTAAGACTGTCTAGATCTTCTCCTAGAGTGATCCCGCAGGCCACGGGGTCACTGGCTCACATTCTGAGTGCAGCCATGGCACCAGCTCTGTCCCTGGAGTTCTGCGGACCATGCTGGCCCTCAGGCTTCCCAAGAGGCCACCAGGTGAGTGCAGGGAACAGAGAGGGGAAGGGCCTTGCCTAAGGTCACACAGCTCCAGAGCCTGATGCTTGGGGACTCCCAGAGCCCACCCATTTACTCTGTGCGCAAGCACCTTCCTGTCATCCTCTTCCCTGAGACCTCTGGGTCTGGTCCTGATCTCCCAACCTGGAGTTGGGGTGGCCCTGGAGAGGGAGTCTGCTGAGGCAGATTCCAGAGTGAGGCTGGAGGGCATGTCAGGTGCTCGCTGAGATGGGAACCCACAGCAGATTTCTGTAGGTGGAGGAGACTGAGTGTCTGTGGATGGTGTCCACGTCACGGCCTCACAGCTGTATCCCCGGCAAATGACTGAAACCGTCTGGGCCCCACTTCTGTAGAACTGGGGCTCACAGTGCTTTGTTCCCCAGGCCTTTGTGAGGATAAACCAAGACAATGTACAATAAGCATCTCACCAGTGCTTGGAACGGAAGCAGCATCCGTGGAGACAGATCTCCCTATGATGCTGGGTAGAAAACTTGTTTATTGAGCCCCTGCTGAGCTGGGCACCTGGTTTTGACCATCAGCGATCAAGTGCCTGGCTTCAGGGAGCTGCGGTCCAACAGGATGTCTCAGAGCCACCCTGGGCCAGTTACACAACCTCGCTGAGCTGCGTCTCCAGCTTTAAACCTGGGACATTCCTGTCTTTCTGGTAAATGTCAGGCTGTGCAGACATGCAACAGTGCAGGCCCTGACCCAGGAAGCCGTGGACCCAGCAAGTTCACGGCTCCCATTTAGGCCCAGCTCTCCTCCGCACAGCACCACAACAGTGGACTTGGGCCCCGGGCTCATATGTCTCTTCTCAGTGCTGATGACAGCGGCCACCAGCGGCAGCCCCTAGTGGTGTTTCATCTTGGCCAAAAGCCTGAAGATGTATGCCGACTCCAGGGCCAGCTTGGCTGCTGTGAACTGCCTCACCGTGGTCCCCATCTCCACTGTCGTGAACGTGCTGGGGCTGTTGCTGGCCAGGCGGTAGGGAATCTGGTACCCTGTGGACAGGGCAGGAGGACCACACATTGGTCACGTCACCCCCCTCGGACCCCGCATTCCCGCCACCCTGCCACCACCACTCTGCTTTCTTTCCCTGACATTCTTCCTCCTCTGCCAGCATCTGAGAGGGAGGGCACAGCCTTGGTGATGGATGGAGACTCTGAGTGCTGGGCCCCCATGACCCTCGTTCCCCTTCATCCTTCCTGCCACCAAGATGTGGACACAGTTTCATCTTCCCCAGGGCTGTTGCAGCTGAGAGAACATGGCAGGAACCAACCAGTGCTGGTGAGGGGCAAGCCCAGTGCTCCCTGCTTTTTCTCTTCCTCCTCACCCCTCCTGCCACCCCCCCATCCTCCCAGGGCCAAGAGCAGTGCCTCCTCCTAGAATGTTCCTTCAAGTGCGCCCTTCTCCCACGGTTACATGTCTTTCCCCTCAGTCATCCTCCCCATCTGTCCACAGATCCCAGCTTTGGGAATGGGAGCTGGTGCCAGCTCAGCACTGTCCCCTGCTGTCGGCCCCTCCTCTGCGCCCACCCCCAGGAAACCCCAGCGTGGCCCCCTTCCTGAGGGTTCCCCTGCAAATAATACCCCCCTGCCAAGGAAGCAGTGGGGTGCATGTTATCAGTTCTGGGGGGCTTCTGCAGCTCTGAATGGCTCCTGAAGTTCCTTGGTTTTCAAGGGATTGCAGTTGATGAGATGTTATGAATGACCAAGCCTCCCAACCAGGCTGCGCCAGACCGCCTCCACGCATGTGTGAAGAGGCAATGCCAACTGTCAGACCCAGCCCGGGACCCAGCTGTGCTCCTGCCCTGATTAAAACCAGAGCTGGTGGGGTGCAGTGGCATCCACAAACACAGAAGACAGCCAACCTGCTCATTGACAGATGATGTGGGCCTCAAAGTCGGGAAATCGTGGGGTCCAGAAAGAACTTGTGTTTACTCAATAGATGTGTGCCCCACGAACCCAGAAAGCTCTGGATCAGCAGAGGGGCTTCTTGGGTCCATGACAGCAAGGGCAGAGTGGTGACAACGGTTACTGTCCCCCTGGACTGTGCTCAGTCAGCCTCCAGGCCTCCCAGGTCCCTTTCTGCAGCCACCTATCGCAGTCAGTCCCTCCCAAATGTCCCCTGGGGGACACACTGCCCCTCCTGAGGACCATGGCTCCACAGTCGGACCCGCAGCAGCTTGCCTCCCCTGGGCCTCTCTGCTCTGCACTCTCCTCCCTTCTGTTCATCACCAACAGGCAGGAGCCTGTTCGGGTCCATCCTGCCAACTCCTGGTGGACCTGTAATCCCAGAACTGACCTAGGAAAAATTCCTCAGCCCCTCAAACTGCGAGAAGTGCCTTCCACTCTCTGTTCCGCTCACCACCTACTTGTTTACAGGCCACATGCCTTGATGAGACCCTGGACTCCCTGGAGACCTGGAAGGCATCTGTCTTGGCCTCCCCGCAAAGTCCTTGGAGTGGCAGGGTTTCAGGGCCCTGAAGTGGAATCATGCAATATTGGTCTTTCTCTCCGTGCTTTATCTCACAGAGCATAATGTTTTCAAGGTCCATGTTGGGGCATATTTCAAAATTGAATTCCTTTATAGACCTCCAGTTAATAAAAGTGTATCGATATTGTTTTGCTAATTATAACAAATGCACCACACCCACATAAGATGTTATTAGTGGAGGAATTGGGGTTGGGGGGCGTGGGTTATGGGAACTTTCTATATTATCTCTTCAACTCTTAGATTTGTCTAAACCTCCTGTTGTCAATAATGCCTATTAATTTTTTAAAATCCAAGAACACTCTTTCAGGGAGCGATCTGTGTCAGCCAATATTGGTTCGAACATCAGCTGAAGGTCTGTACGTTAGCTAAAGATGTTGTTTACTGGTAAAGGTGAGCCCATTCTAGAGTTAGAAATGCACCTTGACTGCTGGAGTTACAGCGATACTGATTGACTTGATCATTTGCCTTTGCATACAGAAGAGAAGAATGTGGCTTCACATTTTGATGTTTTCTCTTACATATGGGTCACTGAATAAAGTAGCATCATTCTTCTTGAATGAACCTAATGAGTCCATTCCCACAGTACCTTCAACTGGGTCATTGGTAGGGTGCCCCCTGTTGTTTGGCCAGAGGCAGAGTTTTCAGAATCACTGCTTGGGGTCAGGTGATACTCTTGACTTCAGGCAGGAGCCGCGAGCACCTGAGAAAGTTACGTACACCCCTCTGTGTCTCATTTGCCTGTTCTGAGATGTTGAAATGTGACTGTGGCCTACTTATTAGAATTATGTTATGAGGCTAAAAGTAAATAAACACAAGGAAAGCCTTAAGAAAAATAAAATAAATGACTGGTGTTTCATAATCACCCTAAGTGTTCAAGCACTGAGCGACTGCAAGAATAAGGTAGACACTTGGTGGTGGTGGAATCCAGAGAGGGGACGTGGATGGCTCCACACCAAGAGAGGATGGACACTCACTCTTAGCTTTACATGGGAAGGATGCTTTACTGCTCGTGGACAATACCTGTTACCATCTCCTGTAATCCTCAGGTCAGCCCTATTGAAGTGGGTGGGGGCAGAGCAGGGGCTGTAAGCCATATTCTAGTGGGAGGCACTGAAATGTAGAGAGATTAAGTGACATGCCAAGAGTTACCAGTCACTTTTGCCAACATTAGAGATAGGTTTCTTACAGGCTTTTTCTATTTATGCACTTCCCACCAAAGGGAACACTGTTCTCATTTGGGGCATAGGTAGTAATTCCTCCAAGTCGTGTGCCTGAATCATCAAAAGTGGCCTCGGTTTGGAGTTGACACAGGAGTTGGAATTCCCCAACGTTCCCAGAGGGACGTACCATGGGGGGTCCGCGGATGGATGGCACATCCAGCAGTCAGAAACCCAGGAGTGACATCAGGGATGTTCTGACCTATCAAGGGTAATAATTAGTAGAATGATTAGAATAAGAAAACGGGAGTAAAGGGGTCATTCTGGGTGAATGGCAACAAGGGTTTATGGGAAATGAGAAGAATTATTTTAACTGAGCAGATACAAAACAGAAAAAGAATTAAATGGGAGTCTTGGCCCAATATCTTGTGTGGAAACTGCCCACTAGCCATCACAATTTGCCTGTTCTGAAAATCTTGGGGCAACTGCCTGCTTCTGAAGACTGGCTATTTCCAGAGGATCTCTGAGAAGCCTCAGTTGGAGTAGCCCTGTAATTGTGTGAAATTCTGATTTTTTAAATTATTTTATTTATTTTAGTGGAGACATATGAAGCCAAGGGTGAACTCCCACTTTGTTACACTGCTTTTTTTAAAAACAGTACCTGAAGGGGTCCCTTCAGGGGATGTGTAAGGGCAGTTTTTCTCTGATGTCTCTTCCTGAGGTTGAAGATCATGAAGAGGTTTCTAGGAAGATTTCAGGAATGGAGGCCTGAAGCTGTTGGTGAAAAACTTGGGCACTATTACAAGAGCTCTTTGCAATATGCTGCCATGTCTGCACGTAGTAGGGTAGTGCAATCTAGTCTGGGTAGTGAAATTCCTAGAGATAAGGAACTTCCAGCTACTCATTTAGTGGGAGAGCCCGTGTGTTCCCAAGTGAATGGACTGGAGAGCCATCATCACTAATGTGTATTTGCACCCAGGGAGCTCACAGGTTTCTGAAAGTTTTGCTACTTTAAATGGAAGGATGAAAATGTTTTGCCCACTTGAAACAGTTTATGTCTTAAATAATGAACTGTGTTACAGCAAAATTGTAATTTCTTGTGAAACTCTATATTTCTTTTTGGCCAAGGTTGAGAGCAAGTAAAGAGAACCCTTTTTAGAGGCTTTTTTGTTCTCTGGACAAAGTCGGAGATCATTCACACGTTGTATAAGAACTGAATGACAAGGGAAACTTAGATTTCCTTTTTCAGTCTTGATTGAGCACACGGGAAAAGGAGAGGGGCCTTCAGTGAACTCCTGGGCCATGACTGTCCAGGTATGCCACTGTTCTGTCCAGGAGAGAACAAAAAGGATATACCCTTCTGGTCTCTTAGTGAAAAAACTTTGGATTCAGAATTTCTTTTGGAGGCCTCAACATAGCATCCAAAATGTGCTGCCCATTGGGCTTCCTCCTTTCCGATGATGCTTCTCAAATGAATGATTTTGCTCCAATCAGGTTGTCTAGAGTTGGCCCTGAAAAGCCAAATCATCATTGGTGAAGTCGTGGGGAACAAGAATTCGGATTGTGATGAATGTACACATAAGCATCAGACATTTTTTTCTGGAAAAGGAGAGGGGTTAGGTTTAGAGGATTCCCAAGAGAGCTGGTGAGAGTTGGTAGAAATAGAACATTTGTGCATCTCGTGCCTTGAGCCCCCAAAATGACAGGGCTGAAGAGAGAGATGATAGATTTGAAGATCCAAGAACATCAAGTGCCTGGAGGAGCCCAGATCCTGCAGGAGGAGGATCATAACAAGCAGGAAAGAGGAACTTGGCCAAAGCTACAAAAAGGACCTTATCAATAAGAGAGAGGAGAGGGGTGCCTGGGTGGCAAAGGTGGTTAAGCTTGTGACTCCTGGTTTCGGCTCAGGTCATGATCTCTGGGTCCTGGGGTCAAGTCCCATGTCAGGCTCTGCCCTCAGTGGGGATTCTGCTTTGGATCTCCCTCTCTCTTCCTCTGTCCCTCCCCCACTCGTGCCATCTCAGTCTCTCCCAAACTAAAGTAAATAAATCATTACCAAAAAAAAGGAGTATAAAAATGAAAGAGGAAATAAATTACATGCAGATGGTGGATCTATGGGTCCGAGTCTTCGCAACCTGCGAAGTCGTCTTCCTTACGGACGACAGTGAGCATCGTCATGGCCTGGTCTTGGGAAAGGAAAGGGGACAATCAGGGTGAAGTGAGGACTCAGGCCACTGCCCCTGGGATTATGTCCCCAACCCCAAAACTCAATGCTGCCCTCAGCTCCGCAGTCCCCCCACCTCACCACCCATGGGGCCGTGATCCCTTTACCTCACTGATGAGAAAGGCGTCCAGGGTCTCTGGGCCCTTCCCAGCCCTCAGATTTCATAACTGGGACCAGGAAGCAGTGCCTGTCAGCCCATTCTTTCAAGAAGCAGCCACAGTGGTGCCCATGACTTTCTGTCCCCATGATTTCCTACCTTCCTCTGCTCCCTCCTGCTACCCTCCCTCCTCTCTCCCTGCATCATTAATTTCTTATTTCCCTTCTCCTGTCACCTCCAACAACCAGACTGTTCTCTGCAATGGGAACAGTGGAGGAACGATCATGGGTTTACTGACACGCTCCCTAGTCAATCAGTTGATCAATGAGCCAATGCGGCTAACATGGAGGCGGCTGCCATGGGCCTGGGGTGATGCTGGGCCATGAGAGTGACCATCAACTGGGCAATCAAGTGACTGCCCTATGCCTGGGCTCATCTTGGGCACTTGAGACACACTTCCTATTGATGACAGCCCGTAAGTGTCCTAGCCCAGAGAGGAGATGAATGTGACAATAGAGGTAATGGTACTTGTCCGAATTCCCCTAGTCTGTCAGTGGGGTGACGGGCAATCTCCAGCTGGTGTGGCCACATAAACACCAGTACCTGCAGTGTTCACCAAAGTCCCTGAGACCTGGAAGGACTAGGGGAGGCCCCGAGCAGATGGATGGAAGGTCCGAGGGTGGGCCGTGACCACGATGTGGGGACCAGGCCCATCGCTGTCAGTGGGATCTGACAGGAGCAAAGACCCTGGCCCCACTTCCCAGAGCCTCTGTCCTGGGCCCAGTCAGCCCCAAGAGACCAGCTCAGAGGGACAGTGAGAGCCAGTGTGTGCTGCCAGCCCAGCAGCCATCACACAGGCCTCTAGAATTCCCGTCAGCCAAGGAGGGTCTCCAGGCAGCTGCATATGAGCCTCTCTCCCATGGAGCCAAGTGCAGGTCTTGCTCTGGTCCCAGTATAATGGATGTGGTGAGGAGAAGAGAGAAATGTACTCCAGGATGTACCTCTCACTTCACCTCTGCAGCAGAATGACTCGGGGAGTATTGCTCGCTATGAATAGGGTTAGAGCATATGGAGGCATTTGGTTCCCAGGAATGAGCTGAGGGCCACCGCTTGGCCTCCTGCGGTAATAGGGCTATAATGTGTGCCCTGTGACGAGATTTCTTTATCTCGTCTTTTCTTTTTTCTTTCTTTCTCTTTCTTTCTTTCTTTCTTTCTTTCTTTCTTTCTTTCTTTCTTTCCTTCCTTCCTTCCTTCCTTCCTTCCTTCCTTCCTTCCTTCCTTTATTTTTTTTGAATGTGGACAATGGCCATTGTGCAGTGGCAGTGGGATACACCTCCTGGAGAAATATGCAATCTCTCTCGCTCTTTCCATCTCTGCCTCTCCCTCTCTGCATCTCTGTTTCCGTGTCTGACTCTCCCTGTCTCCCACACAAAAACACAAACAATCATACAACATAAAGCCACAAAAGACACCCCAACCCCAAGCCTCACGCACACACACCCACACCACACACAGGGAATACAATGGCTTCCTAGGACTGTAGACACATGGACACACTTTTTCACCTGGGAAATCTCCTGTCCACCACACCCCCACAAACCAATCAGGGTGGCTCGCCAGACTGAGGATTGCAAGGATGCCCCACCTGCATTAACATCTAGAGTTTTGTCTCAGGAAGACGCTGATTCCAGAATACGTACTACATTCAATGGATGGTGCTGTCACCTGCAGGTACAGAAAAGAGGACACAGTGAGGCTCAGGTCATGCTACACAATGTCTGTCTGCGTGAGCTTTATTTCCCCCAATGACTTTAGGAACCCAGATGGAACACAGTGGTTGAGTCCAACGACCCCAAAGTAAGTGAACTGGATGCCTTAGGAAGTTGTTTTTCCTGGGGGACATGTCTGTCCAGTCCATTCAGGACCGTGACTACAAAATGCTTCATCCAAGCAGGAGAAAGTGTTACTGAGGGACAGGATCCTAACACAGCGTTTAGAACCAGGTTTGGTGTCACCAATGGTAAATGTCTTCCCGAATCAGCTAACGGTTGGCAAGAGACAACCACTCAATGCTCTCCCCATCGGGGAAATTACATATGTATAATCTCAAAAGTATATATAGCTTTTTACATAAAATCTGTATATAAAAATAATTTCATTTCCATATACAAGCAGTTGACATTAGGAAAATGATTTTTGTTTTAGTATTATGTTCAATTCGCCAACACAGAGTATACTATCTGAATTTCATCTGAATTTGATTGGAAAGAAACCCAGAAAGCAACATTTGTTCCTCGGGGATAGACAGGCGAGCTCACCTTGGCAAGAGGCAGGCCCTCCTCCTCTGTGATCCTCTGAAAAAGCCATGACCAGACAGCGCCATCATCAGTCACGTCTAGAAGGACACAGAGTACCTGTCAGTGTATTGGTGGTGCTGCTCAAGAAAGATGCGGGGAGGGGCTCCTGGGTGGCTCAATTGGTGAACCATCTGCCTTCATCTCAAGACAGGACCTCAGGGTCCTGGGATCAAGTCCCGGATGGGGCTTCCTGCTCAGCGAGGGTCTGCTTTTCTCTCTCCCTCTGCCCCTCTCACTTGTTTGTGCTCTCACTCGCTCTCTCTCAAATAAATAAAATCTTTTAAAAAAAAAGAATGCCTCAGGGAGTATTGCTCGCTATGAATGGGGTTAGAGCCTATGGAGGCATTTGGTTCCCAGGCATGGGCTGAATGCCACCACTGGGTCTCCCGCGGTAATAGGGCTATAATGTGAGCGCTGTGATGAGATTTCTTTATCTCATCTTTTCTTTTGTTTGTTTGTTTGTTTGTTTCTTTCTTTCTTTCTTTCTTTCTTTCTTTCTTTCTTTCTTTCTTTCTTTCAGAATGTGGACAATGGGAATTGTGCAGTGGCAGTGGGATACACCTCCTGGAGACATATGCAATCTCTCTCTCACTCTTTCCATCTCTCCCTCTCCCTCTCTGCATTTCTCTGTCTGTGTCTGTCTCTCCCTGTCTCCCACACAAAATCACACACTCACAATCACACCACATAGAGCCATAAAAGACACCCCAACCCCAAGCCTCATGCACACACACCCACACCACACACAGGGAATACAATGGCTTCCTAGGACTGTAGACACATGGGCACACTTTTTCACCTGGGAAATCTCTGGTGCCCCACACCCCCACAAACCAATCAGGGTGGCTCGCCAGACTGAGGATTGCAAGGATGCCCCACCTGCATTAACATCTAGAGTTTTATCTCAGGAAGACGCTGATTCCAGAATACATACTGCTCTCGCTGGTTGATGGTGTCACCTGCAGGTACAGAAAAGAGGACACTGTGAGGCTCAGGTCATGTTATACACTGTCTGTCTTCATGAGCTTTATTTCCCTCAATGACTTTAGGAACCCAGATGGAGCACAGTGGTTGAGTCCAACGACCCCAAAGTAAGTGAACTGGATGCCTTAGGAAGTTGTTTTTCCTGGGGGACATGTCTGTCCAGTCCATTCAGGACGGTGACTACAAAATGCTTCATCCAAGCAGGAGAAAGTGTTACTGAGGGACAGGATCCTAACACAGCATTTAGAACCAAGTTTGGTGTCACCAATGGTAAATGTCCTCTCAAATCAGCTAACGGTTGGCAGAGACAACCACTCAATGCTCTCTCAAAAAGGAAAATTGTATGAGATCTATAGGTATAATCTCAAATATACATTGTCTGATTTTCATCTGAATTTGATTTGAAAGAAACCAAGAAAGCAACATCTGTTCCTGGGACAAAGAACTTCTAGCTCACCATGGCGAGAGGTGTGCCTCCGGCGCTGTCTCCTTTGATGGGATCGATGTCTTCCTCCAAGGCATCTAGGACACAGAGTACCCGTCAGCACATTCCTCTTGTTGCTCAAGAATATTCATGGAATGTTGCTTGATATGGACATGAGGCTGGGGTGTATGGAGCCAGCTGGTTTCCAAGCATGGACTGAAGTGCCCCTGCTGGGCCACCCACTGCAGTAAGGCTCTAAAGTGCACAGTGTGATAACATGGCTTTGGAGAAGGGTGATATCATGCAGTATCTGTCTGACATATCTTCTGGAGAAACATGTTTCTCTCTCTCTCTCTATCTTTCTGTCTTCTCTCTTTCTGTGTCTCTGTCTTTGTCTTTCTTTCTCTTGCTCTCTCTCTCTCTCTCTCTCACAAACACACACACACACACTCACAATCACACTACACAAGACACTAACCCCCAAGCCTCATGCACATACACCCACACCACCCAGGGGGAATGCATTGGTTTCCTAGGACTGGAGACACATGCACATAGTTTCTCACCTGGAGTTTGCTTTTCCCCACACTCCCAAGCCTCAGTCCTACCAGGAACCTGGAATCAGATGGCTCTCCAGACTGAGGACAGTGAGGACATCCCCCCACCTGCCTTACCATCTAGAGTTTTTCCTCAGCAAGGGACTGATTCCAGAATACGTACCACTTCCACATGGTTCTGGGGCCACCTGCATTTACAGAAAAGAACACACCCTGAGAGTCAGGTCATATGCATACTCTGTCATCACTGGTTCTCTTGGTGACTACTGAAAACCAAATGAGAATCAGCAGGAAAGACAAAGGCCTGGAAAGGAAGCACAGCGTGCACCTGTGGAAAAGGCATGAGCTTTTCCTGGGGGATGAATCTCTCAAATTCCCTGAAGCACAATCACAAAACTCTTAATTCAGGGAGGAAAAACCACTTCTGAGTAAAAGGTCCCCTACCACACAGTTTACAACCTTCCCTCCCAACACCCCAAGAAAATGGTACCTCACGTCTAAAAACTACACTGTCATGTTGTCATAGCTGAACTCACTTCAAAAAGATGAAACTCGAGTAAGAAACATTTCTTTCTCAGGCAAAGACAGCCAAGCTTACCCTGGATGTGTTGGGCCACAGTGCTTTCTTGCCAAGGTCCTCCTTGGTAGACTCTAAAAGGACACAGAGTAAGTGTCAGTCCATTGATGGTCCTACTTGGGAATTACTCTGTGATCACTGTTGATATGGACATGGGACAAGACTGTATGGGAGTGACTGGTTAAGAAGCATGGGCTGAGCTGCTGCTGGGCCATTCTCCTTGGTGGGTGAGGAAAAGCCAACAAGAGGATGAGAAAACGAAGGAGAAACAGACCTTTGACTTTCTAGCTTAAGGCAACCTGGTCGATGTGAGTCAGTTAGTCTACAAATAGGTTGCCTGGTTGCACACTGTGGTGTCGTGAGGGAGCCCCACCCCTCCCTCTGCCCGTAGTGAAGTCTCTCTATTTGTTCTGCCAGGACGAAGCTCCTCCAACTGGCCATCCAAATGGGAGACAGACTAGAGGACACAGAGTACCTTCCTGCCACGGTGCTCTATCTCATGAATGACTCAGAGTGCTCTGCTTGACTTGAGCGACAGAACAGTGGAGATGGATGTGGTTGGTTAAACAGCATGCAGTTGCCAATGGCAAGATTTGATTCCTTCTGATGGTTGAGTAATTTACAGTGTATCTATATTACAAACTGAGGGCTGCTGAAGGGGGGGGTTGGTGAGGGATGTGGTTGGTTTAACAGCATGCACTTGCCAATGACAAGATTTGAGTCCTTCAACAGTTGAGTCATATTCCCATATATCTAGAGAACACACTGAGGCTGCTGAAGTGGGGGGATGGGGTAATTGGGTGATGGGCCTCAAGGAGGGCACTTGATGGAATGACAACTGGCTGTTACCGCAACAGATGAACCACTAAGTTCTACCCCTGAAACTACTAATACAGTATATGTTACCTAATTTGAATTTAAATTAAAAAAGGAAAGCCTGCAGTTGGCTATTGGTGAGCCCCCTTCTTCATGGAAGGAAATGCAGAGAAGAGAAGCAGCAAAGAAGGGAGAAACAGAGTCCTGGCTTTGCCATTGAAGGCAAAGGTACACCTGAAAGAATAGAATATGGTGTGTCAACTCAACTACTTCCATTAAAAAATAATAATGATGAAAAATAAAGACACTCTAAGACAGAAGATAGTCCAAAAATTTAAAAATATGAAATAAATAAAAATAACATCATTAATCTTATGGTATTTTTCCGTCCAGTGTGCGTCTCATGTATGTGTTCACTGAGTCGGGTGGCTCTCCGTGCTAGCAGTAGTCATCCACTAATGGGATGGTCCTTTACAGTGGGAGGCCTGGGTTCCTCCCGACGTCCTCTACCCCAGCTCTGTGAGAGAGGTGCAGGAAAAAGAGTGGACCCTGGGTTAGTAACCAAATGTTACTTGGAGTTCTTATTTGTCCTTGTTGCTTGGGTGTGTCATTGCCAGCACTGGAGGCTTTCTGGGGCTCAGGGTGATCACACAATCAAAGAGCACTAAACTATCTCTTGATTCCCGTTTGGGGCCAGCCTCTGAGAAGTGAACCAACACTGAGAGAGATTTACCAGGTTTTTCAATGTTGTGCTTCAAGTCTCAAAATCTGTGAGCTGGACAGACAGTTTGGACCTTCTGTGTGCTTTCACACTAAGGGCTATGCCCAAGTCTGCCCTCCATGTGACCACTGAGGCCACCTCATGATGGTAGACAGTACTTGGGATCTCTGTAGACTCATGCAGTTCAGATATATACACAGGCCTTGGAAAGATCCTGCATGGTTTCTGTTGAACCCATGGCTCAGAGCTATGCTTGTCAGTGTGGTAAGTGCAGTTCAGTATCTCAGAGTAGCAGCATGGGCCCAGCCACCTGGGTGAACATTTTGGCATTTCCACTTAAGAGCTTGTGTGCTTGGCTGCATTCAGCTCTGTGCCTCAGTTTCTCCATCTGAAGAGTGCCCTTAGCAAGCAAAGTACTGCATTGGTGGTGAGGGTTGAATGGTTAGTGTAAGTAAAGCATGCCGTGGAAATGCTCAGGAAGGTTCCTTGGAGGTGAAATGTCTCATCTGAGATGCCATAACTTCACAAAACTCAGAGCTGTAGTCAAACTCTGCTGTCCAAGCTCCCAGGCCAGTGCTTTCTCCACGATAGGTACCTGCTTTG
Source organism: Ursus americanus (assembly GCF_024610735.1). Taxonomy (NCBI): domain Eukaryota; kingdom Metazoa; phylum Chordata; class Mammalia; order Carnivora; family Ursidae; genus Ursus; species Ursus americanus. Next base: position 102,544,421 of record NC_142129.1, on the reverse strand, counting down.
TCTAAAAAGGACTCCTTTATGTTAAGCCAGACCCAGTGTTTAAGGAGTCACATAAAGGTCTCAGAAATGCTTTTGCTGACTGCCTGAGGACACACTAAGTGGCCATTTCCCAAAATAATGTGCATGATGCTTCCAGAATGAATTAGTTGCCTGACCTGACAGCTATCTGGTCCAACATGACGAACACCAGTTTACTGGTGGGAGAGAGAGCTTATGTACCTAACATACTTGTGTTCTACAACGTGTGAAACTCTATCATCTTGTGTGATTTCCTCCTCCTACATGTGAGCACCTCAAGCTAAGACCTGCTGCCCAGTCATGCGAATGACCAGAGCTTCGCCTTTGAACAGCATGCTGGATGCATTCTCAGGGGACCTGACCTGTGCATTACCTCACAACCACATGAATAGAGGCTCGTGCTTTTCTAAAGCTGGAGCTCTATGTGCACAAGGATGCAATTGTCTACATACAGAAATTCATATGTCTCTTCATCTCAAAACGTTACCTTTTCTTTTTTCTATGTTACTAACTCCCTATGTACGTGCGTATCTATCCAGCTCAGTCAATGGGTTTCTTGGTCTGTCATTGTGTGTGAAAGGCTGGATACTCAATGGATATATGTAAAGACACATATATTCTCTATTTTCACTAGTCCATACCTCTGGGAGGGTAACACATTGAGTGAAAGCATATGGCTGATATTTCTGTAAACCTCTAACTTAGGATAACAGCCAATGTAAAAGGTGGAATGTCAAAGAAAACGTGTGTTTTGCTATGTAAGCTGACATCTAGACACAGGCTTCTTGGCTGTTTTTGGAGACCTGGTTATATGAATGGAAGCAGCATGTGCCCAAATATCTTGAAGTCAAGACACATTTCAGGAGAAGGGAGATTGAAGGCACATGAAGACAAAAGTAGAGGGCTCCACTTGCAAGGATCATGGCAATCACTGTCCACCCTACGAACAAGAAAAAGCCTGAAGACACTGAAAAATCAACCACTCTCAGATCCATGGAGAGGGGAGGACACAGGACAAACCATGGCCCTGAGGAGACAGGAAAGGGAACACAGGGAATCCAGGTTTCCTGGAGCACAGACTCTCTAGCAGAATATACTGTTTCTCCAGCTCACCTGGAACATTCAGCAAGAGACCACATGCTGGGCCATAAAACACACCCCAACACATCTCAAAGAGTAGAAGCAATACAACAGCTGCTCTCAGACCTCTATGAAATTAAACTAGAGCTCAACCACAGCAAGAAATCTTGGGAAATCCCCAAATAGCTGGAAATTTTTAAAAAATGGTCAAAGAGGAAGTTTCAAGAGAAGCTTGAAAAGATTTTGAACTAAACGAAATGAAAATATATGTTGACAAAAATGTATGCAAAGGCAGTGCTTGGGAGAATTTATACTACTGAATGTCATCGTGTTGGAAAGTAAGAAAGATTCAAAGTGAATAGGCTTCCTCCTTAGAAAACAAGGCAAAAAAGAGTCATGTCATATAAAGCAAGTAAGAGAAAAAAAATCATATAATTGCAGATACCAATGAAATGGAACACAAAAAACTCTCAGACAAAATCAACCAAACCAAGACAAAAGCTGGTTCTTTGTAAATATCAGTAAAATGGATAAAGCTCTAGCCTGACTAACCATGAAGAAAGAGGGAAGACACACATTAACATGAGAGGAAAGAGGAGACGTCACGTTGAAAGGATTCTAAAGGAATACATGGAAAAATTCTAGGATTCCTGAAAGGAAAGAGGCCAATTCCTTCAAAGTCACAAAACTACCAAAACCCACTGAAAGGAAATAGATGATCTGAACAGGCAGGTATCAAAAACATTTAACCGATAGTTAATACATTTCCCAGAAAGGAAGAGCCGGCCCCAGATGGTTTGACTGGTGAATCCTATCAAATCTTACAAAGCAAAACACAGTCTTGCTGTGTCATCCAGCCATCTCACTCCTGGGTATTTAGCCAGTTGAGTTGAAAAATGTGTCCGCATGAAAACTGGCCCAGGAGTGCTTCTATCAGCTTGATTTATGAACACCAAATCTAGAGGCGACTAAGCTGTCCTACACTAGGTGAACGGAGAAACAACCAGCAATGCACCCTTACAATGCAATATGATTTGGTAATAAACATAGCTGAGCTACCGGAGCACATAGCTGGCTCACTCAGTTAAGCATCCAACTCTTGATTTTGGCTCAGGTCATGATCTCAGGGGCATGATATCCAGCCCCACGTCAGACGGGTTCCCTGCTGAGCATGGAGGCTGCTGAAGATTCTCTCTCCCTCTTCCTCTGCCCCTCCCCACACACTTTCACTCTCTCTCTCTCTCTCAAACAATAATAAAAAGGAGATTTAAAAAATAATTGAGCTATCAAGTCACAAAAAGACATTGACGAATGTGAACTATATAGATAAAAGTGAAAGAAATCAGTCTGGAAAAGCAACATGCTTTACAGTTCCAACTAGATGACATTCTGGAGAAAGGCAAGCTATAGAGATAACAAAAGGTCAACGGTTGTTAAGATTTCTAGAGAAAGTGCAAAGGCATGAATAGGTTAAACACAGGATTTTCAAGGCAGTGAAGTTACTCTGTACACGGTGGATACACGACTTTATGCATTTGTCAAAATCCTTACTCCTGGGGTGCCTGGGTGGCACAGCAGTAAAGTGTCTGCCTTCGGCTCAGGGAGTGATCCCGGTGTTATGGGATCGAGCCCCACATCAGGCTCCTCTGCTATGAGCCTGCTTCTTTCTCTCCCACTCCCCCTGCTTGTGTTCCCTCTCTCGCTGGCTGTCTCTCTCTCTCTCTCTCTGTCAAATAAATAAATAAAATCTTAAAAAAAAAACCCATACTCCTGCACAACACAGAGCAGACCTTCCTAGCGATGCTGGCCTTCAATGAGTATTAATATCGCTACACTGGTTTGTGATTCGTGACATGTGTTCCACACTGATGAAGCTTTTAAGGATTGTGGAAATTGTGCGCCAAGGGATAAGGGTGATAGGGAAACTTTTTATATTATCTGCTCAATTATTATCTTAATCTAAACCTATTTGAAGTAATAACGTCTATTCATTAAAAATAATAAAAGATCTATTTTTCCTAATATCTAATAACAGACTAATGTCCATTCCTTAGCTTCACTATACCTACCATGAAATGTGAACAGACTTGAGTTGCAAATGTCATTTGACTACTGTGGTTATAAACTAATGAGTGACCAGCTAAATTAAAATTTTCACACGTGAAACAAAAATAATATGGCTTGGCATTTTTGTCTTAAGTATGGGACACTGAAAACTAGTGTAATGATTCTTCTTCTTCTTTTTTCTTTTAGAGACAAAGAGAGAGTGTGAGCAGGGGAGGGGCATAGGGAAAGGGAGAGAGAATCTGAATCAGGCTCCATACCCAGCATGGAGCCCAACACGGGGCTCAGTCTCATGACCCTGACATCATGACCTGGGCCAAAATCAAGAGTTGGACACCACCCAGGTGCCCCTAAAATAATTATTCTTGAATCAACTTAATGAATGAATTTCCACGGTACCTTCAACAGGGTCGGAAGTGGGGTGAACCTTCGGCTTTATTCTCCTGGCCAGCTTCTGGAGACCTAGAGAAAATATGGATTTTTTTTTCACTTTTGTTTTTTGTTTTCTCAGAGACCGTGGGAAATGCATGACAACAGAAAGAGCTGTTGACATCTTGCTATCAGAAGACCATAGAAAAAGGGGTGATAAGTTCATCAGAGTTCAAACTTTTGATCCCATGGTTCATCATTTGCCTAGCAAAGCCACCTGAGTCAGAGAGGGCTTTAGGAAGGTCTTAGGGTTCGTATAGCCTTCAAATACCCCACAGAGAATGTAAACTGATGCAGTCACTATGAAAACACAATATGGGACTTCATCAGAAAAATTCACAAAAGAACTACCATTACACCCAGCAATCACACTCTTGGATAAGAAATCCATTTGAATTCAAGTCTAGATTTCAGAGAAATATCTGCCCATGTTCGGCAGCACTATTTACCAAAGCCAAGCTATAGAGACTACTTAATGTTGAGTGGGGGAGCCGGGACAGGAATGGAGTTGGTTCCTTGGGGAGAGAGGCCCCGGAACACCTGACACCTGCCCAGACACCTGAGATCAAGCCCTGCAGCCCTGAACCAGGGCTCCCTCGTCTCTTTCTCATATCCTCCAGCCCCAAGTTGTCTGTGGGAGACAGTGGATGCCCTGGGGGAGGTGCCTGAGCCAACAGCAAAGTCCAAATCCTAGCTCACCTTCGCACATCTAGGTTTCAACCCCTGACCCAGAACACAGTGCAGATGCCCCTTGACAAGCCCCTCTGAAGGGCCAGGGGAAGCCCAACTGTGGCCATCCTCCCACAGCATTCACCCTACTAGCTGTCTGACGTGGAGCCTTCCCCGGGACCAGTTGAGCACCCTCAGGGACCAGTGGTCTGCGGGGCTCCCAAGCTGATTCAGAACCCAGGACTTTCCAAACTAATTGTCACATGACAGCTCTACCAAGAATTAGCTTCCCTTCAACTGACCAACCCTGGCTGAGCAGTTCCTGTGAATTAACTGGGAAAATGGCCACCTGGGCTAGCACTTTGCTGGTTTAATAAATTAAGCCTATGACCTCTAGTATCTCACTGGTATTGATCTAAGCAAGTCTCCAAACTGCCTGGGCTAAAGCCTGGCTAACAGTGAACCGGGACTGCACTGGCTCTGAATGGGCACCTTCCCTGTTCCTTCCTTCCTCCCCCAGATCCAGTCTTTATAGACTCCCCATCCTTCTCTAGACCCTGCAGTGGCAGGGGACCAAGCCCCACCTCCTTTGAGAGGGACCCCTCAGGGGCGCCTGTGTGGCTCAGTGGGTCACGTGTCTGACCTGGTTCAGGTCATGATCTCAGGGTCCTGGGATCGAGCCAGGCCTCTGTTTCTGCACTCAGCTTGGTGCCTGCTTGTCCCTCTTCTCCCTCCCCCCCCACATCCCCCTTACTCACTGCTTCTGCTCTCTCATTCTCTCTCAAATAAAATCTTTTTTTAAAAAATCAGGGAATATACAAAGGACACATAGAGAGGGACCCTTCCATACCCACACCCTGGAGAAGCTCCCCCGTCACGACTCTCCGTAAGGATCACCCAGACCTGCTTTTGCATTTAAATCTATCATCTGCTGTATACTATTTTGCACGTGATAATAAGCAACCTTTTATTGAGAGACTAAGATTCAGATCTAAGCACGACTTTCTGTTGCATTTCATCTCACATCCTTTGTGAGGAAGCTCATCAATTGTTGACGATTTGTCAATAATGAAGTTCTATCATTGAAAACCAAGCACCATTATTCATTTGATGCTGTTTGACTTCTAGTCTTGCTTTGCAAGGCTATGTGTATATAGTCATGAAGCATGGCCTCTCTCCATGCTTGCACTTACTAGCCAACAATGGGAGAGCTCCGGAAGGAGCAAAGGTCCCCACTGGAGCACGGACACTCCCTGGCCCAGCTGGACAAGCGCGTCCAAACAAGGATGATGGACAGCAGTCTGTTATGAGTGTTTGAGTTCTTGTTGGTCACTGTCCCTAAAGTGTGTAGTTCATGGCATTCAAGCATTTTTTTAGGGCTCATGGGGAGAACGTTATCAAATCTACAACACTATGTCCGCGATTCTTTTCTCTCTGTTTTTAAAATAGGCTCCATGCCCAACATGGGGACTGAACCCACGACCCTGAGATCAAGAGTCAAATGCTCCACTGGTGGAGCCAGCCAGGCACCGCCCAGCATGCTCCCTATTCTTATTCTATTTGTGCCATGCCCTGAAGAGTGACCATGCCATGACACTGATTGGCCAGGCACTGACCAGCTCTGGACAGAAGGTTAATCATGAACTGGTTCTTTGAGTCTTATTTTTCCTTGTCCCAGGAGTGTCCCTAAGCTCACAGGATTTCGGCATGACTAGGGCTTACTCATACTGACAATGCCATCAAATACCATGAAAGGGTCTCCTCCATTCTGACCAGATTGAGGTCAGGTGCTGAGGAGTAGCCCACCGTTCAAACAGAGTTTGACTGGCTTGTCCTAAACGGTGCCTCCAAACCCTCAGAATCTTTGAACTGAACACAATCATGGCTTCAAACGGACCAGGCTTTCTATGTCCTTTTCAGATGAATGACTATGGTAAGATCTGGACTTCTATGGCTCAAGAGCTTCCCTGGGCTATGTGACCACCGAGCTGACCTCATAATGACAAAGAGTGTTTGGGATTCCCCTTGGCTCAGGGAATTCCTGACATCCACGCAGATGCTAAAGCTTCTTTGCACAGTAACTACTGATCCCATGGCTGAGTCATAAGTGCAGTTCGGTTCAGTAGTTAGAGCACGAGCACTGGAACTGCAAGCCTGGTTTCACCTCCTGGCTCCTTTACTTAGAGGAGTTCATGAACCTGGTCACATTCATCTCTGTGCCTCCGTTCCTCCACCTGAGGAATAGGGAGAGGAAACAAATCATTGCATAAGTGTGTGATGAGCACTGAATGAATGAACACATGTCACGTGGTCAGAAAGGTGAATTAGAGGGTCTAGCTCTTGTTTGAGATCTCACAATTTCAAAAGTTCCAGAGCTGGATTCAAATCTGGGAGTCTGAGTTCCCAGACCATTGCTCTGTGACACACAGCTGCTTTGCCTAAATACAAGCATTTTACCCCAACATGATTTCTTTTGGACAGAATCAGAGGCAAACAACAACAACAGCAACAACAGCAGCAGCAGCAGCAACAACAAAAAGCAAACGAGCAAACCTATTGCTGTCTCCCTGAATCCACTCTCTGGGGCCCTTGTCCACAAATATCCATGACTGTTCTCTAGAATGTTCCAGTTGCCTGTCTTAAGGTCAGCAGATCAAATGAGATGAATCCTAGTGTAAAGGAAGGGAGGGTCACTGTTACAAAGTCTTGTGTTTTCAAACATGTGAAACAATGCCATCTTGCATTATTTATTCCTCACACAAACAGAAGTGCCTCCAAACAAACTTTTGTCAAACTTGTCAACTCATAGGAAAAAAAAAAACATAGCTTAGTTTTTGGGAAGAGATCTGGATGAAAGTTCAGGAGAACTAAGAAACACATTACATCAAAACCACTTTAATGTAGACACGTTCTGTTTTCAAGCTACAATCCTATATGCAAATGTATGCAATCATCTATATAAACATATATACTTATATATATAATGTGTGTGTCTCTGTTCTTGTGTCTACATCACCTGTTTTTCTTTGTGCATCACTAATAATCTGTGTACTTGGTTATTGATCACTCATTAACTCGATCCATTAACCAGTTACCCATCTTTCACCATACATTAAAGGCCGGCTATTCATTGTGTCACCGAGAAAAAAAGGTCATGCTATTGTCACCATACTTACGTCTGGGGTGCTGAATGGGATGGGTGGTAGCATACCATTGAAATCTCTAGAAAATGTCATTTTGGATAACACCCAAAGTTCTTAGAAATGGAAATGTGTGTTTGGGGGTCATAAATTGAAACGTAGACTCTCATCTTCTGAGGATCTCTTTGGGGCAACTATTGATAGGAACGAACCCACATGTCCCCCAAATCCTGAAATCCATACCCCTTTGGGGATGAATGGTACAGGGCAGACATTGTAAGACACAGAAAACAATGATAAGTGTCCTCCATATCAACCTTTCTGGGTTCACTCTAAATTTCAGAAATGCATAATGTGAATATAGAATTTAGGATGCTTAAAAAAACTTAAATGAGGGGCGCCTGGGTGGCACAGCGGTTAAGCGTCTGCCTTCAGCTCAGGACATGATCCCAGAGTTATGGGATCGAGCCCCACATCAGGCTCTTCTGCTATGAGCCTGCTTCTTCGTCTCCCACTCCCCCTGCTTGTGTTCCCTCTCTCGCTGGCTGTCTCTATCTCTGTCGAATAAATAAATAAAATCTAAAAAAAAAAAAAACTTAAACAAACATAGACACTGCCGTATTTTCCCCTCTTGAGAACCTAGGGGTGACAAGTGAGGGGTGCAGGATATCATAGGAAGTAGTCCATTGTTCTCCATGGAGGACAAAAACCAAGGCTGCTAGCTCAGTAGAACCACCAACAGTAGAAATCAAGGGATAGAACAAAACTATAAAACATATGTAGATGAATTTGGGAGAGAGGAAATTTTCAACGATGAGAAAAATGGTTTGAGAAAGAGTGAACTGAGTCATAGCAAACAGCATTCAGAAGATCATTTTGAACGTACCATCACAGCAGGAACCACAGCAATTTCCCATTCTGAGTTGGAGCAGCAGAGCAAACACCAATCCGCAGGAATGGGTCAGCTCAAAGAGTCCCAGCTAGAAAGGACAGCAGAGGTGTGGCTCAAGTCACCATGGCGACGGTGTCATCATAGACCTTTCAGAGTCAATGCAGCTGCACAGAGGCCAACTTCTGGTGTCAACAGGGGCCTGTCTTCACAGACAAAGGGGGCATGGGAGAGCAAACGCTTTGTTTCAAAAGTTGAACCCCAGTTTCACACATTCTCACTCTTTTTTTTTTTTTTGAAAATAAACAACATGAGGGGGGATGACCTGCCACCCCCCCCCAAATAGAGTCACTAGCCAAACTTCAGGGTGAAGAGGGAAAAGAAAAACAGATTGAGAATAAATAGAGGTCCCACTCTTGATTTAAAACACCATCCCCACCCATTCTATCTTCCGGAGTCACCAGACATTTCTAGAACAAAGTTTAAAATGGGTCCCAGATGAAATGAAGAGCAGTGTTCACAGAAATTCCATTCTTCAAATCATATTTCTCTAAGCATATACTAATGAAATTATGTCATTCTCTCACCATCTATGCATACTACCTGATTTTTCTCTGTGTATAGCTGAGAGGACGTACTTAGTTACCTCTCAACCTTTGTGAATTTCTTGGTCAGTATGTGTATGTAAAGCAGACTCTTCCCTGAATAATGAGGGGGGAAATATCACTGTATTTTCACCACTGCATTTCTGTAATAGTGAACGGGTTGAGGGCAATACATACAACTAGTACTTTTCTAAATGAAGTATTTTAAATATTCCCCAAAATGCAGGGTTCAGTGTGTGTTCTGGCTCATGGATGTGCACTCAATAGACACAGGATTTTGATCTGTTCATGAAAAGTAGCAATGGAAACGGAAGGAACCAGCTCCAAATATACATAAAGAAGGAAACCTTTTAGAACAAAACCAAGTGCCATGGACTTAACCAAGCAACTACAATACATGGTAAAAAAAAAAAAAAAGTGTATGTAGTCGGGAAACCTGGTGAATCCTTGGACTCTGAATTTTGGCTCAGGTCATGATCTCAGATTCGTGAGATCAAGCCCCAGAAAATAATGGCATAAAACAACCCCTTTACTTTGGTAAAGTACTACTTTGGTAAACCTGGTCACAAGGTTAGGAATTCATCCAGGACACAATGCTGACGTTAGAAAATGAAAGGTTTCAAATATCCACACCCAGGATGATCCCCACTAGGTAGAACTTGGGGTCCATGAAAAGAGCAGCCCTAGGCCCAGTGCCAATAAATAAATGAGGGCTTTCTATTTCTCAAATCCACAATCCAGAATCCAAGTTTTGCAGGCAGTTGGAACTTCCTGTGTTAGTGAACAGATTCTTTGCAAATGCCCACATCTATTCTTTGCATGTTCCCCAGATCTACTTCCCAGTAGGGTGGCCAGAGGGCAACCAAGGGGAGTCCATGATGCCAGTTGTGTATCTGAACCTCTCAGCACCTCTTTCGGATTCTATCTGAACCAAATGCCCACTTTGGACACTCCTCAGGGTAGCAGAAACCATGAGGTTGTCATTGGGTGTATCTACATCTGAGGTCATACCCATTGGAGAGAAAAAACAAATTCAGCCACTGGTCAGAATGCAGAGCCTGGACATAGAAGAGGCCCACATATTCCTTCTGCATTTCAGTGGCTTATCTCTGCTCTTTCCACAGTCAATAAACCTTCCCACAGAAATCTGTCCTGAACATCGAACTCAGGACTCAATTAATGATGCCTATAAGAGAGACCTTGTCTCACGATCATTAAGCAGTGAATCAGTAAAAATGTAAGGAGGGAAATAAGCAAGACCAGACATAGGGGGCCGTATGATTTTTGAAGCCTTTGCTTTTTTTTTGCACTCTGGGGTAGCCACATCCTTTTCCATATCAAAATGTTAAGACACACATTAGTAGTATCATTTTCCCCCCACAAAGCCAAGAAAAAGGACGAGACTGTGTTACATGTCTTGCGAGGGAAATCAAGAGACGAGGCAGGTGCTTTCCATAGGGAATAGATTTCACCTGAGGTTTGGCATGGCAGGGAGACCTTCCACAAGGGCACCAATCAAGAGCCCAAAGGAGGTGGGGAAGCAACAGGAAAGGAAGAGTGTAAGAGGCGATTGCTCCTCCAAAGAATAGATGTCTCACAAGAAACCGATCTGTCCTGATAATGGACTCTGTCAGATGGCTCACTTGTGTCCAGAGCAGGACTCAACCGTCAGTCTTTATCAGAGACCTACCAGATCACTCTGCTCTGCACTTGGGACTGAGGGGCACAGGCCCATAAAATGCCCAAAGTCAGATAATTCCCACCTTTCGTGGGGAACCAACTGTGATATCACAATCTCTGAGTCCTTAGTGAGGAAGGGGGCAATGGGGTCATTTCGGCATCCATGGCTTCACCTAGGGAATAGCTCTCAGCTAGGCTCCACATCTTTGGTCTTAGAAACCAACTTCCCCTACTGCCAGTCGAACCTGACTCCATTCTTCCAAGAGACCACAAAGCACAGAGGACCCCCATGGGGGGGGCTTTATGCAGTCAATTGGTGCAGTGGAGGGAGATGTGTTCATGTTTCAAGTACACCCCTGTGCTCTATTTCCTGACACCAACCACAACCAACTCCCCAAGTTCTCCAACAATTCAATTCATACTCCACGGATTTCAGGGCTCAGTCCCACAAGTCTGTCCCCACTGCAGAGGCCAGTCACAAATGGGGTGTTCAAGCTACCCACACTTCTGCCCAACCACAAGGTCAGGTATTCCCTCAGACCCCCTCCTTAGGGTTGATAATTTCGCTAGAATGACTCACATCCATAAGTGGATGGATAAAGAAGATGGGCTCCATGTATAAAAAGGAATATGACTCAGCCATTTGAAAGGATGAATTCTTACCACTTACATCGACCTGGATGGAACTGGAGTGTATTACATTGAGTGAAACACAGCGGTCAGAGAAAGACAAGTATATGGTTTCACTCATAGGTAGACTCTAAGAAACAGTGCAGAGGATCATAGGGGAAGAGAGGGAAAACTGAACTGGAGGTCATCAGAGAGGGAGAAAAACCATGAGAGACATTTAAGTATATGAAACAAACTGAGGGTTGCTGGAGGTGAGGTGGGTGGGGGGATGAGGTAATTGGGTGATGAGCATTAAGGGGGGCGCGTGATGCGATGAGCCCTGGGGGGTATACACAAGTGATATATTATTGAACACTACATCTGAAACTAACGATGTACTATATGCTGCCTAATTGAATTTAAATTTTAAAAAAGGAAAAAACAATTATAAATACACTGTAATAAAAGTTATGTGAATGAAGGGGGAAAAAAGATCGACTCAGAAGTCAGGAAAGCACTTCCCTTTACTTACATCGACCAGTTTATTATAAAGAATACAACTCAGGAAACGTCCAATGGAAGAGATGTGTATAGCAAGGAAGGTCTAAAGGGGGTGGGGAGTGGTGGAGAGCTTCCACGCCCTCTCTGGGGGAAAATCACTTTTCCAGAATATTAATGTGTTCACCAACCTCTTGTTCAAGACTTTTTATAACCCAATCTTCAGCCCCCTTCCCTCACAGATGGCCAGTGGCTGGGCCTGAAATTTCCAATCCTTGACTCCCAGTTTGGTCCTTCTGGTGACCAGCCCCACTGCGATGCCATTTCTGGGCCCCGCCCTATGTCAGCTCTTTAGCCTAAACTCTGGAGAGGTCTGTTGGAAATTTTATGACTAACAGAAGGCTCTCCTATCCCTCAGGAAACTGCAAGGATTTTAGGAGTCCTGTGCCAGGAACCAGAAATTTATTTATTTATTTATTTATTTATTTATTTATTTATTTATTTACTTACTTACTTACTTACTTATTTATACATTTTCCACAAAGCACTTCTCCAGAAAGGCTAGGCAGACAGGACATTGGCTTGCCTCTTCAAACTACTTCATGGTGGCTTCCCAGAGGGAGATCACCTGGACAGCTGAATGGCAGGATCATCTGTGATTTAAATGCTATTGTTTCCTGAAATCCTTTCATCCTTAAAGTGGAAATACCTAATGGGTTCTAACTAAATGTCCTTTCTAGTGCTAAGGAATGAACACACAAAATCAAGGGCACATGGTCCAAACCGAGAGAGATCTGAAATGCCAATTGGAAACCAAGTCTAGAATCCTCACTGGGCTTTGAGCTGAGACGGAAGAAGGATCCGAACTTAGGCGGATCCTCAGCTCTGTCTGCAGGTCCTGCCTGGCCCAGACACTAACCCAGAGCAGGGTTGAGTTTAAGATGTCCTGACAGTGCAGAATTCTCCACCTTCTAGATCAGGGCTCTCTGATAAAAACCTAATGCAAGACACAGACATGGTTTCATGTTTTCTAATAAGCACACTGGAAACAAGAGCAATGAAAATGGTGAAGTAAATGTAAATGATGTTTTGGGTTTGGTTTTGTTTTTTAAGGAGGCTCCTGCCCAGTGTGGAGTGCAAGGCAGAGATTGAACACACAACCATCAAGACCTGAGCTGAGATCAAGAGATGGTCTTTTAACCAACTGAGCCACCCGGGCACACTAAACAATGTATTTTAAATTCACTATCCCCCAAATGTTCACATTTCCACATGTGACACAAGAAAGGTGGCCACATTTCAAGGGCTCAAGAGCCACTCTGAGCTAGTGCTACCATATTGGACAGGGCAGACAGAGATCGTTTACATCACGGAATCCTATTGGCCACTGCTGTTCAGGCTGTCTCAGGCTATACTGCACTATGATTTATGAACATCCTGAAATAATCCACTCCTTCAGACTGAGTGCTGAGACTCACATCCGTGCCTGGGATTCTCAAACCCAGAGTCAATGTGGGACAAAATTACGTACATGTTGCCAGGCATGGGTGGTAGTGGCTCAGTAACAGTTTAATCAACCTCGTCTAAACTCTCCATCTTGCTCTTGCCTTAGCCACCCTCTGTAGAATGTGAGAAACCCATGAATGGAATGAATGATTATCAATCATTTTAATGAATGAAAATAAATTAATGTAGGGCTCCTCTCTACTCGCCTTGAATCCTGGCCTCCAGGCGTTTACACAGTGATGAGGCTTCCATTGGCGTTCTCACTCTCCCTGTATTTACATCCCGTCAATGTCTCTTCGGTCTGAGATTATTTTTACTCCATTAAGGGGTACATAATAGAATATTATACCCAGAGGGTGTATCTTCCCAGTTCTCTGGACACATTATATTGGCTTCCAGTGGTCCCCAAGCAGGGAGTGCTTTGGCCCCCAGGGAACACTTGGCAATGCCTGGGTACATTGAAGGTTCCCAACTGTGGGGCGGGTGCTACTGGCATTTGGTGGGTAGAGGCCAGGGATGCTGCTCCACATGCTACCAGGCTCCCTGCAGCTCCCACAAGAGTTCCCTTGCCCCAAATGTCAACAAAGCCAAGGTTGAGAAGCCCTGTCTTAAGCCATGTCTGCTAACACCCTTTAAGAAAAATGGGGGTTCCTAGGGGAGCCCCGCATTGGGCTCTGCATTCAACATGGAGTCTGCTTGAGATTCTCCCTCTCCCTCTGCTCCTCCAACTCACGCTGTCTCTCTCTCTCTTAAATATACAAATAAACATTAAAAAAAAAAAAGAATGAAAAATGGGGATTCCTCCTGATCTCTTTTAACCCAATATTAAACGGTCAATATCTATCTCTATGGAATTAGTCACAGACCCCACTGATGTAAAAAAGGAATACACCTATTCTTATATTTCAATTTTTCAAAGTAGCGAAAGTGTTTTGGGAAGTGTTCTCTCAAAGCTCACTCTCTGGACCCAGTCATTTCTCCTCAACTGTTTTTCTCCATGATTGCAAATATGTATTTTCAAGCATTGTTAGACAAACTGGAACGGGCCCCAGACCACCCAAAATTGGACAACAGCCTTTCCCTTTTGAAAATTTTGCAAGAGAGCATAATAGAAACAAGACATCTAACGTTGCAGTAAATCATATCGTGTCTTTTATCCAAACTAAAATTCATATTCACAGAACAATTATTACTGATCAGCCATTTCACACAATTTTTCACCCCTTGTTAATGCTAATAAAGTGTATGAGTTTTGCATCTGTGGGTGGCTGACCAAAGTGTGACCCCACAGCATGTATAGCCTGTTAGAAGGTTGTGTGCCTCACAGTCAAATCCAACCACCATTTCTAAATATTGCAACTCATGAGTTTCATATTTGCTTTCTTTTGTTCACCACAAATTTGGATACATTTGAAAATGTCCAAGAATAATGAGAATTGTAGACTTTACTTCTGAGATGGGAAATTACAAATAATTTTCATAACATCTTCATATTTCCCTTCTTTTTTAAAAAAAAAATTTATTTATTTATTTGACAGAGATAGAGACAGCCAGGAAGAGAGGGAACACAAGCAGGGGGAGTGGGAGAGGAAGAAGCAGGCTCATAGTGGAGGAGCCTGATGTGGGGCTCGCTCCCATAACACTGGGATCACGCCCTGAGCCGAAGGCAGACGCTTAACTGCTGTGTCACCCAGGCGCCCCCATATTTCCCTTCTTGACGTCGTTCCATAACTTAGGTAAATGGCCTTTGGTTTATTCTTTGCATAATGTCCAATCAAGTTTTCTCCCTTCAATTATGTTATATTGTTTTACAGTACTCCTAGATAAGCAGGAAAGTGTAGGGAGCATGAAAATCAAGAGATAATATAAGGGAAATCAGATTGATTTCAAGTTATAAAATTATATTCTACATCAATCCAGTAATAACTATTTGTTGTCTACTTTTTGCTGGATACTCCTTGTAGTTGATATCCAAAATCAAGACCACAGACCCAGCTATTAAATTTGTCTCATTCAAAAAGAATTAAGACCACACCCATCCAAAAAGAAAAGAATAGTAACCGATTCTATTAGAAATGTTTATAAGTTGGGTACCTGGGTGCTTCCGTCAGATGGGCGTTGGATTCTTGGTTTCAGCTCAGGTCATGATCTCAGGGTGCTGGGATCCAGCCCTGTGTCAGTTCCACACTCAGGAAGGAGTATGTTCCCCCCCCCCTCTGCTCCTCTCCCTGCTTGTGAGTGCTCTCACTCTAAAATAAATAAATAAAATCTTTTTAAAAAGAGAGAAGGGAGAAAGAAGAAGCAGCAGCATTTATAAGTTGTTCTGGGAGAGCAACATAAAGAAATGATTTGTCTTGGGACAAAAGGAAAGGTTCCTACAGGTAGGAATAATTGAGGGGAGACTGGATTTAGCTGAGTTTTGCCATGTCATTAAGGTTTAATGGGGTGCCTGGGTAGCTTAGTCACTTCAATGTCTGACTCTCGATTTTGACTTGGGTCATGATCTCAGGGTGGTGCAGTCATTAAGTGTCTGCCTTCAGCTCAGGGTGTAATCCCAGAGGTCTGGGATCGAGCCCCCTATCAGGCTTCTCCTCTGGGAGCCTGCTTCTTCCTTTCCCACTCCCCCTGCTTGTGTTCCCTCTCTCTCTGGCTGTCTCTTTCTCGGTCAAATAAATAAATAAAATCTTTAAAATAAAACAAAATAAAAAAAGATTCTCTCTCTCCCTCTTCCTCTGCCGCTCTCCTCCCTATAAAAAGGATAAAGGTTTCCAGAAAGAAGGCAGGCTGAACATTTACCTATGAGTTTAAACTGCTCTAATTTTTAGTAGTCTTGTGAGGAGTGGATGGTGAAGATACCCCTCATTATCAAGAGACAGAAATGTTTACTAAACTGAGCAGTTGTGGAATCAGATGGGTCCTTGCCCTCTGCTGGGCATTTCAGATAGTAGAATGGAGGAGGGGGTAAGCCTGGGTGGGGACCGGGAAGAGGGAAGAGCTGGCATAGTTTCGGACGCAGCACCACCTAGCGGCCAGCTGTGTTTGCGACCACTGGACTCACCAAAAGTTCAGGTGTCACTCAAGCCCGAAAATCGACCAGGGCTTTCTCAATTTGAAGAGAAAAACACAAAATAAGTGAGGCACAACAACAAAAACCCCTCAAATTTCTCTGAGGGTTCGCCAAAAAGGATATTTAAAATATGTATAATTTATGAACTGTTGTTATGACTTCCCATATTTTGAATCTCACATATATTTGGCTTCAAGGTTTTGATACACCTGTATTTTTATATTTCACTGTGCAATAAAACATGGTAACAATAAGAGATTTCTTTTTTTAGTCACTGAGTGGCAATAAAATCAACGTGAAGAATCCATCTCAGAGGATGGGAACGAAGCAGAGCCAAATGCCATCCCCCTTGCTTGTTTCCCCATGATTCCTTAGCAAATAGGTTGTGTGTCCATCAGTCTGGACCTGCATGTTCTAAATAGCTGAGCTAAAATGAAAGAGAATTTGTACCGATATTAGTGATGGGTGACTATTAATTAGTAAAGCTGAAGGCTTTAATCTTAACAAAATATGACCCGAGTTGAAATTGGAATTTTACCTTCCATGGTGT
This sequence comes from Ursus americanus, assembly GCF_024610735.1. Taxonomy (NCBI): domain Eukaryota; kingdom Metazoa; phylum Chordata; class Mammalia; order Carnivora; family Ursidae; genus Ursus; species Ursus americanus. The sequence continues at coordinate 102,527,617 of NC_142129.1, read as the reverse complement.
GGATTAATGATGAAGCATGAATTTTTACAAGTATATATATGGAGTAATATATATGGAGTAATGTTGATGAAGTTAAATACATGACTGATTTTGTCCAGAAGACAAGAAAAAAATTATACTTATTGGCCACAGGCAATTCTTGAGATTTGTAAATACTCAAATTCAAATTTTCTGAACGTGTAGCTCCCTTTGAAATTTTGGTCAATGCCGAATAAAACCATTTGTGGCACAAACTTTCTGTCATCAGCAAATCGCTTTTCTCCTAGAATTAAATTAAAATGAATCAGATTCAAGAGGTGAATGCTGGTATGGTAGGTGGGAAGAGAACACTTTCACAGAAAGTGCCCCTTGTGGATCATTCTTGTTCCAGAACTGAGTCCCCTTTGGAGGGAGTGGGGAAACGTGAGAAGAATCTCACAGAGGACACACCCAATCTTGTGCAATTTTGTTTTTAACTTCTCAGGGTTCTACAAAAGGCAAATATGAGAGAGCAAAGTCTAGGGAATGAAGTATTTTACTAATACAGCAAGCGTTTCTGAGCCCAACTCAATTCCAAGCACAGCATGTGCACCTAGAGACACTGGGGGCACTCAGGCTCTCTGCTCCCGGAGCTGTGGGAAGGACTAGACTTTCAATACCCATGCTGGAGAGCTGATCAAGTCTTCCTTTTCCTTAACCAGATCATAGCTTGGACTGTCCCAAGATGAGATGCTGAACTGAGCTCCCCATTGACTGCTTCCACCCCTCGGCTGCTGCTCCGGGTCTGAGTGGCGGCCAGGTGGGACCAGCTCCCCGAGCTGGAGGCTCTCTGAGCCGAGTCTGGCAGCGTCTGGCAGACGTCTAATGTGACCCACCTGCGTCAATCATAACTTTTCTCGTAGCCACATTACACACAGTAAAAGGAGAAAAGTCAAAAGAATTGTAATTGGAAAAATGGTATCACACCAACATGCATTTACGTCAATGAGACAGTGTTTTAAAAATCTCAATAAAATAATTTAAGTTCTCTTTCTTATTCTGGTTTCAGCATCCAGTGTCCATTTTACACTCAGAGCACATCTCAATTCAGGTGAGCTGAATTCCAGGTGCTCGAAGGCCACGGGTAGTTGGTGGCTACGATATCGGACACCGCAGATCTGGTTCATTTCACCAGCTCAGGTCAAAGCTGAATGACCAATTGCACCATTTATCCTAAATAGCATCTCAGATATCAGAAGTTCCAGGCCAAGAGTCATTTATTTATATTTATATTTATATTCATATTCATATTTGTATTATGCTGTAGGCCATATCCTTGTAGAGGGATGAGAAATACTAGGTACATGACAGGTCTATGCAAGCAAAGAGGATAAAACCTCAAGCCCTCATGGTCATTTGGGTCATTAAGAAACTCCAGTATACTTCTTATTCCCAAGAGTGGGTCTGGCCGAACATTTTAAAGAACGAAGCAAATGTCTCATCTGCCTAGGTTATCTAGAAAAAGCTATGTACCTAAACTGTGCTTATATCCGCAGCCACTAGTGCATCAATTCATGGCCGAAGGAGCCCCATGGGAAAGGTTTGTCGTGTCCCTTCTGCTCTGTGGTCACTCAGAAGAATGAGATCAAGACACAGGGTCAGTTGGGGGAGCTGGTGTCCAAGATCAGGGATCTGGAGTCCTGGGTTCTGGGACGCACGTCCAGGGACAAGAGGAAGGAATTGGGCCCTGCTAAGCGAGCTGCTGAAACACAGAGTCCAACCCAACTTTCCAGTCCAGAAACTATCCTGTGGGCAAGGAAGTTTCACCACGGTCCCAGGGGAAGGCAGGGAAGCTCCTCTCTATGCAAAGCTCCCACTGGGGAAGTTAATGTACTTAACTCCAGGTGAGAAAGGCAAAGTCCTGCCCTCTGGGCCTGTGAGGAGAGGGAGTCTGACCACAGAGGCTGAGAGTGGGGACCCTGCCCCCACCCCCCCTGCAGTATGACCCATCCTGACACCAGCACCTGCACAATGGACGGAGACCTGAAACTGCCCTCTTTTCCTTGCTCACATTCCTTCTTCTTCCTCATTCATCATCAAACCCTGCCTGTGACTTTCAGGTAAAAGCCAATCAGTACACCTCATGTTAGCATCATTACTCTTATGCCTTTATATATTCCCGCAAGAAGAGGGGACAGAAGACACTGCTTTTTCAACTATAATACAAGTTGTATTTGTTTTATTTTTTTTACAAAAGTGGAAAGTGAAATGTATGCAATTTTAATCCTGACTGCTTAACATATTCTGAATTCTCACTGCATGGAATTTCCTTCCCATCTGAGTGCTTCATTTGGTTCTCATGTACACGAGTCATCTCCAGAGCCTGAGAAATGCTGCTGCGAGGTGACCCAGGCCCTCCACACGTCTCCACAGAGGCAAGAAAGGAAACTAACCTGTCCAAATTCCTCTCCTCTGTCAGGGGGGTGACAGGGGCTCTACAGCAGGTACGGCCCCACCAACACCCATGCCTGCCAGTGTTTGCCCCCAGAGCCGAGCCCTGGAAGGACTGGGGAGGCCCTGGGCAGGCCTGAGGGGAGGACCCAGGGTGGGCCGTGACCACGAGGTGGGAAGCGGGCCCATCACTGTGTAGCTGGAGCAGCAGGTTTGACAGGTGCAGGGACTCTGGCTCTGGTGCTCAGAGCCTCTGTCCTGTGCCTGGCTCGTCCCAGGAGCTCAGTGGGACCGTGAGAGCCATTGTGTGCAGCCAACCCAGCAGCCTTCACACAGGCCTCTAGAATTCCCGCCAGCCAGGGAGGGTCTCTGGGCCACTGCACCCGGGCCTCTCTCCCATGGAGCCAAGTGCAGGTTTTATTCTGATCCCAGGACCGGGGATGTGGGTGAGGGGAGGAGGAGAGAGAGGTGCTCCAGGGCGTGCCTCCCACCTGACTTCTGCAGCAGGACCCGGGAGCAGTGCAGGAGCCCCCCAGGGAACATTCTCTGTGCCCCCCTCCCTGGCAGCACCCTTTCCCCCAGGGCAGACCTGAGGGCGGTCCCTGCAGGGGCCGGTCCGAGACCCGAAGGTGCAGAGGGAGAGGTTCCCTGGCGCTTCCTGCACCTGGCTCGCAGGGAAGCACTCTGTCTCCAGCTCAAGTGTGCTGGACAGACTGTGTCCCACCAGACCACCTCTGGCAGGGGTCATACCACACCTAACCCGGTAACTCCCCTGCTCAGTTCCCAACACACAAGATTCAAACATGAGCCAGGTTTGCTGCCTGGCAGATGCAGAGCAGAAAAGAGCAGGTCTCGGGGAAAGATCATCTTACATAGCAGAGCACACCTGAAACCCATCCACATAATATCTCCTACTATTTTGTCATTGATATATGAAGAAAACAAGACAAACATCACACATATTTACTTCTCTCTGATTTCACAACCCCAGTCTCCCACCTCAGTCTGCAAAGCAGCTCGTGAGCCAGACTGCTCCCGGAAACCTCCTCTCTGGATTCCTACCTGAATGTAGGTCTCTTCGGGAGGAGGGGGCAGCAAACAGAGAGAGGAGTTGAAATGGGAGAACATGGCAGGGGAGAGGGAGGGAAGAAGGAGAGATGAAGGGAAGGAAGGTCAACCACCAGTTTTGATTTTGTGGTTCCTAGTGTGGATGACACAGAGGCAGTCTGTCAGCCCTTCTCACTTTCCAGAAAGCGAATGGAGACTGGATTGTTTGCCAGAGCTCGCTGACATTACGGTGACCACATTAACTCAGTAGGTGTAATCTAAGCGCTGAGCACGGGCCAGGCTCTCTTCACAAATCAGCTCCTTAACCCCCCACAGGCCCTGTGATCTAAGTTCCCATCCTACCCACAAGGAAACTGGGTCTCAGAGAGATGAAGTGACCTGTCCAGAGCTGCACAGCACATGACTGGACAGGCTGTAATTCAAACCCAAGTTCCCAGATTCCAAATGCCAGAGACTTGACTGTCACACTGTCCCACTCTCCAAGGAAATTGCTGTTTATTGAGCTCCTACTATATGCTGGGCACTGTGTGAGGCATGAGGGATACAGGGATGAATAAGACAGAGCCATTCTATGTGCGGCTTGTCATGGGTCATCTGCACTGGGAACCTCGAGGATGGAGCCAACTTGTTCCCAGCGTCTAATATGGAGCGTGGCCCACAGGGGTATCAGTTGATGTTGGCTGAAGAAATGCACCCACATGTGCCCTTGATTGCTTTCACTGATGGAGTCCCATGATTGCTGCCCAATTTAAAGACAGCAAAATGGCGTGACCAGACTGAAAACCGGAACTCCGGTGCGCTCACTGGAACCAGACTGAGACCAGGAGCTCCAGGAGCACACGGGGGCGGCTGGCGGCTGGCAGTGTTAGAAACACAAAGGACAGAGATGCGCCGGCCCTGGAAGTGAAGGCTGCGACGCTGGGTTTGGGGCACACATCCCGGGATGCTGCAGGGTTGAGCAGCACCAACAGAATCAGAGTTAAAGTGGCCAGAACATCAGTGGAGAATGGTCCGCGATCCCTCTGTTCTGAGACAGAGGCTGAGATTCAGCCACTGCTGCTCTGACTCTCAGAAGAGGCACAGCAAAGCCCAGGGAAAGCCGCCAGAGAACAAAAGCCTGGAAATACCGGCTCACAGTGTGCCCATCTCCATCCCCCCTCGTGGGCAACATGGAGACGCTACCCAAATAGGATTGCCTGAGTATCGGTGCGGCAGGCCCCTCCCCCAGAAGGCAGGCTGAAAAATCAAGAAGCCCACATCCCTAAGATCCCTATAAAACAAGGGCGCACGGCCTGGGTCCCGGTCAATAATTTGGGCTCTGGACAACCCTGCAACCTCTCCTCATCAGAATGACCAGAAGGAGAAATCCCCCCCAGCAAAGAAAAGACAATGAGTCTGTGGCCTCTGCCACAGAACTAATGGATATGGATATAACCAAATAATCGGAAATGGAGTTCAGAGTAACAATGGTTAAGATGATGTGTAGACTTGAAAAAAAGTATTAACGAAAATGTTAATGAGAATATAGAATCTCTAAGGGCAGAAATGAGAGCGAATCTAGTAGAAATTAAAAATTCTATGAGTCAAATGCAGTCAAAACTAGATGGTCTGACAGCCATGGTGAATGAGGAAGAAGAACGTATCAGCAAATTGGAGGATGGGTTGGTAGAAGAGAAAGCTGGAATAGAATCTGGACTCAAAAAAATCCACGCTCAAGAATGTAGGTTACGGGAGATTACTGACTCAATGAAACGTTCCAATTTCAGAATCATCAGCATCCCTAAGGGGGTGGAGAAAAACAGAGATCTAGAAGAGATACTTGAACAAATTGTAGCTGAAAACTTCCCTAATCTAGCAAGGGAAACAAACATTCATGTCCATGAGGCAGAGAGGACCACTCCCAAGCTCAACCATGACAAAACTACACCATGTCACGTCATAGTGCAATTCACAAATATTAGATCCAAGGATACAGTATTGAAAGCGGCCAAGGCAAAGAAGTTTCTCACATACAAAAGGCAAAAATGTCAGGATTACATCAGACTTGTCTACACAGACCTGGAATGAGAGAAAGGGTGAGGGGGCATTTCTAAAGTGCTTTCAGAGAAAAACATGCAGCCAAGGATCCTTTATTCAGCAAAGATGTCATTAAGAATTGATGGAGAGATAAAGACCTTCCAGAATCGCCAGAAACTGACCAATTTCATAACCATGAAACCAGCCCTACAGGAGATATTACGGGGGGGTTTTATAAAAGTAAAAAGGCCCCAAGAGTGATACAGAACAGAAAGTAACAATCTATAGAAACAAAGACTTTACTGGCTACATGGTATCATTAAAATCATATCTCTCAATAATCAGTCTCAATGTAAATGGCCTAAATGCTCCCATAAAACACCACAGTGTTGCAGATTAGATAAAAAGAAATGACCCATCCATTTGCTGTCTACAAGAGACTCATTTTGAACCTAGAGATACATTCAGAATGAAAGTAAAGGGATGGAATACCATCTTTCACTCCAATGGACCTCAAAAGAAAGCTGGGGTAGCAATTCTCATATCAGACAGATTGGATTTAAACTAAAGACTATAGTTAGAGACACAGAAGGGCACTATATTATTCTTAAAGGATGTATCCAACAAGCAGATATGACAATTATAAATATATATGCCCCCAACAGGGGAGCAGCAAGATACACAAGCCAACCCTTAACCACAAAAAAAAGACATAGAGATAAAAATACGCTAATAGTAGGGGGCCTCAACACTCCAATATCAGCAATAGACAGATCACCTAAGCAAGAAATCAGTAAAGAAATAAGAGCTTTGAATGCCATACTCGAAGAGTTGGACCTCGTAGACATATATAGAACACTACACCCCAGAACCAAAGAATACTCATTCTATTCTAATGCCCATGAAACATTCTCAAGAATAGACCATGTTCTGAGTCACAAAAGAGGTCTCAACTGATACCAAAACACTGAAATTATACTCTGCATATTCTGAGACCACAACACTCTGAAATTGGAACTCAACCACAAGGAAAAATTTGGAAGAAACTCAAACACTTGGAGACTAAGAACCATCTGGCTCAGGAATGATTTGATAAACCAGGAAATCAAAAATCAATCTAAACAATTTATGGAGACCAACGAGAATGAGAACACAACAGTCCAAAACCTATGGGATACTGCAAAGGCAGTCCTATGGGGAAAATACATAGCCATCCAAGCCTCACTCAAAACAATAGAAAAATCTGAAATGCAGTTTTTATATTCTCACCTCAAGAAGCTGGAACAGCAACAGAGGGACAGGCCTAATCCACGCATGAGGAAGCAGTTGACCACGATTAGAGGAGAAATCAATGAATTAGAAACCAGGAGTACAGTAGAGCAGATCAACAGAACTAGAAGCTGGTTCTTTGAGAGAATCAATAAAATGGACAGACCACGGGCAAGACATATCCAAAAGAATAGAGAAAGGACCCAAATTAATAAAATTATGAATGAAAAAGGAGAGGTCACAACCAACACTAATGAAATTGGAAGGATTATTAGAAACATTTATCAACAGCTTTATGCCAATAAATTAAGCATTCTATGAGATGGAGGCCATCCTGGAACCCATAAACTACCGAGACTGAAGCAGGAAGAAATTGAGTTTTTAAACAGGCCAATTAATTATGAAGAGATTCAGTCAGTGATAAACAACTTTCCAAAAAACAAAACTCCAGGCCCGGATGGTTTTCCTGGGGAATTCTACCAAACATCCAAAGAATAAATAATACCTATTCTCCTAAAGTTATTTCAAAAAATAGAAACAGAAGGAAAGCTACCAAACTCATTCTATGAGGCCAATATTACCTTGATCCCCAAACTAGGCAAAGACCCCATCAAAAAGGAGAATTACAGACTGATTTCCCTAATGAATATGGACACCAAAATCCTCCACAAGATCCTGGCCAATGGAATCCAACAGTACATTAAAAGGATTATCCATCATGACCAAGTGGGATTCATCCCTAGGATGCAAGGGTGGTTTAACATTCCCAAACCTATCAGTGTCTTAGATTTTACCCAGAAAGAAAAATTCAAAAATCATATGATTCTCTCAATAGATGCAGAAAAGGCATTTGACAAAATACAGCATCCTTTCCTGATTAAAACCCTTCAGAGTGTAGGGATAGAGGGTACATTCCTCAATCTCATAAAAACCATCTATGAAAAGCCTACAGCAAATATCATTCTCAATGGGGAAAAGCTGGAAGGCTTTCTCTTAAGATCAGGAACATGACAAGGATGCCCACTCTTGCCATTATTATTCAACATAGTACTAGAAGTCCCTGCAACAGCAATCAGACAATAAAAAGGGATAAAAGGTATCCACATTGGCAAAGAAGTCAAACTGTCTCTCTTCGCAGATGACATGATACTCTATATGGAACACCCAAAAGAATCCACCCCCAAATTATTAGAAGTTATAGAGCAATTCAGTAATTTGGCGGGATACAAAATCAATGCTCAAAAATCAGTTGCATTTCTATACACGAATAATGAGACTGAAGAAAGGGAAATTAGGGAATCCATCTCATTGACAATAGCACCAAAAACCACACGTTACCTTGGAATTAACTTAACCGGAGATATAAAGGATCTATATTCTAGAAACTATAAATTACTCTTGAAATACATCGAAGAAGACACAAAAAGATGGAAATATATTCCATGCTCATGGATCAGAAGAATTAACAGAGTGAAAATGTCCATGTTACCCAGAACAATCTACAATTTCAATGCTATCCCGATCAAAATACTGATGACAATTTTCAAAGAACTGGAACAAATAGTCCTTAAATTTGTATGGAACCAGAAAAGACCACAAATTGCCAAGGAACTGTGGAAAAGGAAAAACAAAGCTGGGGGCATCACAATGCCGGATTTCGAGCTGTACTACAAAGCTGTGCTCACAAAGACAGCATGGTACTGGCACAAAAACAGACACATAGACCAATGGAACAGAATAGAGAACCCAGAAATGGACCCTCGGCTCTTTGCACAACTAATCTTTGATAAAGCAGGAAAAACATCGGTGGGAAAAAGACAGTCTCTTCAATAAATGGTGCTGGGAAAATTGGACAGCTACATGCAAAAGAATGAAACTTGACCACTCTTTCACACCATACACAAAGATAAACTCCAAATGGACGAAAGACCTCGATGTGAGACAGGAATCCATCAAAGTCCTAGAGGAAAACATAGGCATCAACCTCTATGACATCGGCCACAGCAACCTTTTTCATGACACATCTCCAAAGGCAAGAGAAACAAAAGATAAAATGAACTTGTGGGACTTCATCAAGATAAAAAGCTTCTGCACAGCCAAGGAAACAGTCAAAAAAACTAAGAGGCAGCCCACAGAATGGGAGAATATATTTGCAAATGATACTACAGATAAAAGACTGGTATCCAAGATCTACAAGAACTTCTCAAAGTCAATACGCGAGAAACAAATAAACAAATCATAAAATGGGCAAAAGATATGAACAGACACTTTTCCAATGATGACATATAAATGGCTAACAGACACATGAAAAAATGTTCAAAATCATTAGCCATCAGGGAAATTCAAATCAAAACCACACTAAGATACCACCTTATACCAGTTAGAATGGCAAAAGTTGACAAGGCAAGAAACAACAATTGCTGGAGAGGATGTGGAGAAAGGGGATCCCTCCTACATTGTTGGTGGGAATGCAAGTTGGTACAGCCACTCTGGAAAACAGTGTGGAGGTCCCTTAAAAAGTTAAAAATTGAGCTACCCTATGACCCAGCCATTGCATTACTGGGTATTTACTCCAAAGATACAGACATAGTGAAGAGAATGGCCATATGCACCCCAATGTTCATAGCAGCAATGTCCACAATAGCTAAATCGTGGAAGGAGCTGAGATGCCCTTCAACAGATGACTGGATTAAGAAGTTGTGGTCCATATATACCATGGAATATTACTCAGCTATCAGAAAGAATGAGTTCTCAACATTTGCTGCAACATGGACAGCATGGGAGGAGATAATGCTAAGTGAAATAAGTCAAGCAGGGAAAGACAATTATCATATGATTTCCCTCATCTATGGAACATAAGAAGTAGGAAGATCAGTAGGGGAAGAAAGGGATAAAGAAAGGGGGGGTAATCAGAAGAGGGAATGAAGCATGAGAGACTATGGACTCTGAGAAACAAACTGAGGGCTTTCAGGGGGTGGGGGTGGGGGAATGGGATAGACTGGTGATGGGTAGTAAGGAGGGCACGTATTGCATGGTGCACTGGGTGTTATACGCAACTAATGAATCATCGAACTTTACATCAGAAACCAGGTATGTACTGTATGGTGACTAACATAATCTAATAAAAAAAACATTAAAATTAAAAAAATGAGAAAGAAAAAAGAAATTCACCGGGGGCTCGGGGGCCCTGCCCGTTCTCCCGCCCTGAATGCTCGGCGGTGCCCCGAGGGGCCTGGGTGGTGGCGCGGCGGCAGGCTGAGTCCGGCGCTGGGGCTCGGGTGTCCCCAATCCTGGTCGCTGCAGCACCAGGCCCCTGGGGAGGGGTCCCTCGGCAGCCGACCTAGGGTTAGGTTTAAGACCTAGGAGCCCGGCAGGCCTGATTCGCTGGCTGTGCATCAAGGTGGGTGTAGGGCCGAGGTGAGAGCGCAGGTGAGGGGGAGCCTGGGCTCCACTGTTGGGGCGTGGGGACCTGCCCAGTGTAGCCAGCAGTTTGGGGGACCCTCCAGTTCTCCCGCCCTGAATGCTAGGTGGTGCTCCAAGAGGCCCCGGTGGCTGCACAGTCACAGGCTGAGCCTGGCACTGGGGTAGGTGTCCCAAATCCCCAGGTCTGTGGTGAAAGGCCCCTGGGGAGGGGCCCCTCGGCGGCCGACCTAGGGTTTGGGTTAGGCCTCAGGAGCCGGGCTGCTCGATCCACCGGCTGTGCCGCGAGCAGGGCTGCGGGCCACAATGTGGGCGTGGGGGAGGATGAGCCTGGGTCCCACTGTTGGGTCGCGGGGGGCTGCCAATGGTCGCCGGGGGCTTATGGAGCCCTTCTGGTTCTCCCACTCTGAATGCTCGGCGGCAGCCCAAGGGTCCCGGGTTGCTGCACGGCGGCAGGCTGAGTCCCTCCCTGGGGCTCAGATCTCATGAATCCCGGCGTTGTGGCGCCTGGCCCCTGGCGGCGCCTGGCCCCTGGGGAAATGCCCCTCGGTGTCCTACCTAGGGTTAGGGTTAGGCCCCAGGAGCCCGGAAGGCCCTGCTCGCTGGCTGTGCGGTGAGCTGGGCGGCCAGCCAAGGTGAGGGTGCAGGTGAGGGGGAGCATGGGCGCTAGGGTTGGGGCACTAGGGGCTGCCAAATGTTGCCTTTGCCTTGGAGGGCCCTGCCTGTTCACCAGTCTTGAATGCTCTGTGACGCCCCAAGGGGCCAGGGTTGCTGCGCCTCAGCAGTCTGAGTCCTGCCCTGGGGCTCAAGTGTCCCCAGTCACCGGGGCTGCGGCACCAGGCACCTGGGGAGGGGCCCTTCTGCGGCTGACCCTGGGTTAGAGTTAGGCCCCAGGATCCTGGCAGGCCTGATCTGCCGGCTGTGCTGCGAGCTGTGCAGCGGCCTGAGGTGAAGGCGTAGTGGAGGAGGAGGTTGGCCCCAATGTTGGGACGCGGGGGGCTGCCGAAGGTCGGGGGGGGGGCTCGGAGGGGCCCTGCTGGTTCTCCCTCCCTGAATGCTAGGTGGCAGGTTCCCAATTCGACTGGATGACTTCAGTTGGGGGGGCAGGGATGAGGGAGGGGCTGAAGAGAGGGTCAGGGTGATCCATTCTAATGAGCCTCATTCAATGGTATCATTCAAATGCAGAGAGCTTTCTGTTAAAGTCAGAGCCTGGGGCTTCTCTCCACTGAATGGCTTTTCCCACCTTCCCCAACCCTTAGACTGCAGCTTGCAAAGTTCTGGGAAGAAAGGGAGGGAAGGAGAAAGGAAAGGGGGAGAAGGGGAAAGAGGATCTCTGAAGAGTTCACCTCATCTGGGTGTCAGTCCTTCATTCCATTTCTATGAAACATGGACAGAGGCCTGCCTTCTGTCACTGCCTCAAGCTGAAGTAAGGTGCAGTAGAGGCTTTGAATGGAAGGGTCTGATACAGTGCAGGTGGCAACTTTTGGTCCCTTGTGTTAATGGAGGGGGTCTCAAAGATAGTTTCTTATCTGAGAACTTGGATATTTTTCTACATGGTTTGGTACTACATGACTTCATTGATTTTATCCCCAAGTATACTCTATGGAATAGTAACAGCATAGTACAACCCAACTGTCTCATTCTGTCTCAAATCGATCTGATCCGGTGGGCCTCGGAGAGTACAGATTGGTGAATCAGTCTGAGCCCCTCCCCCCGTGGTGGTGGTGGGGGGAAGGTCGTGGTGGTTAAGAGCTTCTTGTAGCCAAGTAGCTTAGTGCTTGGTTTTACCTACTTGGGTTCTTTTTTTTTCCCTTTACATATCTTTATTAAGTAATCTCTACACCCAATGTGGGGCTCAAAGTCACAACCCCGGGGTCAAGAGTAGCATGTTCTACTGACTGAGCCAGCCAGGTGCTCCTATTTATATGGGTTCTTATTTCCAAAGAGGAGTTAATAGAGGTGCCGCAAGCGGAGTTAACTATCACAGACTCTGCCTCATTCAGCAAGCAATCCCGTAGTTCATAAGAGGCATTTCTATGGAAACAAAAGGAAAACACTGGTTAATGGTTGGAACAAGGGATAAACCCAGTGTCTAAGTCCAGAGTACTGCCAGTGAGAAGGTCTCTAGGAAGTCAGGCTTGAAGCATCCTCAGATAGAGTGAGGGTGGGCAGGGGCAATCTGACGAATTTGTCTTGTGTGTAGTTCAAATGTCTCATTTTGAGTGGCCCATAGAGCAACAGGCACAAAGATTGTCTATGTACGAGCTATCGTTGCCATTTCCCTGAAATTTATTTCAAGTTGTCCAGCTTTCATTTGCCAGACTTCAGGAAAAAGGGCAGTTTCGTTCTTAATGATTGTAGGGTAAGAGAATGGGAGAATGTTGGAAACCTTAGTTTGAAGAGTCACAGTCAGAGACTCAAGGAAACCCGAAGGATTGAGGATCCAGTCCAGGTTTATAGGCAAAGAACATATGTTCAAAGATAATTCGTCAGAACTAGCACCTAACACCTACAAAAGTGTGTTACTGAAATACAATCTTTCTCCCTAAAGTCACCTTCATTCCTGTCAAAGATAGCCAAATGAAGATTAATTTGTTTGTAAAACAAGTCCAGTTTTTAACAAACATGGCCTAATCATCTACATAAGCACAGCAGAAATAGCAATTGACCATATCATATATAAGGTCTTTCTTTCTTTCTTCTTTCTTTCTTTCTTTCTTTCTTTCTTTCTTTCTTTCTTTCTTTCTTTCTTCTTTCTTTCTTCCTCTCTCTCTCTTTCTTTCTTTTTCTTTTTTTCTTTCTTTCCTTCTTCTTTTAAATCTGCTTTGATGTAGCTTTTTATAAGGAATTTTACATTGAACCTTTAACTGCCTGTTTAAAGCCAAGAGCCAAGCCAAGTATTTCCCATCGGATTTGCCTGCAAGACCTGTAGATTGGGGTCAATTGCTCTCATCTTGAGGTCCTCCAAATTTCCTGAAGTTCCTGCATCTGTCAGGAGGTGGCAATCTTTACTCACCAGGTAAGACTGAGGAGAACACTGTAAGTAAGGTACCAGGCCAACATTTCTAAGGGGCTTTATTGGCTTCATAAAGTCGATCTGACTTTCTTAAAGCTGTCTCATCATATCTGAGTCTATGCTTGTGTCCCTGAAAGATGACTTTCCAGGGGCACCTGGCTGGCACAGTCGGTAGAGAGCACGACTCTCTCTCTCTCTCTTTTCTTTTTCCCTTCATTTTTTTAAGGTTTTATTTATTTGACACAGAGAGAGAGAGACAGCGAGAGGGGGAACACAAGCAGGGGTAGTAGGAAAGGGAGATGCAGGCTTCCCGCTGAGCAGGGAACCCTGATGCGGAACTCAATGTCAGCATCCTAGGATCATGACCTGAGCTGAAGGCAGACGCTTAACAACTGAGCCACCTAGTCGCCTGAGAGCATGACTCTTGATCTCGGGGTGATGAGTTCAAGCCCCACGTTGGGTGTATGTACAGATTACTCAAAAAATAAAATCTGAAAAAAAAAAAGCCATTCTAGTCAAAGCTTTGGTAATAGAACCAAAGTTTCCAATGGTATCTTGTTACAAGCAACACAGATACACACTGAACTTAGGCAAATAATTTATAATTGCCATAAAAGAAATAAAAATATTTTATAATTGCCCAAAAAGAATCCTGGAGGGTTACAAGTATGGAGAAAAGATTAAGTATTTGAATTTGTTTATAACAGAACATTTTTATCAAATTTCTGTAAGTTGTAGGTATTTTTTTTAAGATTTTATTTATTTATTTATTTATTTATTTATTTATTTATTTGAGAAACCAACAGACAGATACTGAGAGAGACCATGAGCAGGGAAGAGAGGGACAAGCAGGCTCCCCACTGAGCAGGGAGCCCGACGACGACATGGGGTGTCATGAAAACGGAAGCATGTGCAAAAGTGTGTACGAAAACAGAACGTAAAGAGCGTTGCTTCACTCTATAGAAGCACACTGTATAGACACCATGTCTCAACTCACAACTTCTGTCGTGAAGATGGAAGCCTCGGCAAGAGTGTGTGCAAGTGTGTAAAGAAAGTGCCGTCTACTTAATTCTGAGAACCAAGTCTGTGTAGATAGAATACAATATCGAACCCACCTCCTGACGAATGAATCAACCAGGGTTTTCTTCCCTGTGTGTTGAAACTTAAGGAAGTGCCATAAACTTAATAGTAGTTGAGAGCACGGGGTAGATAACATCTTACAACCCACAACTTCTGTCATGAAGACGGAAACTTTTGCAACGTTGTGCTGAAAGCATAAGGAAAGTGGCAGAGACTTAGGTTCAAAAAAGGACCGTACTGAATCCATCCTTCAAGGCACGTCTTCTTTCATGAAGTTGGAAGCATTCTCAGAGTGTGTTTCTCAGCATAAGGAAATTATCTTATGCTTAACTTTACGAAAGAACTCCATAGAAAACCCTCTGAAACTCACATCTTCTCCAATGAAGCTGGAAGCATTGGCTCAAGGATGAGGGAACGTGTAAAGAAATGCTGTTTACTCAACTCTGATCAGCAAGCCTCTGTATAGAGAATGCAACTTCAAACACCGGGATGCATGAAGAGAGAAGCTTTATTCAAATATCTGTGTTGAACTGTAAGAGAAGTGCCATACCCTTAACACTAACAAAGAGCACCATCTAGAGACAACCTTCCAAATCACATCTATCTTCATGAAGGTGGCTGTATTTTCCAAAAGTGTGTATGAAAACCTAAGGAACGTGCTATATGCTCAGGAAAGAACACCGTTTGGAAAAGATCTTCCAACTCACATCTTCTGTAATGAAGATGGAAGTACTTGCAGAAGTGTGAGTTAAAGCATAAGGAGAGGTTCTATCTAAGTAGTTGTGAGAACCAAGTCTGTGTTGACACAAGGCAACATCAAACTAACATAGTGACCCACGAATATACACGTGTTTTCCAATACGTGTGTTGAACCTTAAGGAAAGGGCAATAGACAAAAATCTCAGTCAGAACACCGAATACATACCATCTTCCAAATCACATCTTCTGTTAGGAAGATGGCAGGTTTTTCAAAAGTGCCTATGAATGCATAAGGAAAGTGTCACCTACTTTACGCTAAGAGAGAACAATCTATATAAAAGCATCCTGCACCTCACATGTGGTGTCATGAAGTGGGAGCATTGTGCAAAACGGCGTCTGCAAGCATCAAGATAAGGCCCTTCGTTTAACTACGTAAGAACACTACACAGAAAGTGTCTCTCAACTCACATCTTTCATGAGGAGGAAAGCCGTTCAATAAGGTGTGTGAAAAGGAAAAGAAAGTGCCATGAGTCCACTCAGCAAACCAAGTTTGCGTAGGTAGACGGCAACATTGATCAGTGAAGATACCGGGGTTTCCCTATACGTGTGTTTAGCCTTAAGGAAACTGCCATAGACATAACTCTCAGTAAGAAGAAGGTATGGAAAGGGATTTTCAACTCCCATCGTCTGTTATGATGATGGACACAGGTTTCAGAGTGGGAATGAAAGCATAAGGAAAGGGCCATTAACCAATCTTTAAGAAGGAACATTGTATCAAAGCCGTCTTTCAACTCACGTCTTCGATTGTGAAGATGAAACCTTTTTCACAGGTGTCTAAGAAAACATAAGGAAAGTGCCATATACTGAAGACTAAGATGAACACCATAGAGAAAGTATCTTGCATCTCACAGTCTTCTGTCATGAAAACGGAAGCATGTGCAAAAATGTGTACAAAAACATAAACATAAAGCACTTGGCTTAACTCTATAGAAGAACACTGTGTCGAAAGCATGTCTCAACTCACAACTTCTGTCGTGAAGATGGAAGCCTTGGCAAGACTCTGTGCGAGCGCGTAAAGAAAGTGCCATCTACTTAATTCTGAGAACCAAGTCTGTGTAGATAGAATACAATATCGGACCCACCTCCTGACGAATGAATCAACCAGGGTTTTCTTCCCTGTGATTTGAACCTTAAACAAAGTGCCATAAACTTAATAGTAGGTGAGAACACTGGATAGATAGCATCTTACAACCCACAACTTCTGTCATGAAGACGGAAACATTTGCAACGTTGTGTTGAAATCATAAGGAAAGTGTCAGAGGGTTAGCCTCAAGAAAGGACCATACCAAATCCATCCTTCAAGGCAAGTCTTCTTTCATCAATTTGGAAGCATTCTCGAAAGTGTGTTTCTCAGACTTTAGAGGGGAGGGGGGTGGGGGAATGGGATAGACCGGTGATGGGTAGTAAGGAGGGCACGTATTGCATGGTGCACTGGGTGTTATATACAACTAATGAATCATCCAGCCTTACATCGGAAACCGGGGATGTACTGTATGGTGACTAACATAATATAATAAAAAAATCATTAAAAAAAAGAAAAAAGAAAGTGTGTTTCTCAGCATAAGGAAATTATCATACACTTAACTTTATGAAAGAATTCCGTAGAAAACCATCTGAAACTCACATCTTCTCTCATGAAGCTGGAAGCATTGGCTCAAGGGTGAGGGAACGTGTAAGGAAATGCCGTTTACTCAACTCTGAGCACCAAGCCTCTGTATAGAGAATGCAACTTTAAACATCCTGATGCATGAAGAGGGAAGGTTTTTCAAATATCTGTTTTGAACCGTAAGAGAAGTGCCATATGCTTAACACTAAGAAAGAGCGCCATCTGGAGACAACTGTCCAAAACACATCTACCTTCATGAAGATGGATGTGTTTTCCAAAAGTGTGTATGAAAACCTAAAGAACGTGCTGTAGTTTCAAGTAAGAACAACCTTTGGAAAAGATCATCCAACTCACATCTTCTGTAATGAAGACGGAAGTACTTGCAGAAGTGTGAGTGAAAGCATAAGGAGAAGTTCTATCTAAGTAGTTGTGAGAACCAAGTCTGTGTTGATAGAAGGAACATCAAACTAACATCCTCAACCCTGAATATACACGCATTTTCCAATATGTGCGTTGAACCTTAAGGAAAGGGCAATATACACAAATCTCTGTCAGAACACTGAAGAGACACCATCTTCCAAGTCACATCTTCTGTTTGGAAGATAGGAAGTTTGTCAAAAGTGACTACGAATGCATAAGGAAAGTGTCACCTACTTTACGCTAAGAGAGAACACTCTATAGAAAAGCATCTTCCACTTCACATCTGGTGTCATGAAGTGGGAGCATTGTGCAAAACAGCGTCTGCAAGCATCAAGATAATGCTCTTCGTTTACCTACATTAGAACACTACAGAGAAAGCATCTCTCAACTCACATCTGTGATGAGGAGGAAAGCCATTCGAAAAGGATGTGTGAAAAGGAAAAGAAAGTGCCATGAGTTCATTCAGCGAACCAACTTTGCCTAGGGAGATGGCAACATTGATCAGTGAAGATACTGGGGTTTTCCAATATGTGTGTTGAACCTTAAGGAAACTGCCATAGACGTAACTCTCAGTAAGAAGAGAGTATGGAAGGGGTCTTCCAACTCCCATCGTCTGTCATGATGATGGAAGCATGTTTCAGCGTGGGAATGAAAGCATAAGGAAAGGGCCATTAACCAATCTTTAAGAAGGAACATTGTATCAAAGCCGTCTTTCAACTCACGTCTTCGATTGTGAAGATGAAACCGTTTGCACAGGTGTCTAAGAAAACATAAGGAAAGTGCCATATACTGAAGACTAAGATGAACACCATAGAGAAAGCATGTTGCATCTCACAGTCTTCTGTCATGAAAACGGAAGCATGTGCAAAAGTGTGTACGAAAGCATAAACATAAAGCGCTTGGTTTAACTCTATAGAAGAACACTGTATAGACACCATGTCCCAACTCACAACTTCTGTCGTGAAGATCGAAGCCTTGGCAAGAGTGTGTGCGAGCACGTAAAGAATGTGCTGTCTACTTAATTCTGAGAACCAAGTCTGTGTAGATAGAATACAATATCAAACCCAACTCCTGACGAATGAATCAACCAGAGTTTTCTTCCCTGTATGTTGAACCTTAAGGAAAGGGCTGTAAACTTAATAGTAGGTGAGAACACTAGATAGATAGCATCGTAGAACCCACAACTTCTGTCATGAAGACGGAAAAGTTTGCAGAGTTGTGTTGAAAGCTTAAGGAAAGTGGCAGAGACTTAGTTTCAAGAAAAGACCGTACCGAGTCCATCCTTCAAGGCACATATTCTTTCATGAAGTTGGAAGGATTCTCAGAAGTGTGTTTCTCGCATAAGGAAATCATCGTACGCTTAACTTTACGAAAGAATTCTGTAGAAAACCATCTGTAACTCACATCTTCTCTCATGAAGCTGGAAACATTGGCTCAAGGGTGAGGGAACGTGTAAAGAAATGCTGTTTACTCAACTCTGAGCATCAAACCTCTGTATAGAGAATGCAACTTCAAACACCCTGATGTATGAAGAGAGAAGCTTTTTCGAGTGTCTGTGTTGAACGGTAAGAGAAGTGCCATACGCTTAAAACTAACAAAGAGCACCATCTAGAGACAACCTGCCAAATCACATCTATCTTCATGAAGATGGATGTATATTACAAAAGTGTGTATGAAAACCTAAGGAACATGCTGTATGCTCAAGTAAGAACACCCTTTTGAAAAGACCTTCCAACTCACATCTTCTGTAATGAAAATGGAAGTACTTGCAGAAGTGTGAGTGGAAGCATAAGGAGAGGTTCTATCTAAGTAGTTGTGAAAACCAAGTCTGTGTTGACACAAGGCAACATTGAACTAACATCGTGACCCACGAATATACACGCGTTTTCCAATACGTGTGTTGAACCTTAAGGAAAGGGCAATAGACACAAATCTCAGTCAGAACACCGAATACACACCACCTTCCAAGTCACAACCTCTTGTTAGGAAGATGGCAAGTTTTTCAAAAGTGCCTACGAGTGAATAAGGAAAGTGTCACCTACTTTACGCTAGGAGAGAGCACTCTATATAAAAGCATCTTGCACCTCACATGTGGTGTCATGAAGTGGGAGCATTGTGCAAAACGGCTTCTGCAAGCATCAAGATAATGCCCATCATTTAACTACGTAAGAACACTACACAAAAAGCATCTCTCAACTCACATCTGTCATGAGGAGGAAAGCCGTTCGATAAGGTTGTGTGAAAACAAAAAGAAAGTGCCATCAGTCCATTCAGCGAACCAAGTTTGTGTAGGGAGACAGGAACATTGATCAGTGAAGATACCAGTGTTTCCCAATCCGTGTGTTGAACCTTAAGGAAACTGCCATAGATGTAAGTCTCAGTAAGAAGAGGGTATGGAAAGGGTCTTCCAAATCCTATCGTCTGTCATGTGAATGGATGCATGATTCAGAGTCGGAATGAAAGCATAAGGAAAGGGCGATTAATGAATCTTAAAGAAGGAACATTGTATTGAAGCCATATTTCAACTCACGTCTTCGGTCACGAAGATGAAACCGTTTGCATGGGTGTCTAAGAAAACATAAGGAAAGTGCCATATACTGAAGTCTAAGAAAGAACACTGTAGAGAAAGCATCTTGCATATAACAGTCTTCTCTCATGAATGGGAGCATGTGAAAAAGTGTGTATGAAAACATAAACATAAAGCGCTTGGCTTAACTCTATAGAAGAACACTGTATAGAAGAGTTAAGATGGTGGAGGAGTAGGGGACCCCTTTTACAGCTGGTCCCCTTAGTCTAGCTGGATAGGTACCAGACCATCCTGAACATCCACGGAATCAGGCTGAGACACAGGAAGATACATCTGGATCTGTAGAAATGAATATCTCCAGAGATGAGTATAGAGGTACGAAGCGGGGAGCCATGGAACCGCACACAGATATCGGAAGATAAACGGAAGGGGAAGGGAGCCGCTGCATTCGGATGCCAGGAAGCGGTAGCCACCTGCATGGGGGAGCAGGCTGACTCATGAACCGGCACCTGCGAGAACAGACTGAAACCCTGAGCCGGGGAACGTGCACGACCAGTCTGGGGGCCGGAGCTTTGGAGGGCGCAGGGGCGGCTGGCAGCAGGCGGCTGGTGGCTGGCGGTGTTAGAAACACAAAGGTCAGAGACACGCCGGCCCTGGAAGTTAGGGCTGGGACGCCAGGTGTGGGACACACATCCCGGGACACTGCAGGGTTCAGCAGCACCAACAGAAACAGAGTTAAAGTGGCCAGCACATCATTGGAGAGCAGTCTGCAGTCCCTCTGTTTTCAGACAGGCTGGGATTCAGCCACGGCTGCTCTGACTCTCAGAAGAGGCACAGCAAACCACCAGGGAAAGCCGCCAGAGAGCAAAAGCCTGGAAATACTGGCTCACAGTGTACCCATCCTCATCCCCCCCTCGCAGGGGACACGGAGACTGTACCCAAGCAGGGTTGCTGGAGTATCGGTGTGGGAGGCCCCTCCCCCAGAAGGCAGGCTGAAAAATCAAGAAGCCCACATCCCTAAGATCCCTATAAAACAAGTGCACACTTCCTGGGTCCTGGTCAATAATTTGGGCTCTGGACAACCCCGCAACCTCTCCTCATCAGAATGATGAGAAGGAGAAATCCCCCAGCAAAGAAAAGACAATGAGTTTGCGGCCTCTGCCACAGAACTAATGGATATGGATATAACCAAATTATCAGAAATGGAGTTCAGAGTAACAATGGTCAAGATGACGTGTAGACTTGAAAAAAGTATTAACGAAAATGTTAATGAAAATATAGAATCTCTAAGGGCAGAAATGAGGACGAATCTGGCAGAAATTAAAAATTCTATGAATCAAATGCAGTCAAAACTAGATGGTCTGACGGCAATGGTGAATGAGGCAGAAGAACATATCAGCGAATTGGAGGATGGGTTAGTAGAAGAGAAAGCGAAAATAGAAACTTGGCTTAAAAAAATACAATCTCAAGAATGAAGGTTACTGGAGATTACTGACTCAATGAAACGTTCCAATACCAGAATCATCAGGATCCCCAAGGGGGTGGAGAAAAACAGAGATCTAGAAGATATATTTGAACAAATTGTAGCTGAAAACTTCCCTAATCTAGCAAGGGAAACAAACATTCGTGTCCAAGAGGCAGAGAGGACCCCTCCCAAACTCAACCATGACAAACATACGCCACGTCACGTCATAGTGCATTTTGCAAATATTAGATCCAAGGATACAGTATTGAAAGCAGCCAGGGAAAAGAAATTTCTCACGTACCAAGGCAAAGGCATCAGAATTATGTCAGACCTGTCTACACAGACCTGGAATGAGAGAAAGGGTTGGGGGAGCATTTTTAAAGCACTTTAAGAGAAAACCATGCAGCCAAGGATCCTTTACCCAGCAAGGCTGTCATTCAGAATTGATGGAGAAATAAAGACCTTCCAGAATCACCAGTCATTGACCAATTTTGTAACCATGAAACCAGCCCTACAGGAGACATTAAGGGGGGTTCTATAAAGGTAAAAAGGCCCCAAGAGTGATACAAAACAGAAAGTCACAATCTATAGAAACAAAGACATTACAGGCAACATGGCATCATTAAAATCATATCTCTCAATAATCAGGCTCAATGTAAATGGCCTAAATGCTCCCATAAAGCGCCTCAGGGTTGCAGACTGGATAAAAAGACATGACCCATCCATTTGCTGTCTACGAGACTCATTTTGAACCTAAAGATACATTCAGACTGAAAGTAAAGGGATGGAATACCATCTGTCACGCCAGTGGACCTCAAAAGAAAGCTGGGATAGCAATTCTCATATCAGATAGATTGGATTGTAAACTAAAGACTATAGTTAGAGACACAGAAGGGCACTCAATTATTCTTAAAGGATGTATCCAACAAGTGGATATGACAATTATAAATGTATATGCCCCCAACAGGGGAGCAGCAAGATACACAAGCCAACTCTAAACCACAATAAAGAGACATATAGATAAAATACGTTAAAGTAGGAGACCTCAACACTCCACTATCAGAAATAGATCACCTAAGCAAGCAATCAGCAAAGAAACAAGATCTTTGAATGCCATACTTGACGTGTTGGACCTCATAGATATATATAGAATACTACACCCCGGAATGAAAGAATACTCATTCTATTCTAATGCCCATGAAACATTCTCAAGAAAAGAATATGTTCTGGGTCACAAAACAGGTCTCAACAGATACCAAAAGACTGAAATTATTCCCTGCATATTCTCAGACCACAATGCTTTGAAATTGGAACTCAACAACAAGGAAAAATTTCGAAGAAACTCAAACACTTGAAGATTAAGAACCATCCGGCTCAGGAATGATTCGATAAACCAGGAAATAAAAAATCAATTTAAACAATTTATGGACACCAATGAGAATGAGAACACAATGGTCCAAAACCTATGGGATACTGCAAAGGCAGTCCTAAGGGGGAAATACATACCCATCCAAGCCTCACTCAAAAGAAAAGAAAGATCTAAAGCGCAGTTTTTATAGTCTCACCTCAAGCAGCTGGAACAGCAACAGAGGGACAGGCCTAATCCATGCACGAGGAAGCAGTTGACCAAGATTAGAGCAGAAATCAATGAATTAGAAACCAGGAGTACAGTAGAGCAGATCAACAGAACTAGAAGCTGGTTCTTTGAGAGAATCAATAAAATTGACAGACCCCTGGCAAGACTTATCCAAAAGAATAGAGAAAGGACACAAATTAATAAAATTATGAATGAAAATGGAGAGGTCACAACCAACACCAATGAAATTGAAAGGATTATTAGAAACTTTTATCTACAGCTTTATGCCGATAAATTAAGCAATATGGAAGAGATGGAGGCCTTCCTGGAAACCTATAAACTACCAAGACTGAAACAGGAAGAAATTGATCTTTTAAACAAGCCAATTAATTATGAAGAGATTGAGTCAGCGATAAACAACCTTCCAAAAAACAAAACTCCAGGCCCGGATGGTTTTCCTGGGGAATTCTACCAAACATTCAAAGAAGAAATAATACCTATTCTCCTAAAGCTATTTCAAAAAATAGAAACAGAAGGAAAGCTACCAAACTCATTCTATGAGGCCAATATTACCTTGATCCCCAAACCAGGAAAAGACCCCATCAAAAAGGAGAATTACAGACCGATTTCCCTAATGAATATGGACACCAAAATTCTCAAAAAGATCCTGGCTGATAGAATCCAACAGTACATGAAAAGGATTATCCATCATGACCAAGTGGGATTCATCCCTGGGATGCAAGGATGGTTCAACATTCGCAAATCGATCAGTGTCTAAGATTTTATCGAGAAGGAAAAAGCCAAAAATCATATGATTCACTCAATAGATGCAGAAAAAGCATTTGACAAAATACAGAATCCTTTCCTGAATAAAACCCTTCAGAGTGTAGGGATAGAGGGTACATTCCTCAATCTCATAAAAACCATCTATGAAAAGCCTACAGCAAATATCATTCTCAATGGGGAAAAGCTAGAAGCCTTTCCCTTACGATCAGGAACACGATAAGGATGCCCACTCTCGCCACTATTATTCAACATAGTACTAGAAGTCCCTGCAACAGCAATCAGACAACAAAAAGGGATCAAAGGTATCCACATCGGCTAAGAAGAAGTCAAATTGTCTCTCTTCACAGATGACATGATACTCTATATGGAAAACCCAAAAGAATCCACTCCCAAATTATTAGAAGTTATAGAGCAATTCAGTAATTTGGCGGGATACAAAATCAATGCTCAGAAATCAGTTGCATTTCTATACATGAATAATGAGAATGAAGAAAGGGAAATTAGGGAATCCATCTCATTGACAATAGCACCAAAAACCACACGTTACCTTGGAATTAACTTAACTGAAGATGTAAAGGATCTATATTCTAGAAACTATAAATTACTCTTGAAATATATCGAAGAAGACACAAAAAGATGGAAATATATTCCATGCTCATGGATCGGAAGAATTAATATAGTGAAAATGTCCATGCTACCCAGAACAATCTATAATTTCAATGCTATCCTGATGAAAATACCGGTGACAATTGTCAAAGAACTGGAACAAATAGTCCTTAAATTTGTATGGAACCAGAAAAGACCACAAATTGCCAAGGAACTGTGGAAAAGGAAAAACAAAGCTGGGGGCATCACAATGCCGGATTTCGAGCTGTACTACAAAGCTGTGCTCACAAAGACAGCATGGTACTGGCACAAAAACAGACACATAGACCAATGGAACAGAATAGAGAACCCAGAAATGGACCCTCGGCTCTTTGCACAACTAATCTTTGATAAAGCAGGAAAAACATCGGTGGGAAAAAGACAGTCTCTTCAATAAATGGTGCTGGGAAAATTGGACAGCTACATGCAAAAGAATGAAACTTGACCACTC
Organism: Ursus americanus; assembly: GCF_024610735.1. Lineage (NCBI taxonomy): Eukaryota > Metazoa > Chordata > Mammalia > Carnivora > Ursidae > Ursus > Ursus americanus. The sequence goes on along the minus strand of NC_142129.1, from coordinate 102,503,104 downwards.
TTTCACACCATACACAAAGATAAACTCCAAATGGACGAAAGACCTCGATGTGAGACAGGAATCCATCAAAATCCTAGAGGAGAACATAGGCAGCAACCTCGACGACATCAGCCACAGCAACCTTTTTCAAGACACATCTCCAAAGGCAAGAGAAACAAAAGATAAAATGAACTTGTGGGACTTCATCAAGATAAAAAGCTTCTGCACAGCCAAGGAAACAGTCAAAAAAACTAAGAGGCAGCCCACAGAATGGGAGAATATATTTGTAAATGATACTACAGATAAAAGACTGGTATCCAAGATCTACAAAGAACTTCTCAAACTCAATAAGCGAGAAACAAATACACAAATCATAAAATGGGCAGAAGATATGAACAGACACTTTTCCAATGAAGATGTACAAATGGCTAACAGACACATGAAAAAATGTTCAAAATCATTAGCCATCAGGGAAATTCAAATCAAAACCACACTGAGATACCACCTTACGCCAGTTAGAATGGCAAAAATTGACAAGGCAAGAAGCAATTGCTGGAGAGGATATGGAGAAAGGGCATTCCTCCTACATTGTTGGTGGGAATGCAAGTTGGTACAGCCACTCTGGAAAACAGTGTGGAGGTCCCTTAAAAAGTTAAAAATTGAGCTACCCTATGACCCAGCCATTGCAATACTGGGTATTTACCCCAAAGATACAGACGTAGTGAAGAGAAGGGCCATATGCACCCCAATGTTCATAGCAGCTCTGTCCACAATAGCTAAATCGTGGAAGGAACCAAGATACCCTTCAACAGATGACTAGATTTAGAAGCTGTGGTCCATACACATAATGGAATATTACTCAGCTATCAGAAAGAACGAGTTCTCAACATTTGCTGCAGCATGGACGGCACTGGAGGAGATAATGCTACTTGAAATAAGTCAAGCAGAGAAAGACCATTATCATATGGTTTCACTCATCTATGGAACATAAGAACTAGGAAGATTGGAAGGGGAAGAAAGGGATAAAGAAAGGGGGGTCATCAGAAGGGGGAATGAAGCATGAGAGACTATGGACTCTGAGAAACAAACTGAGGGCTTCAGAAGGTAGGGGGTTGGGGGAATGGGACAGGCTGTTGAAAGGTAGTAAGGAGAGCACGTATTGCACGGTGCACTGGGTGTTAAACACCACTAATGAATCATCGAACTTTACATAAGAAACCAGGGATGTACTGTATGGTGACTAACATAATATAATAAAAAACATTAAAAAATAAAAGGAAGAAGAAGATGACAAGAAGGTGAAGGCGGAGGAGGCAGTGGGGAGGAAGAGGGGAGGGGGAGGGAGGGGAAAAGGGAGTGGTGGTAAGAAGAAGAGGGAAGGCCAGACGAAAAAGATGAAGAAGGAGTTGGAAAGAGTGAAAAAATATACCTGGAAAGCAGAAAAAAAAAAAATGAAGAGGAAGAAGAACACTGTATAGACACAATGTCTTAACTCACAACTTCTATCGTGAAGAAGGAAGCCTTGGCAAGAGTGTGTGTGAGCACATAAAAAAGTGCTGTCTACTTAATTCTGAGAACCAAGTCTGTGTAGATAGAATACAATATCGAACCCACCTCCTGATGAATGAATCAACCAGGGTTTTCTTCCCTGTGTGTTGAACCTTAAGGAAAGTGCCATAAACTTAATAGTAGGTGAGAACACTGGATAGATAGCATCTTACAACCCACAACTTCTGTCATGAACACGGAAACGTTTGCAACATTCTCTTGAAAGCATAAGGAAAGTGGCAGAGACTTAGCTTCAAGAAAGGACCATACCGAATCCATTCTTCAAGGCATGTCTTCATTCATGAACTTGGATGCATTCTCAGAAGTGTGTTTCTCAGAATAAGGAAATTATTGTAAGCTTAACTTTACAAAGGAACTCCATAGAGAACTATCTGAAACTCACATCTTCTCTCATGAAGCTGTAAGGATTCCCTCAAGGGTGAGTGAATGGGTAAAGAAATGCCGTTTCCTCAACTCTGAGCACGAAGCCTCTGTATAGAGAATTCAACTTCAAACAAATGATCCAAGAGAAAGAAGCTTTTTCAAATATCTGTGTTGAACGGTAAGAGAAGTGACACACTTAACACTAACAAAGAGCACCATATAGAGACAATCTTCCAAATCACATCTACCTCCATGAAGATGGATATATTTTCCAAAAGTGTGTATGAAAACCTAAGGAACGTGCTGTAGGCTCAGGTAAGAACACACTTTGGAAAAGATCTTCCAACTCACATCTTCTGTAATGAAGATGGAAGTACTTGCAGAAGTGTGAGTGAAAGCATAAGGAGAGGTTCTATCTAAGTAGTTGTGAGACCCAAGTCTGTGTTGATAGAAGGCAACATCAAACTAACATTGTGACCCCTGAATATACACGTGTTTTCCAATACCTGTGTGGAATCTTAAGGAAAGGGCAATAGACACAAATCTCAGTCAGAACACCAAATAGACACCAACTTACCAAGTCACATCTACTCTTAGGAGAATGGCAAGTTTTCCAAAAGTGCCTATGAGAGAATAAGGAAAGTGTCACCAACGTTATGCTAGGAGAGAACACTCTATATAAGAGCATCTTGCACCTCACATCTGGTGTCATGAAGTGGCAGCATTGTGCAAAACGGCGTCTGCAAGCATCAAGATAATGCCCTTCATTTAACTACGTAAGAAAACTACAGAGAAAGCATCTCTCAATTCACATCTGTTATGAGGAGGAAAGCCGTTCGAAAAGGATATGTGAAAATTAAAAGAAAGTGCCATCAGTCCATTCGACGAGCCAAGTTTGTGTAGAGAGATGGCAACACTGAACAGTGAAGATACCAGGGTTTCCAAAATGTGTGTTGAACCTTAAGGTAACTGCCATAGATGTAACTCTCAGTAAAAAGAGGGTATGGGAAGGGTCTTCAAACTCCCACCGTCTGTCATGCTGATGGAAGCATGTTTCAGAGTGGGAATGAAAGCATGAGGAAAGGGCCGTTAACCAATCTCTAAGAAGGAACATTGTATTGAAGCCGTCTTTCAACTCACGTCTTCAGTCGTGAAGATGAAACTGTTTGCACAGGTGTCTAAGAAAACATAAGGAAAGTGCCATATACTGAAGTCTAAGAAAGAACACTGTAGAGAAAGCATGTTGCATCTCACAGTCTTCTGTCATGAAAACGGAAGCATGTGCAAAAATGTGTACAAAAACATAAACATAAAGCACTTGGCTTAACTCTATAGAAGAACACTGTGTCGAAAGCATGTCTCAACTCACAACTTCTGTCGTGAAGATGGAAGCCTTGGCAAGACTCTGTGCGAGCGCGTAAAGAAAGTGCCATCTACTTAATTCTGAGAACCAAGTCTGTGTAGATAGAATACAATATCGGACCCACCTCCTGACGAATGAATCAACCAGGGTTTTCTTCCCTGTGATTTGAACCTTAAACAAAGTGCCATAAACTTAATAGTAGGTGGGAACACTGGATAGATAACATCTTACAACCCACAACTTCTGTCATGAAGACGGAAACGTTTGCAAAGTTGTGTTGAAAGCTTAAGGAAAGTGGCAGAGACTTAGTTTCAAGAAAGGACCGTACCGAGTCCATCCTTCAAGGCACGTCTTCTTTCATGAAGTTGGAAGCATTCTTGAAAGTGTGTTTCTCAGCATAAGGAAATTATCGTACGCTTAACTTTACGAAAGAACTCCATAGAAAACCATCTGAAACTCACATCTTCTCTTATGAAGCTGGAAGCATTGGCTCAAGGGTGAGGGAATGTGTGAAGATGTCGTTTACGAAATTCTGAGCACCAAGCCTCTGTATAGAGAATGGAACTTCAAACACCCTGATACATGAAGAGAGAAGCTTTTTCAAGTATCTGTGTTGAACGGTAAGAGAAGTGCCATATGCTTAACACTAAGAAAGAGCACCATCTAGGGAAGACCTTCCAAATCACATCTACCTTCATGAAGATGGATGTATTTTCCAAAAGTGCGTATGAAAACCTAAGGAACGTGCTGTATGCTCAAGTAAGAACACCCTTTGGAAAAGATCTTCCAACTCACATCTTCTGTAATGAAGATGGAAGTACTTGCAGAAGTGTGAGTGAAAGCATAAGGAGAGGTTCTATCTAAGTAATTGTGAGAACCAAGTATGTGTTGATAGAAGGCAACATCGAACTCACATCATGACCCATGAATATGCACACGTTTTCCAATACGTGTGGTGAACCTTAAGGAAAGGGCAATATACACATATCTCAGTCAGACCTCCGAATAGACACAATCTTCCATGTCACATCTTCTGTGGAAGATGGCAAGTTTTTCAAAAGTGTCTACAGATATGTTTATGCCATTTAAATTAAGGTCCACATACTTATAGCTAAAAACAACGGTGTCAGGATAATATCCACCAGTAACATCATCCATTATGAAGAGGGAAGCATGAATCAAAGTTGTTGTGGGAGCATTAGGAAATGTCTACGTACATATCTGTAAGAAACAATTGTGTATAAGAACCGACCTCAACTAACATCACCCTCACGTTCTACATACCTTCAAAAAATAGGGGGTGTACGAATCACCAAAGCACTGCATATATATATCTAAGAAACAAAAGTGTACTGGAAAGAACCCCTTACAATGGACATCACCATTCACGCATATTTAAACATGAACCAAGGTGGAGGTGGAATCAGAAGGAAAGGACCATATACCTATCCCTAGACAACACCCCTTTAAAGAATAGCATTAACAGTTAACATCATCTTTCACGAATATGGAAGCATTAGTGAAGAGGTTTTGGAATCTTGAGGACTCTGCCCATCCTTATTAGTAATAAACCACCTTGTACAGAAAAACACCTTCAACTCATATCAGCCTCCACAATACTGATCCCTAATCAACACTGGGTGTGTAGGCCTAAGGAAAGGTCCACATACTTATAGCTAAGAAACAACAGTGTCAGGATAATGCCCTTCAAATCACATCGGCCTTCCTGAAGATGGAAGCATGAATCAATGTAGTTATGGTACCATTAAGTAAGGCCTACGACCATGTAACTGAGAAACAATAGTGTACAGGAACCATCTTACAACGTACAATATCTTTGGTTAATGTGGAAACCCTATCATAAGTGGTTGTGGCAAAGTAACGAAAGTGCCATAAACTTATCTGGAAGAAACAACAGCATACGGGAACCCACTTAGCCCTAACATCATCATTCGTGAATATGGAAGCATTAACCAAAGTGGTCGTGGAAGCCTGACGAAAGTGCCAAACACTTATCTCTGAGACACAACACTATACATGGAAAGAGCAACGCTCATCATTTTTCACGAGTAAGGAAGCATTAATGAAAAGGTTCTGGAATCTCAAGGACTCTGCCCCATCCTTGTTGGTAATAAACCACCATGTATAGGAAAACACCTTCAACTCACATCAGCCTCCTCAATACTGATTCCGATTCAACATTGGGTGTGTAGGCTTAGGGAAAGGTCCACGTACTTATAGCTAAGAAACAACGGTGTCAGGATAATGCCCTTCAAGTCACATCAGTATTCCTGAAGATGGAAGCAGGAATCAAGGTGGTTATGGTACCGTTAGGTAAGGCCTGTGAACATATAACTGAGAAACAACAGTGTACAAGGACCTTCTTACAATGTACAATATCTTTGGTTAATGTGGAATCCCTATTGTGAGTGGTTGTGGCAATGTAACGAAAATGCCATAAACTTATCTGTAATAAAAACACTGTATGGGACCCACGTAGCCCTAACATCATCATTCGTGAATATGGAAGTATTAACCAAAGTGGTCGTGGAAGCCTGACAAAAGTGCCAAACACTTATCTCTGAGCCAGAACACTATACAAGGAAAGGTCAATGAACATCATCTTTCACAAGTAAGGAAGAGCTCACCATAGTGGTATGGAAACATGAACATTGTTCGACATTCTTATATGTAATAGACAACAGTGTCTAAGAACCGTCCTCCAACTAAAGCACCCTCATGCATAAATATCCCTTCTCAAAATTGGGATTGCAGTCCTAGGGAAAAATCCACACAGTTTTCTCTAGGAAACAACAGTGTGAAGATAACATCCACCAGTAACATCATCCTTTATGAAGAGGGAAGCATGACTCAATGTGGTTGTGGAAGCATTAGGAAAGGTCTACGTACATATCTGTAAGAAACAACAGTGCATAGGAAATGCCCTAAACTAAACACACCCTCATGATTCTACATCCCTTCAGAAAATAAGGGGTGTATGAATGATCAAAGCACCGCATACATATATCTAAGAAAAAACAGTGTACAGAAGAGAACCCCTTAAAACAAACATCAACATTCACCCATATCTAAACATGAAGGAAGGTGGTGGTAGAATCTGAGGTAAAGGAGTTCTTTCCTATCCCTACACAACACCAATTTTCAGGATAGGATTAACAGTTAACATCATCTTTCATGAATATGAAAGCATTAATGAAAAGGTACTGGAATCTGGAGGAATGTGCCCCATCCTTATTGGTAATAAACCACCATGTACAGGAAAACACTTTCAACTAACATCACCCGTGTCAATACTGATCCTTATTGAACATTGGATGTGTACGCCTCAGGAAAGGTCCACATACTTATAGCTAAGAACAACGGTGTCAGGATAATGCCCCTCAAGTCACATCAGCCTTCCTGAAGATGGAAGCAAGAATCAAGGTGCTTATGGTACCAATAGGTAAGGCGGATGAACATATAACTGAGACACAACAGTGTACAAGGACCGTCTCACAATGTACAATATCTTTGGTTAATGTGGAATCCCTATCGTAAGTGGTTGTGGCAAAGTAACGAAAATGACATAAACTTATCTGTAATAAAAACACTGTATGGGAACCCATGTAGCCCTAACATCATCAAAACAACAAAAGTGGTCGTGGAAGCCTGACAAAAGTGCCAAACACTTATTTCAGAGACACAACACTATACAAACAAAGACCAATGACCATCATCTTTCACGAGTAAGGAAGCATTAATGAAAAGGTTCTGGATCTCGAGGACTCTGCCCCATCCTTAGTGGTAATAAACCACCGTGTACAGGAAAACACCTTCAACTATCATCAGCCTCCTCAATACTGATCCCTATTCAACATTGGGTGTGCAGGCCAAGGGAAAGGTCCAGATACTTACAGCTAAGAAACAACCTTGCCAGGATAATGCACTTCAACTCACATCAGCCTTCCTGAATACGGAAGCAGGAATCAAGGTGGTTATGGTAACCTTAGGTAAGGCCAACGAACAAATAACTGAGAAACAACAGTGTGCAGGAACCCGCTTACAATGTACAATATTTTTAGTTAGTGTATAATCCTTATCGTGAATGGTTGTGGCAACGTAATGATAATGCCATAAACTTATCTGTAAGAAACAACAGTGTACGGGAACCCACACAGCCCTAACATCATCATTCGTGAATATGGAAGCACTAACCAAAGTGGTCATGGAAGCCTGACAAAAGTTCCAAACAATTATCTCTGAGACACAACACTATACAAACAAAGACCAATGAACATCATCTGTCATGAGTAAGGAAGCATTAATGAAAAGGTTCTGGAACCTTGAGTACTCTGCCCATTCCTTAGTGGTAATAAACCACATTGTACAGGAAAACACATTCCACTATCATCAGCCTCCTCAGTGCTGATCCCGATTCAACATTGGGCATGTAAGCCTAGGGAAAGGTCCACATACATATTGCTAAGAAACAACGGTGTCAGGATAATGCCCTTCATGTCACATCAGCCTTTCTGAAGATGGAAGCAGGAATCAAGGTGGTCATGGTACAATGAGGTAAGGCTGACAAACATATCACTGAGAAACAACAGAGTACAGGAACCTGCTTACAATGTACAATATTTTTGGTGAATGTGGAATCCCTATCGTAAGTGGCTGAAGCAACGTAACAAAAATGCCATAAACTTATCTGTAAGAAACAACTGTGTACGGGAACCCACTGGGCCCTAACATCATCCTTCATGAATATGGAAGCGTTAACCAAAGCGGTCATGGAAGCCTGACAAAAGTACCAAACACTTATCTCTGAGACACAACACTATACAAGGAAAGGCAAAGGAACATCATCTTTAAGGAGTGAGGAAGCATTAATGAAAAGGTTCTGGAATCTCAAGGACTCTGCCCCATCATTAGAGGTTATAAACCACCATTTACAGGAAAACACCTTCAACTATCATCAGCCTCCTCAATGCTGATCCCGATTCAACATTGGGAGAGTAGGCCTAGGGAAAGGGACCCTTACGTATAGCTAAGAAATAACGGTGTCAGGATAATGCCCTTAGAGTCACATCAGCCGTCCTGAAGATGGAAGCAGGAATCAAGGTGGTTATGGTACCAATAGGTATACAACAGTATACAGGAACCCATGTACAACGTACAATATCTTTGGTTAATGTGGAATCCCTAGCGTAAGTAGTTGTGGCAACGTAACGAAAATGCCATAAAATTATCTGTAAGAAACAACAGTGTACGGTAACACACTTAGCCCTAACAACATCATTCGTGAATATGGAAGCATGAACCAAAGTTGTCGTGGAAACGTGACGAAAGTGCCAAACCCTTATCTTTGAGACACAACACTATACAAACAAAGACCAACGAACATCATCGTTCACGAGTAAGGAAGCATTAATGAAAAGGTTCTGGATCTCGAGGACTCTGCCCCATCCTTAGTGGTAATAAACCACCGTGTACAGGAAAACACCTTCAACTATCATCAGCCTCCTCAGTGGTGATCCCGATTCAACATTGGGTGTGTAGGCCTAGGGAAAGGTCCACATACTTAGATCTAAGAAACAACAGTGTCAGGATAATGCCCTTCAACTCACATCAGCCTTCCTGAATAGGAAAGCAGGAATCAAGGTGGTTATGGTAACCTTAGGTAAGGCCGACAAACAAATAACTGAGAAACAACAATGTGCAGGAACCCGCTTACAATGTACAATATTTTTAGTTAGTGTATAATCCCTATCACAAATGGTTGTGGCAATGTAACGAAAATGTCACAAACTTATCTGTAAGAAAGAACAGTGTACATTAACCCACTTAGCCCTAACATCAACATTCATGAATATGGAGGCACTAACCAAAGCGGTCGTGGAAGCCTGACGAAAGTGCCAAACACTTATCTCTGAGACACAACACTATACAAGGAAAGACCAATGAAAATTATCTAAGGAGTGAGGAAGCATTAATGAAAAGATACCGGAATTTCGAGGACTCTGCCCCATCCTTAGTGGTAATAAACCACTGTGGACAGGAAAACACCTTCAACTATCATCAGCCTCCTCAATGCTGATCCTGATTCAACATTGGGTGTGTAGGCCTAGGGAAAGGTCCCCATTTATAGCTAAGTAACAATGGTGTCAGGATAATGCGTTTCAAGTCACATCAGACTTCATGAAGATGGAAGCAGGAATCAAGGTGGTTATGGTACATTAGGTAAGGCTTATGAACATATAACTGAGAAACAACAGTGTACAGGAAACCGCTTAAATGTACAATATTTTTGGTTAATGTGGAACGCCTATCGTAAGTGGCTGAGGCAACTTACCGAAAATGCCTTAAACTTATCTGTAAAAAACAACAGTGTATGGGAACCCACTTAGCCCTAACATCATCATTCATGAATATGGAAGATTTAACCAAAGTGGTCGTGAAAGCCTGACGAAAGTGCACTTATCTCTGAGACACAACACTATACAAGGAAAGACCAACGAACATCATCTTTCATGAGTAAGAACATTAATGAAAAGGTTCTGGAATCTTGAGGACTTTGCCTCATCCTAATTGGTAAAAAACCACTGTGTACAGGAAAACACCTCAACTTACATCAGCCTCCTCAATACTGATCCCAATTCAAGATTGGGTGTGTAGGCCTAGGGAAAGGTCCAAATACTTAGAGCTAAGAAACAATGGTGTCAGGATACTGCCCTTCACGTCACATCAGCCTTCCTGAAGATAGAAGCAGGAATCAAGGTGGTTATGGTACACTTAGGTAAGGCCTACAAACATATAACTGAGAAACAACAGTGTACAGGAACCCTCTTACAACGTATAGTATCTTTGGTTAATGTGGAATCCCTATCGTAAGTAGTTGTGGCAACATAACGAAAACGCCATAAAATTATCTGTAAGAAACAACAGTGTACGGGAAACCACTTAGCCCTAACATCTTTATTCATGAATGTGGAAGCAAGAACCAAAGTGGTCTTTGAAGCCTGACAAAGGAGCCAAACACTTATCTCTGAGACACAACACTATACAAACAAAGACCAATGAACATCATCGTTCACGAGTAAGGAAGCATTAATGAAAAGGTTCTGGATCTCGAGGACTCTGCCCCATCCTTAGTGGTAATAAACCACCGTGGACAGGAAAACACCTTCAACTATCATCAGCCTCCTCAATGCTGATCCCGATTCAACATTGCTGTGTAGGCATAGGGAAAGGTCCCCCTACTTATTGGTAAGAAACAACAGTGTCAGGATAATGCCCTTCATGTCAGATCAGCCTTCCTGAAGTTGGAGGCAGTAATCAAGGTGGTTATGGTACCATAAGGTAAAGCCGACGAACATATATCTAAGAAAAAACAGAGTGGAGGAACCCACGTAGAACGTACATCATCTTTGGTTAATGTGGAATCCATATCATAATTTGTTGTGGGAACATAACGAGAATGACTTAAACTTATCTGTAAGAAACAACAGTGTACGGGAACGCACATAGCTCCAACACCATCATTAGTGAATATGGAAGCATGAACCAAAATCGTCATGGAAGCCTGATGAAAGTGCCAAACACTTATCGCTGAGACACAACAGTAGACAAGGAAAGACCAACGAACATCATCTTTCACGAGTAGGGAAGCAGTAATGAAAAGGTTCTGGAATCTCGAGGACTCTGCCGCATCCTTTGGAGTAATAAACCACCGTGTACAGGAAAACACCTTCACCCAACATCAGCCTCCTGAATGCTGATCCCATTCAACATTGGTTGTGTAGGCCTAGGGAAAGGGCCACATATTATAGCAAAAAAGAACGGTGTCAGTATAATGCCCTTCAAGTCACATCAGCCTTCCTGAAGATGGAAGCAGGAATCAAGATGGTTATGGTACCAATAGGTAAGGCCTACGAACATATAACTGAGACACAACAGTGTGCAGGATCCCACTTACAACGTACAATAACTTTGGTTAATGAGGAATCCCTATTGTAAGTTGTTGTGGCAACGTAACAAAAATGCCATAAACTAATCTGTAAGAAATAACAGTGTACTGGAACGGACCTAGAACTAACATCATCCTTCGTAAATATGGAAGCTTTAATCAAAGTGGTCATGAAAGCCTGACGAAAGTGCAAACACTTATCTCTGAGACACAAGGAAAGACCAAGGAACATCATCTTTAAGGAGTGAGGAAGCATTAATGAAAAGGTTCTGGAATCTCAAGGACTCTGCCCCATCCTCAATGGTAATAAAGCACGGTGTACAGGAAAACACCTTCAACTATCATCAGCCTCCTCAATCCTGATCCCGATTCAACATTGGGTGTGTAGGCCTAGGGAAAGGTCCCCATTTATAACTAAGTAACAATGATGTCAGGATAATGCCCTTCATGTCACATCAGCATTCCTGAGATGGAAGCAGGAATCAAGGTGGTTATGGTACCATTAGGTAAGGCCTATTAACGAACAGTGTACAGAAACCAGCTCTAATGTACAATATCTTTGATTAATGTGGAATCCCTATTGTAAGTGGCTGTGGCAACGTATGAAAATGCCTTAAACTTATCTGTAAGAAACAACAGTGTACGGGAACTCACTTAGCCCTAACATCATCATTCGTGAATATGGAAGCATTAACCAAAGTTGTTGTGGAAGCCTGATGAAAGTGCAAACACTTATCTCTGAGACACAACACTATACAAGGAAAGACCAATGAACATCATCTTTTACGAGTAAGGGAGCATTAATGAAAAGATTCTGGAATCTTGAGGACTCTGCCCCATCCTTATAGGTAAAAACCCACTGTGTACAGGAAAACACCTCAACTTACATCAGCCTCCTCAATACTGATCCCAATTCAAGATTGGGTGTGTAGGCCTAGGAAAGGTCCACATAATTAGAGCTAAGAAACAGCGGTGTCAGATTAATGCCCTTCACGTTACATCAGGCTTTCTGGAGATGGAAGCAGAAATCAAGGTGGTTATGGTACCATTAGATAAGGCAGAGAACATATAGCTGAGAAACAACAGTGTGCAGGATTTCGCTTACAACGTACAATATCTTTGGTTAATGTGGAATCCCGATCGTAAGTGTTTGTGGCAATGTAACGAAGATGCCATAAACTTATCTGTAAGAAACAACAGTGTACTGGAACCAACTTAGCACTAACATCATCATTTGAAAATATGGAAACATTAACCAAAGTGGTCCTGTAAGCCTGACAAAAGTGCCAAACATCTCTCTGAGACACAACACTATACAAGGAAAGACCAAAGAACATGATCTTTCATGAGTAAGGAAGCATTAATGAAAAGGTTCTGGAATCTCGCGGACTCTGCCCCATCCTTAGTGGTAATAAACCACCATGGACAGGAAAACACCTTCAACTAACATCAGCCTCCGCAATACTGATCCCCATTCAACACTGGGTGTGTAGGTCTAGGAAAGTTCCCCCTACTTATAGCTAAGAAACAACGGAGCCAGGGTAAGTTGTTCAAGTCACATCAGTATTCCTGAAGATGGAAGCAGGAATCAAGGTGGTTATGGTACCAACAGGTAAGGCCGACGGACATATAACTGAGAAACAACGGTGTACAGGGACCAGCTTACAACGTACAGTATCTTTGGTTAATGTGGAATCACTATTGTAAGTGGTTGTGGCAACATATCAAAAATACCATAAACTTGTCTGTAAGAAATAACAGTGTACAGGAACCCACTTAGCACTAACATCATCATTCGTGAATATGGAAGCATTGATCAAAATGGACGTGGAAGCCTGATGAAAGGGCCAAACACTTAGCTCCGAGACACAACACTATACAAGGAAAGACCAATAAACATCATCTTACACCAGTAAGGAAGACTTACGGAAAAGGTTCTGGAATCTTGAGAACTCTGCCCCATCCTTATTGTTAATACACCACCATGTACAGGAAAACACCTTCAACTCACATCAGCCTCCTCAATACTGATCTGGATTCAACATTGGGTGTGTAGGCCTAGGGAAAGGTCCACATTCTTACAGCTAAGATAGAACTTCGATATGAGACAGGAATCCATCAAAATCCTAGAGGAGAACATAGGCAAAAACCTCTAAGACATCGCCCAAAGCAATCTTTTTCATAACACATCCCAGAGGCAAGAGAAACAAGAGATAAAATGAACTTGTGGGACGTCATCAAGATAAACAGCTTCTGCACAGCCAAGGAAACAGTCAGAAAAACTAAGAGGCAGCCCATGGAATGGGAGAATATATTTGTGAAGATACTACAGATAAAAGACTGGTATTCATAATCTACAAAAAACTTCTCAAACTCTATACGCTAGAAACAAATGAACAAACCATAAAATGGGCAGAAGATATGAACAGACACTTTTCCAATGATGACATACAAATGGCTAACAGACACATGAAAAAATGTTCAAAATCATTAGCCATCAGGGAAATTCAAATCAAAACCACACTAAGATACCACCTTACGCCAGTTAGAATGGCAAAAATTGACAAGGCAAGAAACAACAATTGCTGGAGAGGATGTGGAGAAAGGGGATCCCTCCTACGTTGTTGGTGGGAATGCAAGTTGGTACAGCCACTCTGGAAAACAGTGTGGAGGTCCCTTAAAAAGTTAAAAGTTGTTCTACCTTATGACCCAGCCATTGCACTTCTGGGTATTTACCTCAACAATACAGACGTAGTGAAGAGAATGGCCATATGCACCCCAATTTCATAGCAGCATTGTCCACAATAGCTAAATTGTGGAAGGAGCCGAGATGTCCTTCAACAGATGACTGCATTAAGAAACTGTGGTCCATATATACAATGGAATATTACTCAGCTATCAGAAAGAACGATTTCTCAACATTTGCTGCAACATGGACGGCACTGGAGGAGATAATGCTAAGTGAAATAAGTCAGGCAGAGAAAGACAATTATCGTATGATTTCTCTCATCTATGAAACAAGAACTAGGAAGATCGATAGGGGAAGAAAAGGATAAAGAAGGGGGGTAATCAGAAAGGGGAATGAAGCATGAGAGTCTATGGACTCTGAGAAACAAACTGATGGCTGCAAAGGGAAGAGGGGTGGGGGAACAGGATCGGCTGGTGATGGGTAGTAAGGAGGGCACGTATTGCATGGTGCACTGGATGTTATATGCAACTAATGAATATTTGAATTTTACTTCAAAACCAGGGATGTACTTTATGGTGACTAACATAATATAAAAAAAAAAAGAGCAACCTAATAATATTATGTAAAGATACTGATAAAAAGATAATTAAAATAAAACATTCCTAAACACTCAAAATTTACTCTACTCATATTAAAATAAACAACAGTGAGGAACCTGAGTGGCTCGGTCAGTTAAGTGTCCAACTCTTGATCTCAGTTCAGGTCTTGATCTTGGTGTCGTGAGCTCAAGCTCCACATTGGGCTCCATGCTGTGTATGGAGCCTACATTAAAATAAATTAACAAATGAATAAACAAATAAATAAGTATAAAAATAAAGAAACAATAAATCATAATATATTAAATGGTTACACATACTAGGTGGTAGGAAATAAGATAAGAGGAAGAAATAAAAGGTTGTGTTATTTATTTATTTATTTATTTATTTATTTATTTATTTATTTATTCGACAGAGATAGAGACAGCCAGCGAGAGAGGGAACACAAGCAGGGAGAGTGGGAGAGGAAGAAGCAGGCTCATAGCGGAAGAGCCTGATGTGGGGCTCGATCCCAGAACGCCGGGATAACATCCTGAGCCGAAGGCAGACGCCCAACCGCTGTGCCACCCAGGTGCCCCAAAAGGTTGCATTTTTAATTAAAAAAAAAATTTGGAATTGGAACTCAACCACAAGGAAAAATTTGGAAGAAACTCAAACACTTGGAGACTAAGAACCTCCTGCTCAGGAATGATTTGATAAACCAGGAAATCAAAAATCAGTTTAAACAATTTATGGAGACCAACGACAAAAAAAAAAAAAAACAAAAAAAACACAACGGTCCAAAACCTATGGGATACTGCAAAGACAGTCCTATGGGGAAAATACATAGCCATCCAAGCCTCACTCAAAAGAATAGAAAAACCTAAAATGCAGTTTTTATATTCTCACCTAAAGAAGCTGGAACAGCAACAGAGGGACAGGCCTAATCCACGCATGAGGAAGCAGTTGACCAAGATTAGAGGAGAAATCAATGAATTAGAAACCAGGAGTACAGTAGAGCAGATCAACAGAACTAGAAGCTGGTTCTTTGAGAGAATCAATAAAATTGGCAAACCGCTGGCAAGACTTATCCAAAAGAATAGAGAAAGGACCCAAATTAATAAAATTATGAATGAAAAAGGAGAGGTCACAACCAACACCAATGAAATTGGAAGGATTATTAGAAACTTTTATCTACAGCTTTATGCCGATAAATTAAGCACTCTGGATGAGATGGAGGCCTTCCTGGAAACCCATAAACTACCAAGACTAAAACAGGAAGAAATTGAGTTTTTAAACAGGCCAATTAATTATGAAAAGATTCAGTCAGTGATAAACAACCTTCTAAAAAACAAAACTCCAGGCCCGGATGGTTTTCCTGGGGAATTCTACCAAACATTCAAAGAATAAATAATACTTATTCTCCTAAGTCAATTTCAAAAAATAGAAACAGAAGGAAAGCTACCAAACTCATTCTATGAGGCCAATATTACCTTGATCCCAAAACCAGGCAAAGACCCCATCAAAAAGGAGAATTACAGACCGATTTCCCTAATGAATATGGACGCCAAAATCCTCAACAAGATCCTGGCTAATAAAATCCAACAGTACATTAAAAGGATTATCCATGATGACCAAGTGGGATTCATCCCTAGGATGCAAGGGTGGTTCAACATTCACAAATCAATCAATGTCATAGATTTTTTCCAGAAAGAAAAATCCAGAAATCATATGATTCTCTCAATAGATGCAGAAAAAGCATTTGACCAAATACAGCATCCTTTCCTGATTAAAACCCTTCAGAGTGTAGGGATAGAGGGTACATTCCTCAATCTCATAAAAACCATCTATGAAAAGCCTACAGCAAATATCATTCTCAATGGGGAAAAGGTGGAAGCCTTTCCCTTAAGATCAGGAACACGACAAGGATGCCCACTCTCGCCACTATTATTCAGCATAGTACTAGAAGTTCTTGCAACAGCAATCAGACAACAAAAAGGGATCAAAGGTATCCAAATTGGCAAAGAAGAAGTCAAATTGTCTCTCTTCACAGATGACATGATACTCTATATGGAAAACCCAAAAGAATCCACTCCCAAACTATTAGAAGTTATAGAGCAATTCAGTAATGTGGTGGGATACAAAATCAATGCTCAGAAATCAGTTGCATTTCTATCCACGAATAATGAGACTGAAGAAAGAGAAATTAGGGAATCCATCCCATTAACAATAGCACCAAAAACCATACGTTACCTTAGAATTAACTTAACCAGAGACATAAAGGATCTATATTATAGAAAGTATAAATCACTCGTGAAAGACATTGAGGAAGACACAAAAAGATGGAAAAATATTCCATGCTCATGGATCGGAAGAATTAACATCGTTAAAATGTCATGCTACCCAGAGAATCTACACTTTCGATGCTATCCCGATCAAAATACTGAAGACATTTTTCAAAGAACTGGAACAAATAGTCCTTAGATTTGTATGGAACCAGAAAAGGCCCCGAATCGCCAAGGAACTGTTGAAAAGGAAAAACAAAGCTGGGGCATCAAAATACCGGATTTCGAGCTGTACTACAAAGCTGTGCTCACAAAGACAGCATGGTACTGGCACAAAAACAGACACATAGACCAATGGAACAGAATAGAGAACCCAGAAATGGACCCTTGGCTCTTTGGGCAACTAATCTTTGATAAAGTAGGAAAAAACATGCGGTGGAAAAAAGACAGTCTCTTCAATAAATGCTGCTGGGAAAATTGGACAGCTACATGCAAAAGGATGAAACTTGACCACTCTCTCACACCATACACAAAGATAAAATCCAAATGGACGAAAGACCTCGATGTGAGACAGGAATCCATCAAAATCCCAGAGGAAAACATAGGCAGCAACCTCGACGACATTGGCCACAGCAACCTTTTTCAAGACACATCTCCAAAGGCAAGAGAAACAAAAGATAAAATGAACTTGTGGGACTTCATCAAGACAAAAAGCTTCTGCACAGCCAAGGAAACGGTCAAAAAAAAAACTAAGAGGCCACCCATGGAATGGAAGAATATATTTGCAAATGATGCTACAGATAAAAGACTGGTATCCAAGATCTACAAAGAACTTCTCAAACTCAATATGCGAGAAACAAATACATAAATCATAAAATGGGCAGAAGATATGAACAGACACTTTTCCAATGATGACATACAAATGGCTAACAGAGACATAAAAAATGTTCAAAATCATTAGCCATCAGGGAAATTAAAGTCAAAACCACACTGAGATACCACCTTACGCCAGTTAGAATGGCAAAAATTGACAAGGCAAGAAACAACAATTGCTGGAGAGGATGTGGAGAAAGGGGATCCCTCCTACATTGTTGGTGGGAATGCAAGTTGGTACAGCCACTCTGGAAAACAGTGTGGAGGTCCCTTAAAAAGTTAAAAATTGAGCTACCCTATGACCCAGCCTATGCAATGCTGGGTATTTACCCCAACAATACAGACGTAGTGAAGAGAAGGGCCATATGCACCCCAATTTCATAGCAGCATTGTCCACAATAGCTAAATCGTGGAAGGAACAGAAATGTCCTTCACCTGATGACTGGATTAAGAAACTGTGGTCCATATATACAATGGAATATTACTCAGCTATCAGAAAGAACGATTTCTCAACATTTGCTGCAACATGGATGGCACTGGAGGAGATAATGCTAAGTGAAATAAGTCAAGCAGAGAAAGACAATTATCGTATGATTTCTTTCATCTATGGAACATAAGAACTAGGAAGATCGGTAGGGGAAGAAAGGGATAAAGAAAGGGGGGTAATCAGAAGGGGGGATGAAGCATGAGAGACTATGGACTCTGAGAAACAAACTGAGGGCTTCAGAGGGGCGGGTGGTGGGGGAATGGGATAGGCTGGTGATGGGTAGTAGGGAGGTCACGTTTTGCATGGTGCCCTGGGTGTTATACGCAGCTAATGAATCATTGAAATTTACATCAGAAACCAGGGATGTATTGTATGGTGATTAACATAATATAATAAAAAAAACATTAAAAAAAGATAAATTACAAAGTTTAAGACAAAAATGAAAAGTTTCTGAAAACTTGAGTACTCCACCCCATCCTTATTGGTAATAAACCACTGTGTACAGGAAAACACCTTCAACTATCATCAGCCTCCTCAATCCTGATCCCGATTCAACATTGCGTGTGTAGGCCTAGGATAAAGTCCACATACTTATAGCTAAGAACTACGGTTTCAGGATAATGCCCTTAAGGTCACATCAAACTTCCTGAAAATGGAAGCAGGAATCAAGGTGGTTATAGTACCACTGGGTAAGGCCTACGAACATATAACTGAAAAACAATAGTGTATAGGAACCCACGTACAACGTACAGTATCTTTGGTTAATGTGGAATCCTTATCGTAAGTGGTTGTGGCAACGTAAGGAAAATGCCATAAATTTATCTGTGAGAAACTACAGTGTACAGGAACCCACTTAGCCCTAACAGCATCATTTGTGAATATGGAAGCATTAACCAAAGTGGTCGTGGAAGCCTGACAATAGTGCCAAACACAGATCACTGAGACACAACCCTATACAAGGAAAGACCAACGAACATCATCTTTCACGAGTAAGCAAGCATCAATGAAAAGGTTCTGGAATCTCGAGGACTCTGCCCCATCCTTATCGGTAATAAACCACTGGGTACAGGAAAACACCTTCAACTCACATCAGCCTCCTTAATACTGATCTAGATTCAACATTGGGTGTGTAGGCTTAGGGAAGTGTCCACATACTTAGAGCTAAGAAACAACGGTGTCAGGAATGCCCTTCAAATGACATCAGCCTTCCTGAAAATGGAAGCAGGTATCAAGGTGGTTATGGTACACTTAGGTAAGGCCTATGAACATATAACTGAGAAAAAACAGTGTACAGGAAACCACTTACAATGTACAATATCTTTGGTTAATGTGGAATCCCTATCGTAAGTGGTTTTGGCAATGTAAAGAAAATGCCATAAACTTATCTGTAAGAAACAACAGCGTACAGGAACCCACGTAGCCCTAACATCATCATTCTTGAATATGGAAGCATTATCCAAAGTGGTCATGGAAGCCTGATGAAAGTGCCAAACGCTTATCTCTGAAACACAACACTATACAAGGAAAGACCAATGAACATCATCTTTCACGAGTAAGGGAGCATTAATGAAAAGGTTCTGGAATCTCAAGGACTCTGCCCCATCCTTAATGGTAATAAACCACCGCGTACAGGAAAACACCTTCAACTCACATCAGCCTCCTCAATACTGATCCTGATTCAACATTGGGTGTGTAGGCCTAGGGAAAGGTCCACATACTTATAGCTAAGAAAAGACCTTGATGTGAGACAGGAATCCATCAAAATCCTAGAGGAGAACATAGGCAGCAACCTCTATGACATCGGCCAAAGCAACCTTTTTCATGACACATCTCCAAACACAAGAGAAACAAAAGATAAAATGAACTTGTGGGCGTCATCAAGATAAAAAGCTTCTGCACAGCCAAGGAAACAGTCAAAAAAACTAAGAGGCAGCCCACAGAATGGGGGAATATATTTGCAAATGATACTACAGATAAAAGACTGGTATCCAAGATCTACAAAGAACTTCTCAAACTCAATACACGAGAAACAAATAAACAAATCATAAAATGGGCAGAAGATATGAACAGACACTTTTCCAATGATGACATACAAATGGCTAACAGACACATGAAAAAATCATTAGTCATCAGGGAAATTCAAACCAAAACCACACTGAGATAGCACCTTACGCCAGTTAGAATGGCAAAAATTGACAAGGCAAGAAACAACAATTGCTGGAGAGGATGTGGAGAAAGGGGATCCCTCCTACATTGTTGGTGGGAATGCAAGTTGGTACAGCAACTCTGGAAAACAGTGTGGAGGTCCCTTAAAATGTTAAAAATTGAGCTACCCTATGACCCAGCCATTGCACTACTGGGTATTTAACCCAAAGATACAGACGTAGTGAACGAAGGTCCATATGCACCCCAATTTCATAGCAGCATTGTCCACAATAGCTAAATCGTGGAAAGAACCGAGATGCCCTTCAACAGATGACTAGATTAAGAAGCTGTGGTCCATATATACAATGGAATATTACTCTGCTACCAGAAAGAACGATTTCTCAACATTTGCTGCAACATGATTGGCACTGGAGAAGATAATGCTAAGTGAAATAAGTCAAGCAGAGAAAGACAATTATCCTATGATTTCTCTCATCTATGGAACATAAGAGCTAGGGAGATCGGTAGGGGAAGAAAGGGATAAAGAAGGGGGGTAATCAGAAGGGGGAATGAAGCATGAGAGTCTATGGACTCTGAGAAACAAACTGAGGGCTTCAGAGGGGATGGGTTTAGGGGAATGGGATAGACTGGTGATGGGTAGTAAGGAGGGCACGTATTGCATGGTGCACTGTGTGTTATATGCAACTAATAAATCATTGAAGTTTACATCAGAAACCCGGGATGTATTGTATGGTGACTAACATAATATAATAAAAAAAGATTTAAAAAAATAAAACAAAAGGAAGAAGAAATAACAGTGTATGGGAACCCACTTAGCACTAACATCGTCATTCATGAATATGGAAGCATTAACCAACGTAGTTGTGGAAGACTGACAAAAGAGCCAAACACTTGTCTGTGAGAAACAAACTATACAAGGACCGAACAACTGGCATCATCTATCACGAATATGGAAGAATTCACCAAAGTGGTTGTGGAAACCTAAACATTGTACCACATCCTTAGCTGATACAAACAACAGTGTACAGGAACCAACTTTCAAGGAACAATACCTTGGTCAATATTGAATCCCTAACGTAAGAGGTCGTGGCAACGTAACGAAAGTGCCATAAACTTATCTGTAAGAAAGACCAGGGCATGGGGACCCACTAACCTCTAACATCATCATTCATGAATATGGAAGCATTAACCAAAATGGTAGTGGAAGCGTGACAAAAGTGACAAACACTTACCTGTGAGACACAACACCATACAAGGAAAGTCCAACTAACATCGTCTTTCCATGGTAAGGAAGCATTCACCAAAGTGGTTGTGGCAACCTGAACATTGTCCCACATCTTTATATGTAACAAACAACAGTGTCCAGGAACCGTCCTTCAACTAAAGCACCCTCAGGCATAGGGATACCTTCTGAAAATTGGGTTTGTAGGCCTACAAAAATGTCCACACCTTTATCTCTAAGAAACAACGGTGTCAAGATAATGTCCACCAGTAACATCATCAATTATGAATACGGAAGCATGAATCAAAGTGGTTGTGGAAACATTAAGAAAGTCTACATACATATCTGTAAGAAACAACAGTGTACAGGAACCGACTGACAAGGAACAAGATCATTGGCGTTTCCGGAACCATTCACCAAAGGGGGTGGGCATACTGACGAAAGTGCAACATACTTATCTGTAAAAAAACTGTGGACAGGAAAACCGTCCTTCAACTAACATCACCCTCATGATTCTACATCCCTTCAGAAAATCGGGGGCATATGCATCACGAAAGGATCACATACATATATCTAAGAAACAACAGTATCCAGGAAAGAACCCATTTAAAACTAACATCACTATTTCTGACCGTGGAAAAATAAATACAAGTTTTTCTTAAAATACAATAAATAAATAAATAAATAAATAAATAAATAAATAAATAAATAAATCTAACATCACCATTCATGAATATGGAAACATGAACCAAGGTGGAGGTGGAATCAGAAGGAAAGGACCACATACCTATCCCTAGACAACAACAGTTTACAGAATACCATTAACAATTACCATCATCTTGCACGAATATAGAAGCATTAATCAAAGAGGTTCTGGAATCTCGAGGACTGTGCCCCCTCCTTATTTGTAATAAATAACAGCGTACAGGAAAACTCCTTCAACTAACATCACCCTCATCAATAGTGATCCCTTCTCAACACTGGGTGTGTAGGCATACTGAACGGTCCACATACTTATATCTAAGAAACAACGCTGTCAGGACAATGCCCTTCAAGTCACATCAGTCTTCCTGAAGATGGAAGCATGAATCAAACTGGTTATATTAACATTAGAAAAGGCCAATGAACATATAGTGAAGAAACAACTGTGTAGAGTAACCAACATACAAGGAACAATATCTCTGGTTAATGTGGAATCCCTAACGTAAGTGGTTGAGGCAATGTAATGAAAGTGCCATAAACTTATCTGTAAGAAACAGTGGACAGGAACGCACTTAGCCCTAACATCATCATTCATGAATATGGAAGCATTAACCAATGTAGTCCTGGAAGCCTGATGATAGAGCAATCCCTTATCTGTGAGAAAAAACACTAAACAAGGACCAAACAACTAACATCATCTATCACGAATATGAAAGCATTCACCAAAGTGGTTGTGGCAACTTGAACATTCTACCACATTCTTACCTGTAACAAACAGAAGTGTCCAGGAACCGTCCTTCAAATAAAGTACCCTCATGCACAGGGATCTCTTCTCAAAATTGGGTTTGTAGGCCTAGGGAAACGTCCGTATATACCCTTATCTCTAAGGAACAGTGGTGTCAGGATAATATCCTTCCAGTAATATCATCGTTCAAGAGTATGGGAGCATGAATCACAATGGTTGTGGAAGCTTTAGGAAAGGACTATGGACATTTATCAAAGCAACAAGAGTGGAGAGGCACCAACGCACACCGAACAATATCTTTGGGGAATGAGGAATCATTAATGAAAGTGCATGTGGCAACGTGAAGAAACCTCCATATATTTTTCTGTAAGAAACAACAGTATACAGGCACCCCCGTTACAATTAACATCACCTTTCATTAACTTGGAAGCATTAAAAAACTGGTTGTGGTACCTGAACAACACCCTCATCCTTATCCATAATCAACAACAGTGTACAGGAAACGTCCTTCAACAAACTCACCCTCATGATTAGGGATCGCTTCTCAAAATTGGGTGTGTAGGCATGGGGAAATGTCCACATAATTATATCTAAGAAACAACAGTGTCAGACCAATCCACTCAAGTCACATCAGCCTTCCTGAAGAGGGAAGCACAAATGAAAGTGGTGGTGGTAACATTAGGAAAGACCTATGAACACATAGCTAAGAAACAACGGTATACAGGAACCAACTTGCAATGAACAATTCCTTTGGTTAATATGGAAACCCTAACATAAGAGGTCATGGGAATGTAACGAAAGTGCCATAAACTTATCTGTAAGAAACAACACTGTATGGGAACCCACTAAGCCCTAACATCATCATTCATGAATATGGAAGCATTAACCAAAGTGGTCGTAGAAGCCTGACGAAAGTGCCAAACACTTATCTCTGAGACACAACACTATACAAAGAAAGACCAACAAACATCATCTTTCACAAGTAAGGAAGAGTTCACCCAAGTGGTTTGGAAACATGAACATTGTGCCACATCCTTATATGTAATAGACAACAGTGTCTAGGAACCGTCTTTCTACTAAAGCACACTCATGCATAGAGATCCTTTCTCAAAGAAGGGTTTGTAGTCCTAGGGAAACGTCCACATCCTTATATCTAAGAAACAATGGTGTAAAGATCATGTCCACCAGTAACATCATCGATTATGAATAGGGAAGCATGAATCAAAGTGGTTGTGGAAGCATTAGGAAAGGTCTACGAACATATCTGTAAGGAACAACATTGTATACGAAACGCCCTCAACTAACATCACCCTCATGATTCTACATACGTTCAGAAAATAGGGGGTGTATGAATCACGAAAGACCGCATACATATATCTAAGAAACAACAGTGTACAGGAAAGAACCCCTTACAACGAACATCACCATTCACGCATATGGAAACATGAACCAAGGTGGAGGTGGAATCTGAAGGAAAGGACCACATACCTATCCCTAGACAGCACCACTTTACAGAATAGCATTAACAATGAACATCATCTTTCACGAATATGGAAGCATATATCAAAAGGTCCTGGAAACTCGAGGACTGTGCCCCATCCATTTTGTAATAAACCACCGTGTACAGGAAAACACCTTCAACTAAAATCACACCCCTCAATACTGATCCCTATTCAACATTGGGTGTGTAGGCCAAGGGAAAGGTCCACATACTTATAGCTAAGAAACAACGGTGTCAGGATAATGCCCTTCAGGCCACATCAGGATTCCCGAAGATAGAAGCAAGATTAACGTGGTTATGGTACCATTGGGAAAGGCCTACAAACATATAGCTAAGAATCAACAGTGTATAGGAATGATCTTACAATGTACAATATCTTTGCTTAATGTGGAATCCCTATCATAAGTGTTTCTGGCAATGTAACGCAAAATGCCATAAACTTATCTGTAAGAAACAACAGTGTACAGGAACCCACGTAGCCCTGACATCATCATTCATGAATATGGAAGCATTAACCAAAGTGGTCATAGAAGCCTGACGAAAGTGCCAAACACTTATCTCTGAGACACAACACTATACAAGGAGAGACCAATGAACATCATCTTTCACGAGAAAGGAAGAGTTCACCAAAGTGCTTTGGAAACATGAACATTGTGCCACATCCTTATATGTAATAAACAACAGTGTCTAGGATAAGTCTTTTTACTAAAGCACACTAATGCATAGGGATCCCTTATCAAAATTGGGTTTGTAGTATTACAGAAACGTCCACATTCTTATATCTAAGAAACAACGGTGTCAAGATAATATCCACCAGTAATATCATCGATTATGAATAGCGAAGCATGAATCAAAGTGGTTGTGGAAGCATTAGGAAAGGTCTACATACATATCTGTAAGAATCAACAGTGTACAGGAACCGCCCTCAACTAACATCACCCTCATATCTCTACATCCCTTCAGAAAATAGGGGGTGTATGAATCACCAAAGGACCTCATACATATACCTAAGAAACAACAGTGTACAAGAAAGAACCCCTTACATTGAACATCACCATTCATGAATATGGAAACATGAACCAAGGTGGAGGTGGAATCAGAAGGAAAGGAACACATACCTATCCCTAGAGACACCACTTTACAGAATAGCAATAACAATTAACATCGTCTTTCACAAATATGGAAGCATTAATCAAAAGGTCCTGAAATCTCGAGGACTGTGCTCCATCCTTATTTGTAATAAACCACCGTGTAAAGGAAAACACCTTCAACTAACATCACCCTCCTCAATAGTGATCCCTATTCAACATTGTGTGTGTAGGCATAAGGAAAGGTCCACATACTTATTTTTTTTTAA
This sequence comes from Ursus americanus, assembly GCF_024610735.1. Classification (NCBI taxonomy): domain Eukaryota; kingdom Metazoa; phylum Chordata; class Mammalia; order Carnivora; family Ursidae; genus Ursus; species Ursus americanus. Next base: position 102,477,262 of record NC_142129.1, on the reverse strand, counting down.
GATTTTTATTTTTATTCAACAGAGATAGAGACAGCCAGCAAGAGAGGGAACACAAGCAGGGGGAGTGGGAGAGGAAGAAGCAGGCTCACAGCGGAAGAGCCTGATGTGGGGCTCGATCCCACAACGCCGGGATCATGCCCTGAGCCGAAGGCAGATGCTTAACCGCTGTGCCACCCAGGCGCCCCAGGTCCCCATACTTATAGCTAGGAAACAACGGTGTCAGGATAATGCCCTTCAAGTCACATCAGCCGTCCTGAAGATGGAAGCATGAGACAAAGTGGTTATGATACCATGAGGAAAGGCCTATGAACATATAGCTAAGAAACAACAGTGTACAGGAACCATCTTACAACGTACAATATCTTTGGTTAATGTGGAATACCTATCGTAAGTGATTGTGGGAACATAACGAAAGTGCCATAAACTTAACTGTAAGAAACAAGAGTATATGGGAATCCACTTAGCCCTAACATCATCTGATTCATGAATATGGAAGCATTCACCAAAGTGGTTGTGGAAGCCTGATGAAAGTGCCAAACACTTATATCTGAGACACAACACCACACCAGGAAAGACCAACTAACATCATCTTTCATGAGTAAGGAAGAGTTCACCAAAGTGGTTTGGAAACAGGAATATTGTGCCACATCCTTATATGTAATAGACAACAGTGTCTAAGAACCGTCTTTCTACTAAAGCACACTCATGCATAGGGATCCCTTCTCAAAATTGGGTTCGTAGTATTAGGGAAACGTCCACACCCTTATGTCTAAGAAACAACGGTGTCAACATAATGTCCACCAGAAATATCATCAATTATGTATAGGGAAGCATGAATCAAGGTGGTTGTGGAAACATTAGGAAAGGTCTACGTACATAGCTGTAAGAAACAACAGTGTATAGGAACCGCCCTCAACCAACATCACCCTCATTATTCTATCCCTTCAGAAAATAGGGGGAGTATGAATTACCAAAGGACCGCATACATATATCTAAGAAACAACCGTGTACAGGAAAGAACTCCTTACAATGAACATCACCATTCATGAATATGGAAACATGAACCAAGGTGGAGGTGGAATCTGAAGAAAAGGACCACATACCTATCCCTAGACAACACCACTTTACAGAATAGCAATAACAATTAACATCATCTTTCACGAATGTGGAAGCATTAATCAAAAGGTTGTGGAATCTCAAAGAGTGTGCCCCATCCTTATTTGTAATAATCCACCATGTACAGGAAAACACCTTCAACTAACATCACCCTCCTCAATACTGATCCGTATTCAACACTGGGTGTGAAGCATGGGAGACTATGGACTCTGAGAAACAAACTGAGGGCTTCAGAGGGGAAGGGGGTGGGGGAATGGGATAGACTGGTGATGGGTAGTAAGGAGGGCACGTATTGCATGGTGCACTGGGTGTTATACGCAACTAATGAATCATCGAACTTCACATCAGAAACCAGGGATGTACGTATGGTGACTAACATAATATAATAAAAAAACATTAAAATAAAAAAAAAAGAAGTCCTGGTCCATATATACAATGGAATATTACTCAGCTAACAAAAAGAACAAGTTCTCAACATTTGCTGCAACATGGACGGCACTGGAGGAGATAACGCTAAGTGAAATAAGTCAAGCAGAGAAAGACAATTATCATATGATTTCTCTCATCTATGGAACATGAGAACTAGGAAGATCAGTAGGGGAAGAAAGAGATAAAGAAAGGGGGGTAATCAGAAGGGGGAATGAAGCATGAGAGACTATGGACTCTGAGAAACAAACTGAGGGCTTCAGAGGGGAGGGGGTGGGGGAGTAGGATAGGCTGCTGATGGGTAGTAAGGAGGGCACGTATTGCATGGTGTACTGGGTGTTATACGCAACTAATGAAACATTGAACTTTACATAAAAAATCAGGGATGTACTGTATGGTGACTAACATAATATAATAAAAAACATTAAAAAATACTGAAAGGAACAACACAAGATCAAATATATACGTGATGATTGAACTTGTGGTATCTCTCATTGTTGTGGGTTTTGTAGGGCTGCCCGAATGAGAAAGACCAAGGAATTCACACCCAGTGCACCATACAATACGTGCCTTCAAACCCATGACCAGCCTATCCCATTCCCCCAACCCCCTCTCCTCTGAAGCCCTCAGTTTGTTTCCCAGAGTCCATAGTCTCTCATGCTTCATTCCCCCTTCTGTTTACCCCCTTTCTTCTTCCCTTTCTTCTCCTACCAATCTTCCTACTTCTTATGTTCCATAAATGAGTGAAACCATATGATAATTATCCTTCTCTGCTTGACATATTTCGCTTAGCATTATCTCTTCCAGTCCCTTCCATGTTGCAGCAAATGTTTAGAAATCATTCTTTTTGATAGCTGAGTAATATTCCATTGTATATATGGACCACAGCTTCTTAATCCAGTCATCTGTTGAAGGGCATCTCGGTTCCTTCCATGATTTAGCTACTGTGGACAATGCTGCTATGAACATTGGGGTTCATATGGCCCTTCTCCTCATTACGTCTGTATCTCTGTGGTAATACCCTGTAGTCAATTGCTGGATCATAGGGTAGCTCAATTTTTAACTTTTTAAGGGACCTCCACACTGTTTCCCAGAGTGGCTGTACCAACTTGCATTCCCACCAACAATGTAAGAGGGATCCTTTCTCCACATCTTCTCCAACATTTGTTGTTTCTTGCCTTGTCAATTTTTGGCATTCTAGCTAACTCATTGTGGTTTTGATTTGAATTTCCCTGATGGCTAGTGATTTTGAATATTTTTTCATGTGTCTGTTAGTCATTTGTATGTCTTCATTGGAAAAGTGTCTGTTTTATCTTCTGCCCATTTTATAATTTTTTTTCTCATGTATTGAGTTTGAGAAGTTCTTTGTAGATCTTGGATACCAGTCTTTTATCTGTAGTATCATTTGCAAATATCTTCTCCCATTCCATGGGCTGCCCCTTAGTGTTTTTTTTGACTGTTTCCTTGGCTGCGCAGAAGCTTTTTATCTTGATGAAGTCCCACAAGCTCATTTTATCTTTTGTTTCTCTTGCCTTTGGAGATGTGTCATGAAAAAGTTGCTTTGGCCAATGTTGTCGAGGTTGCTGCCTATGTTCTCCTCTAGGATTTTGATGGATTCCTGTCTCACATCGAGGTCTTTCATCCATTTGGAGTTTATCTTTGTGTATGGTGTGAGAGAGTGGTCAAATTTCATTCTTTTGCATGTAGCTGTCCAATTTTCCCAGCACCATTTATTGAAGAGACTGTCTTTTATCCACAGGATCTTTTTTCCTGCTTTATCAAATATTAGTTGCCCAAAGAGCCAAGGGTCCATTTCTAGGTTCTCTATTCTGTTCTATTGGTCTATGTGTCTGTTTTTGTGCCAGTACCATGCTGTCTTTGTGATCACAGCTTTGTAGTACAGCTTGAAATCTGGCAACGTGATAGCCCCAGCTTTGTTTTTCCTTTTCAACAGTTTCTTGGCGATTCGGGGCCTTTTCTGGTTCCACACAATTTTAAGGGCTGTTTGTTCCAGGTCGTTGAAAAATTTCATTGATATTTTGATCGGGATGGCATTGAAAGTGTAGATTGCTCTGGGTAGCATAGACATTTTAACTATGTTAATTCTTCCAACCCATGAGCATGCAATATTTCTCCATCTTTTTGTGTCTTCTTCAATGTCTTTCAAGAGTGATTTGTAGTTTCTAGAATATAGATCCTTTACCTCTCTGCTTAAGTTAATTCCGAGATAACGTATGATTTTTGGTGCTATTGTAAATGGAATTGATGAAAGTGGCTTGCAACCCTAGGGCATTCACAGAGTGGTCTGCACGTGATCCCTGTGTGGGCCAGTTTAGACACAACCCAGAGAATTCCAGAGTTAATGATGAGCACGTTTGTGAGGCTAGAGTTTGCTTCTCTGTGAGAAGGATTGAGCTGGAGTGGAAAGAAGTCTCTGGGTTTTAGGACTCATTGAGTGGGTCCAAGCCTGGCAGGGTGGTCAAATCAGATATCTGTTTCCCAGGACCTTGGCCAAAGGGAGATTTGGACCCTGGAAGTGTCTTCTGCTCAGCTTTCTCAGGTGAGCACCTCAGGCACTGGGAAGAAGCGTGTGTGCTCACCTGTCATCGAGGAAGGTGTCTGGTTTCAGGTTTCCTGTGCAGGTGGATTCCTTGTATGGCTCCCTTTCCTGATGGTGTTCAGGGTGCAGGAGGTGGGTGGATCCCTTGTCCCAGGCATCCTGGCTGTGTAAGAGCCCTGGGGCACCTTTTCCCCTGGGGATTTGGACCAGGAAATTGGGGGGAGTCGGTGGTGAAGCCATCAGTTTATGCCTCAGTTTCTTCACTGATGAGATGGAGTTGAGACTCTAAGTGCTATGGAAATATAAAGCAGGAGACAGGACTGGGGAGCTGAAGGGGAGGTTGGGGTGATGTTTGCTATTCACATAGGGGCCAGGTGGTACTTCACTAGAATGGTGATACTTGAGTCAAGATCTAAAGAAGGTGAGTGATATCACATCAAGAGTCCTCTAAACAGAAGGGAAAGCATGTGCAAAGGCCCCGGGGCAGGAGCATACCAGGTGTACGCAGGAGCAGCAAGAAGGCCCCACAGCAGACAGGACAGGACATGAGCTCAGGGAGGTGACAGAGTGTGACAGAAAGCCATGGCAGGGCTATGACCCCATGGGACCCTGTTTTACTGGGCCATCCTGGCTGCAGGGTTGAGAACAGATGACAGAGGGTTGAGGATGGGCAAGGGAGGTCAATGATGATGCTTTTCCAGGAACTCAGGCAAGAGATGGGCTTCAGTGTGGACCAGACAGGTGGCCTTGGAAGGAGTGGTTAGTCCTGTTGTGGGTATGTCTTGTACATGAAGCTCATAGGATCTGCCAATGGCTTAAATATTGGGGATGGGAGAAAGGGGGAACTGGGGTAACTCCCAGCTCTTGTGGGTTGTCCTGAGCGAGGGGAAGGAGAAGGTTTCGGGGGGTAGGAGGTAGTCTGTGTTCTGCATGCTGAGGAAGATGCCTTTCCTGGTGGATCTGCCGGGGTTTGTGTCCGGGAGAACCTTTCACATCTCCTCCCTCAGCAATGTTCAAGTACAAGTATCCCCCACTTTTTAAAAGTTCATGGAAAGACACTTGGCTTTTTGGAAAGATCTCCGTTATTACCTGGTTTCACTAATGGGAAGAAACCTGAAGAGGATTTTCCTCTTATGAAAAAAGTCGAACAGTGAGCATCGCGTTCAGCATCTGTTTTGGGGAGAAGCACGACAGAGGCGGCGTGCACCCTAACCAGCTCCTTCCTGGGAACGGCTCTCCACGTCCAGCTACCAGCGCTTTGAATTGTGTCTGTGAGCGTCTGCTGTGTTTTATCTCCATTTATTTTCGGCATCCTTTAGGAGTTGTGTCCCGAGGCCTAAGAAAAGCCAAAGAAAAGTCATTTTTGGAGTCTGAGCATGCTCACTCATTTTTCTGTATAAATTAATGGTCATTCCTTCTTTACACCATTTCTGCTGTGAAAGGTTTCCTTGGAGCACTGTACTTTCAAAGAGCGGGGGAAACTATACCCCATCCTGTGGGGTTAGCTTTAGTCTCCATGCTACACAGAACATTCCATGACTGTCGGATTTTCTCACTCAGACACTGCATCTTTGACCAGCTTCACCTGCCCCCCCCTTTCCCGAATCAGGCACCTGTTCTATTCTCTGTATCTGTGCATCCAGTATTTGTTTATTCCACGTGGAATGTACATGAGAGCATCTGGTATTTGCCTTTCTGTGTCTGAGTTACTTAGCATAAGGCTCCCAAGGTCTATGTTTCTATGTCTTTTTATTGAGAAGAATGCTGCAGTGAACATGGGAGTGCATCTGTCTTTTTGAGGTACTGTTTTTGTGTTCTCCAAATAAATACTCAGTAGAGCCATTACTGGGTCATGTGGTAGTTGTATTTATTTTTTCAGGAACCTCCATACCATTTGTCACAGTGGCTGCACCCATTTCCATTCCCACCAACAGTGCACAGGGTCCCGTCATCAGCACAGCCTTGACCACACCTGGTGTCTGTCTCTGGGACAATTGCCGTTCCAACAGTTGTGAGGTGATAGCTGATTGCGGTTTTGACTTATGTTTCCCTGACGATGATTAGTGATGTTGAACAACTTTTCTGTGTCTGTTGGCCACCTGTATACCATCTTTGGAAAGTATCTATTCACATATTCTCCCCATTTTTTATACAGTGTGTGTGTGTTTTGTTTTTATTTGTATGAGTGTCTTGTGTATTTTGGATATTAGCCTCTTCTCACACATATGATTTGCAAATATTTTTTCTCATTGGGTTCTATGCCTTTTTGAGTTTTTGATGGTTTCTTTGGCTGTGTGGAAGATTTCCGTTTGATGTCATTCCACTTGTTTATTTTTGCATCTGTTTCCTTTGCATTTGGTGTCCAATCCAAAGACTCTTTGCCAAGACCAAAGTCGAGAAATTTAGTACCTGTGTCTTCTTGGAGGTTTATGGATTCAGGTCCTATGTTCAAGTCATTCATCCATTAAAATTTTTTGTGGGCAGTGTAAGAAAGTGATCCAGTTGCATTCTTCTGCATTTAGTGTCCAGTTTTCCTGTTACCGTTCACTGAAGAGATGGTCCTTTCCCCATGGCATATCTTCTGCTGCTGTTTCATAAGTTAGGACCATCTAGGTGTAGGTTAGTTTCTGAGCTTTCTATTCTGTTCCACTGACCTGTGTGTGTTTGTGTTTGTGTGTGTGTGTGTGTGTGTGTGTGTGTGTGTGTTTATGCCAGTACCATGCTGCTTTGATGACTACAGCTTTGTAATCTAGCTTGAAATCCAGGAGTGTGGTGACTGCAGCTTTCTTTCTCCAGATCGCTTTGGGTATGTGGGGTCTTTTGTGATTCCATAGGAATTTTAGGGCTGTCTTCTGTTTCTTTGAATAATGCCATTGGAATTCAGGTAGGGATTTCATCACATCTGTCCATTGATTGCTTTGGGTATGATGGACATGTTCACATAATTAACTCCTCCGTTTAATGAGCATGGCGTACGCTTCCATTTATTTGTGTCACCTTCCAAATCTTTGACCTATACATCCCCCACCCACACATGTTTTTCCTTTCTTTTCCACCATGTGTTGAGTGTACCAGGTCTTTCTCATTCTTGGTTACTTTTATGCCTAGATTTTTTTTTCTCGATGCAGTTGTAAATGGCATTGATTTCTTAATTTCTCTTTGCAAAAGTGTGTCATCAGTATCTAGAAATGCAACAAGTTGGGACACCTGGGTGGCTCCATTGGTGAAGTGTCTGCCTTCAGCTCAGATCATGGTCCCAGGGTGCTGGGATTGAGCCCCACACCGGGCTCCCTGCTTAGCGGGTAGTCTTCTTCTCCCTCTGCCTGCCACTCCCCCTGCTCCTTCTCTTTCTCTCTCTGTCAAATAAATCAATAAAATATTTAAAAATATAAATAAATGAAACAGGTCTCTGTATGTTGACTTTCTATCCTGCAGCTTTACTGAATTTGTTTATTCCAACAGTTTTTTGGTGGAATCTTGTGGGATTTCTACATATAGCATCATGTCATTTGCAAATAGTGACAGTTCTCCTGTATGGATTTCCTATCTTTCTCTTTTTTTTCAATTATATTATCATAGTCATCCTACAGTACTTCATTAGTTTTTGATGTAGTGTTCCATGATTCATTGTTCACACAGAACACCCAGTGCTCATCACAACATGTGCCCTCCTTAATACCCATCACTGGGGTAACCCGTCTCCCTACCCCCTCCCTTTCTGCAACCCTCAGTTTGTTTCCCAGAGTCATAGTCTTTCATGGTTCATCTGCCCCTCTGATTCCCCTGCTTCCTTTTCCCCTTCTTTCTTCTCATGTCCTCCATGCTATTCCTTCCGTTCCACATAAGAGTGAAACCACATGATAATTGTCTTTTTCTGCTTGACTTATGTCACTTAGCATAATCCCCTCCTGGTCCATCCATATCCATGCAAATAGTGGGTATTCATCCTTTCTGATGGCTGAGTAATATTCCATTGTATACATGAACTGCATCTTTTTTATCCATTCATCTGTCTATAGTCATCTGCACTCTTTCCACAGTTTGGCTATTACAGACATTGATGCTATGAAAATGAGGGTGCATGTGTCCCTTCTTTTCATCACATCTTTATCTTTGGGGTAAATACCCAGGAGTGCAATTGGTGGTTCATAGGGTAGCTTCATTTATAACTTCTTGAGGAACATCCATACCATTTTCGAGTGTCTTTACTGGACTGCATTCCCAACAGCAGTGCAAGAGGGTTCCCCTGTCTCCACATCCTCGCAAATATTTGTAATTCCATGTCTTCTTAATTTTAGACATTCGGCCTGGTGTGATATGGCATCTCTAGGGGTTTAGATTTGTATTTCCCTGAAGCCAAGTGATATGGAGCATTTAAGCATGTATCTCTTCTTTTTTGTATGTCATCATCAGAGAAATGACCATTCATGTTTTAACGCATGAATACACCATAAGTCCGGATAGGACACTGAAGCCTGGATGATGCGATCTGTTGGAACTGTGGAGAATTTCAAAAGATCGTGGTTGAGGAGAAGAAAGGGATAAAGAAGGGGGGGTAATCAGAAGGGGGAATGAATCATGAGAGACTATGGACTCTGAGAAACAAACTGAGGGCTTCAGAGGGAAGGGGGTGGGGGACTAGACTGTTGATGGGTAGTAAGGAGGGCACGTATTGCATGGTGCACTGGGTGTTATACGCAACTAATGAATCATTGAGCCTTACATCGGAAACTGGGGATGTACTGTATGGTGACTAACATAATATAATAAAAAATATTATTATAAAAAAAGATCGTGGTTGAGGGTGAGTTTTAGGATCAGGGTGAGGCTAATTGTTTGTCTCAGCGCAGGGGGGCCTTGGAAGTGGTGGTTCTGTGGAATGGGCTCAGGGGGCCTTCCCATTTTCCCTGCTCTGAATCCTTTCTGGAACCACAAATGGCACCGTTCCTTCCGTGGGATAGGCTGAGTCCTCTGGCAGTGCACAGGTGTGCAAAATCACAGGGGCTGAGAAGCCAGGCCCCTGCGGAGGGACCCCTCAGAAGACCACCTAGGGTCACGGTTAGGGCCCAGGGGATTGGCAGGACCGTTCTGCCTCCTGAATGGTGAAAACCCAAGGGGGCTGAGTTATGGGTAAACGGTAGGGTGAGGGTCAGCCTGGGGGTATGGGAGCGGGGGTGGGGTGTGCTGAAAGTCATGTTTAAAGGGAAGGGCTCAGGGGGCCCAGCATATACCCTCCATTGAAGGCTTTGCGTCACCCCAAAGGGCACAAGTTCCTGGTGGGTAGCAGGCTGAGTCCTGTGGGCTGGCTCAGGTATCCCAGTCCCTGGGGATTTGGAGCCAGGCCCCTGGGGAGGGGCCTCTGAAAAGCGAACCTAGGGTTAGGGGTAAGCCCCAGGAGCATGGCGGGTGCGACGTGCCTTCTGTGCCTTAAGCCTGCATGTCCCTGAGTTGAGGGCATGGGGGAGAGGGAGAGTCAGCTCCAGGTTTGGGCACAGGAGGCTGCCTAAAGTCGACATGGCACATTGGGGCTCAGGGACACCCTCCAGTAGTCCAGACCTGAGCGGCCTGTGGCGGCCCAAGGGGCACAGTTTCCTGTGGGGTGGCAGGCTAAGACCCCCGGTCGTGCTCAGGTGTCCCAAATACTCAAGGATTCGGTGCAACGAGCATGGGGGCGGGCCCCCTCTAGGCCGACCAAGGGTCAGGGTTAGGTCCCAGGACCCTGGGTTGCCCGATCTGCCAGCTGAGCAGCGAGGTGGGTGGCTGTATGAGTTCAGATCATGGAGGACGGGGAGCGTCAGGCCCAGGGTTTAAGCTTGGGAGATCACCGAAGTTGCCATCGGACCTCTAGGGCTCAGGAGGGCCACCCAAGTTCTCCTGCCCTAAATGGTCTGTGGCGTCCCAAGGGTCATGGTTTCCTGCAGGTTAGCAGGCTAAGTCATGTGGCGATGCTCCAATGTCCCCAAACCACAGGGATTCTATATTAGGCCACAGGGTATGGGCCCCGTTTCAGCAGACCTAGGAATAGGGTTACGCCCAAGGAGAGGGCAGGCCGAATTTGCCGGCTGTGCTTCCACTAGGGGGCGGGGTGAGTTGAGGGCGCAGGGGAGGGGGAGCGTGGGCCCCACTGTTGGGGCATGGGGGCGGGGGGCTGCGGAAAGTTGCCGGGAACTGGGGGGGGGGGGCTGCCGGTTCTCCCGCCCTGAATGCTCGTAGGCGCCCCAAGGGGCCCAGGTTGCTGCAGTGCGGCAGGCTGAGTCCTGCGCTGGGGCTCAGGTGTCTAAAATCCCGGGGCCTGGGGTGCCAGGCCCCTGGGGAGGGGCCCTTCAGCGACCAACCTAGGGTTAGGGTTAGGCCCTAGGAGCTCAGCAGGCCTGATCCGCAGGCTGTGCAGCGAGCTGGGCGGCACGCCGAGGTGAGGGCGTGAGGGAGGGTGAGCGTGGGCTCCAGGGTTTGGGCGCAGAAGGGCTGCCGAAGTTCGCCGGGGGGCCCTGCAGGTTCTCCCACCCTGAATGCTCAGTGGCGCCCCAAGGGGCGTGGGTGCGGCAGGCTGAGTCCAGCGCTGGGGCTCAGGTGTCCCCTATCCCCCGGGCTGTGGCGCCAGGCACCTGGGGAAGGGCCCCTCGGTGGCCGACCTAGGATTAGGGTTAGGCCCCAGGAGCCCGGCAGGCCTGATCTGTTGGCTGGTTGGTGAGCTGGATGGATGGCTTAGTTGAGAGACTGGCGGAGGGGGGGCGTTAGTCCCAGGAATTTGGGGCGAGAGGCTGCTGAATGTCGCTGTGGGCCATTTCGAGCCATGGGGGACCCTCCCAGTTTTCCAGCCCTGAGCGCTGTCCAGCACCCCCAGGGACACGGTTTCCCTGCTCCTCCTGCATCCTCAACTCAGCCCACCACAGTGCTCTCTGCAGAGCCTGTTGATAGGACCTGCCAGGCCCCTGCAGCCTAACCCTAAACCTAGGTCGTCCTTGGATGGGCCTCTCCCTAGGTGCCTGGCTCTGAGGCCTTGGAGATACGGGGACACCTGAGCCGGACTGGGGGACTTAGCCTGCCATCCCGTTGGAAACCGTGCCCCTTTGGGTGCCGCTCAGTGCTCAGGCCTGAAGAACTGTGAAGGCCCCCTGAGCCCCAAGGAGCTGAGGGTGACTTTTGAAGTCCTCCCGTGCCCAGACCCTCAGGCTGACGCTCACCCTCCCCTGTGCCCTCAACTTAGCCAGCCGCAAAGCTCGCAGCACAGTCACCAGATCGAACCTGCCAAGCCCCTGGGGCCTAACCATAACCCTAGGTTGGCTTGGGAGTGGACCCTCTCCAGCGGACTGGCCCTAAAGCCCTGGGGATAGGGGACACCTTATACTGACTGTAGGACTCAGCCTGCCACCCAGAATGAAAAACTGACATTTGAGGCGCTGCAGCACCTTCCAGGTATGAGAAATGGAAGCGCCCCCCAAGCCCATCCTGGGCAACCCCGACCTTCGGTGTCCCCTCGCCCAAACCCTGAAGCTGATGCTCCCCCTCACCTGAACTCTCAACATAGCCCAACAGATTGCTCATGGGACAGCTGGGACATTGCCCCTGCAGGGCTCCTGGGGCCTATCCCTAACCCTAGGTTGGCTCCGAGGAGCCCCTCCTTAGGGGACTGTCCCCAAAGCCCCATTGATCGGGGAAACCTAACCACATTGCAGGACTCAGCCTTCCACCCAGCAGGAAACCGTGCCCTTTGGGGCACCGCAGAGCCTTCAGGGCAGGTGAAATTGGAGGACCCCCGAGCCCATCCTGACCAACCCCCACTTTTGGTGGTCCCCTCACCCAATGCCTGAGGCTGACACAACCCTGACCCATGCCCTCAACTCAGCTCACTGTGTAGCTTGTTGCATGCCAGAAGATCTCATCTGTCCATCTCCTGGGGCCTAACCCTAATCCCAACCCCAGTTTCAACACTAACCCTAACCCCAACCCCTAACTCTGACCCTGACCGTTACCATGTCCTTATCCCTGACTCTGATGCTGACCATGACCCTGACTCGGACCTGACCCTACCCTGACCCTGACCCTGACCCAGACCCTGATCCTGACTCTGACCCTGACCATGACCCTGACCATGAACCTGACTTGGACCTTGAGCCTGGTCCTGACCCTGACCCTGGCCCTGATCATGACCCTGACTCACCATGACTCTAACTGGGACCCTGACCCTTACCCTGACTATGACCCTGCAGACCCTGACCCTAATGCTGATCCTTACCCTGACCCTGACCATGACCCTATGACTCTGCGGACCCTGACCCTAACTCTGACCCCAACCCTAACCCTAACCCTGACCTTTAACTCTTCACCAGGTTAGCCATTTCCCCCACCCCCACCACTCTAAAACCCGCAGGTTCATTCCCAGAGTCTATAGTCTCTCACGGTTCATCTCCCCATCTGTTCTCGCCCCTTCATTTTTCCCTTCCTTCTCCTAATGATCTCCCTGCTATTCCTTGCGTTCCACAAATAAGTGAAACCATATGATAACTGTCTTAGTCTGCTTGACTTATCTCACTTAGCATAATCTTCTCCAGTTCCATCCATGTTGATGCAAATGTTTGGTAATCATTCTTTCTGATGGCTGAGTAATATTCCATTGTATATAAGGAACACATCTTCTTTATCCATTCATCTCAACTTAAGGGCATCTCAGCTACTTCCACAGTTCTGCTGTTGTGAACATTGCTGCTATAAACATTGGGGTGCATATGGCCCTTTTCACTGCATCTGTATCTTTGGGGTTATTACCCAGTAGTGAAATTCCTAGGTTATAGGGTAGCACTATTTTAAAATTTTTATGGAGCCTCCACACTGCCTTCCAAACTGGCTGTACCAACTTTCATTCCCACCAACCGTGTAAGGGAGTTCCCCTTTCTTAACATCCTCTCTATCATTTGTTCCTTGCCTTGTCAATTTTTGCCATTCTAACTGGTGTAAGGTGGTATCTTGATGTGGTTTTGATTTGAATTTCCCTGATGGCTAATGGCTTTGAACATTTTTTTGTGTGTCTGTTAGGCATTTGTATGTCTTCACTGGAAAAGGATATGCTCATATTTTCTCCCTTTTTAAAAAAATTTGATTACTTGTTTCTTGGGTGTGGAGTTTGAGAAGTTCTTTATAGATCTTGGATACCAGCCTTTTTTTTTAATGTTTTTTTATTATATTATGTTAGTCACCATACAGTACATCCCTGGTTTCTGATGCAAAGTTCGATGATTCATTAGTTGCATATAACACCCAGTGCACCATGCAATACGTGCCCTCCTTACTACCCATCACCAGTCTATCCCATTCCCCCACCTCCCTCCCCTCTGAAGCCCTCAGTTTGTTTCCCAGAGTCCATAGTCTCTCATGGATACCGGCCTTTTATCTGTAGTGTCATTTGCAAAGATCTTCTCCGATTCCGTGGGTTGCATCTTTGATTTATTGACTGTTTCCTTTGTTGTGTAGGAGCTTTTTTATCTTGATGAAGTCCCAAGTGTTCATTTTTGCTTTTCTTTCCCCTGCCTTTGGGGATGTGTAATGAAAGAAGTTGCTGTGGCTGATGTCAAAGAGGTTACTGCCTATGTTCTCCTCCGTGATTTTGATGGATTCCTGTCTCACATCGAGGTCTTTCACCCATTTGGAGCTTATCTTTGTGTATGGTGTGAGAGAGTGGTCACTTTTCATTCTTCTGTATAGAGCTGTCCAATTTTCTCAGCATCATTTACTGAAGTGACTGTCTTTTTTCCATGGATGTTTTTTCCTGTCTTGTCAAAGATTAGTTGATCATAGAGTTTAGGGTCCATTTCTGCAGTCTATTCTATTCCATTGGACTATGTGTCTGTTTTTATGCCAGTACCATGCTGTCTTGGTGATCACAGCTTTGTAGTATAGCTTGAAATCAAGCAAGGTGATGCCCCCAGCACTGTTTTTCTTTTTCATCATTCCCTCGGCAATTCAGGGTCTTTCCTGATTCCACACAAATTTTAGGATTGTTTGTTCCAGCTCTTTGAAAAATGTTATTGGTATTTTTATCGGGATGGTGTTGAAAGTGTAGATTGCTCTGAGTAGCATAGACATTTTAACTATGTTTATTCTTCTGATTCATGAGCATGGAATGTTTTTCCATCTTTTGGTGTCCTCTTCAATGTCTTATATCGGTGTTCTGTAGTTTCTGGAATATAGGTCCTTTACCTCTTTGGTTAGGTTTATTCCGAGATATCTTATGGTTTTGGTGCTATTATAAATGCAATAAATTCACTAAATTCTCTTTCTCCAGTCTCATTGTTCATGTATAGAAATGCAGCTGATTCCTGTGCATTGATTTTGTATCCTACCATGTTAGTGAATTGCTGAATGAGTTCTAGTAATTTGGGGGTGTAGTCTTTTGGGTTTTCCACATCAAGTATCACGTCATCAGGGAAGGGAGAGAGTTTGACTTCTTTGCCAATTTGAATACATTTATTCTTTTTGTTGTCTAATTGTTGTTGCTAGGACTTCTAGTACCATGTTGAATGAAAATGGTGAGAGTGGGCATCCTTGTCATGTTCCTGATCTTAGGGAAAGGCTCTCAGCTTTTCCCATTGAGAATGATTTTCCCTATGGGCTTTTCATAGATGGGTTTTATGAAATTGAGGAACGTACCCTCTATCCCTACACTCTGGAGTGTTTTAATCAGGAAAGGATGCTGTATTTTGTCAAATGTTTTTTCTGCATCAATTGAGAGGACCATATGATTCTTATCTCTTCTCTTATTAATGTGTTCTATCACACTGATCAATTTGCGAATGTTGAACCACCCCTGCATCCCAGGGATGAATGCCACATGGCCGAGATGGATAATCCTTTTAATGTAGTGTTGGATCCTATTGGCTAGAATCTTGTTGAGAATTGTGGCATCTATATTCATCAGGGATATCGGTCTGTAATTCTCCTTTTTGATGGGGTCTTTGCCTGGTTTGGGGATCAAGGTAATATTGGCCTCATAAAATGAGTTTGGAAGTTTTCCTTCTGCTTCCATTTATCGAAACAGCTTCAGGGGAATAGGTATTATTTCTTCTTTGAATGTTTGGTAGAATTCCCCAGGGAATCCATCAGGCCCTGGACTCTTGCTTTTTGGGAGGTTTTTAATCACTGCGTCAATCTCCTCACTGGTTATTGGTCTATTTAGGTTGTTGATTTCTTCCATTTCAGTTGTCCATTTCAGTCTTGGCAGTTTATAGGTTTCCAGGAAGGCATCAATTTCTTCCAGTTTGCTTAATTTACTGGCATGTAGTTGTTGATAATGGTTTCTGATGATTGTTTCAATTTCCTTGGTGTTAGTCATGGTCTCTCCCCTTTTTCATTCATAATTTTATTTATTTGGGTCCTTTCTCTATTCTTTTGAATAATTCTGGCCAGTGGCTTATCGATCTTATTAGTTCTTTCAAAGAACCAGCTTGTAGTTTTGTTGATCTGCTCTAGTGTATTTTGGGTTTCTAATTTCTTGTTCTCTCCTCTAATCTCAATCAGTTGTCTTTTTGTGCATGGCTTAGGCCTGTTTTTCGATTCCAGCTCCAGCTGTTTAAGGTGTGAGTATAAGGACTGCATTTTAGGTTTTTCTATTCTTTTTTTTTAATAATAATTTTTTATCATGTTATGTTAGTCACCATACGGTATATTCTTAGTTTCTGATGTAGTGTTCCATGATTCATTATTTGTGCATAACACCCAGTGCACCATGCAATATGTGCCCTCCTTAATACCCATCACCAGCCTATCCCAATCTCCCACCCCCCTATTCTTTTGAGTGAGGCTTGAATGGCTATGTATTTCCCCCATAGGACCACCTTTGCAGTGTCCCATAGGTTTCGGACAGATGTGTTTTCATTTTCATTGGTCTCCATAAATTGTTTATGTTCTTCTTTAATTTCCTGGTAGACCCAAACGTTCTTAAGCAGGATGTTCCTTAGTTTCCAACAGTTTGAGTTTCTTATGAATTTTTTCCTGTGATTGAATTCCAGTTTCAAAGCATTGTGGTCTGAGAATATGCAGGGGAAAATATCAGTGTTTTGGTATTCATTGAGACCTGATTTGTGACCCAGTATATGGTCTATACTGGAGAAAGTTCCATGTGCACTCAAGAAGATGGAGTATTGTTTTGTTTTAGGGTGGAATGTCCTATATATATCTATGAAGTCCTTCTGGTCCAGAGTCATTCAAAGCTCTTGTTTCTTTGTTGATTTTCTGCTTAGATGATATGTCTACTGCTGAGAGTGGAGTGTTGAGGTCCCCTACTATTAATGTATTAAATCTATACGACTCTTTATTTTGGCTAACAGTTGGCTTATGTAGTTTGCTGGTCCCCTGTTTGGGGGCATAGATATTTATAACTGTTAGATCCTCTTGTTGGATACACCCTTTAAGAATGATATAGTGTCCTGTATCTCTAACTACAGTCTTTAGCTTAAAATCTAATTTGTTTGATATGAGAATTGCTACCCCAGCTGTCTTTTGAGGTCCATTGGCATGAAAAATGATGCCCCATCCCTTCATTTTAAGTCTGGATGTATCTTTAGGTTCAAAGTGAGTCTCTTGTAGACAGCATATGGATGGGTCATGTCTTTTTTTCCCAATCTGCAACTCTGTGTTATATTATGGGAGCATTTAGGCCATTCACATTGAGAGTGATTATTGAGAAACATGATTTTTTTTTATTAATAATGATTTTTTATTATATTATGTTAGTCACCATACAGTACATCCCCGGTTTTCGATGTAAGGCTTGATGATTCATTAGTTGTGTATAACACCCAGTGCACCATGCAATATGTGCCCTCCTTACTACCCATCACCGGTCTATCCCATTCCCCCACCCCCCTCCCCTCTGTAGCCCTCAGTTTGTTTCTCATAGTCCATAGTCTCTCATGTTTCATTCCCCCTTCTGATTACCCCCCCTTTCTTTATCCCTTTCTTCCCCTACTGATCATTCTAGTTCTTATGTTCCATATATGAGAGAAATCATATGATAGTTGTCTTTCTCTGCTTGACTTATTTCACTAAGCATTATCTCCTCCAGTGCCGTCCATGTTGTAGCAAATGTTGAGAACTCATTCTTTCTGATTGCTGAGTAATATTCCATTGTATATATGGACCACAACTTCTTAATCCAGTCATCTGTTGCAGGGCATCTCGGCTCCTTCCACGATTTAGCTATTGTGGACAATGCTGCTATGAACATTGGGGTGCATATGGCCCTTCTCTTCACTACCTCTGTATCTTTGGGGTAAACACCCAGTAGTGCAATGGCTGGATCATAGGGTAGCTCAATTTTTAACTTTTTAAGGGACCTCCACACAGTTTTCCAGAGTGGCTGTACCAACTTGCATTCCCACCAACAATGTAGGAGGGATCCCCTTTCTCCACATCCTCTCCAACAATTGTTGTTTCTTGCCTTGTCTATTTTTGCCATTCTAACTGGCGTAAGGTGGTATCTCAGTGTGGTTTTGATTTGAATTTCCTTGATGGCTAATGATTTTGAACATTTTTTCATGTGTCTGTTAGCCATTTGTATGTCTTCATTGGAAAAGTGTCTGTTCATATCTTCTGCCCATTTTTTGATTTGTTTATTTGTTTCTCGTGTATTGAGTTTGAGAAGTTCTTTGTAGATCTTGGATACCAGTCCTTTATCTGTAGTGTCATTTGCAAATATATTCTCCCATTCCGTGGGCTGCCTCTTAGTTTTTCTGACTGTTTCCTTGGATGTGCAGAAACTTTTAATCTTGATGAAGTCCCATAAATTCATTTTATCTTTTGTTTCTCTTGCCTTTGGGCATGTGTCATGAAAAAGGTTGCTTTGGCTGATGTCGTAGAGGTTGCTGCCTATGTTCTCCTCTAGAATTTTGATGGATTCCTGTCTCACATCGAGGTCTTTCATCCATTTGGAGTTTATTTTTGTGTATGGTGTGAGATAGTGGTCAAGTTTCATTCTTTTGCATGTAGCTGTCCAATTTTCCCAGCACCATTTATTGAAGAGACTGTCTTTTTCCCACCGGATGTTTTTTCCTGCTTTATCAAATATTAGTTGCCCAAAGAGCTGAGGGTCCATTTCTGGGCTCTCTATTCTGTTCCATTGGTCTATGTGTCTGTTTTTGTGCCAGTACCATGCTGTCTTTGTGATCACAGCTTTGTAGTACAGCTCGAAATCCGGCATTGTGATGCCCCCAGCTTTGTTTTTCCTTTTCAACAGTTCCTTGGAGATTCGGGGCCTTTTCTGGTTCCATACAAATTTAAGGACTATTTGTTCCAGTTCTTTGAAAAACGTTCTCGGTATTTTGATCGGGATAGCATTGAAAGTGTAGATTGCTCTGGGTAGCATGGACATTTTAACTATGTTAATTCTTCCGATCCATGAGCATGGAATATCTTTCCATCTTTTTATGTCTTCCTCAATGTCTTTTAAGAGTGATTTATAGTTTCTAGAATAAAGGTCCTTTACGTCTCTGGTTAAGTTAATTCCAAGGTAACGTATGGTTTTTGGTGCTATTGTAAATGGGATGGATTCCCTGATTTCTCTTTCTTCGTTCTCGTTATTCGTGTACAGAAATGCAACTGATTTCTGAGCATTGATTTTGTATCCCGCCACGTTACTGAATTGCTCTATAACTTCTAATAGTTTGGGAGTGGATTCTTTTGGGTTTTCCATATAGAGTATCATGTCGTCTGCGAAGAGAGACATTTTGACTTCTTCTTTGCCGATTTGAATACCTTTGATCCCTTTTTGTTGTCTGATTGCTGTTGCAAGGACTTCTAGTACTATGTTGAATAATAGTGGCGAGAGTGGGCATCCTTGTCGTGTTCCTGATCTTAAGGGAAAGGCTTCCAGCTTTTCCCCATTGAGAATAATATTTGCAGTAGGCTTTTCATAGATGGCTTTTATGAGATTGAGAAATGTACCTTCTATTCCTACACTCTGAAGGGTTTTAATCAGGAAAGGATGCTGTATTTTGTCAAATGCTTTTTCGGCATCGATTGAGAGGATCATATGGTTCTTGAGTCTTTTCTTGTTGATATGATGTATCACGCTGATTGATTTGCGAATATTGAACCACGCTTGCATCCCAGGTATGAATCCCACTTGATCGTGGTGGATAATCCTTTTAATGAACTGTTGGATTCTATTAGCAAGTATCTTGTTGAGGATTTTGGCATTCATATTTGTTAGGGAAATCGGTCTGTAATTCTCCTTTTTGAGGGGGTCTTTGCCTGGTTTGGGGATCAAGGTAATATTGGCCTCATAGAATGAGTTTGGTAGCTTTCCTTCTGTTTCTATTTTTTGAAATAGCTTTAGGAGAATAGGTATTATTTCTTCTTTGAATGTTTGGTAGAATTTCCCAGGAAAACCATCCGGGCCTGGAGTTTTGTTATTTGGAAGGTTGTTTATCACTGACTCAATTTCTTCATAATTAATTGGCCTGTTTAAGAAATCAATTTCTTCCTTTTTCAATCTTGGTAGTTTATAGGTTTCCAGGAAGGATTCCATCTCTTCCAGATTGCTTAGTTTATTGGCATATAGCTGTTGATAAAAATTTCTAATAATCCTTCCAATTTCAATGGTGTTCGTCATGACCTCTCCTTTTTCATTCATAATTTTAATAATCTGGGTCCTTTCTCTTTTCTTTTGGATAAGTCTTGCCAGTGGTCTGTCAATTTTATTGATTCTCTCCAAGAACTAGCTTCTAGTCCTGTTGATCTGCTCTACTGTACTTCTGGTTTCTGCTTGATTGATTTCAGCTTTAATTTTGGTCAACTGCTTCCTTGTGCGTGGATTAGGCCTGTCCCTCTGTTGCTGTTCCAGCTTCTTGAGGTGAGAATATAAAAACTGCATTTTAGATTTTTCTATTCTTTTGAGTGAGGCTTGGATGGCTATGTATTTCCCCCTTAGGAGTGCCTTTGCAGTATCCCATAGGTTTTGGACTGTTGTATTTTCATTCTCATTGGTCTCCATAAATTGTTTAATTTGATTTTTGATTTCCTGGTTTATCGAGTCATTCCTGAGCAGGATGGTTCTTAGTCTCCAAGTGTTTGAGTTTCTTCCAAATTTTCCCTTGTGGTTGAGTTCCAATTTCAGAGCGTTGTGGTCTGAGAATATGCAGGGGATAATTTCAATCTTTTGGTATCGGCTGAGACCTGTTTTGTGTCCCAGAACATGGTCTATTCTTGAAAATGTTCCATGGGCATTAGAATAGAATGAGTATTCTTTGGTTCTGGGGTGTAGTGTTCTATATATATCTAAGAGGTCCAACTCGTCGAGTATGGCATTCAAAGCCTTTGATTCTTTGCTTAGTTTTTGCCAGGGTGTTCTGTCTATTTCTGAGAGTGGAGTGTTGAGGTCCCCTACTATTAATGTATTTTTATCTATATGTCTCTTTATTCTGGTTAAGAGTTGGCTTGTGTATCTTGCTGCTCCCCTGTTGGGGGCATATATATTTATAATTGTCATATCCACTTGTTGAATACTTCCTTTAAGAATAATATAGTGCCCTTCTGCATCTCTAACTATAGTCTGTAGTTTAAAATCCAATTTATCTGATATGAGAATTGCTACCCCAGCTTTCTTTTGAGGTCCATTTGCGTGAAAGATGGTACTCCATCCCCTTACTCTCAGTCTGAATGCATCTTTGGGTTCGAAATGAGTCTCTTGTAGACAGCAAATGGATGGGTCATTTCTTTTTATCCAATCTGCAACCCTGTGGCATTTGAAACCAGAATTTAAACCATTAATGTTCAGGCTGAGTACTGAGAGATATGCTTTTAATTCTGCCATGTTGTCAGTAAAGTCTTTGTTTGTATTGGCTGTGACTTTCTGTTTTGTATCACTCTTGGGGCCTTTTTACTTTTATAGAACCCCCCGTAATACCTCCTGTAGGGCTGGTTTCGTGGTTACAAAATTGGCTAGTGACTGTCGATTCTGAAATGTCTTTATTTCTCCATCAATTCTGAATGACAGCCTTGCTGGATAAAGGATCCTTGGCTGCATGTTTTTCTCTGAAAGAGCTTTAAAAATGCTCCCCCAACCCTTTCTCTCATTCCAGGTCTGTGTAGACAGGTCTGATGTAATTCTGATGCCTTTGCCTTGGTACGTGAGAAATTTCTTTGCCCTGGCCGCTTTCAATACTGTTTCCTTGGATCTCATATTTGCGAAATGCACTATGACGTGACGTGGTGTAGGTCTGTCATGGTTGAGCTTGGGAGGGGTCCTCTCTGCCTCTTGGACACGAATTTTTGTTTCCCTTGCTAGATTAGGGAAGTTTTCAGCTACAATTTGTTCAAATATCTCTTCTAGACCTCTGTTTTTCTCCACCCCCTCGGGGATGCCGATGATTCTAACATTGGATCGTTTCGTTGAGTCAGTAATCTCCCGTAGCCAACATTCGTGGGCGTGGATTTTTTTAAGAGCAGCTTCTATTTTTATTTTTTCCTCTATTAACCCATCCTCCAATTCACTAACCCTTTCCTCCGCTTCCGTGACCCTGGCCGTCAGAGCCTCTAGTTTTGCCTGCATTTGGCTCATAGAATTTTTAATTTCTGTCAAATTCACTCTCATTTCCGCCCTTAGGGATTGTATATTCTCAGTAATATTGTCCTGAATACTTTTCTCAAGTCTACTCATTATCTTGACCATTGTTACTCTGAATTCCATTTCTGATAATTTGGTTACATCCATATCCGTTACTTCTGTGGCAGAGGCCACTGACTCACTGTCTTTTCTTTGCTGGGGGCGGGCTTCTCCTTCTTGTCATTCTGATGAAGAGAGGTTGCGGGGTTTCCAGAGCCCAAAATTATTGACTGAGTCCCAGGCCGTGCCCCTTGTTTTATAGGGATCTTAGAGATGTGGGCTTCTTCTTTAAAGATTTTATTTATTTACTTATCTGAGAGAGGGAGACAGACAGCAAGAACGAAACAGAAGCAGGGGAGTGAGAGAGGAAGAAGCAGGCTCCCAGCAGAGGAGCCCGATGAGGGACTCCTTTCCGGAACGCTGGGATCACGCCCTAAGCCGGAGACAGGCGCTCAATGACTGCGCCACCCAGGCGCCTGGGTTGTGGGCTTCTTGATTTTTCAGCCTGCCTTCTGTGTTCTGGGGGAGGGGCCTGCCGCGCCGATACTCAGGCAACCCTGTTTGGTTAGAGTCTCCGTGTCCCCTGCGAGGGAGGATGGGGATGGGCACTCTCTGAGCCGGTATTTCCAGGCTTTTGTTCTCTGGCGGCTTTCCCTGGCGGCCGGCTATGCCTCTTCTGAGGGTCAGAGCAGCAGAGGCTGCATTGTCGCAGAACAGAGGGATTGCGGCCCGTTCTCCACTGATGTTCTGGCCACTTTAACTCTGTTACTGTTGGTGCTACTCAACCCTGCGGCGTCCCGGGATGTGCGCACCAACTCAGCGACCCTGCCCTCACTTCCAGGGCCGGCGCGTCTCTGTCCTTTGTGTTTCTAATGCCGCCAGCCACCGGCCGCCCCTCGCGCTCCCGGGTCTCCCGGTCTCAGTCTATGCCCGGTGAGCACACCTCGATTCCGGAGTTTTGTCAGAAGCCTGGTGGCGCGCGCACCCGGTTCAGGGTCTCAGTCTGCTGTTTCGAAGGTGCCGACCGCGAGTCCGCCCGCTCCCCCGTGCAGGTGGCCCGCCAGTCGCCAGCCGCCCCGCGCGCGCTCCGGGAGTTCCCGGTCTCAGTCTGGATCCCGTGAGCACACCGGGATTCCGGTGTTCCGGGAGATGCCTGGTGGCGCACGGGTTCACGGCTCACCGGTCTCAGTCCGCTCTCTCGCGGGTGCCCTCTGTGTGTCCACCCGCTCCCCGTGCAGGTGGCTGCCGCTTTCCGGCGCCCAAACGCGGCAGCTCCCTCCCCCTTCCGTTTATCTTCCGATATCCGTGCACGGTTTACAGCTCCCCTCTTGGTACCTCAATACTCAGCGCTGGAGATGTTCATTTGTAGAGATCCAGATGCATCATCCTGCGTCTCAGGCTGATTCCGTGGTTATTTAGGCTGGTCTGGTACCTATCCAGCTCGACTCAGGGGACCGGCTGAAAAAGGGGTCCCCTACTCCTCCGCCATCTTAACTCCCCTCTCCGAGAAACATGATTTTAATGTCATCATGTTGTCTGTGAAGTCCTTGTTTCTATAGATTGTCTCTGTAAACTTTTGTTCTGTATCATTTTTGGGGTCTTTCTACTTTTATTAACCCCCTCTTAATATTTTTTGTAGGGCTGGCTTGGTGGTCACATATTCTTTCAGTTTCTGCCAGTCTTGGAAGCTCCTTGTCTCTCCATCCATCTGAATGACAGCCTTGCTGGATAAAGGATCCGTGGCTGCATGTTCTTCTCACTTAGTGTCTGAATATGTCTTGTAATCCCTTTCTGGCTTGCGAGGTCTCTGTAGACAGGTCTGATGTTATTCTGATGTTACTCCCTCTGTAGGTGGGGATTCTCTTCCCCCTGGCCACTTTCAAGATTGTTCCCTTGGATCTAAGATTTGCAAATTGTACTATTATACGTTGTGGTGTTGGTCTGTTCTCTTTCACCTTGGGAGTGTTCCTCTCTGCCACTTGGACATGACTGCTTGTTTCCTTTCCTAGATTAGGGAAGTCCTCAGCTATAATTTGTTCACATATCTCTTCTAGACCTCTCTCTTTCGCCACGCCCTCAGGGAACCCCAATAATTCTTACATTGGAAACTTTCATTGAGTCAGTAATCTCCCATAGCTTTTTTTCTTGAAATTGGAGTCTTTTTTCCCATGCCAGCTCTTTTCCCTTCTTTTCTATCATCTCATCCTCTAACTCACAAATTCGTTCTTCTGCCTCGTTTACCTTGGCTGTCAGAGCAACCAGTTTAGATGGCATTTAATTCATAGCATTTTTACATTCCACCAGATTAGTTCTCATTTCAACCCTTAGAGAGTCTATATTTTCTTTAATATTTTTCTCAAGCCTATGTATCATCTTGATAATTATTACTCTGAAATCCATTTCTGACATCTTGGTTATATCCATATCCATTAGTTCTGTGGCAGAGGCCACAATCACTGGTTCTCTCCTGTGCTGGGGTTCCTCCTCTTTGTCATTCTGATGAGGTGTGGTTGCAGGGATGTAGAGAGTCCAAATTATTGACCAGGACCCAACAAGATGCACCTGTTTTATAGGGACCGTAGGGATGTGGGCTTCTTGTTCTTTCAGCCTGCCTTCTGGGGGAGGGGCCTACTGCACTGATACTCAGGCAACCCTTCTTGGGCAGAGTTGTCCTACCACCTGTGAGGGGGATGAGCTCAGTGAGAACCAGTTTTGGGGGCTTTTGTTCTCTGGTGGCTTTCCCTCATGGCTTTCTGTGCCTCTTCTGATAGTCAGACCAGCAGTGACTATATCCAAACCTCTGTCTCAGAACAGAGAGATCACAGTCTGCTCTTCACTGAGCTCTCCAGGCCACACTGTGTCTCTGCTGCTAAAAACCCTTGCGGGCCCCACAGCCGCTCTCCCCCTCTTTGCTCCCAGGCCTAAGCACGTCTCTGCCCTTTGTGCTTCTAAAACCACCAGCAGCCCCCAGTTCACATGTGAGCTCCTGAGCTCCAGGTTTCAGTCTGATGTGGCATCATAACCAGCTGCTACCGGTTGCTAGTCTGGCCCACTCCCCAGCGCCAGAGGCTTCTATCTTCCTGGCACACAAGCACAGAGTCTCCCTCCCCCTTCTGTTTATCTTTCAAAATCTGCCCATAGACTTTTGGCTCCCCACTTCATATCTCGAGACCAAGCACTGGAGATGTTCACTTTGTAGAGATCCAGATGTATCTTCTTACATGTCAGTCTGACTTCGTGGGTGTTCAGCATAGTCTGGTAGATATCCAGTTCAATTCAGGGGACCGGCTGAAATAGGGTCCCCTACTACTCCACCATCATTCACCCTGTACCACCCGTCCTTGGTGAGTATGGAAGCATTACACAAAGTGGGTGGAAAGCAGATGAAAGTTCCATATCTTATCTAAGATCAACAGGGCAAGGAGACTGTCCTTCAACGGACATGGTCTTTCATGTATATGTATTCATTAACAATGTTGGGTGTGGAAGGATGAGTAAATGACCACATACTTATCGCTTAGAAACAAGATTGTAGGCAAATGGTCCCTCAACGAACATCAGCATTTATGAATATGGAAGTATTAATCAAAGTGGTTGTGGAAGCATAAGGAAAGGACCACATACATCTCTCTAGGAAACAACAGCGTACAGGAACAAACATAAAACTAGCACCATCATTCATGAATATGGAAGGATTATCCAAAAGTGGTGTGGAAGAATGAGGAAAGCACCACATACTTATCTCTAAGAAACAACATAGATGGGAAAGATTCCTTCAAGTAAGAGCAACATTCATGAATAGGGAAGCTTGAACAATCTTCTGTGTGGAAGGAAAGGACCATGCCACTTACTTATCATTTAGAATCAACAATGTTCTTAAGTGTCCCAAGTAACACCATCATTCATGAATATGGAAGCATTACACAAAGTAGGTGTGGAAGCAGACGAAAAGTTCCATATTCTTATCTCTAGGAATCAACAGTGCAAGGAAACCATCCTTCTGTGAAAGTCGTCTTTCATGTATATATATAATCATTAACCAACTTGGTTGTGCAAGGATGAGTAAATGACCACATTCTTATCCCTTAGAAACAACATTGTATGGAAACCGTCCTTCAACAAACGTCATCTATCATGCATATGGAAGCATTAATCAAAGCAGTTGCAGAAGCAAAAGGAAAGGAACACATATGTATATGTAAGAACCAACAGTGTGCAGGAACCAACTTACAACTAACATCATCATTCATGAATATTGAAGCATTAGCCAAAGTGTGTGTGGAAGCATGAGGAAAGTGCCACATACTTATCTCTAAGAAACTACAGAGTTGGGAAAGCATCCTTCAAGTATCAGCAACACTCATGAATAGGGAAGCATGAACAAATTTCCATGTGGAAGGAAGAGGAAAGTGTCACATACTTATCAATAAGAGTCAACAATTTATGGAAACTGCCCTTCAAGTCACAGCATCTTTCATGAATATAGAAGCATTACACAAACTGGGTGTGGAAGCATCAGGAAAGGGCCACATACATATCTAAGAAACAAGTGTACAGGAACCAAATGACAACTAACAGTAACTTTCATGTGAAAACATGAGGATAGTGCCACATATTTTTCTCTAAAAAACTACAGAGTACAGACATTGTCCTTCATGTAACATCATGTTTTATGAATATGGAAGCACTCATCAACCTCAGCCTGGAAAGAAGACTTAAGTGCAAGATACTTATCCCTCAGAAAACAGAGAAGGGAAACCGGTATTTAATGCACATCTTCTTTCAAGAATATGGAAGCATTATCCAAAGGTGGTGTGGAAGAAGGAGGAAAGTGCCCATACTCTTCTCTCAGAAACAAGAGTTTGGAGAGCATCCTTCAAGTAACAGGAACATTCATGAATAGGGAAGCATGAACGAACTTCCGTGTGGAAGGAAGTGAATAGTGCCACATACCTATCATTTAGAATCAACACCATACCAACCTGCATTTCAAGTAAAACCATCCTTCATGAATATGGAAGCATTACACAATGTGCGTGTGGAAGGAGATGAAGAGTTCCATATACTGATCTGTAAGACTCAACAGTGCAAAGTAACTGTCCTTTAACGAATATTGTCTTTCATGAATATGTAATCATTAACCAACTGGGGTGTGGAAGGATGAGTAAATGACCACATTACTTATCCCTTACAAACAACACTGTTCAGAAACCGTCCTACAATGAACATCATGTTTCATGCAAATGGAAGCACTAATCAAAGTGCTTGTGGAAGCATGAGGATAGTGCCACATACTTATCTCTAAGGAACAACAGTGTAGAGAAATTTTTCTTCATGTATTATCATGTTTTATGAATATGGAAGCATTCACCAACTTTGGCCTGGAAAAAAAAGTTAAGTGCAAGATACTTATCCCTGAGAAACCACACAGAAGGGAAACTGTCTTTCAAGGCACATCATCTTTTGTGAATATGGATGCATTAATCAAGTGGGTGTGGAAGAATGAGGAAAGTGCCACAGACTTATTTCTAAGAAACAACAGAGTTTATATTCTCACCTCAAGAAGCTGGAACAGCAACAGAGGGACAGGCCTAATCCACGCACGAGGAAGTAGCTGACCAAGATTAGAGCAGAAATCAATGGATTAGAAACCAGGAGTACAGTAGAGCAGATCAACAGAACTAGAAGCTGGTTCTTTGAGAGAATCAATAAAATTGGCAAACCGCTGGCAAGACTTATCCAAAAGAATAGAGAAAGGACCCAAATTAATAAAATTATGAATGAAAAAGGAGAGGTCACAACCAACACCAATGAAATTGGAAGGATTATTAAAAACTTTTATCAACAGCTATATGCCAATAAATTAAGCAATCTGGAAGAGATGGAGGCCTTCCTGGAAACCTATAAACTACCAAGACTGAAACAGGAAGAAATTGATCTATTAAACAGGCCAATTAATTATGAAGAGATTGAGTCAGTGATAAACAACCTTCCAAATAACAATACTCCAGGCCCGGATGGTTTTCCTGGGGAATTCTACCAAACATCCAAAGAATAAATAATACCTATTCTCCTAAAGCTATTTCAAAAAATAGAAACAGAAGGAAAGCTACCAAACTCATTCTATGAGGCCAATATTACCTTGATCCCCAAACCAGGCAAAGACCCCATCAGAAAGGAGAATTACAGACCGATTTCCCTAACAAATATGGACGCCAAAATCCTCAACAAGATCCTGGCTAATAGAATCCAACAGTACATTAAAAGGATTATCCATCATGACCAAGTGGGATTCATCCCTGGGATACAAGCGTGGTTCAACTTTCACAAATCGATCAGCGTGATGCATCATATCAACAAGAAAATACTCAGGAACCATATGATCCTCTCAATAGATGCAGAAAAAGCATTGACAAAATACAGCATCGTTTCCTGATTAAAACCCTTCAGAGTGTAGGGATAGAAGGTACATTCCTCAATCTCATAAAAACCATCTATGAAAAGCCTACAGCAAATAAATCATTCTCAATGGGGAAAAGCTGGAAGCCTTTCCCTTACAATCAGGAATACGACAAGGATGCCTACTCTCGCCACTATTATTCAACATAGTACTAGAAGTCCTT
This sequence comes from Ursus americanus, assembly GCF_024610735.1. Lineage (NCBI taxonomy): Eukaryota > Metazoa > Chordata > Mammalia > Carnivora > Ursidae > Ursus > Ursus americanus. Next base: position 102,448,941 of record NC_142129.1, on the reverse strand, counting down.
GAAACAGCAATCAGACAACAAAAAGGGATCAAAGGTATCCAGAACGGCAAAGAAGAAGTCAAACTGTCTCTCCTCGCAGATGACATGATACTCTATATGGAAAACCCAAAAGAATCCACTCCAAAACTATTAGAAGTTATAGAGCAATTCAGTAATTTGGCGGGATACAAAATCAATGCTCAGAAATCAGTTGCATTTCTATACACGAATAATGAGACTGAAGAAAGAGAAATTAGGGAATCCATCCCATTGACAATAGCACCAAAAACCATACGTTACCTTAGAATTTACTTAACCAGAGACGTAAAGGATCTACATTCTAGAAACTATAAATCACTCTTGAAAGACATTGAGGAAGAAACAAAAAGATGGAAAAATATTCCATGCTCATGGATCGGAAGAATTAACATAGTTAAAATGTCCATGCTACCCAGAGCAATCTACACTTTCGATGCTATCCCGATCAAAATACCGATGACATTTTTCAAGGAACTGGAACAAATAGTCCTTAAATTTGCTGGAACCAGAAAAGACCACAAATTGCCAAGGAACTGTTGAAAAGGAAAAACAAAGCTGGGGGCATCACAATGCCGGATTTCAAGCTGTCCTACAAAGCTGTGATCACAAAGACAGCATGGTACTGGCACAAAAACAGACACATAGACCAATGGAACAGAATAGAGAACCCAGAAATGGACCCTCGGCTCTTTGCGCAACTAATCTTTGATAAAGCAGGAAAAAAACATCCGGTGGAAAAAAAACAGTCTTTTCAATAAATGGTGCTGGGAAAATTGGACAGCTACATGCAAAAGAATGAAACTTGACCACTCTCTCACACCATACACAAAGATAAACTCCAAATGGACGAAAGACCTCGATGTGAGACAGGAATCCATCAAAATCCTAGAGGAGAACATAGGCAGCAACCTCGACGACATTGGCCAAAGCAACCTTTTTCGTGACACACCTCCAAAGACAAGAGAAACAAAAGATAAAATGAGCTTGTGGGACTTCATCAAGATAAAAAGCTTCTGCACAGCCAAGGAAACGGTCAAAAAAACTAAGAGGCAGCCCACGGAATGGGAGAATATATTTGCAAATGATGCTACAGATAAAAGACTGGTATCCAAGATCTACAAAGAACTTCTCAAACTCAATATGCGAGAAACAAATACACAAATCATAAAATGGGCAGAAGATATGAACAGACACTTTTCCAATGATGACATACAAATGGCTAACAGACACATGAAAAAATGTTCAAAATCATTAGCCATCAGGGAAATTCAAATCAAAACCATACTGAGATAGCACCTTATGCCAGTTAGAATGGCAAAAATTGACAAGGCAAGAAACAACAATTGCTGGAGAGGATGTGGAGAAAGGGGATCCCTCCTACATTGCTGGTGGGAATGCAAGTTGGTACAGCCACTCTGGAAAACAGTGTGGAGGTCCCTTAAAAAGTTAAAAATTGAGCTACCCTATGACCCAGCCATTGCACTACTGGGCATTTACCCCAAAGATACAGACGTAGTGAAGAGAATGGCCATATGCACCCCAATGTTCATAGCAGCATTGTCCACAATAGCCAAATCGTGGAAGGAACCGAGATGCCCTTCAACAGATGAATGGATTAAGAAGTTGTGGTCCATATATACAATGGAATATTACTCAGCTATCAGAAAGAACGAGTTCTCAACATTTGCTGCAACATGGACGGCACTGGAGGAGATAATGCTAAGTGAAATAAGTCAAGCAGAGAACGACAATTATCATATGATTTCCCTCATCTATGGAACATAAGAAGTAGGAAGATCGGTAGGGGAAGAAAGGGATAAAGAAAGGGGGGGTAATCAGAAGGGGGAATGAAGCATGAGAGACTATGGACTATGAGAAACAAACTGAGGGCTTCAAAGGTGGGGGTGGAGGAATGGGATAGACTGGTGATGGGTAGTAAGGAGGGCACGTATTGCATGGTGCACTGGGTGTTATACACAACTAATGAATCATCGAACTTTACATAATAAACCAGGGGTGTACTGTATGTTGACTAACATAATATAATAAAAAAAGCATTAAAATAAAAAAAAAAGAAACAACAGAGTTGGGAAAGCGTCCCTCAAGTAATAGCAATATTCATGACTAGGGAATCATGAACAAACTTCTGTGTGGAGGGAGAGGAAAGTGTCACATACTTATCAGTTCATATCAGCACTGTATGGAATCCCCCCTTCAAGTCATAGTGTCTTTCATGAATATGGAAGCAGTACTCCAAGTGGGTATGGAAGCATAAGGAAAGGACCACATACATATCTCTAACAACAGTGTAGAGGAACCGTCCTTCAACTATCATGACCTTCCTGAATATTGAACCCTTATCAAAATTAGGATAAGGAAAGGTCCACATATTTATCTCTGAGAAACAACTGTGTCAGGATAACGTCCTTCAAGTAACATCATCATTCATGAATGTGGAAGTATTACCCAAAGTGTGTGTGGAAGCATGAGGATAGTGCCACATTCTTATCTCTAAGACACTATAGTGTAAGGAAATTGTCCTCCTTGTAATATCATGTTTCATGAATAAGGAACCATTAATCAAATTTGGTGTGCAAGGAAGACTAAAGTGCAAGAGACTTATCCCTAGAAACCACACAGAAGGGAAACCGTGTTTCAACTCATATCATTTTTCATGAATATGGAAGCATTACCCAAAGTTGGTGTGGAAGAATGAGGAAGGTGCCACATACATATCTCTAAGAAACAACAGATTTAGGAAAGCGTCCTTCAAGTTACATCAACATTCGTGAATAGGGAAGCATTAACCAACTTCCGTGTGGAAGGAAGAGGGAAGTGCCACATACTTATCATTTAGAAAGTGTATGGATTAGCCATCTTTCAATGAAGATCTTCCTGCAAGGCAATAACTTTTCCAAATGTATGTTGGGAACAGAAGGAACATACCCTATGGCTAACTCAGGAAAACATGTCTCTGTAGCAAACTTCTTCAACTCGGTACTCCTTTCCTAGAGATAGAAGATGTCTGCAACGTATGCGTGGATGCACAGGGGAAGTGCCATGTAGTTAGTTAACTGAGTTAAACATGCTTGTGTAGAAAGCATCCTTCAACTAATGTCCTCCTCTATGCACAGAGCAACTTTCTCAAAGAAATGTGTTGAAGCATAAGGGATGTGCCCCATAGGTAACTCAGTGAAAGGAATCTGGGTAGAAGGATATTTCAAGTAATGACTTGTTTAGGGAAGATAGAAGGTGTTTCCAATGTATGCAGGAAAATGTAAGGAAAGTACCCTGGACTTGTCACAGTGAAAGAAGTATGTGTGCCGAAACCATCTCTCAAACGACCATCTTCAGTCCCTGGAGACTAAAGTGTTTTCCAACGTCTGTGTGGAAAGCAGGGTGGCACACACGTATCTCAGTGCAACAGGTCATTGCCCGTAACCACCTTTCAAGCTAAGAACTTTTTACCCGGGGAGAGTATATTTGTTCTCACATATATGTGTGGAAACATGAGGAGTGTGCCATAGCCTTGACTCAGTAAAACAAGTCTGTGAAGAGACTATCTGTCCAACAACACCTTGTCTCCTGGATAAGGAGCGTTTTCCAATGAATGCTGAGGAAGCATCAAGAAAGTGGCATGCACCTGACTCAGCAAAACCAGCCTCTGTAACAACCGCCCTTCAACTTAGAACTTCTTTCCTGGCAAATGAGTCTCAAATGCATGGTTGCGATCGATCATGAGGAAAATGACAAATACTTAACTCAGTGAAACTGGTTCATGCGGAAACCGTCTTTCAGATAGTACCTTCTTTCCCACAAACAGAAATGTTCACAAATAAATGTATGTGGGGGTGAGAAAGGAGGAAAGATGGCAGAGAAGTAGGGGACCCTATTTCAACCGGTCCCCTGAATCAAGCTGGATATCTAACAGACCATTCTAAACAAGCAGGACATCAGCCTGAGATGTAAGAAGATACATCTAGATCTCTACAAACAGAATATCTCTGACGGTTGGTCTCGAGGTATGAAGTGGGGAGCCGAGAGTCTGCGGGCAGATAATGGAAGATAAATGGAAGGGAGAGGGAGCCTCCGTGAATGTGCACTGGGAAGGCAAAAGCCTCCCACACTGGGGACAGGGCACAGACTCGCAGACTGGTAGAGGCGGGGAAATGTCTTTAGGAGACCACCCCCCAGATTGAAACCTGGAGCTCGGGAGTGCACGTGTGAACTAGGAGGGGCTGGTGGTTTTAGAAGCACAAAGAGCAGAGATGTGCCGAGCCCTGGGAGCGAGGACTGGGAGAGCAGCTGTGGGGTGCACAATGCAGGACGCTGCAGGTTTTTTAGCAGCACCGACAGAAATGGACTCAGTGTGGCCTGGAGAGCTCAGTGAAGAGCAGACTCCAATCCCTCTGTTCTGAGACAGAGGTTTGGATACGGTCACTGCTGCTCCGACTCTCAGAAGAGACACAGAAAGCCACCAGGGAAAGCCACCAGAGAACAAAATCCCCCCAAAACTGGTTCTCACTGAGCTCATCCCCCCCCCCAAAGGAAGCAGGGCAACTCTGCCAAAAAAAGTGGTAGGCCCCTCCCCCAGAAGGCAGGCTGAAAGAACAAGAAGCCCACATCCCTACGGTCCCTATAAAACAGGTGCATCTTGTTGGGTCCTGGTCAATAATTTGGACTCTCTACATCCCCGCAACCACACCTCATCAGAATGACAAAGAGGAGGAACCCCAGCACAGGAGAGAACCAGTGATTGTGGCCTCTGCCACAGAACTAATGGATATGGATATAACCAAGATGTCAGAAATGGATTTCAGAGTAACAATTATCAAGATGATATATAGGCTTGAGAAAAATATTAAAGAAAATATAGACTCTCTAAGGGTTGAAATGAGAACTAATCTGGCGGAATGTAAAAATGCTATGAATGAAATGCCGTCTAAACTGGATGTTCTGAGGGCCAGGGTAAACGAGGCAGAAGAATGAATTAGTGAGCTAGAGGATGAGATGATAGAAAAGAAGGAAAAAGAGGTGGCATGGGAAGAAAGACTCCAATTTCAAGAAACTAAGCTGAGGGAGATCACTGACTCAATGAAACACTCCAAAATCAGAATTATTGGGGTTCCCTGAGGGCATGGAGAAAGAGAGAGGTCTAGAAGAGATTTTTGAACAAATCGTAGCTGAGAACTTCCCTAATCAGGGAAAGGAAACAAGCATTTGTGTCCAAGAGACAGAGAGGACCCTGCCCACGATCAATGAGAACAGACTGGCACCACGAGATATTCGCAAATCTCAGATCCAAAGAAGCAATCTTGAAAGTGGCCAGGGGGAAGAGAATCCCCGCCTACAGAGGGAGTAACATCAGAATAACATCAGACCTGTCTACAGAGACCTTGCAAGCCAGAAAGGGATTGCAAGACATATTCAGAGTACTAAGGGAGAAGAACATGCAGCCACGGATCCTTTATCCAGCAAGGCTGTCATTCAGATGGATGGAGAGACAAGGAGCTTCCAAGACTGGCAGAAACTGAAAGAATATGTGACCACCAAGCCAGCCCTACAAAAAATATTAAGGGGGGGGGTTAATAAAAGTAGAAAGACCCCAAGAGTGATACAGAACAGAAATTTACAGAGACAATTTATAGAAACAAGGACTTCACAGACAACATGATGACATTAAAATTATGTTTCTCAATAATCACTCTCAATGTGAATGGCCTAAATGCTCCCATAAAATAACACAGAGTTGGAGATTGGATAAAAAGACATGACCCATCCATATGCTGTCTACAAGAGACTCACTTTGAACCTAAAGATATATCCAGACTGATAGCAAAGTCATAGAGAACAATTTTTCATGCGAACGGACCTCAAAAGAAAGCTGGGGTAGCAATTCTCATATCAGACCAATTAGATTTTCAGTAAAGAATGTAGTTAGAGATACAGAAGGACACTATATTATTCTTCAAGGGTGTATCCAACAAGAGGTTCTAACAGTTATAAATATCTATGCCCCCATCATGGGAGCAGCCAACTACATAAGCCAACTGTTAACCAAAGTAAAGGAACATTTAGATAATAATATGTTAATAGTACGGGACCTCAACACTCCACTCTCAGTGACAGACAGTTGATCTAAGCAGATGAGCAACACAGAAACAAGAGCTTTGAATGATACACTGGACCAGTTGGACCTCAGATATATATATGGAACATTCGACTCTAAAACATCAGAATACTCATTCTTTTCGAACGTACATGAAACTTTCTCCAAAATAGACCATACACTGTGTCACAAATCAGGTCTCAACTGATACTAAAAGATTGAGATTATTCCCTGCATATTCTTAGACCACGATGCTTTGAAACTGTAACTCAATCATAAGAAAAAAATTGGAGGAAACTCAAACACTTGGAAACTAAGGATCATCCTGCTTAAGAATGTTTGTGTAAACCAGGAAATTAAGGAAGAAGTTGAGCAATTTATAGAAACCAATGAGAACAAAAACACATCAGTCCAAAACCTGAGGGACACTGCAAACGCAGTCCTAGGGGGAAATACATAGCCATCCAAGCCTCACTCAAAAGAATAGAAAAATCTAGCCCCACCCACCTTGCCCCCTTTCCTCAAGTGCTTCCTCTCCTCCTTTCTGTTGGAATGTTACATCTTTGCCACACCTCTGCAGAGGGTCCCACAGCCACCTGCAAACAAGTGCTTAGATGTCAACGATGGGGCTAGGGTGGCCCAGCTGACAGAGTGAGGGTGGCCGGGCCAAGGTGCATGCTCCGGAACCTGGGCTCCCATTAGACTGCAAAGAACAGCATCCTGGAGGAGTTAAGATGGCGGAGGAGTAGGGGACCCCTTTTTCAGCTGGTCCCCTGAGTCGAGCTGGATAGGTACCAGACCATCCTGAACATCCATGGAATAAGCCTGAGATGCAGGAAGATACATATGGATCTCTACAAATGAACATCTCTAGCAATGAGTATTGAGGTACAAAGCGGGGAGCCGTGAAACCGTGCACAGATATCGGAAGATAAATGGAAGGGCAAGGGAGCCGCCGCGTTCGGGCACGGGGAAGCGGTAGCCACCTGCATGGGGGAGCGGGCAGAATCACGGACCGGCACCCGCGAGAGAGCAGACTGCGACCATGAGCCAGGGAACGCGCGTGACCAGTCTGAAAACCGAAGCTCCGGGGCGCCTGCGAACCACACTGAAACAGAGCTCCAGAGCACAAAGGGGTGGCTGGCGGCTGGCGGTGTTAGAAACACAAAGGACAGGGATGCGCCAGCCCTAGAAGCGAAGGCTGTGATGCCGGGTGTGGGGCGCACATCCCGGGACACTGCAGGGTTGAGCAGCACCAACAGAAACAGAGTTAAAGTGACCAGACCATCAGTGGAGAATGGACTGCGATCCCTCTGTTCTGAGACAGAGGCTGAGATTCGGCTACTGTTGCTGGACTCTCAGAAGACGCACAGCAAACCGCCAGGGAAAGCTGCCAGAGAACAAAAGCCTGGAAATACCGGCTCACAGTGTGCCCATCCCCATCCCCCCTCCCAGGGGACACGGAGACTCTACCCAAACAGGGTTGCCTGAGTATCAGCATGGCTGGCCCCTCCCCCAGAAGGCAGGCTGAAAAATCAAGAAGCCCACATCCCTAAGATCCCTATAAAACAAGGGCGCACGGCCTGGGTCCCTGTCAATAATTTGGGCTCTGGACAACCCCGCAACCTCTCCTCATCAGAATGATGAGAAGGAGAAATCCCCTCCAGCAAAGAAAAAACAATGAGTCTGTGGCCTCTGCCACAGAACTAATGGATATGGATATAACCAAATTATCAGAAATGGAGTTCAGAGTAACAATGGTCAAGATGATGTGTAGACTTGAAAAAAGTATTAACGAAAATGTTAATGAGAATATAGAATCTCTAAGGGCAGAATTGAGAGCAAACCTGGCAGAAATTAAAAATTCTATGAGCCAATGCAGTCAAAACTAGATGGTCTGACGGCCAGGGTGAATGAGGCAGAAGAACGTATCAGTGAATTGGAGGATGGGTTAGTAGAAGAGAAAGCTAAAATAGAAACTTGGCTCAAAAAAATCCAATCTCAAGAATGTAGGTTATGGGAGATTACTGACTCAGTGAAACTTTCCAATGTCAGAATCATCGGCATCCCGGAGGGGGTGGAGAAAAACAGAGGTCTAGAAGAGATATTTGAACAAATTGTAGCTGAAAACTTCCCTAATCTAGCAAAGAAAACAAGCTTTGGGTCCAAGACGCAGAGAGGACCCCTCTAAGTGCAACCACGACAAACCTACGCCACGTCACATCATAGAGCAATTTGCAAATATTAGATCCAAGGATTACTGAAAGTCGCCAGGGCAAAGAAATTTCTCATGTACCAAGGCAAAGGTATCAGAATTATGTCAGACCTGTCTACACAGACCTGTAATGAGAGAAAGGGTTGGGGGGCCATTTTTAAAGCACTTTCAGAGAAAAACATGCAGCCAAGGATCCTTTATCCAGCAAGGCTGTCATTCAGAATTGATGGAGAGATAAAGACCTTCCAGAATCTCCAGTCATTGAACAATTTCGTAACCACAAAACCAGCCCTACAGGAGATATTAAGGAGGGTTCTATAAAAGTAAAAAGGCCCCAAGAATGATAAGAACAGAAAGTCACAATCTATAGAAACAAAGACTTTACTGGCAACATGTCATCATTAAAATCATATCTCTCAATATTCAGACTCAATGTAAATGGCCTAAATGCTCCCATAAAGCACCACAGGGTTGCAGATTGGATAAAAAGACATGACCCATCCATTTGCTGTCTACAAGAGACTCATTTTGAACCTAAAGATACATTCAGACTGAAAGTAAAGGGATGGGATACCATCTTTCACGCCAATGGACCTCAAAAGAAAGCTGGGGTAGCAATTCTCATAACAGACAGACTGGATTTTAAACTGAAGACTATAGTTAGAGACACAGAAGGGCACTATATTATTCTTAAAGGATGTATCCATCAAGTGGATATGACAACTATAAATATATATGCCCCCAACAGGGGAGCAGCAAGATACACAAGCCAACTCTTAACCACAATAAAGAGACATATAGATAAAAATACATTAATAGTAGGGGACCTCAACACTCCACTATCAGCAAGAGACAGAGCACCAGAACAGAAAACCAACAAAGAAACAAGAGCTTTGAATGCCATACTCGACAAGTTGTACCTCATAGATATATATAGAACACTACACCCCAGAACAAAGGAGTACTCATTCTATTCTAGTGCCCATGGAACATTCTCAAGAATAGACCATGTTCTGGGACACAAAACAGGTCTCAACCGATATGAAAAGACTGAAATTATTCCCTGCATATTCTCAGACCACAATGCTTTGAAATTGGAACTCAACCACAAGGAAAAAATTTGGAAGAAACTCAAACACTTGGAGACTAAGAACCATCCAGTTCAGGAATGACTCGATAAACCAGGAAATCAAAAATCAATCTAAACAATTTATGGAGACCAACGAGAATGAAAACACAACGGTCCAAAATCTATGGGATACTGCAAAGGCAGTCCTAAGGGGGAAATACATAGCCATCCAAGCCTCACTCAAAAGAATAGAAAAATCTAAAATGCAGTTTTTATATTCTCACCTCAAGAAGCTGGAACAGCAACAGAGGGACAGGCCTAACCCACGCATGAGGAAGCAGGTGACCAAGATTAGAGCAGAAATCAATGAATTAGTAACCAGGAGTACAGTAGAGCAGATCAACAACTAGAAGCTGGTTCTTTAAGAGAATCAATAAATTTGGCAAACTGCTTGCAAGACATATCCAAAAGATAGAGAAAGGACCCAAATTAATAAAATTACGAATGAAAAGGGAGAGGTCACAACCAACACCAATGAAACTGGAAGGATTATTAGAAACATTTATCAACAGCTTTATTATGCCAATAAATTAAGCAATCTGGGAGAGATGGAGGCCTTCCTGGAAACCTATAAACTACCAAGAGTGAAACAGGAAGAAATTGATCTATTAAACAGGCCAATGAATTATGAAGAGATTGAAACAGTGAAAAACAACCTTCCAAAAAACAAAACTCCAGGCCCGGACAGTTTTCCTGGGTGAATTCTACCAGACATTCAAAGAAGAAATAATACCTATTCTCTTAAAGTTATTTCAAAAAATAGAAACCAAAGGAAAGCTACCAAACTCATTCTATGAGGCCAATATTACCTTGACCCCAAACCAGGCAAAGACCCTATAAAAAAGGAAAATTACAGACTGATACCCCTGATGAATATGGACGCCAGAATTCTCAACAAGATCCTGGCTAATAGAATCCAACAGTACATTTAAAGGATTATCCATCATGACCAAGTGGGATTCATCCCTGAGATGCAAGCGTGGTTCAACATTCGCAAAACGATCGGTGTCTTAAATTTTATTGAGAAGGAAAAAGCCAAAAATCATATGATTTTCTCAATAGATGCAGAAAAAGCATTTGACAAAATACAGCATCCTTTCCTGATTAAAACCCTTCAGAGTGTAGGGATAGAAGGTACATTCCTCAATCTCATAAAAACCATCTATGAAAAGCCTATAGCAAATATCATTCTCAATGGGGGAAAGCTGGAAGCCTTTTCCTTAAGATCAGGAACATGACAAGGATGCCCACTCTCACCACTATTATTCAACATAGTATTAGAAGTCCTTGCAACAGCAATCAGACGACAAAAAGGGATAAAAGGTATCCAAATCAGCAAAGAAGAAGTCAAACTGTCTCTCTTCGCAGATGACATGATACTCTATATGGAAAACCCAAAAGAATCCACTCCCATCTATTAGAAGTTATAGAGCAATTCAGTAATGTGGCGGGATACAAAATCAATGCTCAGAAATCAGTTGCATTTCTATACACGAATAATGAGACTGAAGAAAGAGAAATTAGGGAATTCATCCCATTTACAATAGCACCAAAAACCATACATTAACTTGGAATTTACTTAACCAGAGACGTAAAGGGTCTATATTCTAGAAACTACAAATCACTCTTAAAAGACATTGAGGAAGACACAAAGAAATGGAAAAATATTCCATGCTCATGGATCGGAAGAATTAACATAGTCAAAATGTCCATGCTACCCAGAGCAATCTACACTTTCAATGCTATCCCGATCAAAATAACGATGACATTTTTCAAAAAACTGGAACATATAGCCCTTAAATTGTATGGAAACAGAAAAGGCCCCAAAACGCCAAGGAATTTTTGAAAAGGAAAAACAAAGCTGGGGGCATCACAATGCTGGATTTCGAGCTGTACTACAAAGCTGTGATCACAAAGACAGCATGGTACTGGCACAAAAACAGACACATAGACCAATGGAACAGAATAGAGAACCCAGAAATGGACCCTCGGCTCTTTGCGCAACTAATCTTTGATAAAGCAGGAAAAAAACATCCGGTGGAAAAAAGACAGTCTTTTCAATAAATGGTGCTGGGAAAATTGGACAGCTACATGCAAAAGAATGAAACTTGACCACTCTCTCACACCATACACAAAGATAAACTCAAAATGTATGAAAGACCTCTATGTGAGACAGGAATCCATCAAAATCCTAGAGGAGAACATAGGCAGCAACCTCGACGACATCGGCCACAGCAACCTTTTTCATGACACATCTCCAAAGGCAAGAGAAACACAAGATAAAATGAGCTTGTGGGACTTAATCAATATAGAAAGCTTCTGTGCAGCCAAGGAAACAGTCAAAAAAACTAAGAGGCAGCCCACAGAATTGGAGAATATATTTGCAAATGATACTACAGAGAAAAGACTGGAATCCAAGATTTATAAAGAAGTTCTCAAACTCAATACACGAGAAACAAATAAACAAATCATAAAATGGGCAGAAGATATTAACAGACACTTTTCCAATGATGACATACAAATGGCTAACAGACACATGAAAAAATGTTCAAAATTATTAGCCATCAGGGAAATTCAAATCAAAACCACACTGAGATAGCACCTTACGCCAGTTAGAATGGCAAAAATTGACAAGGCAAGAAACAACAATTGTTGGAGAGGATGTGGAGAAAGGTGATCTTCTACATTGTTGGTGGGAATGCAAGTTGGTACAGCCACTTTGGAAAACAGTGTGGAGGTCCCTTAAAAAGTTAAAAATTGAGCTACCCTATGATCCAGCCGTTGCACTACTGGGTATTTACCCCAAAGATACAGACATAGTGAAGAGAATGGCCATATGCACCCCAATGTTCATAGCAGCATTGTCCACAATAGCTAAATCGTGGAAGGAGCCGAGATGCCCTTCAACAGATGACTGGATTAAGAAGTTGTGGTCCATATATACAGTGGAATATTACTCAGCTATCAAAACGAACGATTTCTCAACATTTGCTGCAACATGGATGGCACTGGAGGAGATAATGCTAAGTGAAATAGTCAAGCAGAGAAAGACAACTATCATATGATTTCTCTCATCTATGGAACATAAGAACTAGGAAGATTGGTAGGAGAAGAAAGGGATAAAGAAAGGGGGGGTAATCAGAAGGGGGAATGAAACATGAGAGACTATGGACTCTGAGAAAGAAACTGCGGGCTTCACAGGGGATGGGCGTGGGGGAATGGGATAGGCTGGTGATGGGTAGTAGGGAGTGCACGTATTGCATGATGCACTGGGTGTTATACGCAACTAATGAATCATCGAACTTTACATCAAAAACCAGGAATGTACTGTATGGTGACTAACATAATATAATAAAAATATTTTAAAAAAACACAAAAGAATAGAAAAATCTCAAATACAGAGCCTATACTCACACCTTAAACAATTGGAGACAGAACAGAAGAACTGGCCAAAGCCATGCATGAAATGACAACTGATTAAGATTAGAGCAGAGATCAATGAATTAGAAACCAGAAATACAATATAGCAGATCACCAAAACTAGAAGCTGATTCTTTGAAAGGATTAAGAAGATCAATAAACCAGTGGCCAGGCTTACCCAAAAGAAAAAAGAAAAGACCCAAATTAATAAAATTATGAATGAACGGGGGGAGATCATGACTAACAGCAAGGAAATAGAAACAATCATTAGAAACCATTATCAACAACTATATGCCAATAACCTAAGCAACTTGGAAGAAATGGATGCCTTTTAGGAAACTTATAAACTACCACGACGGCAACTGGAAGAGATCGACATCCTAAATAGGCCAATATCCAGGGACGAGATGGAAGCAGTGTCCAACAACCTCCAAAAAACAAGAGTCCAGGGCCTGATGGATTCCCTGGATAATTCTACCAAACATTCAAAGAAGAAATAATACCTATTCTCCTGATGCTGTTTCAAAAAATAGAAACAGAAGGAAAACTTCCAAACTCATCATAAAGTAGAATTACAGACTGAAATCCCTGATGAATGTGGATGCCAAAATTCTCAACAAGATCCTAGCTAATATGATCCAACAGTATATTAAAAGGATTATCCATCACAACCAAGTGGGACTCATCCCTAGGATGCAAGGGTGGTTCAACATTCACAATTCAATCGATGTGTTAGAACACATCAATAAGAGAAGAGACAAGAATCATATGGTCTTCTCAATTGATGCAGAAAAAGCATTTGACAAAATACAGCATCCTTTCCTGATTAAAACCCTTCAGAGTGTAGGGATAGAGGGTACATTCCTCAATTTCATAAAAACCATCTCTGAAAAGCCCACAGCGAATATCATTCTTAATGGGGAAAAGCTCAGAGCCTTTCCCTTAAGATCAGGAACATGACAAGGATGCCCACTCTCATCATTATTGTTCAACATAGTACTAGAAGTCCTAGCAACAGCAATCATACGACCAAAAAGAATAAAAGTTATTCAAATAGGCAAAGAAGAAGTCAAACTCTCTCCCTTCACAGAAGACATGATACTTTATGTGGGAAACCCGAAGACTCCACCCCCAAATTACTAGAACTCATAGAACAATTCAGTAACGTGGCAGGATACAAAATCAATGCACAGAAATCAGTTGCATTTCTATACGTGAGCAATGAGATTGAAGAGAGAAATTAGGGAATCAATTCCATTTACGATAGCACCAAAACCCATAAGATATCTTTGCATAAACTTAAACAGAAAGGTAAAGAATCTATATTCTAGAAACTACAGAACATTGATGAAAGACATTGAAGAAGACACAAAAGGATGGAAAAACATTCCATGCTCATGGACCAGAAGAACAAACACAGTTGAAATGTCTACGCTACCTAGAGCAATCTACACTTTCAATGCCATCCTGATAAAAATACCAATAACATTTTTCAAAGTGCTGGAACAAACAATCCTAAAATTTGTGTAGAATCAGAAAAGACCCCAAATCACCAAGGAAATGTTGGAAAAGAATAACAACGCTAGGGGTATCACATTGCCTGATTTCTAGCTATACTACAAAGCTATGATCACAAAGACAGCACGGTACTGGCACAAAAACAGACACATAGATCAATGGAACAGAACACTGACTCCAGAAATGGACCCTCAACTCTATGGTCAACTAATCTTTGACAAGCAGGAAAAAAAACATCCCACGGGAAAAAGTCTCTTCAATAAATGGTGCTGGGAAAATTGGACAGCTCTATACAGAAGAATGAAACTCGACTGCTCTCTCACACCATACACAAAGATAAACTCCAAATGGATGAAAGACCTCAATGTGAGACAGGAATCCATCAAAATCATAGAGGAGAATATAGGCTGTAACCTCTTCGACATTGGCCACAGCAACTTCTTTCATGACAGGTCTCCAAAGGCAAGGGAAGCAAAAGCAAAAGTGAACATTTGGGACTTCATCAAGATAAAAAGCTTCTGCACAACAAAGGAAAAAGTCAACAAAATAAAGAGGCAACTACAGATAAAAGACTGGTATTCAAAATCTATAAAGAACTTCTCAAACTCCACACCCAAAAAACAAATAATCAAATAAAAATGGGCAGAAGATATGGAGACACTATTCCAATGAAGACATATGAATGGCTAACAGACACATGAAAAAATGTTCAAAATCATTAGCCATCAGGGAAATTCAAATCAAAACCACACTGAGATACCACCTTACGCCAGTTAGAATGGCAAAAATTGACAAGGCAAGAAACAACATATGTTGGAGAGGATGTGGAGAAAGGGGAGCCCTCTTACACTGTTCGTAGGAATGCAAGTTGGTACAGCCACTTTTTAAAACAGTGTGGAGGTTCTTTGAAAACTTAAAAATAGAGGTACCTTATGACCCAGCAATTGCACTACTGGGTCTTTACCCCAAAGATACAGATGTAGTGAAAAGAAGGGCCATATGAACCCCAATGTTCATAGCAGCATTGTCCACAATAGCCAAACTGTGGAAGGAGCTGAGATGCCCTTCAACAGATAAATGGATAAAGAAGATATGGTCCATGTATACAATGGAATATTACTGAGCCATCAGAAAGAACGATTACCCAAAATTTGCATCAACAAGGATAGGACTGGGGGAGATTATGCTAAGTGAAATAAGTCAAGCAGAGAAAGACAATTATCACATGGTTTCACTTATTTGTGGAACATAAGAAATAGTAGGGAGATTAGGAGAAGGAAGGGGAAAATGAAGGGGGGATATACAGGGGGGAAATGAACCACGAGAGACTATGGACTCTGGGAAATAGAGTGAGGGCTTCAGAGGGGAGGGGCTTGTGGGATTGGGATAGGCCAGTGATGGGTATTAAGGATGCATGTATTGCATGGTGCACTGGGTGTTATAAGCAGACAATGAATCATGGAACATTACATCAAGCACTAATGATATACTGTATGGTGACTAACATAATACTAAAATCAATCAATCAATCAATCAATCAATCAATCAATCAATCTGGGGAAGACTAAGGGAAGTGCCGTGTGCTTACCTCAGTGTAACAGGTCTGTGTAGAAACCGTCTTCCAACTCTTTACATCTTCTTACCTTGGGAATGAGGCTTTCGCGAATGTGTGTTTGGAAGCATAAGGAAAATGCCGTTCACTTAACTCAGTGAAACGCATCTCTGTAGAAAGCATGTTTCTGCTAACATCTGCCAAAATTTTTGAAACTATTAATTTCATGTGTAGAACCTTAAGGAAGGAACTTGCCCCATACTTAGCTCCATCAGTAAAGTACCGGAGACAAGTCTTGCTCAAGGAAGAACGTCTTTAACTGGAGACAGAAGCTCTCTCAAAGGTGTCTGTGTGGAAACAAGGAGATTGTTGAATGCTTCATTAACTCAGTGAATCTAGCTGGTGTAGAAAACATTCCTTCAACTAGTGTCTTCTTTCAGGAAGGTAGAAACGTTTTCCAGTGTATGTGTGGAAACATAAGGAAAGTGCACGAACACTGTGGCCCTTTCGAAAGATAGTGGTCAAAGACATACTGTTCTCTTGATGCCATATATTGTTTCTAGTTTTTAACTGGAGTTGAGCTTCCTTTCATAGTCTTCTTTAGGTGGTGGTAGTTTGGCAAGATTTTCATCATGAAATTCAGCTGTAGTATCAGGCTGTGGTCGCTCAGTCTGCACCATAGATCACTGTATTCTCAGGGATGACTTCAAATGTATTCAGGTTGCAGCAAGCCCCAATGATGCAACCACTTGTCAATATTACGTTTGTGCCCACATATGCTTTTGATTTGATAACATTATTATCTCCTATTTTCATGGCTTGGGAATAACAGCCAACTTGAAACATACTATTGGTGCCAATGATCATAGGTTTCAGTTCTGGATTTTCAGCCTCAGAGGTGATATTATCAGGGTGAGCATTTACAATAAGCACCTGTTTTTCTATGAGGCTAACTTCAGCAATCACCATCCGCCCAGCTTCTGCAATAATTGGTGCTTTAGAGTGGATCACTGTCCTAGGTCCTATGGTTACATCACCTCGGATTTCACTTGCGGCACACACAGGAGCAATCTTCACACTCTTTTGAGCCTTCTCCATGATGGTTTGACCATGAGTGGTGCATATTTTAAAATCATCAGATGAGTACATGTGATGAAGGCTGGAAAGTGTCTGGGACTAGCGTTAGGTGGTGTGTATTTCCATGACTCCCTCCTCTACCTGCCGTCATGGTTTATGCCCTTTATGCTTCTTTATTACCCTCGACCCCTTGGTCTCTCCACTCAGCACCTTGTATGTGTCAAAGTCATGTAAGTGACTATCCCTTTAAGCTTCAGGCATTAAGTTTTCAAGAAGCCCACATCTAAATACTGGCCCTCCAGCTCAGGGTCTGGTACATCTTACAAGTTCACTAAATGCTTGTTGAATAACTGCACTGATGAGTTGGGATCTGAGCCACGTTACGAAAAAAATGGTAGGTGCTAGGTAGTGGTGGTGGAGAGGTGATTCAGCAGAGTTGAAGGACATCACAGACTCAGCAGTGGGAGGGTGGACTTTAACGTGGGAAGAATTGTGGTGGAGTCCAGGCAGGACCAGTGGGAAAGAATGCGGACATAAAAAGCACTTAATGAGAAGTGAGGTGTAAGGAGCCTTCTACTCAGTCTGCTCCCTCTCCCTTTGGCTGTCCTTTCTGTCATAAGGGGGTAGGGTGCACACAGCTGCTGGCACCCGCGGTTTGTAGGAATAGGAGGGAGAGTGAAGAACACAGAAGCATAGGGTGCAAGATGGAGCGACAGGTACATCTACAGCCACCACCCTCCGAAACAAGCTTCAGCACGCGAAGACTTTGCTTCTTTTAAAAACCTTCCTGGGTCTATTCAAGGGCGACAGGACGGTCTCCATCGAGGGAGAAGACACCTGATAGCTCCTCGCCCACTGGCCCTGCAACCCCTATCCGCGCTCTCCGCGGGCGCTTCAAGGCTTTGCGGCCCGGGCGCCCAGCAACAGCGTCCCGGCCTGGGCTTGGATCCTGGTGCCCGCGGGCGCGTGCCCAAGAGGGCGTGCCGGGAGCGCGCGCGAGCCGGGGGCGGAGCGCGGGGCGGAGCGCAGCCAGGACTGCGCGGAGCGTCTAGGCTCCGCAACCGCCAGCCAGCCGCCCCGCGCCCCCAACTCCGGCTGGCCCGGGGTCGGAACCCCCGCCCCCCGCCCTCGTGCCTGCCCCACGGGGGCCGTGTTGCTGACTCGCGCCTGCGACTCGATAGCAGGGCACACCCGGAGAGGACACGGAGCCATGAGCCGCCTGCCCCGGAGGGTGGCGGCGCTGCTGCTCGGGCTGCTGGTGGAGGTAGGAGCAGAGGCCCGGGCCGCGCTTCCCTGGGCGCCTCTCCGATGCGCTAGCGGAGCGCGAACAATGCTGGGGGCTGAGCGGGGTGCAGTGCCGCGACGCCCCTGAAGGACCATCTGGGAGAACCCGAAAGGTCGAGCGGCGGAGAGCCACTGTCTCGCGGACCTGCATAAGTCCGGTTGCTGACTGTGTGGGGCTCCTGGTGACAAGGTCCCACCGGCCTCCCCCTCCGCCCCCCCCTCCCATCCCCACCCAACACCGCCCACCCTTC
The DNA here is from genome assembly GCF_024610735.1 of Ursus americanus. Lineage (NCBI taxonomy): Eukaryota > Metazoa > Chordata > Mammalia > Carnivora > Ursidae > Ursus > Ursus americanus. The sequence continues at coordinate 102,430,368 of NC_142129.1, read as the reverse complement.
CCCACCCCCCTTCTCCCGCGCTCCGGGGTTGCTTATTTCTGTGCTTCTCGAGACAGTCTGGAGGACTCAGGAGTGACCTTTATGCGTTGTACCCCAAGTTCCCTCGAGGAGGGCGGGACTGGGGGGGTTATGCGCGGCTGGGGGAGGGGGCGGTGGTCCCGGGAGTGGCGCAGGCGCAGAGGCCGCGTGCTGGTGGAGGTTGCAGCGGGTCCGCGGCTAGAGGGTGGCGGTGCGAGCGCGGACTCGTTAGTTGTGGGAAATGTCACGGAATACCGGGGAAGTAGCAGCGACGAGCGGAAGGGAGCAGCCCTGCTGTGAGAATGCAGCGCAGCCTTCAGTTTCCAGAGACATTCCACGGGGAGTCTGGGTGTCGGGCGTGATTTGCTGGAGCCGAGGCGGGGGACTTGTTGAAGCGATTGAGCGGGGAAGCGCCGTGAGCCGCCGCGCCCGCCCGCTGGGGGGGGGGGTGCTGGAGAGTTCCGCCCCTCATGGGGGCTCCCCCTTTTTGCCAAAGCGGATTCTTTATTTGTATTTTTCTCTAAAGATTTTATTCATTTATTTGAGAGAGAGAGCACAAGCAGCGAAAGCCGCAGAGGGAGACGGATCCGCAGGCTGCGCAGGGAGTCCCATGCGGGGCTGGATCCCAGGACGCTGGGGTCATGAGCGGAGCTAAAGGCAGACGCTTTACCAAAAGCCCCCCCGGGCGCCCCTAAAGCGGGTTCTTTAAAATGTGAGCTAGTAGGATTCTGGGGTGTGGAGTCTGAATTAGGATGTGTCCAGTTCTCTGCCCATCTTCATTATTTTGAAAGAAATTTGCGTTAAATTAATGAAATCAGAGTAAATGGGTGATGAATACTTACACTCCTTTCTCTTTTCTATTTTGGAGGGCTGTAAAACTCTTTAATAGTTGGGTATCTGTGCTGGAAAGGACTTGGTTTTCTTCGTTGGTTAAAAATAATTATTAGGGAATGTTGGACGGGAACGTCGTCTTAGCACTCCAAAGTAAGGTTCGTGGAAAAGCTTCTTGTGCCAGGCAGACTTTTTGTTTTGTTTTTCTTTTCTTTCTTTCTTTCTTTTTTTTTTTTTTAAAGACTTTTTATTTATTTGAGAGAGCTCAAGCGCCGGAGCAGGGGAAGGGCAGAGGCAGAGGGAGAAGCAGACTTCCTTCTGAGAGGGAGCCCGATGGGGGGCTGGATTCCAGGAGCCTGGGACCATGACCTGAGCTGAATGAAGGCAGATGGTTAACCAGCTGAGCCCCCCCAGCGGCCCCGGTTTCGTTGTTAATATCCCTCTGGCTTGTTAGTATTTTTGTGGGGCGCCGCCTCACTTGCATTCTTTGCATTTGTTCAGGATTTGAAGACCTTAGGAATCACATCTCCTCTGTGTTTACCATCCAGAACCACGGTGATGTGAATCTGAGAGGACCGTTTACCCAAAAACCGATGCCTCTGTACTTACGCAATGCCTGCCTCCCGACTACCTGAGATGGCTGCGGGGACCCAGTTCTTTCCAAAGAAGCTGTTGCATAGGAATTTCTCATCTTAATAGAGTGTTCAAATCATGTCTGAAAGGTCGAAAGGATCTCAAAGGCGAAAACGAAGTGACTAAGCAGATGTTTTCACAAAGTCAAATATCTTGATGTTTGGTAACTTTTGTGTTCAATAGGGTGGTGTGGTGTAGCCCGCTTTTGTAAGATGATTATATTCACACCCATTTTGTCTCTGGTGGAGAGGTGTCTCTCTGAGGAATGGAGACTTTATAATCCATCACATGGGATTTTATACATGAGGTAGATACTGTGATGTTTTCGTCTTCGGTTGGCTGTTGTTGGAGCATCTTTGGTGCCCTTGAAGTCCTGGATCATGTACGTTTAAGTGTGCAATCACAGTTGCCAAAGCTGTGAGGAGCCAAAGAGTTCTCTTCACGTGGAGCACATGAAACTACTGATGGAGATACTTGGTGACTAAAGACAGCCAACTGCAACCCAGGGCAGTTGCCTCTGTTTCTTTGTTCTGCTTGAACTGGTTTAATTGTAGTTGTCCCGTCGTTGACTATGGCACCGTCCTGGCGGTGGCGATGCCATTCCAGCCCTGCAGCGCTCTGCTCTGCTCCTCACTGGCACCACCCAGGGTCAGGCAGGGAGGATTTGTTTATGCCAGCAAGAAGTCCTGACTGTGGGGAGGGGAACTAGCAACTGTTTGAAAAGGGCTTCTCCCCCCCCCCACCATCCCTTTATAGAAATTCACTTACCTGTTAGGCATAAAGACTACATATTTGTTTTTTTCTTATCAAACATTTATAGAGTACTTACCCTGTTTCAGGCACTTTACAAATATTAACTGATTACAAATGTTTACTTTGCAATTACTTTTATCACCATTTTTTATTTCAAATGAAAGATGTTATAAGGGACTTGTCCACGGTCTCACTGCCGTTAAATGTGAGGGACTTGAGGTATGAACCCGGCAGCTGGGCTGCACCTCACCACGTGGCATTGCTGGCTCCCCCACTGCCGGATATACAGAGACGTGGAAGAAATTTGCAGAGTATGCCCTGAAACCAGTGGTGGACTTGGAGAGGTATGTGTTCCACAAAACAGGTAAACCAGCAAAATATGCTGTAGAACTCAGTCACACTTCCTTAGGGGACCCAGGTAATTTAGCATCCAAACTGTGACACTTAGGAGAATGAAATCCGGAGCTCAATGACTGTGCCTGAATGGCAGGCATCAGTCAACAGGACTGTCCTAGGAAACGTGGCTGTGTGCTCAGCCTGGAGCCTACACAGGGCTCCAAGTAGGAATAGGCACCAGCCCATCCCCAGAGAGACTTCTTGGGAGCTCATGACTGACGTGACTTTTCCTTTCTATTAAGTCAGAGTTTCCTGTGAATTGCATGAGAAGCTGATGGGGGCTCTCATTTCATGTCGCCGGCTCTCCTGTCACTCTGCCAGCTGCTGAGGTCCCTGCCACCCAGGTCATAAATGTGGTGACAGAATCGGAGAACCCCAAAGCCTTTTTTGGGTAATAAAGTTCTAGAGTTCTGTGCTTCTCTTCTGCTCACTCGCTCCTGCGAGGCCCTGAGAACAGTGCCTGCGGGAAGACTGGAAGTGCTAAGCCGTCTCCTAGTAGCCCTGGTCAAGTCATTCCCAGTGGCCTTCACTGAGCTGCAGTGGAACCTTAGAAACCAGAAGAAAAAAAACGTTTCAAATCTGATTGTGCTTTATTTATTTTTTTAATGTTTTTTTATTAGATTATGTTAGTCACCATACAGTACATCCCTGGTTTCTGATGTAAAGTTCGATGATTCATTAGTTGCGTATAACACCCAGTACACCATGCAATACGTGCCCTCCCTACTACCCATCACCAGCCTACCCCATTCCCCCATCTCCCTCCCCTTTGAAGCCCTCAGTTTGTTTCTCAGAGTCCATAGTCTCTCATGCTTCATTCCCCCTTCTTTTTTTTTAAAAAAATTTTTTTTTAAGATTTTTTTTTTTTTTTTATTTATGTGACAGAGATACAGCCAGAGAGAGAGGGAACACAGCAGGGGGAGTGGGAGAGGAAGAAGCAGGCTCACAGCGAAGGAGCCCGATGTGGGACTCGATCCCGGTACGCCAGGATCACGCCCTGAGCCGAAGGCAGACGCTTTAACGACTGCGCCACCCAGGCGCCCCTTCATTCCCCCTTCTGATCACCGCCCCCTTTCTCTATCCCTTTCTTCCCCTACCAATCTTCCTGGTTCTTATGGTCAATAGATGAGAGAAATCATATGATAATTGTCTTTCTCTGCTTGACTATTTCACTTAGCATTATCTCCTCCAGTGCCGTCCATGTTGCAGCAAATGTTGAGAACTCGTTCTTTCTGATAGCTGAGTAATATTCCATTGTATATATGGACCACAGCTTCTTAATCCAGTCATCTGTTGAAGGGCATCTTGGCTCTTTCCACGATTTAGCTATTGTGGACAATGCTGCTATGAACATTGGGGTGCATATGACCCTTCTCTTCACTATGTCTGTCTCTTTGGGGTAAATACCCAGTAGTGCAATGGCTGGGTCATAGGGTAGCTCAATTTTTAACTTTTTAAGGGACCTCCACACTATTTTCCAGAGTGGCTGTACCAACTTGCATTCCCACCAACAACGTAGGAGGGATCCCCTTTCTCCACATCCTCTCCAACAATTGTTGTTTCTTGCCTTGTCAATTTTTGCCATTCTAACTGGCGTAAGGTGGTATCTTAGTGTGGTTTTGATTTGAATTTCCCTGATGGCTAATAATTTTGAACATTTTTTCATGTGTCTGTTAGCCATTTGTATGTCATCATTGGAAAAGTGTCTGTTCATATCTTCTGCCCATTTTATGATTTGTTTATTTGTTTCTCTCATATTGAGTTTGAGAAGTTCTTTGTAGATCTTGGATACCAGTCTTTTATCTGTAGTATCGTTTGCAAATATCTTCTCCCATTCCGTGGGCTGCCTCTTAGTTTTTTTGACTGTTTCCTTGGCTGTGCAGAAGCTTTTTATCTTGATGAAGTCCCACAAGTTTATTTTATCTTTTGTTTCTCTTGCCTTTGGAGATGTGTCATGAAAAAGGTTGCTTTGGCCGATGTCGTAGAGGTTGCTGCCTATGTTCTCCTCTAGGATTTTGATGGATTTCTGTCTCACATCGAGGTCTTTCATCCATTTGGAGTTTATCTTTGTGTATGGTGTGAGAGAGTGGTCAAGTTTCATTCTTTTGCATGTAGCTGTCCAATTTTCCCAGCACCATTTATTGAAGATACTGTCTTTTATCCACCGGATGTTTTTTCCTGCTTTATCAAAGATTAGTTGCGCAAAGAACCGAGGGTCCATTTCTGGATTCTCTATTCTGTTCCATTGGTCTATGTGTCTGTTTTTGTGCCAGTACCATGCTGTCTTTGTGATCACAGCTTTGTATTACAGCTCGAAATCTGGCATTGTGATGCCCCCAGCTTTGTTTTTCCTTTTCAGCAGTTCCTTGGCGATATGGGGCCTTTTCTGGTTCCATACAAATTTAAGGACTATTTGTTCCTGATTGTGCTTTAGTTGAACCTGGGGAGTAATTAGTCCTAAGGGTATGTGCCTCTCAGGGGCTTTTTATCAGAGTGCCTCATTTTCTAGATACTGTCATTGCAGTCTCTTTGTGGACGTCAGGTGGCTGAGACTTTTACAAAATACTTAGTAGTATTCTAAGTCTCTGAAAGAAGCCTAGAAATATGTAGTATACTATTTCATATAACGTTCCCCAGTGCAAGTGCTGGCTGTCCTGCTGCATCCATTCACCGGGGGAATGGACTCTGGTGGAGCGACTGGCATCAGTATCTTTCTGATTCGCCCCTGGAACCCCAAACTGGAAACCTTTAAGTGGGCCTGCTCCGTATGTTTCAGAGTTGTTCCCATGAAAGAACACCCTTCTTAGGCTAGAAAAAGGAGCGGTCTTCTCTTAGAATGAGAGGGTTGGAAAGTGAACATTGTCTTTTGAAACTAAGGAAAATAAGAGGATTACTGAGTATTTTTCTAAAGTCCTATGTATTTTGATGCCTGGGAGTCTTGAAATTAGAACCAAGTCATCTGAAGGCTACAGAGGGGAGGGGGGTGGGGGAATGGGATAGACCGGTGATGGGTAGTAAGGAGGGCACATATTGCATGGTGCACTGGATGTTATACACAACTAATGAATCATCGAGCCTTACATCTAAAACCGGGGATGTACTGTATGGTGACTAACATAATATAATAAAAAGTCATTATTAAAAAAAAAAAAAAAAAAAAGAACCAAGTCATGTTTAAGAGTGTTTTTTGTTTCTTGCCACATGTTTCTTGCCACATGGAATGCCAGCAGTTGTGGCAGCCCTTGGGTGCCAATTCTCTGAAATAAACCTTTTCAACCCTCCCACTTTGTAGAGCTTTTGGAATCTGAGCAACATGCAGTTTGAATGAAAAAGAAGACTATAGGGAGTTTGTTATCTCTAGAGGCTCCATGGGAGGCTGGGTGCTGATGGCTGGGAGTTGGCAGTGATGAATGAGCCCAGTTGCAAGCACTTGCTCTGAAGTAGGGAAAACCTGGCTCCAGGTTTGTGAGGAGGGCCAGACTTGGGGCTCTAATTGGCCCTTGCTCTCTTGTCTTGTGCACAGTTATAAAGGCCGACTGGGGGAAGTGTCTCTAGAAGTACATGGATTAGGCTAGAGGTCACTTGATTATTTAGCTATAGGGTGATAAGGAATTTTCCTAGAACTCATGTTTGTCATCTCTTCTTGATGAGGCCTCTCCCATGTCCCCTTCAGTAAAGCTTATCTTGATCACCTATGTAAAATTCCAGCCCAATTCCCCTCCCAGCCCCCTTGCTCAGACCAATTCTCTCCCTTCTCTGTATCTGTTACCTCTAAACTATGATGGCATTTACATTATAGGGGCAAGGTTTGCTCTATTTTGTTAAATGAAACGTCCTAGCTTCTAGAACAGTACCTGCCACAGAATAGGACTCAGTAAATATTTGAATGAGTAAACAGATTAGTGGGTAATGACCCTAGGTGAAGGAGTTGAGTAGATCCATAGTAGGAGAGGGGAAGGTCATTGATTAGCTGTGGACTCTGAAGAATGAACACCTGTCCTAGGACTTAGCTGTAATCTGTTTGAACACCTGTAGAGATGGAAACTTCCTATCTCTCAAAACAACGCATCAACATTTTGGACAATTTCAGTTGTTAACGTTTTCTGTCATGTTGAGGAGAAATGTCTGCATTGTTTTTACCGGGTTCTAGTTCTGTGTTCTTGGGCTTTTCAGAAGAAATAGAATCACAGTGTCAACCCCTCAGTATTTGAACACAGCTATTGGAGTCCCCACTGTGTTTTTCTCAAGGTTCATCCCCTTCTGTCATTTCTCCAGAGATGTGGTTAGGAGTCATCTCACCACCCTCACAGCTGCCCTTTGAAAACTCTGTAACTCTGTCAAACTCAAGAAATTCCCACTCTCTGAAAATGATTGGTCCTAGAGAAAGTCAAAGCTAATCCACTTAAAACAAGGACCAAGATTTTGTGGTTAGTGGGGGAAAAAAACAAAGCCCAAATTATAAAAATAAGTTAATTTTATCTAAGTATTTTTATAATTATGAATCAATTTTGGGGTTGGGGGAGAGATTAATTTTTCTGACAAAAACCTATGATGAATAATAGTTAGTCTTCATTTGACATTGGAAGTTAGAGGCATGATCACAGTGAAGTTTTTTTTTCTCTTTCGCCCCCAGAATTATGTGCTCTAGTAATCAACCCTCCACCCCCAGCTCCCACCTCTAGCTTCTCATGGTCTTTTTTATTCACATCATTCTCCTTTGGTCATTGTTAATGACTTAGCTGCCAGATTCTTTTGTCCCTTCCGTAGGCTTCATGGGATACTGCATCTTTGTGAGATCTGCAAGGTCGTTTTGCTGTCCGTTTGTGTGGTGTTTGTGTTGTACTGTCCCGTGATCCTGTCATCAGAGATGCTGCTGTGCTGAAGTGGGCTGGGTTGTTGGTGCACTGCTGTAGAAGGAATGAGTTCAGTGAGTGTATCTTGTCATGAAGCTTTTGGCTTGCCTCCTATCTCTTCCCCTTTGTGACTTATTTGAACAATAAGGACACTCTGTTCTATAGGTGTGACTGACTGGCTCTATCACAACCCTAGTGTGGACCTTGTGATATAAGAGAAGCCAAGAGATGCACACTGAATTTTCAGTGACACTTCAATCTTTTTAATATGTGCTCCTGGTAACCCACAAATCATCACAATAGTTGTAGGGATGTTTATTATAGTTTATTTTAATTTTAAAAACTGCAGTTGAGGACTGTATATTTATTCTAATTACATTTCACATTATATTCTTCATCTCATCTTGTTAAACTTGTCACCATCTGTTCGGATGGTGTCCCAGTCCATTTGGGCTGCTATCACAAAATACCACCTACTGGTATAAACAACAGTACATTTCTTATTGCTCCAGAGGCTGAGAAGTCCAAGGTCAAGGCTCCAGCATGGCTGAATCCTAGTGAGGGCCCTCTTCCTGATTCATGGCGAAGCACCTTTGGGCTTGTCCTCATTTGGTGGAAGGGGTAAGGGGTCTCTGTGGGATCTCTTTTATAAGAGCACTAATCCCATTCATGAGGAGCTTGTGAGGTAATCACCTCCCAGAGGCCCCACCTCCCAATACCATCACATCAGGCAATAGGGTTTCAACATATGAATTTTGAGGGGACATGAACATTCAGACCATAACAGATGATGACATGACCATGTGTTATAGAATCTCAACTCTTTGTATATTGTCTGGGAGTCTTTGAGTAAATTCCTTAAGCTCTCATTGACTCAGTTGATTCACCTGTAGAAAGAGAAATGCCTTAGTGTTGAGGGAGGCCATGGGAAAATTCCCCACTTGAAACTTAACTCTTTGTGTCAGCTGGATCAACAGACTTGAACATTGTCTCTAGGCAGGCCCCTGGCATCTTTATTTTTTAACCGGTGCACAGTGCTTCTGATGAGATGATGAGATGACAGTCTTTAGTAAGCCCAGATAGACTAAACTGCTGCAGGTCCCTGAAGGCACTACATGATCTCTGCTTGTTTCCCTTCTCTCTTACTTTTCCATTTGAACTCCCACTATAGTTGAAGATGATCAGGTGATGTCTAGGAAGACTATGCTAATTGTCCCCTCAGGTTGAGTTAAGTGCCAGACCTGGGCAAGCCACTTTCAGGACCTCCTAGCTCAGGTATTTTAATTGCCTGTTTGTGGTCTGTGAACCCGTTAGACCTTGAGCTCCTAGGGGACCTTGGTTCCGAAAAGTTTAGGATATGTGGGGGGTGGGGGGGCACAGAATGAGATCAGGAGCTTGGATATAGAGGTTTACCTCAGGAAAGAGAATGTGTTTTGAGTTGGGGAAATGAGGTGAGCAGGGGGGAAAGTGTGGATATATTTTAGGTTTAGTGGGGCAGCTATGGTGAGATATCTTGTTGCTGTTGTTGTTGTTGTTGTTAAAGTAATCCAAGAAGGTGAGTTGGAAAGGATCTCAACGTCGACGTAATGGCAAAGGTCTGAGAGAGCTGTTGTGGGAAGGGCCACTTAGATGCTTTATACCTATACATCTCAGAGCATTAATGGTTGAGATTTAAATGAACATGTCTAATAGTCCTATGGACACAGCCAAGTATCCTGGCTTGCCTCTGAATGGCAAGGGAGCAGAGGAATGAAAAGGAAGCTGCTAGAGTTGGGATTGGTGCTGGAACCATGGTAGTATGTCAGGAGTATAAGAGTTCTAGGAGGTTATTGTTAAGATGGCTGGTTTAGGGTCTAATCTGGAAGGTATAAAATTAGAAAGGGATTCATGGATTGGAAAATGAAGAAAACTGATCACATGGAAGTGAGATGAGGGTATGGGGCAGATCCCCATAAATGTGAGCCTTTGGGAGAAGAGGGTGAGGATATTGTGCTAGGGAACAGAACTTGCTATGAGGTCTGTATTAGTTTTCTGTTACCTGCTGTAACAAATTAGCTCAAACTTAATGGCTTAAAACAAGACAAACTTATTATCTTACAGTTTTGGAGGTCAGAAGTCTTAAATTGGACTCACTAAAATTAGAGTGTCAGCAGGGCTGCTGGGCAGCATTCCTGCTGGAGGCTCTACTGGAAAATCTGTGTCCTTGCCTTTTCAGTTTCTAAAGGCTGCCCCCATTCGTTGACTGCTGGTCCCTTCTGTCATCTTCAAAGAATAGTATCTTCAAATTTCTGTCATGTCTGCCTCCCTCTGTCACTTATAAAGGCTCTTGTGAATACATGTTGCCTACCAAAATTAGCCAGGATAGTCTTTCCATCTCAAGATCCTTATCTTAATCACATCTGCAAAGTCTTTTTGCCGTGTAAGGTGACGTAAGGTTCCAGACATTAGTTTGTGGACATCTTTGAGGGGAGGAAGAGGCATTATTTTGCCTAACACAAGGTTGAAGAAAATACTGCTTAAAATAAATATTATAGCTAAATCACTGTTAGTGAAGTTTTTTTACAGTCCATTACCATAGTACAGGGTTATTCTGTGGGAAACTAATATGTACAGTCCAAAGTCTTGCTGAGGTGGTCAGTGGAGTGAGTGAATGAGTATGTGCCACAATTCACTGCACTGGGCTGAAGTGAGGGTTTATTAATATAAGTCTTACATCTGTTTCATGCTTTGAGTTCTTAGTAGAAAGAGTGAAAATATGTGGTGGTCACTGCTGTGGAAGTTGAGGTTCATTTCTGACTTTTCTGAGTTGCACAAGAGGACAAATCACAGATAGAGAAAAGGTTTCTGTCATAGTGGAACTGAGACCACAGGTTACTTGATGCACTTGATGCTTTTTCCACATCCTTGCAGGAAAGGAACTGGTCTTCAAAATTATGATACCTGGGCACACTGGTCACCTGAGCTGGATGTTAGGGGCCATCACTGTGGTGGCTGGTCAGGCTGCTACATGATCATCTCTGTGGGCAATGGCTGCCCTTGGAGACTTCCTTCTGGACAGGAGTCATACTACTCCTGTGAGACTAAAGGGGTTGACAAGACTTTTCTCCAAGAATAAAAGAGCTGGCAGAAGCCGTTTCTCATACTCGCCCCCTGCCTGGTCGAAATACCCAGACACCTGCAAGGACCAGCTTGAACAGTCTCCATATAGCTTGTTAACACCATGTATCCTACCCTGTGTTGTCCTTTGAATTTTCCCCATCCAACCCACCCTACCTGACAGAAGTCCCACCAAAGCAGCCTGGTCAGATCTCATCCTTCAAGCAGTACCAGTAAGCACCTGCATAGACCTTGCTAATACAACATGCCCTGCCCCCATGTTCTTCTGTGGACTTGCCCCATCCAACCAGCCGCACTTGGCAGGAGTCCCTCCAAAGCAGCTCCATGTCCCATCCTGCAAAAAAGACCAGCAATTATCTTGCTAACTAACACCATGTACCCTGCCCCCACATTCTCCTACAGACTTCCCTATTCAACCAGCCCCACTAGGCAGGAGTCCCTCCAAAGCAGCTCCAGAAGCTTCTCATTCTTCAAGCAGTCCCAACAGTGGCCAACACCACTCCAAATTGACTCCTATCAGGGGAAGAGGAGAAGATAACCACACATACCAGTTCCACTGCAGCTCCAGCAGTGGGCTGGGGTCAGAAAATTCAATCTGACTGCCAGCCCCACCCACCAACAAAAACTTCACAGGGAGCAGCACAAAGAGAGAGCCCTGTAGTCACTGCAACTCCAAGAGATGGACTGGGGGCAGATATCTGGTCTGACTGCAGGCCCTGCCCATCAAGGAAAGCCTTTTAGGGAACAACTCAGTGAGAGCACTCTGCAGTTAAGTGTGACTGCAGCGCTGGCAAATGGGCTGAGGGCAGGCATCTGGGCTAACGGAACTACAAGCTCAGTGTGGCCCCAGACTGACCCCTTAACAGTGCAGTGACCAAACACTGACCATAACATGCAAAGAGAGCCATTGTAACTAAGTGAACTTAAGGCATGCGTGGCTCAACCACAGGAGCATGGTGCATGCAGCACACGTAGGAGACACTCCTGAAGTGCCAGGTCCTGGTGAAGTGGGAACAATGCACTAAAGAGCACTTTAGGACCTCTTCTCCATAAGGCCACTACTTTTAAGATCAAGAGACATAAATGACTTTCCTAATACATAGAAACAAACACAGAGGGTTAGACAAAATAATGGAGGAATACGTCCCAAATGAAAGAATAGGACAAAAGCACAGCAAAAGAACTAAATGAAATGGAGATAAAGCAATATTCCTGATAGAAATTTCATCTCTGACTGGTTCTTTTTTATGTTTTCTGCCTCTATTTTTTAAGAACCAATCGAAGATGAAGAACTCAGTAACTGAAATTAAAAACACACTAAAGAGAATAAATCATAGACTACAGGAAGCAGAAAAACAGATCAGCGAGCTGGAAGACAGAGTAATGGAAAGCAGTCTAGCTGAACAGCAAAAAGAAAAAAAAAGGATAATAAAAAATGAGACTAGGTTAAGGGAACTCAACAACATCATCAAGCTTAGTAACACTGGCATTATAGCAACCCCAGAAAGAGAAGAGAGAAATTGGGACAGAAAATTTATTTGAGGAAATAATAGCTGAAAACTTCCCTAATCTAGAAAAGGAAACAAACATCCAGATTCAGGAGGCACAGAGAGCCCCCAACAAAATCAACCCAAGGAGGTCCACACCAAGACACAATAATTAAAATGGCAAAAAGTAGTGATAAAGAATTTTAAAAGCACTGAGAAAAAGGAAGACAGTTACATACAAGGGAAACCCTATAAAGCTATCAGCTGGTTTTTCAGCAGAAACTTTGCAACCCTGAAGAAAGTGGCATGCTATATTCAAAGTGCTAAAAGGAAAAAAATCTGTAACCCAGAATATTCTGTCAAGCAAAGCTGTCATTTGGAATAGAAGAGAGAGAGTTTCCCAGACAAACAAAAGCTAAAGGAGTTCATTACGACTAAACCAGCCTTATAAGAAATGTTAAAAGGGTGAGTGGAAAGGAAAGGCCATAATCAGGAGTAAGAAAATTACAAAAGGAAAAAATTTCACAGGTACATAAAAGCATAATAAAAGGAGCAGATTGATCATTTATAAAACCAATATGGAGGAAGTAGTAAAATCAATTATATCTATAAAAGTCAGTCAAGGATTCACAAAATAAAAGTATGTGAAGTATGAATGACATCATATACATAAAATGTGGGAGGAGGCAAAGATTTAGTGCTTTTAGAATAGGTTCAAACTTAATTGACCACCAGCAATCTAATATAAACTGCTATATGTATGGGATGTTAAATATCATCCTAACAGTAACCACAAATCAAAAATCTATAATAGATAAACAAAAAAATAAAGAGAAAGGAATCCAAGCATATCACTAAAGAAAGCCATCAAACCCAAAGGAAGAGAGCAAGAGAAGAAAGGAATAGAGAAGAACTACAAAAACAACCATAAAACAAGTAATAAAATGGTAGTAAGTACAAATCTGTCAATAATTACTTTGAAAAAAATAGACTAAATGCTCCAATCAAAAGACATAGGATACTGAATTCTTAATTTAAGAATTAATAAGATCAATAAACCTCTGGCCAGACTTATCCAAAAGAAAAGAGAAAGGACCCAAATCAATAAAATTATGAATGAAAGGGGAGAGACCACGACTAACACCAAAGAAATAGAAACAATCATTAGAAGTTATTATCAACAACTATATGCCAACAAATTAAACAACCTGGAAGAAATGGATGCCTTCCTGGAAACCTATAAACTACCAAGTCTGAAACAGGAAGAAATAGACAATCTGAATAGACCAGTAACTGTAACGGAATTGAAGCAGTAGTCAAAAACCTCCCCAAAAAACAAGAGTCCAGGGCCAGATGGCTTCCCTGGGGAATTCTACCAAACATTTAAAGAAGAAATGATACTTAGTCTTCTGAAGCTGTTTCAAAAAATAGAAACAGAAGGAAAACTTCCAAACTCGTTCTATGAGGCCAGCATTACCTTGATCCCCAAACCAGGCAAAGACCCCTTTGAAAGGAGAATTACAGACCAATATCCCTGATGAATATGGGTGCCAAAATTCTCAACAAGATCCTGGCTAATAGAATCCAACAGTACATTAAAAGGATTATCCATCATGGCCATTCCTGTGTTGAATTTTTTAAGATACTCTTTAGAAACATCTTGCATTTGAGTATTTTTTAGACTCTCTATTATTTCATTTTTCCAACCTCTCTGATTTAAAAAGATGCTGGCGATGGCCAAAAAACAAGTAATCTAGCTAAGAAATGGGCAGAAGTTCAAAATAGACCTTTTTCCAAAGAAGACATACAAATGGCTAACAAACACATGAAAAGATGCTAATATCACTCATCGTCAGGGAAATACAGATCAAAACTACGATGAGATATCACCTCACACCAGTCAGAATGGCTAAAATTAACAACATAGGAAACAACAGACGTTGGCGAGGATGTGGATTATAGGGAACCCGCTTACACTGTTGGTGGGAATGCGAGCTGGTGCAGCCACTCTGGAGAACAGCATGGAGGTTCCTGAAGACATTAAAAATAGAGCTACACTACGGCCCAGCAATTGCAGTACTGGGTATTTATCTAGAGGATACGAAATTCTGATTTGAAGGGGCACATGCACCCTGATGTTTATAGCAGCACACACTAAATTAGGGAAGAGCCCAAATGTCCATCAACTGATGAATGGAGAAGGAAGATGTGGTGTATATATACACAATGGAATATTACTCAGCCATAAAGAAGAATAAAATGTTGCCATTTGCAATGACGTGGATAGAGCTAGAATGTATTATGCTAAGTGAAATAGGTCAGTCGGAGAAAGACAAATACCGTATGATTTCACTCATGTGGAATTTAAGAAATGAAACATGAACAGGGGGAAAAAAAGAGGGAAATCATAAAACAGACTTTACTATAGAGAACAAACCAAGGGTTGCTGGAGGGGAGGTGGGTGGGGGGTGGGTTAAATGGGTGATAGAAATTAAGGAGGGCACTTGTGATGAGCACTGAGTGTTGTATGTAAGTGATGAATCATTAAATTCTGCCATTGAAACTGATATTACACTATATGTTAACTAACTGGAATTTAAATAAAAACTTGAAACGATTAAAAAAAAAAGATGGTGATGATGTGATAACTTAGTAGTTGGCTTACTACGTGCCAGATACTGGTTTTTAAAATTTTGATACTTTCAAGTTTTCCTTTATTCTCTTTTTTCCCAGCTTTACTGAGGTATACTTGCCAAATGCTTTACATATTTAAGGTGTTTAATGTGATGTTTTGATGTATGTATACATTGTAAAAAAATTACCACAGTCAAGCTGATGAACACATACATCACCTATGTACTGTGGGAACACTTAGGATGAACTCTTTCAGCAACTTTCAAGTATACAACACAGTTTTATTAACTGCAGTCATGTATGTTAGCTGTCCAGACCTTATTCATTGTGCATAACTGAATTTTCATACCCTTTGACGACATTTCCCCACTCTCCCCTTCTCCCAGTCCTTGGCAGCTATTATTCTATTCTCTGGTTTTGTGAGTTTGACTTTTTTAGATTCCACATATATTTGAAATAATGTAGTATTTATTTTTATGTATCTGGCTTGTTTCACTTAGTATAATGTCCTCCACGTTCATTCATGTTGTGAAAATGTCTGAATTTCTTTCTTTTTTAAGGATGAATAATATTATATTTTTTATATATAAGCTTTTTTTTTAATCCATTCACCTATTGACACTGAGATTGTTTCCTTAGCTATTGTGAGTAATGCAGGGAACATGAGAGTTCAGATATCTCTTTAAGATAGTGATTTTATTTCTTTTGGATTTACACCCCGAAGTGAGGTTGTCGGGTGATGTGGTAGTTCTATTTTTAATTTTTTGAGGGACCTCCATAGTGTTTTCCATAACAGATGCACCAATTTATATCATCACGAACAGTGTACAACAGTTCCCTTTTCTTCACACCCTCGCCAATGGTTGTTATCTCTTGTGTTTTTGATAATAGCCATCCTTTAGGCAGTTCTCTCTCACTCTCCTTTTTACCATTGATCACATTTTTGGATAAGCTTTTGCATTTTGGAAATGGCAAAGATGAGAGGGAAAGAGACCCAAGATTGTAAATTTTGAGTAGGCCGAGTAGCAGCCAGGGTTGCCAAGATGCACCCCTCTAGGATGTGCCCATCACCATCTAGTCTTTCTGAGTGGCCATCCCCAAGTTGTACAGGGTACAGCCTATGACGCTGAACAGGACAGACCTGGGAGCAGCCCTGCTGTGAGTCTCCAGGGTCTGGACGGAAACGATGCCTGGCTGCTTGGCCTAGGAAGAAGGTGAATGAGGGTGTGGGTGCACAGGAGTGGGGTAGGGGTGGGGGGTGGTAGAGTTGAGAACAGGGGAATAGGGATGGCGGATTGCGGGAAGTAATCTGCTTCTGTCCCTACTTTGTTTCATTGGTTTCTCTAAGGGAAATATTTAAACCCAAACCAAAATTTTAGGTCTAGATCTAGAATCTAAATATTATTTGTTTTATACTAGATGAATTGGAGCTTACAGCCAAACCTAGCAATCCTGTCTTAGGGGGTCTGTATCCTAGGTAAGCATCCTATGTGTCCCTGGCTAGTCTTTTATTTTCCTCACTTTGGAAGCAGGCCCCTCACAGAGATTGGGATTTGTGAAAGTTCCCTTAGCACACCCTGAGCCTCTTCCCCCGTGGTGAGAAGTAGAAAGGAAAATACATCCCCATTAAGTTCTGCAAAGTGGTGGGACCGATTTTTAGGAATTACATTTAAAACTGTCCCCCAAACCCCTCCTTTTTGAAAAACAGATTCTTGAATCCAAAATTTAACAGATGAACTACAGGACCTTTCTAACTGTGCTTCCCGGTCAGGGATGAGGCTATAAACTTCTGTACCTATACTGCTGCTCCCTGAATGCTTCCAGCCTACTTTATTTTAGGAAGATCGGCAGTTGTAATTACGTTGTCAAGCATTTCTCATTTTGCTGTAGCAACATTAAAACCCGGACAAAATGCTCCACCCTGACTGGATTAGAATAGTGCAAGGTGCAGGTCTTGGTCGCGTGTCTTTTCTAGAGTGTGAGCAGCTGTTGAAGTCTGCAGCCAGCAGTGTGAATAGTTTCTCCTTTGGGTTCCAGGGTAGAGTCTAGGAAATCCTGTGTCTTGTCTGCCTGGTGTTCTGTCACCTCTCTGGATTTGGCCGAGGTGTGCGGCTCAGGCACTGGGTGGTCTCCTGGGAGAATAGGGCTCCCTTGGCTTCATTCTTGCTCTCTTCAGTGCGTGAATATCCTGTGTCATTGATCTGGTAGATGACACTCCTGCTTCAGGAGGGACGTTGGTCTGCATGACCTGGGGTGTAATGTGGTAAGAAAAGGGCAACTTTGGAGCCAGACAGATCTGTTTTAAACTGATTCCAGCATTTTGTTTTTGGGCACGTCACAGCTTTCCTGGACTTGATCCGTACCCCTGGGGAGGGAAATCATGCTTGCATCGCAGGGTGTATGAGCTCAGAGACCCTGTGCAGGTGGAGGGTTTCCCGAGTCGTAGCTATCCAACCAATGGGGGTTGCTATCCTTAATGGGTGTCATTTGTGGTTTGATAGGGACAGCCATTTAATTTCCGATGGCAGTGAAAAGATCTTTGTTAACCTGAGTCACTGTGAAGAGAGCAGCTTTTTCAGTCAATTTAAGGTGTTTGGGAGGAGGCATCCTGACTTGTGTCCTTTCTCTCGTTGGTGTTTCTAAGTCCAAACGGTGCTCGTATTGGTCCATCTCATCCAGTTCTTGAAAGGACTGCCTTCCGCAGACAGCGCATAGTGAACACCAGCAGAGGGCTCAGACCTTGGCAATAATGGGTCCCACTACTTCCCCTCCTCCCACTTCACTGGTCCCTAACCTGGCTCCTCACACTGTCCCCCCACCTCTGCACCCATTGTCCTTTCAGCACCCGTGTTTTACTGTTCTGCTTTAACTTTCCTTTTCTCCTTCAGTGTTTTTCTGCTTGACTTCCTACTGTGTGCAAAGAGAAACACAGACCCTCTTCGTCTGCCTAACGGACTCTCTTACCACTCACTCTTAGGAGAGAGGACTAAGACCTCCTTCCTCTCTCTGTTTTTGTGCATTCAGACATTTGCTTGGGTGGGAAAATTGACCTTTGGGTTGTGCCTCGAGGAGCGCTCAGAGTCTGAGTCGGCACTAAACTGTAGGAAATTTTCACCAGCACAGATATTCAGAAGGGCGTGCTTACTGGAAACATTGATCTCTAAAGTTTCATATCCTAATATTCCAGGGCATTGCTTTGATCTAACAAAAACTTACATGGATTCTAGAAGTGGTCAGACTGCCGCAAGCATGGCAGCTCTTTTTACATCCTGAGAACTCCTGCTAATCTTGATGGACGCACGTGTGAAGGAACGCTGCTCTGATGGAGGAGTGCAGTCAGCTCTGGGGGAGGGGCAGGGCATGTGTGTTTTCTGTTGGTAATGTGCCAGTCAGGCTCGGTGCTGTGTTTTCGTACTAGAACCTACCCACTTGCTTTTGCTCCTGCTGTTCCCTCCTCCAGGAAGGTCCTCTCCCTCTGTCGGTTCTCATTGCAAATACAGGCTTCTCCAGGAAGCTTGTCCTGATCCTTCAAGCCAGTGCATTCTCTGATTTTCAAAATTCATGGTGGAAACATTGCTTTATTCATTATGAAAGTTAAAATGATGCATTCTAATTGGGAAATAACTGGAAAAGAGGGAAATACACAAAGAAACAAGAACAAGGTGCTCATAATTCACCATTCTTAGAGAGCAACTATTAGCATTGCATAATGCTTTCTGTCCGGGCATTTTCTTTGCATTTTTCACACAGTAGTCCTAAAGTGTATGCAATTTGGTGTTCTTCTCTCATGAGCACTGCCATTGCATTAGCAAATACTCATAAACATTTTAGAGGCCATATGATCTTTTAGGATATGGCTATTGATTGACTCATCAGTTCTGATGTTGAATAGCTTGTTGCCTATTTTCCTATATTTTAAGAATCCTAAAATAAACATCTTTGTGCATTTGGGATTTTTTTTAAAGGATAGATTTCTAGAACTGGAATAACCAGACCAGTCTGTTGACACATTTAAAGATTTGTCTGCTCTGATTTGTCTTGCTAGACTGACTTTCAGGAAGTTTTTTTTTTAAAGATTTTATTTATTTATTTGACAGAGAGAGAGACAGCCAGCGAGAGAAGGAACACAAGCAGGGGGAGTGGGAGAGGGAGAAGCAGGCTCCCAGCAGAGGATCCTGATGTGGGGCTCGATCCCAGAACGCTGGGATCATGCCCTGAGCCGAAGGCAGATGCTTAACGACTGAGCCACCCAGGCGCCCCCAGAAAGTTTTTTTTTAAACCAAATTTATACGTCTAGCAGTGTACATGACCACAGGGTCAAATATTATATCTTTGCTTATTTGGAGAAAAAATATGTTTTCTCTGTGAGATACAGAGGTTTAAAATCTTAGCGCTTCCTTGCGTTTACTGGGTGTTGGCAGATTTTCTCTCTCAGAGGCTGACAAGTCTACGCCCTTGCCTAGGTTCCTGTGCCTGGTGCATTGGCTGTCTCAGCTGGTGTTGGACCTTTGATTCTGATGACTAACTTATGCAGTGCTAGGAAATGAAGTTCTACCAGGAGTTCTTGGGTTACTGTAGCAAATGAAATGCGTTGTCCTCTGCCAAGCAAGGGCATTTTCTGAGAAGTAATACCTGCTACTCTGTCGTTCAGGTTCTCGACCCTGGCCGTGTGGCTCTCAAGGTCCTGTGATCTTGACAGTTGCCTGGTCTTTATATGGATGGTCCAGGGACTCTAGTCCTGGTCAGGACAGCCAGTCTCTGCAGTGACCGTGGTGGAAATAAGGTAAAAATGAGCCTTTCCTTATTTGAGAGCAGTATTTTTTTTTTCTTCTTCTTCAGGAAGGAGAGGAGTGCAGGCTTTTTAATACATAGGATTTTTTGTTGTTGTTGTCAAAAGGGATTTTTTTTTTTTTTAATGGAAAACTTCCACACTCTCTTGTCTGGAAAGAAGGTAAGGTGTTCTTCATACAGTTGGATATGGACATGGTCTGTTGAGAGTGTAGTGTTGGGGTAAAGGAAGTCGATCAACAGTACTCATCCACAGACGCTTCCTTCTTTTGCTTTCGCCCCCAGGGTAAGTTTCCACTCAGTGCACAAAGTGTCAGCCAGTGTGGCCCTCCCACTCTAGGAAGGATAGAGAATACGGAGCAGACGTTGTTTCTGAGGATGGAAAAACAGGGAAAGGTCTCTAAGAACATGGCGCTGTACTTCAGTCCCAGTTGCAAAAGTGCTGTTTGAGGGTCATTTCCTTCCTCAGCTTTTGTCCTGATGAGCCACAGACTTGGGCATTTTAGTAGAAATTAAGGCATGGGCCATATGTCTCTGTCACCAGTCTGCTGTTCCAGAAGGAGTATGTGTGCCTGACCTTAAAGGTTGGCTGCGCTGGGTGAAGAATGAATGATTAGGGGACTTGGGCTACTTGCTCACTTCTTGTCCTGTGACTGTCGGTACAAATGGGCCTCTGCTTAGTAGCCTGGGTGTTTCTGGTATTTGGGAATCATTTATGATGAGCTGATCCTATCTTCCTTGTTAGACCTTTAGGTCTGTTTGGGATACCTGGTCTCCATGTGCCTGAACTATCCGTTATCTATGGCAGATCTCTTGGATGTGGTGTTGTCTCTGCTCGGCGGGACCTCATGCGACCTCCCCTTGTCCCTTCACCTCCTAGCTGTCCTGCCTCACAGGTGGGTCTGTCCCTACCCCTGTGCTTCCAGGTGGCCAGTCCTATTATGATCACCCCAGGCTGTTCCTAGACACAAATGGTGATGAAACAAGATCCCTCCTTCCCCAAAGACTGTAGATCTTGTTAGATATTAGGAGATGCTAGGATATCATTATTGTAAAGTACCTATTACAGAACCCATAACGTTTGCCATCTTTCCCCCATCTTTCATGTATTTCCTTCTAATCTGATCTAATCCATCATGGTAAGGGTGCTGCTAATTATGGAGTATGTTTCCCAGATTCCTATATGCAGTCTTGGGCCAAGAGGAATGTAGTAAATTTCAGCACAAGGCTGATAAAACTAAAGATGATTAAAGTCCATCTTTGGGTAGAGAGAGTACACATAAAAGAGAGCTTTATAATTACCAATAGCAAACTTGATCACCTACACAATGTATATTATTAGCCAACCAGCACAGAGAAGCCGGTCTGTTTGGGAATGTGTGTGGTATCTGAATGTAAAATATTAGGTTTGCTGCAGTGGAACTAACGTAGGTCACTGTGAGGGATAACAAATACACGTTTCAGCCTGTGATGTGGGAAGATGAGCAAGGAGGCTCGCGAGGCACCTAGGTATTCCAGAGTCCTGAGGGACAGAGGACTGGAGCCTCAGAGGTCCAGCCAGTTGGCATCCGATCTTCTCAAAGGGGGGGCATGTGACGTGCTGGGAGAAACGAAGAACACAGCATCAACCTTGCATATCTGCCTGGAGCCTCCTTAGAATTTCAAGTGTTTAGTGGGGGGAAGAAAGGTAGTCCTTTAATTTATAAACAACTGAAAACATTATTCATGAAATCTAATGTAGCTGTATCGTGGAATAGAATGCAGCAGATGTGACTATTTAAGGTAAAGCTCAAGATGTCAAAAGAATTTGAATTCCACAGAGGAGTGTGATTGAAGAGCACATCTCCATTCACTTGCTTCCGCTCCCAGAATCTTGTCTCCATGCTCTTGGGTGCCGGCAGGGGTACTCTGGTGAAAAGGTGGGAGAAGTGTTGACTAGGAAATGAGGCAGTGATGGTGGAACTGCTGGTGTGCTTATGTGGGAAGTTGGAAGGAAGAGCTTGTGTGTGTGCAGGACACAGGGCCCAGGAGGTAAACGAACTTGTGTGGACAACTAGCTCCATCTAGTAGGCAGTGAGAGGCAGGAAGTGTAGACAGCTAGCAAAGGTCTCATCATGGAAAAGGTGTGCACCACTCAGGGCCAGCTGATTGTTGACAGGTTTTTGATTTTTCCCAGGTTGGAAATCTAGATTTTTCTCTAAAGTTTCCTTAGCTTAAAACTGTTGTGGGCCAAACAAAACACATCCATGGGTGGCTAGTGGAGACGACCATTCTCAACTCAGTTTCTCGTAAGGGCCTGAATGATGGACACATTTAGTTCTCTGTGTACAGAGGTCTCTGTAAAGGTGTTTCCCTACTGTTTCTCCAATTTGCATGATTCTGTAACTCCAAAGAAGAGGGCAAGATTTATTGGAATATAGAGACTTAAGTTTAAATTACAGATTCCTCTATTAAGGAATTCCTAAATGTCGGAGAAGAACAGAATTTCACTATAAAATTAGCCAAATGCCCTGCCTGTGTCAGTGTCTTACGTGGCATCATCGTTAGAAAGAGCCTCACAGGTCATCTTGCTACTACTCCACACCTCAGAGGTGTGGCGGGGTCTGACCCGGATGCTCAGAGGCGTTAGGCGTGCCCAACAGAGTGCGGTGGAGTAATACGCCACCCACTACGAGTTCCTAGAGCTCTGCTGGCACCTCCCACAGCCTTACAGCTGACCTGGGGCTGCTAAAAATCCAGGTCAGACGGATTACGAATTGTTTGGCCGTCTGCCAGATTGGGCAGCTGGCATAATGTGCATCCAGAGAACTGACTCTGCCCTCACTTCTCTGCTCACATGCTGAGTCAACTCTGCTCCTGCTGGTTCACTCATCTCCCCGTGTCCTGGAGACCTGCTGAGGAGAGTGCCCAACAGGACCTTCCAGGTGTTGGCCTCTGGAAAAAGACTGTAATCCTTACAAAGGTGGCCTACAAGGCCCTGGCTGGCCTGGCCCTTCACTCCTGCTGCAGCCTCTTCTCCCAGCTCCTACCTTTGCTCTGTGTATTTCAAAGCCAGAGACTCTAGTTCTGGTTTTTGTTATTGTATTTTTGTTTTGGGTACAATACATACCCCAAAATAAACATATTTTTAATTTTGGAACAATTTTGGAATCATAGAGAACTTGCAAAGCCAATACTGAGTTCCTGTGTGGTCTCTTACCCAGTTTCCACTAATTTAACATCTTACAGCGCCCTGGTATATTTGCAAAAAGAAGAGACTTACATTGATACATTACCGTTAATTGAACTTCAGGCTTTATTTGAATTTCACCATTTTTTCCAATTTTTCTGTTCCAGGATCCAGTCCAGAACCCCATACTGAATTTAGGCATAATTCAGTTTTGCTAAAACTTCCTGCTCCCTCCATCGCCTTTCCCTTTTCATTAGGTGTTCACTTTGTACAGCCCTTCTCAGCTTGGCGAATGCCTGGGGATAATTACATATTCATTTGTGGGTTAATTTTTAAACACAAGAGCCTTAAACCCCCTGCCAAATGATAGGTCTATTGGCTTAGAAGGCATAGCACCCAAAACAAATGTGAATGATGGCTTCTCGGGAGCCTTTGGAGAATAGGAGCAGGGGGTGCCGGGGCACAGTTGATCCATCCCTGACCAGGGTGACTCACAAGCTGGGACTCCCAACTGCAGTCATGTCTGTTTTATGTTTTCAGTCATACCAGGGTGTAACTGTGCCTGTGTTTATCTCTGGGTGGATTCAGTTATGCACGCTAGCCAGAAGGGGTGGCGACGGGGCAGGAAAGAATACACTTCCCTTTCCCCAACTGGTACACCTTTGACTGTGCCCAGGCCTGACTGCTTTGTGTTAGGGGTGGTGGGACACTGTCCGGGAACCGCGGGTTCTTCCACGTCGCAGCACCAGGGGCTGGAATGGTCCAGAAGGATGCCCGTCCTGATGACAGCATTTCTCTCCCAACCTGCTCTCACCTCGTACCCTCTTCTTTGATAGAAGTAGTGATCTTGGGTAATGTTGACTGTAAGTGGTTTTTGCTGTAAGCAACAAGTTGATTCTATTTTTCTAAATTATTTTTTTTATTTTTAAGGACATAATATATTAATATATATTGGAAAGGTTAATAGGGTCAGAGTTTAAAACTAAAAATAACAGCTCCTTCATACTTTTGTTGTTATGGTCTGCTTCTCAAAGGCAACCATTTTCAACCTTTTTAGCTGGTTCTTTTAATATTTGCCTTCAAATTTTAAAACAATACGCATATATCCAGCTCTTGATTCCGTGGTGTTAGACGTTACCTGCTCCACGTCTCTTCCTCTCTCTTCTCAGTGTGCTTGGTTACGTCGACACACACACAACACTATGTATATACATGTAGAATTCAGTTAAGTCTGTACTCAGAATCCTCATTATTATGACTGTTTATTTTATTTTTTTTTTTTTGAAGATTTTATTTATTTATTTGACAGAGAGGCAGCCAGCGAGAGAGGGAACACAAGCAGGGGGAGTGGGAGAGGAAGAAGCAGGCTCCCAGCGGACGAGCCCGATGTGGGACTTGATCCCAGAACGCCGGGATCACGCCCTGAGCCGAAGGCAGACGCTTAACGACTGCACTACCCAGGCGCCCCTATTATGACTGTTTAAATGTTGCTGACTGTTGCCATATAGAATACTAATATTTCACTTCTTTTATTGCACGGCCTTTTTGATTTTCCTTGAGTTCAAGCTGGCCTCGTGTTTTCATTAGCTTAGTTTATGTTGAATGTTTGGCGGAGTTCCCAAGGTCTCCACCAGCTCTATAGAACTCAGGAAAAATTTCCAGAGTTAAGTATCAGATTACACCTGTCAGTCCTAGCTACCTCCTCGGAAGGTTCTCCTGGAACCCTCCATTCTCCTGTGCCCATCATGACTGTTCTCCCTGGAAGACCGGAAGGAAAATTTTCATCACATTCCAATATCAGAAAGACTATTCTCTTGAGAAAGACTGTGTCTTCTCTGAACTTTTTTCCATCTGATGGTCCTGCCGTATTGTGGCTCACCATGTTTCTGTGTGTTGGCCTCTGAGAGCTGAGGGCGGCCGTCTCCTCCCCCTGCACCGCCCCAAACTGACAACACCACGCCATTTTGTATATTTGTTTTATTCCAGTTTGATCATACTTTCCTCCCCTTGTTCCTTTTCATTCAGCTGTCATCTTTCTAAAAATGAATTTTACAAATCAACACAAATTCATAAAGGGAAATTTTTCTTGTAATTTTGAAAACCGCCTTATTGAGATGTAATTCACATACCATACACTTTGCACATTTAAAATGTACAGCCCAATATATTTTAGTATTCATAGTGTTATGCAGTCATCACCATGATCTAAATTTAGAATATTGTTCATGTCCTAAAAACCCATACCCATTAGCAGTCTCTCCCCATTCTGCCCCACCTCTCACCAGCCCTCAGCAACCACTAATCCTCTTTCTCTCTATATAAATTTCCTCATTCTGGTCAAGTTGTATAAACTGAGTCAGGTGACACATGGTCTCTTGTGGTTGGCTTCTTCCCTGTTACAACACGTGTCTTACCTCACTGCAGTACGTTGGAGTTGATTCCGTTATTGGCTATCATGAATGACGCTGCTACGGACATTTGGGTATGTTATAATTTCTCTTGGGTGTATATACCTAGGAGTGAAATTGCTGAGGCATATGGTAACTCTGTTTAGCCTTTGAGGAGCAGCCAGACACTTTGTGAGAGCGGCTTACTCTTTTATATCCTCACCAGCAGTGTATGAGGGCTCTAATTTCTCACACCCTCACGCTCTCGTCACTGGCTGTCTTCTCCCACGTAGCCCTGCTAGCGAGTGTGGCGTGCT
Organism: Ursus americanus; assembly: GCF_024610735.1. Lineage (NCBI taxonomy): Eukaryota > Metazoa > Chordata > Mammalia > Carnivora > Ursidae > Ursus > Ursus americanus. Next base: position 102,404,985 of record NC_142129.1, on the reverse strand, counting down.
ATCGCACTGTGGTTTCCACCTGCTCTCCCCTAATGACTCATGCCACTGAGTGTCTTTTCATGTGCTTATTGGCCTTTGTATATCTTCTTTGAGAAATGTCCATTCAAATCCTTTGCCTATTAAAATATAATATCTTTATCGATGTATAATTCACATACATACAATTCACCTATCGAAAGTGTACCATTCAGTGGTTTTTAATATAATCGCAGAGTTCTGCAAGAATCACTACAGTCACTTTAAGAACATTTTCATCACTACCCCCCAAAAAAACCCCGTAGCCATTAGGAGTCATTCCTTTGTTGTTGTTGTTGTTTTTTATAATAATTTTTTTTATTATATTATGTTAGTCACCATACAGTACTGTAAGGAGTCATTCCTTTGGGTTGTGTTTTTATTATTGAGTTTTAAGACTTCTTTATACAAATTCCTTATCAGCCTTATGATTGGTAAATATTCTCTCCCATTCTGTGGGTTGCCCTTTTACTTTCTTGGTGGTATCTTTCCAGCATAACAGTTTTAAATCTTGATGTAGTCCAATTTATAATTTATTTATTTATTTGGTACTTTGTTTTTGGTGGTGTGTTTTTTTCCCTTGTATCTTTAATTGGTATTTGTTTCTGTAAGCCTCCTCAGACCCTTTTTGAGATCTAAGTCAGACATAAAAATAAATAGCACAAAGTTATGTAACAGTGGCTTCTGTCTTGGTGGGGAACTCGGGTAAATGGAGCCTTTTCTGTGTCTAGAGGGATTAGTAGCCTTCAGTCAGTCTTCCTTTATATATATATATATATATATATGTGTGTGTGTGTGTGTGTGTGTGTGTGTATATATATATGTGTGTGTGTATATATATATATATATATATATTTTTTTTTAATTTTCTTGACTCAGATAGGCATCAGGCTGGGCAACTGGTAGATCACAGAACAAAGCTAATCCTCGAGGCTGATGAACGACAGAACCGGAGCGATGTCGACGGCCACTCCCCAGCACCGTCTCACCAGGCCTCATCCCTGACGTGGGGTCATTTCACTCCTACTCCGAGCGGGGCTGAGGGACACTAAAGACACGGTCCGCTCAGCATACAAATTCTGGGCCAAACATAAGGACAGAATGAGGATTCATTGATGTACCTATTTACTATTGTGTATGTTCAGCGAGTCATTAGTTGTGTGTAACACCCAGTGCTCATCACAACACATTTGTCTCATGAGCTTCATAGAAGTTTGTTAGCTAGCGAGGGAATGTCGCCGGCATTTACACCATTATTTCTGTGAGAGAATGGACCCTCAATTTTAAATCACCAATTTGGAAATAGAGTTTTGAAATGTGATTTGTTTCTAAATTGGGGTATACCTGTGTTAATTCATTAGTGTTCTTTTCAGTAGCTTTTCCATCACATGGGGGACTGTGTGTGTGTGTGCACACGCAGTTTTTTGTGATGTGTGTATTTATGTGTGTATAATGGTGCGTATCCATTTACCCACATAGTTGGTTCAGCAAGCACTTACTGAGCCTGCCTACAGCTGCTGCTGCCCCAGGACCGTGGCTGGAAGGCAGAATACCAAGACCTATGTCCTTCAAGACCTCAAAGTCTGTTGTGGGAGAACCTGAACTCTGCCCATGCAGGGTCTGCTGTAAGCAGTGGTTCTCACTCATAACGGCGCTGATTACCCAGTTGTGAATCACTCAGAGCCTTTGTTTGTCTTCCTTTTGGCCATTTCACAGCTCATTAGTTTTAAGGATGGGTGGAGAGAGAGGAATGGGGAGAAACTAAATTCAGTTTTTTGAAGCTTTGTTGTAAAGGGGTGGATACCAATTGAAATGGCATTCTTAAATTATCTGGGGATCTCATCTATGTTGATCTTGCTCTTTATTTTTATAGATAATTGATGGTTTTAATTTTTTAAACAAAATGAATGTGTGTATATGGTAAAAAGGGTATTAGCAGAAGAAGGGAAGAATGAAGGGGGGGTAAACAGAAGGGGGAATGAACCATGACAGACTATGGACTCTGGGAAACAAACTGAGGGCTTCAGAGGGGAGGGAGGTGGGGATTGGGATAGGCCGGTGATGGGTATTAAGGAGGGCACGTACTGCATGGTGCACTGGGTGTTATACGCAAGTAATGAATCATGGAACATTGCATCAAAAACTAGGGATGTACCATATGGTGACTAACATAACAAAATAAAAATTATTAAAAAAAAAAAAGAAGAAGGGGTGACCAGGTTATCTGCAATCTTCCCCAGTCTCTGTGCTCTGCTTAGTTCACCCCAGAAGTGGCCAAACTATGGAAAGAGCCCAAATGTCTGTCAACTGAAGAATGGACAAAGAAGATGTGGTATATATATGCAATGGGTATTACTCAACTATCAAAGGAATGAAATCTCGCCATTTGCAATGGTGTGGATGGAACTAGAGTGTATTATGTTAAGTGAAATAAGTCAGGCAGAGAAAGACAAATACAATACGATTTCAATCATATGTGGAATTTAAGAAACAAAACAGATGAACATATGGGAAGGAGAAAAAAGAGAGAGAGAAGGAAACACACCATAAGAGACTCTTTATGATAGAGAACAAACTGAGGTTTGATGGAAGGATATGGGTGGGGGATGGGCTAGATGGGTGATGGGTATTAAGGAGGGCACTTGTGATGTTGAGCACTGTGTTGAATCACTAAATCTAAATTCTATTCCTGAAAACAATATTACACTATATGTTAACTAACTAGAATTTAAATAAAAACTGGGGGGAAAAAGGGTATTAGCAGAAGGTGAGGGCTTCCCTTCTCCCTATTACTTCCCCAACCATTGACCTTCTCTGCACAGGGAGCTGCTATTAGTCTCTTTTGCAGCCCTCTGAATTTTTATTATCTGATTTATATACTTAGATACTTTGTTAAAAGTACACAGATCGTATTAGACACAGTGTTCTGCAGCTTGTTTCTTCTTTTTTTCTTAAGAGATCTTTCTTAGAGATATTTCTGTATCAGTGTGTATAAACCCACTGCATTCCCCTTAGAATCACAGAGTGCTCCTTTATGTGAATGATGATGACTCATTTAATCAGCTCTCTTCTGATGGACATTTAGGTAGTTTCTAGCTTTTTGCTGTTACACACAGTGCCCTGTGAAACTTTTGGACAAGCGTCTATCTCATGCTTTTTTGCAAGTTTGCATTAATGGATCATTATGTATGTCATTAAACCGCGGAAGGTCATAGTTTACAATGATTTCCAGCTGGCTGTGGGATTGTGAGGGTTCGGATGGTCGTGTGATTGGGTGCAGCCTGGTAGGACAGGCTCATCCTCAGATTTTGAGAAAATACTTGAGCATAAGTTAGAAAAGGAATGAAATAGGGGCATCTGGGAGGCTCAGTCAGTTGAGCATCCCGCTCTTGATTTTGGCCCAGGTCATGATCTCAGGGTCGTGAGGTCCGCACTAGGTGTGGAGCCTGCTTAAGATTCTCTCTCTCCCTCTCCCCTCTTCTTCCCCTTGGCCCCCCCGCCCCGCATGTGTGCTCATTCTCTCTTTGAAAAAAAAAAAAAGGAAAGAAAAAGACCCAAATATATTGTCCATTTCAGGGTGTTGAACTTATTCTTTGCATCTTTGTATTACTCTGGAGGCTAGATGGCTCATGACTCAGTTTTGCTTGGACGTGGAGACAGAAGGAAGGACCAGTGTAGCATGGTTAGAGAAGATATTCCAAGTAGGAAACAGGTAGCTGTCTGAAGTGCCGATTGCATAAGAAATAGCATTTGTGAATAGCACCTACCCATTCCAGTTTGTATTAATAGATTTTTCAATAGTTTATGTTCTAGAAACACTTTTACGGTAAGCAGGTCCTGGAGACAGGATCTCTAGATTAGCAATAAAGTCTCCACCATATCAGCTGAAGAAGAGAGGTGTCTTGAAGCTGAGAGGTCTGAGGGCAGCCGAGGGGGAGGGGGAGGCAGAAGGCAGGGGGTATGACTAAGTTAGACTGGAGCTGATGTTTGGGTCCGGCTCTAGGAGCTTCCATGCTCACTCTGAGCTGCGGTTTCCCAAGTGGGGCCCTCTTAGCCTCCTCATTGGCTTGTGGAAGGGAGCTAAGGAGAGCTGTGAAGGATGGGGGCGATCACTGCTCTGATGTACCCAAGCCTCCACCCAGGACCTGGTAGAGCCCTCAGCACTTACTGGTACTTACTGAGTGGATTCTAGGAGAGTGAACTTTGGTGGGTGGTTTGAAGAAGGACTCGTTGGGAGATTATTGTTTCTTAATGGCTTGGGAGAGCAGGGGCAGCCCCATTTTTTGTGCCTTTACAAAACGTTGTATCCTCATTGAATCCTTATACCGTCAGTGAGGTAGATATTATTGTCTCTATTTGATGGATGAGCATATTACCATGGTTTTATTTATGATCGTTCTGTAACTGGTTTCATTCCCGTGACCCATCAATGGCAGGTGGCTGTGGGCCAGCTGTTCACTGCTCCTTCGCTCTGTGCCCGTCGTGGCAGCCAGTGCAGCGCTGAACTGAACAGGGTATTCTCACATGGTCAGGTGGTTGGGCTGACGGTTGAACTGAAGCCTGGCTTAAAGCTTGGGCTCCAGAAAGGGGAGCATCGTAGCGGGTGTTGTCTGTTTTCTTCCTGAAAGCTCCAGGGCGGAGTTACTTTGTCTGACTGACATGCCTCCACTTGCTCAAAAGTCTGAAAGGTGTGGGGCACCTGGTGCCTCAGTTGGTTAAGCACCTCTTGATTTTGGCTCAGGTCATGATCTCAGGGTCCTGGGATTGAGTCCCGTGTTGGGGTTCACACTTGGCAGGGAGTCTGCTGGAGGATTTCTCTCCCTCTGCCCCCCCCTTGCTTGCACGCGCTCTCGCTCTCTCAAATAATAAATCCTTAAAAAAAAAAAAAAAAGCCTAATAGCTGTTATCTACTGGGTGTGGTTCATGTAGATTTTCTCCTAGTAAAAACATCCCTGGCTGTGACATGGGAGCTAACGTGCCTATGGAGAGGAGAGACTTACGTGAGATGCTTGGCTCAATCTTTCCTGACACAGCTGAGCGCGCAGGATGAAAAGCATGGGTTTGGCCTGACAAAACCAGCAGAAGCTCGTCAGAGCAGAGAACAGAGTATCAGAGCCTATCAGTATCAATTATTAGCAGCCTTTCCACATAGGTCCTGCTTGGTCTGGAGGAGGGGTTCTTACAGTCCTGCCCGCTTAGATAATTAGACAGGCTCCTTGGTGAAGCATCGACATTCAGTCGACTGCCAGCCCCTTCCCTCCAGAAGCTTCTGACTAGAGTTTCTGTTGAACCGTCCAAAGTTCTTAGACATACCTTTAACTCTGGGTTTGCGGCCAGGCAGGCCCCACCTTCCTCCTTCCCTCAGGTCTGCTCCAAGAGCTATGGATTTCACACTGTCTGAATTTTATTCTGTTCACTTTCTGTTAAAACTCTGGGTAGTTATGGTGAGTTTCCTGTCCTGCTGAGAGTGAGGCTGGGGTCTGTGTTAATCCAGATGGGTAGTGCACACCCTCTCCATGTGGCTGATGCCCGGCCCCTGCTACCACTCTCTCCAGTGTTCCTCGACTACCGGTGCTCTGTTTCTCCATCTTTACTCTGCCACATGTCATATGATTTCCATCATTCTTTCTCTTTTCACTGTCATGAAAACTTTGAGGGACAGTATGGCGTTTTATCCGTCCTCGTTTCCCTCAGCCCCTCCCAGAGCACGAGGTGCTTTCTGAGTTCTCTGTCCTTGCTACCTTCAATCTTGCCTGGCTGGCTCTTAATTGGAAAGCAAGCAGGGAGAGTTTCCAAACTACCATCTCTAGTCAAAGCAAATAAAACTTTTGAGCAGCCAGAGGAAGACGAGGCAAGCGTTTCCTGAACACCCACCCTGAGCCAGAACCTGGAGGTAACAGGGTGAACAAGGCAGGACCCTGAACTTCAGAGGTTCCTGGTCTGCGAGAGGAGAGGCCAGACCCTGCACAAGTGGGTGGGCAAGAGTGTGAAACAGTGCACCGTCACCAGGGAAAGAGCGCAGGCTCTTGGACACAGTCTCCCCCTGGCTGCAGGATGGTGGCCACAAAGGGACAGCCCCTTTCTGATCGGACCACAGGCTGTACAGGGCTAACCACGCCTCCTGGCTCAGCGGCCTGCCCATTTGTACAGCATTTTAGGACCCAATAAGGAGTCATGCATATGACAATCCTTGAATGCCCAAGTGCTTAGTGTTTTATTAAATTTCAGTCATAGACCCAAGGAGAATAAATAACATTTCCTTTTCATCCAAGCCCCAAATGATGGGAACTCCAGGGAAGAGCGCTGCAGCAGGAGATAAAGAAGACCTCGGCTTGCGTCAGGAGCTCCCACGCTAGAGGCGGGTGGCTGGAAAGTGCTGAGGAGGGAGCAGAGACGGAGGCACTGGTGAATTAGGGGCATGGCCAGGCTGCAGCAGGACCTTCCCTGCGAGTCTAGCGTTTAATCTGCCCGTGAGGCATGCTCAGGGTTCTACCAGAAGCTTGAGCTGTAGGAGCTCCACCAGGTCTCTGTCTGTGTGGTGGAGCCCTATATAGGATAAATTGTATTTGAAAGAAAGGGGCTTGTGACCTCAAGAAAAAAAGTGAAAGAAACTAATAAATGGGGAGCCACCGGAGCTCTCAAAGCCAGGACTTGATGTGCTGTGTGAGGTTCTCTTGGGTGGTCTTTAGCAGAGCGCTGCGTAGCCCCCTGAGCATTATCAAGTCTCACGAGGAGTGAGGGAGGCGAGTACCATGTCAGCAGCCCCTCAGCCAGGCCTTCTGAAGCGTGGAAGGTTGCATGGGCTGTTGAGGCGGTGGAGTGGCCCTGGAGTCTGCCCAGCCTGGAGCTCTGCTCTCCTGTCTCCACTGGTCTCCACCTGCATCCTCCTCATCCTCTTCCTCCCCCACAGGAAAGCCTGCACACTCTTTCCGCTCGCCTCCTGGCCTCGATTGCCACCAAGGAGAGAGGTGCGGAGGGGGGTGGGGTGGGGGGTGTGGGGGACAGAGCTTGGCGACCACGTGGGGTGGAGTGGGAAGAAGAGGAGGGGCGGGAACAGCATTTGGCTGATGTGCCGTGGTGGGCAGCAGGGCTGTTCTTGGACAGAGGGAGCCCAGGGGTGGGGGAATAGGCAGAGGCTGTCTATCCTGGGTGTCTGAGTCTCACAGTCCCACAGGCACACGGTCAAGATGCCAGGTGGCAGCTGGAGAAAGGTCCCTGGCTTGTGACAGAGTCCCGCACAGAACTGTGTTCTGGCATCTTGTTGTGGTCAAGACACCTGCAAGAGGGCTACCGTGGAGAACTGTGGGGGTCATTAAGTCAGAAATGGGGTAACTGCAGAGTAGCTCAAAAGCAGAAACCCAGTCAGGCTCCGAATGAGGGAGACAGAGATGCCACCAACCGGGGTAAAGCTGTAGCAGCCCCGGCTTCCCAAACACAGCTGCTCCCCGTGGTAAGTGAGAATTGGCACATGCTGCTCTGCCCATCACAGGACCGTGCCCTTGCCGAGAGAAGGGTTTAGAAAATTACGGATGAGAAATGAAGCCAAGACAGACCAGTGGAGTTTAGATATTTGAACTAGAAAACCCAGAGACTGTCTGTGTGCTGCATGTTTGTAGAATGTTTTTTGCCATTTGCTTGCATTTGATTTTTCATTGTGCTACTGTGTGGTGTTCCTTTTCTTTCTCCCTCCCCCACGGACCCTCCCAAAGAACCCCACACAAAATGATTTCTGTCATAGATTTTAAAAAACAGGACATGGTGACAGCTATTAGAAATGATAGGTGACAGAGTTAGGAGACAGAGCTATGAAAAATTTGCTGATATTCTTCCAGAAATGTGATGTTTTGGATGGAATGCCATTGCTGTCTGCAGCACTTAAAACAGAGTCGTTTTCCTCTGAGACCAGAGTTCTGCCGTTCTCCTTCCTATTTTCATTCATCCCCCACCCCACCCCACATACTCAGCAGGAGAGAAGGTAAGGAAGAAAATTCTGGGAGGTTCCAGGTACCCAAAAACGGAGCATCAAGGGCTGAGGTCAAAATGCTGAACACATGAATTGAGTGTGGCTGGAGGTTAAAGGTACGTAAGGCAGGTCCCTCAGACCATGTCACCGGGGACTGTGTCAGGGGCACGTTCCTTTCATTCTGGGAACACGCGTAGTACATACCCTGTGCGTGCCAAGCGGTGTGGTCACATTAGGGAGCCAAACAGGAGTCACGCTGATCTGTGCCTGCCTTTGTGTTCAGGAGAATAAGGGGTGGGGAGCCCCAGTTAACAGCCAATTACTGAACTCAGTGTAATCACAAAGGAAAAGTCCAGAATGTATAAATGGTAGGGTCAGACTGTACTGGGGGCGGACTTAGGAAGAAATTCATATTTAAGTTGAGACCTGAAGGGTGAGTAGCTGTGAGGTGAAATTGCGGTGGGTGCTGGGGGTTAACGTGGGGCTGCAGCGGTAAGTTGAAGGCCCAGGGAGCTATGGTGCAGGACTTTCTGGGGACGAAGAATGGGCTGGAAGTGCTTGGTTTGAGATGAGGCCTAAGTCGTACTGCCTTTTGAATGTGGGCGGCCCCACAGCTGTCCAGCCGCTCACTGTTGAGCCAAATCTCTGCTCTTTTTAGGCTCTTGTGCTCCTTACAGTTAGAATCCAGACTTTGAGCAATTTATTCGTTAGCTTTTTGCTCTTGAAGCTGCTGTGCTTATTAATATTTCTAGGCATTTTTGTCAACAACAGGTAAGAAGTTGATGTTTTCTCATTAGTCTGATGGTTAAGTTTCGGATCTGCTGGCGAAGATTGAGGCCCAACTGGAGGAGAGTGGCCTTTTTAAGTGTACGTTTGTGATCTGTTTGTGGTGAGGTTGGAAACCACGGACTTTCCACTGTCAGTCGCTCCGTGAGCAATGTCGCATCCGAGCAGGGTGCCCACGCTGCAGGTCAGGTGGGTGCCGAGCTGACCTGCTGACTTTCTCATAATCTAGCGCTCCTTCTCTGTAGTTACCTTGCAAGGGGAGACCTTCCTGGATGAGGCCCTGAGGGAGAGGATCCGAAGGCTTCCTCTCTATTCATAGGCGTTTGTTTTCGAATTGGGCCCATAACTAAGGTTGATTCTATTCACTTGTTGCCAGCAGATAACAGTAGCTCTACTATTTCCATCTGTTATCACTGCGTTCAGACTGTTCTAATTACATCCCCCAGTCATCAGTTTTTGAATGAATGATGTTTTGTGGCATTTGGAGAATCTGTCCCAGGAACTGTTTCGGCTGCAGCTTGTGGATTCACTTTCTGCTGTTCTGTGCTGTCAAGTAGCACCTTTAAGTATTTTTAGCACGAAGAGCGCTTCCTAAGGGGCACCCAGGGGCTCAGTCAGTGAAGCGTCTGCCTTGGGCTCAGCGTGTGCCGCCGGAATCCCAGGATCGAGCCCCGCATTGGGCTCCCTGCTCAGCGGGGAGTCTGCTTCTTCCTCTGCCCCTCACCCACTCATGTTCTCTCTCTCTCTCTCATAAATAAATGAATCTTAAACAAACAAACAAACACTTTCTGAGCGTGAAAGTGGCTGGTTTGCCCCCTGGAGAGGCTTTGGGCTCCTTTGGTTTGCAATTGTTCCTGGCGGGTTGGCCAAGTCTGGCAAAGTTGCTAAGGGCCCATGTCTTTTATTTTGCTCTTGGAGATGCAGTAAAGGACAATGCTGACTGAGGGCTTGGGGCGGGGGGGGGCTAGCCCGGTGATGGGTAGTAAGGAGGGCATGTATTGCATGGAGCACTGGGTATTATACACAAACAATGAATCATGGAACTTTACATCGAAAACTAAGGATGTACTGTATGGTGACTAACATAACATAATAAAAAATTATTATTTAAAAAATAAATAAAATAAATAAATTAATAAAAAAAAAGGATAGTGCTGAGAGTTGAGGGGTGTCTTGAGGTATAATTTCTAATAACTCAGAAAGTTTATTTTGGGAGGATGCAAGTGGGGTCTTACATGTGGTTTCAGGCGTCATTTTAGTTTTCTTCTAGGCAGTGAAATAACTCGTTCTGGCTCCCTGTGAGAGATGTGACAGACATAACAAAGAACGGGATTATGAATTATTGTGGCACAGAAAATTGTGACATCTGTACCCTGCCAGAAAAAACGCACAGACATTAGAAAGCTGCAGACTTTATTCAGACCCCACTTTTCTGCTCATTTCCTGTGTGACCTGGCCAGGCTAAGTCAGCTGTCTGAGACCTTCATTTCCTCCCTCGTAAGGATGCGTACTGCCTTCCTGTCGTGGCTGTTACGCTGTTGGGTGAGGCTGCATATGAAGAGTAGCGGGAGGGTCACAGGCATCGCGTAAGCGGCAGCTGGACTGAAGACGCGCTCTGCCCCGTTAGTCGCAGGGAAACGCCAGCAGAAACCACAACAGGTTAGTCCAGTGTCTGATGGGTGAGATCGACAAGGCAGATCATAGGCCTGTTGGGAGAGGATGGGGAGCGGCTGGAGCTCACACGCAGCAGGCGCGAATGGAGGACAGCTCAGCTGTGAAGGAGATGTGTGGGGATTCCTCCAGAAGCTAAACACTGAGTCACCATACGGCTGGCACTTCCACTCCTGGGTATGCACCCAAGGAATAAAGACACGTCCACAGAAGGAGCTGCACGCAAATACTCATGGCACCTTGTTCACCAGAGCCCCAACGAGGAGCCAGCCAGGTGGACGGGGAAACGTGGTGCAGCCCCTCAATGAACAGTATCAGCACTCACAGTGGGTGAACTGCTGATACAGTCAACAACTAGATGGACAGAATCCAGACATAAAGCACGTAGAGTATGATTTCATGTAGTTGAACCTTGTAGAAAAGGCAAGACAAAGGTAAAGGTCTGGTCAGTGTTGCCTGGGGCTGGGTTGGGAGCTAGAATTGACTGCAGAGGGAAAGAGAGAACATTTCGGGGTGATGGAAGCATTCTAAAAACTGTTTGGTGGTGTTGAATGCACAAGGTATATAAATTTCTAAAAACTGGCCAAACTGTGCATTGAAAAAGGGTGACTTTTATGGTGGTGATACCATGATTTATACTAAGAAATATGTGTTTGGTGGTCATCCCAGTAAAGGCATCTGTTGTTACATTAATGACCTGACTTTTGGAGAGCACCTAAGGATGGGGAGGTTGCTTCACTGGAGACCCAACCATATAATGAGAGGGTTGGAATTTTCAGGCCTTCCCCTGATTCCCCAGGAGGGGAAAGGGGCTGGGGGTTGCATGATTCACCAGTGGTAGATTTAGTCACTGATGCCTATGTGATGAAGACTCCATAAAAACCCAAAAGGACTGGGTTCTTCAGAGAACTTCTGGGTTGGTGAACACACAGAGATTTGGGGAGAGGTCATGGAAGCCTCACACCCTTTCCTTTTATCTTGCCCTGTGCATCTTTTCCATCTGGCTGTTCCTGAGTTATATCTTTATATAATAAACCAGCGATCTAGTGAGTAAAATGGTCTATGGGCCATTATAGCAAATTAATGGCACCTGAGGAGGGGTTATGGGAACGTCTGATCCATAGCCAGTAGAACAGAAGCCCAAGTGACAAGGGGGAAGGGGGGAGGGGCACTCTTGTAGGACTGAGTGCTTAACCTGTATGATCTAATGCTGTCTCCTGGTACATAGTGTCAGAACTGAGTTAAGCTGTAGGACACCCAGCTGGTATCACCGAGTCACTTGGTGGTGTGGGGAAAACCCCCACACATCTGCTGTCAGAAGTGTTGTGAGTATGGTAGTCATGTGACAGTAACGGAGAGACATAGGAGTGTAAGTTTTCCAACATAATGGTATACAAATTTAACCTCATATTGAGCTAGAACTTGGATCCCATGACTGTCTCATAAATTATACTTTATGTTGATAACCGTTTTAAAAAATAGCATGGTTTTCAGAACTCTTATGTTCAAATGGCATGACTAGGAATGCCTGTGCGCTGAAGCATTTCGAGTCTTTCAGTGGATCCCATTTTTACACTAATTTAGGACTCATGTGCCCCTTGCATCATGCCACAACCACTTCTGATTATTGCTAGAAGAATTTAAGGCTCCGGTAAAGAGATTTTTGCAAAGTAACCTCCAAAAAAATCACACTGTCCCAAAATAACACTGTAAATTTAAGCTCGTATTGTCCCATTTTTTCCTATAAATACATACTTGTTTTTACATTGTTAAAATTAAACTTATGTAATGTGCTTTTTTTTTTTTTAAGATTTTATTTATTTATTTGACAGAGATAGAGACAGCCAGCGAGAGAGGGAACACAAGCAGGGGGAGTGGGAGAGGAAGAAGCAGGCTCCCAACGGAGGAGCCCGATGTGGGGCCCGATCCCATAACGCCAGGATCACGCCCTGAGCCAAAGGCAGACGCCTAACCGCTGTGCCACCCAGGCGCCCCTAAACTTATGTAATGTGTTTTAAAATGACTGCATAAAACAAACATTTTTCATGATCTTAAACTTTTTATAAATGGAGTTTTAATTGCTGACTGTATTTGTTTCAATACACCCTTTCTAGCCTTGTATATTATTTTTCACAAACTTTGTTCATCTGTTACTTTTTATTTAATTTGTAGTAGGATAATGTTCACTTTTGTTAACTAGTTATATTTCCTCATTTTTATTTTTATTTATTTATTTATTTTTATTATATTGTGTTAGTCACCATACAGTACATCCCCGGTTTCCGATGTAACGCTCGATGATTCATTAGTTGCGTATAACACCCAGTGCTCCACGCAATACGTGCCCTCCTTACTACCCATCACTGGCCTGTCCCATTCCCCCACCTCCCTCCCCTCTGAAGCCCTCAGTTTGTTTCCCAGAGTCCATAGTCTCTCATGGTTCATTCCCCCTTCTGTTTACTCCCCCTTTCTTCTTCCCCTTCTTCTCCTACCTATTTCCTCATTTTAAATGTCTCTTTATGCCCACTCTTCACTTCTTTATTGGGCTGTAAGTGATCTGTTATTTTTCTTTCCTTTCTTTCTTTTGTTCTCTTTCTCTTTCTTTCTTTCTTTCTTTCTTTTTATTTATTTGAGAGAAAGAGCATGAGCAGGGGGGAGAGGGAGAAGCAAACTCCCCACCAAGCAGGGGCCTGATGTGGGTGGGGCTCAATCCCAGGACCCTGGGATCATGACCTGAGCCAAAGGCAGACGCTTAACTGACTGAGCCGCCCAGGTGCCCCAGTGATCTGCTTTTTAAAGTAAAATTTAAGAAATTTAGAAACAAAATGTTCCATATAGAAATTACATAGAGAAAATGTGGAAATTTGATTACCAAAATGAATAATGAAAAAAATCCTCTCTAAGCCGCCAAAAACATAATTTATTGTCATTATTTTGGCATATGTCTTTACACACTATTTCCTTTCTACTGTGATGTATAACAACTATATGCTATCCTAGTTATGCTATTTTATTGGCTTTATTTTTCTTAGCAAAGTGCTCCCACACAATTGTATATTTTTCTAGTATCTGATGGTATATGTCTACTAATATATCTTTTGGATGAATTATAATTTTGTTAACCAAACCTTAAGTTAGGTGCATTTCAACGTTTTAATTTTTTTATTTAAATTCAATTAGCCCACATACACTACATCATTAATTTCAGATGTAATGTTCAATGATTCATCAGTTGCATATAACACCCAGTGTTCCTCGCATCCCATGCCCTCCTTAATGCCCATCACCCACTTACCCCATGCCCCCACTGACCTCCCTTTCCACAACCCTTAGTTTGTTTCTCAGAGTCAAGAATCTCTCATGGTTTGTCTCCCTTTCTGATTTCTTCCCAGTTTTCCCTCCCTTCCCCTATGATCCTCTGTGCTATTTCTTATATTCAACATATGAATGAAACCATATAGTTGTCTTTCTCTGCTTGACTTATTTCACTTAGCATAATACCCTCCAGTTCCATCGCCGTGGATGTAAATGGTGGGTATTCATCCTTTCTGCACACTGAGTAATATTCCATTGTATACATGGACCACATCTTCTTTCTCCGTTCGTCTGTTGAAGGGCATTTCGGCTTCTTCCACAGTTTGGCTGTTGTGGACATTGCTGCTATGAACATTGGGGTGCACGTGCCCCTTCTCTTCACTACGTTTGTATCTTTGGGGTAAATACCCAGTAGTGCAATGGCTGGATCATAGGGTAGCTCTATTTTTAACATCTTGAGGAACCTCTGCACTATTTTCCAGAGTGGCTGTATCAGCTTGCATTCCCACCAACAATGTAGGAGGGATCCCCTTTCTCCACATCCTCTCCAACATCTGTTGTTTCCTGTTTTGTTAATTTTAGCCATTCTGACTGGTGTAAGGTGGTATCTCAGTGTGGTTTTGATTTGAATTTCCCTGATGGCTAGTGATGTGGAGCATTTTTTCATGTGTCTGTTGGCCATTTGTATGTCTTCTTTGGAGAAATGTCTGTTCATGTTTCTGCCCATTTCTTGACTGGATTCTTTGTTTTTTTGGGTGTTGAGTTTGAGAAGTTCTTTATAGGCCTTGGAAACAGCCCTTCATCTCATTATGTCATTTGCAAAGATCTTCTCCCATTCCGTGGGTTACCTTTTAGTTTTGTTGACTACTTCCTTTGCTGTGCAGAAGCCTTTTATCTTGATGAAGTCCCCAAAGTTCATTTTTGCTTTTGTTTTCCTTGCCTTTAGAGACATGTCTTGCAAGAAGTTGCCCAGGTCAAAGAGGTTGCTATTGCCTGTATTCTCCTCTAGGATTTTCATGGATTCCTGTCTCACATTTAGGTCTTTCATGCACTTTGAGTTTATCTTTATGTATGGTGTGAGAGAGTGGTCAAGTTTCATTCTTCTGCATGTGGCTGTTCAATTTTCCCAGCACCGTTTATTGAAGAGACTGTCTTTTTTCCATTGGATGTTCTTTCCTACTTCGTTGAGGATTAGTTGACTTACAGTTGAGGGTCCATTTCTGGGCTCTCTATTCTGTTCCATTGGTCTATGTCTGTTTTTGTGCCAGTACCATGCTGTCTTGGTGATCACAGCTTTGTAGTACAGCTTGAAGTCAGGCATTGTGATGCCCCCAGCTTTGGTTTTCTTTTTTAACATTCCCCTGACTATTCAGAGTCTTTTCTGGTTCCACACAAATTTTAGGATTGTTTGTTCCAACTCTGTGAAAAATGTTAATGTTATTTTCATAGGATTGCATTGAATATGTAGATTGCTCTGGGTAACGCATTTCAAGGTTTTTGAGATGTATTGAAATATTGTCTTCCTGAGACATAATATTCCCAGCGCTTTTATGTGATATGTCTTTTCCCTCATTCCCTCATCAACAGTTGATACTAGGCTTTTTTTTTTTTTAACAGATTGGTAGCTAAAACCCTACCATTATAATTTACATTTATTTTATTACTAGTGAATTTTATCTCTTAAAATAGCTTTATTGACTGTGTTTCTTCTTTGAAGAATTGTCGTATCTGTTACTTTTTTCCTATTGGGGTTTTTATCTTTTTCTTATTGAATTATATAAGCTCTTTATTGCTTAAAGATATTAACTTTATTATATTTGAATAGTTTCTTCTATTGTCTGCCTTTTAAGTTTGGTTATTGATTAATTTTCATTTCCTGGAGATGAGGATTTTTTCCTACTTGCATGAAGGACCTTGATTAAGCTCCCCTAGCATTCTTCTGTTAAGCAGGTAAAGCTAACCAAGGAGACTTTATTCAGAATAAGTTATGAGAGTCCACAGGATTTTCCTAGGGATATGCAGCTGGGCCTGTCTGATTTGTGTCTTGTCCACACGCCCCTCGAATCTTTACAATATTAATAGATGATGCTACATCTCTAATGATTATTTGCTGGCAATGTGTGAATGGCTGATTGGTTTCTTCTGTAAGACACCAGAGGATCTTTTATTTCTGTTGTTTAAAGAGTTTCTCAGCTTTCTTTCCTTTAATAAATGATGCTTGTGAGAACCCTCATACTCTTATTTCTAAAAAATCAAGCTTTCTTGGAGATGAGATGTTCTGAAAAAGAGACTGTCCATACACCAAAGGATTAAGTAATTAGAACTTAGGAAGTTGATTTAAAGTCCAATACAGGAATTCTTACTCCTGTTTTACTCTAGCATGTTTACTCCTATTTATAATTTGAAATTCAGAGACTTGCTATCATTACCTGTTACTGCCTCCGTGAATTCTTGTTTTGCACTCAAAGTGATTATTTTTTATATTAATTTTTTATTATATTATGTTAGTCACTGTACAGTACATCCCTAGTTTTTGATGTAAAGTTCCAAAATTCACTACTTGCGTATAACACCCAGTGCACCATGCAATACGTGCCCTCCCCACCACCCATCACCAGCCTATCCCATTCCCCCACCCCACTCCCCTCTGGAGCCCTCAGTTTGTTTCCCAGAGTCCACAGTCTCTCATGGTTCATTCCCCCTTCTGATTACCCCCCCCTTCATTTTTTCCTTTCGTGAGTTCTTGCTCTGACTTCAACAAGGACTCTCCCCGCCCCTGCCTCTGTCCCTGGTCCTGAGCACCAGCCCCAGGAGCAGCCAGGAAGCTCCGTTTGTTCAGAGTCTGTGCTGAGTGTCAGCGCCCACTCTAATGGGGCTGGAACTGAATGCAGCCTAGATCCTGGGCCGGGAGTCTGAAGTTCGGCTTTGATGAATGTGAAAGCAGCACCAAGGCACAGCAGGGCATCTCTCCCCTTTGATGAAGACAGTGGTCAAATTGATCCTCCCAGGGCCTTCCTACCATTTTGAAGCAAGTTGTGGAGTTATTTGCCCAGGACACACTAATGAAATAAGTGATAAGAATTAAAAAAAAGAAAAATCCTTGCTTTCTAGGTGTCAGTGGGATTAGTTCTGGCCAGGTTGCCAGTTTGCTATTCATTTAAAGATCCTACTCCACCCCCCTTTAAACAACAGGAGGAGAAAGGGTGGAATTTCAATAAAATCCATGGTGTTTTGGATCCTTTAGTCCCTAACTCTTCACTCGCATGTGTCTCAAAGTCACAGGCAGCTTCAGTTCTCCAAGTCAACCGTTTATTATTGTGGTGCAGCCTTTCTTTTACTGTGGATTAGGAAAAGGATGTGCCATTTTATTAAACAGTGGCGCCTGGGGCCTCCTGTCAGCACAGATGGATATAGAATAATTTATGTCAGTGTGAGGATTACCGTTGGGGATTAGCCAGGATTTGTTCTTTGGGCTTATTTAGGTCCTGGCTGAATATGGATGACTATATTTAGGAGAGCTCAACGACATTTATAAATATCCTAGTCCTTGAATAATAGATCACTGGGATTCTTCCCTGACTACAGATGTCTTACAAGCCTTTCTAGGCTAAATCTTAGATTACCCTCGATTGGATTGCTCCTTACTCTACATGTTTTCTCACAATCCTGCATATCCTGCTTTGGTAATAGTTTATAAATTGTTGCTTCATGATCTCTTTGAGAAATAGATGGTTATGCTTATTATTACTTTCATTGTACACATGGAAGGGGTATTACATTGTGAATGCATGGAGGGCCTGCTCTCTGTCCAGAACCCTAGAGCGCCCTGGCTGTTGAGGGTGCCCAGTCAGTAACAGAGAGCAGCTGACCTGACCTTTCCTAACAAAGATATTTTCTGTTTCAGTAGATGATCAGTCCTTAAGAACCCATGGTAGCATCATGGCCGTAACTATGGTAGAATGGGGAGGCCTATTTTTAGGGTGGACATAACCCTGAAAAAAATTTTTTTTTTCTTAGTTTATATCCTTAGAAATTTTTTGACAGACAGGCTTGTTTATTTTAGGGTGATTTTGGAAAACTTGCCGTGCAAATGTAAGGTACTACGTACATACAGTCTTTGTTCTTAGGAGGTTTGGAAGGATTGCTTCTCTTTAGGTGACAGGTGGTCACAGTCAAATGAGCCTTGGACGTCATTTGTTGCAGAGAATTAAGAAAGCTTGATTCAGGACACACATTTGGAGATAGACTTGTTGGCTGGCTGTGAGATTCAGTGAACTATGCCCTGATCTGGCCAGGCTTTTGATGCATTCAATCTCGGTTACTTTATAAAGCCATGTTACAAATTCTGCACGGAAGGGAGTCTGTCCTGTTTTAAAAATAAAAGGCTGAGGTCCACACTGACTGGCACCATGGCTGGTATGTTCTTAGCATGAGAACTCAGCTCTCTAGGTTTTGATTCATTTTTCTTCTTTGGGACGGATCCATCCATTCCCCTCATTCCCCTTGACTGGGATGTTTTTTCCAGTGGACCCTAGCACCGTGCCTTTCTTCTGCCTCAGCCCATACCACCCCTCTGCCTGCTCATGAGGTCACTTCTGAGAGCCCACCACCATTGGGGAGTGCTCTGGAAGCTCCCCTTACTCATCCCTCACAAACCCCCATTTTGACTGTGTGTCCAAAGCTCCAGCTCTCTGGCTCCGCCCTGAATCCTAGTGCTTATGCTACATTTGGGGATTGGAATTGATAGGGTTTGCCCGTAGACTTCCACTTGGCAGAATCTGGCTCTCAACCGTGGGTCTTCCTGTCCACTTCCTGTCCTATGGAACCTAATCTTCCGTCTTACTCTCAGGCTCTTGGATTGGTGTGCAAGCTGACTTTGACCCCTGGGGTTCAGTTAACAAACATTTAGTGAAGAAGAGGTTCAACAATGAAAATTACCAGGGCTTTTTAGACCACATTCAGTGTTCGAATGTAATGAAACATGTGACTCTGTGTTCTTCCTATTAGCCAGCTATAAAATGGAATGATACCCCATTTTAACTTTAGTGAAGTGTAATATGTGTGTGTTATTACAGTGTAAACATTCCTTACAAGAAAGCTGTTGTAAAAGTCCAGCTATCAAAAATAATGAGAAGTTGCCTGGATATTTGCAAATTTCAAAAGTGTAGACTAATTTAAGTAACAATAAAATGAAACTGTGTTTTAGTGGTAGGTAGCTCAGTTCTAAAGGTGTTTTCTGTTTCAGGAAATGTGACCATAAATTTGTTTTATTTTTTAAGATTTTATTTATTTATTTGAGAGGGAGAGCAGGTGCGAGAGAGCACAAGTAGGGGGAGCGGCAGAGGGAGCCGGGAGCAGGCTCCCCACAGGAGCGTCTGGGAGTTGCTGTGCTTTCCTATAGCCTGCTGTAGTTCTGGAGTTCGTGCGCACTGCCGTAGGGTCCCCCAGAGCCATACACGCCTCTGTGTATGGCATGTCCACAGCACGCAGGCCGCTGGCGTGGAGGTCGGGGAGCGCTGCCTTACCCAGAGCCAGTCAGCCTGTTCCTGGCGACCTAGGAGCAGGGTCTGGTGTCTTGGTCTGCTTCTCTCTCTGCCGTCCTGCAGTCATAGGACAATGTGGGGAGAGCTGGGTGTCAGGGTCAAAGAAAGTGTGCCTGTCTCCAGCAGTGATGAGAATAAAGAAGAAACATTTAACATGCTACCTGGAAGAACAAGGACCCTAGTGAAATGAATTGTAATTTAGGGCAGAGACCTGAAATTGCTCTTCCTTGCCAAAATAAATTGATTTCTTCGGCTGTCTGAACTTCATTTCTTGATCTGGGCAGGAACTAACATAGTCTAAATTAAACTCATTTTCCATTAGTAAAACTGGGTCACTTCAGGCTGCCTGAGTGTGCCTCTGAGTGCCCTAAAGCACATTTTAAACAACCTAGTGTTTCACGCTCTTTTCATAACCTGTCTGAGTTAGCCGGTGTAACATAATATTTGCATTCACCTTTTCCTTGGCACTCTGCTCTGGAGTTGGGGCCTGTTTCTGAAACTTCCGTATAGCTGTCAGGAACACTGTTGCAAGAGGGCATTGGGAAAGGCAGAGGAGGGATGCCCCGGGGCTGGGGGTTGGGTGAGACAGCCCCTGCCTTGCCCACAGAAAGCTTAGTTTTCATTATGCCTTTCCTTGTTTTCCTGCAAGTAGCTTTGCACTATAATATTTTGAAGCTGTTTGTACATAGGGTCCAATGAATTGTATCATGAATGTGGGAAGTTGTGAATTAAAAAAAAATGATAGCACAAGAGAAAGAATTTCAGAAAAATCTTGCTCGGGTACCTAAGAGTGTTTCTGCTTGGAGCTCCCACTCAGCACTTGGTGCCCTTACTCTCAGTTGTTGGGGGCCTGTGAGGTGGTCAGTCCGCCAGGGTAGCATTACCCCTGCTCCGTCCTCCATGCACGTGTCAGACTTCCTTTGACAGCACCAGGGAGACTCCTGTTATCTTTCCTTGTCCTCCTCCGTGTCTCCTCCCTGGGACTGAGGGCAGGGGGAGCCGCTGATGCTGGAAAGTGAATCCTGATTTACAAAGTCTGGCAGATGGAGACCCCCACGGGGAGATCAGTGATTGAATTTAGCTTTTGGAATACTCTGAAATATAAAGATCTAGAAATGTTAAAAATGTGGGAAATACCTTTCAAAAATGAAAGTTGGAGGGAAATGGAAATATTTGTAATATTTTATTTTTAGCATATTTTAGATATTTGAACTATGGTACCATATGAATTTTAAAAAATGGATTGCCTTTAGTTTACCTTTTTAATGAATAACCTTTTTAATGCCCATATATTTACGGAAATAAAAGACTAGAAAAATTATAGGGAAATGTTTTCCTATGTTTTCTTTCCTTTTAAAAAATTAAAGAAATTAAAAAATCATTGTGGGGACACCTGGGTGGCTCAGTTGGTGAAGCGTCTGCCTTCGGCTCAGGTCATGATCCTGGGGTCCTGCGTCTGGCTCCCTCCTCAGTGGGGAGTTTGCTTCTCCCTCCCCCTCTGTCCCTTCCCCTGCTTATGCTTTCTCTCCCGTTCTCTCTCTCTCTCAAATAAATAAATTTAAAAAATCTTTTTTAAAAAAAAGTTGTCATGGGGTGGATCTCCCTCTGATTCTTTGTCTCCCCCACCCTCTGCTCTGCACACTTCGAGGTCTATCAGTTCATCCATCCTCGTGGCTTTTGTCAGATCTTTTTAACAATGTGCAGGTGACTTTCCACTGACAAAGTTTTTCTTCTGTTTTCAGTGCACAGAGGCCAAAAAACATTGCTGGTATTTTGAAGGACTCTATCCAACATATTATATGTAAGTATTTGCATTTTTCTGTTGGTTTGAGTCTGTGGTCACATCTTTCTCTGGGAATTATTTCTTTTGTAGGTGACAGGACTGGTTATAGGATTTGGGGAGGCCCATGCCCTTGGTCTCACCTGCCTCTGCTCACAGATGTGCGGGCCACCCGTCTGAGGACGCTTAGCCTGCTCAGACCACTGCCTTCGAGGGCAGCACGAAATACCAGCTGCCTTGTTCTGGGATACGTGTCCACTCATACATAATTGGTCAAAAGGCCAAGGTGTCTGAGCAGGGCCGGAGTTATGTTGGTCTACACAAATTTCCTAAGCAAAGGGAGCGGATGCAGGGGGAGTAGAATTCTGAACTTGAGCCAGATGGGAAAACGTTCTAAGGTCAGTTGCTGTGACTGTGTGTGTGTGCGTTGGCAGTGATCGGAAAGATCACCTGGCCCTGGGCCCCTCCCTAGTCAGGGACAGCCAGCCTCTCATGGCCCTTGGCTCCGAGCACTGCCTGGGTGCCTGCCAGTGTTACTCTCATTAAAGCATTATTGTATGTTACCCCTGTGGTTTTTATATTTTGTTTTGTTTCTTAGTTGGCTGAGTTAGTCACTGGCTGTGCTGACCACCTGCCTAGATGGTCAGATGAACTCTCCAGGTTATCAATTATTATTTTTATTGTGTTTTGAAGTTTCATAGGTTTTGAGAGGAATGCCCCAAGCTAATTTTTTCTGAAACTGTTATTTTTGGTAGTAAATTTTTATTTTATTTATGTATTTGACAGAGAGGGACAGCGAAAGACACAAGCAGGGGGAGTGGGAGAGGGAGAAGCAGGCTTCCCGCTGAGCAGGGAGCCCGATGCGGGGCTCTATCCCAGGACCCTGGGATCATGACCTGAGCCGAAGGCAGACGCTTAACGACAGCCACCCAGGCGCCCCCCAGTAGTAAATTTTGTAAAACCTGAGATCTTTCAGTAACGTATATAATTGTATTAGAGCAGAAACACTCTATATTTTACCATATAGAGAGATTGGACAGGAAATACCTGACAGTAGCAAAGAATGTTATTTCTTAATTGGCCAAGATGTACGTTTTTATTACCTGCCATTCTTGTTTAATTTTTGATCTGAAAGAGATCAGGTTAGGAGGAGAAAGTTGCCTGCCTGTGAGTGGGGACATACTGACAAGCAGGGGTCCCTAATGCCCCACATTGCGGAGTCCTGGCAGAAGGCCTCTGCAGCTGCAATAAGATAAAACCCACCTGGAAAATAAAGCAGCAGCATAAGGACTTTAATTACAGAGTTGTCAGCTTCAAGAAACATGGTTATGGGGTAGCATGGAGATAAAATATTTTGGTTCTTAGAACAATGTATATTCCTTGGTAAACTTTTGTGGTTTTGTTTGTTTGTTTTAGAGAGAGTGTGCCACAAGGGGACGGGGGAGGAGGAGGGAGGGAGAGGGAGAACCCTAAGCAGCCTCCATGCCCAGCGCAGAGCCCGGCATGAGGCTTGATCTCACGACCCGAGCCAAAATCAAGAGTTGGACGCATAACTGGCTGAGCCACCCAGGCACTCCTGAAAATAGATCTTTTTCAAATTGTTTTGTAGATCAGCTGATGAATCATTTCCTGGTGTTTTTAAAAAATATTTATTTATTTATTTATTTATTTATTTATTTATTTATTTATTTATTTATTTTAGAGAAAGAGAGAGCATGCCTGCAAATGAGCAGGAGAGCGTGGGGGGGGGGGGCGTGGGTAGGGCAGAGGGGCAGAGAGAGAGAGAATGACAAGTAGACTCTTTGATGAGTGTGAAGCCTGAGGCAAGCTGAGTGTCAGGACCCTGAGATCATGACCTGAGCCGATATCAAGAGTTGGTCGCCTAACCCAGTGAGCCGCCCAGGTGCTCCCATTTCTTGGTGTTTTAGAGTTTGGGAGTTGAAGGTTATTGTGGTCTTGTGTTTACTTGTGTGTTTGTTACTTTATTCATTTACTTATTCCCTCCATATTTGGGTAGGTTTTGTTTGTTTGTTTGTTTTTTGTATTGACGGAGAGCACAGAGACAAGCCCTGTTCGTGTCTTTAGTGTGGTTTGTCTGCTAGTTTGGTTTCCTCTCACCTCTCTTTACCAGTGGTGAGGGGGGTTCTAAACATTAGAAAGTAAAGTCACTCTATTATTAGAGTGCTGAAGCTAATATAAAAAGGTATAATAGTAACACTGAGAATTTACTATAGCCTAGGCAGTGTCCTGTGCCCCTTACTGAACCAATATCATTTAACCCCATAGCCGCTTGAAAACCCCAACCATACACACGAGTCTTCCTGATGTGACCTCTGATCTCTCCGTTCCCACTGCCTTCACCTGCATCCACACCTGTGTTAATGCTCTTCTGAAGCATTGCATATACTTTCTGTTTCATCCAGCTTTATTGAGATATAACTGATGTCTAACATTATGTAAATTTAAGGTGTGCAACATGTTGATTTGATATATATTGCAGAATGATTACCACCATAGCTTTAGCTAACCTCTCCATAATTGCCGTTTTTTTTTTTTGTGGTGAGAACACTTAGATTGACTCTCTTAGCAACTTTAAAGTCTATAATGCAGTATTGTTAACTATCATAACCATGCTGTACATGACATCCCCAGAACTTATTCATCTTGGAATTGGAAGTTTTTACTCTCTGACCCATGTCTCTTCGTTTCTCCCTGCCCCCCCCCCCCCCCGGCTCTGGTACCCACCACTCTACTCTTCTATGAGTTTGACTTTTTCAGATTCCACATGTAAGTGAGATCATATAGTGTCTTTTTCTGACTTACTTCACTTACCATGCCCTCGAGGTATATCCATTTTGTTACAAATGGCAGAATTTCCCTCTTTCCTGAGGGTGATTAATATCTCATTTTATGTGTGCATTACATCTTTTTAATGTATTCATCTGTTGATGGACATTTAGGTTGCTTCAATATCCTAGCTATTGTGAATAATAACAATGCCTCAGTGAACATGGGAGTGCAGATATCTCTTTAAGACCCTCTTTGCATTTCCTTTGCATGTTTAGTGACCAGTGGGATTGCTGGATTATATATTGTAATTTTATTTTTAATTTTTTGAGGACTCTCCATGCTGTTTTCCATAGTGGCTGTACCAGCTCACAATTCCAGCTGTGCATGGGGTTCCCTTGTCTCCACAGCATGACTGACAGTTATTATCTCTTATCTTTTTGATGATAGTCATTTTAACCGGTATGAGGTGGTACCTGTGTGTGGTTTTGATTTGCATTTCCCTGAGGATGAGTGGTGTTGAGCACTCTTTCATGTACTTGTTGGCCATTTGTTTGTCTTCTTTGGAAAACTGTCTATTCAGTTCTTCGGCCCGTTTTAATCAGATTATTACTATTAGTTATTTCCCCCTATTGAGTTGTAGGAGTTCCTTGTATATTTTGGTTGTTAGCCCCTTGTCTGATAACTGGTTTACACATCTTGTCTCCCCTCCCATATGTTGCCTTTTCATTTTGTTGATTGTTCCTTGTGCTTATAGTGGCTTTTCAGTTGATGTAGTATAGCCCTTTTGATCGATGTTTGCTTTTGCTGTTTGTGCTTTTGGTGTCAGATCCAAAAAAATTATTGCTAGGACAAATGTCGAGGAGCTTCTTCCCTATATTTTCTTCAAGGATTTTTAGTTTATCAGGTGTTATAAGTCCTTGATCCATTCCAAGTTAATTTTTGTGAGTGCTGTGATATAGAAATCCAATTTTATTGTTCTACAAGCATTTCTTCAGGTTTCGCAGCACCATTTGTTGAAGACACCATTCTTTTTGCACTGAGCATTGGCTCCCTTGTGAACTATTAGTTGACTATATATGGGGGGCTTATGTCCGTGCTCTGTATTCTGTTCTTATGGTCAATGTGTCTGTTTTTATGCTAGTACCATACTGTTTTCATTACTCTATCTTTATGGTATAGTTTGAAATCAGGAAGTATGATGCATCCAGTTTTGTTCTTTCTCAGGATTGCTTTGGCTATTCCCGATCTCTTGTTATGGCAAATTTTAGGATTGTTTTTTCTATTTCTGCAAAAAATGCCATTAGGTTTTGATAGGGTTTGCAATGAATATAGAGATGGCTTTCCAATGGGCCTTCTTTCATTCCCTTCTCTCATCAAATTCTCACTTCTTTCTAAATTACTGAGATTTTCATGTCACTTTCCTGCTTAAAAACGTCAGGAACAAAGTCTAAATTCTTAGCCACCTTTAAACACTAGATTTACAAGATATTTGTCTGGTTTTATCTTCTTTCTTTATTGTGAGTACCCTGAGGGCCGGGACCATGACGTCTGAATATTTGAATTCCCGATGCCTAAGACGTGCCTGGCAGCCAGCGGACCTCCCCGAAAGCTGAGTGGGTGCCTTTGTGTTCAGTCCCTCCCGTCGGCCGACGCGGACCCTGCAGGCAGCCTGCAGCGCTGCTAGTTCCCTGGCTGGCAGGCTCTTCGCTGGCTGGGAAGCCTTCCTTTAGGAGCCCTTGCTTGTCCTCCTTTGGGCTCTGATAGGGCATCTTGGGGGTTCTTCCCGCGGTGTGTGGCCTGAACGCGCCGCCGGGACTGTGTGTCTGTGTGGCCTGCGCGTGATGCCGGGACTGTGTGTCTGTGTGGCCTGTGTGCGCTGCCAGGACGCGCCCGCAGGACCGTTTCCCCGCTGCTTGACGCACTGCGTGGCGCCGGGCGTTCACTGCCAGGTTTGCACCCGGATTTCCTACCCGCTTCCTTCTCCCTGTTTTTAGGTACCGTGTTCTCGCACCTTTTCTTTTTCTTTTGCTTTTTTTCCTTTTTAAAGATTTTATTTATTTATTTGAGAGACCAGAGAGCACGTGGTGGGGGGGGCGGGGGGCAGGCAGAGGGACACGCAGTCTTCCCACCGAGCAGGGAGCCCGATGCGGGGCTCGATCCGCGGACCCCAGGACCAGGACCCGAGCAGCAGGCAGACGCCTCACTGACGGAGCCCCCCAGGCGCCCCTCTGGCACTTTCTCCTTGGTCATCGACTGTAAGTGCTCCAAGGTCCAGAAGATCAGCGCTCAGATATTTGCTCTATGACTTTCTTTTTAATCGAGGTGAAATTCGAGTAACCAACCTCTCCGCTTGGAAGCGAGCAGTTCAGTAGCACTTGGTAGCTTCACACTGTGATCCCGGCGCTGCCCTTGTCCAGCTGCTGACCTTCGGGCCGCTCGGCTCTGCTCTTTCCTGGCCTTTCGACCTGATCTCAGTGGGCGTGAGCGTGAGCGTGGACCTGGGTGTGCCGCCCGCGCCGTGTGTTGTCGGCACTGAAATCGTCGGCAGACACGCACACACGCCTCCAGGCCGTGTGGCGTCCCCTCTGTGCTGGCACAGGCTCGGCCTTCCACCAGCTCAGCTCACCACTCGCTGCCCCTGCGAGGTCTGCTTGCCGCTCTGCGTCCCGCTGCGGGAGAAGCGCAGTCCTGCAAGAGGGGGAGGGGAAGTGGCTGCGGTGTGTTGCACTGCATCCGCACGCAGGCGCCTGGAGGACAGGTGTGCTGCGCAGGTGATCGGCCCAGGATGATCCCGAGCCGAAGCCGAAGCACTCGGGCCTGTGCAGACATGGGGGCAGCTCTGCCGTCTCTGCAGTCAGCGCTGTCGTGCTTCCCATGGATGCGGCACAGGTGCTGGTGCTTAGGGCCGAGCTCCCCTCAGCGGGAGCCTGGACGTGCGGATCTCGAATCCAGGCCGCGCCACGTGCTCCCTGCGCTGGAGAGCGGACCGGCCTCACAGCACAGGGGTCGCGTGCAGCCGCTACGCCAGGGGCTCGGCTAGGTCCCCACACGCTGCGTGTGCGCGTGTGTGTGCGTGCGTGTGTGTGCATGTGGCTGGGAGACGGTGCTGGAGGCAGAGAGGGCACCTGTGCCCCAGGGAGCTGCGGGATGCTGATGTGTGACGGGGCACCTTTGACATTGCACTTAAAACCCATCAATTAACAGATCTCACTTTAAAGATACACTTCTGGTATATCCTGCCTTTCATTTCTTCTGGGTAAAGTGCTTTAGATGAGGTTCTTCAAAATAGATAATTTCTTAAAGTTGTGTTGACTCAAGATGGCGTCCTCATTCTGTGACAGGATTTTTTTCCCTGCAGAAAATATATTCCAAACGATACCTCAGTTTTGTGCCTATAATTTACCATGGGATGCATTAGGGAGAGAACATCTAGTTTGCAAATGTGTTTTAAAGATTTCGTTCTTATATTCAAAATCTAGTTTCATTTGTCTCACCAGAAATCCAGGACGGTGCTCCTACTTTTCCTGCTTCTCTACATGTTCCCGAATTTTATTCCAGCATTAAAGTCACCAAGCTAATAGAGGCTAGTTTTTAAAGATAATCAGGCTTCCACTGTAGCCACCTTGATGTACAAAATCACCATCGTCTGTTTGGATTTATTTATGCTAAATTATCTTCCTCTCACTGCCCTTTCCCTTCAGTCAGTTTTTTAAATTTCTTTCATTGGTTTTTTTTTTAACCTCTGTTGAGCTGGAAGCATGCATACATATATGTACAAACAAAATGTTCTCCTTATTTTTGAAGAAAAAGTCCCTTTGAAATACAGAGAAACAACACGTTTCAAATTCTTTTTTCCTTTCCCCCTACCCTTCACTCTACTACCTTTCTTTCTTATCTACCGGCTGCCCTTTCAAAAGCCTTTAATTAAAACGTGCCTTTTTTGTACTTTGGTTCAGAGCTTCCTAGTATCTCTTCCTAGCAACAGTATGATTTAAAAATAGCTGGGTGGTCATGTGGCCTCACCAAATTGGGTTCCTTCACTTTCATTCTCCACTTGAATTGTTCTTCTACCAAGGACTTGCTCATTCAACCCCCTTTGTCTACACAGCTTAAAACACGATGTGATCAGTAGGAGGCATGAGATGCGAAGATAAGAGAAGGACCTTGCCGAGGAGCCCTTTCCGGGTCTGTGGCAAGCACAGGGCCACACAGATCGGAGGGAGCACTCTTTCCTCCCTGTTTGTTTGGAGTCCAGAAAGTACTGCAATCTAAGGTGGCATTTATCTAAATGCAGCCTCACACCCTGGAGCTCACCGTGAGGCCCAGGTAGCTGCAGGAAGTGCTGAGTTCCTTGTGCCTTGTCTGGTGACTGCGAGCGGCTGGCCTGTCTCGGGCAGTGCACCCAGTACTCCTGAGTGTGCAAAGGGCAGCCATGCAGGGCAGGAGAGGTAGTTCTGGGCTCGCCTGCTCTCACCCACTGAGCAACTCGGCAGATCACGTGGCCTCTACGCCTTCGTTCTCCCGTTATAAAGTAGATGTGGTCACGGTAAGGACCGCATTCCGTCGCAGTCACGGTAGATACTGCTGTGCCTGTTCATAATGTGTGTATCATCCCTCGTATGTAGTTGCATTATGGCTTGGAGAGGGTCGGGGATCTGTGTCCATAGATGACAGGTGGGACCCCTGACTTCATGGACAAGGATCGCCGCCCTGAGGGACAGGAGGACTGGATGAGTTTGGCTCACTATGGGGCATGCTCTTGGTGATCTCAGAAGAGCCCTTCCCAGCCTGGCTCTAGTATCCAGAGGTTGGCACAAGGTGCCCTTGGTGCCTGAGTGGGTAGCACCATGGCCCCATAACTGACCCCTTCCTGGGTGGGGGATGGTAGGGGGGTACTCAGATCAGGAGCGGTGTCTCCCCTCTCTACAACAAGTGTCATCCTTTCTGCTAAGATTTGCAGCCTGAGGCTGGTCCCAGAGGCTCTCTTGCCCACAGCCGCCGTCTGTGAATGGACATGTATCTTCAAGGGTGGAGGTGGGAGATGGCATGGGTGGCAGAAGCAGGGGGAACATGTTCCAGTGCTGAGTCTATGATGGGCACGTAGATGGGTGAGTTTCCAGGTGTGGGGCCAGGGACCTCAAGGCCTTCTCCAAAGTTGACAGTGGTAGAAGAACATCATCTGGAGGGCTGGTGGGATCCCTGGCTCCGGCTCGCTCTCTAATGGTCACCAAGATCCACCCATGTTTCCACGTCTTCCTCAGACCAAGACAGAGCAGTGTGTCCCTGAGTTTTCCTAGACTGCTGCTGAAACCGGGCCCTCCACGGTGGGGAAATTGTGACGGAATTAATTATAATTCAAAGACTAAAAATGACAACAGCTAACATGTTTTGAGTGCTTCCTCTGTGCAGTGCCTGCTCTAAGGTTGTTATATGTATGATCCCCTCCAGAAAGCTTCTGATAATGGCCTCCCTTCATCTCTGTTTCAGCTGAGGGGCGTGTCTCCTTCTCTGGTCCTTTGGTCCCATGTTCCATCATCGTCACACTTAACTGTTGCCAGAGTAAAGCACCCATTGTCTCCTCCCTCCACTGGAAGTCTGTTGAGCACACAAGTTCTGTCTTGCTGACTTTCATGTCTCTGTGCTAACACAGGGCCTGACACAGAAGGCATTCAGTGCACATTTAGTAACCAAAACAAATGGTGGCCTCACTCTTGGGGAGGGCCAGAGTGAGTCACCGTCCATCTTTAGTGATGGAAGACATTTTAGGGACTGAAAGTCAAGACCCTCTCTAGTCCTGCTTGCCATTAGGTTGCTGTGTGATCATGGGCAAATCTCCTAATCTTTCTGGGTCCCAGTTTCCTATGCTAAGTAGTCTGCAAGGTCTCATCCTGCTTATTCTGTGACACCCTCCAGCTGTCTGTGCAAAACAATGTAGAGCGTAGGGAATAAAAGATGAATGACCCAAGTAGGCTTATGAATTGTAGCAGAAACAAGCCTGCAGATGTGGGATGGATTTTAGTTCATTCAGGGTCCACCCTTCTTGCCAAATACAAAACAACCACCTCATATTTTCTTTCAGAGGAGTGAGTTGTCTTTCTTCCGCAGGTCTTAGTATTGACACAACAGTAGGAAGAAAATGTTAATCACACAGTCAGCCGGTGGGGGGGATCTAGGAGCCTGTGACCACTCACTGATTCAGATTTTGAGGTTCCTAAGGCATCTTCCTAGGTGCTGAGCTGAAGCTTTGCAACAGTCAGGTACATGGATGTTAATTCAGACAATGACTTTTTTCATGTGATTTTAAACAAGCCAGAGAAAGCTTGTGGTTTAGATGTGCATATTTCCTGTTCTTGATGAATAGAAATGAATTTAGTAATTCTTTCCAGAAAATAGAGGGTAGGTTAGAAGTGGGTTGTTGTGCCTTCTTAACTAGACTTGTGACTTTGAAGTGAGATAACCTAGAGGCCCGCTGGAGAGTTGGCAGGTGGGAAAGGTTTGACCCCAAAGGTGGTCCTAGATTTATCTGTATTTTCTTAGAATACTCAGAACACCTTAAAACCATTCACCTAGTTTTACAAATGAAATAATTGGCAACAGGAGAGGTTAAGCCATTCACCTGGGCCTATGGCTTCTTGGAGGGCCTTTTGCCTAACTGGTCACATCTATGGCTGCCACCAGGCTGGAACAGAGATACAGAGCATTTGAATTCTAGATGTTCCGTTTGCTCACTTGTTTTAGCTTTGAGTTCAGATCTAAGTACCACTGAAGGAGACAATGTGGGGAAATTTCTCAGAAGTCAGCCCGACGGAGACTCAAGGGAGTCTCCACACCAAGTCACCACACCATGCCGAGCTCCAAGAAGAGAATGGAACGGGACATGTGGATGGAAAGCGCTTTGGTCAAATACAGAAGGAAGATAGGATACATGAAAGATAGTGAGTGAGTGCATTGTGCATTGTGAGTGATGGTCATGTGTCAGTCCTTCTAACATTTATGGAGTACCTGCTATTTCCACACCACCACTAAGGAGGAGGGAGTGAGGAGAGGGACCGTGGGAAGTAAAGATGAGGGGGCCAGGACCTGCCGTCCAGGAGGTCACGGTCCACGGCTTACCTAGCAGCAGCACGTGCCCAGGCCTGGGCAGAGCGGGTAGAGGCCGTTCCTTCTGGGACTGCTCTTTCCTTGCTAGTGTTTTTGACCAGGCCATTTTCAGGCCCTATTCCTGAGTCTCCCATTGGAGTGTTGAAGCGTCTTCTAAGGCACTCACATCATCCTGGTTTATTGTGTCTCTCTGGGTTCATTTTTCTGTTGTGAATAATTAATGGTGTGAGTGGATGGAGTGTTATTTGCAGATGTCAGACCAACATCCCAGAGAACAGGCTTTCTAGAGCCAGGCCAGGCTGGGCCACCTTACCTGCCTGCTAGACTTGGAGGTGCCAAGATCAGTTCCACGGGCTCTGAAACACAAGGCCGCGTCTGACGGCTAGGAGGTGCTGGTGTGCACCGCCCCTCCCTATTCTGTTTTTGGATCCTAAGACTTTTGGAGAGCTCCCTCTGGGCCAGGTCAGCTGGACTCCAGGTGGCCCGCTGGCTTCCCAGCAGCCCTGGGAACTTGAGGGATGTGCGGAGTGGAAAGGAGTGGTGGGGGAAGGGAGCAGGTGCATTCCTCTGCACGCCCATTTACCAAACTCTTGCTGTTCTGCTGTGGGGAAGCAGCTGAGCACAGCCTTTGCTTAGCAGCCTTGGAAGCGGAGGGGTCTGGTCTAGTCTAGGGACAGATATTCTAAGGAAGAAATGTTTCTTCTTTCTCTGTTCTGATTGTTGGCCTTATCAAGGAAGATCGCTGGTATGAGGTAGAGGCATTCTCTTGTCCTCAGATCAGGGAGAAATAGTTCCCTGATTATCTACCCTTAAGATCTGCAGACTCCTGCTGTGGTCTGAATGTTTGTGCCTCCCTCCCATTCATATGTTGAGTCCTAACCCCAAGGGTGATGGTATGAGGAAGTAAGGCCTTTGGGAAGTAGTTAGGTTCTGAGGGCTGAGCCCTGGTGAATGTTTTTATAGAAACTCTGGAGAGATCCCTTGCTTCTCCCACCAGGTACGGGAGGGCACAGCAAGAACTGACCAGCTATGAGCCAGAAAGAGGCCCCCGGAGAACGTGATCAGGGTGGTTATCTAGGACTTCCCAGGCTCCACAACCGGGAGACAGGAATTGACGTTGTCTGTCAGCCACCCGGTCAGTAGTATTTTGTTAGAGTAACCCAGACGAACAGACAACCCGACAGTGTCATGTTTCAGTGTGCATTGTGTAACTTGATTCTGAGTTTACGTATTGCACGTCCTCTTCCAAATCAGTGTACGAAGCAACCTCAGTGTTTTTCATAATAGAGAGCGTGGGGAGGTACCACAATTCCCACATTTCCCTGTAATCATGGCGCATTCAGGTAGTGTCCATTCTGTTTTGCTTTTACTATTGAAGGTCCAACTTTCATTTCTAATTTTCTAAAATTTAAGACAGTACTTAAAAGTAAATTCTTTATTGAAGTGTAGTTGACACACAGTGTTACATTAGTTTTAGATCTGCAAAATAGCGATTTGACGACTCTGTCTGCCAACTGCTACGCCCACCGCAAGTGCAACACAGGATAGGGTCCAGCTCCCACCTGCCCCACACAGCGCTGTGACGGTATCCATGACTGTGTTCCCTATGCTGTGCCTTCCATCCCGTGACTCATTCATTGTATAACTGTAATCCCACTCCCCCTCACCCATTTTTCGCATCCCAAATCCCTTTCCCCTCTGGCAACCATCAGTTTTTGCTCGGTATTTATGGGTCTGATTCTGCTTCTTGTTTTTCTTTGTGTTTGTTTTTTTGTTTTTTAGATTCTACATATGAGTGAAATCATATAGTATTTGTCTTTCTCTGACTTATTTCACTTAGCATAATACCTTCTAGGTCCATCCATATTGAATATTGTAAATAATGCTACAGTAAACAGGTGCATATATCTTTTCAAGTTAGTGTTTTTGTTTTCTTTGGGTAAATAACCGGTAGTGAAATTACTGGATCATATGGTAATTCTAGTTTTGATTTTTTGAGGACCCTCCATACTGTTCTCCACAGTGGCTGCACCAGTTTGCATTTCCACCAACAGCTTATGAGGGTTCTTTTTTCTTGTATCCTTGCCAACGCTTGTTATTTCTTGTGTTTGTGATTCTATCCGTTCTGACAGGTGTAAGGCAATATCTCATTGTGGTTTTGATTTGCATTTCCCTGATGATGAGTGATGTTGAGCATCTTTTCATGTCTCTGTTGGCCATTTATATGTCTTCTTTGGAAAAAATGTCTATTCAAGTTCTCTGCCCATTTTATAGTTGTAGTGTGTGTAGTGTGTGTGTGTGTGTGTGTGTGTTGAGTTGTAGAAGTTCTTTATATAGTTTGGATTTTAACCCCTTGTTGGATATATCATTTACAAATGTCTTTTCCATTCAGTGAGTTTGCTTTTTCATTTTGTTGATGCTTTCCTTGGCTGTGCAAAAGCTTTTATTTTGGTGTAGTACCAATCGTTTACGTTTCCTTTTGTTTCCCTTGACTGGAAAGACATATCTGGGAAACTGTTGCTAAGGCCAACATCAAAGAGATTATTGCCTGTGTTTTCTTATAGGAGTTTTATGGTTTCAGGTCTCACACTTAGGTCTCTAATCCACTTTGAGTTTATTTATCAGTATGGTGTAAGAAAGGGTCCAGTTTACTTCTTTTGCATGTAGCTGTCCAGTTTTCTCAACACCATTCACTGAAGAAACGGTCTTTTCGCCCATGTATATTCTTGCCTTCTTACAGATTAATTAACCATATAAGTATGGGTTTATTCCTGCACTCTCTAGTCTGTTTTTGTGCCAATACCGTACTGTTTTGATTATTATAGCTTTGTAGTGTATCTGGAAATCTGGGATTGTGATACCCCCAGCTTTGTTCCTTTTTTCTCAAGACTATTTTGGTGATTTTTTTTAATGTCTCTTTTGTGTCTTTTTTGGTTCCATACAAATTTTAGGATTATATATTCTAGTTCTGTGAAAAATATTGGTATTTTGATGGGGATTGCATTGAATCTATATATTGCTTTGTGTAGTTTGGACATTCACTATTAATTCTTCCAATTCATGAGCATTATATGTACTTTTCATTTTTTTGTGTTGTCTTTATTTCATCAGTGTTTTGTAGTTTTCAGAGTACAGGTCTTTCACTTTCTTGGTTAGGTTTATTCCTAGTTATCTTATTCTTTTTGGTGCAGTTGTAAATGGAATTTTTTCTTCATTTCTCTTTCTGCTTCTTCATTATCAGTGTGCAGAAATGCGACATATCTCTGTATTAATTCTGTATCCTTCAACTTTACTGAATTCATTTATTCTAATAGGTTTTTTTTTTTTTTTTGGAGGAGTCATTAGGGTTTTCTTTATATCTACATATAACTTCTTTACTTATTCCTTATCAACTTGGATACCTTTTATTTCTTTTTCCTGTCTGATTGCTGTGGCTAGGACTTCCAGTACTATGTGGAATGAAAGTGGTAAAAGTGGACATCCTTATCTTCGAGGAAAAGCTCTCAGGTTTTCTCCATGGAGTATGATGTTAGCTGTGGATTGTATGGCCTTTATTATGTTGAGCTATGTCCCCTCTAAACCCACTTTGTTGAGAGTTTTTATCATAAACAAATCTTGAATTTTGTCAAATGCTTTTTTTTTACATGTATTGAGATGATCATATGATTTTTTTTTTTTAAAGATTTTATTTATTTATTCGACAGAGATAGAGACAGCCAGCGAGAGAGGGAACACAAGCAGGGGGAGTGGGAGAGGAAGAAGCAGGCTCATAGCAGAGGAGCCTGATGTGGGGCTCAATCCTACAACACCGAGATCACGCCCTGAGCCGAAGGCAGACGCCTAACCGCTGTGCCACCCAGGCGCCCCGATCATATGATTTTTTTATCCTTCATTTTGTTAACGTGGTATATCACAGATTCATTTGCGGATGTTGAATCATCCTTGCACCCCCAGAATAAATCCCACTAGATCATGGTGAATGATCCTTTTAATGTATTGTTGAGTGTGGTTTGCTAATATTTTGTTGAGAGTTTTTACGTCTATGTTCATCACAGATATTGGCCTGTAGTTTTCTTATTTAGCAGTGCCCTTGTCTGGTTTTGGTGTCAGGGTAATGCTGACTTCGTAGAATATATTTGGAAGCTTTCCTTCCTCTTACTTTTTTGGACCAGCTTGGAGAATAAAATGTTTCATAGAATTTACTTGTAAATCCATCTGGTCCTGGACTTTTGTTTGTTGGAGTTTTCTGATTATTGATTCAATTTCATTACCAGTATTGGTCTGTTCAGATTTTCTGTTTCTTTGAAATTTCAGTTTTGGAAGATTGTATGTTTCTAGGAATTTATCCTTTCTTCTAGGTTGTCCAGTTTGTTGGCATATAATTTTTCATAGCAGTCTTTTATAAACCTTTGCATTTCTGTGGTGTCTGTTGTTACTTCGCTTTCATTTCTGATTTTATTTAAGACCTCTCTCTTGTTTTTTTTCTTGAGGAATCTTGCTAAAGGTTTATCAATTTTGTTTATCTTTTCAAAGAACCAGTTTTTGCTTTCATTGATCTTTTCTGTTGTTCTTTTTAGTTTCTAGTTCATTTATTTATTCTCTGATCTTTATTATTTCCTTCCTTCTACTGACTTGGGCATTGTTTTTTTTGTTTTGTTTTTTGTTTTTTTACCCTAGTGTCTTTAGATGTAAGGTTAGATTTTTTATTTGAGATTTTCCTTATTTCTTGAGGGAGGCCTTTATCACTATAAATTCCTCTCAGAACTGCTTTCACTGCATCCCAAAGATTATGGACCATTGTATTGTCATTTTTATTTGTCTCCATGTATCTTTTTTCTCTTTGATTTCTTCATTGACCCAATGGTTGTTTAATAGTATGCTGTTTATTCTCCAAGTGTGTGTGTGTTTTCCATTATTTTTTCTTGTAATTGATTTCTAGTTCATACTGTTGTGGTCAGAAGAAATGCACTATGTGATTTCAGTATTCTTCAATTTATGGAGATTTGTTTTGTGGCCTAACATGTGAGTTATCCTAGAGAATAGTCCATGTAAACAAATATTTAAATAATTCATTCAATAGCAAAAATGGATTTGAGTAGACATAAGGCTACTTTATGTAGCCTTTAAAATTCTATTTAGTATCATGTGTTAAAAAATTAACCAAGGCACATTAGAATTCTTAAGAGTCTATTTGAGTAAACATAGGTTCGAATTGGGCGGTCTCACAGTGGAAGTAGTTAGGAGCACTCCACCAACAGGAGCTTGGGGCAAGGATTTTATAGAGAAGCAGGGCAAGGAAATTATTTAATTGGCTGTAGTTTGAGTGGGTGCATTATTTGGGAAACCCTAGCTGACTGTTTGTGAGTGGTTGTTCTTAGCCTTGAGGCATTTACAGGAATTGACTTTGGCTAGGTTTTGGTTTGCTTACAAAGGCTCTAATGCCACCTCAGTCTAATGGCCTCTTTGATTCTTTCAGCAGATGTTTTGTATATTTCAGTGCAGATTCTGCTTGGTCGTTTTATATAATACATGGTATTGCTATCTTATCATTCGTGAATGCAAATGGTTCTGAGTTCTCCACGTATCTGGTCCCAGGAGTTTGGAGAAAGGAATTTACTGTGCCCCACTACTCAATAAACATTTTTTACATACTGTATCTTTATGCGCTAGAACTTATTTTTGTCATGGGATGATTTTGCAAAAATAGAATTGTGTTAGCAAAGGTTAAGCTTATTTTATATTTTAATAAACACTGCCAGACTAACCTCCCAGAAGCTGTCATGATGTAGCCAGCCAAGTGCATAGGAGACACTGGTCTCTAACCAACCTCACCAGCCCTGGGTGTAATACTGTAATCAAAGTGCCGTTTGTACTCTGTGCTCATGTTAGTCACTGTGCTGTTCCCTTTGAGGGAGTCTCTGTTCTGCTGCATTGTCACTTCAGCTTAAGGCAAAACACTTGTGATGTGCCGGGAACCATGCTAGGCACCTGGGCAGTAAAAGGAATGAGATAAGATTACTTTTAAGCTCAGGGTCCAGTGTGGAGGACAGATGCTGTTAGCAGTGCACGTGAGGAGAGCTGTACAGATGGAGATCCAGCAAAGGGAGGATCAGTGTGTGGGGACGAATGAGGGGACAGCATTAGGGAAGACTTCACAGAACTGACCTTGGAAGGGTGGGGAGCAGTTTCAGAGGCATGGTGGAGGCATAAGCCACAGAAGTGTGAAGATGCATCATATACTTGGGGAACCATGAGGCTAGAGTTTAGGCTGCCTGGCAGGTGTCAGGAGATGAGATGGAAAGAGAAGGTGAGGCTCCCTGAGAAGAGTCTGCGTGGTTGAGACTTCTGTACAGTGCAGCAGCTTGTGCAGGTGTCAGAAGAGAGCAGGGGTGAGAGGTGGAGACAGGAAGTGAGGAGGTTGTTGTGTAGTTAGGGCAGAATAGGGAAGGTCTGACTCGGTGAGGCTGGAGCTAACCAACACAGAGGTGGGCTTAAGTAGTATTTCACAGAAGCTGTGGGGAGAAAGGGACTCAGTTACTCAGAGATTTCTAGTTGGGCAGACAGTGAGAGAGACCATAAAGACAGCAGGTTGAGGGAGGAATTCAGCAGAAGAGGGAGTGGAGGATGTCAGCTATGTGCATGTTGAGTTTGAAGTTCTCGCAGAACATCCCGGAAGTACGGACGGTGGAGGCTTTGTTCTTGCAACTCAGGAGGAGTTCCAGAGACAGAGTGTAGACTGAAGAGTTCTGAGCATGTAAATAATAGTTGACCAACTCAAGTAAAAGTAAAGCTGAGAAAGTAAGCCAGGCGTCAGCCTGACTCTAACTTTCATGATTTTTGAGCTAATGGGTACTAGAATCTGTCTGCTTTCAAGATTTTATTGGCAAATTCATATCATTCCATTTTTATTTTCCATGCCTGTGTTAATTCAATAAGATGAAATTTATTATCAGATTTAAATTCTGTAAGATAATAGGAGAACTCCTGGTTTTCATTTTTCATATTAACTCACTATTCTGGCCAGAATTTAGTTTCTCGATCTAAGAGCTAACGCAGAGCTACAGGGAATAAACTGTTTGTTCTTCAGGATAGAGTTGAATAAACTGATTTTAAGTGATCAGCAATTTGCTGAGAGGAGAAGAGAGGAGAAACCACTATCCCGGAGACACAAGGTTAGAGTCTCCAAACTTGGAGTTAGCAAAGGTCAGCAGTAGTTGCAGCCTCTTGGTCGGTTTGACCTCATCTCCTCACCTCGGCTCCAGGTGCACCTGCTCTGAGGCAGCGGTGATTCCAGGGCCAGATGGCCGGGGAATCAGCCCTTTGTCACCCTTTTAATCTGTTAATTTTAGAACTTATGGTAAGCATTTATAGTATTTTCTCCCAGAGTAAACGGAAAGGTAAAAATTCCCTAGGTAAATCCCATATGCCTACTAAGTACAACCAGTTCTAGTTTATTTAAGTTTGTGATGTTCTCTAGTACAGGATGTGTCTGTGGAGGAGAAGCTCACAGGGCAGCCGTCCTTCCCACCCTCAGAGTCTTACAGTTCGTTTTCGTCAGAGTCACTGTGGTCTCCTCGTTAAGTCCCAGAGATGTTTGACTTTGCCATGAGGTGTGTCAACCAGATCAAAGGTAACAGATCCTCAGAATAGGACCTTGTGTCATCAAATAGGCACAGGGAGACCAGGTCACACCTGGGAGGCAAAGATGCTGACATACTAGCCGAGGTTGAGAGAAAGAATGAACCATCAGTTCATCCTCAAGTCTGAAATTTTTCACTTGACAGCCAGATAAAAGGTTTAAAACCTGTGATTGGAGAGGTGAAAGTCCTTTAAAAAAAAGTCTTTTTCTCACAGATGTTCAGTATTGAAACTGATCATAATATGTCTGTTACTTTGGTTGTGATGGTTGTATCATGGGCGTTTGCATATGTCCAAACACCAAACCGCACATATTAAATATGTGAAGTTTTTGTATAACAATTATATCTCAATAAAACTTTTTTTTAATTGATCAGAAAAATCAAAACACCCACCTCGTGCTGCATGCCCTCATACACAGGCACTCACACGCACACGTATGCCCTGACTCATCACACCCTGCCCTCACTGGACTGGCTGGCCGCTAAGAGAGGAGTAAGAGACTAGAGGGCTCCAAATTTAGGTCATTGGTTCTTAGTCCTGGCTGTGTACCAGACTCGCCTGAGGAGAGAGTCCCACTGAAAGGCGTGGGTATTTTTTAAAGCTGCCCACTAATTGTAATATGAGCCAAAGCTGAGAGCCACTTTCCTGAGTGCTCCGCACTGTGAGCCCTTGGAGCCGTGGGGGCTCCTCCTGGACCTTGTCCTTTCCTATTTGCAGGGGAAACGTATTGCTGTTTCATTCAATGGAGAACTTTCCCATGGTGGGTTGGGGTCTTAAAGGCAAGCCAGAGGTATGATCTGCCATGTTCTGCCATCACAAGGCTGAAAATGAAAAATTACATTAAATCATATCATAAAAAAGCTTGCTGTAGGAAGGTAGAATTGGTGATGAGTAATAGATTTTAGGATGATAGACTCAATTTTGGGCCAGAGGTGGCTGTGCCTCATGGATAGGCATCTGGAACTGGGCTTCAGGGACTTAGTGGGAAGCCTGAGATGTCGCAGGGTCATGTATGACCTTGTTTAGGAGGGAAGAGGCAGGACTAGTCAGGATGTCTGTATGCTTAGGGAGCAAGCCGAGGTTTGCAGAGGGCATATGGGAAAGTGGAAGCCTCGGGAGAATCATCTAAAAGAGACTTCTAAAGGGTTGTTTTGTGATCGTTTACAACTCATTAGGGTTTGCCCCTCTAATGTCCTTTGCGGTTGGGCTGATTTCTTCAGAGAGACCATAGGACTGGGAGATTGTGACCCGAGAGTGTGCATGTTTCATTTGCGACATTGAATAGCCTCTCACACGATAGCTCAGCAATAAACAGGGAATTCTGATCTAAATAAATAGGCCAGTTCGGTGCATTTGTAACTGGTCTAAGAGCTGTACTTATAAAATTATGATTAATAAAATACCAGCATGGAAGGAAGATCTCTAGTGTGCTCACCATTTGCTCATCCTCAGTACTTTCTCACTCATTTGAGTGACAGTTGAAGGTGTGCTGTTGTAGGGAGAGGAGGTCTTGGATCCTTTCTTTCTTCTTTCCTTTCTAAGTGAGTATATAATTCAAATATCACTTTCTTTTTATCTGGGCAGTGAACTGATCTGATAGGTCAGCTAGGACAGCTGATTAGAAGACCACTTAGTGGCGGGTTGGCTCATGCCCCCACTCCTCCTGCATAGTGCTGTGTTAGGGCACACCCCTGCCCACCCCCCAACATTTCATGCAGCTAGGCCATGAATCCCTTACTTAGCAGGGTGGGCTTCTTTTTTTCTCTTCCTTTGATTTTCTTATTCCAGGCAGCCTGTTGATCTTTGGGAAGATCTCTGGTTCTAGACTTCAGCCTTAAGGTGTGGAGACAGTCCACTACATGTTCAGGCCCAAGCCTCATTCTCCACCTGACCTTACTGTGCTGTTACCAGACACTGCTGTGCCATGTCCTCGGCTGTAGGGTCGTTGCAGACGGGAGGAGCAGAATGGGCTGGGTCCCAAGAAAACTGGACTCAGATTCCTCATTTAAATGACAGAAAACTAGAAGGAATAGTGAATGCTTAGAGTGACAGAATGAGGTTCTGGAAGCTCCCAACTGACTGAAATAATAGACCAGATTTCAGACATGAAATTTAATTATACATAACTATTAGTCTGTATTTAGGTCCCGTAGCCCTACCGCAAAGGATGGGAAGACACAAGTACTGACTGGAAAAAGCCTGGAAGTTTTAGTTGATGGATTGTCATTATGATTCAGCTGTGTCATATGGTTGCTAAAAATGTTAATACTGTCGAAGGCTGTGGTAAATGTAAAAATGAGAGTGAATGGACATTCTCCCTGAGGACAGGAAATGGAGACTGTACGAAAATGTACTTAATACTTTCCTGGAGAAGGGAAGGCCCTGGAAACCAAGAGAATTCTTTCAGACATTGACAGGGCTACTTATTCTGTGATGGCACTGTAAGGCGGGACTAGGACCAGTGAGGGCTGGTCATGGATTCTGCATGAGGAAGAGTGCCCTGCAACCATGAAAGGCATGTACCTCAGGAGATCCTGCAGTGGGAGTGGACAGCCTCTTTGTGAGGAAGTGGGGAGGAAAGTCCATCATGGGCTGTGACCAGAGGCCAGAGTCCTCCCTACAAGGAAGGCACAGAGCTCTTGAAGCTCTTCTAAGGAGATGGGCCCAGGAGATACCCCAAGGGTGTTGGGTATGCTGAGGGTCAAGCTGACCTCTGCTCTGTCCCCCGGAGTTTTCCTTACCTTTTGGAGTTCTCTCCAAACCCTGTGGGGCTGTGTTTAGTTTTTCTAAGGAGTCCAATTTCTCACAGGTTATTGAGGATCTCTGATAATGCCGAATGTATTTCCTGATTCTAACTCAGTCAGTCCTTCTTCAGGCTTCTCCCTGTGCTTTGCTCTGTGGAAGCAAACAGATGATGATAGTAAAAGTAGTGTAAGAAGCAAGTCTAGATATCAAGATACATAAAGCATATAATTCAGGAGACCAGACCACCTGTCAAACTAAGAAACTTGGGATTGGACAAGGAAAATAAGTTGTATTGGCAGAAACTTAGAAGGAAAGGAATGCTTTGTTGAGACTTAATCCAGCGGGTAATGGAATAGATTGACCTTTTACATGACATGGTGTTGATGGGAATGGACTTAAAACTCGGCAGTTGTCATTTGTGAACCATGCCCTGTTCTCTATTGAACACTGAATAAGGTAACAGACCCCACAAACTCCATCTTTAGACCTCCAGTCGGAATACATAACTCATATTTTAGTTGTTCTACCGGATGCTGAGATGATTTTCCATGAATCCATTTAAATATAAATAACCATTTTACACATGAAAGAGTTAACGTATCAACATCTGGTCATTTGTCTTTACAACAAAGATTTTGCGACTTCATTAACATGGAACATTCCCTGCCCCAGTATGTTATCCTTTTCTGCTCTTGAATTCAGAATCAACAGCTAAGAAAGCACGTGTCCAGTGGCCAGACGCGCTTCCCTGCTGGACGGTGCCAGGTGTGACGTGTGCTGGCTTCTCAGACTTCCGA
Organism: Ursus americanus; assembly: GCF_024610735.1. Taxonomy (NCBI): domain Eukaryota; kingdom Metazoa; phylum Chordata; class Mammalia; order Carnivora; family Ursidae; genus Ursus; species Ursus americanus. Next base: position 102,362,838 of record NC_142129.1, on the reverse strand, counting down.
AACCCCCAAGGGTGCCATCCTGTTCTGTTTGCATTTAATCGCTGCTGTGACACGTTTCTAACTCCGCTCTGACGCTTCCATTTACATTGTGTATCCTCAGGACCTCAGCACCTGTCATTTACTGGGCGAGAGAGGCTGGACAGCCTCGTTCTGTCTCTTTCATGTACTTAATGACAAATTAACACCCCCTTCTCTGACCTCATCAGAAATTGATGTTTGGGTCCTGGGATACGGTGAGGAACACCTGGCTCCCAGGAAGCAGTTCCAGGGACCCGGTGCCGTTCTCCCATCTTTGAAGCAGTTGTGTGTGTTTCAGAGTCCCAGACTTAAAATTCGTTATGTTGAGGAGTGGATTTACTGCAAAGTAATGTTTGTTCCCTGCTACTGCAAGTCTGAGACGTGGCACACAGTAGAACGAGAAGGGAAATTCCATTCTGCTGTCTCCACCCTGATTTATTCTGCGTCCAGCTCGTGAAGGTAGTGGGCCTGGTTGGTCTGTGGCTTTTGGAACACCACTGCCATTTCAGCCTGGGCACGAGGAGTGCTAGACCTGACGTGTCAGATGACGGCTTGTTTAGTATGCCGGACTGCCTGTAATGTTCACGGCTTTTAATTCAGCTGCCTGTTACACTTAACTTTCCTTTTATAATCACAGCTGTTTGCAATGCCAGTAGGTGTGTTCTTAGGGCTCCAGTTTGCCAGCAGGTTCGCTGGAGGAGAAGTAGCAGAAAGAAAGAGGGTAATAGCGTTAGCCCATGCGTAATTACGTGCTCCTTCCAGAGGCTGGCACTCAGCGTCCACACTGGGAGCCAGTCCAGGATTGCCCATGAGCAGCAAGTGTGCTTGGCGTGAACGGAGCCTCAGCGAAACAAGGGAGCATGAAGGATGCTCTGTCTTGAGAAGTGAAAGCAGATAATCAGTTGACAACAAATATTTACTGCTAGTGTTCCAAATTTGGATCCCGAAAAGTAAGAGCTAGAGCACTTAGGTGTTGAGTCTTGCCGACAAAGAGTAATTTGAATTAGGAACTCAAAATCATGATACTTTTATCTCGATTCTCAGGCTGAGGGGAGTGTGTCTGTGTGTGTGTGCGCGCGTAGAATTTGAGAAAAGAGGCTTATAGAGGTTCACGTCTTATGCCTTTTTTTCTAACCTGGGAAATAGGATGCTGCAGGGGCTTAGGGTTCAAGGTACAAATGCTTGCTTGTAAGCATAGCTGTGAAGGGGAACCATTTTATCAAATTCAGCTCTTGAAAGAGGATCCATTTACCAAATGTTTATCCCTGTACCTGCTTTCCTTCTTTATACCAAGTGTACGTTTGCCAGAATTGGATGGACTCCCTGAGGATGCCTTCAGCTTGAACTGTGCCTGAGGCAGCTCTAGTTACAGTCAGGGGCAAAGCCCAGAGGGAGGGACACAGGAAACATCATGGCGTCAAGGGCAGTGGAGCAGCGGGGAGGTTAACAGTCTCATTTCTCTGAAGCTGCAAATATACGCCATCTCTGTTCTCCAGCCCTGCACAGCCACGTCCTGCCCTCCTTCAGGGGTGCTCCTAAGTAGGCAGGTGAGCAGGGGGCATTCCCACTTGAGACCTGCGTCTTCTAGAATTTGACCATTGCAAGGCATCTTTCAGTAGAATTAGGAGTAGAAATGCAATGGCCATTTGACCAGTACCACGCGGCAGATGTCATGGGGGACCTGAAGCAGACCTTAGCGCAGCACCGTTGACAGCAGGGAGTGACCTTCTCGTTGGGCCTGAGAGCTGCCCTCAACCTACCAGGAGGAGGAGCGGAGTTCCTCTAGGCCCAACAGTAGCTTGAGATGGTCCAGTCTGGGGCTTACACCACAGAAGCTTTGAGGTAAAGCCTCTTGTGTGGTGACCTGGGACACACATATCTGTGTGCGTGTATATGTGAGCAAAAGAGAAGTGTCACAGAACGGTTCTTACGTGTGATGCCCTCTGACTTTTTTAAATCAGTCTTCACCTTTATAAAATGGATGTCACAGCCTACCAACTTGATGTCACAGTCCACCATGGGTCACAGCTGTTGAAAGACACCGTTCTGATGTACAGTATTGTGCTGTGTAGGCATTTCAGGGAATCTTTGTGGTCAATGTACAGGTCCACGTTAGAGAACCCCTACACGCATTATTAAAGAACGGTTGCTGAACTTCTATCTGTAAGGCTCTGTCCCAGGGTCCCGCTGCCACGTGCCTGAGGATTCTATGCTTGGTTCACATTGTCTCAGTTCCTGTGGTCTTGCTGAATATCCCTCCTCTCCCTCCCACTTCCTCGGGCCTTGATTTGCCCTCTGGGGATGGCTCTCACCACATTAAACTTCACTTCACCTGCTACATTTTCTCAGCCTGTCTTGCTAGTTCTCACACATCCCTTCACTGCCTTGCTTCTCTGTGTCTTCCAGTTGGTTCATTCACGTGAGCTAAGCGGTTGTGGAGTCACTGTGAATGAGCCCAGTCAGCTCACACCATCACTGATGGCTTGGGCCGTAGCCGCGTGTAAAAGCAGGGCCGAGGAAGAGCAGGCAAACCAAGTGGGGACGAAGAAGTTACCTTGGGTCATGGAAGACTCCGTATTACCCGAGAGACAGTGTCTGGGCCACACACTTCCTTGAAATGCTGGCCAGGTCCATTCTCGGCATTAGCCGATAGTGTCCTGAACTGAAAGGAGGCATAATATCCCTAATGCCTTGTTTTCTGAGCTTATTTCAAACATGAGGCTAATAATACTTCCCTTGTGTGTGCATGCTCTGGGTGTTCAGTGAGACGGTGGGAGACCAGCTGACCTGGTATCTAGAATGTAAGAAGTCCTCGCATCCTGTACCCTTTGTTCTTGTTTGTAGTAGTATTCTGTTGCTATATGATAAATTTCTACAAAGTTAGCAGATTAAAACTACATATATTTATTATCTTATAATTCTCATACATCACAAGTCTGGGCACAGCATCCACTAGTGGGTCCTTCACGCTGGTTCTCAGAAAGCTGAAACCAGGAGTTGCTGGGTTGTGTCCTCAGCTGGGGCTTGGGTTCTCTTGCAAGTTCCTGCAGGTTGTTGGCAGAAGTCAGTTCCTGTGGTTGTCGGGCTGAATTCCCTTGCTGGCCGGTTGGGGGTTGCACCCAGCTCCTGGAGGCCACATGGCCCTCTCACAGCACAGCAGCTGCTTGTTAAAGCCAGCAGGGGTGTCTTTGTTACACACCACCTCATGGAGCATTCCCTGATTGTGGCGTGGCCGTTCCGCCATATTCATGGGACCCTCCGCACTCAAGGGGAGAGGATCGTGTAGGCCATGTACACCAAGGGGCGGGGATGTTGGGGCCATCTTTGAATCCTGCCCATCACATTATCACATTTATCTTGAATCTAACATAATTGCTGAGGATTCTTTTCTTTACAGATTCATGATAGAAAATAGTTTAATCTCCTTTGTTTACTGTTACTTGTTTGAACTCCACGTACCCTAAAAGCAGGAAGTCCTATTTCTCCCTTGAATGCTCCCGTCTTCTCCCACACGGATGTGTGGGCACGCACACACACACACACACACGCACACTAGTTACCCGAGACCACTGGGACTCATTAAGGAGGACGGCACCAAGGACTTGCTGTGCACAGCGCCAGGCGTCTCGTGAGCAGACTATGCTGTCTGGGAGCTGTTGGGTCCTTGCTGGCCCAGCCCTGGCCCGGATTCCCTGCTCACGCCACCCCAGTCCCCTGCACTAGGCACTTCCTCTTGCAGTCTGTGCTTAGCCGCTCTTTTCCACAAGGCAGCCCCCGTGTCTGCAGCTAGGGCTGCGGCCAGCAACGCTGCACCACCACGGAGGTCCTCGTGCCAGCCCAGGGCATTGCCAGGTTGCATTTCTGCGTGGAGTCTGCTCAGATGTCACCTCTGTGAGTCCTCTCTGAACAGCCTGTTAAACTTGTATTACCTACCACCCCCTCTTGCTTGCTTTCAACCTGCCAGCTTCTGCTTTATTTTTCACCAAATTGCCATCCAACACAGTTCACATTTTTCTTGCTTGTGTGTCTTTCTCTTCTAGAAAGAAAGCTCCTCCAGGGCAGGACTTCTGTCTGGCTTTTCATTGCTCCACCCCCAGGATCCAGCACAGAAACACGTTCCTAGTACCGTGATGGCTTTTTGATGGATGCATAGGTTGTAAGAATCAGCAGCATTTTTAAATTTTGTAACTCAGGTATAATTCATACAGTGTTCTATCCGTTCCAGGTGTACAGTCTAATGATTCAGCAGTTCCACACATTACTCTGTGCCCATCAGGATAACGTGCTCGTCATCTCCACCACCTGCCCCCAGCCCCCTGCCTACCTCCCCTCTGGCGACCACCAGTCTGTTCTCCGTAGTTAAGAGTCTGTTTTGTGTTTGTCTCTTGTTTTCTTTGTTTGACTAGCAGCATTTTTAAGTACACACTTCAGTGCTCTGCTATTTGTTGGTTGACTAAAGCAAGTTAAACAGATGACCTTCTGTCACCAACTTACGGGAGCGTCTCACGGAAATCATAGCAAGTTCCACCGCGTACGTACAAGTTCGTGCCTGTGGGCTGCGGGAGGACTGGGCGTGGACGCGTCTGCATCGTGTGGAGAGCGCGTGTGTGTGGTTCTGCTTCTGGTTCTGCTGGTGGCGGTGGCTCAGCAGGAGTCTCTCTCAGCTCAGTTTGTCCTTGAAATGACAGAGGGTTTAGCTGCAGTTCGGTGCCAGGTATTTAGAAAGATAGACACAAGCCCTGGGAGCCAACCAAGGAGAAACGGCGTCGGAGCTCAGGTTTGCTGAGTTTCACTTAACTCATAACTCTCCATCTTAACTAGTTTTCACGAAGATTTCCTAGGGAGCTATTTTCTACACATTTTTCTTCATAAAACAAGCCAATTTGTACTGGAATTATCTACAAATTCAGTGTCCAAGATCCTGGATCAAACTGTACATTTCTCCAGCTATTTTCTTTTAAGAGAAGAAAACTGGCAGGAACCTGGATCACAAGATCATTAATGTTCCTGAGAAACAGCCCACCCTGCTCCCTTCCCCCACCTGCCCCCACGTGGACTCGAGTCACTGTGGTGAGAGTTTGTCTATAAACACCAATGCGCAGAACCAAGGGACTTAGCTTCCATAGTAGGCCAAAAACAGGTGGGGGGGGTGGAATGTTAAAGTCCGCACTGAGTCCCGAGGGCCTTGGACAGGCAGCAATTCCAGGGGAGGCACAGCCCCTGAGCACCCCTGAGCCCTGCAGAGTCCCCAGCCTCAGGCACTGTGGAGGGGGCAGGGGCAGCAAGAGCAAGGACAGTCCCATCAGCAGACTGTATAAGGATGATGAACTTCGAGCAGCACTGTTAAGGGGTCCCGCCCTCCCACGCATTTTACTGGGAAACTGTGAAAACTCAATTATGGGAAACTGTGGCTCACAGAGGTTGAGTCACTTGTGAGAAGTCGCACAGCCATGATGTGGCCAGACCAGGACTAACCCTCCTATGTCATCTGATGTCCTGACCTCTGCTTTTAACCTCACTGGACTTGTCGGTACATCCGGCCATCCTCTGACCCTCGTCTGGGATCGGGCACCGAGCAGGCCCTGTGGCACATGGACACGGGTCTGTGGTTGCAGGGCTGATGGGTTTCGTGTGGGTCTTCGGTCCCAGGCAGCCCGTGTGGACCAGCACAGGGAGGGGCACAGTAAACGTGGCACTTTGAGTGACGCTGACTGCGTCCACCTCTGTACTTTCTGTGTGGGCGTGAAGACTGACAGCGGTCAGTTCCCCCAGGCTGTGATGCAGCCGGGCCAGTCCCGTCCTTTGCCCGGAAATCAGCCCGGACCTCCTGTCTGGTTCGGTATTCCTTCCGGGACACTGACGAGCCTCTGCCCCTCTCTCCTGCAGATGCCGCCCTTACGAGGACTGCTGTGGCTCCAGGTGCTGTGTGCGGGCCCTCTCCATACAGAGGCTGTGGTATTTTTGGTAGGTCACAAGTCTTCCTGCTCTCGACCACCCACTGCCCAGGGTCTCTGACACCATCGCGTCACCGTGCCCTGAGGTCTCGGTGTCAGGGACAGCCTTGGTCAAGATAACAGGCGTGTTCGGGTGGGCTTCCTGACGAGCTGTCCTGCTCACAGAGTTTGCAGAAAGCTCACTCCCATTTTCACAGGTTGCAGCTGAGAGAGGAGTGAATGTTTTGGAGGGTGGGCGGGGTGACAGGTTGTCCCTCAGCAGCTGCTTCGCCAGGTTCTGAGGTGGAACTGATGGTGATTGTCTGGAAGACCCAGAATTAGCAAATCTTGCTATAAAGCCCCTGCTGCCCGAAAGTCGTTCCCATTCACGTTTGTGTCAGCTGAACCCTAACTTCCAGGACAGACAGCCTGCTGACGATCTGCCAGCTCTGCGGAGGGAAATCGGAGCTGTCTGGTCTGTCAACTCTGCCTGAGGAGGGATCGAGGGAGCACTGCTGACAGCGCATCCTAAAGGACAGACATGCATGTGCCACCAGCTGCAGGAACCCCCTCCCACCTCTCCCCTGCCCCACTGCAGTGGGCGTGTCATCTGGGCAAAGCCCACAAAGCTTCCTTATGACTTTTGGATCCTGATATTACCAGCTTCCAAAGACTTTAAGGCTTTTACTGAGCGTATTACAGCAGCCAATTGATGCTCCTTTCTGACAGGTTGTTCCCAATTTTTGATAAGGGAAAACAGCAATAAGTGGGGATTCCACAGGTCACGTTGTCTTTGAGAGGAGAGGCTGCTGTGGTATCACTGTCTTCAGCTCCTTGATGGGGCATTGGCCATTTGGGGGCTCAGCTCACCTGTCACATCTGGCCCCGGCCTGGCCTCCCTCGGGGCTGGCTTGACCTCCCCTGTCTTGATATCAGTACTTCTGGCGAGGCAGCCAAGTGCCGTGTTGCTGCCTCAAACTCTATCATAGGAGGTTTGTTTGTTTTTATCCCAAGATTCTCTAAATGTACACATCTCTGGGTGCACTTAGGGTGCAGTGGACCAGTTCCAAGCAGGGACAGGAGGACCAGAAGGGGTGGCATTGCAGCGCTCTGCTTCGCTTCATGCATACTCCCCTCAGGATTTTCCTCCATGGGGCCTTGTACTAGAAGGAGACAGGACTGTCTGGGCAAGAATCCTGAAATAGGAAGTTATGCCAGGTTGCCTGAAGCACCAGATGTTCCTAAAAATGAAAAAAACTTGTCAAAGTTGAGGTATTATGTGATATTTTTGAAAAATTGAGAGCCCAGGGGGCACCTGGGTGGCTCATTCAGTTAAGCATCTATTGATTTCAGCTCAGGTCATGATCTCAGGGTTGTGAGATCGAGCTCCATGGTGGGCTCTGTGCTGGACATGGGGCCTGCTTGGGATTCTCTCTCTCTTTCTCTCCCTCTGCCCCCCCACCACTCCCGCACTCGCTTGTTCTCTCAAAGAAAAAAAAAAAAAAAAAACAACGAAAAAATCGAGAGTCCAGGAAAAACGTGAGGGCCTAGAAGCTAGAGCATCTCCTGTTGTCTTTCCCGGGAAGCTTTACCCAAACCCGCAGTCAGGTGCCATTGAGGTCTGGGCCAGGGTCACTTGTCAGAGTTGGGGCACCTAGTAGGATAGCATGCAGTGAGTTAGTGGGATCCGTGCACACAGACATCGTGTGAGTGCCGTCACACGAGGGGTGCCAGGTGCCAGAAGGTGTGGTCAGGTTGCTGTGTTGAGATTCTGACAGGGGGTTCTGAAGTGAGGATGTAGCCAGATAATACCTCAAGGTGTAATTTTGAGGGGCCCCAGCTGAAGTCAAAGGACGCCTGGGTTCTTTCTGCTCAGTGCGTTCCTTCTCTCAGTAAACATAAACACAAAAGTATCTGGTACGCACCAGGGCCCCATGGGGAGGCACTTGCAGTAGTCAGGCTCCTGAAAGAGACAGATGTCTAAATAGGTAAATTACGTGTGTAGACTTTTGTTTCTTTTTAAAGATTTTATTTTATTTATTCGAGAGAGAGAGAGAAAGAGGAAGAGAGCATAAGCAGGGAGGAGCTGCAGAGGAAGAAGAGGAAGCAGACTCCCCATTGAGCAGGGAACCCCACTCCGGGCTCGATCCCTGGACCCCGAGATCACGACCTGAGCCGAAGGCAGGCTGAGCCACCCAGGTGCCCCTATTTGTGGAGAGTTTTAAACCAGTGTTCTGGAAACAAGGTAGAGCTTCTGATGCCAGAAAAGTTGGGGAAAGCTCAGAGACGGTATTCTGTGCAGAGACCAGCACATTAGACACATAAGAAGAGCTGATGTGGTGAGAGAGTGGCAGGAAACTCATGCGGGAGGCAGGTGTTTGGGAGAGAGGGATAGGGGATGGGAATATGGAGCTGGACATGGAGGGAAGGAAGGGCTGCTCTCCAACCTGGGTCCCACCTTGTTTTTGAAGAAGTCTGTCTCCTTCCCATAGAACAAAGGTTTTGGAGGAAAATGCTTTCAAAAGTCCCTGCCAGTTCTAAACTCTTGAGTAATCTTTAACCAGCACCGTCTTATTGGGATTGGGAGAGCTAGACCGGTGGCGCCCCTGCTGGAGCTGGAAAGCACACTCGGAAGGAGTGAAGCCTGGCAGGGCTGGCGCTGTGCCTGAGCTCTGCTGCCTGGGCTCCCGCTTGGGGGATCCGGCTGCTCCTGGGTCTGCACAGGAGTTCCACCACTGCCTGGGACGTGCGTTCAGGGAGAGGGCCAAGTGCTGGGGGGAGTGCAGAAAGGGCACTTGAACAAACCAGCTTACTTTTGATACTAGAAAAGGCAGAAACTGCCTCTCTTAATCTCTGGAAAGCTCCCCAAACCTGCTCAGCAATCCATCTTTATACTTCAAAGGACTGCCTTTCATTCTGTTCTGCTCCTTTTCCCTAACTGAGGTCCTGCTTTCTCTCTCTCCTTGTTCCTCTAATCTCATTTCCCTGCCCCGTATCAGTTTCTCTCTTGAAATAAGTTCTTTCAGACTAATATTTCCATGAGGAATTGATACTGAAGCTGGCAGGTGGTCTCCTGCCATGTGACTTTGTTCTGTCCCTGCCTTGTACTTACTTGCTATCAGTCTCAAGTATGAGGTGCAATGCCATTCTTATTTGGCTAGGAGAACAATGATTCCGTTTGATAGGATAATCCACATTTCAGTTTATCTCATGGAAGATACCCATATCTCAGATGTCTTGTGCATTTTCCCATCCAGGGAGCCCGGTCTCTTGAGTGAGTGGTAGTGGTATTTGAAAGGGTAAACCCTCATACACAGCCAGCCTCTCTGTGCTTTGTATTTCTGCTCAGCTACTTACAGTTGGACTCACTGTTGAATATGAGATTATAATTGCGTCCACCCGAGGGAAATTAGTTTTAAGAGGTGACACAGTTCCCTTTGTGATTCCAGCATCTCGGTGCTGAGATGCCAGGCCCCTGCACAGTGGGGATTCGTCAGCTCCCCAAGACTGCAGCCCACAGCCGTCCTCCGGGGCCTCTTGCTTACCCAGGTTCCTGCCTGAGCACAGGTGCTGTTCTTTCCACGGAGAACGTGCCTTCCCTCCTCTTCAACTTGCCTGTTTCTTTCCATCCTTCAGAACTCAGCTCAGATGTCGAAGGGAAAGAAGTTTTTCTGATTGCCTCACTATAACATATACCCTTGTTTAAAACCTCTGGTTGCACTGACTTGTACACTTAAAAATGGTGAAAATGGTCAATTTTATGTCATGTATATTTTACCACACACACACCCCTCTGATTGCACCTTCATTTTTCTTTCTCAGCACTTATCAGAGTTGTAAATCACTGATCTGTAAGTTAGTTGTTTGCTGTTGCCTCCTCTAGTAGAACTCGGGTTTAATGGGCAGGGAGGGACCTCACCTTACTGTCTGTAATGCACAACATGGTGCTGGGAGCAGAGCAGCTTGCAAACTGTTGAGTGAATAATGAATTAGAAGACAGGTCAGAAAGCCACAATTTCAGCCCTTTCCTGAGTCATTTCCCGTCTTGTGCCTCTGATCTTTCTTCCTCCTCCATGTTCCAAGGTTGTCCACTAAGTACTTATTGACTGACTGATGGACTTAACTTCACATCATCTTAATATTCTTAAAGTCTTCATCGTCTGCTTTCTTCTTACATTTCACGTATGTGTGGTCAGGTGCCTTTAACCGTGACGCATTGGGCTCTGCGGCATGGTCCTCTTTCAGGAGGCCGTAAGCTGCCCACATGGTGTGGGTATATCGGCTGAGGTTCTGGAAGATTCCATGCGTCCCATAATAATGTCAGGTCAGAGACAGGCAAGAGTTTCCCAGCTATGTCTGTGCAGGACAGACAGCTTGGCTCCTCTCAGAATGACTTCCCTTGTTTCTAGAAAGACAAGGTGCAGCATGACTGTGAGGTGGGAAGGAGCCGTTTGTCCATCCGTCAGTCACTATGGAATACCATCAATGGGCAGCCTCTGGGAATTCCTGGATGGGTTGGACAAAGATCCTGACATTAAAGCAGTCAGGTCTACTGTTTGTTAGACTTTAAGGTCGCAGTAGGAGAATGTCAGCCATACTTAGAGATTTCACATTGGCAGCTTCTTTACTGACTGTGAGTATTTTCTCTAGTTCTGTAGTTTTCTGTAATTAAGGTGTGCTTTAGGAAGGCCACCATTTAAAGTTTCTTAGTGAGTGTTCATGTAATGGTGGAGAGAAAACTGCTGGGAAGGATAACTGTGCTTACCCTTGCTGCTTTCCTGGTGAAGACTGGAAAGTGGGGAACACGGACAGTGCGGCCAAGCTGGATCAGCCGTGGCTTGCGTTCAGATGGCACTGAGAAGGCCTCTCCAGTTTGTTTTTTTTTTTTATGTTTTTTTATTATATTATGTTAGTCACCATACAGTACCTCTCCAGTTTTGACTAAAATTATTGAGTTGAGGTCAGAGCCACAGATAGGAGGTGATGGCACAGCCCTTTGGAGCATTCTGAGACAGAAAGCTCACTCAGAGAGCGTCTTTCCCCCGGGGGTCCTCCACCCAAGCATGTCCTGGCAGAAGTGTCAGGGGAAGGCCAGCCTGAGGAGCCTGGTGCCGAGCCCCTAGGACCCCTGCACCTGCGCTTCCTGTTGGCGATGCCCACGTCCGAGGCCTCCGAGCCCGGCCCGGCCACCTCACCACTGTGCTCTCCTGCAGGTTCCTCCTCATGATGGGGGTGCTCTTCTGCTGTGGGGCCGGCTTCTTTATCCGGAGGCGCATGTACCCCCCACCGCTGATCGAGGAGCCTGCGTTCAACGTGTCCTACACCCGGCAGCCGCCGAACCCCGCTCCAGGTCAGCCCACCCTCTGTGCTTGTCTGTCCTGTCTGCGGTGTTTGTGTCCCCTGCAAGCTGGTGAGGTACCTGCTACCACATACGCGCCTGGGGGAGAAATTCGGGCCGTGAGTATGCACTTCGGTCCTGGTGACCAGCCTTCCGGCGCTTTCCTGCTGATGAGAAGTGCAGCGCCGGCTGGATTGTGCTCGTGTCCCTCGTACTCTTACCTGGGTAGTTGGGCACCTCTTATGCGTGTCTGTACCGTTCATGTGTGCGTACCGTTTGCTCTTTTTCCTTAAGAATTACTCACATATAAATTTCTGTGTACAGACAGTGGTGTTCCTGTTCTCATAATGCGTCTGGACTAAACGCTAATTATGCCGCTCCACGGTGATTTGCTTAGGTATCCTGTCCTCGCCATCTTCTGCGTCCTCTTGTTTATTATCCGTTCTCTCACCAAGTGCGTGTGCAGTTTACTAGTGTCCTGCACACTTACAGCGCTGCCGGGGACGTTTCTGCACATGTTACATTGGCCTAGTTAGGGAACATTACCCAAAGTGATGCCACCCAGTCAGAAAGTTAGTGGTTTCTTTTTTTTTAAAGATTTTATTTATTTATTCGACAGAGATAGAGACAGCCAGCGAGAGAGGGAACACAAGCAGGGGGAGTGGGAGAGGAAGAAGCAGGCTCACAGCGGAAGAGCCTGATGTGGGGCTCGATCCCATAACGCCGGGATCACGCCCTGAGCCGAAGGCAAACGCTTAACCGCTGTGCCACCCAGGCGCCCCAGTTAGTGGTTTCTTAATTTTTACACAATTGCTTTAACTATCTAAAACTCTCAGGTACAATGGTGGGTGAATTCAGGCTTCGCTGGGGACCCACGGCTTCCCTAGTTTTGACATTGTCTGTGAGATGCATCCCTTCCCTTTGCGGGAACCTTGTAAGGAGGACGGGACGGGGGGCGGTGAGGCGTTGCGCACTCGAGCTCCCATCTTTTGGCCGCCGGGTGCCTTGCGTCTGGCGGGCATCACAGGTGCCACCTGCAGAGTGGAGGCAGGGATTCTCCGTGGATCACACACTGCGAGGACGCAGAACTCTGGGAGCGGCTCCTGCCGTGGGGTTAAGGCCTGGAGCTGCGCTATGCGGTGTAGGCTTGATGGGTAACAGCACCGTTAGCTTAAAATTTTGTGCAGAGGGTAGATCTTACATTAAGTGTTCTTATCATAGTAATAACAAATTTGGAGGTAAGGAATAGATTTATGGCATATATTGTAGTGATGACCTCACGATATATATTTATCCCCAAACTCACCAAGTTGTATACATTAAATATGTTCAGCTTTTTGCATGTCAGGCATAACTCAAAAAACCGGTTTAAAAAAAAAAAAGAGGGGGATTTAGTGTAAAAAGTTTTCTCTCTCCTGTTCACATGAGGACATGCTGTTCTCAAGATGCAAAGGGAGTGGAGATAGACATTTGTTCATTAGTTCTTTTACACCAGATACTCCTCAGTTTTTTTTAAAGAATCATCTTTATTATTTTTTTAAATGTTACTAAAAGATCTGAATATGGATTTTCCGTAACAGTTCAGAGGTTGCTGTACTTAAACTTTCAATCAGGGTAGTATGACTTTTCACATGTAAGTGGATTTTTATTCTTTCATATTTGGAAATATTTGAGTAGCTTCAAATTTACTCCCTAGCATAGGGTGAGGTGCAAATTTTCAGTTAAAATTGGGGAAGGCACAAGATTAGATTTCATCTGGATTAATTTGAGTCAGTCCTTTGATTTTTTTTTTTTTTTTTTTTCTTTTCCAAGAATGAAACAGTAGATCAGAGAAATCTGATCAGGGTCAAAGACTTACAAATTTCCTCTTTTTTTTTTTCTGTTATCACTATGTCAATTCGTAGTGCAGGGAAAAGCAGTCCATGTCCCACGTGGCCGCAGATGCAAGATGCCACATGTCCTTTGTCCACGGTGCTGGCCAAGCGTCAGGTCTGTCGTCCCTTTACTGTCAGGGTCACTGCGGTGAGCAGGTGGAGCTCCCAGCTGCCTGCCATGTAGTTCCCCTTGAATGTCTGTGGCGTCTCAGTATTTCCAAATGAGAACGCTGTGTGTCCCCCATGTGCCGTCTTCCTCATCCTGCCTCTTTTCTGCATCTCGGTACACCCCATGTGGGGTCCTCAGTCCCCTTATCAACCACACCCAATAAATAGGTATCAGATCCTTCCATGTCTTATTTCAGACTCTTACCCCTGAGCAGTGGCTGCTGAAAGTTTCCCAGTCGCTGATATCTTCCAGCTCTTTGTCTACCACAGTGCCACCAGAAAGTTCTCTATAAAAAAGTTACAAAGCACATAGGTCATGTTATTCTTCTGCTTTAAAGTTCTCTGCCATCTCACTTGGCTCCCAGCAGGCCCACACTCCTTAGCCAAGGACTCAGAAGCCTTTACAAACCCGTCCCTGCACCCATGGCCTTGCTTCTGCTTGGTGCCCTGTGTGAGCTACCTGCTCTCTCAAGTCCCCCCCCATCGCAGGAGACCCCTGCCGTGCCGTTCGGCTGCCTGGAAAATGCCCTCTTGGTGAAATTGTCCCAGGCCATATCCCTTCATTGCCTTTCTCTCCTGGCTGCTTTGCCAAGTGCTTTAACAGCCTTGATTGTGGTGAGTTTTAATCCCTTTGTGTATCCTTCTGACCCCCTGCCGAGCCCGTGCTTCAGTAGGATTTCCATCTCAGGCACCAGGCAGACTCCTGTCTGCCAGCTGAGTGAACTGGTCAGCCTGGGGTCGGGATTTGCTGTGGCCACACTCAGAGCCTGGAGCCCTGGCCTGCGTCCGTTGCTCACTCGGCCCGTGTACACTGCACAGCTGCGAAGCCGCGGCAGGTACGTGGGACACTGTGGCACGGCCTGGGTTCTAGCCCTCGCTCACCCGCTTGTGCATTGCGTACTTCGCACAACTTTGTGTGAAAGCCTGTGCGATTGCACAAGTGACTGTGTAGTCACCAGCCATGGTGAGAGCTGTGCTGGACAACTTCAGGATGCGGGGAAGCCATGCGTGTGGGAGGCCGTCTGCTGTACAGGTAGATGGGAGTGAATGTTTAAGTGGGGATGAGCAGGGAAGGAGTGAGGGACCGGGGATGGGCAGAGAGGCCCCTGTGGTCATAATTTCCTACCAGCCTTTAACACACTCACCACGTCTCCGGAGCTGCAGAGCTGCAAACAGCTGTTGTCCTTCCTGTGACCACAACACCCACCGCAGGACGAATCGAGGGCAGGAGAGCGCCCAGTAAAAAGTCGTCCCTTTGTGGACGGCAAAGGAAGACCAGAAGCGCCAGTGAGCAGCTGCTGGGGATGAAGACAGCCTCTTAAACCCTCGGGCAGTGTGGTGTGGCCCCGTTCTACCTTGTGGCTGGAGGCATTCGGAGAAGTGGGTGCTATTGTCCTCCAAGACCTCTCGTGATGCATTTGCACTGGAGCTGTGTGAAAGAGCCCATTCACCACCTGCTAAGACGCACTGATTTAGGGGTTCCCACCTCTCTGCCCTGAGTCATCACCGTCTTCCTTCCATTTGTACATGTCATAGAGGCCTGGAGCAGTATGAAACAGTCAATCCCAGGATATACTAGAGTATCACAAGAATTGAGCTTGCTTTGTTCCATGAGAATTGGGCTTGCTTTGTTCCATGGGCGTGGGCAGTTTCCATAATTTCACTACGAAATCGAGGTCTGTGTCATTTGTTCACAGCACTGAGCTCGGAAGCTTGGAAGTGCTTCGATTTGATTCTTTAGAACTAGTCATAAAAAAAAAAATAGGGCCTGTTGGCTTTTTAATGATTCCGATGTGGATACCCGTCCCATGCTGTCGGTGGCATTCATCCGCTCTGCGGCAGTTAGTTGGGATCCTGTAACGCTCAGGCCACAGTGCCCCTGGGGATGTGCAGTGGAAGAGGAAGCCCGTGCAGAACTCGGCAGTCTAGGAGGAGAAACTCGGTGCACTGACATTACACGGTAGGGTCACAGGGTAAATGCTATGCCCTGGAATATGCTCAGAGCTCAGGAAAACAGTGTCTTCGTGAAACACAGGACAGTGTTCGTGGATTTGCTGAGTGGCTCCATTTCTCTTCTGTTGACCTGGGGGAGGGGAAGTGGATTCTGGTGAGCGTTGCTTATTCCTGATGAAGAAAAAGCAGAAGGTTTTAGAGAACCCATACTCATGCACAGGAGAACAGGGGGAGGATAGCAGCTCATACCCTGGTATGTATGCATGGGGGCACACAGCAGTGGTCCAGCTGGGACCAGCATCCTCGTCCAGTGTGGCTGAGTGAAGAAAAGCAGATCTAGACGTTGCAGAGACGCTCCTAACTAGGGCATGAGGAGGACTGTGGCAGCATCCTGGTTTTAGGGAACTGATGCAGGTTGGAGCAAGACCTGGGGAAGAGACTGACAAACTAGGTACACAATTGAAGTTCAGAGATAGGGCTCCAAAAGAAACAATGGCGGAAGCACAAGGCCTACCATTAGTTCATTTGGGCTTCGAGCTAGGTAAGGGGTCTTGCAGAAGCTGTGGTTTGGGGAACAGAGGCACCTGGATAGAGGGTTAGGAGGCCTCAGGTCTATGAGATCACAGTGGCCACTGTCTTTTCTGAGCCTAGGCTCTTTATCTGCAAAATGGAATCATATGAAGAAAAGCACTCCTCGTTTTAGTTAGTCTTTATATATGGAGGTGGCCAAAATGTAACTGGAGAAAGTCAGAGCTCCCAAAATGCTATAGCCTCCTGTCCCCCAAATCTTTCCACCTCATGCTGCTGGCAGGGCCCATGGATAAGTCCTCCCGGGTAGAGAGGAAAGGTAGACTTCCTTCCTTCCTTCAGAAAACATGAGCTAACTGGCAGCAGCCACTGTGTTCCCGCAGGAGGAGGGGTAGGACCAAGATAGCCTCACTGCTGCCCTTTAAGAACTTGTAGAAAAGGGGCTGGGAAGAGGGTCAGAAGATACAAACTTCCAGTAGTAAGATAGATAGGTTCTGGGATGTGATGCACTGGTGACTATAGTTAACACCTCATTGCATATTTGGAAGCTGCTAAGAAGCTACACCTTAAACGTTCTCATCACAAAGAAAAAAGTATGTAACCGTGCAAGGAGCTGGGTGTTACATAACTTATTGTAGCAATCATTTTATAATATAAACACAGATATCAAATCATTATGTTTGTATCTTAACCTTGTACAGTGCTCTGTGTCCGTTATACCTCAATGAAACTGGCAGAAAAAAGGAACTTTTAGAACCATGGGAAAGAACGTAAAACCCTGGCTAAAGCAGGGCTGTGGGTCTGGAGGAGAGCAGGGGCTGGACCTCAGGAAGCCCTGAGTGCTGGTCTCAGCTGAACTTGGTGTCACGGGTGAATGTAGGGAAGGGGCGACGGGGACCACCAAGAAGAGGACTCAATTATGGCCTTTCTTCCTAATGGGATATTATGTGGGCACCAGAGTTAATAGTGAAGAGCAAGGCCACGTAAGTGTGGCAAGCCGAGAGTACAGCTGTGTTTGGGGAGGAGGGTGGCGGGTGATGTGTTGTTCAGAGTGTGGATTCTGTGTCGTCGCACAGATGCATAGAGATCAGGCAGAGTAAGTTACGAATCTGTGGTGTTAATGTGCTTTGTTTTCTTTTAAAATGGTTTCAACACTGGTTAATGTGACTGACACTGAATTAAAAAAATAATAAAATCGAAGAGGATGGAGTATTCCATCCATATTCCATTGGGAGCTACGTCGTTCCTCCTTTCCAGCAGCACACTTGGGGTGAGCTTGTTGATGGTTTTCTGGTGGTTCTCGTGTCTCAGTCGTCTACGTGCAGTGACTCTAGTGGTCTGACGGAACGACAGCAGCTGCAGGGAAATGGAAATAGCAGAGAGGATGTTTGACGGTCCAGCTACCGTCCAAATCAGAGCTGGCACACCAACAGAGCTGCTTTAGTTCTGGGGAGGACCTGATTTTTGGAGCCGGTGGCGTAAGCCTACTTCCACTTCGGTGTGACGGTCCCTCGGGTGTGCGAGGCGGAGAGCACACAGCCCTGCGGTCGTCTGTTGCCATCTCTGACCTCTGTAGCTCTAAGGGTCAGGTTGTTTATTTCCTGAAGAAACTGGGTGGGGAGACGCTGGTGAGCGGCTGCCCTGGGATTCCCTGGAGGCTCCCCCTGCTCCTCTCTGCTCAGGGGCACCCCTTTCAGGATGAAGTTACCCTAGAATTTTTAGTTTTGGTGAAATAAAGTAACTGGAAATATTTAAGTTTGTTTGAAAGTCACAGACGCCGGTGTCCTGATACACTTCCATAGCTGCGGGAATACTCCGGACAGTCCATCCCTGACGGCAGAGGGGCCTAGTTGACCAGATAATGTGGGCGAGTGAGGAGGTGTGGTTATGAGAGCTGTGTCATCTAGTGGAGCCCAAGAACGACTGCCTCACAGCATGCGCTTCCTCCTTGCGAACCAGAAATATTTCTCCAGAAAGTTCCATGTGTCTGTCTGTCTGATTTTCTGCTTGTGTGTCTTACCCTTTCTGTCATTCTTACTCTGGTAATTCTTTCTAACTTTGATGCCACCCTTTCCTTTTCTGTGACAACTCAATTGCTATTTCGTATGATTTGCAATACTCAGTTCATATAAAGCAGATACATCTAGAATGTTCTACCATATAAAAATAGGAGTTTAATTTTTTCCTGCCATTTGAAAATGTGAGGGTTTTCCCCCCATAAAAACATTTAGTATCCTTAGCTACTACAAACAGATAACCCACTTCACACAGAGTGCAATTCAAAAGGAAAGGCATTTTTTATAGTCTGCCCTGTTGGTAGGCAGTTCACGTTTTTACTTCAGTAACAGCAGTGTTCCCATCTATCATCTTTGATCACTGGGGACAGAAACTTCTAGCACATTTAAGTCTTCTGCTTATTATTCTCTGCTCTGCCATTGGCAGAGATCGATCCCCTTTCCTGCCCAGTCCACATTCTTAAAAACCCGTCATACTTCAGGGAAGATGACACAAGTCTGAAAGTGTGTTCCTTACGTGGTTCGTAAGAGCAAAGCCAGTCAGACAGACTGTTCCCACCCACTTCGTTTGCAGGAAGGTCTGCTGTTTCCTCTGCCCGGACTGCCTCCCAGGCCTGTCATCATGAACTTTTCTCCCTAAGTGTGTTTGAAATGTCTCTGACTAGTCCTTTCAGAGCTGAAGTAAGGACAGACTCGGGCCAACGCAGACACAGGGCTCCGTGTCGCAGAGAGGTCCCCACACGGTGTCTTGTACGCACAGTCTTCTGTCACCTGTCAGCATGTTTTAAACGCCCCGTGCTGTGTGTTAAATGCTGTGCTTCGCCTCCGTGCATATAGTGGAGATGAAACAGATGGCCCCCGCCTCTGGGCTGCTGAAGGAGGACAGCGAAGCAGAGTGACGGCGGTAGGAACGCCTGACCTCTGATCCAGCAGAGCAGTGTGGAAGCTGTGGACCCTGAAGTCTGAAATGTTTACTCTTATCCTACAAATTCAGGTTGTCTGTGGAACTTCAGCAAAAATACAACATGCATTTTCCACTTGATCTGCCTTTTCCCTTTTAGTTGACCTTTTAGTGTCCTCTAATACATTTCATCTTTTTTTAGAAGACGTTTAATGTCTTGGGGAGATACTTTACAATGTTTTTCTGTCTGTTGTTTCTTGTGTATTAATATTTTAACCCTTACGAAATACAGATCAAAACCACGATGAGATACCACCTCCCACTTGTCAGAATGGCTAAAATTAACAAGTCAGGAAACAACAGACATTGGCAAGGATGTGGAGAAAGGGGAACCCTGTTACGCTGTTGGTGGGGATGCGAGCTGGTGCAGCTACTCTGGAGAACAGTATGGAGCTTCCTCAAGACGTTAAAAATAGAGCTACCCTATGACCCAGCAGTTGCACTACTAGGTATTTATCCAAAGGATACAAAAATAGTTATTCAAAGGGGCACGTGCACCTCGATGTTTATAGCAACAGTGTCCACAGTAGCCAAACTATGGATGGAGCCCAAATGTCCATCGACTGATGAATGGATGAAGAAGATGTGGTATAATATATACAACGGAATATTACTCAGCCATGAAAAGAATACAGTCTTGCCTTTTGCAACGTGAATGAAGCTAGAGTGTATTATGCTAAGTGAAATAAGTCAGAGAAAGACAAATACCATATGATTTCACTCATATGTGGAATTAGGAAACAAAACAGGTGAACGTAGGGAAAGGGAAGAAAAAGAGAGGGAGGCAAACGGTAGGAGAGACTCTTTAACTATAGAGAACAAACTGAGGGTTGCTGCAGGGGAGGTGGGTCGGGGTCAGGCTACGTGGGTGATGGGTATTAAGGAGGGCACGTGTAGTGATGAGCACTGGGTGTTACATGTAAGTGATGAATCACTAAATTCTACTCCTGAAACCAATATTACACTATATGTTAACTAGCGTTTAAATAAAAACTTGAAACAAAAAAGATTTTAGCCCTTACGTCTCTGTGGAGGAAGAGCTGTGTAGGAGGAAGCTAGGCTGGCTACTCCTCTGAGATCCGTGAAGATAATTATCATTACTGAAAACAAAGCGAGCTTACAGTGGGCATGTAGCCAACCAGGGATATTTCACTAGTCCCCTTTGATTTACCATAGGCCAAAAAGAGAGAAAAATGGTACAAAATTACAGTATCCTACCGGTCATGGGGTTCATGCCTACCTTCCTGCTGATGAGTCAGTACTGTGTTCTGCTCCACACCCCCAAACTGGCACCAGAAGCTTCCGAGGAAGCAAGCCAGCTCCAGCATCACCTTTGCCGTCTTTGGGCACCTTTGCCCAGTGGTTTGTTCACGAGGCTCCTGTCAACTGGTGAAGCACGTGAGGAGGTGGAAAGATGGGAGAGCGTGTTTGTCTGGGTTCAGTGAAACACTGGCAAAGGGGTGGAAGGACATCCATGATGCTGATTTTCCACAAAAGGAGCCCCCGTATTGAGTTTGACTGTTTTTGTGCATCTTCATAGTATCTACTTTTGGAATAAAAGTAACATGTTGGGGCACCTGGGCGACTCAGTCGATTAAGCGTCCGACTCTTGATTTTGGCTCAGGTCATGATGTCAGGGTTGTGAGGTCAAGCCCCATGTCGGGTGCTGTGCTGGGTGTGGAGCCTGCTTAAGATTCTCTCTCTCCCTCTCCCTCTGCCCCTCCCCCCTTAATAAAAGTAACATGTCTGCATTCTAAATCAGCAGCAAAGATAGTAGTAAACATTTTTTAAGGCAAGAAAACAGACTAGATGGGAAACATTGAGGAGATATAAAAGCAAACTATGACAGTGGAAGACTACCTACAATTTATATTACAGTGACTCTAAATGTGTTAAGGTATCATCAAGTTGTGTGAAAAATCCAATGGTGTACTGCCTTAGAGAGAGACAGCTGCGGAATGTAGCAGGAAGGTAATAGGAGTGCGTGAGGGCATGTCAGCAGAGGGTGAGCAGAGGTGATTTGATAGCCCCCCAGGAGAACCTTCAGTGAGTCACAGGTGGACGAAGAGGAGCCGGAGCTGGTTGTCACCACCGCGGGACGAGGCACTGGTGACAACAGAGCAGGTGTGGGGCCCCTCTGGCCTTAGAGTTGACAGGACGTACAGAAGAGTTCCAGTGAAGAGAGGGACCTGATCTCTTTAGGACTCAGATTTCTCTTCCAAGAGGGGCAATAACGTTACGAAGATCGATAGACAGTTGGAAAGCGTCTAGTTCTTGCTACTTGGAGTTTGAGCTGGAGACATAAGTGCAAACCTGGGAGCTTGTTGCAAGTGCAGACTCCCTTGTGGCATCCCAGAGATGCTATGGCAACATCTGCATTTTAACAAGATCCCCAGGTGATAGACTGCAGTACCACACAGAGGCCTCTAGACGTTTGATAAGAAACAGGCAAGGTGGGGGCGTTGTTGGTAGGAGCTAATGTCATCTGTGCTAGGTGTTAAAGCCCGTGTAAGAACTTCTGAGATCCGCAGGACTGGAGTAGAATTAATCCTTATCTCCGCTGGGATGTGATCACTGTTGCTTTTTTTCCGCCTTGTGCTCCAGGATTTGCTCCTTGGAATACCGTTGTATTCTTAGAACAATTGTTTTGGCTTCTGTTGTAAAAAGTTGTCAGTAGTGATAAAAACTTCTCTTCACTCAACTTCTGATTTATACAGTGAGGAAAGAAAAACTGAAAACTTTTGGTGGAAGGGTTTTATTTCCTACTTACCATGCTCATAAACTTGTGTCTGCCTTTTCTTGTGGGACATTGGGTCCCCAGTGTTCTTGTGTGTCTCAGCTGTATTTCAGCCCTATAATCTCCATAAACCCTGGCAGGTCAGCATGAAAGTATTAGGTACCTAATATAGATACTCCTTTTAACTCTCTCCCTCCTCCTCCTCTCAACGTAGCAGTAGAAAAAGGCCCCCTTTTTTGTAATGTAAATGCAAGAGGAAGTATACAGACTCATTTCTTCCCTGGTTCTCTTTTTTCCAGCTTACCAGTATTACCAGTCTTTTGTTTATCCTACAGGAAATAACCCATGATTTTCTGAATATATACACATATAAAAAAGAAGTCTTTTTAATAAGCAATAATTTAATTAATTAATTAAAATAATTTAAAAATAAAGATAATTTTGTATTGTGAAGATGTAACTTGAGTTATATATTGAATAAATTCAAGTGTATAAAATGAAAACTTAGAAATGAGAGGGAAGAATGCTGTGAACTGTAGAAGTGCCCATGCATTACTATGACCCTGACCAAAGTATAGAAATTACTGGTGCATTTAAAATAATTTATGGAGTTATACATTACCAAGAAAATCTAAAGAAGTTTACAAAAGCAGAAATCATATACCTCAGGGTCTGGGCTAAGGGGATCTTGGTTTCATTTCTAACTTCATGCCTCTCTAGCAGATCTTGGGAGTGTGACTCTGTTTCCCTAAGCTTCAAGCTCCTGAACTGTGAGGCTGAGATCATAAGAGAGTTTCTAGGGTGATTGTGTAGGAGGTGATCCGCAGACAGCACTTAGTTCCAGGCCTGAGACAACACTCTGTAACTGGCAGCAATTGCTCCCACCCAGTGGTTCTAAACTTGTAGTTTTAAGAAATCTGTAAATGAGCAGATAAATAATCTGCTCCCCCTGGGAAATAAAAGAATACTCCCTCAGTCGTTTGTTGAGCAAATGAAGGGTAGGGGTGAGGGAGGATCCTAAGGGCCTGGTATTGACCCTGCCTCACCCCGTGCCTGGGTGGACACCCAGTCTTCCCAGTCTTCCCATCTCAGCAAATGGCAGCTGCGTTCTTGCAGTTGCTCGGGCCTAAAGCCATCTTGACATCCTCTCCCACCTGCACCTCTGCTGCTGTCGGC
Source organism: Ursus americanus (assembly GCF_024610735.1). Classification (NCBI taxonomy): domain Eukaryota; kingdom Metazoa; phylum Chordata; class Mammalia; order Carnivora; family Ursidae; genus Ursus; species Ursus americanus. Next base: position 102,340,137 of record NC_142129.1, on the reverse strand, counting down.
TTTAATTCAGATTCTCACCGGAGCCTCCTAACTAGTCTTCTTGCTCCCACCTCCCCTGCTTTGGTCTGTTTCCAACAAAGCAGACACTGTCAAAGAGGGTCAGAGCTTCCTAGGTGGAAGACTTAGCAGCCCTCTAGAGGCCACACACCGTGCTCACAGGCAGAAGTCTTTACAGTGGCCAGCAAGGCCCCTCGCTGTCTCTTACATCTCCCCCCCACTGCTCTTCCGTTCCCATTTACCTCTGCCGCTGCTGTCCTCCCAGCTCATTCCACTCCCGCAGCACGCTGGCCTCTTGCTTTTCCTCAGACCTTCCAGGCTGCTATGTTGATGTCCTTTGAACTGTGATTCCTTTTGCCTGAAAGGCTCTTTCTCCATCTGAACCCTCCCCATCACGTACAAGCCGTGCTCCTCCATTACCTTACCCCCTCCGCTCATGGTGATTTCTTCATTTCTTTTAGGTCTTTCACCTTCTCATGAGACCCTCCCTGTGCACATAGTGGAAAATTGGATTCCCTTTCCTCCCCCCTTGTTTGCTTTTTATCCAACATCTCTGCTTTATTTTCATTTTTAACACTTAATATCAATTAATGTACTGTATTTTTTTTAAAGATTTTATTTATTTATTCGACAGAGATAGAGACAGCCAGCGAGAGAGGGAACACAAGCAGGGGGAGTGGGAGAGGAAGAAGCAGGCTCGTAGCGGAAGAGCCTGATGTGGGGCTCGATCCCATAACGCCGGGATCACGCCCTGAGCCAAAGGCAGACGCTTAACCGCTGTGCCACCCAGGCGCCCCAATGTACTGTATTTTTTGTTATTTACCTTGCTTATTGTCTCTCTTAGCTTCAAGCATCGTAAAGACTGAGATTTTGTTTTTGTCATTGCTGTGTCCTAAGTGCCTGGAACAGTACTGGCACACAGTAGGAATTCAATATTTGTTGAATACACAAGTGAATATAAGAATCAGTATGAATGTTAATACAAAAACATGTGCAATGTATGTAAATTGACTTCTAGGGGTACATTCATAGCGTTATTCTTTGTTAAAAGTTTAAAATATAAAAACAAATGAACCTCCTTAAAAGAGGTTCAGAAACTAATAAACTCACAGAAAGCAGTAAGAAGCAAATAATAAAAATATAAATTAATTGCACAAAGCAGAAGAATAGATTTGCAAATTTAAAAGTTAGTACTCAGTACAAAAGCAATAAAAGTAAGTGTCATTGCACGTCCTACCCTTGAACAGTAAAACAGGGAAAAAATAAAATCATAAATTAGAGCATTATAGGTCCAGAGAAGATGAAGCATTATAAGGACGTATTCATGACATGGAAAGCCTTGGTAAGATAGGAAAGTGTACGTTACGCACGATGCATCGGAGCACTGAAAATGTCAGTGCACCTAACAAGAGCTCGAAGAACTTTTCAAAGAATTAACTTCTAAAATGGCTCTAAATTCATATGGTATCTTTGAAACTTTTAAGAACCAGTGTGTTTCAATGGTGTATGAATTACTACAACGTGTAGAAAATTATGGAAAAAAATTATAGAAATCTACATAATTTGTTTTGTGAAGCTGGTGTAACTGGGAGACAACAACAGAATTAACTTATACTGAATTGTGCTTAATGTGCATAAATACAAAAGTCCTAGAAAGCTAATTAACATGTCAAAGAAGTAAACCACCATAACGAAGCATTGCTCTTCTTAAGAGAGCAAGGATAGTAATGTTAGGCAAGCTGTTAACATTGTAAGTTAGGTCAAAAAGCAATGATTGGCAGAAACTTCTCGGAAGAAGTTGGAGTAGGAAGCACAGAAAGTTTTCTCCTCACCTAGACAGAAGTTGCACTGACAGAGACTGTCTGATGGAACTCTGCAGGTAGACCCTTGAACAACACAGGTTTGAACTGTGCTGGTCCATTTATGTGTAGGTGTTTTGTTTTTCTTTCAATTAATACAGTACAGTTCTGTAAATGTGTTTTCTCTTCCTTACAATATTCTTGACTTTATTGTAAGAATGGCATCTATAACACACATAACCTACAGAACATGTGTTAATTGACAATGTTATCAGTAAGGCTTCCAGTCGGCAGTTGGCTATTACTAGTTAAGTTCGGAGAGAATCCAAAGTTATACGTGGATTTTAACTGTGCAGGTGGCCGGTGCTCCTCACTTTGGTGGTGTTCAAGGGTCAGCTGTTATCTTGGAATTTTTAAGTCTGTTGAAAGCTTGTAACTTTTGGGGAAGACTTGGAGGGTCAATTGCTGTTAATTTGGTCAATTTCAGCTCTTAGCACAGTAGCAGCTGCCCATCCTCAACTCAGGTCACTTGATGGGCAGCCAAGCAGATATTCCTTGAGGAGCTTGTGCACAGCATGCAGGAGCAGAGTGGGAAAACGAACCCTGCCCTCCAAAACTGGGGGCTCTGCACTCTGATAGCTATCTGCTGCTACTGGTTAGAGAGGCAGGCAACCACGCTGCACCTCCTCCAGCTGAAGTGACCTCCAGGGAATTTAAATGGCCAGTGCCCTCCTCCCTGTCCCTTCATTTTGCAGTTTTTCTCCTTTCAGAGCCAGACAGTAAAGACTAGTATATTAAAAAACAACTGTTTATACAAAAAATTAGAACGTAACTGTACATCCCTGGGAGAAGACTGTAAGTTTATATCTCAGCCTGGTTCTCAGCAGAGACAGCCTACAACAATTAATTTTAAAAAATAAAAATAGTAGCAAAAACAGCAAACTCTGGGGAAAGAGGAGGATGTGATTTCCAGAGTTACCACATTATTACATTCAAATGTCCAGTGTTCAACAAAAAAAATCACAAATCATACAAAAAAATAAGAAAGTATGGCCCATTCAAAGAAAAAATTAAATCCACAGACTGTTCATGAAAAAGACCTAATGCCACATCTGCTAGACTATTCTTTAAAACATTTGTTTTAAAGATACTCAGAGAACTACAGGAATATGTAGAGAAAGTAAAGAAAATGACATAGTAACAAGTGGAAGTATCATTAAAGAGGTAACCTAAAAAGATGCCAACAAGAAATTCTGGAACTAAAAAGTACAATAAGTGAAATGAAAAATTCACCACGTGGATTCAAAGGCAGATCTGAACAAGCACAAGAAAGAATCAGCAAACTGAAGACAGGACAATAGAATTGATCGAGTCTGAGGAACACAAAGAAAAAAGATTGAAGAAAATTGAACAGAGCCTAAAGGACTTGTAGGGCAGCATCAGGCAGACCAACGTTTGTATCATGGAAGTTTCAGAAGGAGAAGAGAGAGAAAAGGGGGCACAGAGAATATTAGAAGAAATAATGGTTGAAAACTTCCAAAATTTGATGAAAGACATGAATATAAACATCTAAGAAGCTCAACAAACTCCAAGAGGAACCCAAAGAGCCACATCAAGACACATTGTAGTCAATCTTTCAAAAGCCAGAGACCAAGAGAGAATCCTGAAAACAACAGGATCCTCAGTAAGAACATAGGCAGATTTCTCATCAGAAATTATGGAGGCCATGGGGTGCCTGGGTGGCTCAGTCGTTAAGCGTCTGCCTTCGGCTCAGGGCGTGACCCTGGTGTTCTGGGATCGAGCCCCACATCAGGGTCCTCCGCTAGGAGCCTGCTTCTTCCTCTCCCACTCCCCCTGCTTGTGTTCCCTCTCTCACTGGCTGTGTCTCTCTGTCAAATAAATAAATAAAATCTGAAAGAAAGAAAGAAAGAAAGGAAGAAAGGAAGGAAGGAAGGAAGGAAGGAAGGAAGAAAGAAAGAAAGAAAGAAAGAAAGAAAGAAAGAAAGAAAGAAAGAAAGAAAGAAAGAAAGAAAAGAAAGAAAAGAAAGAAAAAGAAAAGAAAAGAAAAGAAAAGAAAAGAAAAGAAAGGAGGGAGGGAGGGGGAGGGGGAGGGGGAGGGGAGGGGAGGGGAGGGGAGGGAAGGAACTATGGAGGCCAGAAGACAGTGGGCTGATATATTCAAGGTGCTAAAATAAAAAATCTGTCAACCAAGAATACTATATTGGGGCAAAACTTTCCTTCAAAAGTGAAGAAACTAAGACATTCCTAGATAAACAAAAGCTGAAGGACTTTGCAGCCAGTAGACTTGCCAGAAGTGCTCAAGAGAGTCTGGGAGGACGAAATGAAAGGACACTGGATGGTAACTCGAAGCCTGTGGAGAAATAATGCCTTGGCAATATAAAAAGTATTATATGGGCACCTGGGTGGCTCAGTCAGTTAAGCATTCAACTTCAGCTCAGCTCTTGATCTCAGGGTCCTGAGGTTGATCCCATGTTGAGCTCCCTGCTTAGTGGGGAGTCTGCTTGAGGATTCTCTCTCTCCCCCTCTCCCTTTGCCCCTCCTCCTGCTCACACACGGGCACTCTCTCACGAGCTCAAATAAATAAATAAATATTTTAAAGATAGTATTACTGTAGGGACGCCTGGGTGGCTCAGCTGGTTAAGCGTCTGCCTTCGGTTCAGGTCATGATCCCAGGGCCCCGGGATCGAGTCCTTCATCGGGCTCCCTGCTCAGCGGGGAGCCTGCTTCTCCCTCTGCCCCTCCCCCTGCTTGTGCTCGCTTGCTCTTTCTGACAAATAAATAAATAAGATATTTTTTTAAAAAAAGAAAGTATTATTGTAACTTTTGTTTGTAATGTACTTTTTGTTTTCTGTATTATTTAAGAGACTAATACATTTAAAAAAAAATGATTGGGCACCTGAGTGGCTCAGGGGGTTAAGCGTCTGCCTTCAGCTCAGGTCATGATCCCAGGGTCCTGGGACTGAGCCCTGCATCAGGCTCCCTGCTTCTCCCTCTCCCCCTTCCTGTGCTCTCCTGCTCTCTCTCTGTCTACTAAATAAATAAAATCTTAAAAAAAACTTTAAAAAATAAAGAAAAAATGATTATAAGTGCAAAAGCTAATATTAGTGTAACATTGGTTTATAACTCCAAATCTTGTTTTCTATGAGACTTAAGAGACTAATGCATTTAAAATAAATATTGGTTTATGTTTGGACACACAACATACGAAGATGTAATTTTGTGACATCAGCCACTGCAAGGGGAGGGGCAAAACTGTAAAGGAGCAGCATTTGTGTATGTTATTGAAGGTAAATTCAAATTACAGTGTCTTTATATTAGAATGTTAGTGTGTGTAACTTCCATAGTAACCACAAAGATAGGTATAGAATATGCACAAAAGGAAAGGAGAAAGGAATTAAGCATTTCACTACAAAAAAATAAACTAAAAAAAAAATGGTAATGCAGGAGATGAGGGACAGAAAAACTATAAGCATATAGAAAACAAATAGCATAATGACAGAGGTAAGTCCTTCCTTCTCAGTAAATACTTTTAATGAACTAAACCCTTCAATCAAAAGAGATTGGGAGAATAGATAAAAACACATGATCCAACTATGTGCTGTCTACAAGAGGCTTTTTTTTGGATCCAAAGACACAAACAGGTTGAAGACGAATGAAGGAAAGGTATTCCAGTACTAAAAGAGAGCAGAGGTGGCCATATTAATATCAGACAAAATAAACTTTAAATCAAATAAGGTAGTAAGAGACAAAGAACATTATATATTTAGGAAGAATTCAATACAGCAAAAACTGACAGAATTGAAGGGAAAAATAGCCAGTTGTACTATAATAGTTGGAGAATTCAACTATCAAAAATGGATAGAAAAGTCAGAAGCTAAGGACATAGAGGACTTGAGCAAAATAAACCAACTAGATCTAACAGACACAGAACACTTCACCCAACAACAGAGTATGTATTCTTCTCAGGCACATGGAATATTTTCGAGGACGGACTGCATATTAGGCCACAAATTAAGTCTCAATAGATTAGCAAAATATATATCATACAACGTATCTTTTCTGACCACAACAGGATGAAGTCAGAAACCAATAACAAAAGGAAAAGTGGAATATTCGCAAAATTCTGAAATTAAACAACACACTATTAAACAACCAGTGGATCAAAAAAGAAATCACAAGGGAAATTATTAAGACATAATAATAGGGGAATAATTGAGAATACTTAGAGACAAATGAAAACAAAACACGTCAAAACTTACAGGACAATGCAAAAGCAATGCTAAAAGGAGGAGGAAATTTGTAGCTGTAAACACTTAGATTAAAAAACAAGAAAGACTTCAAATCAGCAACCTAAATTTATAACTTAAGGAACTAGACAAAGAAGAACAAACCAAACACAAAACTAGCAGAAAGAAGGAAATACTAAAAATAAAAACAGAGATAAATGAAATAGAGAAGAAAAATAATAGCACAAATCAACAAAACAGGAAAATTGGTTCTTCGAAAAGATCAATAAAATTGACAAAACTTTACCTAGATGGACTAAGAAAAAAGAGAAGGCACAAATTACTAAAATCAGAAAAGTAGGAACATTTCTACCAATTCTACAGAAGTAAAAAGGATTATAAGAGAGTATTGTGAACAGCTGCACATCAGAAAATTGGATTAACTAAATGAAATGGGCGAATTCCCAGAAACACACAACCTACCAAAACTAAATCACAAAGAAATAGAAAATTTGAATAGACCTATAACTACTAAGGAGATTGAATGAGTAATCAGAAAAATGATATGATCTTATATATAGAAAATTCTAAAGATTTGACAAAAAAAAAAAAAACCACACACAAAAAAAACCTTTTAGATATAATAAATGAATTCAGCAAAGTATCGGGAAACAAGTCAACACAAATATCAGTTAAATTTCTATACATGTGCAGTGAACAATCTGACAAGGAAATTAAACAGTTCCGTTTACAGTAGCAGTACAACATAAAGTAGGGATTTAACTAAGGAGGTGAAAGTCTTGTACAGTGGAAACTATAAACATTGCTGCAAGAAATTTTAAAAGCTCCATTTGAATAAATGGAAACTGATCTGATGTTCATGGATTGGAAGACTTAATATTGTTAAAATGTCAATGTCACTACTACCCAAAGCATTCTACAGAGTCTAGGCAAACCCTATCAAAATCCCAATGATGTTTTTTACAGAAATAGAAAAACCCATCCTAAAATTCATATGGAATCTCAAAGGACACTGATTAGCCAACAGTCTTGAAAAGTAGACGATAATTGGAGGATTCATACTCCCTGATTTCAGAACTTACTAAACAGCTACCTTAAAACAGTGAGGTATTGGCATAAAGACAGATAAGCAAACCAATGGAATAGAATAGAGAGCCCAATAATAAACCCATGCATATTTGATCAAATTACTTTTAGCAGACATGGCAAGGCCATTCGATGGGCAAAGGACAGTCTGGTCAACAAATTATGCTGGGAAAACTGGAAATCCCTATGCAGAAGAATGAAGTTGAACCCTTACTTACACTGTGTACAAAAATTAACTTAAAATGGATCAAGGACTTGGGGTGCCTGGATGGCTAAGTTGGTCTCTTGACCTCAGGGTTGTAAGTTCAAGCCCCATATTGGATGTAGAGATTACTTGAAAATAAAATCTTTAAGGGGTCCCTGGGTGGCTCAGTCAGACCTCCAACTCTTGATCTCAGCTCAGGTTTTGATCTCAGGGTCATGAGTTCAAGCCCCATTTTGGGCTCCATGCTAGGTATGGAGACTACTTAAAAAATTAAAGAATATCTTAAAAAATAAATTGACCAAGGACCTAAATGTAAGACCTAAAACAATAAAACTCTTAGAAGAAAACAAGGATGGGGCACCTGGATGGCTTAAATAGCTAGGCATCTGCGTTCAGCTCAGGTCATGATCTCCGGATCCTGGGATCAAGCCCCACATGGGGCTCCCAGCTGGCTCAGCAGAGAGTCTACTTCTCCCTCTCCCTCTGCCTCTCCTCCTGCTTTTATGCTCTTTCTTTCTCTCTCTCTCAAATGAATAGAATCTTAAAAAAAAAAAAAAGAAAGAAAACAAGGACAAAAGTATCACAGCAGTGGATATGGCAATGATTTCTTGGATATGACTCCAAAGGTCAGAGTAATAAAAGAAAAAAAATAGGCAAGTTGGACTTCATGAAAATTTAAATATTTTATGTATCAAAAGACACTATCATATACCCACAATAGAAAATATTTGCAAACCATATTTGATAAGCAATTAATATCTAGAATATATAGAGAACTCCTAAAACTCAACAACAACAACAACAAAAAAACCCCCAACCAAACAACCCTATTCAAAAATAGGCAATGGACTTGAATAGACATTTCTCCAAAGAAGATAAACAAATGGCCAAAAAGCACATGAATACAAGGTCAACATTACTAATCATTAGGGAAATGCAAATCAAGACTGCAAGATAACCACCTCATACCCACTAAGATAGGTACTGTCAAAAAAGCAGAAGATAAGTGTTGGCCAGAATGTGGAGAAATTGGAACCCTTTTGCTCTGTTGGTGGGAATGTGAAATAGTGCAGCCACTATGGAAACAGTATGTCAATTCCTAAAAACTAAAAATATAATTGCCATCATATACGATCCAGCAGTTTCACTTCTGGGTATATACCCAGGAGGATTGAAAGCAGTTTCGAAGATATACTTGTACACCCAAATTCATGGCAGCATTATTCACAATTACTGAAACATAGATGTTACACAAGTGCCCAGTGACAGATGCACGGATAAGCAAAATGAGGCATGTACACACACATACACAATGGGATATTAATTTAGGAAGGAAAGAACTCCAAGTGAAATAAGTCAGTCACAAAAGGACAAATATTGTATGATTCCACTTACACAAGGCACTTAGAGTAGTCAGAATCATAAAGGCAGAAAGTATTTTGGTGGTTGCCCAGGCTAGAGAAAGGGAGTAATGGGGAGTTACTGTTAAAGGATACAGAGTTTCACTTTTACAAGATGGAAAGAGTTATGGGGACATATCACAGTGATGATTGCACAAGAATGTGAGTATATTTAATATCACTGTATTGTAAACTTAAAAATGGTCAAGGTGGTAAATTTTAGGTTATGTTTATTTGCAACACAAAAAGTGCAAAACAAAACAAAAAATGAGTATCTCAGTAGATGCTGAAAAAGCTGTTGATAAAATTTGGTAAAATTCAGTATAAATCCCTTATCAAAACTCTTTCAAAACCGTTAACATACTGTAAACTATTAATGTAGCCAGCAATGTAAGGCTTTTTCTTAATATAATAAAGATTAAGAGTGTATGTTCCTTGAGGGTCCTGGAAGGCAAGGATCAAGTCCTCAACGATATACCCAGCTGTGCCTTTTGAATGGGAATGTTCAGTAAGGATGAAGTAAATTTGTGCTCTGGACCTGCTGCCGACATCATCTTTAGTGCAACAGTGGAAGTATCCCCATTTAAAACTTAGAGTATTTAGTATCATCAATATTTAACATTGTTCTAGAACTTCTGGCTACAGTATTTACATGAATGATGATATTTAACCATTGGGAAGGAGAAACAAAACTATTTCTATTTGTAAACAATATATCATTATATTCTAGGGAATGAACTGAAAAATATTTTTAGTAGCCGAGACAATTTAGCAAAATAAATAGATACAATATAAGAAGAAAGAAAGGGGCAAGTAATGAAGGAGGGGAGAGTTGCCTATTGATCGTGAAAATGCTCTCTGCAAGAAATTTGTTCTGGTATTTCTGGCAGCAACTAACACACACCCCAATTTTTAAGAGTTATCTCTTGTGATAAAAAGTCACAAAGAGGGAGGCTCCTGGTTTAACTCCGTGGTTTAGCAGCGTGCAGGCACTCACGCGCCTTCCTTCCGAATACGCCGCCCACCTCAGCTCACTCTTAGCTACTTCAGCTCACTTGCTGCAGGATGGATTCCTTGTTTCTTACAGACCCGCATCTATGAAACAGGAATAAATGATCTCATAGTATTAATGCAGGGCTTGAATACTGGTTTCCTTCCTCACTTCTTACATGGTGGTACTTTGTCAGAGTCAGGCCAGCGGATTGCTCTCCCCAAACCCAGCCTGTACTTACTTGTCTTAGAGTTTTATTTTCCCTCATTTTAATCTCTGTTTCCGTTTCAAACCATTCTCTTTGACAAGAGAAGAAGATACTGTTTTTCTCTTGGCTATTTCTTTTCCTTCTGAATCTTCTTTATCCTCCTTGCACACATTTTTAAAAGGTTCTTTTTCCTTCAGTTTTGTGCCAACCCTTAGCTCCATTGGGCTTTATTTTACCTGGTTCCGTTCTGGTGATAAGTTCACTTCAGTTTTGTTCTTTGGAATCAGTCACACTGGCTTGGTTTGCAACCTTTGAAAGTGTTATCATTGTGCTCATTTGTGATCATAGAGTTGAAATTTCACAATAATATGCTTTGGATTCCAGAGTTATGTGCCATAGAATCATGTATACATTTGGGGGGACATTTTTGAAATTATCTCTCTCAAGCCTGTGGACACAGACCTGTTCTTGCCTGGCTTTCTCCCTGTGGTTTTCACACGTGTGATGGAGTGCTCCAGCTGCCTCTCCCCTCAACCAGTCAGATCAAGTCCATCTCCTCAGTTTCCCTTCTCTGTGGGAGGCTGAATGGTCAGCCAGTCAGTGTCTTGTCAATTGAGCAGAGATCTGGCTAACGTCTCTGTGTGAGCTGGCACCTCCGCCTGGCCAGGTGCTCTGTGAGAGTCCGTCCTCTGTCTCTGCTGCCCTCCTGCCTACACCACAGTCTTTCCAGCATGTTCCATCCCTGTGTTTGCCAAGTGTTTGCACCTAAGGGCTTATGTTCCTGGCAAATACATAATTTATCTACCTCTTATCTGTTCTGTTTCCAGTATTCCAAGTGACTCTACATCTTCAATATTTCAATCTTATTCTTCTAATTCACAGCAATATCCAGAGTTGTGACTGTTAACATAAAAATGCCAGTTAAATTGGACACACTTGCCAATGTATCTCATTATTCTCCAGTGTGAGTGGCCATGATGCACAGATGTTATAGACACACCCACGGCCCATCTCTGGTACAAAGACCACAGCCCACCCTGCTGTCATCTGTGATAGGGAGTTGAGGTCCTCTTTCAATGCCTCTGTCCTCAGGAGTGATGGGCAGGGTTGGTGCAGGCTTGCTGGGCTGGGACAGCCTGTTCTTCCTGTCGTATCAGAAATTGGTGTGCCTCAGAGGAGGGGAAAGATGGCGGAGGAGTAGGGGACCCTATTTCAACTGGTCCTCTGAATCGAGCTGGATATCCTGAACACCCACAAAATCAGCCTGAGATGTAAGAAGATACATCTGGATCTCTGCAAACAGAACATCTCCGGTGTTTGGTCTCGTGGTATGAAGTGGGAGCCGAGAGTCTGTGGGCAGATATCGGAAGATAAACGGAAGGGGGAGGGAGCCGCCGTGCTCGTGTGCTGGGTAGGCAGAAGCCTCCCGTGCTGGGGAGCGGGCTGGACTAGAAACCGGTAGCAGCAGGGAAACCAGACAAACCTGGAGCTCGGGAGCGCACGTGTGGCTGGCAGTTTTAGAAGCACAAAGAGCAGAGACCTGCCAGCCCTGGGAGCAAGGACTGGGAGAGCGGCTGTGGGGCACACAAATCAGGACACTGTGGGGTTTTTAGCAGCACCGACAGAAACAGAGTTACAGTGGCCAGGAGAGTCAGTGAAGAGCAGACTGCAATCTCTATTCTGAGACAGAGGCTTGGATAATGTCACTGCTTCTCTGACTCTCAGAAGAGTCACAGAAAGCCGCCAGGGAAAACCCTGAGAGAACAAAAGCCCCCCAAAAAACAGTTCTCACTGTGCGCATCCCCCCCCCCACACACACACAGGGGGAAGGACAACTCTGCCCAAATGGGGTTGCCTGAATACCAGCGCAACAGGCCCTTCCCCCAGAAGGCAGGCTGAAAAAACGAGGCCCACATCCCTAAGGACCGTATAAAACAGGTGCATCTTGTTGGGTCCTGGTCAATAATTTGGACTCTGTACTTCCCCGCAACCACACCTCATCAGAATAACAAAGAGGAGGAACCTCAACAAAGGAAAGAAACAGAGACTGTGGCCTCTGCCCCAGAACTAATGGATATGGATATAACCAAAATATTAGAAATGAATTTCAGAGTATCAATTATCAAGATGATGTATAGGCTTGAGAAAAATATTAACAAAAATATAGAATCTCTAAGGCCTGAAATGAGAACGAATCTAATGGAAATTAAAACTGCTATGAATGAAATGCAGTCTAAACTGGATGCTCTGACAGCCAGGGTAAATGAGGCAGAAGAACGAATTAGTGAGTTAGAGGATGAGATGATAGAAAAGAAGGAGAAAGAGCTGGCATGGGAAAAAATCCAATTTCAAGAAAAAAAGCTACGGGAGATTACTGACTTAATGCAACGTTCCAGTGTCAGAATTATCGGGATCCCCTAAAGGGCGGAGAAAGAGAGAGGTCTAAAAGAAATATTTGAACAAATTGTAGCTGAGAACTTCCCTAATCTGGAGAAGGAAACAAGAATTCATGTCCAAGAGGCAGAGAGGACCCCTCACAAGATCAATGAGAACAGACCAACACCACAACATATAATAGTACAATTTGCAAGTCTTAGATCCAAGGAAACAATCTTGAAAGTGGCCAGGAGGAAGAGAATCCTCACCTGCAGAGGGAGGAACATCAGAATAACATCAGACCTGTCTACAGAGACCTCGCAAGCCAGAAAGGGGTTGCAAGACATATTCAGAGCAGTAACTGAGAAGAACATGCAGCCACGGATCCTTTATCCAGCAAGGCTGGCATTCAGAATGGATGGAGAGACAAGGAGCTTCCAAGCCTGGCAGAAACCGAAAGAATATGTGGCCACCAAGCCAGCCCTACAAGAAATATTAAGAGGAGTTCTATAAAAGTAGAGTGATACAGAAGTTTACAGAGACAACCTATAGAAACAAGGATTTCACAGGCAACATGATGACATTAAAATCATATCTCTCAATAATCACTCTCAATGTGAATGGCCTAAATGCACCCACAAAATGACACAGGGTTGCAGATTGGATAAAAAGACATGACCCATCCATATGTAGTCTACAAGAGACTCACTTTGAACCTAAAGATACATCCAGACTGAAAGTGAAGGGATGGAGAACCATTTTTCATGCCAACAGACCTCAAAAGAAAGCTGGGGGAGCAGTTCTCATATTAGACCACTTAGATTTTCAGCTAACGACTGTAGTTAGAGATACAGAAGGACACTATATTATTCTTAAAGGGTGGATCCAAAAAGATGTTCTAACAGTATAAATATCTATGTCCCCAACAGGGGAGCAGCCAACTACAGAAGCCAACTGTTAATCAGAATAAAGAGACATATAGATAATAATGCGTTAATAGTAGGGGACCTCAACACTCCAGTCTCAGCAATAGACAGATCATCTAAGCAGAAAATCCACAAAGAAACGAGCTGTGAATGACGCACTGGACCAGATGGACCTCATAGATACATACAGAGCATTCCACCCTAAAACAACAGAATACTCATTCTTTTCGAATGCATATGGAACATTCTCCAGAATAGACCATATCCTGGGTCACAAAACAGGTCTCAACCGATACCAAAAGACTGAGATTATTCCCTACATATTCTCAGACCACAGTGCTTTGAACCTGAAACTCAATCACAAGAAAAAACTTGACAGAAACTCAAACACTTGGAAACTAAGGAACATCCTGCTTAAGAATGTTTGGGTAAACCAGGAAATTAAAGAAGAACTTAAGCAATTTATGGAAACCAATGAGAAGAAAAACACATTGGTCCAAAACCAATGGGACACTGCAAATGTGGTCCTAAGGGGGAAATACATAGCCATACAAGCCTCACTCAAAAGGATAGAAAAATCTAGGGGCGCCTGGGTGGCACAGTGGTTAAGCATCTGCCTTCGGCTCAGGGCGTGATCCCGGCATTATGGGATCGAGCCCCACATCAGGCTCCTCCGCTATGAGACTGCTTCTTCCTCTCCCACTCCCCCTGCTTGTGTTCCTTCTCTGGCTGGCTGTCTCTATCTCTGTCAAATAAATAAATAAAATCTTTAAAAAAAAAAAGGATAGAAAAATCTAAAATGCAGTCCTTATACTCACACCTTAAGCAGCTGGAGATGGAACTGAAGAATAGGCCTAAGCCATGCATGAAAAGACAACTGATTAAGATTAGAGCAGAGATCAATAAATTAGAAACCCAAAATACAGTAGAGCAGATCAACAAAACTAGAAGCTGGTTCTTTGAAAGAACTAATAAGATTGATAAGCCACTGGCCAGAATTATTCAAAAGAATAGAGAAAGGACCCAAATTAATAAAATTATGAATGAAAGGGGAGAGATCACAACTAACACTAAGGAAATAGAAACAATCATTAGAAACAATAGTTTCTAATCAACAACTATATGCCAACAAATTAAGGAAACTGGAAGAAATGGATACCTTCCTGGAAACCTATAAACTACCAAGACTGAAACAGGAAGAAATCAACAACCTAAATAGACCAATAACCAGTGATGAGATTGAAGCAGTGATCAAAAACCTCCCAAAAAACAAGAGTCCAGGGCCTGATGGTTCCCTGGATAATTCTACGAAACATTCAAAGAAGAAATAATACCTGCTCTCCTAAAGCTGTTTCAAAAAATAGAAACAGAAGGAAAACTTCCAAACTCATCATAAAGGAGAATTACAGACTGATATTCCTGATGAATATGGATGCCAAAATTCTCAACAAGATCCTAGCTAATATGATCCAACAGTACATTAAAAGGATTATCCATCACAACCAGGTGGGACTCATCCCTAGGATGCAAGGGTGGGTTCAACATTCACCATTCAATCGATGTGTTAGAACACATTAATAAGAGAAGAGACAAGAATCATATGGTCTTCTCAATTGATGCAGAAAAAGCATTTGACAAAATACAGCATCGTTTCCTGATTAAAACCCTTCAGAGTGTAGGGATAGGGGGTACATTCCTCAATCTCATAAAAACCATCTATGAAAAGCCTACAGCAAATATCATTCTCAATGGGGAAAAGCTGGAAGCCTTTCTCTTAAGATCAGGAACATGACAAGGATGCCCACTCTCACCACTATTATTCAACATAGTACTAGAAGTCCTTGCAACAGCAATCAGTCAACAAAAAGGGATAAAAGGTATCCAAATCGGCAAAGAAGAAGTCAAACTCTCACTCTTTACAGAGGACATGATCCTTTATGTAGAAAACCCAAAGACTCCTCCCCCAAATTACTAGAACTCATACAGCAATTCAGTAATGTGGCAGGATACAAAATCAATGCACAGAAATCAGTTGCATTTCTATACACTAACAATGTGACTGAAGAAAGAGAAATTAGGGAATAGATTCCATTTACAATAGCACCAAAACCCATAAAATATCTCAGAATAAACTTAACCAGAGAGGTAAAGGATACTCAAGAAACTACAGAATATTGATGAAAGACATGAAGAAGACACAAAAGGATGGAAAAACATTCCATGCTCATGGACCAGAAGAACAAACACAGTTGAAATGTCTATGCTACCTAGAGCAATCTACACTTCCAACGCCATCCCAATGAAAATAACAGTGGCATTTTTCAAAGTGCTGGAACAAACAATCCTAAAATTTGCATGGAATCAGAAAAGACCCCGAATCGCCAAGGAAATGTTGAAAAAGAAAAACAAATCTGGGGGCATTACGTTGTCCAATTTCAAGCTATACTACAAAGCTGTGATCACCAAGACAGCATGGTACTGGCACAAAAACAGACACATAGATCAATGGAACAGAACACTGACTCCAGAAATGGACCCTCAACTCTATGGTCAACTAATCTTTGACAAAGCAGGAAAAAACATCCCATAGAAAAAAGACAGTGTCTTCAATAAATGGTGCTGGGAAAATTGGATAGCTCTATGCAGAAGAACGAAACTTGACCACTCTCTCACACCATACACAAAGATAAACTCCAAATGGATGAAAGACCTCGATGTGAGACAGGAATCCATCAAAATCCTAGAGGAGAACGTAGGCTGTAACCTCTTCAACATCGGCCACAGCAACTTCTTTCATGACACGTCTCCAAAGGCAAAGGAAGCAAAAGCAAAAATGAACTTTTGGGACTTTATCAAGATAAAAAGCTTCTGCACAGCAAAGGAAACAGTAAACAAAATAAAGAGGCAACCCATGGACTGGGAGAGGATCTTTGCAGATGACACTACAGATAAAAGGCTGGTATTCAAGATCTATAAAGAACTTCTCAAACTCAATACCCAAGAAACAAATAATCAAATACAAAAACGGGCAGAAGATATGAACAGACAGTCTTCCAATGAAGACATACAAATGGCTAAGTGACACATGAAAAAATGTTCAAAATCATTAGCCATCAGGGAAATTCAAATCAAAACCACATCGAGATAACACCTTACACCAGTTAGAATGGCAAAAAATTGACAAAGCAAGAAACAACAAATGTTGGAGAGGATGTGGAGAAAGGGGAACCTTCTTACATTGTTGGTGGGAATGCAAGTTGGTGCAGCCACCTTGGAAAAAGGTGCAGAGCTTCCTTAAAAAATTAACAATAGAGCTACCCTATGACCCAGCCATTGCACTACTGGGTATTTACCCCAAAGATACAGATGTAGTGAAAAGAAAGGCCATATGCTCCCCAATGTTCATAGCAGCATTGTTCACAATAGCCAAACTGTGGAAGGAGCTGAGATGCCCTTCAACAGATGAATGGATAAAGAATATGGGGTCCATATATACAATGGAATATTTCTCAGCCATCAGAAAGAATGATTACCCAACATTTGCATCAACATGGATGGAACTGGAGGAGATTATGCTAAGTGAAATAAGTCAAGCAGAGAAAGACCATTATCACATGGTTTCACTTATTTGTGGAACATAAGGATTAGCAGGGAGATCATTAGTGGAAGGAAGGGAAAAATGAAGGTGGGGTAAACAGGGGGAGATGAACCACGAGATACTATGGACTCTGGGAAACAAACTGAGGGTTTTAGAGGGGAGGGTGTGGGGGGATGAGCTAGCCCAGTGAAGGGTATTAAGGAGGGCACATATTGCAGGGAGCACTGTGTTATATGCAAACAATGAATCATGGAACACTACATCAGAAACTAATGATGTACTGTATGGTGACTAACATATCATAATGAAAAAAAAGAAAAAAGAAAAAAAAAAGAAATAGGTGTGCTTCATGAAACTGCCAAGTGTGCCCAGCACAGTATAACAGAGGCAAAATCCAAAGCAACATCACCATTCATCCCTCTTCAGTCATCCCTCTCATATTTATGGAATATCACAAGGCATGTGCTGTTCTGGACTCTGAGGGTTCCAAGATGAATGAGCCTATCTTCATGTGCAGAAAGCTCACAAAATTATACTGTTCTGGATGCCAGGAAGCCAGGGTACCTAATCCAGCAAGGAAGGGAGTGCTAGGCAGTGAGAGGTAGCTTCCTGGAGTTGGTGATTCTGATCTGAAACTTGAAAGATAAATGGGAATTAGCCAGACAAGGAGCCAGGAGGAGGTGGTGTGGAGATGGAGGAGTGGTCTGCATGTGGAACAACTAGGAAACGCTGTCTGGTGAGGGTCAGGGGAGAGGTGAGCAGGATACAAGCAACTAGGTTCTTTTTGGGAGGCAAAGAATAAGGCAGGACAATAAGGAAGAAGACTGAAACAGCTGAGAACCTGATTATGGACAATGTTATCCCTCATAAGGGAACTTAGCTTATAGTCAGTCCCACGAGTGAACTGGTGAATAGGATTACCCCAACCAAAAGTGAGAATAAAGACAGGAAGTCTGAGTCATGGGGAAACGGATCAGCTGTGTGTCTGCTGCACAGTGTTTAGGAGACCTGGCTACGCCTTGAGGAGCAGCCTGGCTGGAGGAGATGGATGTGGGAAGGCAGGCTATGGGGTCCGATTAAACTGAGAAGACAGGCAGTAGGTAGACTGAAAACGGTACCGATACTCATCAGTGTGAACTCCGAGTGGGGCCTAATTATAGACACACGGAAGCTCTTGGGAATTGTGACGTCCTGGGGCTGGTAACCTTTCCATCTCTTGGGCCACATGATCTTCAGGCTGTCTCCACCTCTCCCTGAATTTCCACTCTATTCTCTGCTACCAGCCAAATTCTTCTGCATCTTGAGAAAAGATTGGCCCAGCTCATCCATTCAGAAGTTACTGGCCAGTCCACGCAGTTGAGTGGTGGCAGGGTCATTGTTAAGAAGGCTTGCCTGCCGGACCACCCTTCAGCATAGGTGGGGTAGTTCTTAGGAGGAGCTATTGTCCACTGACGTCTTTAAGCTCTTCTTACTCATCTTTGCTGAATCTAGAGTTCCTTCTCAAATCATGCTAAGACTCTCAATGAGAAAAGAGATGATGGCATTAAAGAATGGAATGACTTGTGTTCTCTGGACACAAGATGGTGTGCTAGGGATGAGTGCAGCTGAGGTGGAAGTCTGTTATGACAGGTCTTAGTCAAGCCCTTCATTTTTGGTTGGAGCTCAGAATGTAGGCCCATTATGTCACCAGTCTTCTCTGGTTTTCCCATCCCTTTCTAGCCTGAACTTCTTCTCCCAGCTTATCACCCTATCGTGAGAAACACTCCTGTGTTCAGATCCTGGTGCTTTCAAATATTAGCTATGTGTCCTTGGCAAGTTACTTCGTCTTCCTGAGCCTCAGTGTCTTCAACATAAAATTGTGGGGTGCCTGGGTGGCACAGTCAGTTAACTGTCCAGCTCTTGGTTATGGCTCAGGTCATGATCTCAGGGTCATGAGATCGAGCCCCGTTGTCAGGCTCCATGCTCAGTGGGGAGTCTGCTTGAGATTCTCTCTTCCTCTCCTTCTGCCTCTCCTGTTCATGCTTGCTCTCTCTCAAATAAATAGATAAATCTTTAAAAAAAAGAGTATGTATACGATTCTATCTGATCTCATTCCTGTCCCCTAACTGTCCCCATTCCATACCCATATAATATGTGTGTATACCCATGTAACACAGATTGGCATTATAGACACTTATTAATACTTGAGGAAATGGAAGAGGCCGTTGTTGTGTGGCTGCCATTGTTTTACTCACTTCTCCAGATCCTTTCCTCTTTGTCTAGTGTAGAAACAGTCTTCCTGTAACTCCAGCTTCTTCATAGAGTCCTCTGTATGTTTTCTTTCTCTAACTGGACCATCTGCCATGAACCTTCCATCCTGAAGGGCTAGCTCTGTTCTCCCACGTTCTACCCCCATAGGGTAAGGAGATGCCGCTGGCATCCCTTTGGTGCCTGGCTTCCACTCTTGTTCATAAATCCCTATCACATTGAATCCCATACCAGTGGGCCCTGTCACCCCTTGTCACTATTTTGCTACTGTCTGTGGCCATCTCTTCTTTGAGCATTTTGGAATCTGCTCAAATAACCCACCACCCCGATTCATTCCATATAGAGGTTGTGTGCTCTGGGCACCCTGGTCCTCCTTCCCGCACAACTGTGGGTTCCCCCTGCTACTCCTCAGAGCCGATGCCTCCGTGCATTCAACAGAACGAGTTGGTGTCCTCTTGTGCTCCAGGCTCTTTGCCAGCCAGTGGGGTGCAAATGTTGAACCAGACTTAGGTCCCTCCCTCATTGAGCTTATATTCTTCCCTAGACAGCCTTTCTCTTTCCTATAAATGTGTGTTCCTACACCCTGTAAACAATCTCGATTATTTCCCATCCTTAAAAACACATCTTTCTTCTTCCTGCATCCCTTTTAGCTACTGCCTATCCCCTCATGTGGTCTTCTCCTTCCTTTCCCTGAATAGATTTTTTCCCACTGCTGTGGGTGCCTACCACTGTAACAAAACTACTGATGAGAAATCCCAAATACCATATCCATTGAAAATTTGCTGTTCTTATTTTGTCCCCTGTTGGACATTGTAGAGACCCAATCACTTCTTCCTGAAAAACTCTCCTTTCCCTTTGCTGCCATGACACCACCCCTCCTTCGCTGTTTCGTATTTCTCCCAAGTCTCCTTTGAAGTCTTCTCCACCACCTTACACGCTTGGTGTTCTTTTCCGGACTTGAATGTTGTCTTTCCTGCAGTTCTCTCTTTAGCCGTCTTGTCTCCCTCCCTGCACACTTCCTGCGTGGTTTTAACCACACCCATGTTTTTGTCCCCACTTTTACAGGAGAGTCCTGAAGCTGCCTCAGCTCCAGAAGGCCCAGCGTGGAGTTTTCATTGCCCTTACCCTGAACCCTTTCTTTCCCCTGCACCCCTCTTTCCTTGTATCCCCTCTCTTTTTTGTTGGGCCCTTTTATCGAAGCCATAAACCAGGGTCTTTTCTAGTCAGACCTCTTCTCTATCCTCAAGTATTTCACAGTGAATTGGTCCCCAGGGCCTTTTGGTTATTCCCCCTGAATATGTCTCCTTCTCTCCTTCTCTCATAGTCAGGACTTTGATGATGTCTTTTCCAAACTACTGCCTTTTTTTTTTAATCTTTAAGTAACTTTTTGTTTATATAAAATGTACAGGGACCAGAGATAAATAAATCATAATCTCTGCCCTTGGGAAACTCATGGTCATGGCTGGTCACGGGCTTGTAAGCAAATGCATCCCAAGGCAGTGGGAGGGTGCACAGACGGGGTAGCAGGTGCCGTGTGCTGGGCCGTACAGGGTGAGATGAGGCGGCGACGATAAAGGTGGCATTTGTGGCTGATTGCTCTCCTGCTTCACACCCTGGAATGCTTTTCTGGCCTTAGGTTTCTTATTCTGTCCTTCAGCACATTCGTAGATTTCCAAGATCTGACACGTGCCAGGTTTGCGATATCTTACACAGGTTGGTGGGCGTCTTTCTAGCAATCTGACCTTTATTCAGTTAAACTGTGCCAAGATACATTTGAAAAAAGGGGAAAAAAAAAAAAAAAAGCCCTAACCAGGACACATACAGGATGACTTCTTTGACACCCCAAGTATCTTTCTGGGTTAAATGAGGCCTGACTCAAATAGACCTGAGTCTACCCACAAAATTAGCTTCGCCTGGGACACACCCAAAGCTCACAGCTTTGTTTTTTTTGATTCTCTATTTATATGTCCAGAACTCTGTAGTGTTCTCAGCATGATCAGAGTAATAAGCAAATCTAAAAAATAGACTCTAAAACAGCATCTCAAAGTTCCTATCCATTAAAATGAGAGTTACGACTAGATCTGGGCAGGGTGGCCAGCTTGTTCCCTCCTCACCTTCTTTATTTCTGGACGCCCGCTCCCATGTCCTACACCCCGGCCTGAAGCAGGGGGTCAGCCTGCATCTTACAGCCTCGACCGTGGAGAAGAGCGTCTCCTCCAACAGCGCCAAAGGCAAATAGAGGTTCCGTAGATGCATCAGCCCACCATTCTGCATTTGCGCCCATTGTCTGTGAACTTGGGCTCACCTGGATGACAGGTATCCGCCACCCTGAAAAAATGTTAACCCAGCCAATGGGAATGGAGGCCATACTTGAGAAATGTGCTTCAGCAAACTGTGTTCTCAAAGGGCTTGTGGCAACAGTCAGGGAACCAGGGTCCTCTTCCAGCTCTTCCAGAGAGCTGTAGATTGGCTTACCTTACCATGGCCCTGGTTTTCTTCACTTGGAAGTGGGCACGGCCCTCTCTGTTGGTAATTTTTTCAGCACACAGTTCTCCAGCTCTTTGCGGGCCTCCTTGGTGTATCACTCAGGCTTTGGATTTGCGACGTCAGAGCCCCATGCCTACTCTGCCTGATCCTGTAATGTCCGTCCTGTCACTTAGCCGCCCTGCTGAGTTTTTGTGTGCCCTTTCAGCCAGCTGCACCCACTAGAGCACAGGCTCCATGAGGCTAGGGACTCACGTATGGCTCCGGCCTGTTACCATGTCCCGGGTGCCCCACTGCGTCCGGGCATTTGGCCCTCAATACATGTCAGCGGAGTGAATGATTGGGGTGCTGGTCTCCACAGCCCCTTCAGCCTGACACTGCTCTGGGTGTGACGGGCAGTGGGTTTTTTCTGCTGTGTTCACATCTGTTCATCTGTCTTTTCAGGAGCCCAGCAGCCGGGGCTGCCGTATTACACCGACCCTGGAGGACTAGGGATGAATCCTGCCGGAAATCCTGTGGCGATGGCTTTCCAGGTCCAGCCCAGCTCACCCCAGGGAAGCACAGCCTACCCTCCCCCTCCTTCTTACTGCAATACGCCCCCACCCCCGTATGAACAGGTGGTGAAGGCCAAGTAGCCGGGGCGCTGCCCAGCACCTGTCTGTGCGACCTCACAGGGGAACAGGGAGGGGCGCTTTCCCTCCACCTCTCTGTCCCCATCAATGTTCGCTTCCAGGAATTGTCTTCTGAGCCACTAAGGGCAAATTCCTCTTTGATATCTTCAAAGCAAGCACAGCTCCCTTTCAAGTTTTCTGTGGAGGACCAGTATTTGAATTTATCCTGTGTCTCCTCTGTTGCTTCTGTTTCTGGTGTAATCTGAGCTCTGGCAGAGTGTGGACAGTCCCCAAGGGTTGACACCTTAGATCCTCGGGGGAGAAACTAAGGAGGAGGAGCCAAGGCAGGGCCCATGTGTGCAGGTGAACACAGGTGAGCACAAGGAGAGGACTGTCCTTCCAGGCACACAGCAGGCAGCTCACAGAAATGAGGCCCCACAGGGTTCACTCTGAGCCCCTCGTCCTGTCAGTCTTCCTCTTCGAGAAGCTGTTAGACTGTGGTGTAGAAGCCTGTTAGCACTTTCTATCTGCATCCCTTCCTGAAGATGAGCGAGGCTTCCCTTCTGCATGGCCAGGGCTGGGAGAGGGCTGTGCACATGGAGGAGATGAAGACCCAGGTGAGGTCAAGTTGGATGTCTACAGTTACCTGACCGCCACCAAGGAAAGATGGGAAATTGATTCCTGCGTCAAACTGGGACATTGCATTTTATGAACTCTTCATCTGACTTGGCAAAAATAAAATGTTCCCCCGTTTTTAGTGAGTTTGTGGAAGCTCAACAGAGTCCCGTCCTTTAAGGTCAGACTGAGAACGTCAGCAGCTGTCTGGCCTTTGTTCACGACCAGAGGTGTCCATGCCCTCCCCCGCGGCAGCCCTGGCGGTGGTCGTGATGGCACTTTCAAAGCAGAGAGGCACATCTGGCTGGGAAGTCACGTCAGCCCCTTGGAGAGAGGTGTCCCTGCAGGGTCTGGCCAGCGGTGTTGAGCCTGGGGCAGCAGGCCAGGCCAGTGGCTTGTTTGATCTCAGCGGGTGTGTGTGTGTGTGTGTGTGTGTGTGTGTCAGGCTCTGAAGAGGAAAAGCTTGTTGAAAATGAGACAGGAATGCAAAGTCCCAGGACTGCAGGAAGAATGTCCTCAAAGAGTACTGACAACTGAATCACACTTAGAATAGAAGATGTGGTTGGAAATGCAGACCCTGGCTAAGAAACCTGTCTCAGCCTGGGGTTGAACGAGACATCACCGGGTTGTAAGGATGCTGTTCCTCTGCGGTCAGCAATGCTGGTAGTGCAGTTAAACCCAGACTGAGACCTGGCCGCTCGTGTGTAGGAAGACAGAGCACCATAGCCAAGGTGGGTGGGTCCCTGTGTGTGCAGTAGTGGGGGCTTGTTTTTGTAATAAGTAATTGGAGCCTCTTGACAAACTCACTCATTGAAGTCGAGCATCAGAACATCTCACTGCAGGGGATGCTGAGTGTTTCCGTTCCCCAGACCAGGAGTCTGGGTGTCCCTCTTCTACTGGGATATCTATGTAGGTACGGGTGAGGAAGCAGGATAGGACGGCAGCGACTGCTCAGACTTCCCTTCCTGTAAAGGTGGAGAGTCTGCAAGCCTCCCAGGAGATTCCGCAGCAGATGCTTGGAGCCAAACAAAAACCGTCGGACGCGCGGTTTATGAACACAGATGCAGCTGCTGGTGTCTCCAGCCACCCTCTGCGACCCCGAGCTCCTGTCCTGACCGCAGTACCTCCCCACACCCTTGTCCTCGACTCAAATGAGACAACAAAGCACAATGTTTGCTGTTTACAACCAAGGACAACAACGTGGGTCCAGAAGCCTCCTCTTCTTCCAGGCCATTTGTTTTGCATTTTTGACTTAAACTTCTCCTTTCACTTTTTTTGTTTTCAATAAGCAGCACAGGCTCAGCCGCCCCTGGAATTGGATCGGGTGCACTTGAATAAGCACGCAAATGTCCATGACTAAACATTGTTTATCTTTTGCTAGCAAATTATCTCAGAGACTGAATGATTTAGGTAGTGCTCAACAATTTTGTATTCCGTGTTTATGAAGATAAATTTTCTTTTCCCTTGAACCTGGGCGAGAACCCTGCTACCGTGAACACTGATCCCGTGTGTAGAAATTCCACCTGTGGTGACATTTCCTGGCCATTCTCATTCCATCTGTGCTGACGTGGACTGTGTCCCCCTCCTGGAGCAAGTCCAGCTCCTGGTGTGTTAAACTCTTAGAGAGTCAGTGATGAGGAGTAAACTGGGAGCAGATCTGTGCATGTTTTTTCTCTGCAACATTTGGCTCATTTCTCTTTTTTCTCTTTTGATAGGGTCCCATTTCCTATGTGTGCAAAATAAAAATAAATTTGGGCACGTGCTTTGATTGTTTTGCTGGGATGTGGGAAAGAGGGTGGAGATAAGGTTTCTAATGAGGAAAGGGTACAGTGGGTCAGGAGTTCAGCCGGGTGGGGGTGGGGTGGAGTAAGAGCACTGGGAATGAGAGGCCGGCAAAGAACGTAAGGAACAGTTGGTTCACCAACACGTTTTAAAAATGTAGCTACAGAAAAAATAATCTGAAGCTAGTAGAAAGAAGTGTTAATTAGATAAACTCACAGATAACACTGTCATTAGTTGTCCAGAGCGCCTGGATCTGCTTCCATAGATAGGTGAGCCTTGATTTTAAAAATGCAGCTCTCCAGGCCGCGGGTGGCTCAGTCGGTTAAGCACCCTACTCTTGATCCCCGCTCAGGTCTTGATCTCAGGGTCCTGAGTCCAAGCCCTATGTTGGGCAGTGTAGAGCCTGCTTAATAGAAAGAAAGGAAGGGAGGGGAGGAGGGAGAGGGGGGAGGGAAGGGGAGGGAAAAGAAAAGAGAAAAGAAAGAGAAAAAACAAAAATACAGCTCTGCTGGGTCAAAAACTATTTCTCTCACAGATCTGTTGAAGGATAAAACGGCTACAAGCTGCACTTTAGATGAATCCCTCATGGAGATAGTATTTATAAAGAAGCGTTTTATCTAAAAACAGGACAGGAAATAAGCCAGAAGAGGTCAAGCAGCTTCCTCTGGTGAAGTCAGGGCTAATTTACACACTTTACCTAATTTACAGGACACCCCACCAGGTTATCAACTTCCCCCAGCGAAGTGGAAGCAGTCTTATTTACAAGTCAAAGCTCATGACTTGAGATGGCAAACAGTTACTGAGTGTTTACTTTTATCTGCTCCTCCCAAATTTCACTGAACTTCAAGAAATCTGTAATGGTTCTCAAGGCAGAAAAGGTACAAGAATAGAAATTTTGAGTAATTCTGAAATAGAAGATGGCAGGTAGGGTTGATCAATAGAGAAGATGAAGCTGAAATGTTCAAGAAGGTGGCTGGGGAGGTGAGAGCTTCACAAAAACTCCACAGGGAGGCCAGCAAGTGCAGGGGGCAGGCCTGGGAACGGGGCATATGCCAGGGTGTCGACCTGTGGGTGTTCTGGAGAACAGCTATGCCAGGGGTGCCGTGTTCTCTGACCCTGGCTCCCAGGTAGGGGGGCGGCTAAGTGCTGGAACTAATAACCCTGCAGCCTGCTCTCTCAAAGAGGGGATGTTCTGCATTGTAAGGTGTCGGCAGGTGAGCTACTGGTATCATTGTTTAATTTTTAAAAGCGAGTTAAGCATTTTCTAATGTATCGGTCAATTAAAATAAGTATTTCCTGATGTATCAGTCAATTAAAACATTCATAAGCTGGGCTGCATCCCTTTCCCGCAGCCCCGGATGCAAGGTCATAGAGAGATCCCTGCAAAGTGGAAGCTCAAGGACCTGTGAGAAATCACGGCCCAGTCACCAGCGCCACAGATCTTTCCTCTGGGACCAGAGGAAAGATCAGCCGAGCCCTCTCCTGACCGGCACCGCCAGCCTTTCCACCCGGCCGGCCAAGCATCTCCCAGCTGAAATGATCCTTAATTGTTTGAGTTCTCAACTTCTAATATTCTTTGAATGCCAGAGATGACAGCACGAATTAGACATGAGGGCAAACCACATGGGCCTAACCACCCGTTGTGGTTTCATGGCGAGACTGTGGGCTCTGAAGATGGACAGCCTTGCTCCAGTCCTGAGTCTACTGTTGGTTGGCTGTGTGTCTTCAGACAAGCAACGTAAGTTTCAATCACTCAAATGATCTCAAGTCTGTTTCCTTGACTATAAAATGGGAATTACACTACCTGTTGCTTGAACCAGGCACATTTGTGGATATTCAACCAATACTTAAAGTCCTCTGTTCTCCCTCATTGCACGCTCCTTGAGCAAGAGAAGCTGAAGCACAGTGGGAGAGAAAATGAACTCTCACCTAATTCTTTGCCCGTCTGTCAGCAGAGGAGACCCGGGCTGCAGGGGAGAAAATCTGAATACCTCCTCCTTGCATTTCCTGTCTTTCCGACCCCGATTACGTAAAGGTGGGTAACAAACAGTGTGTGCTGCTCAACAATGAGTGTCTTCCCCACCGTTTATTCAAGATGACATTGGCGAGCACCTGCAATAAGCTGTGAATCGTAAGCAATATTTTTGTATGTTTCTATTACTTTGGGTATTTCTTTTGCTGTCTCCGATCGCCCCACAACTTTCTACTGTACTGTTCCTGTTTGGGATTGGCTGTCTTGAACTATCCAGGAAGGATCCTGCTGCACTCCTGGGCACAAAGCCCTCTTAACATGCTGTGGGGGTGCAGGGATGGTTATCAATTCACGTCCCTCCCCATTACCACCCTTGAAGAAGGTCAAAGGAGGCAGTTCTTGTGCTGGTCCCAGGAGTGTGACGAGGGGGGAGCTTCACTCCATCTCTTTCCAACAGTAACAGGAAGCTAGAGAGGGCTGCTTTTGTCTTTTGCTCTGGACTCTGGAAATCACAGACAGTCCCTCAGTCCTGAAACCATTTGCCACAGACCTGGTACTCATTGTACAGGAACAGGAGACTGACAACAACCTTGTGCCTTTGAACTGTGCCTGGACACAAGCCCTTACAAACAATTCTTCATGTTTTTTGGAAGAAAGGAATTTTACATTTTGCTTTAAAGTTTACAAGGAGAAATGCTTTTAGATGGATAGTCTAGACCAGCACCATCCATCAAGAACATACTGTGAGCCAAACATGTTATATTAAATTTTCAGTAGCTGTTCATTAAAGAGAAAAAAGGGAAATTTATTTTCATCATTTCAACCTGTAACAATAGAACATTCATTTTTTAAAGATGCTAACACTCTTTTTTTCCACACTGTCATCAAAATCCAGTATGAATGGTGCGCTCACTGGCACAGTCTCCACCTGGAGCATCGCATCTCCAGTGTGCGGCAGGGGCTACTTTATTGGACAGCGTGGGGCAAGGCTGTGTAAGAAACTGTTCAGCTCTTATGTTCTTGCTGGTTATTTACAACATAATCCAGTAAGGTTAAAAAATTAGGTTAATTATAAAAAGGTTGAAGGTAAAATTCAACCTCCTGTGACATAGTTTGCAACTTTTTGTGAACCAACACAATTCTCTCGATATCTGATATTACAGATCCCTGTAACGACACAGCTATAAGTCAGGCTTGGGAGGTCAGTGTT
Source organism: Ursus americanus (assembly GCF_024610735.1). Lineage (NCBI taxonomy): Eukaryota > Metazoa > Chordata > Mammalia > Carnivora > Ursidae > Ursus > Ursus americanus. Next base: position 102,312,362 of record NC_142129.1, on the reverse strand, counting down.
TTTGCTTCTTGGCGCTTGGTCGGCTGTGCATGAGGGTTGTTGCCTTCCGTTGCAGCTCACTCTCTCATTCCAATGTCCAAAGGTGCTGCATGGTTAGTCCTGAAGTAGCATCGAGCTGCTAAGAAGTACCCAGGAGACAGGTTTAGCAGGGCCCCAAAAGTGCTTCTAAAATCACGTGTTCCTGGTCTGGTAGATGATGCTAGGGACCAGCCCTGAGGCCTCCTTTCTCAAATGTGTGCCCAGACACAAGCCTGTCACTCCTTTGGTTCGCACCAAGTTCTCCAAGGAAACCCAGATGTGTCTGGAAGGAGCAGGTTGTTATCTGCAACTGAAGGTAGGACAAGGCAATAGTTCCTTCACTTCATGCTTGTCATTGGAAGAACTTTCCAGTGTGACATTGTGGATGCACAAAGAGATGTAAGATAAAATTGCAGAAATCGTGCCCTCTAGTCAGAGTGCTCATCCCCAAAAATCTGCTGGCCACTTGAGTGCCCTGGGACAAGTTTCTCTTCTCAAATATGACAAGGTTGACCTAAAAGTTGTCCGGGACCTCTTGCATCTGACGTCTTATGACTAAGCCCTAGTATACAGGTACAGAAGGGAGGAGGTGGGAAGGGGGACAGTAGGAGGGGGACAGGATCAACAGATTCTGATGGGTGGTGAGAGCTCTGGTCCCCCGGGGCCAGGCTGGCTGTCCCCCATGCTGTCCTTTGCTATCACTGCCAGGACAGGCCCCATTTGGAAAAGCCCTCTGTACATGCAATTAACCTAAGTACTGTGGTCTCTCCACCCCATTCTCTGCACTCCCCTGGGAAGAGGCAAAGCCAGGGACCCTTCTAGGTGACCCCTATCCCTCACAGAGACTTGGAGGCCTAGCAGGGATAGTCTGTTGGTTTCGTGCCCTGAAAGGGTATCTCAATTCTGGGAAGTCCTGGGGAAGGCATGTCCACCCTACAGCTCTCTGGCTCTCTTTATCCCCTTCTAGCCCAGGCTACTGCCCACTGTATTAGCCCCAGAACCTGCAAAAGACACAGTGGCCAGGCTGATGTTGGAGATCATCTCCATTTTCCTGCCTTCTGCTCTTGCTCGAGTCATCCTTCCTCAGGAAGCCGGGCCTCATTGCCCTCTGGTAGGGGCAGGGGCAAAGGCACCAGGCTTTGCACTCCAGGAGACAGGACACAATGGGGCAGATGTTCTTGGTGTGCCCCCTGTGCTAGAGAGATCAGGGCCCAGGTAGAACCGCAAAGTGACCGCGGAGCGGGAGGCAGGGCCACTCCCTGGGTACTGCGACTCCGGCGTGTCACCCGACCACTAGGGTTCTGGGAGCTCCAAATGTCTCCATTTAGTCCTCTGGAAAATAGGGCTAGGGAAGCACACAGTTGGGGTGAGGACTAATCAGAGTGCATGGGATCCCCACAGACACTAGTAGGAGGAGGGAGTCACAAGGGGAGTGGGCAACAGGCCGGCCCCAACCAGCTAAGCCTCCCTCCTGGGGCTGCTGCATGGGCGCAGGGGCAGGGTGGAAGCAGGGGTGGGGGCTGGGAAGGGCCCAAGGGGGCACCAGCTGGGGCTCCTTCTTCACCTATCTTGACAAGATCCCTGCTAATATTCTTCATTAAGAAGAAACCAAACGCATGGATTTATTTATTTTTTATTTTTTATTATGTTATGCTACTCACCATATCCTTAGTTTCTGATGTAGTGTTCCATGATTCATTAGTTGTGTATAACACCCAGTGCACCATGCAATACGTGCCCTCCTTAATACCCATCACCAGTTTCTCCCATTCCCCCATCCCCCTCCCCTCTGAAGCCCTCAGTTTGTTTCCCAGAGTCCATAGTCTCTCGTGGTTCATTCCCCCTTCTGTTTACCCCCCCCTTCTAATCTAATTATGAAAGTAGTGTGTGCTCACTACAGAAAATGTAATGGAGACTGAACACAAAGTACTAAGGAACATGCCTGGCAACTAACCCAAGGTAACAGTTGGGTACATCTCCAGACTTTCTAGCTCTCTTGCTTTAAGGACGCACAAAGGAATTAAATAGGTATCTTTTGTACCCTGTTTTACTCCAACGTTTTTTTTTTTTCATGGCATTAAAACATTTCCCTACCTCTTCCCTGTAAAGATTAAATAGTACCCCCCCCCATACGGCTGCTACACCTTTTACCCTCCATCCTCTCTGATCTAACTTTCAGGGTTTTGTTCCATTTTGTTGCGCATTTTTTTTAATTTAAATTTTAGTTAGTGAACATACAGTGCAATATTGGTATTTGGGGTAGAATTCAGTGATTCATCACTTAGATACAACACCCAGGGCTCTTCATAACAAGTGCCCTCTTCAATATTCACCCATCTAGCCCATCTCCCACCCACCTCCCTCCATCAACCCTCAATCTGTTCTCTATTGTTAAGAGTCTCTCATGGTTTGTTTCCCTCTCTCCTTTTTTCTTTTCCCCCTTCCCACATGTTCACCTGTTTTGTTGCTTAAATTCAACATATGAGTAAAATCATATGGTATTTGTTTTTCTCTGTCTTATTTTGTTCAGGTAATAAACTCTAGCTCCATCCACATTGCTGCAAATGACAAGATGTCCTTTTTTGATGGCTGAGTAATATTCTGTTATACATATATAGGCATGCCACATCTTTTTTTTTTTTTTTAATGTTTTTTTATTATATTATGTTACTCACCATACAGTACATTCCCGGTTTCTGATGTAAAGTTCGATGATTCATTAGTTGCGTATAACACCCAGTGCACCATGCAATACGTGCCCTCCTTACTACCCATCACCAGTCTATCCCATTCCTCCACCCGCCTCCCCTCTGAAGCCCTCAGTTTGTTTCTCAGAGTCCATAGTCTCTCATGCTTCATTCCCCCTTCTGATTACCCACCCTTTCTTTATCCCTTTCTTCCCCTACCGATCTTCCTAGTTCTTATGTTCCATATGATAATTGTCTTTCTCTGCCTGACTTATTTCACTTAGCATTATCTCCTCCAGTGCCGTCCATGTTGCAGCAAATGTTGAGAAATCGTTCTTTCTGATAACTGAGTAATATTCCATTGTATATATGGACCACAACTTCTTAATCCAGTCATCTGTTGAAGGGCATCTCGGTTCCTTCCACGATTTAGCTATTGTGGACAATGCTGCTATGAACATTGGGGTGCATATGGCCCTTCTCTTCACTACGTCTGTATCTTTGGGGTAAATACCCAGTAGTGAATGGCTGGGTCATAGGGTAGCTCAATTTTTAACTTTTTAAGGGACCTCCGCACTGTTTTCCAGAGTGGCTGTACCAACTTCCATTCCCACCAACAATGTAGGAGGGATCCCCTTTCTCCACATCCTCTCCAACAATTGTTGTTTCTTGCCTTGTCAATTTTTGCCATTCTAACTGGCGTAAGGTGGTATCTCAGTGTGGTTTTGATTTGAATTTCCCTGATGGCTAATGATTTTGAACATTTTTTCATGTGTCTGTTAGCCATTTGTATGTCATCATTGGAAAAGTGTCTGTTCATATCTTCTGCCCATTTTATGATTTGTGTATTTGTTTCTCGTGTATTGAGTTTGAGAAGTTCTTTGAGATCTTGGATACCAGTCTTTTATCTGTAGCATCATTTGCAAATATATTCTCCCATTCCGTGGGCTGCCTCTTAGTTTTTTTGACTGTTTCCTTGGCTGCGCAGGTTTTTATCTTGATGAAGTCCCACAAGTTCATTTTATCTTTTGTTTCTCTTGCCTTTGAAGATGTGTCATGAAAAAGTTTGCTTTGACCTATGTCATAGAGGTTGCTGCCTATTTCTCCTCTAGGATTTTGATGGATTCCTGTCTCACATCGAGGTCTTTCATCCATTTGGAGTTTATCTTTGTAACATGCTACATCTTTATCCACTCATCAGTCGATGGATATTTGGGTTCTCTCCATAGTTCGGTATAATGCTGCTATAAACATAGGGGTGTATATACCCCTTCAAATCTATATTTTTGTATCCTTTGGGTAAATACCTTGTAGTGCAATTGCTGGATCTAGGTAGCTCTATTTTTTAACTTTTTGAGGAACCTCCAAACTGTTCCCCAGAGTGGCTGCACCAGTTTGCATTCCCACCAACAGTGCACAAGGGTTCCCCTTCCTCTGCATCCTCACCAACACCTGTTTTTTTTCTTGGATTATTCATTTTAGCCATTCTGACAGGTATGAAGTGGTATCTTATCATGGATTTGATTTGTATTTCACTGATGATGAGAGATGTTGAGCATCTTTTCATATGTTTTTAACCATCTGGATGTCTTCTTTGGAAAAGTGTCTATTCATGTCTTCTGCCCATTTTTGACTGGGTTATTTGGTTTTGGGTGTTGAGTTTGATAAGTTCTTTATATATTTTGGATACAAACCCGTTACCAGATAAGTCATTTGCACATATCTTCTCCCATTCTGTGGGCTGCCTTTTAGTTTTGTTCATTGTTTCCTTCACTGTGCAGAAGGTTTTTTTCTTCATGAGGTCCCAATAGTTCATTTTTGCTTTTGTTTCCTTTGTATCAGGAGACATGTCTAGTAAGTTGTTATGGCTAAGTCAGAGAGGTTTCTGCCTGTGTTCTCCTCTAGGATTTTGATGGATTCCTGTCTCACATTTAGGTCTTTCATCCATTTTGAGTTTATTTTTGTGTATGGTGTAAGGGAGTGATCCAGTTTCATTCTTCTGCATATTGCTGTCCAGTTTCCCCAACACCATTTGCTGAAGACACTGTCTTTTTTCCATTGGATATTCTTTCCTGCTTTGTCAAAGATTAGTTGACTATATAGTAGTGGGTCCATTTCTAGGTTTTCTGTTCTGTTCCATTGATCAGTGTGTCTGTTTTTGTGCCAGTTCCTTACTGTCTTGATGACTACAGCTTTGTAATATAGCCTAAAATCTGGAATCGTAACGCCTCCAGTTTTGTTTTTCTTTTTCAGAACTGCTTTGCCTATTTGGGGTCTTTTGTTGTTCCATACAAATTTTAGGATGTTTTTCTAGTTCTGTGAAGAACACTCATGGTATTTTATTAGGGATTGCATTAAGTGTGTAGATTGCTTTGGGTAGCACAGACATTTTAACAATGTTTATTCTTCCAATCCATGAACATGGAATACTTTTCCATTTCTTTGTGTCCTTTTCAATTTCTTTCATAAGTGATCTATAGTTTTCAGAATACAGATCTTTTACCTCTTTATTTAGGTTTATGCCTAGATCTCTTATTGCTTTTGGTGCAATTGCACATGGGATTGATTCCTTGATTTTCTGCTGCTTTGTTTTTGGTGTAGAGAAATGCAATTGATTTTATATCCAACAACTTTGATGAATTCATGTATTAGTTCTAGCAATTTTTTTGGTGGGGTCTTTTGGGTTTTCCACATAGACTATCATGTCGTCCACAAATAGTGAAAGTTTGATTTCTTCCTTGTCAATGTGAATGCCTTTTATTTCTTCTTGTTTTCTGATTGCTGAGGCTAAGACTGCTGGTAGTATGTTAAATACTAATGGGGAGAGTGGACATCCCTGTCTTATTCCTGACCTTAGGGTTTTCCCCCATTGAAGATGATATTAGCAGTGGGTCTTTCATATATGGCTTTTATGATGGTGAGGTATGTTCCATCTATCCCTACTTTGTTGAGGGTTTTTATCAAGAAAGGATACTATATTTTGTCAAATGCTTTTTCTGCATCTACTGAGAGGATCATATGGTTCTTATCCTTTCTTGTATTAATGTGGTGTATTACATTGATTGATTTGTGAATATTGAACTACCCCTGCAGGCAGGAATAAACCCCACTTGATCATGGTGAATAATTCTCTTAATGTACTGTTTAAGTTGATTTGCTAGTATTTTATTGAGAATTTTTGCATCCATATTCATCAGAGATATTGGCCTGTAATTCTCCTTTTTAATAGAGTCTGTCTGGTTTGGGGACAAAGGTAGTGCTGGCTTCGTAGAATGAGTTTGTGACTTTTCCTTCCATCTCTATTTTGGGAACAGTTTCAGATTGTTTAAATATCTGGTAGACTTCCCCTGGGAATCCATCTGGCCAAGGACTTTTGTGTGTTGGGAGATTTTTGATGACTGATTCCATTTCTTTGCTGGTTATTGGTCTGTTCAAATTTTCAATTTTCTACCTGATTCAGATTTGGTAGTTAGTAGATTTCTAGCACTCTGTCCATTTCTTCCGGGTTGCCCAGTTTGTTGGCATATAATTTTTCATAGTATTCTCTTATAATTGTTTGTACTTTGGTTGTTGGTTATGATCTCTCCTCCTTCATTCATGATTTTATGTATTTGGGTCCTTTCTCTTTTCTTTTTAATAAATCTGGCTAGGGGTTTATCAATTTTATTAATTCTTTTGTGGAACCAGCTCTTAGTTTTGTTAAATTGTTCTACTGATTTTTTGTTTCTATATCATTTATTTCTGCACTAATCTTTATTATTTCCCTTCTTCTGCTGGCTTTAGGCTTTATTTGCTGCTCCTTTTCTAGTTACTTTAGGTGTAAGGTTTTTTTGTGTATATATTTGAGACTTTTCTTGCTTCTTGAGGTAGGCCTGTATTGCAATATACTTCCCTCTTAGAAGGAAATATAACAAATATACCAAAGGTTTCTGACTGTCGTTTTTTCATTTTCATTTGCTTCCATTTTTTTTTTTAATTTCTTCTTTAATTTTCTGGTTAAGCCATTCATTCCTGAGTAGGATGTTCTTTAACCTCCATGTATTTGAGGTCTTCCCAATTTTTTTCTTATGGTTGACTTCCAGTTTCATAGCACTGTGGTCTGAAAATATGCATGGCATGATCCTGATTTTTTTGTGTTTATTGAGAGTTGATTTGTGACCCAGTATGCGATCTATTCTGGAGAATGTCCCATGTGCATGCAAAAACAATGTGTATTCTGTTACGTTAGGATGAAATGCTCTGAATATATCTGTTAAGTCCTTCCAGTCCAGTGTATCATTCAAAACCATTGTTTCCTTGTTGATCTGTTTAGATGATCTGTCCATTGCTGTGAATGGGGTGTAAAAGTCCCCAACTATTATTGTATTATTATCAATGAGTTTCTTTATGTTTAATATTAATTGATTTATATATTGGGGTGCTCCCAATTTGGGGGCATAAATATTTACAATTGTTAGATCTTCTTGATGGATAGACCCCTTCATTATGGTATAATGTCCATCTTCATCTCTCGTTACAGGCTTTGTTTTAAAATTTAGTTTATCTGATATAAATATGGCTACTCTGGCTTTCTTTTGATGTCCATTAGCTTGATAGATGGTTCTCTATTCTTCACTTTCAATCTGCAGGTGTCTTTAGGTCTAAAGTGAGTCTCTTGTAGGCAGTATATAGATGGATGTTGTTTTCTATCCATTCTGATACCCTATGTCTTTTGGCACAGTCTATTTACATTCAGAGTGATTATTGAAAGATATGAACTTAGTGCCATTGTGTTACCTGTAGAGTTGGTGTTTCTGGTGTTTTTCTCTGGTCCTTTCTAGTCTTTGTTGCTTTTGGTCTTTTTTTCTCCGAAGAGTCTCCCTTAAAATTTCTTGCAGGGTTGGTTTAGTGGTCACAAACTCCTTTAGTTTTTGTCTGGGAACTTTTTTTTTTTTTTTAAGATTTATTTATTTTAGAGAGACAGAGACAGAGAGAGCACAAGGGGGAGGGGCAAAGAGAGAGGGAGAGAGAATTTCAAGCAGACTCTCTGCTAAGTGTGGAGCCTGAGATGGGACTCGATCTGATCCCATGACCCTGAGACCATGACCTGAGCAGAAATCAACAGTTAGATGCTCAACTGACTGAGCCACCCAGGTACCCCTGTCTGAGGAACTCTTTATCTTGCCTTCTATTCTGAATGACAGCCTTGCTGAATAAAGAATTCTTGGCTGCATATTTTTCCCATTCAGTCGGTTGAATATTTCCTTCCACTTTCTTCTGGCCTGCCACATTTCTATGGACAGATCTACTGCAAACCTGATCTGTCTTCCTTTGTATGTTAAGGGCTTTTTTTCCCTTGTTGCTACAAGATTCTTGTCTGTATTTTGTGAATTTGACTGTGATATGCGTTGGTGATGGTCACCTTTGGTTGAATTTCATGGGAGTTCTCTGTGCTTCTTGGATTTTGATGTCTGTGTCCTCCCCCAGATTAGGGAAGTTTTCAGCTATAATTTGTTTGAATAAACCTTCTGCCCTTTTATCTCTCTCTTCATCTTCTAGGACTCCTATGATATGAATGTTATTAGGTTTTAATAAGTTGCTGAGTTCCCTAAATCTACCTTCATGGTCCATTACCTTTCTTTCCCTCTTTTTTTCAGCTTCATTATTTTTCATAATTTTATCTTCTATATCACTCATTTGGTCCTCTGCTTCATCCATCCTCATTTTTATGACCTCCATTTGGGATGTGTCCTGGTTATAGCATTTTTAATTTTGGCCTGACTAGATGTTAGTTCTTTTATCTGTGCAGTAAGGGATTCTCGTGTCTTTTATGCTTTTTTCAAGCCCAGCTAGTATCCTTATAATCGTTGTTTTAAATGCTAGTTCAGACATCTTAATCTCTGGCCATGAGTTCTACTTCCTGTTCTTCTCTTGTGATGAATTTCCCTGTCTTGTCATTTTGTCCAGAAAAGAAGAAAGAAAAAAACAAAAAACAAAAAGAAAAATAACAACAAAACCTAGAACCTGGGTGTGTTTTGGTCTGCTTATTAACAGATTCTAGATCCCAAAAGAAAAAAAAAAAAACTAAAAATAATTAACAATTAAAATATATAGTGTATATATAATAAATATATAAATAAAAATTTTTAAATTAATAGTAAAAAGTTAAAAAGGGAGTTGAAAAAATAAAAGAAAAAATAACCAAAAAATAAAGAATTTAAAAAAAGGAAGCTAGGTCCCATTTCCCCTAGAGCTGAAGCTTTGTAGCACTCTAGGACCAGTAGACTTTGTGTCATGGAGTTGTTTGTGCTAGGCTTCTGGGGTAGGTGCCTCCTGTGCAGATTCTCAGGTTTCTGTGGAAATGCACCTCCAGGGCACAGGGCGATGGGGCTTGGCATAAGCAGGTCCGGCCTCCACTAGGTGGTGCCATTTTGCTCCCTGAAAGCTTTAAGGGCCGATGGGTGGGATTAATATGGTTGTGCCCTGGAAAGTTTGCAACCCCCACCCTTCAGTGAGCCCTCACAGAAGAGCAATCAATAACCTTTCTTGTGTTCCTGGTTTCCATGTGAACCCTGCGTTTATCCTGCCTGTGTCTGAGATTTTTTATCTCGGGAGCATGGCTGAGTTTCAAAACTCCAAATTTTAGGGACTCTCCGTGTACAGACCCTTACTGCTCCTGTGGGGAGGGTCCTGCCAAGCTTTTGCTGGTTGTTGGGTGGTCCCAGGAAAGCAGTTGCACAACCGCACAGCAGTTTGCAGTTTATGGCAAAACAGAGCAGAAAGCTGGCACCAAGACTTGCTGTCATCAGCGGGCTTCCCACTCCTATGCCTGGGAACAGTGCAGCAGGTTGGCAACATCCATTCTTCTTGTGACCCAGGGGATCCTCAGACCACATTTGACTTCTGGGATTCTTCCCAGCTTTGCCACCTGAGCACCTTTAGGCCAGGCAGGTTCCCCACGGTAGCCGACTTCTAAAAGTTCAGATTTTGTGTTCCGCTGCTTGTGGTACTTTGAGGTAGCCTTCGTAAGAGGTTCCCTCTCTGCAGCCATATCCACAGCTGCCTCCCTCATGTCAACTCTCCACACCTCCTACCTTCCAAAGTGTGGTCGCTTTTCTACTTGTACACTTGCACTTTTTGTTCTCTCAGACTGATTTCTTGGGTGTCCAGAATTGTTTGATAATTATCTAGCTATGTTCTATGGATGAGACAAGCTTAGGGTCTCCCTACGTCTCTGCCATCTTAATTCCTCCTCTGTCTTTCATTTTTAAATAAGAAAATATTCTACACTTTCAAAAGAATGAGTGTAACTTAGCATAAGGTGTGGTAGATGCTGGCTAGATGCTTAGAAGAGCCCATTCCTCTTCACCTGTGCCCACCTTTCCCAGGCCCCAGCAGCCAGGCAGGGCTATGCTGATTGTGGAGTGAAGATGCAGGTAACCCAGGCCTAAAGGCTCTCCCTCCCTTTCTGGAGCCTGGATTCAGAGTCTCACACTGTAGAAGATGGCAGAATCTGGGTCCCCGGATGGCTGAGGAGCTGAGATCTACAAATTGCCAGGAAAGCAGCTCCAGTGAAAATCGGTCTTTATTGTGATGACACAGTTTGTTAGCATAACTGGATGATGCAGACCAAGTGCAATAATGACATGAACACAGCACACTGCCTTCCCACTTAAGAAAATGGAGGTCCCTATGAATCTCTACCCCCTTGCACCCCCTACCGTTATCCTGCATTTTATGTTAAAATCCCCTTCCTTTTCTTCATAATTTTACCATATATGTGCTTTGTTTCCTTTTTACATTTATGATAATAATATAGTTCTCCAACTTGCTTTTTTTGCACAAGTTATTGCTCATTTTTCTCTACTGTGAATAATACTGTGCTGAGCATGCTTGTTACTATTTTTTATGTGCATCCACATTTATTTCCTTAAATTGCTGGGTCAAAGCATATGTAGATTTTTTAGGGGTTTTGATATGTACTACCTTTAGAAAGATTATACTGATTTATTCCACCAGCCTTTGCCAACAATGTATGTGATCGTTAGTCCACATAAAATTACCAATTTGAAGGGGAAACAAGAAGTCCCATTTTTTGTTCAAGTTTGCATTATTTTATTACATGCATCCCTCACCAACTGTGGAAAACACCTTCCTGAAGGGTGTGTGGTTGGCAAGACCACATGTGTCAAGCTTAAGCTCTCATACAAAAGAAAAGAGTAGGAAGAATATGAAATATAGTATTAAATATGTATTTATGAAATATATGTGAAATATAACACTCGATATATATAGCATTAAATGTATAGATACATGAAATATAACATTAAATATATATTAAGGGTGGAATAAATGGAAGTCTTTTAAGGTATCAACTTAGACACCTGTGGATACCAGCAGGCATCTATTCACTTAAATGGCCTTCTTCGGTTCATTATCCAAGTTGCAACGTCACTGTCTGAGAGCAGTGTCTCTTCTGTTCTTTGAGGATACACAGGTCCTACCTCTTCTTAAAGTGTTCAAATCACCTCAGACTTGGGCAACATCAGTTTTCATCACGATTCTTCAATGAGCATGCCTTACTCATCATGAGCTTAGGCATCAAAACATTGCTGCCATTTACTCACTGGGTAACCTTGGGGGAGGTATTTTGCCACTCTGAGCATCAGCTTCCTTGTCTGAAGCATGAGGGGAGGAACACCTCCACTACCACCATTCCCTTGTCTATCTGTTCTACAGAATCTGGAAGAGCTTCACATCATGGTCATTTTCCCATCATATTTATATGGGTGATCATGTGATACAGTTTTGGCCAATGGAAGATACTGTAGAAGTCTACTCTGGGGCTTCTAGGAAAGATTGAACTTTCTCATGAATGAGACCGAAGTTGCTGGCACTACCACATGACAGTTCATTTTTCTTTCAACATTGATGTGCTATCTACAGCTGCAGCAGCTATCCTATGCTGAAGATGGAAAGATAATCTCCAAGAAAATCACAGAGGTACCTGCTTTCACATTGTTGAATTGCTGAACCAGTGAGCCATTTCTTATTCTGAAAAAATAAATTCCTGTTAATCAGATTTTCTGCTCATAATGTATCTCATGGGTGGTTGTGAGGATTGTGGAAAGTAATTTTTGTAAAAGACTAAATACATTGCCTAGCATTTAAGTAGTCAATAAAAGATATTTTATGTTATTAGTTGTAGGGTTAGCAGTACCAACTGATCTCAGTTGCCGCAAGATATTTTCAACTCTGATGTATGAGTCTGGCCAGGAGTAAGAAAACATTTGTTGAAGGTCATTTCTTTGCTTCAAACTAGCATTAGAGACCTAGGACAAGTCTTGAGCCTCTATGGGCCTCGGTTTCCTCAGATGTTTATAAAAATGATATCAAAATCCCCTTTCAGATCTAAAATTCTTTTATTCTATTTTATTTTCCTTAGATAACTTTTCCATCACAGGATATAAGATCCAGGCTGACAGGACCAGAGAAGGACGTCTCAAGTGGGGGAGAGTGTGATATTTCTAGTTACATGTACACAATTTAAAAGTCACTTGGGGCATGCTAAAACTCCCGGGCAGGCCTCCTCATGTGGTACAATATGAAGTACCAAATATCATCTAAGAAGTCATCATGGGATCAAAGAAAATGTCAGTAGAGCAGAAGGACCCTAAGCCCATGAATACAGCTAGATAACTGTTAAGTCATCCTTAATACCCCAGAAATTGGCCTGAAGCCTGGCAGAACAAACTCCACAACTAACAGTAGAGAAGAGGCCACATGGAAGAAGGTAGCAAATGCAAAGACACGGTATGGGAGAGAAATAGATCATGGCTGCTGCAGTGGGGAGGGAGCTGTGGTCGTTGAGAAGTGCAAGAGACAGACTAGCACACAGGGGAGGTCCTAGGGAAAATGAAACCCCATAGTAATTGGCTTGGAAAGTGAGGGGGTGGAATTTCATGAGTTCTTGCAATGAGCAGGACTTAGAGCCTGGAGTTTTAAAGGACAGCAGGCTTAGCTCTGGGAGAGGTCGGAGGCATTGGAGCTGCTCTTGGAGAAAAGGTAGGCAGACAGCCTGGGAACACACAGTGTTGAAATAGTTATCTGAAGAGTACCTGGGACATAGTGGGGAGGTTATTTGCTCATCTCAGAGCATGTTCCAGAGAGACAGCATTCATGGAGAGATCCCTCTGGGGACAAAGAAACTGGCAGGCACCATTTTCTTCCCCATCCCCTCAGCATAAATACAGAGCCACCTGCCAGAACCAGCACAGCACAGATACTCACTACCTAACTTGCATACACCACGCCTGCCCACCCCCCATTCCTGTGGAACTGCCCCCTCCCAGTCACACCTACCTCAGACACACCGAGCCTGGTGGACCCCCTGCCTCAGAAGACCACCCAAACCAACGCTCACACTGTGTCTCCCTGTTTGTGAGTTTTGCAGAACCTCAGTTATAGTGGAAGTGGCAACAAAACTCATTTCATAAACACGCCAAAGCACGCTTGGTTAAAAGCATGCCACATTCAGGCCAGTTACCAAACCCTGCCCACAGCAGTCAAAGAGAGCCTCTGAAGATGACTGGCCTAAGGATACAGTGGCCAGGACACAATAGCAGAGTCCATGCAGCACATTGGAGACACTCCTGGAAGTGCCAGGCCCTGGGGAACAGGGGGAACATGGCAGGTCACTGCAGGACCTCTTCTTCATAAGGACATTAACCTCAAGAACAGATGTAGCTGACTTTCCTAAAACACAGAAACAGGCACAGAGACTTAAAATGAAAAGACAGAGAAATTTATCCCAAATGAAAGAAAAAGACAAGGCCACAGCCAAAGATCTAAGTGAAACAGATGTAAGTAACATGCCTGATAAAGAAATAATGATCATAAGGATACTCACTGGACTTGAGAAAAGAGGGGAAGACATGAGTGAGACCCTTAACGCAGAGGTAAGGAATAACATAGCAGAGATAAAGGACACAGTAAATGTAAAATCAGAAACATGCCTGATGGAAGGAATAGAAGGCTGAAACAAACAGGAATGAATTAATGACTAGAAGACAGAGTAATGAAAGTAATCAAGCTGAACAAAAGACAAGAAAAGAATTATGCAAAATGATAACAGACCTATGGAATTCAGTGACTGTATCAAATGTAATATTAGTCATATTGTAGGAGTTACAGAGGAAGAGAAAGAAAAGGGAGCAGAAAAATTAGTTGAACAACAGCTGAAAACTTCCTGAATCTGGGGGAGGAAACAGACATCCAGATCCAGCAAGCACAGAGAACAAAAGAACAAAAGCAGAGGTGCCTGGGTGGCTCAGTTGTTAAGCCTCTGTCTTTAGCTCAGGTCATGATCCCAGGGTCCTGGGTTTGAGCCCTGCATCAGGCTCCCTGGTCAGCGGGAAGCCTTCTTCTCCCTCTCCCACTCCCCCTGCTTGTGTTCCCTCTCTTGCTGTCTCTCTCTCTGTCAAATAAATTAAAAAATCTTTTAAAAAATCAACAAAAGCAGACCCACACCAAGACTTGTTATAATTAAATTGGCAAAATATAGTGACAAAGAAAAAATTTTAAAAGCAGTGAGACAAAAGAAGAGCATAACTTACAAGGGAAAAACCATAACATAAGTAGGGGTTTCTCAATAGAAACTCGCAAGCTGGAAGGGAGATGCATGATATATTTAAAGTGCTGAATGGGAAAAATCTGAAGCCAAGAATACTAGCAAGGCTATCATTCAGACTAGAAGGAGATAGAGTTTCCCAAACAAACAAAAATTGAAGGTGTTCATGACCATTAATCCAGTCCTGCAAGAAATATTAAAATGGACTCTTTGAGTGGAAAGGAGAGACCAAAAGTGACAGCATAGGTAGGAAACACAAAAGCAGTAAAAATGAATATTTCTATGAAAGTCAGTCAAAGACCTCACAAAATAAAAGGATAGAAGATATAATAGCATATACCTAAACCATGGGGAAGAGAGGAGTAAAGAATGAGTTCAAACTTAAATGACCATCAACTTAATATAGATGGCTATATGCAGAGGGAGTTATATGCAAACCTAATGCTAACCACAATCAAAACCCACTAATACACATGCAAAGAATAAAGAAATCCAAATATATCACTAAAGAAATTAGCAAACCATGAAAGAAAGACAAGAAGGGATCAGAGAAAATCTTCAGAACCACAAAACAAGTTAAAAAAATGACAATAAATAGATATCTGTCAATAATTACTTCAAATGTAGATGGACTAAATACTCCAATCAAAAGACATAGATTGGGGCACCTGGGTGGCTCAGATGGTTAAGTGTCTGTCTTCAGCTCAGGTCATGACCTCCAGGTCCTGGGATCAAGCCCCACATCAGGCTCCCAACTCAGTGGCTATCTGCTTATCCCTCTCTTTCTGCCTCTCCCCCTGCTTGTGCTCTCTCTGTCTTGCTTTCTCAAAAGAATTCTTAAAAATATATTAAAAAAAAAAAAAGACATAGTTTGACAGATTGGATTAAAAAAAAAGCAAGACCCATATATGTGTTGCCTACAAGAGACTCATTTTAGACCAAAAGAAACCCAAAGACTGAAAGTGAGGGGATGGAGAAACATCTATCATACAGGTGGATATCAAAAGAAAGCCAGAATATCAACACTTATATGGGACAAACCAGACTTACAACAAAGACTGTAAGGGGGGGATGGAGTAGTATGGAGACCCAGAGCTTGTCTCATCCTTCAAACATAGGTAGATCAACATCCAAACTTCTCGAACCACTAGGAATTAAGGATGAAGGATTGAGGATTACAAAACTAATCTCCACAGTTGGAGGGAGACACGTGGCAAATAGGAGGTTCAGAGCTGGGAATTGGGGGAGAGAGACCCACAGGTCTGCAAAGGGGAGGGAACACTTTTTGCAGAGCAAAGTCAGGTAGAGGGAGAAAGTGGGAGAGCTCACCGCAGGTAGGAATCGCACAATAAGCTGCCCTGAGGAGCTCCCCTGGGTTGCACTGGGAGAGGTCACGCCCCAGAGTTCATTTGGAAGAGCATTTTTTGCTTCTCCAAGGACAAAAGACCAACTGGGAGCCACTGAGCAGTTCAACAGCAGAGTCAGAGATGTGCCCAGAGGGCAGAAAACCCAACAACTTTTCGCTGTGAGCCACAATAGGTCTAAATCTCTGTGTGCACAAGGAGAGGCTGCTTTTCCACAGCAGAGCTGAGCAGAGAGCAGAGACGGCAGCAGACAGCAGATCACCTGCTTGCTGCTTTGTGCTGTCCGCCACGATAGCTTCAAGGCTCTGAGACTACTTTTCTGGGATAGAACGGAGTAGGGTCTGAGTAGGGCAGAGACTGCCAATAACCTGGTTCCAGCTTTTCACTGAGCAGTACAAGAAACTCTAGCCTCTCTGTGCACACTATGCAACTGCTTTTTGGGGACAGCATGGGGCAGTACAGGCTGAGAGACTCTCCTCCAGGGATGGGGGAAGGGGAGTGGGTCTGCACCTTACCGGGCCCTTTAAACTTGGAGTTTTGATCCCAGGGACCAGCCTGAGATAAAGTACAGGAGATCTGTGGCTCCGGGAGTGCCAACAGCCCAGGAACAGACAGGTTAAGGGCAGGGAACTGACAAAAGCCTGGGACATAGGAGATTGTTTGCTTTTCTGAGAGGGCCTCCTGAATAGCAGTGATGCGGATTTCCCTTCCCAGGGACAAAAGGGCCAGGTGACGCCATATTCCTCCTCCTTCACCACTCCCCAGCCCCACCAGCACAGACTTCAAAGAGAAACACAGCATGTCCAGTGGAGACTGGAGTCCCCTACACTAAACCCTGCTCCCCTGCACCTGGCTGGGGCATCTTTACAAGGGCAAGTAACCTTGTAAGCCAACCTACAGACCTCTTCCTCAAAAGACCAACACAGGCCCCTGCATTTACTGTGTCTCCTGATTAAAGAATGCTCCAAAACACCAGCTTCTGGTGGAAATAGGACTAGGCTTGCTTCTTTTTTTTCTCTTCTTAATTTTAAAATTTTTAATTTTTCTATTTTATGTATTTTCTATTATACATTGAGTGGAAAGGAGAAATATATATATATATTTCTATTTTTATATTTTCAATGTTATATATAAATATATGTATACATATATATGTATATAAATATATGTATATATATATTTTTTTCTTTTCTCTTCTCTCTCCTTTTTTCTTTTTTGGTATCAGGCTTATAATTTTTCGTTCATTTGTTGGTTTCTTTGTTTCCTTCTCTTATTTTTTGGATCAGGCTTCTAATTTTTTTTCTCTTTTCTTCTTTCCTTACTCTTTTTTCCTTCTTTCTTTCTTATTCTTTGAAATCAGGCTTGTAAGTTGTTTTTTTTTTTCTTTTTCTGTTTGTTTGCATTTTTGTTCCTTTTCCTTTTGTCTTGGAACAGGCTTTTTTTTTTCCTTTTTCTTTTTTTTTTACAGGCTTATCTTTACAAACAAACCAAAGCACACCTAGTTACAGGTCCAAACACTCCCCACTACAAGCAAGTAGGAACTCTGTAGAGGACAGACAAGTAGGAAAGAGCAGCCAAAATGCAACAGAACAATGTATGCAGCTTATACCAGGAACACTTCCTGACGTTTTTGTTCTTGCTGTTGTTGTTGTTTCTTTCTTGCTTTCTTTTCTGGAAAAATGACGAGACAGAGAATTCACCACAAAAGAAAGAGCAGGAGGTAGTGCTCACAACCAGGGATTTAATCAATACAGTTATAAGTAAAATGTCTGAAATAAAATTTAAAACAATGATTTTAAAGATACTAGCTGGGTTTGAAAAAAGCATAGAAGACACTAGAAAATCCCTTACTGTAGAGATAAAAGAAGTAAATCTAGTCAGGCAGAAATTAAAAATTAAAAATATAATCCCAAGAGGAGGCCATAAAAATAAGGATGAACAGAGTAGAAGAAAGAATCAGTGATATAGAAGATAAAATGGTGGAAAATAAGGAAGCTAAAAAGGGAAACTCAGGGATTCCATAAAGTAAAATACTATCTGGATTATTGGGACCTAGAAGATGAGGAATGGGAGAGGGGCAAAACGTTTATTTGAACAAATTATAGCTGAGAACTTTCCTAATTTGGGGAAGGAAACAGGCATTCAAGTCCATGAGGACAGAGAACACCCCTCAAAGAAAATAAAAATAGGTCAACAGCTCAATATATAACAGTGAAGACTGCAAATTTCAAAGATAAAGAAAATCCTGAAAGCAGCTTGGGACAAGAGGTCCTTAACTGACAAGGGTAGACACAAAGGGCTGTCATCAGACCTATCCACAGAGACCTGGCAGGCCAGAAAAGACTAACATGATATATTCAATGTGCTAAGTGGGAAAAATATGCAGCCAAGAATACTTTATCTAGCAAGGCTGTCATTCAGAATGGGAGAGATAAAGAGTTTAGAGGACAAACAAAAAATAAAGGAATTTGTGAACACTAAACCCACCCTGCAAGAAATATTAAAGGGGACGCTTTGAGTGGAGGGAGAGACCAAAAGTAAAAAAGACCAGAAAGAAACAGAGATGATCTACAGAAACAGCAACTTTACTGGTAATACAATGGCACTAAATTCTATCTTTCGATAATTACTCTGAATGTAAATGGACTAAATGCTCCATTAAAAGACATGGGGTATGAAAATGGATAAAAACAAAACAAAACAAAAACACAAGGCCCATCGATATGGTGCCCATAAAAGACTCATTTTAGACCCAAAGACACTTCCAGATTGAAAGTAAGGGGGTGGAGAGCCATTTATCACACCAATGAACATCAAAAGAAAGCTGGAGTAGCCATCTTTATATCAGACAAACTAGATTTTAAACAAAAGACTAGAACAAGAGATGAAGAAGGACACTATATCACAATAATGGGGTCTGTCCAACAAGAAGATCTAACAATTGTAAATATTTATGCCCCTAAGTTGAGAGCAGCCAAATACATAAATCAATTAAAACAAAATTAAAGGAACTCATTGATAATAATACAATAATAAGGAACTTTAATACACCACTCATAGCAATGGACAGATCATCTAAGCAGAAGATTAACCAGGAAACAAGTGCTTTGAATGACACACAGGCCCAGATGGACGTAACAGATATAATCAGAGCATTTCATCCTAAAGCAGGAGAATACACCTTCCTCTTGAGTGCATATGGAACATTCTCCAGAATAGATCACATTCTGAGTCAGAAACCATGTCTCAATCAGTACAAAAAGATTGAGATTATACCATGCATATTTTCAGACCACAATACCTTAAAACTTGAAGTAAATACAAGGAAAAATTTGGAAGGACCACAAATACATGGAGGGTAAAGATTATCCTAGTAAAGAATAAATGGGTCAACCAGGAAATTAAAGAAGATTTGAAAAAATACATGGAAGCAAAAGAAAATGAAAACATGACAGTCCAAAACCTTTGGGATGCAGTAAAGTTAGTCCTAAGAGGAAGTATATAGCAATACAGGCCTTCCTCAAGAAACAAGAAAAGTCTCAAATACACGACCTAACCTTACACCTAAAGGAGCTACAAAAGGAATAGCAAATGAAGCTTTAAGCCAGCAGAAGAAGGGAAATAAAAATTAGAGCAGAAATCAATGGCATAGAAATCAAAAGGAGTAGAACGGATCAATGAAACGAGGAGCTGGTTCTTTGAAAGAATTAATAAGATTGCTAAACCCCTAGGCAGACTTATAAAAAAAAAAAAAGATCCAAATAAATAAAATCATGAAAGGAAAAGGAGAGATCACAACCAACACTGAAGAAATACAAACAATTATAAAAGAATATTATGAGCAATTATATGCCAACAGATTAGGCAATCAGGAAGAAATTTTTAGAAATATGTAAACTGCCATACCTGAAATAGGAAGGGATAGAAGACTGAGCAGACCCATAACGAGCAAAGACATTGAATCAGTAACTAAAAATCTCCCAACAAACAAGAGTCCAGGGTTGGATTGCTTCCCAGGGAATTCTACCAAACATTTAAAGAATTAATACCTATTCTTCTGAAACTGTTTCAAAAAATAAGAATGGAAGGAAAACTTCCAAACTCATTCTATGCCAACATTATCTTGATCCCAAAACCAGACAAAGACCCCTCCAAAAAAGGAGATTACAGACCAATATCCTTGATGAACATGGATGTAAAAATTCTTACCAAGATATCAGCTAATAAGATCCAACAGTACATCAAAAGGATTATCGCCATGTCCAAGTGGGATTTATTCCTGGGCTGTAAGGGTGGTTCAATATTTGCAAATCGATCAACATGATACACCAGATTAACAAAAGAAAGGACAAGAACCATATGATCCTCTCAGTAGATGCAGAAAAAGCATTTGACAAAATACAGCATCCTTTCTTGATAAAAACTTTCTACCATCTAGGGATAGGGGGAATATACTTCAATGTCATAAAAGGCATATAAGAAAGACCAACAATGAATGTCATCCTCAACGGGGAAAAACTGAGAGCCTTTCCCCTAAGGTCAGAGACATGACAGGGATGTCCACTCTCATGAGTGGTGGAAGTCTTATCCTCAGCAATCAGACAATAAAAAGAAATAAAGGGCATCCAAATCAGCAAAGAAGAAGTCAAACTTTCATTCTTCACAAATGACACGATACTTTATGTAGAAAATCCAAAGACCACCAAAATATTGCTAGAACTGATACAGGAATTCGGCAGAGTAGCAGGATATAAAATCAATGCACAGAAGTGAGTTGCATTTCTATACACTAACAATGAAGCAGCAGAAAGTGAAGTCAAGGAATCGATCCCATTTACAATGGCACCAAAAACTGTAAGATACCTAGGAATGAACCTAATCAAAGAGGTAAAGGATTTGTACTCTGAAAACTAAAGAACTCTTATGAAAGAAATTGAGGAAGACACAAAGAAATGGAAAAACATTCCATGTTCAAGGATTAGAAGAACAAATATTGTTTTAATGTCTATGCTACCCAAAGCAATCTACACATTCAATGCAATCCCTATCAAAATAACACCAGCATTTTTCACAGAGATGGAACAAATAATTCTAAAACTTGTGTGGAACCACAAAAGATCCCAAATAGCCAGAGGAATGTTCAAAAAGAAAACCAAAGCTGGAGGCATCACAATTCCACACTTCAAGCTGTATTACAAATATGTAGTCATCAAGACAGTATGGTACTGGCACAAAGACACAGAGATCAATGCAACAGAATAGAGAGCCCAGAAATGGACCTTCAACTCTATGGTCAACAAATCTTCGACAAAGCAGGAAAGAATGTCCAGTGGAAAAAGGACAGTAACTTCAGCAAATGATGTTGGGAAGATTGGACAGCTATATGCAGAAGAATGAAACTGGATCACTTTCTTACACCATACAAAAAAATAAGCTCAAGATGGATGAAAGACTTAAATGTGAGACAGGAATCCATCAAAATCCTAGAGGAGGATACAGGCAGCGACCTCTTTTACCTTGGCTGTGGCAACATTTTCCTAGACATGTCTCCAGAGGCAAGGGAAACAAAAACAAAAATGAGATATTGGACTTCATTGGGGTGAAAACTTTTGCACAACAAAGGAAATAATCAACAAAACTAAAAGGCAACCTACAGAATGGGAAAAGATGAGATATCAGATAAAGGGCTCATATCCAAAATCTAAGAACTTGAACTCAACACCCAAAAATAAAAAATAGAGTCAAGAAATGAGCAGAATACATGAGCAGACATTTCTCCAAAGAAGACATACAAATGGCTAACAGACACATGACAAAATCTCAACATCACTTGGCATCAGGGAAATACAAATCAAAACCACAAGGAGATACCACCTCACACCAGTCAGAATGGCTAAAATTAACAACTCAGAGAGCAACAGATGTTGGCAAGGATGCAGAGAAAGGGGAACCCTCTTACATTGTTGGTGGGAATGCAAACTGGTACAGCCAATCTGGAAAACAGTATAGAGATTTTTCAAATGTTAAAAATAGAACTACTCTATGACCCAGCAATTGCAGTACTAGGTATTTATCAAAGGATACAAAAATAGTGACTCGAAGGGGCACATGCACCCCCATGTTTATAGCAGCAATGTCCACAATAACCAAACTATGGATGGAGCCCAGATGTCCATCAACAGATTAATGGATAGAGAATATGTGGTGTATATATACAATGGAATATTACTTAGCCATCAAAAAGAATGAGATCTTGCCATTTGCAATGATGTGGATGGAACTAGAGGGTATTATGTTAAGCAAAATTAGAGAAGGACAAATACCATATGATTTCATTCATATGTGGAATTTAAGAAACAAAACAGATAAGCATCAAGGAAAGGAAGGAAAAATAAAATAAGATAAAAACAGAGGGTGAGCCAAACCATAAGAGACTCTTAACTATAGGGAACAAACTGATGGTTGCTGGAGGGGAGGAAGGTGGAGGGATGGGGTAACTGGGTGATAGGCATTAAGGAGGGCACTTGATATAATGAGCACTGGGTGTTATATGCAACTGATGAATCATTAAATTCTACCTCTGAAACTAATAATACACTATATGTTAACTAACTTGAATTAAAAGAAAAGTTAAAAATAGATTTACCCTGTGATCCAGCAATTGCACTACTGGGTATTTACCCAAAGAGTATGAAAACACTAATTCAAAGTGATACATGCAGCCCTATGTTTATAGCAGCATTATTTATAATGGTCAAGATATGAAAGCAGCCCATTTGTCCATAAATTTAGGAAGGATAAACAAGATGTGAGATATCTATATCTGTGTATAATGGAATATTATTCAGCAATAAAACAGAATGAAATCTTTCCAATTGCAATGACATGGATCTACTAGATTGTACAATGCTAGTGAAATAAGTCAGTCAGAGAAAGGCAAATACTATATGATTTCACTCACGTGTAATTTAAAAAACAAAACAAATGAGCAAAGGAGAAAAAAGATAAATACAAATTAAGAAACAGACTCTAAACCGTAGAGAAGAAACTGATGGCTACCAGAGGGGAGTAGGGAGGGCGGATGAGTTAAATAGGTGATGGGGATTAAGGAGTTCACTTATGATGAGCACAGGATGATTTATGGAATTTTTGAATTACTATATTATACACCTGAATCTAATATTATACTGTATGCTAACTGGAATTAAAATAAAAACTTAAAAAAAAGTAGTCATGCCAAAAGTGCTTATTTTGTATATAACCATCCCATGTAGTGTTATCCAATGATGATGGAAACGTACTGTATTTGCACCGTCCAATACAGTAGGTACTAGCAACATGTGGCTATTGGACACTTGAAATGAGGTTGGTGAGATGGAGGAACTGTATTTTTAAATTTAAGTTAATCTTCATAAAGTAATTTAAATTCAAATATTTTTATGTGGCTAGTGGCTACCATATTGGAAATGTAGCTCTAGAGTCTAGGCCTAACTTCCAAGTTACAGGAAGTGGGAGATGGCAGAACACGTTAAATGACACCATGGGGAAAGAATCAGACAAATCCATAGGGGGAAGTTTTGTAAGACAATAATACTGGAGTCCTCAGAAAGTCAATGTCATAAAAACGAAATTAAAAAAAAAACACAACAGGTGGGGACAGGGGGATTATCCTAGGTGAGAAGAGATGAACAAAATATAAAGCATTCATCTGGATTGGATCCTGATTGGGAAAAAAAAAACAAAACAAACAAACAAACAAACAAAATACAAACTTAAAAGATAGATACAGCATGGTATTATAAAATCATTGTTAGTTTTTTCAGGTATGATATTGGTATTGTAATTATGTGGCAGGATATTATTTTTAGAAGATGCATAATGAAGCGTTCAGGAGCAAAGGAGCAATGGTCATGTTGTCTACAACTCACTTTCAAATGATGCAGCAAATGTTTGTGTACATATGTGTGAAGACAGAGCGAGAAACCTAAACCAGACACAACAATTTTTTTAATAGTCCTGGCATACATGATATCTCTTCTCAGAGAGTAGAAAATGTACCTATTGAACTGAGTGACTTACAAGATTTCCAAGCAGAATCTCTCTCTCTCCCTCTCTCTCTCTCTCTTTAAGATTTTATTTATTTGAGAGACAGAAAGAAACAGACTCCGTACTGAGCACGAAATCCAATGCGGGACTCGATCCCAGCACCCTGGGATCATGACTTGAGCTGAAGGCAGATGCTTAACCGACTGAGCCACCCAGGCGCCCCTTTCATGCAGAATATTAAAGATGATGTCTAGTTTCTTCTTATTCTTTCGAGTACAGGCATACCTTGTTTTATTATAGTTTGCTTTATTGTGCTTTGCAGATATTGCATGTTTTACAAATTGAAGGTCTTGGAAAATTCATGTCAAGCTAGTCCATTGGCACTAGCAGCATTTGCTCAATTCATATCTCTTATGTCATATTTTGGTAATTCTCAGAATGTTTCAAACTTTTACATGATTATTGTATTTATTATGGTGACTTTTTATTTTAATGTTTTTTTATTATATTATGTTAGTCACCGTACAGTACATCCCTGGTTTCTGATGTAAGGTTCGATGATTCATTAGTTGCGTATAACACCCAGTGCACCATGCAACACATGCCCTCCTTACGACCCATCACCAGTCTATCCCATTCCTCCACCCGCCTCCCCTCTGAAGCCCTCAGTTTGTTTCTCAGAGTCCATAGTCTCTCATGCTTCATTCCCCCTTCTGATTATCACCCCTTTCTTTATCCCTTTCTTCTCCTACCGATCTTCCTACTTCTTATGTTCCATAGATGAGAGAAATCATATGATAATTATCTTTCTCTGCTTGACTTATTTCACTTAGCATTATCTCCTCCAGTGCTGTCCATGTTGCAGCAAATGTTGAGAACTCGTTCTTTCTGATAGCTGAGTAATATTCCCTTGTATATATGGACCACAACTTCTTAATCCAGTCATCTGTTGAAGGGCATCTCGGTTCCTTCCACGATTTGGCTATTGTGGACAATGCTGCTATGAAATTGGGGTGCATATGGCCCTTCTCTTCACTACGTCTGTATCTTTGGGGTAAATACCCAGTAGTGCAATGGCTGGATCATAGGGTAGCGCAATTTTTAACTTTTTAAGGGACCTCCACACTGTTTTCCAGAGTGGCTGTACCAACTTCCATTCCCACCAACAATGTAGGAGGCAATCCCTTTCTCCACATCCTCTCCAGCAATTGTTGTTTCTTGCCTTGTCAATTTTTGCCATTCTAACTGCCGTAAGGTGGTATCTTAGTGTGGTTTTGATTTGAATTTCCCTGATGGCTAATGATTTTGAACATTTTTTCATGTGTCTGTTAGCCATTTGTATGTCATCATTGGAAAAGTGCCTGTTCATATATTCTGCCCATTTTATGATTTGTTTATTTGTTTCTCGCATATTGAGTTTGAGAAGTTCTTTGTAGATCTTGGATACCAGTCTTTTATCTGTAGCATCATTTGCAAATATATTCTCCCATTCCCACTTCTCATTCTATGAGGCCAATATTACCTTGATCCCCAAACGGATCTCGCATTCCGTGGGCTGCCTCTTAGTTTTTTTGACTATTTCCTTGGCTGTGCAGAAGCTTTTTATCTTGATGAAGTCCCACAAGTTCATTTTATCTTTTGTTTCTCTTGCCTTTGGAGACGTGTCATGAAAAAGTTGCTTCGGCCGATGTCGTAGAGGTTATTGCCTATGTTCTCCTCTAGGATTTTGATGTATTCCTGTCTCACATCGAGGTCTTTCGTCCATTTGGAGTTTATCTTTGTGCATGGTATGAGACAGTGGTCAAATTCAATTCTTTTGCATGTAGCTCTCCAATTTTCCCAGCACCATTTATTGAAGAGACTGTCTTTTTTCCACTGGATGTTTTTTCCTGCTTTATCAAAGATTAGTTGCCCAAAGAGCCGAGGGTCCATTTCTGGGTTCTCTATTCTGTTCCATTGGTCTGTGTGTCTGTTTTTGTGCCAGTACCATGCTGTCTTTGTGAGAACAGCTTTGTAGTACAGCTCGAAATCCGGTATTGTGATGCCCCCAGCATTGTTTTTCCTTTTCAACAATTCCTTGGTGATTCGGGGCCTTTTCTGGTTCAATACAAATTTAAGGACTATTTGTTCCAGTTCCTTGAAAAATGTCATCGGTATTTTGATCGGGATAGCATTGAAAGTGTAGATTGCTCTGGGTAGCATGGACATATTAACTATGTTAAATCTTCCAATCCATGAGCATGGAATATTTTTCCATCTTTTTGTGTCTTCTTCAATGTCTTTCAAGAGTGATTTATAGTTTCTAGACTATAATTCCTTTACCTCTCTGGTTAAGTTAATTCCAAGGTAACGTATGGTTTTGGTGTTATTGTAAATGGGATGGATTCCCTAATTTCTCTTTCTTCAGACTCATTATTCGTGGATAGAAATGCAACTGATTTCTGAGCATTGATTTTGTATCCCGCCGCATTACTGAATTGCTCTATAACTTCTGATAGTTTGGGGGTGGATTCTTTTGGATTTTCCATATAGAGTATCATGTCATCTGCGAAGAGAGACAGTTTGACTTCTTCTTTGCCGTTTTAGATACCTTTGATCCCCTTTTGTTGTCTGATTGCTGTTGCAAGGACTTCTAGTACTATGTTCAATAATAATGGCGAGAGTGGGCATCCTTGTTGTGTTCCTGATCTTAAGAGAAAGCCTTCCAGCTTTTCCCCATTGAGAGTGATATTTGCTGTAGGCTTTTCATAGATGGTTTTTATGAGATTGAGGAATGTACCCCCTGTCCCTACACTCTGAAGGGTTTTAATCAGGAAAGGATGCTGTATTTTGTCAAATGCTTTTTTGCATCAATTGAGAGAATCATATGTTTCCTGAGTCTTTTCTTGTAGATATGATGCATTATGCTGATCAATTTGCGAATGTTGAACCACGCTTGCATCCCAGGGATGAATCCCACTTGGTCATGATGGATAATCCTTTTAATGTACTGTTGGATTCTATTAGCCAGGATCTTGTTGAGGATTTTGGCATCCATATTCATTAGGGAAATCAGTCTGTAATTCTCCTTTTTGATGGGGTCTTTGCCTAGTTTGGGGATCAAGGTAATATTGGCCTCATAGAATGAGTTTGGTAGCTTTCCTTCTGTTTCTATTTTTTGAAATAGCTTTAGGAGAATAATTATTTCTTCTTTGAATTTTTGGTAGAATTCCCCAGGAAAACCATCTGGGCCTGGAGTTTTTTTATTTGGAAGGTTTTTTATCACTGACTCAATCTCTTCATAATTAATTGGCCTGTTTAAAAGATCAATTTCTTCCTTTTTCAGTCTTGGTAGTTTATAGGTTTCCAGGAAGGCCTCCATCTCTTCCAGATTGCTTAACTTATTGGCATATAGCTGTTGATAAAAGTTTCTAATAATCCTTCTAATTTCATTGGTGTTGGTTGTGACCTCTCCTTTTTCATTCATAATTTTATTAATTTGGGTCCTTTATTCTTTTGGATAAGTCTTGCCAGAGGTCTGTCAATTTTATTGATTCTCTCAAAGAACCAGCTTCTAGTTCTGTTGATCTGCTCTACTGTACTCCTGGTTTCTAATTCATTGATTTCTGCTCTAATCTTGGTCAACTGCTTCCTCGTGCATGGATTAGGCCTGTCCCTCTGTTGCTGTTCCAGCTTCTTGAGGTGAGAATATAAAAACTGCATTTTAGATTTTTCTATTCTTTTGAGTGAGGCTTGGATGGCTATGTATTTCCCCCTTAGGACTGCCTTTGCAGTATCCCATAGGTTTTGGACCATTGTGTTTTCATTCTCGTTGGTCTCCATAAATTGTTTAGATTGATTTTTGATTTCCTGGTTTATCGAGTCATTCCTGAGCAGGATGGTTCTTAGTCTCCAAGTGTTTGAGTTTCTTCCAAATTTTCCCTTATGGTTGAGTTCCAATTTCAGAGCGTTTTGGTCTGAGAATATGCAGGGAATAATTTCAGTCTTTTGGTATCAGTTGAGACCTGTTTTGTGACCCAGAACATGGTCTATTCTTGAGAATGTTCCATGGGCATTAGAATAGAATGAGTATTCTTTGGTTCTGGGGTGTAGTGTTCTATATATATCTATGAGGTCCAACTCATCGAGTATGCCATTCAAAGCTCTTGTTTCTTTGATGATTTCTTGCTTAGGTGATCTGTATTAGTGGTCTCCTAGTATTAGTGCATTTTTATCTATAGGTCTCCTAGTTGAGGTCTCCTAGTATTAGTGCATTTTTATCTATATGTCTCTTTATTGTGGTTAAGAGTTGGCTTGTGTATCTTGCTGCTCCCCTGTTGGGGGCATGGATATTTATAATTGTCATATCCACTTGTTGGATACATCCTTTAAGAATAATAGAGTGCCCTTCTGTGTCTCTAACTATAGTCTTTAGTTTAAAATCCAATCTGTCTGATATGAGAATTGCTACCCAAGCTTTCTTTTGAGGTCCATTGGCGTGAAAGATGGTACTCCATCCCTTTACTTTCAGTCTGAATTATCCTTAGGTTCAAAATGAGTCTCTTGTAGAGAGCAAATGAATGGGTCATGTCTTTTTATCCAATCTGCAACCCTGTGTCATTTTATGGGAGCATATAGGCCATTTACATTGAGACTGATTATTTAGAGATATGCTTTTAATGATGTCATGTAGCCTGTAAAGTCTTTGTTTCTATAGATTGTAATTTTCTGTTCTGTATCACTCTTGGGTCTTTTTTACTTTTCTAGAACCCCCCTTAATATTTCCTGTAGGGCTGGTTTCGTGGTTACGAAATTGGTCAATGACTGGCGATTCTGGAAGGTCTTTATTTCTCCATCAATTCTGAATGACAGCCTTGCTGGATAAAGGATCCTTGGATGCCTATTTTTCTCTGAAAGAGCTTTAAAAATGCCCCCCCCCAACCCTTTCTCTCATTCCAGGTCTGTGTAGACAGGTCTGACATAATTCTGATACCTTTGCCTTGGTACATGAGAAATTTCTTTACCCTGGCCACTTTCAATACTCTATCCTTGGATCTAATATTTGAGAATTGCACTATGACGTGATGTGCTGTAGGTTTTCGTGGTTGAGCTTGGGAGGGGTCCCCTCTGCCTCTTGGACACAAATGTTTGTTTCCCTTGTTAGATTACAGAAGTTTTCAGCTACAATTTGTTCAAATATCTCTTCTAGACCTCTGTTTTTCTCTACCCCCTCGGGGATGCCGATGATTCTGACATTGGAACGTTTCATTGAGTCAGTAATCTCCTGTAACCTACATTCCTGAGCATGGATTTTTTTGAGTCCAGATTCTATTTTAGATTTTTCTACTAACCCATCCTCCAATTCACTGATATGTTCTTCTGCCTCATTCACCATGGCTGTCAGACCATCTAGTTTTGACTGCATTTGGCTCATAGAATTTTTAATTTCTGCCAGATTCACTCTCATTTCCACCCTTAGAGATTCTATATTCTCATTAACATTTTCGTTAATACTTTTTTCAAGTTTACACATCATCTTGACCATTGTTACTCTGAACTCCATTTCTGATAATTTGGTTATATCCATATCCATTAGTTCTGTGGCAGAGGCCACAGACTCATTGTCTTTTCTTTGCTGGGGGATTTCTCCTTCTCGTCATTCTGATGAGGAGAGGTTGCGGGGTTGTCCAGAGCCCACATTATTGACCGGGAACCAGGCCGTGCACCCTTGTTTTATAGGGATCTTAGGGATGTGGGTTTCTTGATTTTTCAGCCTGCCTTTTGGGGGAGGGGCCTGCCACGCCGATACTCAGGCAACACTGTTTGGGTAGAGTCTCCGTGTCCCGTGCGAGAGGGGATGGGGATGGGCACTTTGTGAGCCAGTATTTTGAGGCTTTTGTTCTCTGGCGGCTTTCTCTGGGGTTTGCTGTGCCTCTTCTGAGAGTCAGAGCAGCTGTGGCCGAATCTCAGCCTCTGTCTCAGAACAGAGGGATCGCGGACCATTCTCCACTGATGTTCTGGCCACTTTAACTCTGTTTCTTTTGGTGCTGCTCAACCCTGCAGCATCCCGGGATGTGCGCCCCACACCCGGCATCCCAGCCCTCACTTCCAGGGCCAGCTCGTCTCTGTCCTTTGTGTTTCTAATACCGCCAGCTGCCAGCCGCCCCCGCGCGCTCTGAAGCTTCGGCCCTCAGTCTGGTTGCGTGCGTTCCCCGGCTCATGGTCTCAGTCTGCTCTCTCGTAGGTGCCGGTCCGCGAGTCCTCCCGCTCCCCCGTGCAGGTGGCTACTGCTTCCCAGCGCCCGAACACGGCAGCTCCCTCCCCGTTCCGTTTATCTACTGATATCTGTGTGCGGTTTCACAGCTCCCCGCTTCGTACCTCAATACTCAGCACTGGAGATGTTCATTTGTAGAGATCCAGATGCATCTTCCTGCATCTCAGGCTGATTCCATGGATGTTCAGGCTGGTCTGGTACCTATCCAGCTTGACTCAGGGGACCGGCTGAAAAAGGGGTCTCCTACTCCTCCGCCATCTTAACTCCCCCTCTTATGGTGACTTTTGATCAGGGATTGACTTGCTGAAAGCTGAGATGATGGATAAAAAATTTTTAGCAATAAACTATTTTTAATTAAGGTATGTACATTTTCATTTTTAGACACAAAGCTATTGCACACTTAATAGACTTCAGTATAGTGTAATCATATTTTTATATGCACTGGAATACCAAAACATTCATTTGGCTCACTTCGTTGTTACATTTGCTTTATTGAAGTGGTCTGGAACTGAATCTGCACTATCTCCAAGGTATTCCTGCAAAATATATGAGTTTAGAAAGAAGCTAAAGAGAGGACTATTAAACATAAAGGGGTCAGGACTTGCTGGTTTTGAAAATTCTCAGACCTTTAGATGGCAAATGTTAAAATTAAGAAATAGCTTTCAAGCAAAGATAAAACTCAGGGTACTGTCAGAAAATTATGGCATAAAGATGGAAGGCAAGAGTGTAGCTATAAAATCTTTTGCTAAGAGTTGTGTTAAAAGAAACTTCTAGGGTCAAACCTCGGACAGTTGTTCAGATAAAGAAAAGAGCTAAGAACCTGAAGGTCATTGTGTTTAACAACCTAACAGAAACTGATGTTGTAATGGGATGAGCATTTAGGAGGCCTGAGGAGATAAGTGTATTTTTAAAGTGGAGAAATGTGTATCATGTAGCCAGCTCCAGAGTGGCCCTCAATGATCCCGGTCTCCTGATAATTGTGCCCTGGTCTAATCCTTCCACACTGAATACAACATAGCGAAGTGATGGTATGTGACATCTGATGTCTGGCCATAAATGAATGCCCTTGTCTCTCTTAGATCCTTGCTCTGGGAGATCCATTGGCCATGTCATTTGGACTCTCAGGCAGCACATGGAGAGTGCACTATGTTGGATAGTGTTCCCCACAAATTTATGTTCTTTCTAGACCCAGATATGACCTTATTTAGAAATAGGGTCATTGCAGATGTAATTAGTTAAGATGGTATCTTACTGGAGCAGGGTAGGCCCATGATCCAATATGACCAGTGTCCTTGTAAGAGTTAAAAAAAAGGGGCACAGACTGAGGCACCTGGGATTAAGCATCCAACTCTTGATTTAGCTTCAGTTCATTATCTCAGGGTCATGAGATTGAGCCCCGTCTCAGGCTCTGTGCTGGGTGTGGAGCCTGCTTAAGATTCTCTCTCTCTCAAAATAAAATAAGATGGAAATAGAGAAGGAGGCAAACCATAAGAGACTCTTAACTATAGGAAACAAACTATGGGTTGCTGGAGCGGCGGTGGTGGGGTGATGGGGTAATTGGGTGATGGGCATTAAGGAGGGCACTTGAGGTAATGAACACCGGGAGTTATATGCAACTGAGGAATCACTGAGTTCTACCTCTGAAACTAATGCAGTCTATGTTAATTGAATTAAAAAACGTTTTTAAAAAATCTGTCTCCCTTCCTTCCCCTCTACCCTCCCCCCTCACATGTACACATGTGTTATCTCTCTGTCCAAAAAAAAAATGGCACAGACACACACACACACACACACAGTAGAACACATGTGAAAACAGAGGCAGAAACTGGAGTGATGTATCTGCAAGACCAAGAGTGCCAAGGATGGATGGCAACAGCAGAAGCCAGGAGAAAGGCATGGACCAGATCCTCTAGATCTTTCAGAGGGAGCATGGCCCTGAAGACACCATGACATCAGATTTCTAGCCTCCAGAACTGTGAGAGAACAAATCTACTGTTTCATGTCACCCAGATTGTGGAAATTTATGTGGCAGCTCCAGGAAATGAATACAGACGGTAACTGAGGTCTCCTGCCAGCAGCAACACCAGACTGACAGCCAAGTGGGTGAGTCATCTTGGAAGTGCTCCTGTGGCTCCAGGCGACATCTAATCGCAGCCTCATGAGAGACGCTGAGCCAGAATTGCTCAGCTAAGTTGATCTTGAATTTCTGTCCCATGAATACAAATATGTTTATTGTTATTTTAACACAGTAAACGTTGGGGTAACTTGTTACACAGCAATAGATCGGTAATACCGTAAAGATCTTGGGGGAAGGCCATACCTTTGAATGAGTAATAAGTTCACTTATATATTTGATAAATTATGTACTCTGGTCTAGAGCTTTGATGATGGTTTGGACACTTGTCCTGAGTCATCAAATGAAACTAGAGATGATCAGAAAGAGTGATTTGGGAAAATGGCGTGGCCATAAGCGTGGCTGAAAGACTATAATTCCATTCCGTAGGGCACTGAATCCTGAGCACTTCATTCTTGGCTTTCCTCTGAATGCTGCCTTTCTTCCCGTTCTTTCCAAGAGACATGTCTCTTCCTCTCTGCCCTATCTTATCCCTTCTTGTCCAACCACTAGTCTTCTGTGTCAGAGTCCTGGTTTCCCATCATCCTTCCCCAAATCATTGTATCTCCGTGGTCCAAAGCTCAGTTAGATCCCAATTAGAGGAAATTTTAAAAAACACATCAAAACAAGGATTAGAATGATGAACTCTAAGGTACCCATCATAAACCATCAATAATGATAAGTTCATGACTAGTCTTGTTTGATCCATCTATATTACTTGTGACCCTTCCCTCAATTATTTTGAAGAAAATACCAGGCATTTTATCTACAATTATTTAAGCATGTAGCATTATCACAGTTAAACTCAACAGTCATTCCTTAACATCTTTAAAGATCCAATCAATATTTACATTGTTCCCTATTGTGCTGCAGTTTCTTAAAAATAATTTATTTGTATCAGGATCCAAATAAAATCATACCATGAAATTGATTTTTAAATCTCTTTGAATACACAGGTTTCCCTTCCATCTCTTTTTTATCTTTTTTGTAAAACAAACCAGGTTATTTATCCTGCAGCTATATCCACAGTCTGGAATTTGCTAAAAACAGCTCCATGATATTTGTATTTCTTATAAACTAGTAAACTGAAAAGCTTGATAAGATTCAGATTCTTTTTGTTTTGTTGTGAAGGTGTACTTGAGAGGTGGTGGTGTATATTTCTATCAGAAGGTATATAAGGTCTACTTGTCTCCAGAGCCATTGATGATCATTGCCTGGGCTCACTAATTGAGGGGCAAAGCAGTAGCATTTACGTTCTATTGTTCCCTCAAATGTATAGTAGAGTGAACCTGGGAGAACCATGCTTGTTTGGCTAGGGTATAAAGCAAGAATATGAAGCTTATGTGCATGATTTTATGCTTCAGTTTTGAGCACATCGTTTAGCTGCTGGTTTGCTGTCTCTGTCCACTAAGCTTACTAAGCTGTAGCTGTTGTGCTGTTGCTGTACTGCCCAGACTTGCCTTCAGCAAGAATGGAAATTAGTTCCATTTTTATCGTTGACCTTGAAATGTCTGATGCTACGCCCATAAATTTGGGTCTGGTTGAATCTCTGCCCTACAACTCAGTTACACTGGGCAGCTCTCCTGATCCTGAGTTGCCTCGTAGCTGGTAAAATGTGACTCAGAAGGCTCTGCATAGACTTCCATACGGCCTGAAGGGGATAATTGAATGCGATGATGCTTACCAAGTGCCTCACACAGTGCCCGGCTCAATAAATGATCAATATTATTACCATACATTAGAAATGAAATGCACTCAAGTGATTAAACCCATTAAATATATGAGAGCCTGGAAGAAAGAATGTGAAGAATCCCTATTGCTATATCCCTTGAGTGGGCCCCTGGGAACATTACCAATGATTCAGAATGTGCTAGTTTTAAATTAAATACCACATCTTTCCAGAAGAGCTAGCCGTATGTGGGGGGTGGGAGGGGGGTGGGCTGAAGCTGCAGCATCTAAGAGGGAGGAGCAAGCAGCTCCCGGAGAAAAGGTCTTGTGATTACCAGAAGAAGCAGGGAAGTGGTGCTGGAATGGGAAAAGGATGATAAAAGCTGTCTTACCTGGCTTACTTCTGGGGTAGTGCCAGCTCGTAGACATTATTAAAAACTTCTTTCCTTAGAGAGTCATTCCCAATTTAATGGAAAGATGACGTTGATTTTGTGAACGTTTGTACTGTGTTAGCTGCTTTGCTCAGATTATTTTATTTAATCCTCCCTAACAGCCCTGTAGGGAAGTAGTGAATGTTGCAGAACCCAGACTGTAACCCAGAGTCTGACATTAGAGACCATTCTTATCTCAGCGTCTGTAAATGCTGATGAGATATTGAGTAAACTGCACATCCGCCTCCCCGAGGCACTTTAATTGGACAACTTCTCTCTGGATGTGGAAGGCAGGAATTTCGGGTGTCAGCATATGTCTATAAGGTGGAATACTTTTTAAAGCAGGGCAGGTAGAGTGGGGAGGGAGGGTGGCTTGCTTTGCAGCTGTCCTGCAGGCTCATTGCAGTTCCCATTTCCTCTCTCTTCCCACCTACCCTAGCCACCGAGCTTCTGCTCTTATTGACCTTCAAGGTCAATTCTTTCAGAAATGGCTATTTGTGATGGTAAAATGATTGAGAAGCTATGGTGTTTGCTTAACACTTCTTCATTTAGGAATTTTCCCATCTGACAAAAATAGCAGGCTTTCTATAGGGGACAATCACAAAATTAAGGTGTTATGAAGACAATTCAATGTAAGAAAAACTGAGAAAACCAGAATGGCCTGGGGTGTGCAGTGTGGCAAGTGGTGTCCATCCTTCACTACTCCCTGTTTGAACACAGGATAGGGATGCTGACAATCGAGTAAAAGGATGTTTAAAGTCTGCTCAATCTGTGATGATTATGGTGGCTGGGCTGTGCTTAGTATAGCTTAGGAAGAGTCCCAGGAGAATTATGGAAATAAAAACTCTCAAGGGCTCAAAAATATTGGGCCATTCCTGGCCTTTCAAGCCAGCCAGGGAACCTCAGGAGAGTGAAGCTGCAGGGTTGAGGGGCACACTTGGGCTCCCTCCCAAGGTCTGCTGGAGTGCAGCATGCCCTCCCCCAACCCCAGTGTATTTCAACAAGGAGCATGAGATCCAGAGGGGAGGAAACAGCTATGCATTTGGGGAAGCCAAAAAGCAGATGGATGAGTGATTAATGACTGAGCAGGGGAAGGCTGTGGGAAGAAAGGGGAGCAAAGTGAGTCCAGAGCCCCCAGAGAGGAGAGCTAGAGCCGTTACCCGGACCCTGCTCAAGGCTGTGGGACTGACAGCTCCAGGGCCTCTGGGTGGCAGTGAGGAGATTGAGTCCAGTTGATTTAAACCCCAGTCAGTTCTCCAGATGCCTCGCCCACCTACCCAATGGCATCACAGACACCTCCCCAACCCTAGCACAAAATTGGAAGCTTTTTTTCTGAAAAGAGTTCTGGTCTTTGGCTCAGAGGACACTAGGTCTAATCGAAGATCAGAACCATCTGATGAAGGCGCCACCCAGCTCACTGCCCCTACTTCCTTCTGCCACCTGCAGGCAGGAGGCTGGGGTCATTTTAGTAGGGACTGACCCCAGCAGTTCCCTAACTGAGAGGTCAAGGAGATCATACCACATGGACTAGAATTTCCATCAGCTTCAGTGTCTTTTCATAACTCGGCAGTTTTTGAGTTGAGGGAGTTAAGACGGCACAGTAGCAAGGGGACCCGATGCTTGCCTCATCCCTCAAACACAGCTAAATAAATATCATTCTGAACCTCCAAGAAATCGATTTGAGGACTGAGAGAACAAACTGCATAACTGGAGGGAGAAAAGAGGTCACACTGTGGAAGATAGGAGATGCAGAAACTCATGATCTGGGGGAAGAAAAGGATCATGGGTGCTACAGAGGGGAGGGACCCCGATCATGGAGGGTGGGAGAGAGAGAGAGAGAACGAGAGAATGTGCACAGTGCACAGGGGATTGCACAAGAAAAATACTTCCCCCAAACCATTGAGTGGGAAAACAAGAGGAGCAGATTATCATGAGTTTTACAACCAGTGGAGCTCAGAGACTGAAGCTTAAGACATCCAGTGTGGAGCCCAGCATGTGCAGTGGTGTTCCTGTGAAGAGGGACGACAGAGGCCTGGGAGCAGAGAGCATGGTCTGTGGATCCCCTGAGTCACACTGGGAGAGATAGTTCCCCTTCTTGGAGTGCATTTGGGATGTGTGGCACTGCCTGTCAAGGGACGAAAGAGCCAGTGAGTGCCATTGCATCCATTAGCACAGGGGCAGAGACACTTGTTGAGGGCAGCTAACCTGGATGCTTGCATTTTGCTGTGCTTTACTCAACTCCAACCTCCTGTGTGTTGGTATGACTACCCTTCTGGGATAAATCGGCACCAGCCCCAGCACAGTGAGACCCTCTCCCAGAGTATCACCATGGGCCCGTGCTGCCCTGGGTCCCTAAAATTTGGACTTTTGAAACTCAGCCTGTGTGCCTGAGATAAAACACAAGTGCACTGCACTGCCAGGCAGGCATATGGCCCAGACAGAGAAAGGGTGAAGGCAGGGATCTGAAGGAAGCCTGGGACACATGAGTGAAGACTGTTTGCTCTTCTGTGAGGGTTTCCTGTACAGTGGAGGGTGCAAACACCACGTTCCGGGGACAAGAGAGCTGGCTGACACCATTTTTCTCCCCACCCATCAGCACAGACTTCAGTGAGCAGTGCAGCACACACAGAGCCTCTTATACCAAGCCCTTCCCCCTTGAGCTTTGCAGGTGCTTCTGTACTAGGGCTAGTGTTCCTGAGAGCCAGAGCAGGAGTGGGCCTCCCAACACAAACCCCCCAAAATACACCAAGTTTACTAGCCATAGGGGTGCCTAAGTGGCTCAGCTGATTAAGCATCTGACTCTTGATTTTAGCTCAGGACATGATCTTAGGGTCATGAAATCAAGCCCCACATCAGACTCCATGCTCAGCAGAGAGTCTGCTTGAGAATCTCTCTCTCTCTCTCTCTCTCTCCCTCTTCCCCTCCCCCTGGTCTCTCTCTCTCTAAAATAAACAAATAAATCTTTTTTAAAAAGTTTACTAACCATAGAGTGCTGCAAAGCTTCAGCTCTAGTGGAAGCAGGACCTGGCCTCTTTTAACAAGCCGACCAAAGTATACCTAGTTACAACGTGCCACAGACTGGACTAGGTCCAAACACTCCCCACTACAGGCAAGGAGAAGCTCTGCAGAGAACTGACTTGAGGGAAAGAGCAGCCAAAACACAGCAGCAGAGTGCACACAGCATACACCAGAAATACTTCCTGAAGTGCCAGGCCCTGGACAGTATATGACCTCTTCTTCTTCTTCCTCTTTTTTTTTAAATTAAATTAAATTTATTTATTTGACAGGGAGAGAGACAGCCAGCAAGAGAGGGAACACAAGCCGGGGGAGTGGGAGAGAAAGAAGCAGGCTCTCAGCAGAGGAGCCTGTTGTGGGGCTCGATACCAGAATGCCAGGATCATGTCCTGATCTGAAGGCAGAAGCTTAACGACTGACTCACCCAGGTGCCCCATGACTCTTATTAATATAGTTATTACTTTCAGGAGCAGGAAACATAACAGGCTTTCCTAACACAGAGACAACAGAGATGTAGACAAAATGCCAAGATGGAGGAATTCATCCCAAAAGAAAGAACAAGAGGTCACAGCCAGGGATCTAATCGAAACAGATGTAAGTAATAAGCCTGATCCAGAATTTAAAACAACAATAAGGCAAACAAGAGCTTTGCATGCCATACTCGACAAGTTGGCCCTCATAGACATATATAGAACACTACACCCCAAAACCAAAGAATACTCATTCTATTCTAATGTCCATGGAACATTCATAAGAATAGACCATGTTCTGGGTCACAAAACAGGTCTCAACCGATACCAAAAGACTGAAATTATTACCTGCATATTCTCAGGCCAAAATGCTCTGAAATTGGAACTCAACCATAAGGGAAAATTTGGAAGAAACTCAAACACTTGGAGACTAAGAACCATCCTGCTCAAGAATGATTCGATAAACCAGGAAATCAAAAATCAATTTAAACAATTTATGGAGACCAACGAGAATGAAAACACAATGGTCCAAAACCTATGGGATACTGCAAAGGCAGTCCTAAGGGGGAAATACATAGCCATCCAAGCCTCACTCAAAAGAATAGAAAAATCTAAAATGCAGTTTTTATATTCTCACCTCAAGAAGCTGGAACAGCAACAGAGGGACAGGCCTAATCCATGCACGAGGAAGCAGTTGACCAAGATTAGAGCAGAAATCAATGAATTAGAAACCAGGAGTACAGTAGAGCAGATCAACAGAACTAGAAGCTGGTTCTTTGAGAGAATCAATAAAATTGACAGACCTCTGGCAAGACTTATCCAAAAGAATAGAGAAAGGACCCAAATTAATAAAATTATGAATGAAAAAGGAGAGGTCACAACCAACACCAATGAAATTGGAAGGATTACTAGAAACTTTTATCAACAGCTATATGCCAATAAATTAAGCAATCTGGGAGAGATGGAGGCCTTCCTGGAAACCTATAAATTACCAAGACTGAAACGGGAAGAAATTGATTTTTTTAAACAGGTCAATTAATTATGAAGAAATTGAGTCAGTGATAAAAAACCTTCCAAAAAATAAAACTCCAGGCCCAGACGGTTTTCCTGGGGAATTCTACCAAACATTCAATGAAGAAATAATACCTATTCTCCTAAAGCTATTTCAGAAAATAGAAACAGAAGGAAAGCTACCAAACTCATTCTATGAGGCCAATATTACCTTGAAATCCAAAACCAGGCAAAAACCCATCAAAAAGGATAATTATAGACCGATATCCCTGATGAACATGGATGCCAAAATCCTCAACAAGATCCTAGCTAATAGGATCCAACAGTACATTAAAAGGATTATCCATCATGACCAAGTGGGATTCATCCCTGAGATGTAAGGGTGGTTCAACATTCGCAAATCTATTCAGTGTCATAGACTTTATCAGCAAAAAAAAAAAAAAAAAAGCCAAAAATCATATGATTCTCTCAATAGATGCAGAGAAAGCATTTGACAAAATACAGCATCCTTTCCTGATTAAAACCCTTCAGAGTGTAGGGATAGAGGGTACATTCCTCAATCCCATAAAAACCATCTATGAAAAGCCTACAGCAAATATCATTCTCAATGGGGAAACGCTGGAAGCCTTTCCCTTAAGATCAGGAACACGACAAGGATGCCCACTCTCGCCACTATTATTCAACATAGTACTAGAAGTCCTTGCAACAGCAATCAGACGACAAAAAGGGATAAAAGGTATCCAAATCAGCAAAGAAGAAGTCAAACTGTCTCTCTTCGCAGATGACATGATACTCTATATGGAAAATCCAAAAGAATCCACCCCCAAACTATCAGAAGTTATAGAGCAATTCAGTAATGCGGCGGGATACAAAATCAATGCTCAGAAATCAGTTGCATTTCTATCCACGAATAATGAGACTGAAGAAAGAGAAATTAGGGAATCCATCCCATTTACAATAGCACCAAAAATCATACTTTACCTTGGAATTAACTTAACCAGAGATGTAAAGGGTCTATATTCTAGAAACTACAAATCACTCTTGAAAGACATTGAAGAAGACACAAAAAGATGGAAAAATATTCCGTGCTCATGGATTGGAAGAATTAACATCGTTAAAATGTCCATGCTACCCAGAGCAATCTACACTTTCAATGCTATCCCGATCAAAATACCGATGACATTTTTCAAAGAACTGGAACAAATAGTCCTTAAATTTGTATTGAACCAGAAAAGGCCCTGAATCACCAAGGAACTGTTGAAAAGGAAAAACAAAGCTGGGGGCATCACAATACCGGATTTCAAGCTGTACTACAAAGCTGTGATCACAAAGACAGCATGGTTCTGGCACAAAGACAGACACGCAGACCAATGGAACAGAATAGAGAACCCAGAAATGGACCCTCGGCTCTTTGGGCAACTAATTTTTGACAAAGCAGGAAAAAACATCCAGTGGAAAAAAGACAGTCTCTTCAATAAATGGTGCTGGGAAAATTGGACAACTACATGCAAAAGAATGAAACTTGACCCCTCTCTCACACCATACACAAAGATAAACTCTAAATGGATGAAGGACCTTGATGTGAGACAGGAATCCATCAAAATCCTAGAGGAGAGCATAGGCAGCAACCTCTACGACATCGGCCACAGCAACATTTTTCATGACACATCTCCAAAGGCAAGAGAAACAAAAGATAAAATGAACTTGTGGGACTTCATCAAGATAAAAACTTCTGCACAGGGGCGCCTGGCTGGCACAGCGGTTAAGCATCTGCCTTCGGCTCAGGGCATGATCCTGGTGCTGTGGGATCGAGCCCCACATCAGGCTCCTCTGCTATGAGTCTGCTTCTTCCTCTCCCACTCCCCCTGCTTGTGTTCCCTCTCTCGCTGGCTGTCTCTATCTCTGTCGAATAAATAAATAAAATCTTAAAAAAAAAAAAAGAAGTCTCACGGCTTTAAAAAAAAAAAAAAGCTTCTGCACAGCCAAGGAAACAGTCAAAAAAACTAAGAGGCAGCCCACGGAATGGGAGAATATATTTGCAAATGATGGTACAGATAAAAGACTGGTATCCAAGATCTACAAAGAACTTTTCAAACTCAATACACGAGAAACAAATAAACAAATCATAAAATGGGCAGAAGATATGAACAGACACTTTTCCAATGAAGATGTACAAATGGCTAACAGAACCATGAAAAAACGTTCAAAATCATTAGCCATCAGGGAAATTCAAATCAAAACCACACTGAGATAGCACCTTACGCCAGTTAGAATGGCAAAAATGGCAAGAAACAACAATTGCTGGAGAGGATGTGGAGAAAGGGGATCCCTCCTACATTGTTGGTGGGAATGGAAGTTGGTACAGCCACTCTGGAAAACAGTGTGGAGGTCCCTTAAAAAGTTAAAAATTGAGCTACCCTATGACCCAACCATTGCACTACTGGGTGTTTACCCCAAAGATACAGACGTAGTGAAGAGAAGGGCCATATGCACCCCAATGTTCATAGCAGCATTGTCCACAATAGCTAAATCATGGAAGGGGCCGAGATGCCCTTCAACAGATGACTGGATTAAGAAGTTGTGGTCCATATATACAGTGGAATATTACTCAGCTATCAGAAAGAACGAGTTCTCAACATTTGTTGCAACATTGACGGCACTGGAGGAGATAATGCTAAGTGAAATAAGTCAAGCAGAGAAAGACAATTATCATATGATTTTTTCTCATCTATGGAACATAAGAACTAGGATGATCAGTAGGTGAAGAAAGGGATAAAGGGGGGGTAATCAGAAGGGGGAATGACGAATGAGAGACTATGGACTCTGAGAAACAAACTGTGGACTACAGAGGGGAGGGGGGTGGGGGAATGGGGTAGGCTGGTGATGGGTAGTAAGGAGGGCACGTATTGCATGGTGCACTGGGTGTTATACGCAACTAATGAATGATCGAAATTTACATAAAAAACCGGGGCTGTACTGTATGGTGACTAACATAATATAATAAAAAAAGATTAAAAAAAA
This sequence comes from Ursus americanus, assembly GCF_024610735.1. Classification (NCBI taxonomy): domain Eukaryota; kingdom Metazoa; phylum Chordata; class Mammalia; order Carnivora; family Ursidae; genus Ursus; species Ursus americanus. Next base: position 102,270,657 of record NC_142129.1, on the reverse strand, counting down.
GAAAACAACAACAACGATCAAATGATTCTAGCTGGGCTTGAGAAGAGCACAGAAGACACCAGGGAGTCCCTTACCACAGAGACAAAAGACCTAAAAACTAGTCAGGTCAAAATAAAAAAAAAAATGTTATAACTGTAATGACCACAAGATGGAAGAAGCAGAGGAATGAATAATTGTAGTAGAAGATAAAATTATGGAAAATAATGAAGCTGAAATGAAGAGGAAAAGAAAAATATTGAATCATGAGCATGGCTTTAGGGAATTCAGTGACTCCATAAAGCATAATATTTGTATCAATAGAGTTCCTGAAGAAAAGAGGGAAAAGGGCCGGGGGAGGTTTACTTGAGCAAATTATAGCTGAAAATTTCTCTGTCTGGGGAAGGACACAGATATCCAAATCCAGGAGGCACAGAGAACTCCCATCAAAATCAACAAAAGCAAGCCAACACCAAGACATGACATATAGTAAAATTTGCAAAATACAGAGATAAGAAAAAAATCCTAAAAGCAGCAAGGGAAAAGAAATCCGTAACTTACAAGGGAAGACAAATAAGGCTAGCAGTACACCTATCCACAGAAACTTGACAGGCCAGAAGAGAGTGGCATGATATATTTAACATGCTGAAAGGGAAAAATATGCAGCCAACAATTCTCTATCCAGCAAGGCTGTCATTCAGAATAGAAGGAGAGATAGTTTCCCACACAAACAAAAACTAAAGGAGTTCATGACCACTAAACCAGTCCTGCAAGAATTATTAAAGTGGACTCTTTGAAAGAAAAGTGATAAAGACTAGAAAGAAAGAGACAATCTTCAGAAACAACAACTTTACAGGTAATACAATGGCACTAAATTCATATCTATCAATAATCACTCTGAATGAAAATGGACTAAATGCTCCAATCAAAAGACATAGAGAATGGATAAAAGACAAGACCCTTCTATATGCTGCCTACAAGAGAGTCATTTTAGACCTAAAGACACCTGCAGATTGAAAGGGAGGGAATGGAGAAACATTTATCATGCTAATGGACATCAAAAGAAAGCCATACATATATCAGACAAACTAGATTTTAAACCAAGGACTATAACAAGAGATGAAGAAGGATACTATATCATAATAATCTATCCAACAAGACGATCTAACAATTGTAAATATTTATGCCCCCAACTTGGGATCACCCAAATATATAAATCAATTAATATTAAACATAAAGAAACTCACTGATAATAATACAATACTAATAGGGGATTTTAACACCCCACTCACAGCAATGGACAGATCATCCAAGCAGAACATCAACAAAGACAAAGCTTTGCACTCTTGTCCCATAGCCTTACATGTACACCGTCACGGCTCCATGTAAGCCTTCTCTGTGTGCCTGCTGGCTGGCAAAGAGCCAGTGAGCCTGGGTTCTCTGTGGGGCAAGGTGCTGCTCATTGAGAATGTGGCACTAGATGAAGGAGCTGCAGTGGCACCTTGGTCCCAGGGCCTGGTCAAACTCAGCTTCCCAGGCAACCAGTTCTGGCATCAGGAGAATGCCAAGAAGAAAGAGATCCTGAATTCCCTCAAGCACATCCCACCACCACCCAAGTTGTAGTTGGAGCTAACCTTCATGCCTCTGAGAAGTGTGAGGTGAACAGTGCACAGGTGCACCCCCCTTCACCTTGCTATAGGAGGCTCTGTCTGCCCCCAGTGAAAACACCACTGTGCTCACGACCAACCCCAAGTTCATCACTTGGTCCAGGATGTTCCTCAACAACGTTGCCTGGAACTTTGAGAAGTTCCTGGTGGGCCCACATGGTGTGCCTGTGAACAGGTAGAGCTGCCGCTTTCCAACCATTTATGTGGAGCCTGATATCTTTTTGAGTGCACATGGGACATTCTCTGGAATAGAGCACGTACTGCCACAAATAAGCCCTCAGCAAGTACAAAAAGATTGAGATCATACCATGCATATTTTTGAACCACAATGCAATGAAACTTGAAGTCAATGAAAAGAAAAAAATTTGGAAAGACCATAAATACACAGAGGTTAAAGAACATCATACTAAAGAATGAATGGGTTAGCCAGGAAATAAAGAAGAAATAAAAAAAATACATGGATGCAAATGAAAATGAAAACACAATGATGCAAAACCTTTGGGATACAGCAAAAGCTGTCCTAAGAGGGAAGTATATAGCAATACAGGCCTACCTCAGGAAGCAAGAAGAGTCTCAAAGACGCAACCTAACCTTACACCTAAAGGAGCTAGAAAAGGAGCAGCAGATGAAGCCTAAAGCCAGCAGAAGAAGGGAAATAATAAAGATTAGAGCAGAAATAAACCTACAAATAAAAAAGAAAACAGTAGAACAGATCAATGAAACGAGGAGCTGGCTCTTTGAAAGAATTAATAAAATCAACAAACCCCTAAGCAGACTTATCAGAAAGAAAAGAGAAAGGACCCAAATACTTAAAATCACAAATGAAAGAGGACAGATCCCCACCAACACCACAGAAATACAGTTGTAAGAAAATATTATGAAAAGTTATATGCAAAGAGACTGGGCAATCTGGAAGAAATGGGTAAATTCCCAGAACATATAAACCACCAAAACTAAAACAGAAAGAAATAGAAGATTTTAACAAAGCAATAACCATCAAATAAATTGAATCACTAATCAAAAATCTCCCAACAAAAAGCTCTGGGCAGTTTTTTGCAGCGTATACTCCGTGAACCCTGAATTATGAAAGGTAAAAATTAAAGCCGACAAATAGGAAAAGCGCAATTCAGATAAACTATACTAAAAAGCAAGCTGACTGGCTGGAGAAAAACTCCTGGCCCACTGACTGGTCTCACCTGCGCGCATGGGCCTGCGGTCCCGTGATGCCGTCCTGGAGTACTTGCAGGTACCAAGGCCGGGCCCGCGTCACCAGAGCAAGCAGCAGCAGCGTGTTTCTGGAAGTGTGAGGTCCCCAGATCAGCACCATTGGTGGCCCCCTGGGACTTGTCAGAAACAAACTCTCAGGCCCCACCGCAGACTGAGTGAATCAGACACTAGCCCAGCAGTCTTATTCTAACCGGCCCTCCAAGGGTTTTCTGAGCATGCTGCCGTTGGGGACCACTCGTTCCTTCTGCCATTACCCTAGGGCGTATTCACGTTCTCTTCTCTCTTCAAATCCCAACTCTGCTGCTGCATCTTCGCTCAGAAGTGAAGTTTCCTACTTCACTGAGAAGACTGAAGACGTCAGAAGAGACCTTCTACGGCAGCCACCACCTCCCATCCACCCAACTGTGCCGTCTGTTGACCGTAGCACAGGGGCCAAACTCCTGTCCACCGCTCACCTGCGCTCAGGCCCTGGCTCCCACCTCCTCTGCTTCTTAAGGACATCACTCCAGCACAGCCCCTTGTTCAATGACACTTTTTTTTTTTTACCTGTCCATTGGTTCACACCCATCAATTTACAAACATGTTATTATTTTTCTGAACTTAAAAAAGTTTTTTCTTGATCTTCTCTCTCTCACCAACTACGGCCCCATTTCTTTTCTTATACCACAAAACTTTCTGTCTTCCTTCCTTTCTTTCTTTCTTCTTTCCCCTTCCTTCTTTCCTTCTTTCCTTCCTTCCTTCCTTCCTTCCTTCCTTCCTTCCTTCCTTCTTCCTTCCTTTTTTTCTTCTTTCAATCTTATTTATTTATTTGAAAGAGAGAGCGTGCACACAAGCAGGGGGAAGGGGCAGAGGGAGAGGGAGAAGCAGACTCCCCGCTGAGCAGGGAGCCCAATGCGGGGCTCAGTCCCAGGACCCTGGGAGCACGACCTGAGTTGAAGGCAGATGCTTAACCAACTGAGCCACTTCTTTACAGTATTGTCTATACTGCTGACAAATACACAACTGACCTCTGACTACTGAATCCAACAGTCAGTTCTTAGTCTTTCTCTTGCTTCTCAGATGCATCTGGGTCAGTTGCTCGTTTCCTTCTGCACACACATCCATTTTTCTCACTGGCTTCCAGGAAAACATGCTTCCTATCCCAGTGACTGCTTCTTCTCACCCTCTTTGGCTGGTTGTTTCTCTTCTCCCAACTTCTGAATGCTGGTGTGGCCCAAAGCTCTTTGACCTCTCATTCTCTTCCCTGTTCTCTTTATCTTCACTTCCTGGGTGAGCTCATCCAGCCCTATGGCTTTCAATAACACTGATATGACTCCAAAGTGACAGCTCCATCCCAGCTTTCTCTCTATACTCCAAACTTTCCATTTGTCATCTCAAACTCAATATGCTCAAGATTGAGCCCTCATCTTCCTGCCTGACCTCCTTCACATCTCAGCTTCTTGCGACACCCCCCCCCCCCCCGGTTGCTCGGGACAAAACTTTGGAGCTATCTTTGTCCACTCTTTTCTATTCTGCACCTGATTATAGGGAATTCTATTGACCCTAGCTTCAAGATACATCTAGATTCTGACCACTTCGCACCAACTCCACTGCTCCTAACTATACCTGGTGAGCCACCACCATTCTTTCATTCTTGGACTAGCCTTCTGATGTCCCTGCTGCTACCCTGCATTCTCCTGAACGATCACTTTAAAACAGACCAGATAATGTCCTTCCTTTGCTCAAAACTCTCCAGTGGCTCTCTACATCACCCAGAGTGAGAGCCAAGTTCCTAAGAACGGCCTTCCAGGCCTAGTCTTCCTCTGTCCTCTATCACCTTCCTCCTCATTCACCCCATTTCAAGGCTTTCTTGCTTTCCCGTGAATGTGAGTGGCATGCTGTCTCCCGAGGGCCTTTCCACTGGTATGCCTTTTGTCTGGGTGCTCGTCCACAAACATTCATCTGGCCAACTTCTTCACTTTCTTCATGTCTTGGCTCAGATGTCGCAGTCTCTGGTCTTACTTTGATCATCCTGTTTAAAATAGTAATGTCTTCTCTCTACCACTGTCAGTCCCTATTATTCTGCTTTATCTTTTTTCCATATTATTACCTTACATGAGACAATTTGCTTATTTATGTTCATTGCTTATCTCTCCCTGATACACAGCAAACTCTACAAGGTAAGCATCTTTGCTCTGTTCACTGGTGGATTCCAAGTGCCTAGAATTGTGTGTCTGGTGTTGAATAAGCTCTTAATGACTATTTGTTGAATAAGTTAACATCCTCAGAGAGATAAGATACCAAGGCCAAGAAATAAGAAGACAATATATATAAAAGGTCCCTAAGAACAAGACAAACTCTTGGACATACAGAAAGGAAACACTCAATAGAAGGACTGGAAAAGAGTTGAAATCTCTTGGAAAGTGAAGCAAAAAGACAAGGGGATGTGAAAAGGAAAAAAAAAAGTTAGGGACCATCACCAGAGTTTAACACCCAAATAACAGGTGTTCAAGAAAAAGACAAGGACATCAGAGGGGGAAAAACATTAAGAAATAAGAGGGGCACCTGGGTGGCTCAGTCATTAAGCGTCTGCCTTTGGCTCACGGTGTGGTCCCAGAGTTCTGGGATCGAGCCCTGCATCGGGCTCCTCTGTTGGGAGCCTGCTTCTTCCTCTCCCACTCCCCCTGCTTCTGTTCCCTCTCTCGCTGGCTGTGTCTCTCTCTGAAATAAATAAATAAAATCTTAAAAAAAAAAAAAGAAAGAAGTTAAGAAAAGTCCTAGAATTGAAAGATGCAAGTTTCCAGGCTGGAAGGTCCTACCAAGAGCCAAGGACTGGGTCATTATTATGACATAGAGAAGAAAAAATCTGTACCTTGCAAAACGATGACATGCAAAACAAGATCACACATAAAGAAACAAGGATCACAATGGCTATGAAATTCTCAGAGGCAACACTGGAAGCTAGAAGACAGTGCAGCAATGCCTTGAAATTTCAGCAGAAAAGTGCTTTCCAGTCCAGAATTCTATAAACAATCTGTGAGTTGAGTGTCAGAGCAGAACAAAGACATCGTTCAGGCATGCAAGGTCTCAGAACATGTAGCCCAGGCGCCAGGGGAAGTGTGGTCCTCTTTCCACTGCTGGAGAGCCTCCGGCCTCCTTGGGACCAGGAAAGCAGGCCTTGTTCCTTATGGCCCTTTTAGTTCCCAACAGCTGATACAACATTGGATAACAGCCTCTGTGAAGAAATGGTTTGAAAAGCCGGCCTCATCCATTCTCGGGACCATGGGGAATATTTGTGATTATGGGAGGATGTGTGATTGTGTTGCTAGGTGTATGTTTTATTCTCTTACGGGCAATACTTTATTTATTTATTTTTTAAATGTTTTATTATTATATTATGTTAGTCACCATACAGTACATCCCTGGTTTCTGATGTAAAGTTCCATGATTCATTAGTTGCATATAACACCCAGTGCACCATGCAATATGTGACGGGCAATACTTTAAAGGGTGGGGTGAACTCTCTATTGACATGTGACCTGCACTGCTCCTGGTGGATGATCCTGTGAAGGTCACAACAGCCTACCTGGTACAGAACTGGGAAGACCTCTAAAGAAAGAATAGGCCAGAGAAGTACAGGACTCAACCTCTCTGAACTTTCAGATTTTTCATAGGCCTGAAATTGCTGCTTGGTTACTCCTTGCTCCTATGGTATCTCCTCCCCTTGCAAGACCCTGGGGCAGTGAGGTGTGCGCCCGTGCTTGCACACACACAACCACACACACACACACACACACACACACACACACACACACACACGGCTGGAAGCTCCAGGCACAGCCGCGATACTGCTTTGTCCTGAAGCATGGGACTTTGGAGCTGCACAGTTCTGGGTTTTCATTCTACTACTTAGAGGAGTGAACCTATTTCCTCACGTAAAAGCACTCTACCAACACCTTCACTTCCCCCAGCAAAGCACTCACATGTGGCTAGACATTTTCTCTACTTGTTATTTCATTTTCATCCTCCCACCAACCAAATGAAGCTGTCCTGATTATTGTCCTGATTTTCTGGGGGAAAAAAAGCAAAAAACTTGAGGCTCAGGAAATTTCTTGTCTAAGTTCACACAAGCGGTTGAATTCAGAGGTAAACACAGGCATTCAGATTCTTCACCTCCAGTACATATGCCCTTGATGGCAGGGATCAGCCTCATCTTCATGCCAGGGGGTGTCACAATGCAAGGCTGGGTGATCACTTACCTGTGGTCCTCTCCTGCCATTACCTGGAAGACGCACACCCTATTACTCACCCAGGAGGCTTACTGCCCCCACCCCACACTGCAGAGGAGCTGTCTGATGTCCTCTGAGCTCAAGGTACTCACTCCCAGCAGGTGTCCATCAAGCAGGACTGCAAACTCATGAGGCCAGTACCGGTGACTGTCAGTTCACTCTCAGCATTTAGCACAATGCCTGGCACACTGTAGGTGTGCAATAAACATGCTGAACGAAGGACTCAAGCCTCCCATCTCCAAGTGGGAGGGGAAAATGGGTGCAGTGGTATTTGTGCAGCAACTGGACCTCCTATTATCCCCAACCATCTGGGATCACTGGTGCTTCTAGTGATCTAGCCCCAGGGAGCCAGTCTTGGTAAAACGGGGCCTTGAAGGAGCCTGCAACCTTGCTCTGATCGGGAAGGGGAATGATGCAACACAGCTTTCCAGGGCCATTGAAGAGCAGGCTGATGGGCATCCGGAGGTGACCGTCATTTTGAAAATTCACATCTGGCTCTCCTCAAGTCAACGTGATATGGAAAAATTGAGACCTGAAGGTAGCATCTTCCACTGTGATAGGGGTCTTCCTAAATGGGCGGGGTGTCTCCTGATTCCAGATACCCCTGCCATGCCAATCTTCCACAGCATCCCTGCTCCCTATTTTGAAGCCCAGGTTGCTAACGTGCATTCTTTACTCCTGAACCTGAATTTTTACCTTTTGGAGTCAAAGGCCACTTCAAAGCTCTGATGAAATTAGGAACCCTCTCTCCAGATAAGTATTCATATACATATGCACATAAAGCACGGCACACACCTAGGATCCTGAAAACAATCGTGGCCCCAACCCCACTACAAAACTAACCTCATGCCAGACTTGAGACCCACGAAAGGAAGGGCCCCTCTAAGCTGCGGCAAAGAGCTTCGGACGGAGTAAGGACAGTCTGTCAAAACGTTCAGGGAACCTGACTTTAAACTCGGTTCACTGCTTTTGTGAATTCAGCAAGTGAAGTAATAGATGTTAAAAGCAGTACACAATTACACTAATGGTTAGAGTTCCTCACCTAGCCTGGAAGGCAGGAGGCTAGGACGTACGACAGGGACAGAGAAAGAGGTCCTGCCGCTCCTTTCCTAGTCAGGCACTCCTGCGCAAGGCCTCTCCCAGGTCTCAGTTCTCACTTTCTGTAGGGGGCCCCTAGGGGAAGGGGTATTGGGCGCAAGTCAGAATATGACCAATGGTGAGAACCGTCTGGGTCTGCTGGAAACCTGCCTGTCCTCCATTCTGGCGGTAACCCTGGGCAAGCTGTTAGCTTTCTCACTTGTAAAACAGTGACAACAGTGCCCACCTCCACCATTAAGGACCGTGAGTGCAAAGGCCCGTCACACTATGCCAGCTAAATAGATACAAGCTGCTGTTACCATCACTGTCCAACTTTCAGGGACCTTGGGATAAAAAAAGAATGCATGTGTAGATACCTTCAGTCACCGTTCTAATGAATTGCTCAGCACATCGCGATGTGAGCAATTGCCACATTTTTAAGGGAAGAATGAAGCCTTCAGAACGGCGGCCAACGCTCTTGACCAACGTCACTCTGAAATGCAGACGGAACAAACGAAGAGCCCACAAGTCACCGCAGAACTGTCTGTACTGACAAAACCAAAGAACCCCACACACTTTTTGTGGCCATCAACTTATTTTCTTTCAAATTTTAAAATGGTATTGCGCACACAGAGTTTTTAAGTTCAGACACACTTTGGAGATCACAAACAAATCAGGAGATCCTTGGGAGATGTTCTGAGACCTGAACTCAAACACAGCACTACTGAACTGACCTCTCCACGTCCTCTGCTCCTTGAAGTGGACGCCGTCCCTCCCGTCTTCAGGGGCAGACCCTGGAGCTGTCCCTTTGGCAGCAGCTGTGCTGCAGGTGCTGGAGGGCTAACGGCCGAGAACCGCTCATCTGTGAGCATCAGCTGGGCAAGCAGGAAGGGGTCAGCCCAGCAGACTTAACAAAGGAAAACCCATAGATCAAGTCTCATTTATTCCACAAGTATTTTGTCTTTCCCTCAGTACATGAGTCAGAAAGAAGTCTGACACTTACTTCTCATACGTGGGGAGAGGCCCAGGTCCGTGAGTCACCCTTGCCCAGAACCAGGGCTCCCATATGCTCCCCCTGCCCGAGGCAGGCTGTCCTGGGGGTGTCTGGGGGCAACCCCATGCAGTCCTGCAGGCTTCCCCTGAGGAGTGGAGTTTGGGCCAAGCTTTTAGCCAAAGCCTTGAGGCAGGCAAGGCCTCCTAAGCTCTGTGTGTGTGGTCTGGGTGCAGTGGGTGGGGAGGGCGGGAGCAGTGTTGTTTGGCTGTGACAGCGAACGGTACCCCTCAACTCCTTCAGGACAGCATAGTCTGACTTTAGAACGGGGTACTGGGCTGCCTGAGAAGTACTGGGCAGGCCCAGGAATTTGGTTAAAATAGAACCATGAGGATTTATACTCATGGAAGCCATCAACCTAACTTGAGAGAGGACAGTCATGACTTAGGAACACTGTCTGCAGCGAAGGGATTCATGAGGCTTCACTTAGAAAGTGAAGGTCACACATTAGGTGCCATTCCCGCGAATACGGTTCAGCAGCACCCTACGAACTGCACACGCATGAAGGAAATTTGTCTTCTCCATTGATATTCTGGCTCCTTTATGACAGGAGTGGAGACTAGGGCTGATACGTGATTACACAGACCCTTCTGGACAAGGACCCGACCAGTGGAGAAACCTACGTAGGCTTCTGTGACCCATGCCTCAGTTCACAAGAGGAGAAGTACATGGGAAAGTCCTAGGCCACGAGTATCGTGATGACAAAACTCCTCTAAAAACTGAAGTCCACACGACAGAATTATTGAGAATATGCTAATCCAAATTAATGTCCATTTTTTTAGATAAAACATGTCAGGCAGATAATACTACAATTTTCTTGGTGATGTTTCCCATATGTATAAATGCAGATGAGTCCTTTTCTGCTTAATGTATTTCATCAAATATGAGATTTCAATCACCCAAAAGCAGCCAAAAAATGACTGTATTCCTCCCAAATTTATACTGTGGTAACTTACATATTTTGAAGTAAGTTTAACTGCAGGGACATCGGAACAGGTAAACACCTGCTTATCACCATCTGGAATTGTATCCACTGAACTTATAATAAGTCGTGATGTTGATAAAATTGAGGTGTAGTCTGTTTTAATAATCTAAACCAAATCTAGAATCGCCAATGCTTAGTCAGTCCCACTTGATTTACAGTAGGCTCACGGAAAGGCTTCCCCTGCATGTCTTCTGATATCGTGAAGTCCACTGCCCAGGCCACTGGCTGCTCTGGACTGGGATTCACAGGGGCCTCTGGAACCCCACACAGGCACCGGAAGCTTCTGCTGAGAACAGGGAGCCCCAGCAGACTGCAATGCATGCCCCTGGCTTCTTAAAAACACTAAGGGTGAACACAAAACACAAAGAGGGAGCGTTCAGCTACCTTGTGCAAAGGCTCAACCCCCACCCCCAACCATTCCAGCAAAACCCCACTCTTATCTGTCCTGTTTCTCTTCAGTTTTTGGAATGGTCTTTCCCTCCTGCTTGTTTGAAAGGTACTCACAGACAGTGCTGACAAAGTATCGCTAGGATATCACCTTAGAGAAGCTTTCCGATATCTAAGAGAGACACCGCCTATTCCCTGTTTGTCAATACAGAGGACACCTCACCTGAAATATATACAGAGAAGTGGCTGCCGCCCTACTCTCATGTGTGGTCGGCTCCGGGCTCACGGAAAGAGAAGGGCTTTCTGTTGGGAACAACTTACACCTACAGACAACAAACACCAAGAAACATGCAAATGTACAGAAGGCTGGACGTGAAGAATTCGTATTTTACACCAGGGAGGGGAACACTGTTACAAAACGCTGACGGGACGGTTTCTGTCATTCATGCTCTAACTTGAGGGTCTTTGCAACAAAGGGGACCCGTGGAGGTGTCTGCTTCTCTCTTTTTTGCCTTCTTCAGAATTCGCAGTTGCTTCTGTGTCAGGCACCAAGCAATCTGACTTTTGGTCCAAACGGGTGTCTTAGTAGTCTCTCTACATCTTTTTGTCCCTCTGCGCAGGAGCAAGTTCAAATGCTGGAAACCGTGACGTCTCTGGTGCCAGGATGTCGGAGAGAAAGTGGATCGCGCCCGCCATGCCTGCAATGCACAATGCGGACCCGTTAGGGGAGTGTCCGGAACAAAGTGGCCTGTCATCGTCTCCTTTACCAGGGGTTATGGGGGTGGAGAAGGGGCTGAGGACTTTACAAACGACTGCATAAAAAAACGAAAACAAAAAACCAAAGAAATCCTTATATTAGCTCCCAGCAGATAACAATATCAGTTTTCTTCCCTGTCTTATATTTTTAAAAAATCGGGGTCTGGGCTTTAATGTTGTATCTTGAAACTTTAAGATGATCTCACAGAACGGCGACCTGAAAAGTTACGGTGCGGCTCTTGTGCTATTTCAACGATAAAACTTCCTCTCTCACAGCTGTGTTCTTAGTCCAAACAAAAGGTGGATTTTGTATCTTCTAAGTTTAAGAGGCCCCTTTAATTTTTAAAACTTTTTAAATTTTAATTCCAGTACAATTAGCATACTGTATCAGCCATAGGTGATTCAACACTTCTGTGCATTACTCAGTGCGCCTCACCTGAACTCCTCACCTCCAACACCTGTCTCCCCCCCCCCTTGGGAGAAACCTGCAGTTTGTTCTCTGCAGGTAAGAGTCTGGTTTTCCTCATTTGTCTTTCTTTTTTCCTTGTTTTCTTTCTACCATATGAGTGAAATCATATGGTGTCTTTCTCTGACTTAGTTCACTTAGCATAATATACTCTAGTTCCATCCACCTTGTTGCAAATGGCAAGATGTCATTCTTTGTTATGGTTGAATAAGTATTCCATTATTCTCTCTCTCTCTCTCTCACACACACACACACACACACACACACACACACACACACGAATGCTACTTTAAAACAAACTTTGTTTTTGGGAAGCCCAGGTGGCTCAGTTAGTAAAGCATCTGACTTAGCTCAGGTCATATCTTGGGGTCCTGGGATCGAGCCCCGTGTCGAGCTCTGTGCTCAGGGGAGAGTCTGCTTCTCTCTGTCCCTCCCCCACTCATGCTCTCTCTCTCTCTCTCAAATAAATAAATAACATCTTTAAAAAAAAATAAAATGAACTTTGTTTTCCTCAAAATCCCCACCGCAAATCACTGTAGTTTGCACCAAGATCGGGCTTTAAACTGACCTACAGGAGGGTGGGCAGGGAAGCGTGCTGGCCGGCTGGCTCCAGCCTCTAGGCCCCTTATCTCCCTCTTCAATCAGAACAGTTCTTCCCTCACTGGATTTTCATTTATAGCTTTTCTTGTGATGTAAAATTTACATGCAATGAAGCACACAAGTCCTCAGTGGACTCCTCCGAGCTCTGACAAATGCATACACTTGTGTAAACCAAACTCCTATCAAGACACCGGGAATACCTCACCTCCCCCAGGAAGCTCCTGCGTGGCCGACCCCTGCCGCCACCCCCAGCACGTCTTAGTCTGCCGTGTTTCAGAATGTCCTTTGGATGCAATCCCACAGTATACAGCCTGTCCTGTGTGGCTCCTTCCCTCAATGATTTTGCAATTTATTCATATTTTGTGTGTGTCATTAGCTGTTTTCCTACATTTTGGTTGTTCTCAGACTAACCCTATATAAGTTTTTGTTGGAAGAAAGGGTTCCAGTAGCTTAAGAAATCTAAAAACACTGGCTTATTAGAACCTACTAGAAGAGGATGATGGCCCCTGAGGCCCTACAGTGGTCCATGCTGAAATGACCTTTGTTTTCCTGTTTTGCTGGGGATGGAGCAGCAGACTCACCTGGACAGAGCACTTGGGCAGGGAAAGCTCCGGAAGGGGCTACGGGTGTCAGCGACCCTTTCAGCCCAGTCGCCGCCACAAAGGCACCATTACTACTCCCCACCCCACCCAACAAGAATCTACTCAGAGCCCACTGCCAGGCACTTGGGAGGCACAGGGAACGCATGAACCTAACTTCCCAGCCTGTAGGAGGGTGTACCTTCAAAGACTCTGACCTGCTCGGGCTTTGGAGCTGCCATTAATAAACCTGAATGAACTCCACCGAGAGTTCAGGTATTAACTGTTACATCTGATGCAAATACACTGCATTTGTATGATGCAGAAGACTGAAATATTTTTCTGAGAATTATTTTGTTCATTATGATTGCTTTGAATATTAAAAGGCTATTATTCTGTGAAAGAGAATAGCAAGTGCTCTACTTTCTGCTTATATTTCTAATATAGGATTAAAAAAATATGACCAAGAGCAGACAGAACAGGGCCTATCACTACAGACAATTCACACATCGAAGGGAAATAAAGGACAGCCAGCACAGCTCTACACACGTCAACCTGACAACGTACGCGGGACAGCACGATGTCTCAAAAATACGAACTACTGACACTGACCATATATGAAACTGATAACTTGAACAGCCCTATAAAGTACTAAACAAATTGAACTTACTGTTTTAAAACTACCTGCCCCCCGCCCCCAACTTCTACTCCAAGGTTTCACTGGAGAATTCTACCAAACATTTAAGTTAGAATCAACACCAATTCTTCCACCAATTAACACATTATCTGTTCCAGAAAACAGAATAGCAAAAGATACTTCTCAATACCGTTTATTAGGTCGGTACTACTCTGATACCAAAAGCAGACAAAGACAGTACAAAAAAGGAAAACTCTAGGCCAAATCCCTCATGAACACAGATGCAAAAATCCTCAACAAAATACTAGCAAATACAATTCAGCAATATATAGGAAGACCAAGTGAGCTTTATCCCAGGGATGCAGGGCTGGCTTAATACTTGCAAATCAACCAATGTAACCCACAATGTTAATAAACAAGAAAAAAATCACATGATCATATCAACTGATGCAGAAAAAGCATCTGACAAAATTCAACACCCGTCTATTGTTTGATTTTTAAGAAAATATTCAATCATTTATTCCTTCTGAAGTTCACTTTGGAATTAGTGGAAGATGTAGCTCTGAAGTAATTAAAAGTTATCATCGACTTATCCTAGTACCATTCAACGTCTGCTCTTTGATTTCTGTGGCTTATGTTACAAATCATCTAATTCACACACACACATAATATAAATGCAGAATATGTATGAGTCCCCTTTGCAGGTTTTCTATTTTGTTTTCCTGAACTATATTCTATATATTGTGCTTTGCAGCAGACTTACTGTGTTTGCTCTTTTCCTGTCTTTGCTCGTTTTTCAGAACTTTCTTCAGTGTGCTTTTATTTTTTCCAACTACTTATTTTCCTAACTACCAATACTTTTGAATTACTAATATCAATTATTCATACTTCTTTACATATCTGAAATAATTAAACATATTTAAATAACTAAACAAGTTTCCTGTGAGTAGATCAATATTATATAGACAATATCACAGACAAAATGCAGAGGAGTAAACATTATTTCTTCTATCACTGGGTAGCAAACACTCTATGTTGTCTGCCTATATTCTTCAAAAAAGATTTAGAAATATTTGAAGGACACTCACGGGTGCAAGAAATAGGTAAGGCAGAGAGACTCAATTTAATTTTCAGCAATAAACTACTTTGTTCACAGTTATTTTACAGTCGTGGAGTTATTACCCAAGTAAGAGTAAACGCAATGGAGCCAGGGCAGAGAGACACAGAAGGACCAAATCCACTCACCAGATGTTTAAACCTAGCGTCTTCTGCTCACTCTTACCTTCAAAGAGAGAGTAGGGTCTGTCAGGAATGCGGCACCCGTGTGCCCCGTACTCGAGACACCACTCTGCAAACTAAGAGGAAACATGTGTAAGAGCAGAGATTTCACTTGGTGAAAAGGCAGCAAATAAGACACTGCAATGAATTCACCAAGAACGCAAGGAAGGAGCAATAGAGAAGGACCAACATGGCACAGAGGGGCAGGGGTATATCTGCGCCAGGAGAAAGAGACACAGGTTAAGAGAAGGAAAGGAACAGTATTTTTGGATTTTGTGCACGCTCTGGAGTATTGAAAAGTTGGTTGGATAAAGCCTCCTTACTTTGCAAGCTCGGTAGAGATACTTTTTATCCTGCGTGAGATGGTACAGGGACAGGAACGCGTAGCCATTCCCGGCTGTCCCGTGGCAGATCCCATAGCCCTTCCGAAGCAAACCTCGCTGCCAAATGACATCACTACACTCCATGGCATCTTTCAAGTATTTCTCCTCCTTAAAGACCTGGGCAATGAGAAGCAAAGCAGTGTTAAAAAGATGTTTTCAATGATGAGTCAGCAAAACAGTTTCCCTTTCTGGTTAGTAAACGACACATTAGGAAACCTGGATCGGCTCTGGGGGTAAGACGAACACCACCAGCAACAGCACAGTACCACACCTCACGAGCTTAATTGACCCACCTCTTCCCCTTGTCCTCCCAGCTCACGGTTTTGCAAAAGCAGTTCTAAAATTAAGTTAAATAATAAAAACAAAAGCTAGCAGAGACAAACCACCATTCTGTAATTCCTAGAGCAAAACACCCCACAGTGCTAATTACACTCCTGGTGAAATCAACTGAGGGACTGATGACTCCACAACATCCTGGCAGCTGGGTCAAGAACACGCACTGGGTCAGCCACATTATCGGTAAGACCCTGACGGCCTGGCCCTACAGGGGCTGGTGAGACCTGTCATAATCCACCGCAGGGAAACCAGCAGGACACTTCCTGCGGTTCCTGGAGCAGATCTGCCTGGGCTGCAGAACTTACTGGCATGGTCTCCACGGAGGGCTTTATATGGAAAGAGACAAATGAGCTCAGCCAAGACAAATGCCCGGCAGGAGGAAGCGTACCTCCTCAGATTCCCTTCTCCTTCTCCTCACATTTCATTTTGTTTCTCTAGTCCTTCCCTCAGAATCTGCTGCCAGTAATCCCCACCTGCTCAGCTCATTCCAGGCCAGTGTAAAGGCATTTTGGACAATGAATCAGAGGTAAAAGGTCATCAGAGATGATCTCCTTGGGGGAGCAAACAGGATTCTTCCACCTGTGACTGATTAGTCAAGAAAAAGAGATGAACCATGTGAATCAGTGTGTGCAGAGGGTAGAAGGGGAAAGAGAGACATTTGCATCTTACTCACTATTCCTGATGTAGATTCTATTCAGCAGGGTCAGAAGCAAGACTCTAACTCATGAAAACAAGTGAGATGTGAGCTCCAGGGTCAGACTGCCTGAGTTTAAATCTCAGCTCTGTCCCCTTTTAACTGTGTGTCCTGGCCTTGGACGAGTTGCTCAACCCCTTATGTCTCCGTTTTCTCAACTATAAAAGGACACTAGTTCTTCATCTCAGTGGCTTGTTAGGGGTATTAATGACACCAAATCAATCAAATGGGGAAAATAAAAGTCTTTTCAATAAACGATGGAGGAACAATCAGCTATCCTGATGCTTAAATAAAAGAATCTCTCTTCTTCTGTCACATATACAAACCTAATATACAGACTATGCGTGTAATATGTAAAACTCACTGAGAGATAGCTCATGGCTCTAAATCTAATTATCTGTATAACCTGCGGAAAAGTAAAATGTAGTGACAATTAATAAAGGGAAATCTCACTAAAGTGGAGTTGGGAGGTTAGAAGGGAAAGCCTGCCACTCGACTCAATTCCAGAAAGACTTGTCAATTACAGACCCCAACGGAAGAGGAAGCAGGAAACAGGAAAGAATCATCAATTACAGACCCCAACAGGGAAAAGAGTTCACTGCATCTCCTACAAGAAATCAACTACCCCTGCAACTCAGCCAACGAGAAACTGTCATGACCCTGAACTGCTTCTCCCCACTGGACTTCCATGCAAAACCACCTCTCCCCTCTTCCTCCTCCTTCTCCATAAAAGAACGTTCATATCCTTTGTTTGTTGGACTTGCCTATGGTTTTCTCATAGCTTGTCTATCCCAAAATGTAATTCTCTGCTATTCTTGAATAAGCCCATTTTGCTGGTTAAATAACTAGTGGTTTTATTTTTTAGGTTAACAATCTCTTAGACAAGATACAGAAATAAATTAGCATCAAAACTTGATAAAACATAGACTTTATCAGAATTAAAAACTCTATTCATCAAAAGATACCATAAAGATTATGATCAGGCCAATTACAAAATTATTTCCAAAACATGTATCTGACAAAGACTTGTAACCAGAACATATGAAGAATCCTTACAACTCAATAATAAGACGATAAAAGAAAGAATAAAACAACGTGGGTAAAAGGAATGAACAGACGTTCAACAATGAGCCAGGAACACAAGCAAAATTGCTATCCATTAAAAACGACAATATAATATTCGCCAGAATATAATTAAAAAGCCTTTCAATACCAAGTGTTGCCAAAGATGGGAACCCTCTTACGTCATCGACGGAAAGTAAAAGGTACAACAGCTGTTACTTTGTGAAAAGGTCTGGCAGTTTCTTACAGATGCTCACGATCCAGCAATTGAGGTATTGGCCCAAAAGAAATGAAAACCCATGTCTACACAGACCCGTACAAGAATGTTCACAGCAGCTTATTCCTAAGAGTAAAAAACTAGACACAACTGGAAAACAAACTGATACAATGTCGTAGGTTTATATAAGCGATGCTTAAACTGAAGAAGGGATCACAATCTTGAGGAAGAAGGAAAGAAAGTATAATTTGAAAGACTCTCTCCAGCTGATTCTGATATGCACCCCTAAGATACTCCATGTTTCAAATAATCGACTTACAAGGGAGCTTGGGGAACACAGTTTCTATGAAAACATTTTCTGATGTATGGTCAACAATTGACCATCAGAGAGCATTCCTAATACAGCTCAATTTGGGGGTTTCCAGCATAGGCAGGCAGGTACAGGAGTGGGCAAGGCATGGTGGTTGCATACGTTATGGAGTCAAAAGATTATATCGCTATCACCTTGGTGTGACGTATATGGTTTTCCTGGGCACTATATGCGTAAATACCGTTCCAAATACAATTTCCATTTGACCAGTGTGAGGATTTGTTTACAGCGGCTGAATCCACACGAACTGCTAAGGCCGAAGGGCCCGTACGTGTAGTTAGAAGACAGAATTTGTTACCATCGCCAGTGATTTACTGTCAGATAATCAAGAACAGCTCAGCTAAATAGCTTCCAGCTATAGGGTCCACAAGTGTGATTCGCTAGAAAATCATTTGCAACTAATATAATTCCTAATATAGCACAGAATGTCATTAAAACGCTGCCATTTCTCAAGGATCATGCAGAACACTATGAACTTTTACGGTAACAACAGATGTTCACACAAGCAGAGAGCACCCAAGGACACGCGATGAGCATCTCTAGGAGGGGAACAAATTAAGTGAAACTAGTTTTGTGACGGGTATTAACACTTTTTCAAATACTTGAAAACCTTATGCCTTCATAAGCATTCTTGAAGAACTGCGTTCACATGCCAGCAAGAGAAAATGTTGAAAACTTATATAAAATGTAAGTACTTCCTAATTCTGAGATAGCTTCAGTGAATGCAAATGCTCTTAATTTGAGTTAACAATAACTTGAGAGAAAACAGAGCCTCGAGCTGTGTTTCTCTAGCTTTGCATTTCCACCCCACCACCCACGGGTCTCTGCCCACACCACCCTCTGCCTTGGCCAAACACAGATCTCACACTTCACTTACACTCAATTGTAAAACTATATTATATGTGCCTTTTCAAATTACCATTGTATTTTGTAAAACTATATTATATGTGCCTTTTCAAATTACCATTGATGCCTTCTGCCCCCAAAGATTCTGATATTCCTCGCCTTCCTCATGTTTGAGAATCTTGACGTAAATGAACAAAATTAAGTTTCAGTGACTAAATATGGGATCTGAATGCCTTCGCTCTATGCTTTCTAGAAGAGAGACTTTCTGTTTCGGAATAAGCAAGGCAGGGACAGACATTCACATGATACTCTGAGCCAGAGCCGGCCAGGCGGCAGCTGGTCTGAGACATCTGTGGCATCGCCAACAGCAGAGCTCTGTGATGTTTGCTCCCCGTGCGACCAGCAGACCAGCAGTGGTAGGAACAGACGGCAGTCACAGGCAACAGGGCCAGGAGAAACGGACCTCCTTAGGATGATGGCCCCGCTGGAAGTCCTGGCTCCTGACTACCTCCTTACCAGCGGCTCGGGGGTCGGGGAGACCCCAGCCACCAGGAATGCCCACCTGTACTGTTTATCCTCTTTAACGTGAAAGAGAAAAAGGAGCCTGACAAACAAAAGCTTTCACTTTTTATCAAAGTCATACATCTGTTCTGAATATCAAAGGGTCCTTGTTTGTCAACAATATACGCATTATGGTTGGATAATTATAATATTGTAGATTTATCTCTGTCACTGAAGTTACAACAATCGCTCTAAAGCTCTAAAAAAGGGAGGCAGCGATTTGAACAGTACTTTATTTTAACTTAAAGATTGAGGTATTGTTAAGAAGATGAATCATTAGGTTCTTCTGATTTCCAGAGTATATTTCACTGCCCTTTTTTTTTTTTTTAAAGATTTTATTTATTTATTTGACAG
Organism: Ursus americanus; assembly: GCF_024610735.1. NCBI lineage: Eukaryota > Metazoa > Chordata > Mammalia > Carnivora > Ursidae > Ursus > Ursus americanus. Next base: position 102,250,881 of record NC_142129.1, on the reverse strand, counting down.
AGATAGAGACAGCCATCGAGAGAGGGAACACAAGCAGGGGGAGTGGGAGAGGAAGAAGCAGGCTCATAGCGGAGGAGCCTGATGTGGGGCTCGATCCCATAACGCCGGGATCACGCCCTGAGCCGAAGGCAGACGCCTAACCGTTGTGCCACCCAGGCGCCCCTCACTGCCCTTTTTTATCATAACTTTCTGAGTTATTTTCTTAAATGTTCATACCTGACCTTTATATTTGAATATTTTAGGTGTTAATGTTGTAGGAGGATTAAAAACTTCTGAAAAATTCATCAATATCATGAGAGATTCCCCATAATTTTTCTAAATTATTATGGTTAGTCACAAAGGGAAAATAAAATCAATTTGGAGACTAGTTCTTTTGTTATTTCTAGGTAGAAATATGAATTCTGCTTCATTAATTCTATCTATTTCTACAAAACTAAGACACTTTGCCAAAACACTACTCAATCATTGTGGTTACTGTTACATACTTTGATATATGAACAATAACCTCCGACATCAAGAATTACAAATAAAGATGCATTAAAAAGATACAGTTACAAAAGAAGCATGGTTTACAACCCAATTAAAAATGAACAGACATTCTTGCAAAGAAGATCTACAGACAATGAAAAGATATTCAACATCACTAATCAGCAAGGAAGTACAAATCAAAACCATAATGAGACATCATCTCACACGTGTCGGAATGGCTAAAATAAAAAAGACAAGAAATCGCAAGTGTTGGAGAGGATGTGGAGAAAAAGAAACGCTTGTACACTATTGGTGCAGTCACTGTGGAAAACAGTATGGAGGGTCCTCAAAAATTTAAAACTAGAACTATCATATGGTCCATTAATCCTACTACTGGGTATTTACCCAAAGCAAACAAAAACACTAATTCAAAAAGATATATGCACCTCTCTGCTTACTTCAGCATTATTTATAATAGCCCAGATATGGAAGCAACCTGAACGTGCACTGACAGACAAACGGATAAGATGCGGTGTGTGTGTGTTTGTATGTATGTATCACTCAGCCACAGAAAAAGATGAGATCTTGCCATTTGGTACAACATGGATGGACCAAGAGGGTATTATGCTAAGTGAAATAAGTCAGACAGAGAAAGGCAAATACCATAAGATTTCACTCATATAAGGAATCTAAAAAAGAAAAATGAAGAAACAAAAAGTGGACTCATACCTGTAAATACAGAGAACAAACCAATGGCTGTGGGGGGATGGGCAAAATGGGTGCAGGGAGGGGGGACACAGGCTTCCAGCTGTGGAACGAATATGTCAACGATCCTGTAACTCATTGCACGGTGACAGACGGCGGCCACACCTGTGGTGAGCCCTGCATTGTGTGTGAACTGGCATCACTGGGTTGTGCACTTGAAACTAATACGACCTTGTGCACCAATTACACTGAAATAAACATTTTTTAAAGATTTTATTTATTTATTTGAGAGAGAGAGAGAGAGAGACTGAGGGGGTGGGGCAGAAGCAGAGGGAGAAGCAGACTCCCTGCTGAGCAGAGAGCCCCATGCAGGACTTGATCGCAGGACCCTGAGATCATGACCTGAGCTGAAGGCAGACACTTAACTGACTGAGCCACACAGGTGCCCTCAGATAAGAAACTTAAAAAATAAAATAAAATGTATAGTCATCTAAAAAACTTGCTTGAAAACATTTTTTCTTTAAATGTGAATTATTTTCCAAGAAATGTTAAAAAAATGTTACAGAATGTGGTAAGCTGTTTGTAATTTCAACTTCTATGTAATAAAATATTAAGAAAACACATTTAAAAACAACTAAAAAAAAAAAAGGAAGCATTGTTTGCTTACAACTTACAAGGTTAATTCTTAGTCCAGGAGAGAAATCAAATGAATTCTTAATACTGTGCCCAAATATTATCTTGAGACTACCAGAATTAATCAGTAAAGGTACTGTCTGTTTTTCTATAATACCCCATTATGTGTAAAGCTTTGACTATCACAATTCTCCCATATGAATAATTTTATAACAATTTTAAACTCGAATTTAAAAGGCCCCAAATAAGCATCACCATCCAGCAATAAAGGCTTATTCAAGCAAGAAAATAAAATGATGTGAACGCAAACAAAGAGCATTTGGTTATAATATTATGTGCCTACTGCCTTATCTGATATTCACAGGCAGAATAAAAATCATTACTAAGCTGTCACCCAGGTTTTCTTTTACACACGAACATAATCCCTGCTAAAACACACACACATACACGTACAGCTCCAACTACAGGGTGATAAAGTGAAACAGGGAGACTTTATTTTGTAAAAACATTATTCTAAAAGGTTTTTAGTTTGCAATCAAATGTGCTGGCCAAAATCAAACTGAAAACCTGGTGGAGAAGAGTGGATTTCCAAACATTGCATGCTTATGAACAACGAAGTGCTGACCTTGTAAGCTTGCACAAGCATGTGGACGACACCCGGGGCGCCATGACACCAGTGGACCAAGCGGTCTGTTTCGTTGCTTAATGACGACGGGTAATTCCCAGATCGGAATCTTTTGTGGCGCACATAATCAACACTAGGTTTCACCATTTCTGTCAAGGTTTCTTGGTCCACTTTTGCTGCTGGCTTTAAACAAATAAAAACAACACATTTAATTTATTTTTAAGATTTTTTTAAGCCTTTGTACTGTAACTAATACAACAAAGCATCAAATACGTGGAATACTGAGAAGCATATAATATTCAAATTAAATCACCATCTGGTTATTTCAGACTTGGGCAGACCTTTTTTAATTTCAACTTGTTTTGGTGTTGAAGATGAAGTCTGAAGGCCATCTGCTGGAGAATTCCCTCTTGCTCAGGGCAGGCCTTTAACTGACTGAATGAGGCCCACCCCCATGTTGGAGGGGAAGTGCTTTATTACAAGTCCAAGCATTTGTAGGAGAGCTGACAATACTGACTCCAGCTTGCTCATGTCTGCTCAGTGACCTCTCTTGGGGCCATGTGTTCCAGGCCCCTTGGAGATCTATATACATACCTCAGACATGCCGGCCCAGGCAGGAATTGCGGGAGGCTGGTTTTGGCCTCTCTTGAATCCGTCAGAGATAACACAGTCTTGCCCCTTCCAGATGCACAGGTCGGGCCACAAGACCTCATTAAAGGGTAGCTGGCAGTTAGGTGCCTGCAAGCCCTCTGATCTCACTACAATGCCCTTCTGCATGTCCCCTCGCTCTACAAAATCTATGGACTAAGGTCTGGACTCTGCAGAGAATAACTGTGCAGCAGCCGTAGTCATCTTCTGCCCGATCGCCCCGTCAGTAAGTCACCGTGAATAAAACTGCGTAAACTCTGCGGAGTGGCCTGCTTTGTCTTCTGGTCTCAAAGTGTCTTCTCACACCTTCTAACACCAGCATAAATCCCACCCAAAATGTCCTCACATAAACACCCAGAAAAACGTGTGACCACATACCTGGGCACTGTGGCCCAGCCAAACTAATATATAATATTAACCATCACAGATAGCTAGCTAACATTTGTAATGGGGACTTTGAAATACCCACATCTGGCAATCTTTTATCTGAGCTGTTTCTCCAACAACAAAAAAAGCCCCTCTTCACTCCCCCGTCCTGAAGTGGAAGCAGTGAAGCCAAAGGGTGAGAGAGGTGGTGGCCCCGCTGTCCACGGGGGCAGGGAGGGCTCGCCCAGTACCCTGTGGACACTCAGGCCAGCCCTGTGTGTGGTTCTACGCTTCTCTTCAACTATCCTCTACACCTGGCTTTCTGGAGTTGAAAGAGCTGGTTCAGCTGCTCCAGACCCCACCGTTCTGTCTCCAACAGGAGTTAGGGGAGGAAGATCTCCCAGACAGAGATCCAGGCGCTCTGTATAGAGATGTTCAGAGAAGCCCTCCTGCTGCCCACACATCACGCCCCATGTGCACACGTGTCCGGCTCCCCCTCCTCCCCTGGCACTAAGTTCCTGAGGGCTCGGGGGCTGCCGTGCATAACGGCTTGCTTCCTGCTGGCACCTTCTTCAGACACCCACGTGTGATCTTCCCCTGTCCTGTCTGGTCACGTGCCATTCTTTCCTCTATTCTCAGTCTACGTATTTGTCGTCTGGGGCTCCAGATGTCTGCTAGCCTCATCAAGGAAGGTGGGTTTCTAGTTTTTTTGTTTGTTTTCCTTGCTGTTCTGAGATAATTTTCAAGAGGAGAAATGTCTTTATTGTGCCATCCTGAAAGTGAAGTTTAAGTGACATTTTGAAAGGGTTTGTGCACACTCTTCTGACCGCCTTCCACGCGGAGCTGCACAGCAGCACCTGCTACCCCAGAGCGGCCCCCCGGCTGCGCTTTGCAGACACAGCGGGAAGACAGGTGCGAGCCGGCTCTGGCATACCGCTGCCTAGCGACGGCTACAAGAAAACGGATACCGATTTCTATGCAGAATCCTGACCAAATAATATTTCCACGCTCTTCACTTTAAAAGCAGAGAAAAGGGGACAACTTTGTGACTTGGGTTTCTCTCAAGGAAACCCCTAATATCTAGCAAAATTAACCTCAACACCTACATGTAAACTTTAAGGTTATGTCTTAGTGGTGTGGTTTTCATATGGTTCTGTTCCCCAAAGGCTATCACTTAAAAAGAAAGCTTCAAAAGCTAGTGTTAAAACTTTCTCTTGGGGAAATAGAAAATATACACAAACTACCAATTTTCCAGAATAATAGTGCTATTTTTAAATGAGATATGGAATTCTAGTTACTTTGAAAACATGTGTCTGCACTATAAAGAAAATTCACAAATTGGGATATGTACATTTTACTTCTACAACAATAAACAAAGACAACTCATTTCCAGAAAAGGGGGTTTTAGTCCCATTTAGATATGAATTTCCTTTAGTGGTAGAGTAGGTTTAAAAAAGGAATTTGGGGGCGCCTGAGTGGCGCAGTCGTTGAGCGTCTGCCTTCGGCTCAAGGCGTGATCCCGGCGTTCTGGGATCAAGCCCCGCATCAGGCTCCTCCTCTGGGAGCCTGCTTCTTCCTCTCCCACTCTCCCTGCTTGTGTTCCCTCTCTCGCTGTCTCTCTCTCTGTCGAATAAATAAATAAAATCTTAAAAAAAAAAAAAAGGAATTTGAAGTAAAAATTTTAAAAAGGAATATATGGGCTTTTAGTTAAAAAGTTTTAATCTAAATACTAACCCATGTTCCTTGACTTACTAGCTTTGTGATTTTTGAGCATTAATTAACTACTCTGGTATGGGTGTGGGAGATAAAGGCTTAATTGAAAAAAAAAAAAACAGGCTGTGTCTAGAGTGGGGAAGGGAACCACAGGCCATGATGCTGGAAGCAGGCTGAAGCACTACTTGGGGGGGGGGTGTCTCTGCCTGCCTGACAGAATGGTGACTTCTCAAGTCAACTAGATGTCAGACAAGATTGAGAGGCAAGTTGGGGGTATCTGAACATGAAAAGTCTCTGTCTCAGTCTTGATCCTGGAGGCCCTTTCCGCTCCCAGAAGGTGCCCCTCTATTCGAAGAGCAACTACAATGAGCAGAAGGACATGGACAGAAGAAAGTGTGGGCAGCAGACACCTAACCCAGTAAAAACCACCTGTAGAACGTGCTCTCAGCGCTTCACCGCTTGGGGTTCACGAAGCAGAGCTTAAGAATCCATGAGTCAGGCAGGATCCTTATTTTATTTCAGCCTGCTTGACTTACACTAAAATTCCGTCCCCATTTCCTATTTGATGAAGTATTTTACACGAGAGTGACTGTACGCGTGTCTACCTGCATCAACATGTAGTAGATGCCGGCCACGCCGTGGGCCGCCCCGACGTACTGCTTCCTGTGCCACTGGTACAGCAGCGGGCAGCGCTCCGCCTTCCTCTCCTCCCTCGACAGAGCCTTGCCCGACTCAATAATAGCACTGACGACCTACGGAGACCAAGAGACAGCATTAAGTCTAAAACCCTTACATGTGTCCTGTTTCCGTCTAATTCACACTAACAACTCTATATAGACGACTTCATCTAAAAAATCTGTAAGCCGTCAGTAGCCACCACCGTTATCTTTAGTTTATAAATTAATAAATACAGGCAGAGAGGGGCGCCTGGTGGCACAGCGGTTAAACGTCTGCCTTCAGCTCAGGGCGTGATCCCGGCGTTATGGGATCGAGCCCCACATCAGGCTCCTCTGCTATGAGCCTGCTTCTTCCTCTCCCACTCCCCCTGCTTGTGTTTCCTCTCTCACTGGCTGTCTCCATCTCTGTCAAATAAAATTTAAAAAATCTTTTTAAAATAAATAAATAAATAAATACAGGCAGAGAGAAATCTGAAGACAATCTCAGAATAGAAAAAGAAATTAGGAAATCAAACCACGAAATTAAAAATTCTTCGTATGAACAGTTTACTAGAGTCTAGAAAAACTTCCCGTAAAAACTATCCTAGACTACTTAGTTGCCTTGTAACTGCCATGTTTTCTCCAAAAGACTGGCAGTACATCTTCCAGGAAAGGCTGGAGGAATTAGCCTTATTTATGAAAGGTTCATGAAATGAGGTCAGCTGCGGCATATGCACATTTTATTACATCAACGAATATCGTCTCTGTAATGACATGTAGCAAAGACACAATTGTTTCCCCGTATCCTTTCCCCCTTCACGCTTTGGTAACAGTGCTCCATGTTTTGGCCGGGCATCTACCTCTCAGCTACAGACAGACACAGTCCTTTGACTAAGTTCTGGAAGTAGGATGTGAGCAGAAGTGAAGTAGATGACTTCTGAATCATGTGTGGCCTTAAAAAAGAAGCTGCTTATCCTCTACATCCTCCCCGTCTGGAGCCTAGGGCTGCTCAATTAAGTCTGGGCATGCAGATAAGGGCATGATATGATAGAACACAAGGTATGATAGAACACAAGATCCCAGACCCTTAGCCATATTCACTGGGACTGCCTACCAGTTCAGAAGCTTTATGAAACAGAAATAAATATTCTATCTTTTTGAAGCTGCTGTTGTTTGGTTCTAGTAAAAACAGGTGAATTAATAGGCCTGAGAGGAGGATAAGTTTTTACAAAACATTCCTAGAAAGGAAAAAAAAGGCAGCTATTTATTGCTTTTATGAGATGCCTTAAGAAATCACTGCTACCTAGAAGCAAAGTGCAGCCACTAACGCGGCTGTGTGCTGACAGGTTGGGACGGTAGAGATGACAGGACGCCCACAGCTGTCGGCGACCCCACAGTACCTCTTTAATAGCTGACTCGCACACAGTGCCCGGGCCGATCTCCGTGTTCAGGTAGAGTAAGGCGTACAGGTAACCCGCCCGTCCGTAAAGCAGCTCATCGGGGAGGTCTGAATCTCGGCACACGATGCTTCTCTGGAGCTGCAGAAGTCTTTGCAACAAGAAAGATTCTGTTTTCCCAGAGGATGTCTGAAATTCCTCTTCCCGAAACGGTTAGTAACCCTATCACTTTAGAAATTACCTGTTACTTATTTTACTTAATTTAAAACTCATTTTAAGAAATACAAACAAACAAAACCCAAACAACAAGAACTTCTCCACTGCGCTAATTTCCCTCTCAGATATCACATTAATAACAACATACCTTTCTGTTCAAAGTATCTACCTTTGTGTCTAGTCTAAACCATGTAAGAGATGACACTCAATTTTGAAATCAGAATTAGAAGAAAGTGATTTAAAATTTAAAAGAAAATAGTACTAAAATGTAGTCAAAGCTTGGGAATTAGCTCGACTCATTCTTTCAACAAACATCAACTGCCAGCGTGGGCCAGACACTCCAGACGATGGTAGCAGGCCCTGACCTCTGCCTCTTCCAAAAAGAATATAAACCAACCGGTGTAATGAAAGTTTTATACTAACTGTTCCAAAACAACTGAACCTAAAAATAACAGTTATGACAGTGAATCTAAAGCATATAAACTAATTTTCATGCAATGAACACAACCAAAAATTATTTAGGAAAAAGATTAAAGTAACATGAAAGAACATGTTTATTTCTCCCAAAATTAAGGCAGACACAAGCTTGGATAGAAAGGAGGCATATGATCTTATCGTTATGCTCAAGGTTAACATATAAACCTCTTCACTTCTTGGAAAGACCTGTTGGCAACAGTAGATGAATTAAAAAATAATTTCCTTTTTGAATGTCTTTCTACAGTAAGACCTTGAATAGAGAATTTAGAAAAAATACTTCCAGTTTTAAAAACTCACTTTGTGATGCATTCCTGGGACTCGCAATCACTTTTGAGTTTATGATACACCACAGCTCCTACCGCAAGGGGTCCGGCATCTCCGCAGAGAAAAGTGACCCTGCGGCCATTGAGGTTCCGAAGTGTCCTCTTTATGTAATCCAGGGACCGGAGCAGGTAGGTCTGGTCACATGTGACCCGGTACAACTGCAGGTACAAAAGGGCTATGCCTGGAGAATTCCCCCGGCCCCAAAGAAAAGCATTATTACCTTTCTTTTTCACCCTATTATTTTATGATCACATGAAAAACTTACGTAAACCCTATCATCAAACAAATTACATCTGATACATCTTTAAAAACAGAAAGAAGGGAAAAATAATCCAGGGTAGAAAAAGCTGAAACCAAGTTTAAATCCATTATCTTGCTACTGGCTCTGTTACAGTGATTCAGTAGCTCCTAGACAAAGTAAAATATACGACTTCCCACACATTCCCATTTTCTGTACATTCATTTCAAGATTTTATCCTTCTCCTCTGTATTTTAAGCTAACTTGGATCTTTTCCTTTTTACTTCTCATATAATCATTTCCTCCTATCTTACCCCAAATTAAATCATTACTTTCTAAATTTCACACCCCCTTCTTTCTAATCTTTCTACTTCTCACAATTTTTCCATTTTCTTTAGTGACCAAGCTACCCAAATGACCAACAAACCACCGAGTTGACTCACCGTTTATGGAACAGCCGTAGGGTGAGAGAGAGAGTTCATCAGCTCTGCACCCTCCCTGTCTTAAGTATTTTATTTATTTATTACTTAGCAAGAGAGCACACTCCGAGCTGAGGAGCTCCACGACCCTGAGACCACGACCTGAGCTGAAACCAAGAGTCGGACGCTTAACTGACTGAGCCACCCAGGAGCCCCCAACCTTCCTATTTTAAAGAACAAATCCAGACACTTAAGTGACCCAGAGAGGAGCCTTTTTCTGAAAATCTACAGAGGATGACCTATATAGCTTCTGAAAGAAGCCTGCTGTTATTCCTGGACTCAGTCACCATGATGGCTAAGTAAAAAAAGAATATGTATACATATGTGCTTAATAAAATAGATTACAGAGAAAGTATCGAAGGAAATGCTATGATGGTGAAAAGGCCAAACAGAACATCTACTCATGTTTGAATTGGGATTCTCTAATATTATGTTCTGTGTCTAATATCCTACTCTCACTTCTATTATTTTTCATTTTCCTTTTTGTTTTAATTGCTTCTCTTGAGTATAACTGGCGCACATTGTTACCGTAGTTTACGACACAGCATAGCTCACCACCTACATTCTGCTATGCATCTTGCTTTTAAAATTTCTTCTAAATAGGTAGTTTCTTTTTTCTTTAATTCTCCATTTCAGAGTATCTTACTTCCCTTTCAAATGCTTAACATTTCTCTCTCTACATATATTTGAAAAGTCCTTTTCTCATTATCCATTTCTTAAAAGTTGTTAAGTTAGATCTAAAAGTACATTTGGGGCGCCTGGGTGGCTCAGTCGTTAAGCGTCTGCCTTCGGCTCAGGGTGTGATCCTAGGATCGAGCTCCACATCAGGCTCCTCCACTGGGAGCCTGCTTCTTCCTCTCCCACTCCCCCTGCCTCTGTTCCCTCTCTCGCTGGCTCTCTCTCTCCTTCAAATAAATAAATTACCAAAATAAATAAATAAATAAACAAACAAAAATAAAAATAAAAAATAAAAGTACCATATTTGCAAGCCTTGAAAAAGTATCCTTCCATATGAATTATTTGAGATCCTGTACTTAAGCTGTTTTTGTATTCGAGAAATTGAAATTATAAACATATAGAAAGCAAGCTAAGGGGCGCCTGGGTGGCACAGCGGTTAAGCGTCTGCCTTCAGCTCAGGGCGTGATCCCGGCGTTATGGGATCGAGCCCCACATCAGGCTCCTCCGCTATGAGCCTGCTTCTTCCTCTCCCACTCCCCGATCGTGTTCCCTCTCTCACTGGCTGTCTCTATCTCTGTCAAATAAATAAATAAAATCTTAAAAAAAAAATAAAGCAAAACTTGTTTATAAAAATACACTTTATAGTGAAGTCCAATATAAAAAAATAATTTCAAAAAAAAAAAAAGCAAGCTAAAAGTTAAGTACCTACAAATTTCAAACATATTCATTATAAAAGGTTTACAAATAAGTACTTCATGATTGACTCAGAAATCCTTAAAAGATAGAATGATGATGTGGTCAGCCTATGAGCCTTAAAACCTATAGTTATATATGTATTCAATGCTTAAATATTTTAATTAATTAAATAATTAATTTTAGAGAGGGGGGAAGGGCAGAGGGGGAGAAAGAATCTTAAGCAGGCTCCATGTCCAGCACAGGGCCCAACGCAGGGCTCAATTTCACAACCCTGAGATCATGACCTGAGCCAAATCAAGAGTCGGATGCTTAACTGACTGAGCCACCCAGGTGCCCTATTTATTTTTTAAATGCTATAGCCAGGTCTTTTTTTTTTTTTTTAAAGTAATCTCCACTCCAACGTGGGGCTCAAACTCTCAACCATGAGATCAAGTGTCTCATGCTCTTCCAACCGAGCCAGCCAGGCACCTCAATGCTTAAATATTTTAAAGTAAATGATAGGCAATATATTTCTTAAAAAGTCATCCTAACATTCTGCCCTTGAATACTTCAGTATGTATATCTAAAATATATAAACTTATTTCTACAAGCCAAAATAGCATTATTACTACCAAACTAATAATTAGTAAGTGAGACCAAGCTGTGGTATTTTTTTTAGTAAATCTTTACGTCAGTTTTGGTACCAGTATCATCCTTGCTTCATAAGATAATAGGATGTATTTCCTTATTTTCCTACCTCTGACACTGAGATTTCCTGTTTTTTTAAAATTATTTTATTTTTTAAATTTTATTATTAATTCCAGTATAGTTAAGGTACGATATTATATTTGTTTCAATATGTTACATATATTTGTTTCAATTTGTTACAATACGGTGATTAAACAATTCTATACATCATTCAGCGCTCATCACAAGTGCACTCCTTAATCTCCATCACCTGTTTCATCCACCTTCCCCCGCCTGCTTCCCCTCTGGTAACCTTCTGGACATTATACACCACACCTTTATCCATTCATCCATCAGTTGATGGACATCTGGGCTCTTTCCATAGCTTGGCTATTACTGATAATGCTGCTATAAACATCAGGGTTTGTTTATATTTGCTATTAACAAATCCTTCGAATTGGGGCTCCTGGGTGGCACAGTCGTTAAGCATCTGCCTTCAGCTCAGGGCACGATCCCAGTGTTCTGGGATCGAGCCCCACATCAGGCTCCTCCGCTGGGAGCCTGCTTTTTCCTCTCCCATTCCCCCTGCTTGTGTTCCCTCTCTCGCTGGCTGTCTCTGTCAAATAAATAAAATAAAATCTTTAAAACGAACAAACAAAAAAACCAAATCCTTCGAATTGGTATTTTTGTATCCTTTGGATAAATAACTAGTAGTACAATTGCTGGGTCATAGGGTAGCTCTATTTTTAACTTTTTGAAGAACCTCCATACTGTCTGTTCTCCAGAGTGGCTGTGCCACTTTGCATTCCCACCAACAGTGCCAAAGGGTTCCCCTTTCTCCGCATCCTTATCAATGTCTGTTGTTTCCTGAGTTGTTCATTTCAGCCATTCTGATCGGTGTACGGTGGTATCTCATTGTGGTTTTGATTTGTATTTCCCTGATGCCCAGTGATGTTGAACATTTTTTCATGTGTCTGTGGGCTATCTGGATGTCTTCTTTGGAGAAATGTCTGTTCATATCTTCTGCCCATTTTTAATTGGATAATTTGTTCATCTGGTGTTGAGTTGTGTAAATTCTTTTTCTTTTTTAAGATTTCATTTACTTATTTGACAGAGAACACGAGCAGGGGGAGCAGCAGAGGGTGAGCAGGGAGCCTGATGTGGGGCTCGATCCCAGGACCCTGGAATCATGACCCGAGCCGAAGGTAGACGCTTAACCAACTGAGCCACCCAGGCGCCCTGACTTGTGTAATTTCTTGACATATTTTGGATATTATCCCTTTACCAGATAAGTCGTTTGCAAATATCTCCCATTCAGTACATTGTGTTTTGGTTTTGTTGACTGTTTCCTTTGCCGTGTAGAAGCTTTTGATTTTGATGTAGTCCCACAAAGAGTAGCACCGGGATATCCTGTTCTTTGAAAGAAACTGTCTCTTTTAATTAGTTTATTGTTTGTTTTCCTCTAGTTTTACTACGGTATAAGTGACAAATAAAATTGTATATGTAAATGTACAACGGAGTGCTTTGATATACTTATGCATTGTGAAAATAAGACCACAATCAGGTTAACAAATCCATTACCTCACATACCATTTATTTAATGTGTGTGGTGAGAACACGTCAGATCTACTCTCTGAGCAGACTACAAGTGCACACTGCAGCATTATGAACTACAGTCACAATGCTGTACATTAGATCTAAAGAACTGGTGCACCTTGTAACTGAAGGTCTGTACTCTTTGACCACCATCTCTCCCATTTTTCCCACCCCACAACCTCTGGGAATCACCATTCAACTCTATTTCTATGAGTTCAATTTTTTTTTTTTTAAGAATTCATATATATGTGAGATCATGGTTCTTTCTGGTTTATTTCACTTAGCATAATGTCCTTCAGGACCATGCACGTTGTCACCAGTGACAGGATTTTGTTCTTTCTCATGGCTGACTAATGTATCATTACATCCCACAGAGATGTAGGTATAGATAGAGTTGTACGTGTACATGTAAATATAGATAGAAATAGATAAAAATACCACAGGTTCTTTATCCATTCACCACTGGTGGATACGAAGGTTGTTTCCATATTTTGGCTATTGTGAATAATGCAATGAACATAGGGGTGCATTTATCTTTTCGAGTTAAGTTTTCTCCCTTTGGAAAAATACCCAGAAGTAGAACTGCTGGATCATCTGCTAGTTCTATTTTTAATTTTTTACATTTACATTCCCACCAAAAGTATATTAGGGTTCTCCTTTCTCTACATCCTTGCCAACATTTGTCATCTCTTCTTTTTTTTTTTATTTTTTGAGACAGTGAGACAGAGCACGAGAGAGCACAAGCAGGGGGAGGGAGAGGGAGAAGCAGTCCCCCCCAGCTGAGCAGGGAGCCCAACGCGGGACTTGATCCCAGGACCCCAGGATCATGACCCGAGCCGAAGGCAGACACTCAACCGACCGAACCACCCAGTCACCCCTCATCTATTTTTAATGAAAGCCATCTTAACAGGTGTGAGGTGATATCTCATTACAGTCTTGATGTGCATTTCTTGATAATGATGTTGAACACTTTCCCATGTATATGTCAGCCATTTGCATGCTTCTTTGGAAAATATCAACTCAGGTTCTTGGCCCAGTTTTTAAATTGATTATTATTATCATTTTTACTATTGAGTTGTATACATTTCTTAGATATTTTGGATACTGACACTTTAGCATAAATATGGTTTGCAAATATTTTCTCCCATTCTGTGGGCTACCTTTTTTATTAATTGCTTCCCTTGCTGTGCAGAACTTTTTAGTTTGATGTAGTCCCCTTGTTTATTTTTCCGTTTGTTGCCTAAGCTTTTGGTATCACATACAAATAATCATTGCCAAGACCCGTGTCAAGGAGATTTACCCCCATGTATTCTCCTAGGAGTTTCATGATTTCGGGCGTTACATTTAAAGTCTCTAATCCTTTTTGAGTTAATTTTTGAGAGTGGTATAAGATAGGGGTCCAGTTTCATTCTTTTGCATATGACTCTCCAGTTTTCCCAATATGATTTATTGAAGAGATGATCTTTCTCCACTGTGTGTTCTTGTTGCCTTTGTCAAGGATTATTAACCATTTATGCTGGGTTTATTTCTGGGCTCTCTATTCTGTCCCATTCAGCTATGCGTCTGTTTTCATGCCAGTACCGTATTGTTTTGATTACTATACCTCTGCAATATATTCTGAAATCAGAAGTGTGATGCCTCCGGCTTTGTTCTTTCTCGAGACTGCTACTGCTATTCTGGTTGTTTTGTAGTTCCGTACAAATTTTAGGATTTTTTTTTCAATTTCTGTGAAAAACACCATAAAATTTAATAGAGATTATATTATCTGTAGCTCTCTTTGGGCAGCACAAATATTTCAACATTAATGCTTCCAATCCACAACAATGGGGTATTCTTCCATTTATCTGCATCTTCTGCAATTCTTTCATCAATGTCTTATAATTTTCACCATATAGGTCTTTCACCCCTTGATTAAATTTATTCCTAAGGATTTTTCTTCGATGCTATTATAAATGGAATTGTTTTCTTGGTTTCTTTCTCCAATAGTTTACTGTTAGTCTACAGAAACACAACTGATTTCTGTGTATTAATTTTGTACTGAATTTGTTCATCAGTTTTAACAATTTTTTGGCAGGATCTTTACGGTTTCAATTTCACTTTTTCTTTCTGATTTGGATAACTTTTATTTCTTTTTCTGCTCTGGGTACATGTATATATTTGTTATTTCCTCTTGATGAACTAACTCCTTTATCATTACATAAAAACCGTCTTTGTCTCTTGTTAAAGTTTTTGAAGTTGAAGTGTATTTTTTCTGTCATAAGTATATCCACCCCTGCTCTATTTTGGTTTTCATTTGCATCAAATGTTATTTTTTCCATCTCTTCACTTTCAGCTCTTTCTTTGTCAGCAGTCTATTAAAGCTGACATGAGTCTCTTGTATAGTTAGGTCTTGTTTTTAGCCATTTGATCACTCTATTTCTTTTGGTTGATAATTTAATTCATTTAAATTTAAAGTACTTACTGATATGTAAGGACTTGCACATGCCACCTTATTCATATTCTGGCTGTTAATTATCTGTGTCTTTGATTTTAGACATTTTATTATAATGTGTCTCAGTGAAGTACTCTTTGGGTTGAATATGTATGGGGAATTACAGACTTCAGGAACTTTGATGTTTGTTTCTCTCCCCAGATTTGGAAAACTACATTATTTCTTTAATAAGCTTTCTGTCCTTTTCTCCCTCTTTGTCCTTCTGTGACTCCTCTAATGCACGCATTGTTTCACTTCCCATAACTCACACAGGCTTTCTTCCCTTTTTTTTCCCTCTGATTTATAATTATAAATTATGTGTCTTCAAGTTCAGAGAGTCTTTTGTTCTGTTTCATTCTACTGCTGATGCTTTCTACTTCATTTTTTCATTTCATTCATTGTAATATTCAGCTCCTCAATTCCTCTTTGGTTCTTTTTTTGTTTTTATGATTTCTATCTCTCAAACTTCTTGTTTTATATATTGTTTTCCTGATATCGTTGAGGTGTCCTGTGTTTTCTGGAAGCTCAATGAGGTTCTTCAAAACAACTAATTTGAATTTTTTCTCAAGCAAATTGCAGATCTCCATTAATTACTAGAAAATTATTTTATTCCTTTGCTGGTATTGTTTCTTTGATTTTTCGTGTTCCTTTAGGTCTTACATTGTTGTCTTAGCATTTGAAGAACTAGTCACCTCCCCCACAGTCTTTATTGACTGCCTCTGGGAGGAAAAATGCCTGCTAGGGATTCTGAGGCTCTATCATACCTTCTCTATGAATATGCTACTCCAAAATTCTTGTTTCCTCTTAGGAGTGAATTCTTATGATTGTATGCCTTCTCCTAATTCCACAAAGCCAGGCTACATGCTACGAGTCTCCTGTCTGCTTTCCCTACAGCAGTGCTAAAAGCTCAAGTTCATAGGCTCTCTTTCACTTCTACAGGGCTGAGCTGGCTTTCCACTTATTCTAACTGTCCACAAAGACTTGGACTCTGCAGTTACAGGGTGGAGCACCATGTGCGTAAGGAGAATGAAATGTCGGAGATGCCCGTGGTTCAGATGGGGGGATTCGCAGGCTAAGTATCCCCAGCAGCTTGTGGCCAGGCTTCCTAATGGAGTGTGTGGTTAGTAAGACCTGTGTTCCTTGTTGAGTTCTGAACACTGCCTATTATGCTCCCAGTCTCTCCCTGCCCCGCCGTCATGTAGATCACCCCTGTATTCTGAACGAGTGAGAAAGAAGTGGGTGTTTTTGACAGTGTCCTTCATAGCTGGGGAAGTAGGAAACTCACTCAAATGCTCTCACTTTCCCCTGAAGGAGAAACTGCAGGCTGAGTTCATCTTTCGGCACTGAGCTGTGCCACCTTGGCGATGGGGTGACATAGGAAAAGTGAAACTGTTCTGCTTACTCTCTTCAGTGTTCCCAGTCTCAATTTTTTTTTGTCCTCCCAATGGTGTGCTGAACTTCTCTGCAACTCCTGGGTCCCACAAAGGTACTCGCATCTGTGTGTGATTGCCAAAATCAGTGTTCTTTGGGAGAAAGAGGGTAGAAAACTCCTGTTCCACCATCTTGCTGATGCCATTCTCCTTGGGATTTCCTGTTCTTTCAAGGTTTGGTAAAATTTCCCAGTGAAATTTTGGGGGTAGATCTTGAACAACATTCTCATTTTTATTTGGAAGTTTGTCTATTTAGATGTTACATCTCTTCAGGGGTGAGGTTTGGTAGATTATGTATTCAGAGAGAATTATCCACTTCATTTACATTGTGAAATAAATTTATACACAGTGAAAAGGAACGTGGCTTCTAAAATTTCCTGTTTCAATGGTTTCTCCACCTCATTTATGTTTCTGTGCCTTCTTCTCCTGTCTGCAAACTTCTGTTTGGATCTTTACCATATAATTAAAAGTAATCAATGTCACTATAAGTGTATGCCTGCATTCCCTCAATCATGTCTCGGCTATGATCCTTGACTACAGGGTTGTCCGTTCCCCCCACCCTTTTTTTGGTAAAGGGCCAGATAGCAACTTTATGTTACCCTTTAAAGTCCCCATTCAGTCTCACTGCATAATCTTCTGTTTATTTCAAAATTTTTAAGAATAAAAGAAACAGAATACAAATATACACCAGCAGTAAGTGAAAGCTCTGGCATGCCACAATCATCAGGAATTGGTACTGGTCTTACATTTGTCAGTTCCTAGTAACATAGGATGTCGAACATCTTTTCGTGTACCTACTTCACATCTGTATTATCTTTTCTGGTGAGGGCCTTTCAGGTATATTGTGCATTTTGCAGTTTACCTCACACAGACTTTGTACATATTTTGTAAATTTATACCTAACTATTTTGCTTGGGGGGAGTGCTAATATGAACGGTATTGTGTTTTTTTAAAGGACCGCATCATGAATTTGTGTGTCATCCTTGCGCGGGGGCCATACTAATCTTCTCTGTATTATTCCAACTTTAGTACATGTGCTGCCGAAATGAGCACAAATGGTATTGTTTTTAATTTCAAATTCCACTTCCTCATTGCTGTTACATGGGAAAGTGACTCACTTTTGTATATTAACCTCATATCCTGTAAACTTACAATAACTGCTTATTGATTTTTTTGTTATTTCTGATTTTCTACATAGAATGACCACGTCATCTGCAAAGACAGTTTTATTTCTTCCTTCCCAGTTTATATATCTTTTTATTTCCTTTTACAGTCTTCTTGCATTAGTTAGAACTTCTGGTGCAATGTTGAAAGCTGTTGTGAGAGAGAACATTCTTGTCTTGTTGCTGACCTTAGCAGGAAAGCTTCGAGTGTCTTACCATTAAAGACGATGGTAGTTTTAGGCTCTTTGTGGGTGTTCTTCACTAAATAGAACTATTCCTAAGTTTCCAGAGATTTTCTATCAAGAATAGGTGGTAGGTTTTGTCAAATGTTTTTCTGCATTTATTGATATGACGATGTGATTTTCCTTATTTAACCCCACTCCACTCTCAGATCACACTGTATCATTTCAAGGATAGAGCCAGCACCTTACAATAACAAACTATTCCTAATTCCTCCCTCTCGTCCCTCTTATCTTGATGTCGTTCAGTTTACTTATATATATTACACACATTTAAGCACATATAAATATCATATAAACATACATGATTGAATACAATGTTACTATTTGGAACAAATATTTTATACAAATGTTCTTTTGAACATATATTTTGACCCATTAGAGCAATTAAGAATAAAAAGATAAAAATTATTATTCCACATTCACTTATTCATTCTCTGACGTTGTTCTTTTCTTTATGTAGATTCAACTTTCTAATCTATATCATTTTCCTTCTCAAAGTAACTTGTTTCAACATTTCTTGCAGGTAGGTCTACTGGCAACAAATTCCCTTAATTTTTGTTTGAGGTTTTTATTTCTCACTAACGTTTTAAGGTTAATTGAGCAGGTTACAGAATTCTAGGACACTGATTCTTTCCTCTCAGTACTTTAAATACTTCACTCCACCCTCATCTTGCTTATATAGTTGCTGAAAAAAAGTCTGGTGTAATTCTTATTTTTGCTCTGCTGTAAGTAGGACATTTTCTTTTCCTTTGGTCTTTCAAGATTATTTCTTTATTTATGATTTTATGAAGTTTGAGTATAATATGCCTATGTGAGGTTTTTTGTTTTTGGTCTACTTGTGGAGGTTTATTTTGGGGGAGGGGGCATCTATCCTATTTGGTGCTCTCTGAGCTTCCTGGATTTATGGCTTGGTGTCTGATGTTCATTTGTAGAAATTCTCAGTCACTATTGCTTTAAATATTGCTCTTGTTTTTTTCTCTGTTCCTTCTCCTTCTGATATTCCCATTTCATATATGTTATGCCTTTTGTCATTGTCCCACAGTACTTGAATATTCTCTATTGGGTGTTTTTTAGACTTTTTTTCAATTTCATTTTCAGTTTTGGAAGTTTCTATGTCATTTTCAAGGTCACTAATTCTTTCCTTAACTGTGTCTCATCTATAATAAACCTATCAAAGGATTTCCTCATTTCTGTTATAGTACATTTGATTTCTAAGCATTTCTGTTTTATCCTTTCTTAGAATTTCCATCTCTCCTAGGGTTTCAAAGATGGCAGTGGAGTTGGAAGACCCTAGACTTGCCTCATCTGAAAAATACAGAAATCAACCATAAGACTGAAATAACAAACTCCAAACTTAAAGGAAGAAAAGAGGCCACACCGAAGAGGTAGGAAGTGCAGAGACATGGTTTAGGGGAGAAACGGATCATGAGTACTGTGAGAGGGAGGGAGCAGAGGTGGTGGAGAAGGGCAAGAGAGAGGAGCACACAGGGGGACGCACAAGAACATTTCCCCAAAGCCACTGACTTGGAAAAGGAGAGGGGCTAAATTTCGTGAGTTTTTGCAACCAGTGGGGCTTAAAACCTGTTCTTTTAAAGCTCAGTAGACTTGGCTGCAATAGAGCCCAGAGGGCACTATGCAAACCCTGGAAGGAAGGCAAGCAAACAACCTGAGGGTGAGACATGTGGAAACAGTGATTTGAAGAGTGTCTGGGGCAAACAGTGCAGAGATTATTTGCTCTTCTTGGAACATGTCCCTGAAAAGCTGCATTCAAGGAGATGCCTCGCCAGGAACAAAGGAGCTGGCTGGCGCCATTTCTCTCTCCTGACCCAAAGCATAAAGAGAGTCACTTGCTGAAAGCAATGCAGTGCAAACACTGGTTGCCTAACTTTTTGCACGAAGAAGCCCCACACCCCTGCACTCTGGTGAGACTGCCCTTCCAGTCACACTTCCTTCAGTCTCAGTGCAGAGGGCCCTTCCTCCAAAGACCACCACAAACTCATGCCCACACCATGTCTCCCAAACAGGGAGTTTTGCAGGGCCTCAGTTCCAGTGGAGGTGGTAACAGTCTCCTAGTTAACACTTGCCTCATTCAGGCCAGGCCCCAAACACTGTCCACAGCAGGCAAGGACAGCCTCTGCAAACAACTGACCTGAAGGACAGAGAAGATAAAAATGACAATAGAGTGGATGCAGCACACCACAGACACTCCCTGAAGTGCCAGGCCTTGGGCACTACATGAACACTTTTCATAAGGCCATTCCATTCAGGAGCATGAGACATAACTGGCTTTTCTGACACACAGAAGGCAGAGATTTAGATAAAACACGAGGACAGAAGAATTTGTCACAAATGAACAAGATAAGGCCATGGCCAGAGATCTAAGGGAAACAGATACAAGTAACAGGTCTGATGGAGAATTTAAAGCAATGATCATACGGATACTCACTGGGCTTGGCGCAAAGCACAGAAGACATCAGTGAGATACTTACCACAGAGATAAAAGTTAAAAAAGAATCAATCAGAGATGAAGAGTGCAATAAAAGAGATTAGAAACACAATTAATGAAATAAACAGCATGCTGGAAGAAATAGAGGAACAAACTAATGACCTAGAAGACAAAGTAATGGAAAGAAATGAAGCCAAATGAAAGAGAAAAAGGAGAATAACGTAACATGAGAATAGATTTAGGGAACTCAGTAACTTCATCAAATATAGTAATATCTTTATTATAGGAGTCCCAGAGAAAGAAGAGAGAGAAAAGAGGGAAAAAAACTTATTTGAAGAAATAATAGCTGAAAATGTTCCTAAATTGGGGTAGAAAACAGAAAGCCAGATACAGGAGGCACAGAGAACCCTCAACAAAATCAACAAAAGAAGACCAATACCAAGACATACTGTAATTAAATACAGTGATAAGAAAAAAATCTTAAAAGCAGCAAGACAAAAAAAAGTCTTTAACTTACAAGGGAAAACCCATAAAGCTAGCAGGAGATTTTTTTCAACAGAAACATGGCAAGCCAGATGGGAGTGGAATGATATATTCCACATACTGATTGGGAAAAATATGTAGCCAGGAATACTCTACAAGCAAAGCTATCATTCACTAGAAGGAGAGATACAGAATTTTCCAGACAAACAAAACTAAACTTGTTGTTTCCAAACAAAAACTAAAGGAGTTCATGACCACTAAACCAGCCCTGCAAGAAACATTAAAGGGGACTCTTTGAGTGAAAAGGAGAGACCAAAATTGAAAAAGACAAGAAAACATCAGAAAAAAAATCTCTAGGAAGAATGACGAAACAAGAAATAAAATGGTACTAAATACATATCTATCAATAATTATTCTGAATATTTGTAAATGGACTAAATGCTCCAATCCACAGTCATAGAGTAACAGAATGCATAAAAAAACAAGACTCATCATGTGCCGCCTACAAAAGACTCACTTTAATTTAAATTCAATTATCCAACATATAGTACATCATTGATTTTTGATGTAGTATTCAATAATTCATTAGTTGCATATAACACCCAGTGCTCATCACATCATGTGCCCTCCTTAATATCCATCACCCAGTTACTGCATCCCCCCACCCACCTCCCTCCAGCGACCCTCAGTTTGTTTCCCAGAGTCCAGAGTCTATAATGGCTTGTCTCCCTCTCTGATTCTTCCCGTTCAGTTTTCCCTCCCTTCCCCTGTGGTCCTCTGCGCTATTTTTTATATTCCACACGAGTGAAACCATATGATAATTGAAAAGACTCAACTTTATTTTTTTAATTTTTTTAAAAGATTTTATTTATTTGACAGAGAGAGAGCGCACCAACGAGAGAGGGAACACAAGCAGGGGGAGTGGGAGAGGAAGAAGCAGGCTCCCAGAGGAGGAGCCTGATGTGGGGCTCGATCCCATAACGCTGGGATCACGCCCTGAGCCAAAGGCAGACGCTTAATGCCTGAGCCACCCAGGCACCTCTGAAAAGACTCACTTTAGACCTAAAGTCATGTGCACATTGAAAGTGAGCAGATGGAGAAATATTTATCATGCAAACAGATGACAAAAGAAAGCCAGAGTTAGCAATATTTGTATCAGACAAACTAGATTTTAAACCAAAGACTGTAACAAGAGACATAGAAGGACACTACAGGGGAGGAGTTAAGATGGCAAAGGAGTAAGGGGACCCTAAGCTTGTGTTGTCCCTTGAACACAACTAGATATTTATCAAATCATTCTGAACACCCAAGAAATCAGTCGGAAGTCTGAGAGAACAAAACTGCAAGTCTACAAGTAGAAAAGCGACCATCTTTTGGAAGTTAGGAGGTGCGGGGAGCTGAACCGGGAGAGGTACAGCTATGGATACAGTGGCAGGGAGGAAGCCTACTTACAGAAGCTAACACAAAGTACTGTAAGCAAACTCTGACCTTGTAGAAGTCTGCTACAGTGGGGAACGTGCCAGGCTTAAAGGTGCTCAGGTGGTGAAGTGGGGCAGAATACCAGGTGTGACACCATGGTCTGAAGGCCCCCTGGGTTGCAAGAGTGGGTGGTGCCCAAGTGCTGCACTGTTCCCAGGCAGTGGAGCGAGGAAGCCAGCTGAGAACAGAGAGTGTTGGTGCCGGCCTTCTGCTTTGTTTGGACATCAACTGAGAAAGGCTGGGTGGTTGTGTGACCACTTTCCTGGGATGGCGCAGCAAATGGCAAAAGCATGGTGATAACCCTCCCCGGATGGAAGAGTGTGGGTCCGCACTGGAGAAGTCCATAAAATTTGGAGTTTTGAAACACAGCTGTGCACCTAAGATAAAAAACCTGACATAGACAAGGTGAATGCAGGGTTCTGACGGAAACAGGGGACACAAGAGTGATTGACTATTCTTTTGTGAGGGCTCACTGAAGAGTGTGGGTGTGAACTTTCACCTCCAAGGCTAGAAAGTGGGACACTGCCACATTCATCCTACCCATACGTGCTGAAAGCCTTCAGGGAGGAAAACAGCACCACTTAGTGGAGGCTGGAGCTGCTTACAGCAAGCCCTGCACCCCTGTGCCCTGGAGGTGCATTTCCACTGAAACAAGTCAGCCTGAGAATGGGCACAGCAGTCCTCTCCTCCAGAAGACCAGCGAACAACATCCACGAAGCTTCCTGATCATAGAGTGCTGCAAAGCTTGAGCTCTAGGCACAAAAAGGATCTAAACGCCTTTTTACTTTTATTTTCTTTATTTTATTATTATTTTACAATTATTTTCTTATTTTTCAATTCCTTCTTTGTTTTTTAATATTAATTTTATTTATATATGTTTATTTTTATTTCATTTTATTTATTTTATGTTGGGATCTAGACTTTTTTAGCAAGCATACCAAAACACACTGAGGATCTTGTTTTTATTTCTGTTTTGTTTTCTATATTTTTATCTTTTATGGTTTTTTTTCTTTCTTTCTTCTTTTCTGGACCAAAATGACAAGATGGAGAAATTCACCCCAAAAGAAAAGTAGTACAACTCATGGATGAAGATTTAATTGATACAGATATAACATGTCTGAACTAGAATTTAAAACAACAGTTATCAGGATACTAGCTGGGCTTGAAAAAAAGCATAGAAGACACTAGACAATCACTGCATAGATAAAAAAAGCTAAAATCTAGTCAGGCCAAAATTAAAAATGCTATAACCAAGACACAATCCCAAATGGAGGTCATAAAAATGAGGATGGATGAAGCAGAGGAGCAAATTAGTGATACAGAAGATAAAATTAGGAAAAAAATGAAGCTGAAAAAAAGAGGGAAAGAAAGGTAATGGACCATGAAGGTAGACTTAGGGAACTCAGCAACTTACAAAAATGTAATAACATTTGTATCACAGGAGTCCTAGAAGATGAAGAGAGAGAAAATAGGGCAGAAGGTTTATTCGAACAAATGATAGCTGAAAACTTCCCTAATCTGGGGGAGGACACAGACATCAAAATCCAAGAAGCACAGAAAACACCCATGAAATTCAACAGAAGCTGGCCATCGCCATGGCATTTCATAGTCAAATTCACAAAATACACAAACAGGGAGGAATCCTGAAAGCAGCAAGGGGGAAAAAGTCCTTAACCTAAAAGGGGAGACACATCAGGTTCACAGCAGATATGTCCACTGAAACCTGGCAGGCCAGAAAGAAGTGGAAGAAAATACACAATGTATTGAAAGGAGAAAATACGTAGCCAAGAATTCTTTATCCAGCAAGACTGTCAACCGGAATAGGAGAGATAAAGACTTTCCCAGACAAACTAAAACTAAAGGAGTTTGTGATCACTAAATCAGCCCTGCAAGAAGTATTACAGGGGAATCTTTGGGGGTGAGGTGGGGTGGGGAAGACCAAAAGCAAAAAAGACCGGAAAGGACCAGAGAACATCACCAGAAACACCAACTCCATAGATAACAAAATGGCATGAAATTCATCTTTCAATAATCATTTTGAATGTAAATGGACTAAATGCTCCAGTCAAAAGACATGAGGTATGAGAATGGATAAAAAAAAAAAACAACCAAGATCCATCTATAAGCTGCCTACAAGAAACTCATTTTAGATCTAAAGACACCTGCAGGTAGAAATTAAGAACCATCTACCATGCTAATGGACATCAAAAGAAAGCTGGGAGTAGCCATACTTAGACAAAACCGACTTTAAAATAAAAACTGTAACAAGAGATGAAGAAGGGCATTGCATCATAATGAAGGGATCTATATCCACCAAGAATATCTAACAATTATAAATATTTATGCCCCCAACCTGGAACACCCAAATATGTAAAACAATTAATAATAAACATAAAGAAACTCATTGATAACAACACAATAAAATTAGGGGACTTTTAACACCCTACTTACAGCAATGGACAGATCATCTAAGCAGAAAATCAACAAGGAAACCATGGCTTTGAATAACATGGTGGATCAGATGAACTTAACATATATTTTCAGAACATTTCATCATAAAGCAGCAGAACACACATTTTTTTTGAGTGTACATGGAACATTCTCCAGAATAGATCACATACCATGTCACAAATCAACCCTCAACAGGTACAAAAAGATTGAGTTCATACTATGTAAATTTTCAGACCACAATGCTATGAAACTAGAAGTCAACAAGAAAAAATTTGGAAAGACCACAAATACATGGAGGTTAAAGAACATCCTAGTAAAGAATGAATGGCTTAACCAGAATATTAAAGAAGAAATTTAAAAAAAATACATGGAAGCAATGAAAATGAAAAGACAACATTCAAAAACCTTTGGGATGCAGCAAAGACAGTCCTAAGAGGGAAGTGTATTGCAATACAGGCATACCTCAAGAAACAAGAAGTCTCAATAAACAACCCAACCTTACACTTAATGGTGCTAGAAAAGAAACAGCCAATAAAGCCTAAAGCCAGCAAAAGAAGGTAAATAATAAATATGAGTGCAGAAATAAACGATATAGAAACAAAAAAAAAATCAGAAGAACAATTTAACAAAACTAAGAGCTGGTTCTTCAAGAGAATTAATAAAATTGATAAATCCCTAGCCAGATTATCAAAAAAGAGAAAGGACCCAAATACATAAAATCATGAATGAAGGAGGAGAGATCATAACCAGCAACACAGAAATACAATTATAAGAGAATACTATGAAAAATTATATGCCAACAAACTGGGCAACCTGGAAGAAATGGACAGAGTGCTAGAAATCTACTAACTACCAAATCTGAAACAGGAAGAAACAGAAAATTTGAACAGAACAATAACGAGCAAAGAAGTTGAACCAGTCATCAAAAATCTCCCAACACACAAAAGTCTTGGGACAGAAGGATTCCCAGGGGAAGTCTACCAAACATTTACATATGAATTAATATTTAAACTGTTCCAAAAACAGAAATGAAAAGTCCAAAACTCGTTCTATGAAGCCAGCACTACCTCAATCCCAAAACCAGACAAAGACTCCACTAAAAAGGAGAATTATAGACCAATATTCTTGATGAACATGGACACAAAAATTCTTGACAAGATACTAGCAAATCAAATCCAACAGTACATTAAAAGAATTATTCTCCATGATCAAGGGGGATTTATTCCTGGGCTGCAGAGGTGGTTCAATATTCACAAATCAATCAACATGATACACCTCATTAATAAAAGGATGAGAACCATCTGATCCTGTCAGTAGATGCAGAAGAAGCATTTGACAAAATATAGCAACCATTCTGGATAAAAACCCTCAACAAAGTAGGGATAGATGGAACATACCTCACCATCATAAAGGCCATATATGGAAGATCCACAGCTAATATCATTCTCAATGGGGAAAAACTGAGAGCCTTTCCCTTACTGTCAGGAGCAAGAGAGGGATTTCCACTGTCCCCATTACTATTTAACATAGAACTGGCAGTCTTAGCGTCAGCAATCAGAAAACAAAAAGAAAAGGCATCCAAATCGCAAGGAAGAAGTCAAACTTTCACTCTTTGCAGATGACATGTTCTATGTAGAAAATGTGAAAGACGGGGCACCTGGGTGGCTCAGTTGGTTAAACGTCTGCCTTCAGCTCGGGTCATGATCTTGGGGTCCTGGGATCAAGTCCCATGTCAGGCTCCCTGCTCAGCAGGGAGTCTGCTTCTCCCTCTCACTCTGTATGCACATTCGCTCTCACTATCTCTCTTTCAAATAAATAAAATCTTAAAAAAAAAAAAAGAAAGAAAGAAAATCCGAAAGACTCCACCAAAAAATTGCTAGAACTAATTCATCAATGTTGCAGAATATAAAATCAATACACAGAAATCTATTGCATTTCTATACACCAATATCAAAGCAGCAGAAAAAGAAATCAAGGAATCGATCCCATGTGTAACTGCTGCCCCCCAAAATAAGACACCTAGGAATAAATCTAACTGAAGTGATATAAGATTTCTATTCTGAACACTATAGATCACTTATGAAATAAACTGCAAAGGCCACAAAGAAATGGAAAGCTTTCCATGCTTGTGGATTGGAAGAACAAACATGGTCAAAATGTCTGTGCTACCCAAAGCAATCTACACGCTTAATGCAATCCCTCTCAAAATACCACCAGCATTTTTCACAGAGCTAGAATAAACAATATCAAAATTTGTATGGAACCAGAAAAGTAATACCCAAAGTAATTCTGAAAAAGAAAAACAAAACTGGAGGTATCATGTATTTCAGATTTCAAGCTATTTTACAAAGCTGCAATCACGAAGACCGTGTGGTACTGGCACAAAATCAGATGCATAGATCAAGGGGACAGAATAGAGAGCCCAGAAATGAACCCACAGCTACATGGTCAATTAATCTTTTTGCCAAAGCAGGAAAGAAGATCCAATGGGAAAAAGACAGTCTGTTCAACAAATAGTGTTGGGAAAACTGGACAGCAACATTGAGAGAAATGAAACTGGACCACTTTCTTACACCATACACAAAAATAAATTAAAAATGGATGGAAGACCTAAATGTGAGACAGGAAATCATCAAAATCCTAGAGGAAAAGACAGGCAGAAACCTCTTTGAACTCAGCCGTAGCAGCTTCTTATTAGACACATTGCTGGAGGCAAGGGAAACAAAGCAAAAATGAACTATTGGGATTCATCAAGATAAAACCTTCTGCACAGCAAAGGAAACAATCAGCAAAATTAAAAGGCAGCTTACAGAATGGGAGAAGATATTTGCAAATGATATGCCTGATAAAGGGTTAGTATCCAAAATCTATAAAGAGCTTATCAAACTCAACACCCAAAAAACAAATATTCCAGTTAAGAAATGAGGAAAGGACAGGATGCCTGGGTGGCACAGTCGGTTAAGTGTCCAATTTCCAGTTTCAGTTCTGGTTGTAGTCCCAGGGTTGTGAGAGCAAGCCCTGCTTCAGGCTCTGTGGTCAGCATAGATTCTGCCTCGGATTCTCTCTCCCTCTCCTTCTGCCCCCTCCTACTCCTACTCTCTCACTGTAAATTAAAAAAAAAAAGAAAACAAATGGGAAGACATGAACATTTTTCCAAAGAAGACATACAAATGGCTTACAGACATACGAAAAGATGCTCAACATCACTCATCATCAGGGAAACACAAATCAAAACTATGAAGAGACACCCCCTCACGCCTGTCAGAATCACTAAAATTAACATCACAGGAAACAACAGATGTTGGTGAGGATGCGATTAAAGGGAACCCTGTTGCACTGTTGGTGGGAATGCAAACTGGTGTAGCCAATCTGGAGAACAGTTTGGAAGTTCCTCAAAAAGCTAAAAATAGAAGTACCCCTATGAGGAAGTAATTGCACTACTAGATATTTACCTAAAGGATACAAAAATACAGATTCAAAGGGGCATATGCACCCCAATGTTTATGGCAGCATTATCAACAACAGACAAATATGGAAGAGCCCAAATGTCCATCAACTGATGAATGGATAAAGATGTGACATATATATAACTATATATAAAATGGAATATTATTCAGCCATTAAAAAGAATGAAATCTTACCACTTGCAATGATGTGAATGGAGCTATAGCATATTATGCAAAGTGAAATAAGTCAGAGAAAGACAAATACCATATGATCTCATTGATATATGGAATTCAAGTAAGAAAACAAATAAACATATGGGACAGGGTAAGGAAAAAAAGGAGAGTGAAACAAGTCATAAGTGACTCTTAACGATAAAGAATAAACTGAGGGTTGAGGGAGGAACGAGGGGAGGACGGGCTAGATGGGTGATGGATATTAAAGATAAGCATTGGTTGCTGTATGTAAGTGATGAATCAGTGAATTCTATTCCAGAAACCAATATTGCACTGTATGTTCACTAACTAAAATTGAAATTAAAAAAAAAAAAAAAAGAAGGGGACTATATAATCATAAAAGGGACAATCCAATAAGAAGACAGAATAAGTGTAAATATTTATACACCCAACATGGGAGCACCCGAATATGTAAAACAATTAATAAGAAACAGAAAGCAGGGCACCTGGGTGGCGCAGTCGTTAAGCGTCTGCCTTCGGCTCAGGGCGTGATCCCAGTGTTGTGGGATCGAGCCCCACATCAGGCTCCTCTGCTATGAGCCTGCTTCTTCCTCTCCCACTCCCCCTGCTTGTGTTCCCTCTCTTGCTGGCTCTCTCTATCTCTCTCAAATAAATAAATAAAATCTTTAAAAAAAAAAAAAGAAACAGAAAGCAGCTAATTAATAATACAATAGTAGGAGACTTTAACATCACACATACATCAATGGACAGATGATCTAAACAGAAAATCAACAAGGAAACAATGGTTTTGAATGACACACTGGACCACATGGATTTAACACATATATTCAGAACACTGCATTTTAAATCAGCAGAATACACATTCTTTTTGAATGCACGTGGAATATTCTTCAGAATAGTTCATGTTTTAGATCACACAACAGGCTTCAACAAACACAAAAAGACTGACGTCATGCCATGCCCCTTTTCTGACCACAACACTATGACATTAGAAGTGAACCTGAAGAAAAAAATCTCAAATGACCATAAATACATTGAGGTTTAACAACATGCTACTAAGCAATGCATGAGTGAACCAGGAAATCAAGGAAGTACATGGAACCAAATGAAAATTAAAACATAACAGTCCAAAACCTTTAGGATGCAGCAAAAGCTGTCCTAAGAGAGAAGTATATAGCAATATAGGTCTACCTCAAGGAAGAAAAATCTCAAAGAAACAACATAATCCAACTGAAGGGGCTAGAAAAACAAAAACAAATGAAGCCTAAAGCCAGCAGAATAAAGGAAATAATAAAGATTTGAGCAGAAATAAATGATACAGAAACTAAAAAAAAAAACAAAATAAACAGATCAATGAAACCAGGAGCTGGGTCTTTGAAAATATTAATAAAATTGATAAACCCCCAGCCAACCTTATCAAAAAGAAAAGAGAAAGGATCCAAATAAATAAAATCAGAAATGAGAGAGGAGAAATAACAAATAATACCACAGAAATACAAACTATTACAAAATCTACACACCAAACAAATTGAACAATCTGGGAGAAATGGATAAATTTCTAGAAACTTATAAACTACCAAAACTGAAACGGGAAGAAATAGAAAATATGAACAGACCCATAACCAGCAGAGAAACTGAATCACAGTAATCAAAAAACCTCCTGACAAACAAAAGTCCAGGACCAGTGGTTTCATAGGAGAATCTTACCAAACCTAATCCAACAAGACGAAAAAATCGTTCACCACCAAGTCAGATTTATTCCTGGCTTGTAAGGGTGGTTGAATATTTGCAAACCAATCAGTATGATACGTCACATTAATAAAAGAAAGGATAAGAACCATATGATCTTCTCAACAGATGCAGAACAAGCATTTGACAAAGCACACCCATTCATGATAAAAACCCTCAGCAAAGTAGTTTTAAAGGGAACATACCTCAAAATAAAGGCCATCTATGGAAAACCCACAGCTAATATCATCCACAATGGGGAAAACTGAGGGGTTTTCCTTAATGGTCAGGAACAAGGCAAGGATGTCCACTCTCACCACTGTTATTTAACAGTACTAGAATCCCAGTCCTGTCCACAGCGATTGGACAACAAAAAGAAATAAAAGGCATCCAAATCGGCAAGGAAGAAATCAAACTTTCACTATTTCCAGATGATACGATACTCTATATAGAAAACCTAAGACTCCACCAAAAAATTGCTCGAACTAATACATGAATTCAGTAAAGTTGCAGGATACATAATCAATGTACAGAAATCTGTTGCATTTCTACACACCAATAAAGATGCAGCAGAAAGAGAAATTAAGAAATGAATCCCATTTACAGTTTACACCAAACATAATAAGATACCTACGAGAAACCTAACCAAAGAGGTGTAAGACCTGTACTCTGAAAACTATAAAACACTGATGAAAGTGAATATGACAAAAAGAAATGGAAAGACATTTCATGTTCATAGATTGGAAAAACAAATAGTCTTAAAATGTCTATACTACCCAAAGCAATCTATATATTTAATGCAATCCCTATCAAAACTTTTTTTTTTACTTTTTCCACCAAAATCCTTAGCATTATTAATCATAGTATTTGAAAATTTCTAGTTTGATAATGTCAACATTCCTGCCATATCTGATTTTGGGTCTGATGTTTACTTAGTCACTTCAAACTGTTTTAATTCTATTTTACTTTTTTGCCTTTTAGTATTCCTTGTAAATTTCATTGCAAGATGGACATAATGTACTGGGTAAAAGAAACTGCTGTAACCAGTCCTTTAGTGATGTGGTGGTAAGGAATAGGGGAGTAGAAGCATTCTACTGTCCTATGATTAGGTCTCAGTTTTCGGTGTGCCCCTGGACTATGACCTTTCCTAGTGCTTCTCAGTGTTTTCATCCTGTAGGTTGGACAGCATCATTACAGGTGGCTGGAGTTGGGCACTTCCCTTCTCCCACGTGGAAGGCCCAGCCACAGCAGGGTGGACTTAGGTATTTCCCTTCCCCCAGGGAAGTCTGGCTTCAATAAAACTCCAGTAGGCTAGGCTCTGGTAAAACAGTTTCTCCTGAGGGTCAGTCTTGTGAAGAGAAACAGAATGCTCTGGCATATTGCAAAACTGTTCCTCTTTCCTCCCCCTTCCAGAAGCACAAAGGGATTTTTCTCCAATAACTACAGTGAGAACCTGAGAGAACGCCCGGAGTTAAACTTGAAAAAGTGAAGAAGGGTCCTTATAACTGGGTCCATCTAAAGGCATTTTACTCTCCTAACGGTTCACACTCAGCCTCTAGCAATTCATCAATTAAAGTTTAAATTTCTCACCCCCTCACTGGTTCCCAGGGATGCCCCTGAGCATGGATCTCTGCTCCAGCGAACTGTGATTTTCTCTGCCTCCCTGCCTGTCTCTCCTATTTTCGCTGCAGACATTTGCCCTATGACCTCACTTCACTAATGGATCTCAGAATTGCTACTCTCTCAGTCTGTTCAGCTTTTACTTCTTAGGATGCAGTGATAACTTCTAAACTCATCACATCCCATACCAGAAACCAGAGCTCTCTCTTCATTTTATGTTTTTTCGTTTTTATGGTATTGTCGTGCTTTCTGTAGTGTCAGTTCTTTCCTCAGCCCCTCATCATTTGGACTTTATTTCTGAAGTGATTCTCCCTTGTCCTTCAATTTCTTTTCTGTGTTCTTTCAGTTCTTATTCCACATCATCTCACTGTCCTGCCGTCTCTTTTCTGGGTCCCTCCTTTATTTCTGGTTGTGACACAATTGCTTAATTAAGTTCCAAAATTAATGTTGAAAATGCTGTAATTCTTCTCCACATTGTAATGGCATTTTCCTGGTGTTTTTTTCTTCTTCCACTGACAAAATTTGATATTCCTTTTTTTCTAATATTATGTATACAACTGAATTTTTTCTTATGTTTGAATTAGGTGAATTTCTTGAATAAACTCTTAATAGGAAGACTCGCTAAAAGAGGGAAAGTGTTAGGATAGCTTTCCCAGTTTTCTTAATCTCACGGCATCCTCTTCTTACTAAGTGACAGTTTATTTGTATATGGTGACTTGTGGTGACCAGATTTCCTTTGATTCCCATACCCTTATTTGTTTCACGAGGGTTCCTACCACTGACGCTTCCTTTCTGACTACACTATTAGCCAGTACCACCAGGGATGAAGTTTCTGCCTCATAAGATAATCCCCTTTAGAATAATGCTGTTTAAAAAATTTCTATAACCTCTGTTCCCTGTATGCAGCTCTCCATACCATTTTCTTCTGCCTCTCTTTCTTGCCCACTTCGTGTTCATCAGATATGCCCTCAAAAACTCCCCCTGACGGTGGTCTCATCCTTCTGAGAATAATTATTTACTGATTTGGGAGAGGGGGAATTGCAGAACACATTTTGCCACCCATGGGTCATTTGGCTTCCTCACCTGGACACCACTGTCGCTTTCTACCGTTGTTCTGGATTCTATTTCTTTTTCATACATTTTTATTTGGTGTATTCTCTATCTCACAATTTTGCTAAAAAAAAAAAAAAAAAAAAGGTTGTGGGTGCTTCATTCATTCTTGTACTGTACAGTTTTAGGAGAAAAGATAGGAGGTATTGGTGTAAGTAGATTCCACAATGCTACCTGAATCCCAAAGCCCTAAATATTATGTTTAACCATTCACACCAAATACCTCCATGACGGCTCTATCATTGATTCCAAAGGATGACAACAAATGGGGATTTTTAATACTGATGCTTGGACGCCTCCACCAGAGATCCCCATGTAATCATTCTGGGACGAAGGTTGGTAATATGTTGTTTATTATAAAACCCTCTGAGTGTTTCTGATGCATAGCTAATTTAGAATCATGGACATAAAACCCCTACTTCAACAAGAAATGTTTTAAGTAAAAGACTTTTTAGGGGAAATCTGTGCTAATAATAACTATGTTATTTTTCCTTTAAAAATATCCTTCTTGGGGCACCTGGGTGGTTCAGTCAGGTTGAGCGTCTGCCTTCAGCTCAGGTCATGATCTCTGGGTCCTGGGATTGAGTCCTGCATTGGGTTCCGGTCCTGTACTGAGCTCCCTGCTCAGTGGGGAGTCTGCTTCTCCTTCTCCCTCTGCCCCTCCCCACCAGCTCATGCTCTTTCTCCCTCTCTCAAATAAATAAAATCTTAAAATAAATAAATAAATAAAAATAAAAATATCCTTCTTTGCTTTTTACTTCAAGTTAGCTAAAATTATCTTGGGGCTCCTGGGTGGCTCAGTCAGCTAAGCATCTGACTCTTGGTTTTGGCTCAGGTCATGATCTCAGAGATCGAGCCCTGTGTCAGGCTCTACACTCAGCGGGGAGTTTGCTTGAGATTCTCTCTCTCTCCCTCTGCACTTTCCCCACTCGCAGGCTCTCTCTCTCTTTAAAATAAACAAATAAAGTATTTTTTAAAAATCCTTCTTTGCATTTTAACTCAAGTTAGCTAAAATTATCTAAATTTACATTTAAGGTAAATTTCTTTGGCTCCACGTCTTTCTGGGTTTAATAGATTGAAAAATTTAATTTTAATGTGATTATGTAAATGTTGTATTCCTAATAGGCAAATACAAATAAAGTATCACAGAAATAAATATAAAAATGAACACACAAAAAAAGATGAGGGCCATCACGTTTGGTTGTACACTGCAAAAGAAGGCATCACTTCTCAGTAATGCTAGCATGTATACTTATGTCTATGCTGTTCATTGAATGAACGATAAAAACTTTTAACACGGGCTATAAATTGACAAGTAAATTGTTATTAGCAGTAATCATACTGCAGTCTAATCTCTCGGAAGAGGGTCTTTTCCTTCTTTTATACTCTCCCTAAACAGTTATTACAATGTTCTGGCTATATGGTAAAATAATAAGAAGGTAAAGATTTATTAAGGCAAGTTAATTTTGAAATTAAGTTTTTTGATGTAATGTGTATTACAGGTTGCTTATTTAATAATTATCACTAAATTCAAAATCAAAATTTTTATGTGTACAAATGAGTCAAATGAGTATAAGCAGTAGGTTAAGCAGTTTATGCATAATGGAGAAATCACATCTGCAGCTTGTCCCAAAGACCAAAGCAATGAAGGCAAACAAAAAAAATGGCCTAGGGCAAGTTTTCTCTTATTACGTGTTTTCATAGATACCCATGTATGAGGTCAAATAAATAATGCTATAAAAATATGATACACTACATATCAAACTTCAAGCAGAAAAGATTTCTTTAGGAATAAAACTCCAAAGCATCTCATCACTGAAGAAGTTCAAGATTTCATTTAAAGGGCATAAAACTTTACCATTTTCAAAGAAGAAAAATTTTAAATTCAAGTCTTATAATTATAATCCCAAAACAGAACATACCCATTACTTGTCTCCCACCTTCTCACCTGTCCAACCAGTGTAAGCAGAGCAATCATGCGGGTCGGCTGTCTTCAGCCCTTCCTCCATCTGCTGCAGAAGATCTTTGATTTTGGTCTGGATTCGCCTTGTGAAATTATGAATGATCTGAGAACCAAAAGAATACAGAAATTTAAATTGCATAAGAACAGGGCAATATTATAATAAATATTATAATAAATATGTTGTCAGAACATAAGAGGTAGAAATTATATTACCTGGCACATTTCAATGCTTCATTAGTTAGAGGGTGTCTACCTTGATTTTATAAGGTAAGTTTTTAAATGAGACAATGCCCCATGTGGACTATAAGGCATTGGTAGGATTACAAAAAATAAGTTGTAGAAACCAAAGGAAAAAAATTTTAAAAAGAAGATGGCTTGACTACACAAACATGTTAACTTCTATAAGTTAAAGAATGTAAGAAAGACGGCTTCAAAATTAATGACAAGGGGGAAACATCTGCAATATAAAACATTGTAAGTAAAAAAAGACCATAACAATACAGAAATAGACCTAAAGTTATCCATGTACCTTATAAAAAGAAAAATATGAAATGACAAACATATGCAAAAATGTTCAATCACTTAGCAATTAATGAAATGCAAATAAATATAAGTACCATAGTTTGCCTTATCAGATTAACAAATAATAAAAAAATTTAAAAATATTAAGTCCCAAGGCTGCTAAGAGCTAAGGAAACAAGTATTCTAATTCACCGGTAGCCTTTCTCAAGAGAAATTTAGCAGTATTCTTTAATAAGTAGTTGATAGTGTTCAGAATTTTATGTCTTTGATAATTTTTTAAAAATCTAGCTGCCAGAGAAACTGCTGAGGTATATTAAAATCCATGACTATGATCATGGAATTTTCCATTTAATCCTTTAATTATTACTTTTGTTTTCATGTATTTTGTAGTTATGTTATTAGACACAAATTTATGACTGTGCGTCTTACTGAAGGACTGACTTGTTATAAAAATGTCCCTCTATGAGACTCTGGAGAAAATGTTTTTTTTTTTTTTTAAAGATTTTATTTATTTATTTGACTGAGATAGAGACAGCCAGCGAGAGAGGGAGCACAAGCAGGGGGAGTGGGAGAGGAAGAAGCAGGCTCATAGCAGAGGAGCCTGATGTGGGGCTCGATTCCAGAACACCGGGACCACTCCCTGAGCCGAAGACAGACGCTTAACGACTGAGCCACCCAGGCGCCCCTGGAGAAAATGTTTTTATGTTATTGCACAGTTAGGGCTTTCAGGGCAAATCTTCCTGAAATTTCTGATTCTGGACTAAAAGCAAACCTTAGGAATTAAGTTACAATTGTATACATTGTAAGAAGTCCAGAGAGGTTTAGTTAACCCCAGAGGTACGGGTTTATATTTCAGGGGGATGAGGCCCTTAAACAGGGAGACATTTCTGAGTTGTAAAACTGAGGAGAAACGGTTTTATCTTTTGCATGGAGAAATCTATTTACGTCCCAAAGACTTAGAGTACGATATTTCCAATGAAACTCTCCCAGAAGGAGAAAGGAAGACAGTTGCCTCTTTTCCATTTGTAAAAACCAGAGAAAAGTTAATTTTCTTCATTATTTGCCTACCATACATAGACTCTGCGTATGGAGGACATTTGACCTAGTTTTCACTGTGTTGCCCCACAGGGAAGACCTGAGACACACGGAACCACTCACTGGTTATAGTCTGTCTGATAAATAATAAATCTCTGATCCAGAAACCTCTTGTGTACATTCAGGAAAAAATTAACAGATAAATATTAAAGACCGAAACCAGGGTGATGTCAGCATCACTGCAGCATCGGCCTCAGGATCCCTTGTTTTTGTCCTCCCTTTAACAATAAAAATTAGGCATCCATCCACAAACAGAAGTGCTTTTGGGTGAGTTGTGGAACCCAGCACCTTACACCAAGGGACCCGTGGGCAGTCTAGCCCACCAGTCTATCAGGTAATAAGCAGAGATTTCGGTACTGGCTGTGGAACCTACAGGAGACTGTGAACTAGTTGTCGCCAACCCCCCCCAAGCTGTGATCTGACAGTGCATGCAGAACCCCGGGGTTAAGCAATCATTTTCCGATCAGAAAACCTTTGGACAAGCCCAGATTTGCAGAGGAAAAGTTCCAACAGTCCTTTAGAGGGGAAAAAAATGAGTTTGTATGCATTAAATTGGGTAAGAGCTTGTCTTTATCAGCATCACCCCTTCCCAAGGGTGGAACAGCATAGGTCTAAATAGATGGCCCGTGTTTTCTCCCATAGGGAAAAGGGAGAGCCCTTGAGTGAGTGCCCAGGTCTCCTATCTGTGCAGGACTCTGCTGCAGAGACTCATTCTCCTCCCACGGTATCCAGAGCGTTGCTGAGAGAACTCTACGACTGGGGAGAAGAGGAAAATCAGGACAGTAGCACAGAAGATTCCCAGAGCAGAGGGCACGAAAGGGATACCACTCCTGCACAGGTGCTCTGGACTCCTTCAGGTTAATGAAAAATCAAGGAAACACAACATACTCAAAGATCACAATAATCTGCCACTAACCAAACCCAAAGACATGAAAACGTACGATTCATCCAATAAAGAATTCAAAATACCTGTTTTAAGGAAACTCGAACTACAAGAAAATACAGAAAGAAAATTTAATGAAATCAGAAAAAGAACAAATGACCAAAATGAGAAATTTAACAGAGAGACAGAAATCATAGAAAAGAATTGAAGATAAATTCTAGAGATGAAGAATTTGATGAAATAGAAAACACAACAAAGAGACTCAAAAGCAGAGTAGACCAAATAAAAGATAAACTCAGTGAGAGGATAGGAACTCTGAAACAACTCAGTCTGAAGACAAAAAAGAAAAAAGAAATAAAAAGAGTGAAAAAAGCCTATGAGATCTATAGGACACCTTCAAAACAAAACAACGATATCTGAATCCATCCCACAAAGAGAAGGGGGCAGAAAACTTGTTCCAAGAAATGATAGCAGAGAACTTCCCACACCTGGGAAAAGATCTGGACATAATAAATAGATCACCCCGTTATTTTAATCTGAAATGTCCTTGTCTAAGACACATGATAATAAAACTATCAAAATCAAACTGCAGGTGTGCTGACAACACCGACTCCATCTCTGGCCCTCTGTCTTGTTCTTCACGTTCACTTGATGACCTCTCTTGAGGCTCCGTGTTCTGGGCCCCTTGACCGTTAATGTACTAACCCTAGAAATGCCCATCAATGCCAGGATGGGGGGAGGCTTACTCTGGCCTCCCATGAAGCTGCTGGGGATAATGCAGCCTCACGCCTTCCTGATGTCCAGGTGGGGCCATAAGATGTGATTAAAGATTAACTACCAATTAGATACAAGCAAGCCCTCTGATCTCACTACAGGGCCCTTTTGTGTGTTCCCTCCCTCTGTAACATCTATGCACTAACGTCTCTGGACTTCGCAGAGAATAACCGCAAAGTGACTGGATCATCCTCCACCCCAACCCCCATCAGTAAGTTCCCCTGAACGAAACTCTGTAAACTGTATGAACTTCCCTGCCTTGTTTCCCAGCCTCAAAGTCCCCTCTCCATTTAGGGGATGATGTAGGAAAGATGTTAGGGTTCAAAGCCAACAGCCAAGAAGGAATTCTTGAGACATCTTAGGTGTGAAAAGGTGGTTTTATTAAAGCACGGGGACAGGACCCATGGGCAGAAAGAGCTGCAATTAGGTCGTGAGGGGTGGTGATTATATATCAACAAGTTGGGAGGGAGTTTAGGGATAACAAGATTT
Source organism: Ursus americanus (assembly GCF_024610735.1). Classification (NCBI taxonomy): domain Eukaryota; kingdom Metazoa; phylum Chordata; class Mammalia; order Carnivora; family Ursidae; genus Ursus; species Ursus americanus. Next base: position 102,212,311 of record NC_142129.1, on the reverse strand, counting down.
TCAGGACCTTGAAGGGACTTAGCTATTGTTGGGAAAAGGTCATTTATTACCGTTTAATAAAACTTAGTCATGAAACCCTTCAGATGTATATTGGTGGGCCATATGCTTGGGGGATGCTTGCCAACACACATCTTGTGGGGTTTAGAGATAAAGGAAAATTTCTGAAGAAATTTTTATATGTTAAAGCAGACTTACAGGATGGGGGGCAGGGGGTTGGGCTAAGTAAGCCTTTTGCCCTTAGCAAGGTGTGTAAAAAAAGTGTAACTGTGTCCTAAAGTAAAATGACTGGTTGTTCCAGGATAAGAAAGAGGTAAACCCTGAATGGATGGGAAAGTTGTGGAAAAGGAGTCCTGGGAAAGGAATTCTCTGTATGAGCAAGCAGGCTAAGACTGGAATTATTAGTTTTTAAAGAATGAGTCTAAATTATCAAAAGTACACATGCAAAATTAGAATTTGTTTCCCCTGTTAAAAGGACAAACTTTTCTATTGGTCTATAGAGAGACTGCAAAAGGTTTGTCTTTAAAGTAATCTGCCTAGAAAGCAAAGATTTTGTGTCTTATCAAAGTAATTTTTTGTGCTTAATGTCGTCTGTATCACGATTCTGATTACTTGGGAGAACTGAGTCTTCAATATTAAAAGAGTTAAGTTTTGTTCTCAACTATGTAACCTTTTGGATTTGCCTTTACAATCTTCTGTTGCCACTTTGGTTATGTGAATCACTAAGTATTATTTCATAATTTGCGATCCTATTTAGTCAAATGCTCAAACTTTTCGACATTTTTGACAACTTCCCAAAATCAAATTCTAAATGGGGTGTTTGACATTAAAACAACCTTGATTTCTCTGAGGGTCCCTGGAAAATCTCAAAGGATTTGTCTCTTACCTTGTAAAAAAGAGATGTAAAACGAAATATGTTTATTTGGTATGTTAAATTACACGGGAAGCATTGACAAGTAAGTGATGATAAACTTTAGGGTATGTAGGGGCTAAGAGGAGGCAGCCCCAAGATGGGCCACTTTGGCATGAACATTATTTTGAGTTAAAAGTAATCAAAACCCAGGTGTGGCTGGGTGGCTCACATTACCATCCCTGGGCCCTGGGGATGGAATCCTGCGTTGGGCTTCCTGCTTGGCAGGAAATCTGCTTCTCCTCCCTCTGCCCCTCTCCCCCTCCCCCCACTCCTGCTCTAAAATAGCTTTTCTAAAAAAAAAAAAAAAGTAATCAAAACCCAGCAGATGCAGGAAAGCTCTCTGCCTCCCTGACAACTGCCTAAATTTACATTGGAAGGACAGCCTGTAACAGTGATGAGGGAACAGAAGGCTGGCTGAAGACAAAGCATAAATTGACACCCTGCAACCTCCCCGCCCCCAACGCCAACTCTTGGGTGGGATACATGTGACATTCTTCCAGGAAGCCCCCAACTATCTTCATGTTAATGCCTTACTAGAGTGGTCAACAACCTTAACCTGACAATAGCAAGGCCTCCGGTATCCCGTGAGTCTTCTTTAACATATGAAAGTATTTTCTCAACCTCCCTTTTTCCTTACCTTCCCCCAACCCCATAGTATATAATCAGCCACCCCTCACAACCTGGGGCAGCAGCTCTTTCTGCCCATGAGTCCTGTCCCCGTGCTTTAATAAACCACCAATTTTGCACCAAAGATGCCTCAAGAATTCTTTCTTGGTCATGGGCTCCAGACTCCACCCCACTGAGCCTCACCTATATCCCACCACCGCATCAACAGGAAGAGAGCTAGTAAAAGAGACTCCCCTTTACCTAAGGAACTCATCTGCATAACATGGCAATCTTGTTTTTCCAAACATTCCTTTCCACCTCCTTGCTAAAGGCCTTTCTCCTGATTTGTGTCCTCAGACCCCGCCGCCCACACCTCTCCTTAGCTCATATATGCTTCTCATGTTGCCTCATTGTCTTTGGAATCTCCTGTCTGTATGGATTCCCTGTAAATACACCTATTAAATTTGATTTTCTATTAATCTCCTTATGTCAATTTGATTCTAAGTCCAGCTAGAAGGACCACAGGGCAAAGGAAGAGCCCCCTCCCCAACAGGTGTGTGTGTGGATATAGATTTCAATATGTCCAATTATCTTACATTGTTTCACACCACAGAATAAGTGCATTTCCTTATCAAATGAACTCTCATCACATCTTTAACCACGGCCATTTTTTAAGTCTTTTGTCATTTATAGTCATTGTGATGAGTGAACAGAAGGCAAGCCGAGGACAGGCAGAAGCTGACACCCCTCCCCTCCATGGGATGTATGTGACTTTCCTCAGGCACTCCGGGCTGCCCTAAAGCTAAGGAAGGGAAAAACAAATTTAGGAAGATCACAATCCTGCAGGACCTGAGTCTCCCTCAGTCTTAGCAATTTACAAGAACAAAGCATTTCTATCAGCAACCTAGCTTCCAGGAAGAGACGTAGATACAATTAAATATCCTTACAACCTGCAGCGCATTGACAGATACTTGAGGTGGACAGAGTGTAATGTTCCTCCAGGAAGTTCCCAAATACCTTCATGTTAATGCCTCCCTAGAGGGAAAAACCACCTTAACCTGACAATGGCAAGGCCTCGGGTATCCTTGAGTCTTCTTTAACATATGAAAATGCCTTTGAAACCTCCTTTTCAGATCTCACCTAACTTTAAGATCATAAAACTGAACTAGGTAAGAATTTCCAGAACTAATGAAAAAACTGGATTCGACCAGAACAAGAATAACATGGAAATGAATGAACTGATGAGGATTATAATTTTTTCTTATGACTTTTTTTTTGAAACATTGCTGGCTCCTTAATATTTTTTTCTCCGGATTTAAGAAAACCTCTTTTCTTTACTCTTAAGCTACTTGTGACTTAAAGTAAAAAATACAAAATATATGGGGAATCAGGAAGGAGAAGTGGGACTTGGAACACTCAGATCAGTGAAAAAACAATAACCTAAGTGGTAAACGTCTGCTTTTACCAAACACGAACAGTTAAGCTTATATTCACGTCTTCCTTTATTTCCGCTTTTCCCCTATGAAGTGAACGTTTGTTCAAACACCCCGTTTGCAAGTCCTGGGCACTCAGACAAGACCAATCCAAACGACACTACTGTTTATGAACAATGCCGTAAGTCCCAAGGGCAGGGGACCAGGGGCCAGGCCTGACGAGACACTAGTTTCCTAGGGAAACTAGGAACAGATGTCGGGGGTCCGTTTGCAGCCCCAGAGGCTGGAGCGCACGCCAAGGCCGACAGAAAAGGAATCCGCATGGAAACCGCCACTACAGCCCTGACAGTCACTTCCACGCGCCAATAAATAGAGCGCTTCATCAATGTATTTCAAAGGCACTAAAAGCCAGGAGGCGCCTATCAAAAGGCAAGTTGGTACCAAAACAGAAACCCACAACGCTCCCCCTGGAAGCCATTCCTCCCCACTCCGCCGCTCTCCCGGGTTGGGCCTCGGGCCGGCGGGCGCGGAGAGGTGACGTCAGCGCGCCGTGGGGGCGGGGCGGGTGGACGCTACCATCGCCGGCACCCCCCTCACCTGGCGCGGCCCACGGCCGGGCCAGCGCCCGCTGCCGACTCACCTTTCCGTCGTTGTGAAAAGGGAGGCCAAGCTCGTCGGTGGTGGGCGGGGGGCGAGCACAGCCCGTCTCCTCGGCCGCTCCGGCGGCCAGCACCGCGGAGGCAGCGGCCTCGTAGTCCGGGAAGGGATTGGTGAACGCCCGCTCCTCCATCTCGGCTTCCCCGCTCAGATGGAACTTCAGTCTCTTCGACATGGTCTCGCCCATCTCAGCCGCGCGCTCCTTCCCTCCCCCTGGGGCCGCGCGGCACGGCGAGCGGGTGGGGACAAACCTCCTGCCGAGGGCTTCGAGTAGAGCTCCGCTCTGGGAGCCGGGGTCCCGCGCGGCGGGGGACAAGGGGGACGGGCTTCCTTTACGAAGGCCGCCGGCTGCGAGAACGAGCGGGGCTCGGGAGCTGGCAGGAGCCTCTCCGGGGGGCCTGGCTCGCCGCGGGGGGCTGGCACATCTGGCGGCAGCTGGTGGGCTGCACGTGGGGCCTCCGCCCCGCCCGGACGCCGACGGGGCCGCCGATGCCCGGCCGGGAGCGAGCCGGCTCCGCGGGGTGCGCGCAGGCCGGAGCCTCGGCCGCGCCCGGCCGCTCAGAGTCCGCTTCCGCGGGTCCGCATCGCCCCTACGCCGCCGCCGCCGCCCGCTCTCAGGCTGCGGCCCCGCTGGGACAGGGACCCGCGGCTGGCACAGCCCGTCCGCGGCGACGCGCACGGCGGGGCCCGGAGTCCCCGGGCTCTGGAATCGCCCCCGGACCGCCGCGTCCCGCTCCTCTTCTGCGTCCGAGACCCTCTCAAGGTTTTGCAGAGGAAGCCGAAGGACCGCGCGTGGCACTTCCCGCAGGAACAGCCTGTGGAGAATAATTTCGCTGTCATTCAAGGAGTGTGTGGTTTGCAGACCAGGGAGAGCGCGTCCCTAGACGCGCCATCATCAGTCCGCATTTTCGCCAGCCAGGAGGTGCCGCCGATGTCCTCGGCCCCCGGTGCGCCAGCCACGCCAGCAGCAGCAGCTCTTTGGAATTAAGGGAAAAAATTTCTTCTAAAGAATTTCAAAACAGCCTAAAACACTGCAAGGAGAGTGTCTCCCAGGGGCCGGGGCGGGGGGGGGGGGGGACAGTCCCTCCTATTCATCACAGTTGGGAGGGGGTGTCTGGAGGAGGAGCCACTGGCCTTCCCCCCCCCTTTCTTTTTCACGTTTTATTTCAGTCCCTTTGTTTGAATAAACGTATCTTTGGTAACAAGAGGTAATGTTAAGCATACTTAATCATCTAAATATTTAATTGACCTGAAAGATTCCTCCTGTATTAATTGCCCGTGAACATAACATGCATAGTAAAAGGACACAAGCAAATAAATCTTGCCATTTATATAATCACAGTACGATTAACAACAGTCTTTATTGGTTCTTTTTGTTCTTGTTACTTTATTTGGGACCAAATAGATGTAATGATTTCTTCTTAAGGAAAATATCTTATCCCGCCCCCCGTTTAAATATTGATTGAATGCCAGATGATGCTAGGCGATGGCAAATAGACATTAAAAAGATAGTTTCTGCCTTTCGGGTGCCTACAGTTAGTGGGTGAGAAAGGTAAGGATTAGAGCATAGGAAGATAAAGATTTTTTTTTTTTTTCCTGGAACCAAGCAGTATTCATTCCTATAACAGAAAGTGACATGATGGCAGAGAACACAGTATCAAACAGGAAGGGATCCATCCTGCCTACGGCCTGGCTCCGCACTCCTGCCTGTATTATTGTCTCCTCAACTGCACAAGAACGTACATGCGAAACACCCCCTACTAATGGGATGGCCACCAGTGACGACAGTGTAGGAAGAAATCATTTTAAAGGGATTACTCAGCATAAGTACCCTCAGTTCAAGGAAACAACTGTGTAACTATGTACAGCTGCGCCCTCGAGGGCCTGCTCCACTTTCTGCTTCATTTCCTTGCCCTGGGGTCCAACCTTCAGTACAGGAAATTTTCTTACTGCTCCCAGCTTTCATACTTTCACATGAAGCAAGTTTAATCCCATAAGTACTGATGTTCAGCTGCCTTAGGAATCATCCCTCTCCCCGCTCAGGGGCTTCACCTACAAAATAACCCGAAGTAGTTGTTCACCAAAGCCTGCGTTACTTAGACTAGATCACCACCGGCAGGGGCGGCAGAAACAGTCCCTGCTGGCTTTTGTGGTAAAAGTCTGGTGAGCTTTGCTCTGTCTCACACATTTGCTATAAAGTGGAGACAGTTTTTCTCATTCTTAAAATTTGGTGGGTACCTGTGGACAACTGTTGGCAAGTACACAAACCTACCCAAGGGACAACCAATATTTTCAAAGACTTGAAAATTTAAAACCAATTTAAGGAATTGGCATACTTTCCTAAATACTGTCTGATATGCATGTCTGCTGTTAGTGGAAATTTCACTCACACTATTTTGCAGAAGACTGACAAATCTTTCTTCACCCTCCTGTTTCCTGGAGGCTTTTTAATACAGAAGGTGTGGGGATCCATTCTGCGGCCCTTTCAAAGCTGCAGGACAGTCATCCTCCGGTGGCCACTCTTTAGTAGCACAAAGACTTGGGCCCGTGCCTGGAAATTACAACTTTTTATTCACTTAAGGCCAAACCAGATTCTTAGGGTGTCCTTCCCTACTCATCTATGTAAGTAAGAGGGGGCAGTACAAGGATTAATATCAAAAACAAATACCTAGGAGTGCTGAGGACAACTGGCAATTCCTAACAAAGGAATCTAACTGCGAGACGGGAACATCTGTGTTCACCTGGCCGAAATTAGGACATCAAGGCTGGGAACTCTAAGAGGGTCCAGGGACTGAGTCTTCCTCCTGCAGGAGACAGGTTTTCCTGAGAAGGTGAGTGGGGCTGCATGACAGAATCTTCCAGGTAGCATGAATGTTGGCAGAGGGGTCAGATGAGGGAGCACCTACCGAGTACATGTGAAGGCCTGAGGTTTATGTGTGTTTCCTTGTGTTTTGATTTATTAAATATCTATTTATTCTTCACGTGTGTATCATATGACAAGCTTTTAGATTCTGCTGTGTTCCTAAGCGACTGAGTGAGTCCTCCAGTCCTGTCTGTGTCCGCCAGAGCTGCCCAACCCTCCGTGAAGACCTTTCCTTTGGGTAGTACAAGGGGAAGCCCCAGTAGGCAGACCACCAAATTCCCCTCTTCTTACACAGTGATTCCCTTTTGAGATTGCCCTACACTTTGTCCATACATCAGGGTCCAGGTTGTTGGCTTGTTGGGGAAGAAACAGGCTGGCCCAAGGGTTCAGAGGGGAGATTTGCTTTACCCACATTCTCTGTTGATATATAAGATGGTTCCTTCCAGCTGCAAGCCATATATGCTATACAGCTCTAATTTAAGACCAGTTTGATCCCTTAAGCCAGTAACTAGTTCTCAAAGTATCATCAGGGACTTTTGGAGGCAGCTGTAAAGCCAAAATTTTTTTCTTTTCTTTTTCTTTCTTTCCTCCCTTCCTTCTTTTCTTTTCTTTTCTTTTCTTTTCTTTTCTTTTCTTTTCTTTTCTTTTCTTTCTTTCCTTTCCTTTTCTTTCTCTTCTTTCTTTTCTTTCTTTTTCTTTCTCTCTTTCTTTCTTTCTTTCCTACTAATTTCATATGTTAACTTCAACATACAACGATATTCTAATGTCATTATTTGAAATGTAAAGAAACAGATCCTCACAGAACTAAAATAACTCACAGGCCATGAGGTGGTTTTTTTCCTTTTCCTTTTCTTTAAATTTGAACAAATTTGTACCATGATATAACAAGGTAAATGCCATGAATATGAAAGCAGTGCTCTGCAGTATACCCCATCTAGAACCCAGGCGAGGCGCATTAGGCAGAAGTGGTAGTCTTCAGCATAGCATAAAGAACATAGTTGATAATACTGTAATAACTGTATGGTGACAGATGGTAACTATACTTCTCATGGTAGGTATTACATAACATATACAATTGTCAAATTGGTATTTTGTGCACCTGAAACTAATATAACATTCTGTGTAAACTATACTTAAATAATAAAAACTAAAACAACAGCAAAACCAATTAGGTAACATCATGAAAAATTGGTTTGCAGTATCAAAACTGTCCATTTAAATTTCCTTTCTCTTAATGATCACCGGTCTGATATTGTCTCCAGTTTCTTCATTGTATTTTGTGTGAAATCCAACATAGAATGGGAATTTTTAGACCACCGCCAACAGCAGTACACATTGGGGTTGTCTTTCTGGATGTGAAGGTTTACTGTAGATTTGCTACAATGATCTTTAACATAAAATCTTTTGTAAACTAGATAAGCAATTGCAGCTGTTCTAGCAGCACTGGTGATGCTGAAATCCATTCAGCTGGTGGTCTGGAAGTCAGAGTCACTGCTGCATGTGCACAGGACGCTGAGCACAAAGGGGCTTGTGTAGACAGTGGAGTCAAGGTGCAAGAGGAGTTCTCATACATTATTTGTCTTTTTCACTACTATTCTCTCATGAGTGTACAGTGGGGTTTTTTAGAGGCAATATGATATAAGATGTCACAGCAGATTTAATTGAGAAGCAAATATGAGAGTTTAGCTATCTTCTCTTAGCCAGATGTAAAGAAATTTGTAAATTTGTAAAAATGTAAAATAATGCCACTTTCCTCATGCATATTATTTTGGTTTTGAAAATTGTTACCTTTCATAAAAATATGTTGTTTACGTTAACCTATAGCATGCAGTTTATGTTATGTTGCCAAATTAATAAATAATTAAAAATTTTCAGTATTAATTTCTAAATTGGTACATATTAATAGATATTGTCCATACCAAAATTCTTCGGGATTCTCAATAAATTTTAAGTGTAAAGGGATTCTGAGATCAAAAATTTAAGAATTGCTGCCTTCGAACTTACGGAATGGGAGAAGATATTTGTAAATGACATACAGATAAAGGGCTGGTATCCAAGATCTATAAAGAACTTACCAAACTCAACACCCAAAAACAAATAATCCAGTCAAGAAATGGACAGAAGATATGAACAGTCATTTCTCCAAAGAAGACATACAAATGGACATCAGACACTGAAGAAATGTTCAACATCGCTCAGCATCAGGGAAATACAAATCAAAAGCACAATGAAATATCACCTCCCACCTGTCAGAATGGCTAAAAGTAACAAGTCAGATAACAACAGATGTTGGTGAGGATGTGGAGAAAGGGGAACCCTCTTACACTGTTAGTGGGAAAGCAAACTGGTGCAGCCATTATGGAAAACAGTATGGAGGTTCCTCAGGAAATTAAAAATAGAGCTACCCTATGACCCAGCAATTGCACTACTAGGTATTTATCCAAAGGATACAAAAATAGTTATTCGAAGGGGCATATGCACCTCGATGTTTATAGCAACAGTGTCCACAGTAGCCAAACTGTGGAAAGAGCTGAGAGGTCCATCAACAGAAGAATGGATAAAGAAGATATGGTATATAAACACAATGGAATATTACTTAGCTATCAAAAAGAATGAAATCTTGCCATTTGCAAGGACATGGATGGAACTAGAGGGTATTATGCTAAGCGAAATAAATCAGAGAAAGACAAATACCATATGATTTCACTCATATGTGGAATTTAAGAGACAGAACAGATGAACAGGGGGGAATGAAAGGAAAAATAAGATAAAAAGAGAGGGAGAAAAGGAAGCAAACCTTAAGAGACTCTTAACTCTAGGAAACAAACTGATGGTTGCTGGAGGAGAGGTGGGTGGGGGGATGGGGTAACTGGGTGATGAGCATTAAGGAGAGTACTTGATGTAATGAGCACTGGGTATTATATACAACTGACGAATCACTAAATTCTACCCCTGAAACTAATGAATGAAAGAAAGAAAGAAAGAAAAAGAAAGACGAAAGAAAGGAAGGAAGAAAGAAAGAAAAGGGAATAGCTGCTTTCAGCAAGCCGTTGCATTAGGCATATTTCATTTCAGAGATACGGAAAATTCAAAGCAGTCCAACGTGTGGATGAATGCCACAAAGTGTACCTGCTCTTGTCTTTTTTACTGTGACAGCGCATGTATTTTGATGTCATTTATATAATTTCTTGCTTTGTGGGACTCAATTTATGACTGAAAGGTGATGATCATAGAAAGGCTCTTCAAACATGTCAAAGGAGAGTTAGAAGTTACTGACCCAAGCTTTGTGTCTAGTCATGGATGTTTCAATAGATTTGAAGCTTGTGCTGAAATTCAGAATGTAAGTTGGATGCTAGTGCTTATGCTATACTTAGAGAATCCAAAAGCATTTAGCTTTTAACCAAGTTTGGGTTCCGTAAGCATTCCCAGGAAGAAGTGATGGCACATTGGAGAACATCTTTTTCTGCTTTTGTCCCTGTGACAGCTGTCGACATGGGTTCTCTGCAGCACTGCACCTGGTTGCTGAGGACAGGGCCACTGCTCTCACAGGACTTAGTGGGGACTGCTGAAGAGGTTCTTAACAGAGGAGGGCTTGGTCATCCTTAAAGTCTCTGAGTCAAAACAGACAATTTCATACTCTTCCATACCCTCCTTCTACCTAGGATCAAAATCTCTCATGATTATCCAAAATATCTAGTTTGATTTCTAGATATTGATATTTCTGTAGAAATTAGTGAGAATTTAGCTTGTTTCAGACTGAGGGATAGACAAGGCAAAAAGGACCCCAGAGGTTGGTTAAATCCCAGGAAAGGTTATAGAGGAGCAAGAGGCGTCACTGAGGTACAAGCAGAACCTCTGCAGGACTCAGTCTGGGCACTACACCTCACGCAGGCTTCTGTGGAACACGAGGTCAGGACCTAAGGTGGAATGAGGAGCTGAACTTAAAACACTGTGCTTATGAAATGCTGGTAACTAGACTTCGTATGGGAGACTCAGACCAAACGTTGTGTCAACATTACTGTCTCCACTCTAGTCTCTTGTTGAGGCGTGTGTGTGGGGGCACCATTCCTCTGCCGTCCTTCTGGAACCTGGCTTTAGGAGAAAATCCATACTGAGAACAGCATGCTCTCGAGAGAAGCTCATGTTGAGTGCCCCAGAATATAAGAGACATAAGGATTTACTCAGATAGGAAATTAAAGGTTCAGCAGGGATCTCACTGCTGGGGTTCAGATATGTCTGAGAAGGTCTGGGGACTTTAAGGCAGCCCCAACACCAGGCTATTTGCAAGAGTTTGTCTTCTCTTTACCCTCTGAGAGCCAGATATAAACCATCTGGCACAGCAACAAAGCCTCAGTTGTTTGCAGGCATGGTGTGATTCTGAGAACAATGTGGGTGGGATTGGGGCTTGTCCTCAGCTCAACCTGTGATGGAGGGTAGGAAAAGAGAAAGTCACATTGTAGGAAAGACGGGCTTTATCAGTCTTACGCATTTCCTCCTTCTTACTGCAGACCAGACACAGCCAGTCCGGTGCTGGACACAGGGTGGTGCTGCAAAGTAGAGGCAGCACCCAGGGGAGCAGACCTATTCATGAACATAGGAGACATACTATGAAGACTCCCATAGATTTGGGAGGGGGTCAGTTTGCAGGTAATGAGCCGGTGAAATATGAATAACTACTGTTCATGTGACCTTATTCATAAGCTAGGGGCCTCTGCCCTACCTGGAACACAGAGCAATTGCATTTTTTCTTTCTGGGGAAAAATACACTATTTTTTGGTAACGAGTATTGTAAGATAACTTCTCTACTCAGAAGGCTGCTCTGCCTCCATCTAGCTAATTGTTTCCTTAGCTCTTCTCCATGCAAAAAATAGGCCTCTCCTGATGCAAGCTGAACTTCATTTAGGACAGCCCTCCCCACCCCTTCATTTATGAAGGAAGAGTTGGCTAACGAGTTAACCCCCTGACTTCCTAAGCAGATAATGACATAGAAAGATCCGCCCCCTACCCTACACATTGCATCCCGTTTATATGAACTATTCAGAATAGACTAATCTACAAAAACAGAAAATAGATTAGTGGTTGTGTGGGACTTAGGGGAGTAGAAATTGGGAAATGATGGTTAGGAGGTACAAAGTGTCTTTTTGTGGTGATGAAAATGTTCTAAAATTTTTTGTGGTGATAGCTGCAAAACTTTGTGACACACTAAAAACCAGTGAATCGTTCAATGAGTGAATTATATATTAATTACATCTCAATAAAGCATTATACACAAACAACAATGCAGGGACTGATAGCCAATTCCTAGATAGCAGAGTGCTATGATCCTACTCTCCAAAAACATAGGTGAAAGAAAGGACTGTTCTAACTTGCACTATGTGAGGTAGAGAGACTCAAGACACCTGGGCTCCATGTTGGAACACAGATTTATTATTGATTATTGTCCAAAAAGAAGGTTGTGGGAGTGGGTATTGCATGGTATTGTTCAAGTGTGCTCTGATATGGCCTCCATGAGACTTGGCAGGGTGACAGAGATAAGAAAATACCTCCCTAGGCCCTTCCTCAGAATTCTCTAAGTTCCTCTTCCATCGTAGGATTGGTGAATTCTGGCAGTGCACTGTGGCTGGGGAGCCCCAAGCCCTGACAAAACATACAAGGTCCCACTCCCATTTCTTTTCTTCAGAACACTCCCCCTACAGGGTACAAACTAGATGCCCCAGAAGGTCCAGGAGTAGTAGCTCTGGGGTTTTCCTGGGGTCCCCATGCCTGATCCAGATTCTAAGAGTGGTGTAGAGAGTGATCAGGCCACAAGAATGAGGCCAATACACTGATCCAAATTGTTTATGTAAATAGTGGACCTGTAAAACATCTGCCATGGGCCCTACACACCCTAAGGTGTGCCTTCCCCAGCCTTAGAAATAAGGTTAGTGGAGAAGAAGGAATGTCATGTGACTGTGTCACAGACAATATATGTGGTCAACTAATCTTCAACAAGGGTGCTAAGAATATACAATTTCTCTTCCAGAAATGGTGTTGGAAAATGATATCCACATGCAAAAGATAGATCCTTATCTTATGCAAAGATCAACTCAAAATGTTTAAAGACTTAAAACATAAGACCCCAAACTATAAAATTCCTAAAACAGAGAAAAAGCTTTATGGCATTGATCTTGGCAATGATTTCACCAATGTGACACCAAAAGCACAAGTAACGAAACCAAAAATAACCAACGAGGGCTGTATCAAACTCAAAAGCTTCCGTACAGCAAAAGAAACAATCACTAGAGTGAAAAGGCAAACTATGGAATGGGAGAAAGGATTTGCAAACCACGTATCTGATAATCTGATAATCTCCAAAATATATGAGGAACTCCTACTCAACAGTAAAAAACTAATAACCAGATTTAAAAAATGGACAAAATAGTCAAATTCATAGAATCAAAAAAGTGGAATGGGTTGCCAGGAACTGAGGGAAGAGGGAAATGGAGAGTTACTAATGAACAGGCATAAAGTTTTAGTCAAATGAAATGAATAAGGTCTGGAGATCGGCTGTACCACCTTGCACCTGTAGTCAACAGTAATATATTGTGCACTTAAAAATTTGTCAAGAGAGTAGATCTTGTTAAGTGTTTTTTCCACAATAAAATAAAAACAACAACAAACAAAAGGTATGTTCAGTGACATCTCCCCTATAATTTGTGTTGTTGGCATGTTTATATCATCTACATATGTTATAAACACCACAATACAGTGTTAATCTTTAAACACACAGCTTTAAAATAAATTAGTAGAATTTAAAAAAATTCCAACTCTGCCTCTCCTGCAGTGAGCAGCAGCTGAAATCTCCATTATTTCAATTTTCAGCTGTTAATATTTTGCTGGGCCCACTGGAGTCTCCCCAGGCATGTGTAGTTTAGCAAATCAGCCAAGAATTTGGGCTGCATAACTGCAAATCTCTTGCCTATTGGGCTTCCTGATTTTCAAAGAATGACTGCACTCCAATTTCTCCCTGCTTTGGGTCATACTCCGGTGCCTATACACATTTAAAAAGACATTTTTAAATTGTTTATTCAGATTTTATAATAAGCAAAGAGTTACAGTTTGGCAAAATCATTCCATTATAGCAGCCAGAACCCCTTCCTGTTAAATATTCTTCTACAGCATGATTTTATTGGCTGCATAAGATGCCACTCGATGACCTACCAGATCTTATTTTACCAGTCCACTATTATTGGACATTTTGTCATTTCTATGTGTTTAATAAGTAATAAATAACAAGAAGATATCAATGGCGACCAGATGGCCACCAAAGTGATCATGTAGCAGTACCAGCTTTGGGTGAAGCCACTCATACTGTGTTATACTTGAAACATCCCCCAGAGCACAACTGAGAATGTGTCTAGCACACTATAGAGATGTGCTGTGCTGTGGCCTTATCTAGGAGTCCTAGGGCCCTGTCAGGGAAAAGGGGGATATGAAGCTCTTGGGGATCCCAGTGAAATTATGAGTTGAAGTCTTGGAACTAAATAATATCTTTGTTGTTAATCCTAAAATTACAAGGCATGCCCTTATTTGGCTGTCTAAGTCTTGTGCTGCCGTGGAAAGTATGGATTACATATAGCATCAAACTCACCGGGTCTTTTCTTCTTTTACCCATACCTGCTTGGTGCTTAGGTTCTTTGCTCTCTCTGAATCTCTTTCACCTTGTCTGACCCTTCAGCCCATTCCTTCTCCATTGTTCCCAATATTCAGCTGCAGGAATTAGCGTGGATCTGTGTAAGTGCTGAGAGTGGCACCTTGATAACAGGACATTTTTGAAGACCTGCCTAGGGGAGAAGAGAACATTCTTTATTGCTGATTTACATTTAGGAACTCTCTTGCCGGGTAGTGCTTGCCTTAGAAGAGAAAGCATCTTCACACACACACACACACACACACACACACACACACACACAAAGACATAATTATAGTTTTTTTGCCAGATATTTTAAAGATTCTTATTTTGATTGAGAGGACTTTGGATATAATGAGATTTTAAACATTGCATTTACTTTCCTTTATATTACTTTGTAGAATAATATCTTGACTGACAATTTACATATAAGGCTACACAACTAAGACAATAAAGTATTAACTATTGCAAAGGAAGGAAGGAAGGAAGGAAGGAGAGGATGGATGAGGTAGTGAGGGAAATAAGAAGGGAAGACAAAAGAAGGTTGGAGGGAAATGATGAACACCGGGTGTTACATACAGGTGATGAGTCACTAAATTCTACACCTGAAACTGGTATTACACTGTATGTTAACTAACTGAAATTTAAATAAAAACTTGAAGAAAAAAAAGAAGGATGGAAGGAAGGAATGAAAGGAGAGGAAAGTACCTTGCGTGGGTGTCTCAAGTGACTAAGCTCTTTCTGGGTGAATTCAGTTGGGGTCCCATAAACCAAATCTTTTCAAATGAGTGTTAATATTATATTCCTACAAGTGACTAAATTTTAGAATGTTAATCCTACTGCAGACACAGTTTTGGATCTTTCATCTCTCCATCTGTCAGGGAAAGAATTGGCAAGGGCAGGGCTGACTCACACGATGGTAACTTCTTCTAGACTTGTATTATTTCCCTGGCCATATGAGTATCATGGGCATTCTATGTGCTTGAACAGAAAGTCTCTCTTTATGCTTTTGTTATTATTTTTAGTAAACTCTATATACCCAGAATTCATATCACCACTGGAGGTTTCAGTTCTTGAAAGGAAATGAGGATTAACTAAGATTGGTTCCATCTGTACTGTGTCCTGTCCAATGTGGGCTTCATCTTCCTCCTAGTGCCTGGTTAACAAAGATAGAGAGATAGCCCAATAAAACCCAACTAGATTAAAAGGTACCCACCAAAGAAAAATTATAGATTGGCTATCATGGATCTCATTAATGTAAAGTTTATCATTACCTACCAGTACATGGGTATCTATGGTTTTCTTGGGTTCACAGATTCTTCAGGTATTTTATTGGTGGTTAATGACATGAAAACCTATTGATATATCAAAACAGGCAATGAAAAGCCCATGGCTAGGTGAAAGTTGTAGATTCTGAGAAGGGGTTATTTAAATCTAAAAAACATTTTCCCTTAAGTGTAAAAAAATCTTTTCCCATTAATATAACAACTCACAATTACCTTTGTGGAAACATGATTTGGAAGATAGAAGATTGAGCTTACTAGTATGATTTTGACCTGATTTCTGAGATATTTATCTTTAGAATCTTTAGCCCATACTCATGATATTTTTAAAATTTATTTATTTGTCAGAGAGAGAGAGCATGAACAGGAGGAGCGGCAGGCAGAGAGAGAAGCAGGCTCCCCACTGAGCAAGGAGCCCAATGTGGGACTCAATCCCAGGACCCTGGGATCATGACCTGAGCTGAAGGCAGATGCTTAAATACTGAGCCCCTCAGGCATCCCACACTTATGATATTTTTGTTATTTTGCAGCATCTTTTAATATGTGACACTGAGATGCATCCAGATGGATCTGGGGCTCCTGATATATTTGCATCCTACATGTCCTCTTCAGGTTCAGCATCAGTATGTCAGTTAAATGTCTACAATATATAAAATCCAATAACTTTTTTCCAAAGCAATCTACACATTTAATGCAATCCCTATCAAAATACCACCAGCATTTTTCACAGAGCTAGAACAAATAATCCTAAAATTTGTGTAAAACCACAAAAGACCCCAAATAGCCAAAGCAATCTTGAAAAAGAAAAACAAAGCTGGAGGCATCACAATTCTGGACTTCAAGATCTATTACAAAGCTGGAGTAATCAAAACCGTATGGTGCTGGCATGAAAACAGACACATAGATCAATGGAACAGAATAGAAAACCCAGAAATGGACCCACATCTATATGGTCAACCATCTTTGACAAAGCAGGAGAGAAGATCCAAAGGAAAAAAGTCTTCAACAAATGGTGTCAGGAAAACTGGACAGCCACGTGCTTCAGAAGAATGAAACCAGACCACTTTCTTACACCATACACAAAAATAAATTCAACATGGATGAAAGACCTAAAAGTGAGACAGGAGACCATCAAAATCCTAGAGGAGAATAGGCAGGAACCTCTATGACCTTGGCTATAGCAACTTCTCACTAGACACATCTCTGGAGGCAAGGGAAACAAAAGCAAAAATGAACTATTGGGAATTCATGAAGATAAAAAACAATCGACAAAACTAAAAGGCAACCTACAGAATGGGAGAAGATATTTATAAATGACATATCTGACAAAGGGTTAATATCCAAAATCTTATCAAACTCCAACACCCCCCCCCAAAATAATCCAGTTAAGATATGGGCAAAAGACATGAATAGACATTTTTCCAAAGAAGACATCCTGATGATTAACAGGCACATGAAAAGATGCTCAACATCACTCATCATCAGGGACATGCAAATCAAAACTATGAAGAGATATCCCCTCACACCTGTCAGAATGACTAAAATTAACCACACAGGAAACAACAGATGTTGGTGAGGATGCAGAGAAAGAGGAACCTTCTTGCACTGTTGGTGGGAATGCAAACTGGTGCAGCCAATCTGGAGGTCAGTTTGGAGGTTCCTCAAAAAGCTAAAAATAAAAGTACCCCTATGAGGCAGTAATTGCACCACAAAGTATTTACTCAAAGGACACAAAAATACAGATTTGAAGGGACACATGCACCCCAATGTTTATGGCAACATTATCAACAATAGACATGGAAAGAGCCCAAATGTCCATCAGTTGATGAATGGATAAAGAAGATGTGAATTATATATAAAATAGAATATTATTCAGCCATCAAAAAGAATGAAATCTTGCCATTTGCAATGATGTAGATGGAGCTACAGCATATTATGCAAAGTGAAATAAGTCAGAGAAAGACAAATACCATATGATTTCACTCATATGTGTAATTTAACAAAACAGATGTTCAGAGGAAGGAAGAAAAAAGAGAGGGAGGCAAACCATAAAATAGACTATTAACTATAGAGAATAAACTGAGGGTTGATGAAGGGGAGGTGGGTAGGGGATAGACTAGGTGGGTGATGAGTGTTAAGGAGGGCACTGGTTGTGATGAGCACTGGGGTTATATGTAAGTGATGAATCACTAAATTCTATTCCAGAAATGAATATTGCACTGTATGTTAATGAACTAGAATTTAAATAAAAACTGGAAACATTAAAAAAAAATCCAATATCTTAAATAGGGCCCAAGTGGAATCATTTAGAGTATGGGCTCTGGAGCCAGCCTGCTTGGTCTGAATAGGAACTCTGTTCCTTACTAGCTGTAAAAAACAAAAACAAAAACAAAAAACAAACCTTGGACAAGATACTTAAACTCTCTGTGCCCTGTTTTCTCGTCTGTAAAATAATGATAGTAGGAGTAAGGGTTATATGAGATAAGTCATTTATTTTTTATTTTTTAAAAAACATTTTACTTATTTATTTGACAGAGAGAGAGATAGCCAGTGAGAGAGGGAACACAAGCAGGCGGAGTGGGAGAGGAAGAAGCATGTTCCCAGTGGAGCAGGGAGCCTGATGCGGGGCTCGATCCCAGATCCCTGGGATCAGGCCCTGAGCCGAAGGCAGACGCTTAACAACTCAGCCACCCAGGCGCCCTGAGATAAGTCATTTAAAACCTGTAGGGTGCTTAGCATATAGTAAATGCTCAATAAATGGTAGTTATTGATATTAATATATTAGTATGCAGCCTATTTTTTCAAGCTCTTTGATCACCTTCAGACATTAAAGCAATCCAGATGTTAATGTAATCCTGTGATGTTGCTGCGCAGGCTCTGTTTAAGAAATTGTTGCTACCTCAAGGCCCTGAGGCTATTTTCATGTTATCATCTGGGAGCTTTATTCTTAAACCTTTCATATTTGTATCTATAACCCACCTGAAATTACTAATGTGCATACTATCGGTAAGGACTATTTTTAATTTTTTCCCATTTTGGTATCCAACTGAGCCAGCATTATTGCCTTTACTCATCGTTCTATACTGCCAGATTTGTCAGAAGTCAAGTGTGCATGCATGTGTAAGTTCGTTCTTGGTCTCTATTATTTCCTTGAGCCTCTGTCTCAGAACAGAGAGATCGCAGTCCACTCTCCACTGAGCTCTCCTGGCCACTTTAACTGTTTCCTTCGGTGCTGCTAAGAACCCTGCAGCATCCCGGGATGTGCGCCCCACAACCACTCTCCCAGCCCTACCTTCCAGGGCCGGCACATCTCTGTCCTTTGTGCTTCTAACACCGCCAGCCACCCCCAGTTCCCACGCGTGCTCCCGAGCTCCCGGTTTCAATCTAGTTCGCTCCGGGGCTCCGGTTTTCAGTCTGGTCGCAGGTGCATTCCCAGGCTCACGGTCTCAGTCGGCTTTCTCACGGGTGCTGGTCCACGAGTCCAGCCCGCTCCCCAGTGCAGGTGGCTACTGCTTCCGGTCGCCTGAGCATGGCAGCTCCCTCCCCCTTCCGTTTATCTTCCGATATCTGTGCGAGGATTCAGGGATCCCCGCTTCATACCTCAATACTCAGCGCTGGAGATGTTTGTTTGTAGAGATCCAGATGTATCTTCCTGTGTCTCAGGCTGATTTCGTGGGTGTTCAGGATGGTCTGGTAGATATCCAGCTCGACTCAAGGGACCACCTGAAAAAAGGGTCCCTTACTCCTCTGCCATTTTTCCCCCTCCCCAATGATTATATAACTCAACTAGCACCTTGACCAATTCTGTGTGGCTGGGATGACAAAATCTTTCCCTAAAAGCCAGAGTGTACCCAACTCCATGTGGTTAACTATGGACTTGCAGAGATAATGGATGACCCTACTTTGTTTATGATTGGATGGTACACTTGAGGATGCCCTTATCTCTTGAGACAAATTTTCTCCCACTTGCCAGTAATTCCTTGTAATTAAGTTATTGTTTAGGCTTCTTAATGGTTTCATCCCTCATAGTCATATTTATCCTAGAAGCCACCTCTATTGATGTATAATTGCAAGTAAAGTATTTAGCCAAACATACAACAGCCCTCCTGGTAAAAGGAGCCTCAAAATTCACTATGGGACAGTCCCTGACTGTAATGACTTCACACCAGGTCCAGAGTGTCTTAGAGACCAAAAGCCACCAATGGATGAAGGGAGGCCAACTTATTAAATGCCAGGTTACGCTTACAGATATGCCTGAAATATACTTAAAACCTGTCAAACTTTAAACCCAGCTACGCTTATGCCTGGACCTGACCATCGTACTTCTATAGAGCATAACTGTTCAGAGGTTATTGATCTTGTTTATTCTAGTTGACCAATTTAAAAGACGCCCCTATTAAAATGCAGATGACAACTGGTTTGCCAATGGCAGTAGTTTCATGGTAAAAGTGATGAGGTTGGGGACTATAGGTGAAGTTCAGTGGGGTGGAGTCCAGAGCCGACCACCAAGAAAGAATTCTTGAGGCGTCTTTGGTGCAAAATGGTGGTTTATTAAAGCACAGGAACAGGACCCATGGGCAGAAAGAGCTGCTGCCCTGGGGTTGTGAGGAATGGCCCATTATATACCCTCAAGTTGGGACGGGGTTAGGGATAGCGCAAGTCTCTAAGGAATTTTGGAAGCAAGGTTTCCAGGACCTTGAGGGGGCTAGCTATTGTTGGGAAAGGGTCATTTATTACCGTCTAATAAAACCTGAGTCATGAGACCCTTCAGATGTATATCAGTAGGCCATATGCTTGGGGAATGATTGCCAGCACGTATCTTGGGGGGGGGGTGTTAGAGATAAAGAAAATTTCCAGAGGAATTTTTATACATTAAAGTAGACTTACAGGATCTTTGTGGAGGGGAGGGGGTCAGGCTAGGACTGTCTTTTGCCCTTAGCAAAGTATTAACATTGAGGCAGCTGAATTCCTAGAGGAATGTCACCATGCCTGTTTCAAGGACTTGTCAACTGGCTGTAGGTATTAAGGAAATTTAACAGTGTCTACATACATTCCCTTCTGGAAGCTAGGTTACTGATTGCTTTGTTCTTGTAAACTGCTAAGACACTTGTAAAGTGAAGGAGACTCAAGTCTTGCAAGATTGTGGTATCTATAGGTTAACTGTTTCTTTGTCCTTTAGGAGTGCCTGAGGAATGTCACATACATCCCATGGGTGGGGGGTGCAGGGTGTCAGCTTCTGCTTTGTCTTCAGCTTGCCTTTCGTTTCCTCATCAAAGGGGGTAAGAAAAACTGAGTATGCTATAGTCAATCTAACTCAGACTGTTGAGGTCAAAGCCCCGTCAGCAAATATGTTTGCCCTCAAAGCAGAGTTAATAGTGCCCACCTGTGCTTTACAATTGGCAGAAGCCTTAAAAATTAATATTTTTGCTGTCTCCGAATATGCCTTCCTAGTGATGAGGGAGCAGAAGGCTGGCTGAAGACAAAACATAAGCTGATACCCTGCAACCTCCCCCACCCCCCACTCTTGGGAGGGACATGTGTGACATTCTTCCAGGAAACCCCCAACCATCTGAATGCTAATGCCTTGCTAGAGAGGAAAAACAACCTTAATTTGACAATGGCAAGGCCTCTAGTATCTTGTAGGTCCTTTTTAACACATGAAAATCCTTTTGAAACCTCCCTTTTCCTTACCTCCCTCAACCCCATAGTATATAATCAGCCACCCCTCACAACGCCGGGGCAGCAGCTCTTTCTGCCCACGGGTCCTGTCCCTGTGCTTTAATAAACCACCATTTTGCACCAAAGATACCTCAAGAATGCTTTCTTGGTCATCAGTTCTGGACTCCACCCCACTGAACCTCACCTACATTCCAAAACTACATCACTAATCCTATATGCCCATGGAGCAATTTAAAGAAAAGGGAATTATTATCAAGCCATAATTCCCCAGTCAAATGGGCCTAAAATTATTACCAAATTCAAAGGATGGCCATCCAAAACGGAATAGCTCTTAATATCCTGACTGCAGTTCAAGGAGGCCCAGTATTAGATGGCTGGCTCCTGGCTGGGACCCAATGGCTATGCAGCTCTAACCTGTGGTCATGGCTTCCCCCAGGCTGGACAGGCCACTGTACTCTGGGTTTTGCTTGGATACACGGATGCCTTATTAAAACCATTACCAACCCAGCCAACCTTCCAGATTTAAAACAATGGTGGACATGTTCTGTGTCACATTGGTATGATCACTTAACATCCATCTTTGTTTCCTCTGAGACTGGAGGATGTTGTTTGGCACATGGACGCTCTTAAGTACATGGTCAAAGCCCTAAATGACACTCGAAGTAGCACTTCTCTATTAAATATTAAAGTTAATACAAATATGTAAAGAAGCTTTACAAAATAAAATAACATTAGGTGTTTTAACTGCTACACAAGGTGAAACTTGTGCTAACATTAAAAACAGAATGCTGTGTATACATTCCAGATTACCACAAAATACTTCTGGTTTTCTAACTGACATGAATATTCAAATTTGCTCTTTAAATGATCTCTCTTTCCTTCAGTGATTGCTTTAAACTCCGGGACTGGAGGAAAATTATCAAAGGTCAACCTATCAAAGATCTTTTATTCAAAATTCTCTTTCTCATTATAATATTAACCTTATTTTGTTGTCATTTCTGGTGTCTCCCTGATTAATGCCAAGACTCCTTCACTGACGTAACTTCCAGCTGATGGATGATCCTTTCTACTCAAGGAGGTTCATATATGTAAGGAAGTTCATATACATTGTCCTCATTGGATTCAGCTGCCTCCCCTTTCATAACTCCCTATACATTCCCCAACTGACCAATATTGACCCATAGGTAGGGACATCTCTACACCCCTATTCAGCAGGAAGGAATTACAGAAGATGCGACCTTCCTCCTTCAACAAACTTAAAGATTTAAGGGTCAAAATTGTCCAGGGGGAAATGAGGAGGGAGTAGAAGGCTAGCTAAGGACAAAGCACAAGCTGACACCCCGCAACCTCCCTCCACCTTCACTCATGGATGGGACTTGTGTGATGTTCTTCCAGGTAATGCTAATGCATTGCTAAAGGGGAAAACAACCTTACTTTGACAATGGCAAGGCCTCCAGTGTCTTGTAGGTCCTCTTTAGCATATGAAAGTTCTTTCAAAAACCTCCCTTTTTCCTTACCTCCCACAACCCTATAGTGTATAATCAATTGCTCCTCACAACCCCAGTGCAGCTCTTTCTGACCACGGGTTCTGTCCCTGTGCTTTGATAAAACCACCATTTTGCACAAAGATGTCTCAAGCATTCTTTCTTGGTCATTGGCTCCAGAACCCACCCCAGCAAACCTCACCTATATTCCAAAACCACATCACCAGTACATTCCTATTGTGTGATAATTGATGAGGTTCAGGTGAATATAGGTGAGGTTCAGTGGGGTGGGGTCCGGAGCCGACGACCGAGAAAGAATTCTTGAGGCGTCTTTGGTGCAAAATGGTGGTTTATTAAAGCAGGGGGACAGGACCCATGGGCAGAAAGAGCTGCTGCCCCGGGGTTGTGAGGAATGGCCCATTATATACCCTCAAGTTGGGACGGGGTTAGGGATAGCGTAAGTCTCTAAGGAATTTTGGAAGCAAGTTTTCCAGGAACTTGAGGGGGCTAGCTATTGTTGGGAAAGGGTCATTTATTACCATCTAATTAAACCTTAGTCACAAGACCCTTCAGATGTATATAGGTGGGCCATATGATTGGGGGATGATTGCCAACACGTATCTTGGGGGGTTAGAGATAAAGGAAGTTTCCAAAGCAATTTTTATACATTAAAGTAGACTTACAGGATCTTGGTGGAGGGGAGGGGCTCAGGCTAGGACTGTCTTTTGCCCTTAGCAAAGTATTAACATTGAGGCAGCTGAATTCCTAGAGGAATGTCACCATGCCTGTTTCAAGGACTTGTCAATGGGCTGTAGGTAGTAAGGACTGTTTCTTTGTCCTTTAGGGCAGCCAGGAGTGCCTGAGGAATGTTGCATACATCCCATGGCGGGGGTGGGGGGTGGGGGGGTGTGCTTACAGGGTGTCAGCTTCTGCTTTGTCTTCAGCTTGCCTTCTGTTCCCTCATCATTTCCCCCCTGAACAATTTTGACCCTTAAATCTTTAAGGTTGTTGAAGGTGGAAGGTCTCATCTTCTGTAACTTCTTCCTGCTGAATAGGGGTGTAGAGATGTCCCTACCTATGGGTCAACATTGGTCAGTTGGGGAACATGCAGGGGAGTTATGAAAGGGGAGGCAGCTGAATCCAACGTGGACAACATGGATGAGCCTCCTTGAGTAGAAGGTATTATCTGTTAGCCGGAAGTTATGGCCTTGAAGGAGTCTTGGCGCTAGGCAGGGAGACATCAGATATGACAAAACAAGGTTAATATTATAAGGAGAGATCTGAATAAAAGATCTTTGATAGTTGAGCTTTGATAATTTCCCTCCAGTCCCGGAGTTTAAAACAATCACTAAAGGAAAGAGATAATTCAAAGCACCAATTTGAGCATTCATGTCAGGTAGAAACCCAGAAGTATTTTGTGGTAATCTGGACTATATACACAGCATTGTTTTTATGCTACCACATATTTCACCTTGTATAGCAGTTAAAAACATTTAACATCACTCTGTTCTGTAGAGTATCACTTAGGGCTTTGATCATATATTCAAGAGTTTCCATGTGCCAAACAACATTCTCCAGTCTCAAAGAGGTAACAAAGATAGATGCTAGGTGGTCATACCAGTGAGACACAGAACATGTCCCCCATGGTTTTAAATTTGGAAGGTTGGCTGGGTTGGTAATGGTTTTAATAATGCATCCATGCATCCAGGCAAAACCCAGAGTACAGTGGCTTATCCAGCAAGGAGGAAGCTATAGACACAGATTAAGTTGCAGAGCCTCCTTGAAACTGCAGTCAGGATTTCAAGGGCTAATTGGTTTTGGAGGGCCATACATACAATGATTTCAGGCCCCTATTTGATTGGGGAGTTATGGCTTTATAATAATCCCCCTTTCTTCCAAATTGCACCATGAGCGTGGAGGACCAGGGAAATATATTTGAAGTCAGTATAAATATTTTTTAAGGCTTTTGCCAATTGCAAAGCACAGGTGGGAGCTATTAATTCTGCTTTGGGGCAGGCATGTTTGCTGACAGGGCTTTGCCCTCAACAGTCTTGAGTTAGACTTGACTATAGCATACCCAGTTTTTCTTACCCCTCTTTTCCATGAAACTATTACCATCGGTGAACCAATCGTCCTCTGTATTTTCAATAGGGACATCTTAAATCTGATAGACTGGGAAAAACAAGATCAGTAATCTCTGAACAGTTATGCTCCATAGAAGTACAATGGTCAGGTCCAGGCTTCAGGGTAGCTGATTTTAAAGTTTGACAGGTTTTAAGCATTACTTCAGGCATATCTATAAGCATAGCCTGGTATTTAATAAGTCGGCTTCCCATCACCCATTGGTGGCTTTTGTTCTTGGAACTGATGTGAAGTCATTACAGTAAGGAACTGTCCCTCAGTGAGCTTTGAGGCTCCTTTTACCAGGAGGGCTGTTGTATGCTTGGCTAAAGCCTCTCCTTATAATTGTACATCCGTAGAGGTGGCTTCTAGGAGTAAATGTAACTATGCAGGATGAAAGCATTAAGAAGCCTTCTTTGTTTGAGGTCTAGCCTTAATATATTAACAAGGAATCACTGGCGAGTGGAGGGGAAGACTTGTAAAGAGATAAGGGCATCCCCAAGCCATCATCCAGTCCAATCACAAGGAAAGTGAGGTCATCCATTATCTCCACAAGCCCATAGTTAACCCTATGGAGTGGGGTATGCTCTGGCTTTTAGAGAATGATTTCATCATCCCAGCCACATTGGTCAAGGTGATAGCCGAGTTATACAATCATTAGGGAATCTATCCCATTTCCCAGTTGTTCAAATAATTAATTATATGCCCATGGGGTCCTGTTATTAGCCCCATAGAATAAAAAGCATGAAGATTATCTATACATGAGCTATTGTATAGGAATAGAAAAAAGCTATTTCTCTTAAGTTTACCTTAAGTTGTCTAGCTTAAGCAAACATTTAAGGACAATCAGATCTAGAATTTAACATCCACAAAGGTGGGTTATTTAAACATAATTTTTCTCTCTAAAATAATCCTCATTTCCAGAGATAGCCAAATCAGGACTAATTTGTTTGCAAAACAAGTCCAGTTTTAACAAACTTGGCCTAATTATTTACATTCATTCAGCAAGAATAGTGACTGATTGCATAGATCTTTTAGAATCTGCTTTGCTGGAACTTTTATAAGGAACCTCCAGGTTGAACTTTTAGTAGCCTCTCCAGGCCAGAAGCCAAGCCAAGTACTTGTTATCAGACGTGCCTGTGATACTTGTAGATTTGGACGGATTCCTCTCCACGAGGTCCCCAAAGTATCCTGAGGTTCCTGCACCTGCCAGGAAGTGACATTCTTTACTCACCTGGTGAGGCTGCTGGGAACTCTGTAAGCAAGATATCAGGTCATTTCCAGGGGGCTTTATGGCTCCAGGTTTCATAAAGTCAATCTTAGCTCCTAAAAGCTGTTTGGTCATATCTGAGTCTGTGCATGTCTCTCAAATATGACATTCCAGTCAAAGCCTTATGGTAAAATAACCAGTGTTTCCAATGGTGTCCTGTTACAAGGAGAACAATACTTATTGAACTTATGCAAATGATTATGATTGCCATGGAAGAAAGAATACTTACTGAGACCTTTTTAATTTCAGAGGGTTCAGGTAGAGAGAAAAGTTAAATGCTTTAATTTGCTTTATTATTATTTCTTTTTTTTTTAAAGATTTTATTTATTTATTCGACAGAGATAGAGACAGCCAGCGAGAGAGGGAACACAAGCAGGGGGAGTGGGAGAGGAAGAAGCAGGCTCATAGCGGAAGAGCCTGATGTGGGGCTCGATCCCATAACGCCGGGATCACGCCCTGAGCTGAAGGCAGACGCTTAACTGCTGTGCCACCCAGGCGCCCCACTTTATTATTATTTCTGTATATCACTTATGTCTTAAGAGAAAGTTTCCTCAATCTGGAAGAGCAAACATTAGAAAACCAGTAGTGTTTTAAACAAGAGTCACAACACTATAATCTTTTAGTTAATTTAGTCCCATGTTACTAATTCTTGCTCAGTTTGAATGCAGCTTTAGTTAGTTCTGGAAATTTTTACCCATTTCAGTTTTAGGATTCCATAAAGATATCGAATACCTGTATCTGTCCTAAAAAGTCCTTTATATGAATCTCTTTGAAGATGAAACTCATTTTAGAAGAGAATAAGAACAATTACAAATAACAAAAACACAGAATGGACATAGTAACTGATGAGTTTACAGTATAGCTGGCAAGGAAGTCAGGTTACTTCTGTGACACGCAACACTTCGATAGCCAGAAAAGAGTGATGACGACCTTATGTTAAAACATTAAAACTTTAGGAATTGCATATTATCTCTAGAATAGTTACAGCATTTACCCAAATGTAACCCAAGGCTTATCATTTGTTTAACAGTGCTTCCAGAGTAACTCAGCACACCAAAGAAAAAGGCCTAATGAGTTAAAGAGACTTCATTTACAATTTAAATCTTGGTAAAGTTTGTTAAAACCTTAAAATTATAGCACAAGCCTGAATAGGATTACAGATCACTACAAAACTCTATTTTTATTTAACCAAGGTGACAATAGGAGACTTGAAGGCAAATATGTAGGGTTCTATAGTTGTCAGCAAAACTTAGCTTAATACAGAGAAGTTTTAACAAAGTAATTGAAGACCTGTTAATGACAAAACATAGAAACTTTGTTTTCTGGGCAAAGAGAAAACTGTTTACATTTTCTTATCCAGAGCAGATGAACAATTCAAGAAACCTTTGTCTTTCTAAACAGAGAGAAAGCAGACATAGATCTTATACCACTGTATCTTAAAAACCCATTCATTTCACTCTTAGTCGGTTCTGACCACACCTAAAATTCCTTCTACAACTTCCTTTTGCATTCAGATTTTATCCCATGCCATCTTTCCAAACAACCATCTTATTTAGGACAAAATTGCCTTCTTTTACCTTCAACAAAAATGCATTCCCATTCCTTATCCTTCTTAAGTATCTCCTACTTTTCTACATATAGAGTTGCTTCCCTTATTTCCATCAGCCTTCATTACATTTAGTAGAGTTTCACATTTTTTTTTTAGAAATCGTAGTCTCCAGTGAAAACTAAGTAGTAACCAACTGTGAACTGTTACACCAGAATACTTTAGATGGCAAATTTATGTATCAATTAAGCACAAAACATGTTAACCAACAGATTTAAATATCCTTAGTTTTTTTCAATAAGAAGTCAAAAGCACAAACCTACATCCAGTACTCAATGCTTCAGCACTGTATCCTATTTTAAAAAGACCTGGATGTCCAACGAATTCAATCCCATTTACCATTCAAGCAATAAAGATTCAGGTTACCGAAGACTTTGAAAGCTCTTTTAACAATTACCCATGAAAACGTTGAGACAGACAATTAACCATCATTTTAGTCATATTTTTATGAACAACTCACAACAGAGGTAACACAAGTTTGTTTGACCTTCAGTAAACCTCGATAGAATAAAAGTTTTACATTTAGCGCTGATAACTTTAAAGACATGTCGATCTTAATTAAACCAACAAACTTGACTTAGTTTAAATACTGAATTATGTTCCACCTGGGACCACCCCATTTTCAGTTTTTTTTACCTGAGACACTGGTGCGGAAATCTGGAGTGGGTAACGTTAGGTCCAGGGGGTGCTCTTCTTCGCTCCTTGATGGTGTGGGTAGAAGGAGCCATGGTGCCTGAGGCACCAAGGATGGTACAGAAGCCAGTTGTGCAGGCCGCACCCCAGGTGGTGTGGAAAGAAGGAGGAAGGGGAGACAGTAGAGGCAGAGTGCTGCCAGAAGGCAGAGAAAGGGTTCCTGGTTTTAGAGCTTATCACCTCCAACAGGAGCAGACGCCATGTTTTCCCACCAAAAAGGGGGAATAGGCAGTCCATGTTGGGCCAGAGAAGACAGGGAATTTCCCTGAAACAAAGGGAGTTTCGGCAGCTGCTTGGGAATATTCCTTAAAGTCCCCGTCCCAAGGAAGACTAACCACAGATGGCTCCAGTAATAGCCATTAATCCGGGAAATGAGTGAGGGAGAAGCCCCCACATCTGTTAGAAGGAACAGTGAGAGAAGAGAGTCGAGTCCCCTTTGCTAGGGATGTCCTGTGTTTCCTCCAGCAACCTGGGTTAACTCAGAGGACGCCTATTTAGATAATTATCATCCAATATGTCAGGAGAGTTTACTAGCTGACCCATTTGTGTGAACACATTCTGCAAGAGGCCCTTATGTCGGGGTCCTGGTGTAGAGCAGTGAAGGCCTAGGTACGAGCAATGAAGGTACCCTAGGTCCATCTGCTCAGTTCCTTCTGATAGATCCCACTGCAGCCATGCAGTGTTACAGGAGATCGGTGCTTTCCTAAATTCTGCAATCCTAATTGTTTCCAGTGGGTTAGAAGGCAACCTAAGGGAGAGTCCTTGGGAACCGAAGAAGCAGCCTACAGAGGCCATGCTCAGAAAAGTAAAGAAGGTCCATTACCAAATCCCCTCTGACTCCTGGGTGGTGTCCCATGCAGGATATGTCAGAGGTTCCCATGTGTCAAAAGTGACTGGAGGCGTCCCTCAACAAAAATCGCTATTGATCACAATCCTGCCTTCCCGTGAAAGCATTCCAGCCCTAAAAGGCCTGTAGGAGGGATGCCGGCGTCCCTCCCCTACGCCATCGGATCCTAGGTTGCCGATGGATGCCTGGTGAACGGACTGAAATACTATGCCTTGAAGGTCATGCCATGAAGGTCACACCTTATTTTGTCTTGCCTTGAAAGTATTTTACCTTGCCTTGAAGAACCAGCTGTTTTTAACCCATGGAGAACACTAGAAAAGTTTTATAAGGGGAAATTACCGAATTTTGTAGCCTAAGTAATTAGTAGAGGACATTGATGGAAAACAGTAAAGACAGAAGTCCATCATGGTCTAAGTGACATTCCAACACAGGTGGTCCTTACAGCCAACTTCCCTGGGAAATGGTCCCTGGTTGGGTTGTAATTCCATTGGGTACTGGTTTCGGCCGGCTCCGAGGGGAGGTCCCATGGCCAGAAGCGGCTAGACCAGCAACGTGGAGGGGATCACATTAGATCCATCAGAAGGAAACCTCACATGGGAATCTTAAGATTGGCAGCCATGCTAGTCACTTAGGTGGCTGTCCTGTGCCCAAAACAGACGACTTTGTATAAGGACAGCAGTACAGAGGGGGCCTCAAGTTTCTGGGTCTTATTACCATCCCGGCCAGGGTACTAACTTCCAGCCAAAAGGCAGGCCTTTTCCTCCCCACAAAGTAGCCATGGGCTAGAGGATTACAGCCTGAGCAGTTGGCATGAAAGTGTTCCAATAAGACCAATACTCCTTGAAGAGCCCCAGAAAGGAGAGTAAGGAGGAGAAGGGAAAGTACTCACCAGTTTTGCACCGAAGCTCAATGCCCCACGTTGGGCGCCATTATGATGAGGTTCAGGTGAATATAGGTGAGGTTCAGTGGGGTGGAGTCCGGAGCCGATGACCGAGAAAGAATTCTTGAGATATCTTTGGTGCAAAATGGTGGTTTATTAAAGCAGGGGACAGGACCCATGGGCAGAAGGAGCTGCTGCCCCGGGGTTGTGAGGAATGGCCCATTATATACTTTCAAGTTGGGAGGGGGTTAGGGATAGTGTAAGTCTCTAAGGAATTTTGGAAGCAAGTTTTCCAGGAACTTGAGGGGGCTAGCTATTGTTGGGAAAGGGTCATTTATTACCGTCTAATAAAACCTTAGTCACGAGACCCTTCAGATGTATATAGGTGGGCCATATGCTTGGGGGATGATTGCCAACACGTATCTTGGGGGGTTAGAGATAAAGGAAGTTTCCAAAGCAATTTTTATACGTTAGACTTACAGGATCTTGGTGGAGGGGAGGGGCTCAGGCTAGGACTGCCTTTTGCCCTTAGGACTTGTCAATGGGCTGTAGGTAGTAAGGACTTGTTTCTTTGTCCTTTAGGGCAGCAAGGAGTGCCTGAGGAATGTTGCATACATCCCATGGGGGAGGGTTGCGGGGTGTCAGCTTCTACTTTGTCTTCAGCTTGCCTTCCGTTCCCTCATCAATAATCACATCTGTATGCTTCCTAAGTCTGTTTAATCAAACCATACCAATATCAAGTTGCAAGGGAGGAGTTTTCATCAGAACACTGCTAAAGCATATGCAGAGAACGGGGAACTCTCTTACACTGTTGGTGAGACTGCAAACTGGGGCAGCCACTCTGAAAAACAGCATGGATGTTCCTCAAAGTGAAAAACAGAACAACCCTATGGTCCAATAATTGCATTACTAGGTGTTTACACAAAGGATACAAATATTACTGCTTCGAAGGTACACATGCACCTGATGTTTATTCTCAACAATAACTAAATTATGGAAAGAGCCCAAATGTCCATTGACTAATGAATGGATAAAGAAGATATGAGATACACACACACACACACACACACACACACACACACACACACACACACACACAATGGAATATTATTCAGCTATCAAAAAGAATGAAATCTTGTCATTTGCATTGATGTGGATAGAGTTAGAGTCAGAACTGGTCAGAAAAAAAAAATACCCATATGATCTTGCCTATATGTGGAACTTAAGAAATGAAAGAGATGAACAAAGTGGGGAAAAAAAAGAAAAAGAGGCAAACTATAAAACAGACAACTATAGAGAACAAACAGAGATGCTGGAGAGAAGGCGGGTGGGGGTGATGGGCTAAATAGGTAAGGGGATTAAGTACTGGTTGTGACAAGACCTGGGTGCTGTAGGTAAGTGATGAATCACTAAATTCTACACCTGAAACATTTTATTACACTGTATGTTAACTGGAATTTAAATAAAAACTTGAAACTAAAGGAAAAGAAGAATGTAAATTGGAACAAATTTTTTGAAAGAGAAAAAAAAAAAGCACATGGGCTTTGGCACCTATGTCAAAGCTCTTTAAAATTTTTCCTGAGTATAAGCCTACCTGTCATTCTCAGTTGACTAATAGAAAATGATTTGTTCAAATACACACACACACCAACACACATACGACACATAATCTTCCAAGGACAAACATTAATTTTCAGAGACTTTACTCATATTAGAGAAGACAGATCATTTCCTAAATACAAAATAATCTGCGAAGACCCATGCCCACAATTTTGCAAACTGTCAATGCCCTCTCACCCTCCTGCTTTCAGACTATACTCAGAAGCTTGCAGTCCTAAGAAGCAGGGCCCATTACTATAAATGTTTAAACAACAGAACATTTTGCTCATTGAAGGGCAAATTTGAAATTACTGCTTGTATCATTCAGGATTTGGTGCAGGAGATGGAAATCACTCCAAGTACTTTAATGAATCAGATATTTAATTCAGGAATTAGGTACTTAGAAATTTGTTGGGAACAGGCAGTTTCAAGGCCTCCTAGAATGATGGCTGGAAAAATCAGTCTTCACCACTATGAAGGATGTTACTCTTGAGACTGTCACTAAGGCTATGCCAGAAGGAAGACACCCCTGCTGCTGCTGCCCCACTGCCTCATACTAGGAAGCTGAAGAATGGCTATCCAGAACACTTAAACAGGGATTAGGAGTCCTATTTACAGTGACAACACAAAAGTATGTGTAACATCTGCATTCGTATGATCTCAAGACTGGAAACAAACTGAATACCCATCAACAGGAGAATGAGTCAGTAAGTTGTGGTTTATGCACACAATAGAACGCTACTCAGCAAAAAGATGGAATACAAGACTGGTAAACATGAGTTTTAGGTGAATCTCAGAAAGCAGAGACGAAAAGAAGAAAAAGACACAGTGGAGAATAATGTATATAATTTTATTTATTTGAAGTTCAAAACAGGTCAAAGAAATTCTGTTAATAGAGGCTAGAAGATTGATTAGCTCTGGAGTTTTTATTTTCCTCTCCTCTCTTTTCCTTTCCTCTCCTTTTCTTTTCTTTTCTTTTCTTTTCTTTTCTTTTTTCCAGTTAGCCACATATAGCACATCATTAGATTTGATGTAGGGTTCGATGATTCATTAATTACATATATCACCCAGTGATCATTAGATCACATGCCCTCCTTAATGCTCATCACCAAGCTATGACATTCCCCCCAGGCCCTACCTTTCCACAACACTGTTTGTTTCCCACAGTCAAGAGTCTCTCATGGTTTGTCTCCCTCTCTGATTTCTTCCCATTCAGTTACCCCCCCCCCCTTTCCCTATGGTCCTCTGTGCTATTCCTTATATTCCATATATGAGTGAAATTTTCTTTCTCTGATTGACTTATTTCACTTAGCATTATACCCTCCAGTTCCATCTATGTCGATGTAAATGGTAGGTATTCATCCTTTCTGATGCCTAAGTAATATTCCATTGTATATAGGAAGCACATCTTCTTTATCCATTCATCTGTTGAAGGACATCTCAGCTCCTTCCACAGTTTGGTTACTGTGGACATTGGAGTGCATCTGTCCCTTCTTTTCACTACATCTGTAGCTTTGGGGTAAATACCCAGTAGTGCAATTGCTGGATCATAGGGTAGCTCTAATTTTAACTTCCTGAGGAACCTCCACACTGTTTTCCAGAGTGGCTGCACCAACTTGCATTCCCACCAATAGTGTAAGAGAGGTTCCTCTTTGTCCTCATCCTAGTCAACGTTTGTTGTTCCCTGTCTTGTTAGTCTAAACCATTCTAACTAGAGTAAGGTGGTATCTCATTGTGGTTCTGATTTGTATTTCCCTGCTAGCAAGTAATGAGCATTTTTTCATGTGTCTCTTGGACATTTGTATGTCTTCTTTGGAGAAGTGTCTGCTCATGTCTTGTGCCCATTTCTTGACTGGATTATGTTTTTGGGGGGTATTGAGTTTGAGAAGTTCTTTAGAGATATTGGATATCAGCCCTTTATCTGTATGTCATTTGCAAATATCTTCTCCCATTCCATAGGTTGTCTTTTAGTTTTGCTGTTTCCTTTGTGGTGCAGAAACTTTTTTTTTAATGAAGTCCCAATAGTTCATGTTTGCTTTTGTTTTCCTTCCCTTTAGAGATGTGTCTTGGAAGAAATTGCTGTGCCACAAGTCAAAGAGGTTACTGCCTGTGTTCTCCTCTAGGATTTTGATAGATTCCTGTCTCACATTGAGGTCTTTCATCCATTTTGAGTTTATATATGTGTATGGTGTAAGAGAATGGTCCAGTTTCATTCTTCTGCATGTGACTGTCCAATTTTCCCAGCACCATTTATTGAAGAGACTGCCTTTTTTTCCATTGTGTATTCTTTCCTGACTTGTCAAAGATTAGTTGACCTGGAGTTGAGGGTCCACTTCTGGGTTCTCCATTCTGTTCCACTGATCCATGTGTCTTTTTTTGTGCCAGTGCCATGCGGTCTTGGTGATCACAGCTTTGCAATATAGCTTGAAGTTAGGCATTGTGATGCCCCCAGCTTTGGTTTTCTTTTTCAACATTCCTCTGACAATTCAGTCTTCTCTGGTTCCATACAAATTTTAGGATTGTTTGTTCCAGCTCTGTGAAAAATGTCAATGGTATTTTGATAGGGATGGCGGTGAAAGTGTAGCTTGCTTGGGTAGCATAGACATTTTAACAATATTTGTTCTTCCAATCCGTGAGCATGGACTGTTTTTCTATCTCTTTGTGTCTTCCTTAATTTCTTTCATAAGTGTTCTGTAGTTTCTAGAGTATAGACCTTTTACCTCTTTGGTTAGGTTTATTTTTAGGTATCTTATGGTTTTCAGTGCTATTGTAAATGGAATCAATTCCTTAAGTTCTTTTTCTTCAGTCACATCGTTAGTGTATAGGAATGCAAATTATGTCTGTGCATTGATTTTGTATCCTGCCATGTTGCTGAATTGCTGTATGAGTTCTAGTCATTTTGGGGCAACTCTTTTGGATTTTCCACATAAAGTATCATGTCATCTGTGAAGAGAGAGTTTGACTTCTTCTTTGACATTTCAAATGCCTTTTATTTCTTTTTCTTGTCTGATTGCTGATGTTAGGACTTCTAGTGCTATTTTGAACAAAAGTGGTGAAAGTGGGCATCCCTGTCATATTCCTGACCTTAAGAGAAAAACTCTTAGTTTGTCCCCATTGAGAATGACATTTGCGGTGGGCTTTTCATAGATGGTTTTTATGATATTGAGGTATGTTCCCTCTATCCCTATACTTTGAAGAGTTTTAATCAAGAAAGCATGCTGTATTTTGTCAAATGCTTTTTGTGCATCAATTGAGAGGATCATATTTTTGTCTCTTCTTTTGTTAATGCGATCTATCACATTCATTGATTTGAGAATGTTGAACCATTCTTGCATCCCAGGAATAATACCCACCTTTTAATGTACTGTTGGATCCTATTGGCTAGGCTCTTCCTGAGTATTTTGGCATCCATGTTCATCAGGGATATTGCTCTGTATTTCTCGTTTTTTTTTTTTTTTTTAAGATTTTATTTATTTATTTGATAGAGAGAGACAGCCAGCGAGAGAAGGAACACAAGCAGGGGGAGTGGGAGAGGAAGAAGCAGGCTCTTAGTGGAGGAGCCTGATGTGGGGCTCGATCCCATAACGCCGGGATCACGCCCTGAGCCGAAGGCAGATGCTTAACCACTGCGCTACCCAGGCGCCCC
Source organism: Ursus americanus (assembly GCF_024610735.1). Classification (NCBI taxonomy): domain Eukaryota; kingdom Metazoa; phylum Chordata; class Mammalia; order Carnivora; family Ursidae; genus Ursus; species Ursus americanus. The sequence continues at coordinate 102,177,065 of NC_142129.1, read as the reverse complement.
TGTATTTCTCGTTTTTGATGGGGTCTTTGATTTTGGGAGCAGGGTAATGCTGGCCTCATAGAATGAGTTTGGAAGTTTTCCTTCCATTTCTATTTTTGAAACAGCTTCAGTGGAATGGGTATGATTTCTTCTTTAAATATTTGGTAGAATTCCCCTGGGAAGCCATCTGGCCCTGGACTCTTGTTTTTTGATTACTGCTTCAATTTCCTTGCTGGTTATTGGTCTATTCACATTGTCTATTTCTTCCTGTTTCAGTCTAGGTAGTTTATAAGTTTCCAGCAATGCATCCATTTCTTTGGGATTGCCTAATTTGTTGGCATATAGCTTCTGGTAATATGTTCTAGCAATTGGCTATTTCTTAGGTATTGGTCATGATTTCTCCACTTTCATTCATGATTTTATTAATTTAGGTCCCTTCTCTTTTCTTTTGGATATGTCTGGCCAAAGGTTTATCGATCCTATTAATTCTTTCAAAGAACCACCTTCTGGTTTTGCTGATCTGTTCTACTATTCTTCAGGTTTCCATTTCATTGGTGTCTACTCTAATCTTTATTATTTCTCTTCTCCTCCTTGTTTTAAGATTTATTTACTGTTCTTTCCCAGGTCCTTCAGGTGTAAGGTTAGCTTGTGCATTTGGGATTTTTCTACTTTTCTGAGAAAGGCTTGTATTGCTATGTATTCCCTCTTAGGACCACCTTCGCAGTATCCCATAGGTTTTGAACCCATGTGTTTTCATTCTCATTGGTTTGCATGAATTGTTGAAGTTCTTCTTTAATTTCTTGGTTGACCCATTCATTGTTTAGCAGGATGCTCTTTAACCTCCAAGTATTTGAGTTCCTTCCAAATTTCTTCTTGTGATTGAATTCCAGTTTCAAAGCATTGTGGTCTGAACATATGTTGGGAAAAATCCCAATCTTTTGGTATCGGTTGAGACCTGATTTGTGACCTGGTGTGTGATCTATTCTGGAGAAAGTTCCATGTGCATTCGAGAAGAATGCGTATTGTGTTGCTTTTGGATGGAATGTTCTGTATATGTCTGTGAAGACCATCTGGTTCAATGTGTCATTCAAAGCTCTTGTTTCTTTTTTGATCCATTGCTGTGAGTGGAGTGTTAAAGTCTCCTACTATTAATGTATTATTATCAATGTGTTTTTTTACTTTGATTATTAATTAGTTTATATAATTGGCTGCTCCCATGTTAGGGGTATAAATATTTACAATTGTTAGATCTTCTTGTTGGAGAGACACTTTAAGTGTGATATAGTGTCCCTCTACATCTCTTACTACAGCCTTTGATTTAAAATCTAATTTGTTTGATATGAGGATTCCTACCCCAGCTTTCTTTTGAGGTCCATTAGCATGGATATGGTTCTCTACCCCCTCACTTTCAGTCTGGAAATGTCTTTAGGTCTAAAATATGTCTCTTCTAGACCACATACAGATGGCTCATGTTTTTTTATCCAATCTGATACCCTATGCCTTTTGGTGAGGCATTTAGCCCATTTACATTCAGAGTAACTACTGAAAGATGAATTTAGTGCCATTTTATTGCCTGTAAAGTCCCTGTTTCTGTCGATTGTGTCTGTTTCTTTCTAGTCTATGTTGCTGTTGGGGTCTCTCTTCACTTACAGTATTCCTCTTAATATTTCTTGCAGAGCTGGCTTAGTGGTCACATATACTTTCAGTTTCTTTGTCCTGGAAGCCCTTTATCTCTCCTCCCATTCTGAATGACAGTCTTGCTGGATAAAGTATTCTTGGCTGCATGTTCTTCTCATTTAGTGCCCTGAATATGTCTTGCCAGCCCTTTCTGGCTTGCCAGGTTTCCGTGATAGGTCTGATGTTATTCTGATGTTCCTCCCTCCATATGTAAGGAACCTCCTCTCCCTAGATGTTCTCAGGATAGCTTTTTTTCCCTCTAAGCTTTGCAAGCTTCAGTATTATATGTCAGGATGGTGATCTATTTTTATTGATTTTGGGAGGGGTCCTCTCTGCCTTTTGGTTGTGAATGCTTCTTTCATTCACCAGATTAAGGATGTTCTCAGCTATGATTTGCTTAAATATATTTTCTATCCCTTTCTCTCTCTCTACACCCTTGGACACACCAATAATTCTGACATTGTTTCATTTCAAGGCATCATTAAATTCTCTAAGACTCTCTTCATGCATTATTAGTTGTCTTTCTCTCTTTTCCTCAACTTACTTTCTTTCCATCTGCCTGTCCTCCAGAGCACTTATTCTCTCTTCTGCCTCATTTACCCTAGCTGTTTGAGTATGCAATTTAGACTGCATCTCATTCATAGTATTTTTGAGTTCGACATGATTAAGTCTCATATCTGCCCTTAGAGATTCTGTGTTGTTATTTATGCTTTTTCAAGTCTAGCTATTAACCTTATAATTGCTATCCTGAATTTCATCTCTGACATCTCACTTATCTGCATATTGAATAACTCTGTGGCAGAGACAATGCCTCTGGTTCTTTCTTTTTTTGTGTGAATTCCTCCTTCTAGTCATTTTGCCCAGATATGGATGGGTGAGCCTATAAGCAGAGTCCAAAATATGAACCATGACCCAAGTAAAATACACCCTAGACAAATCCGAAGTGGTTGGAAGCTACAACAGAAAAAGAAAACAAGACCAAAATGAAACAAAATAGAAAAAAGGGGAGGAAGAGAGACTATAGTTTCACAGGGTGGACAAAGCAGTGTGACCCACTTGTTGCTGAGTGAGTTTTGGTCTGTGTGTTAGAAGACGCTACATCCCAAAATTGCAAAGAAAGCAAAACGTATATATATAATTGAATAGCATGAAAAAAGGACTAAATTGAAGCATGTATCTATAAAATGTATCTGTAAAACAATAAACACTAAAAGCGACTTAAAACCTAAGTTGGTAAAATAAGAATCTAGTTGAAATGGGAAAAAGGTAGAAAGAAGAAATGGAAAATTTTAGACTGAAAGATAAATGAGTCATGAGGAAACACCTAGAGCTCAATATACTATTTTCCCCTGGTGCTGGAGTTTTACAGTCTTGTGGGATCCATACAGTTGTAGTTACCTGTTCTTCCATTCTATCTTCTGGGGAGGAGCCTGCTGTGTTGCTTCTCTGGTGTGTTTGCCTGGGCTGAGTTGTCTTGTTCCTTGCCAGGGGGATGGGCTCAATGTAAGTTGGTCGTCTGTGTGGCTTTTGTTCCCTGGAGACTTTCTAGGATCCTGAGGGAGTTATCTATTGTTAGGGGAAGGTCAGTTATTACTGTTTAGTAGAAACCCAGCCATGAGACCCTTCATATGTATATCGGTGGGTCATATACTTGAGGGATGATTGCCAAAATGTATCTTGGGGGATAGAGATAAAGGAAGTTTCCAAAGGAATTTTTATATGTTAAAGTAGATTTACAGGATCCTGGGGATTGGGTTAAAATTGCCTTTTGCCCTCAGCAAGATATTAACATCTAGGCATCTGTATTCCTAGAGGAATGTCACTCTGCCTGTTTTAAAGACTTGTAAATGGGCTGTAAGTAGTAAATAATTTTAATTTTTCAGTTGCCTTTGTTTCTCACATCATCTTGATCTAGGTGGTAGTTATGTGAGTGTAAAAATATGTAAAAATTCTTCAGATTTTGTGTAGTGTAGGTAAATTACACTCCAATTTAAAAAGAAAAAGAGAGGATTAGGGAAAGATGGCAGAATAAGAAGTACCATGAATCTTTCTCCCCACCTAAGCAATTATTACATAGGCAAAATCAGTCTGATATATTTTGGAACTCTAGGGCTTACAACTTCCAAGGAAAGGTTTGCAACTTCCAAGGAAAGGTTTGAATAATAAGTTGTGGTTAATGTTGGTCAATTTCAGCTCTTAGCACAATACCATTTATCCATCCCCCACTCCCATCCCTATAGCAGGCAGCCATGCACAAGTTCCAGGAGAAGCTTGACACAGTTTGTAGTAGCAAGAGTGGTAAAAAAAAAAAAAAAAAAAGATCCTGTCCTCCAAATGTTAGGGATCTGTGCTCTTATCACAGATGGATGCTTCCAATCACAGAGATTCAGAAAAAAGGAGGTAAGGCCGTTGTTGTTGCACCTCCCCTAATTGTTGCAAGTTCCTCCCCTCTGGCTGAAGTGATTCCCAGGGGATTTGAAAGACTGCTGGCTTGTTCCTCCCCTTCATTCTCTCTCTTTTTCCTCTTTTGAGAGCCAGTCATTGAAAACTAACATATTCAAAAGCAACCACAGAGACAGCAAAACTAGAAAGTAACCATGCATTTCTAGGTGAAGGCAGAGGTTCAGAAAAGATCTGAGAAGATGTTAAATTTATGCTTAAGACCATAGTTGGTACAGAGACAGCCTAAATATACAAACAAAAACAATAAAAAATAACAAAAAACAGCAAACCAGGGGAATAGGAAGACTATGATTTTAAGAGTTATCACATTGTTAGATTCAAATGTTCAGTGTTCAACAAAAAATCAGATGGCATATGAAGAAACAGGAAAGTATGGCCCACTCAATGGAAAAAATAATCAATAGAAACTGTCCCTGAAGAAAATCTAATGGCATACGCTGAAGACAAATACTTTAAAATAGTTGTCTTAAACATGCTCAAAGAAGTAACGTAAACAAGGATGGGGAAAGTAAACAAACAAAAACAAAAAACAGCATGTGAACAAAATGGAAATATCAATAAAGGAATAGAAAACTTTAAAAGAAAAAAAAGAATTCTGGAGCTGAAAGGCTCAAGAACCGAAATGAAAGGAAGACCAGGGGTGCCTGAATGTGGCAGAGTTCCCAGGTATTGGAGTGGGGAAGCTGGCTGCAAAGAATGAGCCCAGGAGTGGGCTCTCAGCTAGGGGTTGCCATTAACTGGGATCTGTGGCACAGTCAGGCCACTGCTCTTCAAGCAGGGGCACAACAAGCGGCAGAACTGGGAAGACCCACTTCCTCCCCTGGGAGTAGCAGCTTGTGAGTGCACCGCAGGAGTCCACTGGGTTTGGAGACTCCAAATGGGGCCGTGTGCCAGAGATAGAAACCCTTGGTCACACACTGGGTGAACACAGAGTGTGGCCATGGACCAGGGAGACAGGAGTGATTGACTGCTTTTTTTTGAGGGCTCATGGAGGAGTGGGGCCCCTAGCTGTCAGCTCCAGGGCCAAAGAATGGGAGGCTGCCATTTTAACTCTCCTCTGAAGCTGTGCGGAAAGCCTTCAGGGAACAAAAGCCACATAGAGCAAACCAGAGTATATTACTTAGTCTGGCCCCTGGCCAGGGCAGGGCAATTCCATCTGGGGCAAAGACATTTGAGAACTGATGCAACAGGCCCCTCCCCCAAAAGATGTGTGTCTGTGGAGTTTGGTACATGCAGAGGTAGAGATGGATTGGCCTGGAGGATTTGTTGAGGGGGGTGGACCATGACACTGGCTCTGGCCAAGATTCCTGCATGGCCATATTTGCTCTGACCCTCTAAAGAGAAGTGGGAAGATGCCAGGGAACAAAAGCCATGCAGTCAACCAGCTCACATTAAGCCCATCCACCTGACAAGGGGTGGGGCAATCCCACCCAGGCAAAGATGCCTGAGAAGTAGAGCAGCAGGCCACTCCCCAGAAGACAGACTGGGAGAACAGGTGAATGATAAGCTTATTTCCCACAGTACTGTTCAACTCTAGCGCCAGGGAAAAATAATATAGGGAGCCCCAGGTGTTCCCTCATGATTGTTTATACTTCAGGCTAAAATTGTACATTTCTTTTTTAGTTTCTTTTCTTATTCTTTTTTTTTTTTTTACCCCTACTCCCATTTCAAATAGATTCTTATTTATCAACCTATGTTTTTAAGTCGCTTCTTAATTTTTATTTTTTCCACATATATGTTTTATAGATTTATGCCCCATACTAGCCTGTTTTTCACTCTAGATAATTATACCTTGATATATATATAAGTTCTGATTTCTTTGCCATTTTGGGATATGGTGTCTTTTAACACAGAGACCAAAAATCAAGCAGGAACAGCCAGATCACCCTGCTTTGTCCACCCTGAGAGATTATAATCTCTCTCCCCACCCCCATCTTCTTTTTTTTCTTTTCTTTTTTCTATCTTTTTTATTGTTTTGGATCATCTTGGCTTTGGTGGCATATCTGTGGTAGCTTTTGACCATGTTGGATTTTTTCTAAGTCGCATTTTGCTTGAATTGTGGTTGATGTTTTGGACTCTGTCCGTTACCTCAACCATCCCTCAACAGAGGAGGAACTCTCAACAAGGCAAGAACCAGAGACAATGTCCTTGGCCACAGATCTAATGGGTATGGATATAAGCATGTTGTCAGAGATAGACTTCAGGGTAGCAATTACAAAGTCACTAGCCAGGCCTGAGAAAAGCATTACAGACAACATAGAATCTCTAAGGGCAGAAATGAGATCTAATCAGACTGAACTTAAAAATGCTATGAATGAGATGCAGTCTAAACTGGATACCCTGACAGCCAGGGTAAATGAGGCAGAAGAACTAATTAGTGATCTGCAAGATAAGCTAATAGAGAGGAAGGAAGCTGAGGAAAATAGGGATAGGCAGCTAGTAGCCCAACTATTGAGAACAAACTGATTGTTACCAGGGGGGAAGTGGGTGGAAGGAAGGGTGGGGGGATGGGTGAAATAGGTGATGGGGATTGTGATGAGCACCTGGTGATGTATGGAATTGTTGAATCACTATATTGTAGACTTGAAACTAATATAACACTGTATGTTAACTATACAGTGGAATTAAATAAAATTAAAAAACAAAACAATAAGAACCAAAAAAGTTCAGGTTATAAGCAGAAAAATCCCATAAGAACCAAAAACTAAAAAAAGCAAGCTCATAGGTTTAAAGAACATATTGGTGTTTGCCAAAGGCAGGGACTGGTGAGTGGGTGAAATAGATAATAAAGGGGGGGTCAAAAGTTTCAAAATTTCAGTTATGAAATTAATAAGTCATGAGTATGTAATGTGCAGCATGGTGACTATAGTTAATAATACTCTATCATATATTTGAATTTCTCAGAGAATAGATCTTAAAGTTCTCATCACAAGAAAAAAAATCTATATATATAGTGATTATTTCACAACATCAACAAATATTGGATCATTATGTTGTATACCTACAATGAATACAGTGTTATAAGTCAATTATATCTCAATAAAAAAGAAGAAAAAAACAAGAATGATGTCCAAAAAATCTAACTTTACAACTTAAAGAACTAGAATGAGAAGTTCAAACTAAACCCAAAGATGTCAGTAAGAAGGAAATAAAAAGAACATAGATAAGCAAAATAGAGAATAGAAAAACAATATAGGAAATCAACAAACCCAAAAGCTGTTTTTCAAAAAGATTAACAGAATTGACAGACCTTAACTAAATGGACTAAGAAAACAAACAGAAGACTCAAATTACAAAAATCAGAAATGAGAGTGGGGACATAATCAATTTCTCAGAAATAAAAGGCTTATTAGACAATTCAGTAAGTATATACAACACATCGGATAGCGAATGTTATGCTGAACAAATTCCTACAAACAAAGCTTACCAAGACTAACCATGAAGAAATAGAAAATCTGTGTAAACCTAAAACTAATAAGAAGATTGACTCGGTAATGGAAAATACCCTGATTGAGGAAAGTTCTAAACCACATGGCTTCACTGATGAATTCTGCCATTCAAAGGAGAATTTACACCACTCCTCTAACTTCTCCAAAAAATTGAGCAGGAAGAAATACTCATTCTACAAGGCCAGCATTATGGTGATAACAAAGCCAGACAAAGACACTACAAGAAAATTACAGACCAATATCCCCTCAAACTGATGAACAGATCTTCAACAAAATAGTAGCAAACCGAATTAAGCAGAATTAATTAAAAACAATTAGACACCATGATCAATTGGGACTTACTTCTGGAATGCAAAGATGATTCAACCTACAACTGATAACTGTAATATATATATATATGTGTATATATATATATATGTATATATATATATATATATATATATATCTGAAAGAGGAATAAAACCCACACTTGTTTATCTCCATTGATGCAGGAAAAGCATTTGACACAATTTAACAGGCCTCGTCATAAAAACACTCTACATACTAGAAACAGAAGGAAACGATCTCCACGTAATAAAAGCCATATATTAAAAAACCCACAATGAACATCATACTCAGACCAAAAGCTTTTCTTCTAAGATCAGGAACAAGGCAAAGGTGCCTGCTTTTGCCACTTGCATTCGACCACAGTCCTAGAAGTTCTAGTCAGAGCTACAGGCGTTGATAGATATAGATGATAGATGATAGAAGATAGATAGATAGACAAATAGATGATAAAATAATGGCATCCAAAACGGAAAGAAGTAAAATTGTCTGTTTACAGATAATATGATCTTATATATAAGGAAAGATAAAGTTTCTATCAAAAAATCTGTTAGAACTAATAAACAAATTAAGCAAATGAGCAGTATACAAAATCAACATGCAAAAAATCAGTTGCATTTCTGTATGCTAACAATGAGCAATTTGAAAAGGGAATTAAGAAAACAATTGCACTGATAATACAAACAAAAATGATAAATACTTAGGAATTAATATAACCAAAGAGGTGAAAAGACATACAATAAAAATTACACAACATTGCTGAAAGAAATTAAAGAAAACATGAATAAATGGAAACAGATCCCAAGGTTCAAGAACATAATGTTGGGGCGCCTGGGTAGTGCAGTGGGGCGCCTGGGTAGCACGGTCGTTAAGCGTCTGCCTTAGGCTCAGGGCGTGATCCCGGCTGTTCGGGATCGAGCCCCACATCAGGCTCCTTTGCTGGGAGCCTGCTTCTTCCTCTCCCACTCCCCTGCTGTGTTCCCTCTCTTGCTGTCTGTCACATAAATAAATAAAATCTTTTTTAAAAAAAAGAACATAATGTTAAAATGTTAATACTACTAAGAAACTTATCTACATATTCAATGCGACCCCTATCAGAATTCTGATAACATTTTTGCAGAAATAGAAAAACCTATCCTAAAATTCATATGGAAGCTCAAGGGACCTTGGATAGTCAATACGATCTTGAAAAAGAACAATCAGAGGGCTTACACTTCCTGATTTCAAAACTTACTGCAAAGCTACAGTAGTGAAAACTGAAAATACTAGCATAAAGCCAGACATATAGACTGATCAAATGAAATAGAGATCCCCAGAAATAAATCCTCACCTATACAGTCAAACGATTTTTGACAAAGGTGCCAAGACCATTCAACGGGTGAAAGGATGGTCTTTCCAACAAATGGTGCTGGGAAAACTGGATATCCCATTCAAAAGAATAAAGTTGGACCCACCTAACACTGCATACAAAAATTAACCCCAAATGGATCTACAACCTAAATGTAAGACCTAAAACTATAAAACTAATTAAAGAGGGGAAAAGCTTTGTAACGTTAGATTTGTCAATGATTTCTTGGATATGACAAAAAAGCAAGGTAATTAAAAAATAAAATAGACAAAATTGACTACATGAAAATGAAAAAAATTGTGTGTCAGAAGATACTAACAATAGAGTAAAAAGGCGACCCACAGAATGGGACAAAATATTTGCAAATCATTTATGTAATAAGGAGTTCATATCCAGAATATACAGAGAACTCTTAAAATTCAAGAAACAACAAAGAAACAACTCAATTAAGAAAGAGACTATGGACTATGAGAAACAAACTGAGGGCTTCAGAGGGGAGGCGGGTGGAGGAATGGGATAGACCGGTGATGGGTAGTAAGGAGGGCACGTATTGCACGGTGCACTGGGTGTTATACGCAACTAATGAATCATCGAATTTTACATTGGAAACCGGGGATGTACTGTATGGTGACTAACATAATATAATAAAAAAGCATTTAAAAAAAAAGAAATGGGCAAAGGACTTTTATAGATGTTTCTGAATGTCCAATCAGCACATGAATACATGCTCAACATCACCAATTATTAGGAAAATGCAAATCAAAACTACAATGAGACATATCCTCATACCTACTAAGATGGCTACTATCAACCCCCCCCCCCCAACCAAACAACAAAGTGGGCAAGAATGTAGAGAAGTTGGAGCCCTTGTGCACTGTTGGGGGGAATGTAAAATGGTACAGTTGCTGTGAAAAACAGTATGGCATTTCATAAAAAAATAAAATTGAATTACCATATTATCCAGCAATTCTCCTTCTGAGTATATACTTAAAAGCATTGAAAACAGGGTCTCAAGGAGATATTTACACACCCATGTTCACAGCAGCATTATTCACAATAGCTAAGTTGGGGAAGTAACCCAAGTTTCCATTGATGGATGAATGAATAAACGGCATGTGGTATAGACAGTCAATGGAATATTATTTGGCCTTAAAAAGGAAGAAAATTCTGCAATAAGCTACAACATGAATGAACTTGAGGACATTTTCCCAGTGAAATAGCCAGTCACATGAAGACAAATAATACTGTATAATTTCACTCATATGCACTACTTAGCGTAGTCAAAATCATAAAGATGGAAAGTATAATGGTGGCTGCCTGGGGCCGGAGGAAAATGCAGAGTTATTGTTTAATGGCTATAGAATTTCAGTTTTACAATATGAAAAGAGTCATGGGGTTGGATGGTGGCAATAGTTGCACAACAATGTGAATGTACTTAATACCACTAACTGTGCCCTTGAAAATGGTTAAGATGGTAAATTTAATGTTATGTGTATTTTAACACAATTAATAAAATTTAAAATGTGGCATTTATTCTTTCTATACTGTACCTAGCACATTCAATTTGTCACCTGAAATAAACTCAATATTTCTATGTAAAGAGGTAAGAATAAAAAACAGGAAGAAACTGTTTTTATTAGAAAATATTCCAATCTGTATAAAGTATGTTGAAAAAGAAATTTCATTAACTTTTTCTTTAAGAAAGCAAATGTAATTTCAGGAAAAGAAGGAGCAACTGATTAGCCTAATTAAAATGGCATGCCATCGGCACTACTGAATGCCTCTTTATATGGGGATCCTAATGTGGTCAAAACTCCCACAAACAAAAATCCATCACCATTAATGACAACAGGTATGGATTTATTAGTATATTTTTAAAGACTTTATTTATTTATTTGACAGAGAGAGAGAGAGAGCACAAGCAGGGGGAGTGGCAGGCAGAGGGAGAGGGAAAAGCAGGCTCCCTGCTGAGCAGGGAGCCTGATGTGGGACTCGATCCCAGGACCCTGAGATCATAACCTGAGCCGAAGGCAGACACTTAACCGACTGAGCCACCCAGGCACCTCTGGATTTATTAATTTTTTAGAAGTTTTATTTACTTATTTATTTTTTGAGAGGGACAGAGAGAGCGTACCCACACGCACGCACATGTGAGACAGGGATAGAGAGAGAGTATCCTATGCAGGCTCCGTGCTCAGTGCAGAGCTCAGCTCGGGACTTGATCTCATGACTCTGAGATCATGACCTGAGCCGAAATCAAAAGTCAGATGCTTAACCAACTGAGTCACCAACATGCCCCAGGATTTATTAATTTAAACCTGGATTCTTCAGTGACAGTGATTTGACAGGGTTGCTTACTGGATTATGAACCAAAGGTCAAATCCATGTGAAATGCAAATAATGGTGCATAGCTTTAGTTTGTTTTTGAATAATTTTTAATACAAGCTATAGCAGCAATCTCTTAAACTATGCAGGAAAATATCCTGGTTGAGTGAGTTATATTTGGCCTGTCAGAACCTTGACTCATACAGCCTCCCAACTGCTGCTTCCATCTTGGCAACATGAGGCAGTAGAACAGATTAAATACGATTTAGAGAAAGAAAGCAAATATTCTATCCCAAAGAAAATAATCTCAGTGAAATAAAAATGAAAACAAATCCATGGAAATAATGTCTGTATTAAATAAATTATCCATGAGTATTTTTCTCTGATAAGTAATAAAATAGGTGCAGGATGTGGAGAAAAAGATGAATTATTTTGTGCTGAGTTCTACTTTGCTTACATGGGCAAACAGTGTGGCATGGAGTTGGTTAAGAATATGAACATTAGGGGCGCCTGGGTGGCACAGCAGTTAAGCGTCTGCCTTCGGCTCAGGGCGTGATCCCGGCGTTCTGGGATCGAGCCCCACATCAGGCTCCTCCGCTATGAGCCTGCTTCTTCCTCTCCCACTCCCCCTGCTTGTGTTCCCTCTCTCGCTGGCTGTCTCTATCTCTGTCAAATAAATAAATAAAATCTTTTAAAAAAAATGAATATGAACATTAACTCAATGTGAACCACTTGGGTGGAAAATGGAAATAAAATTGCATCTGTTTTATGGCTACAATGATAAGAAGATCTCACTGTCCCCTTAAAGACAAAGTGCCAGATTCTAGTGGCCTGAGAATTTGGATATCAAAGATGTCCATTGTCCCTTTTAAGGAAACCGCCCTTCCTGAGACGACAGACCGGTGATATTGAACTCAGTGACTAACCATCCACAGAAGATATAACCTTGCTGAATTGTCCTCTGCCTCAAGAGGAGGGCTGACCCTGAGTCTCAGGGGTCACTGATGGGTTCCCCTCAGCCTCTCAACACTTGTGGGAATTAGCCTCCAGCACTGACTAGGCCAATGCCATCTTCCCTGAGAGAGATTTGAAGTGGACCCCTCTGGATCCAGACATGCACGAGGACAACATCCTTGTGGTCTCTGTCATTTTCAAGGTCACTTTGAAGACAATTCTGAGTTACAGTGTGGTTTTTCTCCTACTGAATACATCCCTTCCCCCCAGCCTGAAGGAAAAATTACAATTCCTGAGTTTTCTTCAGACAGAAGTTTTCAATCAATCTGTACTTATGAATTAATAGTTTGAACTATACATATCTGAGAGAGGTGATGGGTTAACATATTCATACTAGATTGAAATCACTTAGGTAAAGAAGCACACTGATGGCTGAGTGCATCGGCTTTTAGTTCTTAGCGAATTATATGAACACAATTTTAGAGCTGAAACAACGAACCCAAACTGTCTTTCAAAGGACTAACAGTCCCTGGTCTTGCAGTCAGGAATGAACTGTGCCAATCTGATTTCTACGCAGGGTTGTCGAGTTTGAGACTGAAAATCTGACAGCTTCTCTGGGGAATAAGACTAAGGTTTATTTATCCTTGGGGGCTGAAGTGGCCATTTTTAGGCATTTGCAGCAGGAGGAAACAGAGAAAACTGGGGCGGGTGGGGTGGGGGGGGGTTGTGCAGAGACACAGAAGGAAGCAAAGAGAGGCAAGTAAGTCCTTAGAGAGGGGATAGAGAGCCACCCTGGTTTCTGCCTTCCCAATTTTCTTTCTTTTCTTACTCCCTATGAGTTCTACATGTGTTTCGCTTTTTTAGATCTTGTAGAGCTCTGTTTGTTAATCCCACCCACTTCCTTTGCATGCTTAGTGTGATTGGGTCTCTGTTGCTATCAGTGGGGTCTTGAAATAAATATGGTCACGGATTGGGTTTTCGTCCTTTTATGAATTTATTTATGGCATCCAACGATCCAGCAATCAGGGCAAGAACTTCAGCAAGGTCACTCATTAGCTTAGGGATGTTCTCCCACACACCAAAGTAACATTTGTACCTTGTGCAACTTGGAGTTATTTGTGAGTCACTGAAGTTGCCAACGTTTAACTCATGAGCACTGAGATTACAGCATGTGTGTGTGTGTGTGTGCGCGCGTGTGTATGTGCATGTGTGTGTGCACGTGTGTGCGTGTGTATGTGCGTGTGTGTGCAAGTGTGTATGTGCATGTGTGTGCATATGTGTGTGCATGTGTGTATGTGTGTGTGTGCACGCGTGTGCGTGCATGTGTGCGTGTGCGCATGTGTGCATGTGTGTGTGCGTGTGTGTGTGCGTGTGTGTGTGCATGTGTGTGTGTGCATATAGGTTCTATACTCAGTATTGTAGTAATCACTGTTGATAGGATTGTGGTACATTCTGATTTTTTATTTCTTGAACTGTTGATAATAATCATGTATTATTATTATATTTTCCAAAACAACTGCTATATTCTTCAAGAACAAAAGTAGTTGGGCTGTATTTGGCCAATCTATATGATTAATGTTTAGAACCCAAATTGATTAAGAAAATGTGTATCTGTAATTTATTTAAAATGTGTCTATGATTTTATTCTGAAGTCGCATACAATGTCATATGATAGCTTCGCCTATACGTATGTTATCCTGGGGAGAACTCTGGAGAACAGAAACAATAGAGAAGAGCAGTAGTCAAGGCAAATTTCTCGGAGGTGCCGCCCAAGCATTCCCTCCTATTGTGTAAAAAGCTAAAAGTACAGGATCCTTTGTCAGACAGAGGATGTCCTGGTGCTGGCTTGGTTTACTCCAGCACCATTTTAAACACTTCTGCTGAAATGTTATGTATCACAGTTAGCATAAAATAATGAGTTTCAGCATTCTTAGATGTCTGCTTATTATGGGGTCCTGAAATTTGCTGTCAGCACTGCTTGAAACCAGAGTCTGCCACCTGCTGTGTGTGCTGAATTACTGCCGCTGCCCCCTACCAGGGTCCTGCCACTCTTTTTTTTTTTTGGATGTGATTATGTATTTTATTTTATTTTATATTGTATTATTATTATTATTATGTCATGTTAGTCACCATACAGTACATCATTAGTTTTTGATGTAGTGTTCCATCATTCATTGTTTGTGTATAACACCCAATGCTCCATGCAATATGTGCCCTCCTTAATACCCTTCACCAGGCTAGCCCATCTCCCATCCCGCCTCCCTCGAAAACCCTGTTTGTTTCCTGGAGTCCATAGTCTCTCATGGTTTGCCTCCCCCACTGTTCCCCCCCCTTCATTTTTCCCTTCCTTCCCCTAATGATCTCCCTGCTATTCCTTATGTTCCACAAATGAGTGAAACCATATGATGATTGTCTTTCTCTGCTTGACTTATTTCACTTAGCATTACCTCCTCTAGTTCCATCCATGTAGATGCAAATGTTGGGAATTCATCCTTTCTGATGGCTGAGAAATATTCCATTGTATATATGGACCACATCTTCTTAATCCAGTCATCTGTTGAAGGGCATCTTGGCTCCTTCCACAATATGGCTGTTGTGGACAATGCTGCTATGAAATTTGGGGTGCATATAGGGCCCTCCCATTCTGACAACACTGCTTGCCTTAGCAAAACACCAATATCAGAATACTCTGGCACTATCTCCATGCCACACCACCTGATTGGAGATCTGCTCAGCTACCACACACAGGCTGAGTCATGACACCTCTATTCCCCTCAGAAATATTTTTTATTTTAGAATTCTGAAGAGTACAGTTAACATAATTCTTGTATCACATTAGCCAATACTGTAGAGTCAGATGTTTACCAGTGCCCAGAGGGGACCAAATGTGGTTTCCTCAGCTTGGCAACTGCTGACCAATCTGTTTATTCTGTTGCTGTGGCCAAGTTTTCTGCCATTACTCTATGTTCATCTGAGCAATTTTGATCCATATTGGCTGACCAAAGGCGTTCAAGTGGTGTTGCTGTATGTGCCTACAGGTACAAATGCTAGGGCCACAAGTTAGAATGGCACCTTTAAGGAATTACTAAAGTAACAAGTTGGCATAAAATGTGACATGTTGGATTGCTGGAAGTTAACTTTTTTTTTTTTTAAAGTATAGGTGACACACAATGTAACAGTGATTCAACAACTCTGTATGTTATGTTGCACTCAACACAAGAGAGTTGTTTAACTTTTGAGGGGGATTTATACATCGTGCAACTGGTGAAGAAGAGCAGTTGTATGGATGGTAACTGGAAGAAGCTGTGGGGTGATGTCGTGACTGCAGGGGATTTCAAGTGAAGGAAATATTGGGGAAGACCCTGTGCCCTAGAGAGTAATTTAGGAAGCACTCTCACTTCCAGCAGAACTGCCCCTGGCTTGAAAGGATATTGCCTGTATTCAGAGCATGTCTATTGTTTGTTCTGAAATTCCAGGTATGCCAGGTCACCTCTCCTGGCCACCAGGTTAGCACTTGCTGTGTTCAGCAGGGCTCCAGAGCCTGTCGCAGCCATCGCAGATGTTCTTCAGACCAGTGAACTCCCTCTCTTTCTTCCCCTCTTCCTCTTTCATGCTTCCTTCAAAAGATTTTGAAAAATTCACCCATACCTTTAAGTTGACATCTAATATTTTTCAGTTTGGGTTTAAATAGTTGTAAAGGAGGTAAGTCCTTACATACTGTAAATATTTTCTTATGATTTGATGACTCTTTGATCTATGAATCAAATAGGTGTGTTTTTGATCTTTCAGCTACAAGGTATCTTTTAAAAAATTTATTATTAACTCAATTGCACAGTAGTCAAAGAATGATATCAATCCTTTGACATTTGTTAAGATTTGGTTTTTGGCTTTACATACAGTCATTTTTTTTAAAGATTCAAATGTGATTGTAAAGAATGAATTTTTAGGCAAACCCATAGAGACAGAAAGTAGACTAATGGGGGGAGGGAGGAGTTGAGAATGACTGTTAATGGTCATAGGGCTTCTTTTTGGGGTTATAAAAAGATTCTGAAATTTGATAGGGGTGATGGTTGCATGTTTTGTAAATATACTGAAAATGACTGAACTGTATACCTTAAAAGGATGAATTTTATCTCTCAATTAAAAATGTATTTTCTTCAATTATTAAGGCAAGCTTGTTAATTATGTTTCAAATCTTCTATGACCTGATTTTATGTCTCCTTGATTTATCAAATACGTTTAAATCCATGATCGTCATGGGGCACCTGGCTGGCTCAGTCGGAAGAGCATGTGACTTGATCTCGGGGTTTCGTGTTTGAGCCCCACATTCGGTATAGAGATTACTAAATTAAAAAAAAAAGTTCATGATCATCATGATACACACACAAAAGAAACTTCACTGATTACTGTTGGAGAATACTAGTGAATCAAGTCATTATCTTGAAAAGTGATATGTAAGGAAAACAATCAAACATTTAACCTACTTTTCTCCTATGAACTATACCAGTGGGTAAGTAGATAGAAGGGGTAGTTTCCTTTCGTGGATGTACTTTAGCTAACAGCTGAAGAAGGAGAGACTGAATTAGAAGTATCACCTTCTCACAACTAGTAATGAATTAAGAGATATAGGCTTTGAATATCTGAATAGTAAATGACAGGTAAATAGAGAGCAAGAGAGAGGAGAGAGAACCATGTATCTCCTTGATGTAGACAGTACCACCTGTGAAGAATTGAAAAAAGTGGATCAAGTCCTCATTATCAATTTGCAGGAAATACAGAGGACAAAGAAATACGTTAAGCGGCACCTTAGGGATTTAATCAGAATAATCCATACTACGGTAAACTCAATCAGATAAAACACTTGGTGTCTTCAACAAGCAAATGCAAAGAAACAAAATACGGGGGTGGTGGTGGTGGTAATAGATATAAGAGACATATCAAACAATCTGAATATGTATGGATCCTAATTCAAATAAACCAATAATAAGTTTATGACATTTATGAGATCATTGGACAGTTGAACATGGACTAGATATTTGATGCTACTGAAGAAATTAATGGTTTCTGAGGTATAAAATTAGTAATGTGGCTATGTTAAAAAGAGTTCTTATCTTTCAGAGATTCATACTACACCATTTCTGGTTGAAATGATATAATGACTATGATTTGCTTTAAAATAATGTGGGAGAGGAGAAAGCAGATGATGAAATAAGATCGGCCGTGATTTGATGGTTGTTGTAGGTGACTGATGGGTTCACTGTATTATTCTCTCTACTTTGTATATGTGTAAATTTTTAACTAATATTTTTAAAAAATGAAAAACATTCTGTATGTAGGAGTCTTACTACTACTCTTTGGCCTGATCATAAGTAACCTTAGTTCCTCTATTCCTCTATTATAGAAAGAAAAATGTTTACACCCACTTATCATATATATTGTAGTGAATCATAAAATTATTCTTTTTTCTTTTTTAAATATTTTATTTATTTATTTGACAGAGACAGCCAGCAGAGAGGGAACACAAGCAGGGGGAGTGGGAGAGGAAGAAGCAGGCTCCCAGTGGAGGAGCCTGATGTGGGGCTCGGTCCCAGGACCACGGGATCACGCCCTGAGCCGAAGGCAGACGCTTAATGACTGAGCCACCCAGGCGCCCCTCATAAAATTATTCTTGTGATAGTGGCCTTGAAGAGCTCTGTGCCATCTGGAGTAGGCCAGCCAAGTGATTTTTATACTTAGGCTTTTCTAATGAGTGACTAAAGATAGCATCCTAGGGACTGCAATTTGCCGTAGATCTTTAGGCTGGAGTCCTGATCAGGTGTTGTGTGGGCCTCTGAAGACCCTGTCATCTGTCCATGGGACAGTCAATCCTGCTCTTCATGTCCCTTCCCAGCAAGACCAGCTAGAGTTGAGACCTGGAAAGATAACTTTTTGGTGGCCCTTCTTACCCCAGAGTGTCCACCAATTTCTAAACTTTGAAAGGGCTAAGCCTGGGGTTGTGGTCAGCCTCACTGTAAAGAATGAGCTCGTTAGCACAGCACTGCTTTCAATCAACCTCTCTCTTTCTCCATCCCTTTCTCCTTCTCTCTCCCTCTCTTTCTCAATTGTATTCACACTTCTCCAAAGTCTTCCTCATAATCTACACTGTTGCATGATGAAATAAAACTTTTAAAAAGATGCCATTGCCTGAGTGTCTCCTTCCCTTGCTCCACTTGACTTAAGCAGAATTAGTTCAGAATGCTGGTTTCATGTCACACTGAACATGTCTGACAGAACCACTGAATGTTTGAAGGACAGCTCCTCTTAACTTACTGGGAACCCATCCTTAGGATTGGAATGAATGGGGGGGAGGGACTATGTGAGAAGTGAGGGGTTTGGCTTTTTCTCTAGGATTAAAGAGTAAGGGGTAAGAAGGAAGGCTATGGGTGAGACAGATCTCTTGACCCTCATCATGCTTGTTATAAGTTCAACTCCAGCTTTATGATGGGGACAATAGATGCCCTTAGCAGAGAGTTGCCAGGGATGAAAGGGTGCTCAGGCGGAGTGTAAGGATGTGAGCTGGCTCTCAAAATTGGAGCTGTCATTCCCTCCCTGGGTCTCAACAACCTGGGGAGAAAACCATTGTTGATGATCTCTTCTGTTTTTCTTTTCTCTTTCTTTCTTTCTTCTTTCTTTCTTTCTTTCTTTCTTTCTTTCTTTCTTTCTTTCTTTCATTTTTTCTTTCTTTTTCAGATTTTATTTATTTGTTTGACAGAGAACAGAAACAGGAGGGGCAGCAGGCAGAAAGAGAGGGAGAAACAGGCTTCCTGCTGAGCAGGAGCCCACTCAGGACTTGACCCCAGGACCCCGGGATCATGACCTGAGGCAAAGGCAGACACTTAACTGACTGAGCCCTCCGGGTGCCCATGATCTTTTCTTCAGTATAAAGAGTAAACAGGCCATAATTGGCAACTTTTTTCCAGGTGGACACAACTTTATTCAGCTTCTTCAAACTCTCTCTGGAACTAGAAAGGACTTATTAAACAAGTGAATAAATATATTTTAAATAACTCTTTTAGGGGGCTGAAGGACAAATTTCAGACTGCTCCATACTAGGGTTTCCAGATTTAGTAATAAAAATATATGATGTCCAGTCAAATTTGAATTTCATATAAATAACACATAATTTTTTAGTATGAGTATGTCTTATGCAATATTTGAAACACAATTACAGTAAGAGCTTTTTTGCTGTTCATATGATATTTAAATTTAACTGAATGTCCCATGTTTTATCTGACAGCCCTACCCCATACACAACTTTTCAGTTTTTTTCAACTTTTTAATTAAATTGTGATCAAGGGATAGAAGAGAGTGTATAGCACAATTTTTTTGGATTGATGAAAAGTGATGGGATATACTCTTGGTTAAAAATGAGGGAGAACAAGCTGCATTTTTCTTCTTAGAAATTTTTTAACTGGGGCACCTGGGTGACTCAGTCAGTTAAACAGCAGACTCTTGATTTCAGCCCAGGTCATGATCTCAGGGTCATCACTCGAGTCTTGCATCAGGCTCCACACTGAGCATGGAGCCTGCTTAAGACTCTCTCTCTCTCCCCCTCCAATGAAAAAAAGACAATCTCTTCAACAAATCGTGTTGGGACAATTGGACAGCTATATGCAGAAGAATGAAACTGGGCCACTTTCTTATATCATACACAAAAATAAATTCAAAATGGATGAAAGACCCAAATGTGAGACAGGAATCCATCAAAATCCTAGAGGAAAACACAGGCAGTAACCTCTTTGACCTCAGTTGCAGCAACTTCTTGTTAGATAGGTCTCCAAAGGCAAGGGAGTACCTGCTGTCATTTTCACAGTTGTGCTGTAAAAGGGGTGGATCAGACATTCAATTTTCCTATCTGGACCTTGGCTGGTTACTGTGGAGAATTAAGTGTCTGTCTGAAAAAAAAAGTGACATACCAGTCAGAAATGTACCAGGGAGGTGTGAACATATTTGAAATGTAGTAAAGATCAGCACAGAATGCAGAACCCAGATGATTAAGGAGAAAAGTCATTTGAAAGATAGTTGTTGGGACCAGACTTCCCTCTCTTAACAAACAGGGTTTCTAGGAGCCTGGGATCAGCTGACTGGAAGGTGCTGCTACCTTGTCTCTTCCACTTCTCAAATTCATCATTCCTAAGCTCAAATTTGTACTATATTCCCACCAAATTCAGTTCTCACCCTGAAGTCTCTATCTACATGAATGATCCCATATTTACTTGAACAACTGTTTGGGCAAAACACTGAACATGTCTTGGTATTGTGACTTGCTGTTCAAGCAGAGACCATCTTGGAGTAGTCGCTCTTCTGATTCCTATAATCAGGCAAGTTTTCAAGTCTTGAGTCATCAACCTTAGTAGAATCTCTCAAATTTGCCTCATCTACATTTTCACTCTCTTAGTTGTGGCCCTTATTTCAGCTGTTTCTTATGTTTTCTGAACATATTATGCTTCCTTAGGCTGCATATTTTCACATTTGCTTTCCTCTTTCTTTATCTCTGATTTATTTTAATCCAGTCTTTAAAACTTAATCCAATCTTCAGTGTCTTTGAGAAGCCATCCTTGGTTTCTCTCTCTCCAATTATGTCCAGTTGCCTGTCCGTGTGTGTCCAACTCATGTGAGCATAACTAATGGAGTATTTAACCCAGTGCACTACAATCATTAATGTATTTAACAGTCCCTCTTTCTAGACTCTAAACTCCTAGAAGACAGGGGCCTTATTCTGTTTTTCTTTGTATTCATTGGAGGTCTTAAGAGGCACTATAAACTCCACATGACCAAAATGGAACTCTTTATCTTTTCTTTCAAATCTGGTATTTTTTTCATATTTTCTATCAGTGGGTGGACATGCCATCCAGCAGTAGTTCAAATTAGAGTCATCTCCATCCATTTTCAAGACCATCATTAATTTCTTTTGATTCTAGCTCCAAGATAGATCTTGAATCTCTTCACATCTCTTCACCTCTCTTGTTACCACATTAGTCTAAACCAGTGGTTCTCAACTGTGGATGATTTTATTTCCAAGGGACATTTGACAATGTGTGGACACAGTTGATTGTCATGACTGGGGGAAGGTGCTGCTGGCATCTACTAGGTGAAGGCCAGGACTGCTTCTAAACATCCTGCAAAACACAGGACAGCCCAACAAAGAAGTAGCTGGGGTAGAATGTCAATAGTGCTGCTGATGAGAAGCTCAGCTCTAAATCAGCACTTCTTACCTGCCCCAGTACATTAGCACAATACCTGACTTCCTGTATATGTTTTTCCACATCTCTGTCCTTTCTTCACATGACAGCACACTGACCTTTATAAATGCTAATTTTATCATGTCACCATCCTGCTTGAAATCTGAGAGCTTTTAGGATAAATCTCAAATTCTTAACATAGTTCACTAACCCTACAGGGTGTAACTTTGCCATGGAAACTAGATTTTGTTTGTTTGTTTCAAGTTTTTATTTAAATCCTAGTTAGCTAACATATAGTGTAATATTAGTTTCTGGTGTAGAATTTAGTGATTCATCACTTAACTATAACAACACTCAGTGCTCATCACAAGTGCCCTCCTTTACACCCATCACCCATTTAGCCCACCCCCTGCCAAAAACTTTTTGTTTTTTATTAATTTTATTTTTTTTAAATTTAAATTCAATCAGTTTGTTTTTTATAGTTAAGAGTCTCTTATGGTTTGTTTCCCTCTCTTTTTTTTTCATTTGCATATGTTCATCTGTTTTGTTTCTTAAATTTCCCTTATGAGTGAAATCGTATGGTACTTGTCTTTCTCTAACAGCCTTATTTCACTTAGCATAATACCCTTTAGTTCTATCCACATCATTGCAAATGGCAAGATTTCATTCTTTTTGATGGCTGAATAATATTCCATTATCTATCTATCTATCTATCTATCTATCTATCTATCATCTATCTATCTATCATCTATCTATCTATCTATCTATCTATCTATCTATCTATCTATCTATCATCATATCTTCTTTATCCATTCATCAGTTGATGGACATCTGGGCTCTTTCCATAGTTTGGCTATTGTTGATAATGCTGTTATAAACATTGGGGTGCATGTGCCCCTTTGAATCTGTATTTTTTTATCCTTTGGATAAATACTTAGTAGGGCAATTGCTGAGTTGTATGGTTGTTCTATTTTTCACTTTTTGAGGAACCTCCATACTGTTTTCCAGAGCGGCTGCACAAGTTTGCATTCCCACCAACAGTGCAAGAGAGGGAGCTAGATGTTTGGGAAGACCTAGGTTGGAAAGCATGCTGCATTTTCTTTTTGCAGTACTTATAATGATAATTCACTAGTTGTGTAATTGTTGAAAGTCTGGCTTTTCTGCTAATACATAAGCTGCAAAGGCGGAGTATATCTTCAAAGCCTAGTGTGGTGTTTGTACCTCATAGGCCCACAAATGAATGTTAGTGAAGGATGAAACCCTTGGCAACTACCTAGCATGGTTTCTAGTGCATAGTAGGCACTCAGTACGTACTTGATGAATTACTGACTACCTAAATGTCCTTGAACCTAAATGCTATCCAGCTTGACTAGGTGAGATTTTAAGAGTCTATGTGCAGTTCCTGCCCTCTAATTCAGGTCAAAGCCTTGCTCTTTTGAAAGGTGTTCCTTCATTTTCTTTCAATTTCAAGTTTATTTATAATGACAAGTGAAAGTACTGAAACCACTTACTCACTACCAGATTGCAGCTGATGATTCTCTAAGGCTCTGACTTCAGAAAGTAAATTTAGATACTCCCTGACTCATAAGAAATAATTACAGTTCTCATTGAACAGAAGGTGCGGACAAGACACCTTTGGGCAAGCTGACTTCTCTGAGCCTGTGTCCTCACCTGTAAAGTGAGGGTAATAACAGCACCTCCCACGCAGGGTTGTTGTGAGTGTGAACTGAATTGGCACCTGGTAGGTGCTACACAGGCATTTGCCATTACTCTCAACTCATATTTTGCAACTTCATTCTCATTTGGGGATTATTAACTTCAAACTAGGGTGCTTGTAACCGGAAGCAGGAGACTGAGTCCAGGGTAAATGATGAAATTAAATCAGGGGTCACAAAGTATGCACAGAAAGGGGCCAGGAGGCCAATGTAAAGGGTCAAGTGAGCCAGGTGGGGATGGGCAAACTGGAAATGCATGGTGCCCCAGGATACCTGGCATCCATGTGGAACCAAAGTCAGAGCTTGCAAATTTTCAAAAGAGAAAATTCCGATTTTATGTGATGTCTTCAATGTTCCACATTGACAATTAGCTCAAAGTTTTTATAAAAAAAACCCCACCAAAATACAGCTGTCTGAATATAGGTAACATCTCCTAGTTGGTGACCTTTACTGAGAGAGATTATCTCGTTGCTCTGTAGGTCTGGACCAAAGAAACTTCAGACATCCAGCAGCTGAATTCACCAATGATGAGCAGTAGTCTTTCAAGATCACAGGTGTTTGGAATATGTAAGAAGAGCAAAAATGAACAAGTGTTTGCACTTGGTACATCCTACATACTATAGACTATCATCTTGTGGAATGGTTTAGCAAACAAATCACTTGTCTATACTTGCACAAGCTACAGATAACTAAATTTGACAGTGGATTCAATTAAAAACTATACCGAAGTAGCTTCATTTCCTTTTTGATCCAGTTATAAAATCGAAAGATTGGCAGAATGGTCCACATTGTTACTGAAATTCAGCAAGGCATTTAATCTTTTTTTCCCCATCATCCCCTTGGATAGGAGGGATATGCAGGTTAAATGATAATGCGATTATGTGTAGGTTCTGAGCACTAATGTCTGATGCTAATTTATTTAAGGACAGATCTTCCTATTTAGGGCCCAAGTAACACAAGAAAAAATTACAGGGGAAATTGCTCTCCATGAAATCAGATTTTAGAGAGAGATGGAGAAAAAGACATAGAAGGGAAAATCAAACCAAAGAGGATGGAAGTGGTGTGGCTGGGATTGTGTGTTACGACCATGTCTCAAGTGGGTCTTCTGCTCTTTCAAAGGGGTCTTGTATGTCTCATTTTCTAGCTTCTGCCTTTTCTGTTACTTGCAACTACCACCTGGTGGATTCATCCCTAGCACTGGCCCCTCTCATCTTAGACTCCAAATGAATCCTATCCTGCAAACTTATCAGCAAGTTGTCACCCCTAGATTTGGATCAAGAAGTGCTGTTCCTGTGCCCCCATGACCTTGCCCAACAGAAGCTCTTCTTAACCTCTGTTTGCAGGATTGGATTTCCACTGGGTTTCCTGTTCTGCTTTTGCTAACTCCTCTTTCAGGGATCAAGCTTTCTCTTTGTACATTTTAAATGATTGTAGCCCTTGGGAGAGCTCCCCTGGACCTTGGCTCCTTTCCTATTGCATTTTCAGTTCCTTCCATCACAATCTTTCAGAATAAGATTTCACTATCTTCTTTTGGAAATATTAGGACCATCTGTGGCTAAATTCATGGCTACATTGGTCATGTCTTTGGCTTGTGTACCTGGTTTGCCCCTCCAGGGGCAGCATTCCTCTGCCTAGGCTCCATCTACCCTCCTGGGAAAGGTCATTTCAGGTCCTGGCTCCGTTTTTCACTCCATCTTTTCCAGGGTGTTATAAGGAAGCTCATGTCTTGTATCCCAATCCTGGGATATGACAAACAGAAGGCACAGTATTCACACTGGTAGATTACAGTGAGCTGTGGGACAAAATCAGGATTCAGAAAGATCTCAACAAGTAGAAGTTAATAAGACAGTCCTGATCTGGATCCATCTACCTGTTTGCTCAAATGAAGAACGAGAAATAGGTAGCTTTGGGGGCAATTCCTGTTAAGAAGACTTTTGGATTTCTAATCCATTTTATTAAAAAGTTGTCTCAGTGTGAGTCATTGGTTTGTGAGGTGACTGCCAAAAAAAGCTAGAATGAGCTCAGACTGCATTAATACAAGTATAGAAGTTGGAAGGCGGAAAGTGATAGCCCCACTTTGTTCTGTGCTGGTCAGCCACACCTGGAATAGTGTGTTCACTTTTGGAAGCCACATGTTCAGAGAACTATAAATAATTTGGAGCTTAGAAGCAAGAGTCAGGATAGTGATGAAATGGAAAATGTGCCAAAATGAGATTTATTGAAGAACTAGAGAATTTTGGCCTACAGGAGAGAAGGTTTGGAGGCTATAAAATGTGTTTTCAAATGTAATGAAGAGCTACTATGTGGAAAACCTGTTTGTATGATCCTAGTTGACACTAGGGTACTTGGGTGGGAGTTTTATTTATTTATTTTTAAAGATTTTATTTATTGAAAATTATCATATAGTTTCCCTCATATGTGGAATACAAGAAATAACTCAGAAGATCATAAGGTAAGAGAGGGAAAAGTGAATGGGAAGAAATCAGAGACGGAGACAAACCATGAGAGACTCTTGACTCTGCGAAACAAACTGAGGGTTGTGGAAAGGGAGGCGGGTGGGGGGATGGGCATTAAGGAGGGCACGTGATGTGATGAGCACTGGGTGTTATACGCAACTAATGAATCATCGAACACGACATCAAAAATTAATGATGTAGTATATGTTGGCTAATTGAACTTAAAAAAAATAAAGATTTTACTTATTTATTTGACAGAAAGAGAATGAGAGAGCACAAGCAGGGGGAGTGGCAGAGGGAGAGCGAGAAGCAGGCTCCCCATTAAGCAGGGATGCAGGGTTCGATCCCAGAACCCTGGGATCATGACCAGAGCTGAAGGCAGACACTTAACTGACTGAGCCCCCCAGGCATCTCTGGGTGGGAGTTTTAAAGAAAAACTTTCCAAAGTCAAACCAGCCCCCAAATAAAAATGGCTGTTTTGCCTCTGCCACTGGAGGTATTTAAGTGCAGATCAGATGACCACTTGGTCAGGATGTGGTAGAGAAGAGTCAAACACCAGGAGCCTTTGGGGTTAGGTGACCTTTACAAGTCCCTTCAAACTCAGGAATTTTGTGACTCTAGGTATGTCTTTAAAGCCAGACCTCCATTTGAAGAGAAGGAATATATAAAGGAACTCATACTTAATAAATGTCAACTCTACAAAGATATTTCAAATAAATTACTCCATTTATTATTTTTAAGTAATCTCTAAACCCAAAGTAGGGCTGGAATTTACAATCCCAAGATCAAGAGTCACATGCTTTACTGACTGAGCCAGGCAGGAACCCCAATTACTTCATTTATTATGCACGACAATCCCATGGGATAGATATTGTTATTCTAATTTTCAGAGGTGGATTTTGTGGTTAAAGAGATTAAATATTTTGCTTCAGATCACACATATAAGAAAGGTCCGATTGGAGTGCCTGGCTGGCTAAGTATGTGTAACACATGACTCTTGATCTCAGGGTCATGGTTCAAGCCCCACAATGGGTATAGAGATTACTTAAAAATAAAAATCTTTACAAAGGCGTGCGGGGAGAAAGGTGTTTGAGCCTAGGTTTTTAGGACTCAAAAGTTTGTACTTGTTCTATGAAAGAATTCAATTCAGAAAACTTCTCAGACGTTGAAGCTTTATGAAGGTAGTTCTGTAGACTTTCACATTGAAAGATGGTATGAAGGAAATAGCCCTATCTTGGAATGCAGGAGAGATGGTATTGATGAGGGAACGGAAGGCAAACTGAGGACAAAGCAGAAGCTGACACCCTGTAATCCCCCCCCCCCACCCTGGATTTATGCAACATTCCTCAGGCACTCCTGGCTGCCCTGAAGGACAAAGAAAGTCCTTGCTACCTACAGCCCATTGACAAGTCCTTGAAACAGGCACGGTGACATTCCTCTGGGAATTCAGCTGCATGTCGCTGATGTTAATACTTGGCTAAGGGCAAAAGGCAGTCCTAGCCTGACCCCCTCCCCTCCACTAAGTTCCTGTAAGTCTACTTTAGATCCTGTAAGTCTACTTTAACGTATAAAAATTCCTTTGGAAACTTCCTTTATCTCTAACCCCCCAAGATACGTGTTGGCAATCATCCCCCAAGCATATGGCCCACCAATATACATCTGAAGGGTCTCATGACTAAGGTTTTATTAGACAATAATAAATGACCCTTTCCCAACAGTAGCTAGTCCCCTCAAGGTCCTGGAGACCTTGCTCCCAAAATTCTTCAGAGACTTACGCTACCCCTAGCCCCCTCCCCACTTGAGGGTATAAAATAGGCCATTCCTCAAACCCCAGGGCAGTATCTCCTTCTGCCCATGGGTCCTGTCCCCGTGCTTTAATAAACCACCATTTTGCACCAAAGACGTCTCAAGAATTCTTTCTCAGTCGTCGGCTCTGGATTTCACCCCACTGAACCTCACCTGTACTTCATCAGTATTTAGAGCCAATTCTGCTAAAAACACAGTACACAACCTGTCTTTGGTTTCCTTGATAGTAAAATTGGGGTATTGAGTAGATGATCTCTAAGGCTCTGTCTAGACTTAACATTTTTGTTAAATGGTTAGTTTAAAATGCTTAGTTAGGATAATTACACTGAAGTGCATGTCTTTATTCTCCCAAAGTTATTTGTGAAGTTTGAACACCTTCTTAACCATAGGGAGTCTTGACAGTATAGAACTTGATCCCTAGACCACATTCTTCAAACTCCCATTTCCTTTCTGAGCCAAATTACAATAACAAACACAGAAGAGACCATCAAAAACAGTTGTGCTCACCAACATCCCATGTGTCCCTTTCCCAGCCTCCTTTGTAGTTATGCTGGAACTACATTTCTAGGTCAGGCTGAGGGTCTAGGAAAAGAGGCAGGTAAAAGTAGGCATGTCTCCTCCATGTCTCTCTTCTGCCTTGGCTGAGCTAGTAGCATCACAATTAAGGAAATTCTGGATCCCTGAATCAGTGGACAGAGCAGACTTTGCCAACTGCTTTGAATGTTGAGTGGGTGATATATAACTTTAACTGAGGCAAGTCATTAAAATTTTTATATATTTTTTGTTACCACGGTTTAGCATGACAGATGCACGTACTTTGTATTGATTCCTAGCAATGTAAATAAACAAAATGTACCGGTTAGAAGGCAAAGATTTTCAGACTGGATTTAAAAAGCTGACCCAACTGTGTGCTGGCTATAAAAAACCAAAGTTAAATACAAAGACACATATAGAATAAAAGAATGGGAAAAGGTATACCTTACTAACCCTAATCAAATGAAAGCTGGAGTGGTTATGTTATTACCAAAATATTACATGAAATATTTCAGAAGAAACAATAATGCTACAAATAAAGAAATTCATTTCATAATGATAAAATGCCAATTCAACAAGAGGATATAACAATCCTAATGTTTATGTTTCTAAACATTATAACAGATAACAGAGCTTCAAAGTACTTGGAACAAAATCTGATAACAGAAGAAAAATAAACAAATTCATAATTATAACCAGAGATTTCAATACCACTTTTCCAATAATCAATAGAACAAATAGAAAAAAATCAGTGATTATAGAAGACTTGACTAGCACTCTTATCCAGTTTGACCTAATTGACAATCATATACATCTCAATGCAACAACAACAGAATATATATTATTTTCAAGTGCACCCAGAATATTTGGCAGAAGAGACTGTATTCTGTGTTATAAATTGAATAATAATACACCATAAAAGATCTAAATTATATGAAGTATGTTCTTTTATGAAATGGAATCAAATTAAAAATCATTAATAGGAAGTTATCTAAATTGCACACTTCAATAACCCATGGGATCAAGAAGAAATAAAAAATTAGAAACTATTTTGCATTGAGTGAAAATTAAAAGAAAACACACAAAAAATGTAGGATGTAGCTAAAGTAAAGCTTAGAGGAAATTTTATAACATTAATGCCTGTATTAGAAAGAAGAATGGGCTCAAATCAATGACCTAAGAAACTTAACAAATAATCTTGAGAACCTAGAAAAAGAAGAGCAAATTAAACTCAAACTGAACAGAAGAAAGGACTTAATAAAAATCAGAGTAGAAATTAATAAAATAGACAATAGAAAACTATAATCAATGAGATCATGAGCTTTTTATTTTTAGATCAATAAAATTGATGAACTTCTAGCCAGACCAACAGAAGAAAATTGTGAAGACACAAATTATCAACATTAGGAATGAGAGATAGGTCTTCATTATAAATTTACAGACATTAAAGAGAAAGTCAGGAAATATTATAATCAATTTTATGAAAATAAATTTGATAATTTAGATGAAATAAAGTGCTTGAAAGACATAAACTACCAAAGCTCACTCTGTCAAGAAGGAGATAGTCTGAGTAGCCCTGTTGGGAAACAATTCTCCATGTCTCTAGTGTTTCTGCATGTCCTCTGAGCTGAGGCTCTGTTCTGGACTGTTTTTCACAGTCTTTTGTGTAGTCAACATCCTTGGAAGATAAAGATAGCATCTCCTTTTGGAGCAGAGAGTAGGTTTGTTTACTGTTCAGTATAATAACTTCTCCCTTCAAGGTAAAGGTCTGACAGGTTTGCTAGCAGCTTGCATAATAAATAAAAGATAAACAAAAAAGACAAGATTAATAAAATATTTTGTGTTTTCTTTTTTTTTTTAATGTTTTTTTTTATTACATTATGTTAGTCACCATACAGTACATCCCTGGTTTCTGATGCAAGGCTCGATGATTCATTAGTTGCGTATAACACTCAGTGCACCATGCAATACGTGCCCTCCTTACTACCCATCACCAGTCTATCCCATTCCCCCACCCCCCTCCCCTCTGAAGCCCTCAGTCTGTTTCTCAGAGTCCACAGTCTCTCATGCTTCATTCCCCCTTCTGATTACTCCCCTTTCTTTATCCCTTTCTTCCCCTACCGATCTTCCTAGTTCTTATGTTCCATAGATGAGAGAAATCGTATGATAATTGTCTTTCTCTGCTTGACTTATTTCACTTAGCATTATCTCCTCCAGTGCCGTCCATGCTGCAGCAAATGTTGAGAACTCGTTCTTTCTGATAGCTGAGTAATATTCAATGGTATATATGGACCACAGCTTCTTAATCCAGTCATCCGTTGAAGGGCATCTCTAAGCTAGGAGTTCCTCAGCTGTGATAAAAATGCCTACAGCATTTGAACTTTTAACACATCCTGCGATTTTGTAGGTCTGGCTTTCTCATGTCAGGGACTTTTTAAGATTTTGTAAAGACAACACAGTTATCTTTCTTCTTCTTCCTTCTCTTTTTTTCTTTTTATTCTCACTCCCTCTCCTTTTCTTCCATGTTTGACTCCTTTTTCTCTTAAACTTTTAACAGCTTTATTGAAATACTATTCCCATACCATAAAATTCCTCCATTTAAAGTATACCACCCAGAGGTTTGTATTATATTTACCGAGTTATGCAAACATCACCATAATCTAATTTTAGAGTATTTTTATTACTTCTCAAAAGAAACCCTACACCCATTAATAGTCATTTCTTATTCCACACACCAGTCACCAATCTACTTCTGTTTCTAAAGATTTGCCTATACTGGAGATTTCCTGTAAATGGAATTATACATAAGGTAGACTTTTGCATCTGGCTTCTTTTATGTTTTCAAGATTGATGCATGTTGTGGTATGTAATGGGACTTCATTTCTTTCTATTGATAAATAACATTCCATTATACAGATACACCACATATTATTCATTCATTTATTGGTTCATGGGGATTTGGGTTGTCTCTACCTTTTCACTATCATTAATTAAAGCAACGATGAATATTCACATGCAAGCCTTTGTGTGGCCATATGCTTTTCATTTCTCTTGTGTATATACCCAGGGAAGGTATTACTGGATCATATGGTAACTCTGCATTGAGCCTTTTGAGAAACTGTCAGACTGTTTTTCAAAGCACCTGCCCAATTCTGTGTTCTCATTAGCAGTATGTGAAGGTTCCAGTTTCTCCACACCCTCATCTACATTTGTTATTATCTATCTTTCTGATTATAGCTATCCTAGGGGATGTGAAGTGGTATCTCTGTGGTTTTGATTTGCATTACCGTAAGGACCAATTATTAAGCATCCTTTCATGTGCTTATTGGCCATTTGAATATATTCTTTGGAGAATAATCTGTTTAAACATTTTGCTTTTTTTCAATTGGGTTTTTTGTCTTTTTATTACTGAGGTTTTGAAATTTGTTTAAATTCAATTAGCCAACATATAGTACATCATTGGTTTTTGATGTAGTGTTCAATAATTCATTAATTGCTTATAACACCCACTGTTCATCACATCACATGCCTTCCTTAATACCCATCACCCAGTTACCCCTTCCCTCCACCCACCTCCCTTTCCACAACCCTCAGTTTGTTTCCCAGAGTCAAGAGTCTCTCATGGTTTGTCTCTCTCTCTGATTTCTTCCCATTCAGTTTTCCTTCCCTTGCCCTATAGTTCTTTGCCCTATTCCTTATATTGCACATACGAGTGAAATCATATGATAATTGTCTTTCTCCAATTGACTTATTTCACTTAGCATAATACCCTCCAGCTCCATCCATGTCAGTGTAAGTAGTAGGTATTCATCCTTTCTGATGGCTGAGTCATATTTCATTGTATATATAAGCCACATCTTCTTTATCCATTCATCTGTTGAAGGACATCTCAACTCTTTCCGCAGTTTGACTATTGCTGACGTTGCTGCTATGAACATTGGGCTGCAGGTGCCCCTTCTTTTCACTACATCTGTATCTTTGGGGTAAATACTCAGTAGTGCAATTGGGTCATAGGGTAGCTCTATTTTTAACTTCATGAGGAACTTCCGTACTGTTTTCCAGAGTGGTTGCACCAGCTTGCATTCCCACCAACGGTGTAAGAGGGTTCCTCTATGTCCTCATACTCCCCAACATTTGTTGTTCCCTGTCTTGTTAATTTTAGCCATTCTAACTGGAGTAAGGTGGTATCTTACTGTGGTTGTTTTTTTAACTTTGTCATTTGACTTTATTTTATTATTATTTTTTAATAATAATTTTTTATTATGTTATGTTAGTCACCATACAGTATATCCTTAGTTTTTGATGTAGTGGTCCATGATTCATTTGCATTTCCCTGCTGGCAAGTGATGTGGAGCATTTTTTCATGTATCTCTTGGACATTTGTATATCTTCTTTGGAGAAGTGTCTGTTCATGTCTTATGCCCATTTCTTGACTGGATTATTTGTTTTTTGGATGTTGAGTTTGATAAGATCTTTATAGATCTTGGATACCAGCCCTTTATCTGATACGTCATTTGCAAATATCTTCTCCCTTTCCATTGGTTGCCTTTAGTTTTGTTGACTATTTCCTTTGCTGTGCAGAAGCTTTTTATCTTGATGAAGTCCTAATAGTTCATTTTTGCTTTTCTTTCCCTTGGCTTTAGAGATGTGTCTTGCAAGAAGTTGCTGTGGCCCAAGTCAAAGAGGTTATGGCTTGTGTTCTTCTCTAGGATTTTGATGGATTCCTCTCTTACATTGAGGTCTTTCATCAATTTCGAGTTTGTCTTTGTGTATGGTGTAAGAGAATGGTCCAGTTTCATTCTTCTGCATGTGGCTTTCCAATTTTTGCACCACCATTTATTGAAGAGACTGTCTTTTCCATTGGATATTCTGTCCTGATTTGTCAAAGATTAGTTGACCTAGAATTGAGGGTCCATTTCTGGGCTCTATTCTGTTCCATTGATCTATGTGCCTCTTTTTGTGCCAATACCATGCTGTCTTGATGATCACAGCTTTGTAATATAGCTTGAAGTCAGGCATTGTGATGCCTCCAGCTTTGGGCTTCTTTTTCAATATTCCCCTGGTGATTCAGGGTCTTTTCTGGTTCGGTACAAATTTTAGGATTGTTTGTTCCAGCTCTGTGAAAAGTGTCAATGGTATTTTGATGGGGATTGCATTGAAAGTGTAGCTTGCTCTGGGTAGCATAGACATTTTCACAATATTTATTCTTCCAGTCCATGAGCATGTAATGTTTTTCCATCTCTTTGTGTCTTCCTCATTTTCTTTCATAAGTGTTCTGTAGTTTCTGGAGTACAGATCATTTACTTCTTTGGTTAGGTTTATTCCTAGGTGGGGCAGATGGCAGTCTTGGTTTTTGGTGCTATTGTAGATAGAATCAATTCCTTAATTTCTCTTTCTTCAGTCACATGTTTAGTGTATAGAAATGCAACTGATTTCTGTGCATTGATTTTGTATCCTGACACGTTGCTGAATTGCTGTATGAATTCTGGTAATTTTGGGGTGGAGTCTTTTGGATTCTCCACATAAAGTATCAGGTCATCTGTGAAGACCAGAGGGTTTTACTTCTTCTCTGCCAATTTGAATGCCTTTATTTCTTTTTGTTGTCTGATGTCTGAGGCTAAAACTTCTAGTACTATGTTGAAAAATAGTGATGAGAGTGGGCATCCTTGCTCTGTTCCTGAACTTAAGGGAAAAGCTCTTGGCTTTCTCCCATTGTGAATCATATTTGCTGTGGGTCTTTCATAGATGACTTTTATGATATTGAGATATGTTCCCTCTATCCCTATACTTTGAAGAGTTTTAATCAGGAAAGGATACTGTATTTTGTCAAATGCTTTTTCTACATCAATTGACAGGATCATATGGTTCTTGTCTCTTGTTTTGTTAATGAGCACTATCATGTTGATTGATTTGTGAATGCTAAACCACCCTTGTATCCCAGGAATAAATCCCACCTGGTCGTGGTGAATAATCCTTTTAATGTACTTTTGATCCTATTGGCTAGGATCTTCATGAGTACTTTGGCATCCATGTTCATCAGGGATATTGGTCTGTATTTCTCCTTTTTGATGGGGTCTTTGATTTTTTTTTTTTAAAGATTTTATTTATTTATTTGACAGAGAGACAGCCAGCCAGATAGGAAACACAAGCAGGGGGAGTAGGAGAGGAAGAAGCAGGCTTCCAGCAGAGGAGCCTGACATGGGGCTCTATCCCATATCGCTGGAATCACGCCCTGAGCCGAAGGCAGGCGCTTAACGACTGTGCTACCCAGGCGCCCCGGGGTCTTTGATTTGGGATCAGGGTAATGCTGGCCTCATAGAACGAGTTTGGAAGTTTTCCTTCCATTTCTATTTTTGAAACAGCTTCAGTAGAATAGGTATGTTTTCTTCTTTAATGTTTCGTAGAATTCCAATGGAAAGCCATCTGGCCCTGGACTCTCGTTTTTTGGGAGTTTTTTTTTTTATTACTGCTTCAATTTCCTTGCCGGTTATTGGTCTATTCAGATTGTCCATTTCTTTCTGTTTCAGTCTTGGTAGTTTATAAGTTTCCAGCAATGCATCCACTTCTTCCAGAATGCCTAATTGGCATATAGCTGCTGCTAATATATTCTAACAATTGACTCTATTTCTTTGGTATTGGTCATGATTTCTCCCCTTTCATTCATGATTTTGTTAATTTAGGTCCCTTCTCTTTTCTTTTGGATAAGCCTGGTCAGAGGTTTATCGATCTTATCAATTCTTTCAGCTTCTAGTTTCATTGATCTATTCTATTGTTATTCAGGTTTCTAGTTCATTGATGTCTGCTCTAATCTTTATTATTTCTCTTCCCCTCCTTGGTTTAGGCTTTATTTGCTGTTCTTTCCCCAGGTCCTTTAGGTGTAAGGTTAGCTTGTGCATTTGGGATTTTTATACTTTTTTGAGAAAGGCTTGTATTGCTATGTCCTCCCTCTTAGGACTGCCTTCTCAGTATCCCATAGGTTTTGAACCGATGTGTTTTCATTCTCATTGGTTTGCGTGAATTGTTGGAGTTCTTCTTTAATTTCCTGGTTGACCCATTCATTGTTTATCAGGATGCTCTTTAACCTCCAAGTATTTGAGTTCCTTCCAAATTTCTTCTTGTGATTGAGTTCCAGTTTCAAAGCATTGTGGTCTGAACATATGTTGGGAATAATCTCAATCTTGTGGTATCGACTGAGACCTGATTTGTGACCCAGTATGTGATCTATTCTGGAGAAAGTTCCATGTGCTTTCGAGAAGAATGCGTATTGTGTTGCTTTTGGGTGGAATGTTCTGTATATGGTGTGAAGACCATCTGGTCCAATGTGTCATTCAAAGCTCTTGTTTCTTTGTTGATCATCTGCTTAGATGATGTGTCCATTGCTGTGAGTGGGATGTTGAAGTCCCCTACCATTAATGTATTATTGTCAATGTGTTTCTTTACTTTGGTTATTAATTACTTTATATAATTGGCTGCTCCCATGTTAGGGGTATAAATATTTACAATTGTTAGATCTTCTTGTTGGAGAGACGCTTTAAGTGTGATATAGTGTCCCTCTACATCTCTTACTACAGCCTTTGATTTAAAATCTAATTTGTTTGATATGAGGATTGCTACCCCAGCTTCTTTTGAGGTTCATTAACATGGTAAATAGTTCTCCATCCCCTCACCTTCAGTCTGGAGGTGTCTTTGGGTTCAAAGTATATGGGTGGGTCCTGTTTTTTTTATCCAATCTGATACCCTGTGTTTTTTTGCTGGAGCATTCAGCCCATTTACATTCAGAGTAATTATTGAAAGATATGAATTTAATGTCATTTTATTGCTTGCAAAGTCCCTGTTTCTGTCAATTGTGTCTGTTTCTTTCTGATCTATGTTACTCTTGGGGTCTCTCTCTGATTACAGAATCCCCCTTAATATTTCTTGAAGGGCTGGCTTAGTGGTCACATATTCTTTCAGTTTCTGTCTATCCTGGAGTCTCTTATCTCTTCATCCATTCTGAATAACAGCCTTGCTAGATAAAGTACACTTGGCTACACATTCTTCTCATTTAGTATCCTGAATATGTCTTGCTAGGTCTTTCTGGCTTGCCAGGTTTCTATGGATAGGTCTGATCTTATTCTGATGTTCCTCCCTCCATATGTAGGGAACGTCCTCTCCCTAGGTACTTTCAGGATAGTTTCTTTGGCTGTAAGATTTGCAAGCTTCGCTATTTTATGTTGGGGTTTGGGTCTATTTTTATTGATTTTGGGAGGGGTCCTTTCTGCCTCTCGTTTGTGAATG
This sequence comes from Ursus americanus, assembly GCF_024610735.1. Taxonomy (NCBI): domain Eukaryota; kingdom Metazoa; phylum Chordata; class Mammalia; order Carnivora; family Ursidae; genus Ursus; species Ursus americanus. The sequence goes on along the minus strand of NC_142129.1, from coordinate 102,140,537 downwards.
TTTGTTTCCTTCCCAAGATTAGGGAAGTTGTCAGCTATGATTTGCTGAAATCTACCTTCTAACCCTTTATCTCTCCACCCTCTCTGGCATCCCAATAATTCTGACATTGGAACATTTCATGGCATCATTAATCTCTCTAATCCTTTTCTTCATGTGTTACTACTTGCCTATCTCTGTTTTCCTCAACTTCCTTCCTTTCCATCAGCTTCTCTTTTAGATCACTTATTCTCTCTCATTTACCCTGGTGGTTAGAGTATCCAGTTTAGACTGCATCTCATTCATAACATTTTTAAGTTTGGCCTGATTAGATCTCATTTCTGCCCTTAGAGAATCTATATTGTCACTAATACTTTTTTCAACCCTAGTTATTGACCTCATGATTGCTATCCTGAATTCTAACTCTGACATCTTGCTTAATCCATATCCATTAGTTCTATGGAAGAGGATATTATCTCTGGTTCTTTTATTTGTTGAGAGTTCCTCCTCCTACTCATTCTGTTGAGGGTTGCTTGAGCAAATGAACCGAGTCCAAAATATCAACCATGACTGAAGCAAGATGCACCCTACCAAAATCCGGAGTGGTCGGAAGCCACCACCAAAAAACAAAGCCAAAATAATACACAAGAGTTAAAAAATTTAAAAAAAAATTAGGTTAAGAAATTTTAAAAAAGGGAGAAAAGGGGAGGGGAAGAGAGACTATAATCTCTCAGTGTAGACAAAGCAGGGTGTTTCACTTGTTCCTGGGTGAGTTTTGGTCTGTGTGGTAGAAGACACTACATCCCAAAATTGCAAGGAAAATAAAACTTATATATCTAACAAGATAAAATTGAATAGAGTTTATTTTTATTTTTTTTAACCTTTTTTTTTTATTTTTTAATAATGATTTTTTATTATATTATGTTAGTCACCATACAGTACATCCCCGGTTTTCGATGTAAGGCTCGATGATTCATTAGTTGTGTATAACACCCAGTGCACCATGCAATATGTGCCCTCCTTACTACCCATCACCGGTCTATCCCATTCCCCCACCCCCCTCCCCTCTGTAGCGTTTAAAAAGGACCAAAATGCAGCATATATCTATAAAAAATATAGGTGTGAAAAAGTAGAAGTTAAAAAGCAGCTATGAAATATAAGTTGATATAATAAACACCTAATTGAAACGAGAAAATGATAAAAAGGGGAAAAAAGAGAAAACGCATAAGAAAAAGAAAAAAAGAAGAAAAGGAGAATTTTATCTGAAAAATAAACAAGTTATGAGGTGACACCTGGATCTCAATATACTATTTTCCTCTGGTGTTGGAATTTTACATTCTTGTGGGATCCATAGTCTAGTCCTCCACCTGTTTTTCCAATCTGTCCCCTGGGGGAGGGGCCTGCCTGCTCTTTCTCAGGTAACCCTGCCTGCACTGCAACTCTCTCAGAGGTAGTCCCAGGGGCCTGGGAATGCCACTGCCCTTTGTGATTATAAAACCAGGAGCGGCTGTGGATTCCCACACACCCGAAGCTCAAGGATCATGTCTGGGTGCCATTCTCATGCCCTTTCTGGGCTGCTACCATCCTGTGAGTTTTTGCCCAGTTGGACACAGGTTCCAGACTTTTTCAGGCTGCTTGGGAAAAGAGCAATTATCCATCTGCCTGGCTTGGGGTTTATGGTGATCTGAGCTGAGAGTCCCTTCCTGGGCTTGCTGACCATAACCTGCTTCCTGGCTCTACTGCCTGGGCAGTCTACTGGCTCAGGTTCCCCCTTTTGCTCTGTGGTTCCTTGTATCCTGAGACCACAATGCCCTACCTAGAATTCTGACTTGTCATTTCCAGAGGCCCTTTCAGAGAGGGATGTCTCTTCCTAGAGCAGATTTCTAAGGGTTCCAATTTTGTGCTCTGGTGTTATATCCCTTCCTAGAAGCTGGCTTATGGAGGCTCCCTCCCCCTTCTGTTTATCTTCTGATATCTCCCCACAGATTCAGGACTTCACACATCCTACCTTGCAAAAAGCAGTTGCTTTTCTGTTTGTAGAGATCCAGATAAATATTCTTACATCTCAGGCTGATTTCGTGTGTTCAAAATGGTTTGATAGATATCCAGCTAAATTCAGGGGACCAACTGAAACGGGATCCCCTACTTCACCATCTTGCCTCATTCTATTCCTTGTAATAGTTTTTTTAAAAAAATTTATTTTATTTATTTGAGAGAGAGAGTAAGGGGAGGGCCAGAAAGAGAAAGAATCTCAAGTAGACTACCCACTGAAATTGGACCTAGAGGCAAGTTTTGATCCCAGGACCCTGAGATCATGACCTTAGCCAAAATCAGGGGTTGAATGCTTGGCCAACTGAGCCACCCAGGTGTCCCACCCTGTAACACTTTTTATTTCTATGATGTTGATAGTGATGTCCCCTCTTTATTTTTGATTTTTGTAATTCGAGTTTTCTCTTTTTCTCTGGTCAATTTAGCTAAAAGTTTATAAATTCTCCTCTTATTTTTCTTTCCTTTGTCATCATCACTGAGATGACAATATCCATAGTATAGGACAAATTCTATATAGTCTCTGAGATAGTTAATTTAAATTTGGCCTATAGAGCAAGTTAATTTATATAGAATAAGTTAAATTTAATATATAGTTAACATAAGTGTTACTAAGATAATAATACCAATTCCTTATTGCAGAATTGGTGAACTGGAATAGAATTGCCTTTACTGCTTAGACCATGCTTTATTCTTGGGGTAGTTCAGCTACTCTTGCTTATTTGATATTATTTACTGGTGCACTTCTGTGTTTCATATCGATTCCTAATGCATTCTGGCTCATGAAGAACCATTTCTTTCCATGGACTTGAACAAGTAAATATAGGAACTACAGAAAAGTCTTAATATTTGTCTTTAGTTGTTTTAAGATAGCAGTTATTAAATGATTTCTCATTCCGTCACTCTGATGAATGTTGTGCTCTCTTCAGTAGCAGCAGTGGGAGACTGAAAGAGGGTGCTTCACTGGGCACTGGGGGTACATATCAGAATTTCTGGGAGACATTTGCAGTTCAAATGGCCTCCTCTGATGATTCTAAAATGCTGGATCAGAATTCTGCTTATTATAAGGGCAGATTTTAAGGTATGATGTGGCCATCTGCTCTATTTGTATTTCAACCACTTTACACTCATAGCTGTAATCTACAAATTAAACTCCATGCATTGGATGTTATCTGTAGTTTCCATCTGACTCTATAAATCAAAGTATATAATCTAGTCCCTGAATACTCCAGCCAGGGCACAACTAATATAAAATAAATGTTCCTTGATATCATTATTTCCTTTTTATAATAACTTAATGAAGGATTATTTTTATAACAGCTCTTAGATATAAAACTGAAATTTGTTTGCACCATGAGATTAAGTTTTAGGCCCTTTAATAGCGTAGTGATAATAAACCAAGGAGTTGTCTGAATGCTCTTTTAGAACAAAGATGAGTACACTAAGACAATAAGCATGCAGCTTCATAAATCATGCATTATCAGAATGTGTCATTTAGTTTAACCCAGCAGGGTCACCACTAAGCTGCAAGTAAGTCATTTGACAAAACACCCCTGAACACAGTTGCAGTTGGCTTAAATCCCAGACAAAACTGAGATTGTAGGAGTTTGCTTCTAAAATTCTCAGTACTGCCTTTCTGAAGCTTTCTCCATCCTCTGTAAATTCTCCTTTCCTGGTTAACTTCCTCATTTAGATGCCCAGAATCAATCTATTCCCCCACTGGCATAAGAAAAGACTTGATTAGCTATTGATACTTCAACCAACATTTACACTTTAAAATTTTTATCACTGACTTAGCAGTAAATTCAAGCTAACTAACTTAATGGTCAGAATGTGGGGGATTTTTTTTTACCCAGTAAGATTTTGAAATCACAATGTGGTTATTTGTCAATGCAGCCTCAAAAGGGAACTGTAGGAAGCTTTCAAGGGGACTTGGTGGCTGGGATCCTGGCTCTTCTGGGGTTAATAAGATGCAGTGGAGGAAAGACCTGATGCCTGCTGCACTCAAATGAATGTCTGTCTGTTGAGGAGAGCTGAAAACCAAAACTGGGGAACTTTTCATGCTTCTCTTCTCCTGGACAATTACATCATTGTGTTTCTCTTTTCAAATCCCCAACACCTTTATTGCTACCTCCTGGTGGTGAGAAGAGTCTTTGTGCTAGAGCTTTTGTGAGTAGTTTTAGAATACCTGTAAGTATGTCTTCACTGGAAAAAGTGTCTGTTCATATCTTCTGCTCATTTTTTGATTTGATTATTTGTTTCATGTGTATTGAGTTTGAGAAGTTCTTTGTAGATCTTGGATACCAGTCTTTTATCTGTAGCATCATTTGCAAATATCTTCTCCCATTCCGTGGGCTGCCTCTTAGTTTTTTTGACTGTTTCCTTGGCTGTGCAGAAGCTTTTTATCTTGATGAAGTCCCACAAGTTCATTTTATCTTTTGTTTCTCTTGCCTTTGGAGACGTGTCATGAAAAAGGTTGCTTTGGCCGATGTCGTAGAGGTTGCTGCCTATGTTCTTCTCTAGGATTTTGATGGATTCCTGTCTCACATCGAGGTCTTTCATCCACTTGGAGTTTATCTTTGTGTATGGTGTGAGAGAGTGGTCAAGTTTCATTCTTTTGCATGTAGCTGACCAATTTTCCCAGCACCATTTATTGAAGAGACTGTCTTTTTCCACTGGATGTTTTTTCCTGCTTTGTCAAAGATTAGTTGCCCATAGAGTCGAGGGTCCATTTCTGGGGTTTCTATTCTGTTCCATTGGTCTATGTGTCTGTTTTTGTGCCAGTAACATGCTGTCTTTGTAGTATAGCTTGAAATCTGGTAATGTGATGCCCCCAGCTTTGTTTTTCCTTTTCAACAATTCCTTGGCGATTCAGGGCCTTTTCTGGTTCCACACAAATTTAAGGGCTGTTTGTTCCAGTTCTTTGAAAAATGTCCTTGGTATTTTGATCGGGATGGCATTGAAAGTGTAGATTGCTCTGGGTAGCATAGACATTTTAACTATGTTTATTCTTCTGATCCATGAGCATGGCATATTTTTCCATCTTTTTGTGTCTTCTTCAATGTCTTTCAAGAGTGATCTGTAGTTCCTAGAATATAGATCCTTTACCTCTCTGGTTAAGTTAATTCTGAGAAAATGTATGATTTTTGGTGCTATTGTAAATGGAATCGATTCCCCAATTTCTCTTTCTTTAGTCTCATTGTTCGTGTATAGAAATGCAACTGATTTCTTTTTTTTTTTTTTAAGATTTTATTTATTTTATTTATTTGACACAGAGAGGGAGAGAGAGCCAGCGAGAGAGGGAACACAAGCAGGGGGAGTGGGAGAGGAAGAAGCAGGCACATAGTGGAGGAGCCTGATGTGGGGCTCGATCCCATAACGCCGGGATCACGCCCTGAGCTGAAGGCAGACGCTTAACCGCTGTGCCACCCAGGCGCCCCTGAAATGCAACTGATTTCTGAGCATTGATTTTGTATCCTGCCACATTACTGAATTGTTCTATAAGTTCTAGTAGTTTGGGGGTGGAGTCTTTTGGGTTTTCCATATAGAGTATTATGACACTTTTCCAATGAAGACATACAAATGGCTAACAGACACATGAAAAAATGTTCAAAATCATTAGCCATCAGGGAAATTCAAATCAAAACCACATTGAGATACCACCTTATGCCAGTTAGAATGGCAAAAATTGACAAGGCAAGAAGCAACAAATGTTGGCGAGGATGTGGAGAAAGGGGATCCCTCTTACACTGTTGGTGGGAATGCAAGTTGGTACAGCCACTTCGGAAAACAGTGTGGAAGTCCCTTAAAAAGTTAAAAATAGAACTACCCTATGATCCACCCAGCAATTGCACTACTGGGTATTTACCCCAAAGATACAGACGTAGTGAAGAGAAGGGCCATATGCACCCCAATGTTCATAGCAGCAATGTCCACAATAGCTAAATTGTGGAAGGAGCCGAGATGCCCTTCAACAGATGACTGGATTAAGAAGATGTGGTCCATATATACAATGGAATATTACTCAGCCATCAGAAAGAACGATTTTACAACATTTGCAGCAACATGGATGGGATTGGAGGAGATAATGCTAAGTGAAATAAGTCAAGCAGAGAAAGACAATTATCATATGGTTTCACTCATTTATGGAACATAAGAAGTAGAAAGATCGGTAGAAGAAGGAAGGGAAGAATGAAGGGGGGGGAAACAGAAGGGAGAATGAACCACGAGAGACTATGGACTCTGGGAAACAAACTGAGGGCTTCAGAGGGGAGAAGGGTGGGGGATTGGGATAGGCCAATGATGGGTATTAAGGAGGGCACATATTGCATGGAGCAGTGGGTGTTATACACAAACAATGAATCATGCAACACTACATCAAATACTAAGAATGTACTGCATGGTGACCAACATAACATAATAAAAAATTATTATTAAAAAAAGAAAGAAAGAATATCTATAAGTTAAACAATTCCTGAATTTATATGCCAGACTTGTGAAGAAGCAAAATTATAGATAAACCATAAATTGTCCTCTCAATTCCTAATAATATTTTCAAACCAAGAAATGCTGATTTTTGTCGAGGCCAGAAAACTTCTCCTAAACACCTTCTCTTCTCATGTGATTATATCTGAAATTTAAAGTTTTTTAAATTCTATATTATTTTATTTGCTACTCTTAATGTGTGGAATTCTTGCCTCTCCAAGTAAATTATCAGTCCTTTGAGGGAAGACAGACTACATTTTTTAAAAATTAAATTCAAGTTAATTAACATATAGTGTAGTATTGGTTTCAGGAGTAGAATTTAATGATTCATCACTTACATGTAACACCCAGTGCTCATTGCAATAGGTGCCCCCCTTAATACCCATCACCCATTTAGCCCATCCCCCCACCCATCTCCCCTCCAGCAACCCTCAGTTTGTTCTGTATAGTTAAGAGTCTCTTATGGTTTTCCTCCCTCTCTCTTTTTATCTTATTTTACTTTCCTTCTCTTCCCCTATGTTCATCTGCTTTGTTTCTTAAATCCCACATGAGTGAAATCATATATTTGTCTTTCTCTTACTGACTTATGAAATTAAAAGTTTTGATCAATTTTTATTTTATTTTCTTCTGTTATAAAATACATCTGAGGCATGATGTTGTTTTATATATAAATTTGCTTAGATAATTTTATTGTTCTTTTTTGTGAACACAGAATTTTTAAACTGATATATGTTAATTATAAAAATTAAATACTACTCATAATACTGAAAACTAGTACTAATTAGTGTTGACATTTTGTTTAATAGAGTTATTGTTTTCTCCCTCTCTTTCTTTCTTTCTTTCTTTCTTTCTTTCTTTCTTTCTTTCTTTCTTTTTCTTTCTTTCTTCTTTCTCTCATTCCTTCCCCTTAAATAATGCAAACTCTGATTATAGTATATATATTCTTATGATCTGTTTTTTACTTACCCATATATGTTGGACATATTTTCCCTTAAGATTTAATGGCTGCATAGTATTTCACTGTATCATGTATTACTAAATTCACTATATCATTTATTACTAGAATTTAGTAATAATTCCTGTTGACATGTTCATTTATTTTCTTAGAATACATTTCTGCAATTGAAATTGATGATATGCACATGCTTTGGGCCTTTTTAGAAAACCTACTGTATTGGCTATAATTGATATACAAAAAGCTATACTTATTTAATCTATACAACTTCTGTTTATTACCCTTCCCAACCACTTCCTTACCTGAGGGCAGGGTGGAGTGTGGGAGGGCAAAGGGAACAGGCAGCCTCCTGAAATCTTGCCAGGCAATCACCACAGGGTTCTGAGCTTCCCCTGGAGGCTGCAGCTTGCTCTGGGGTAGGGGTTCCTTTCCACTTCCAACCTGAGTCTGACTTCTTTGGCTGGCAAGCTGAGATGACGCATCTCCAAATCTGGGATAACCAGGAACCACTGCCCTCTACCGTTTGCAGTGCTGTGAGGATTTAAATCCTAATCAAAACCAAACTCCCAGCCCAGAAGAATGCCTTATCTTTGAGTTTTCCTTCAGAGAGCTCCTAGAGCTCTCATTTTGCAGGGCTGAGCTGCAAAATGTTCACCTACTAATTAGGAAAATTCAACATTTGGAAAAGGAGAATGAGAACAAGTAGTTACAGCCAGATTCCTAGATTTAGAGCACTGAAGAAACGTCCTTGAAAGGATAAATTATATGAAATAGAAAAGTGGCAGCAGAATATAAGATTAAGGGAAAGATGATCTTCTGGAGAACATTTGCAGACTTCTGAAACACACCTAGGGATGCCTAGAAGCTCTGTGTGGGCTCCTTTGAGACTTCCCTCAGCTCTGAGCCTGCCCAGGCCACACAGCTGCTGCACAGGGACACAGGCGGGGCAGCAGACCCAGAGACCCTACCCCTGATACATGTTCTAGGCTCTAGCCGAGACCAACTCCCCAGCTCCCAAGATATGGAACCAGATTTCAGCTCTAGCCTATCTGGCTTGGGGACTACCTAGAACATTTTTTTTTGAAAATCCATTATACTTTCTTTTCTTTGGAAAGGGAGCTGCCGGTTACACTTTGTTATTGTCTCATTTGTTTCCAGCTACGATTTTGTCAAGTCGACAGGGCAAGTATTGTTATTTTCCTTATTTAACTGGATGGACTGAAGCCTGGAGCAGGATAACAACTTGGCTGAGGTAACAGCTAAATGGCGAGACAGCTAAGGTGGGAGCCAGAGGATTAGCTTGTGTGCCACCTGCCCTCTGGGACCCTAGGAATGGTCTGAGACCCAGCAAGAGGCAGCAAAGGGTTTGGACAGCAAAGGGACTTCATCCCATCCCCTCACTTATGGAGGCCAACAACATTGAGGACACAAAGCAGGGAGGTCTTTATTCCTTTGTCTTGTGCCGTTTTTAATTCTTGCTTTTTGATAAAATGCTGCACAATGTAGTATGTAGGCTTTGGACCAACAAAGGGTTATTTACTGTTCAAGGCCTGCCGCCTCCTTGCCCCTGAGCCACTATCCCAGCTCAGTAATTCTAAGGCCCTCCAGCTGTGTGCCTTCCCTCAGGCTCCCTTCCTTGGAATTCTGGGGTTCCTCCTGGAGCTGTAAATGTCCCATGGAGGCTCATGCCTTCCATTTGAACCTTTGAACCTCCTCCAGCACTTCTCTTCCAGGCCACCAGCGGTCACCACACTCTGCATAGAATTCTTGAGTTTGGGGGCTGCCCCAGGTGCCTCCTGCAAAGTTTGGGATTACACTCAATAATCCCAATGAGGGTGGGATGGGGGATGTCAGGTTGGGTGATCACCCTCAAGCTGGCTGAGACCATTCTCATGTCTTCAGGTTACTGGGCAAAATTTCCCTCAACCCCTTCCCTATGGGTCCTGTCAGTTCGTAATGGGTAGGGTAAAGGTGTGTATTGGCCTTTGAGAGCTCACTTTCTTCAAATCTCGCTTACATTTTTCTTTACTGGCATAAATATTTGTTTGCCCAGGGGTTCACACTGATAGCACAACGCTTGTCCTCCAATTCTGTCCCTATAGCTCAGGAGTGAGGGTAGGGGTGGTGATGTTTCTTGGAGGCTTCACATAATAGGTTAAACAGTTCTCTTGCTGAGATAACCTTGGGCTTCTGGGGCAAGTTGAGCAGCTTTGCTCTATGGGTTCAAATCCCATCTCAACTACCTTCTTACTGGTTCTGGAAAACCTGGGCGATTCCTTAAACCTCTCTAAGACAATGTGCTGGGTTGAAATTCATGTTCACCTGGAACCTGAGAATGTGAACTTATTTGGAAATAAGGTCTTTGCAGATATAGTGAGTTAAGATGAGATCATACTGAATTAGGGTGGGTCTTAAATCCAACAAATGATGTCCTTATTAGAAGAGAAGAGGTCACAGAGAGACTGGCACACAGAAAAGAGGGCCACCTGAAGATAGAGGCAGAGCCTGGAGTGATACGTCCACGAGCCAAGGAATGCCAGGGAGCGGCAGAAACCACCTGCCTCTAGAAAGACGCAAGAAGGACTTTTCCCTACAGCCTTTAGAGGGAGCATTCACCTGCTGACACCTTGAAGCATGGAGCATGGAGCATGACACTTTTGGACTTTTGGCTTCCCAAACTATGAGAAAATACATTTCTGTTGTTTTAAATCACTCAGTTTGTGGTAATTTGTTACAGCAGCATGGGAAACTAATACACTCAGTTTCTTCAGCTGCAAAACAGGGATAATATCACCTCAGGGGTTGCTGTGAAATTAAATAATATAATGTTTTATGAATGGCTGTGTGGTCACTCTGATAGCCAGAGTGATATGCCTAGCTTTTTGCCGGCATATAGTAAGCCCTTAAAATGTTATTACTTGGGCAGCCCTTGGGCAGATTCTTTGCTTTTGAGGGTTGTCATGGTCGACAGCTCCCGATCCTTGGGAATCCCCTCGCACTTCATCTCAGGGCACCTTCTTTTTTGCTCTTCACCCAGTTAGCAAATCCTTTGAGCCAACACCCTCCATGGCAGCACTGGGGCACTGTGGGGACCCCCTTCTTGTTTTCTCAGTGCTCTGCTCCTCTCAGGAGCATGAGCCATGGCTGAGGCTATGCCCTCCACCTTTGTGGACTTCTCCCCACTTGCTTGGCCCTCTAGTCACCTTCCCAAGTGGTACCAGTTTACTGGAAACAAGCATAATGTGGCCAGCGGCCACTATATTACATTTTTGCTTGTGAGGGCTGAAGGGGCCCTTGAGAGGGCCAGGCACCTTTAGTGAGTGGCTGACATCTTGTCCCAGAGCCACCCCACAGCAGCTGAAGGGCTAGGGCAATCCTGAGAGTTTTTCTGCATTCCATTCCACTGTGTCTTGTCATCCACATCTGAAATGAATCACAACATCTCAGCCACAGCTTAATTCCCCTCACAGATTCCCACGCTGTTCTCTCAGAACAAAAACCAGTTCCAGTAACTACTTCTAAACAGTCTCAGCCCACTGCTGCCAGCTCCCATCTTTGTCACTGTGGGCAGCAGGTGGACCCCTTGTCCACCTCTCATCTTCTGTTTCCGAACAGGCAGAGCCATACCTGATACAAGATAGAGGTGATTCAAGCCCAGAGCCTTTCCTTCAGGTTATCAAGGATCAGTATCAAGGGTATCTGAGATGGTTAATTGATAACCAGATTCATCAGTTCACCAAATGTTCATTCTGCACTTCCCATGTACTAGGCAGAGTGCTATATGTTGGAATTTTAAAAATAAGTGAGGATCTCTTATGCTGCTTTCCTGTTAAGTCCACCAAGTCAACCCCCACCACTCCCACTGCTGCACGAAAAGGTCCAGGAGCTGCAGTTACAGGAACTCCATGGATTACAAGATAATTCTACCACTGATCATCTATAAAATATCAGAAATGTCTTAATGTACCCAAGAGGTATTGTTCCTGTCCACTTTATCTTAGGTGTTTTTTAAATATGTCTGCAAATTTCTTGAAACCTGTCCTATCAAGAGGAAGAGTCTGGGGCACCTGGGTGGCTCAGTCAATTGAGTCTCTGAGTCTTGATTTTGGCTCAGGTTATGATCTCAGGGTCGTGGGTTCGAGCCCCGCATTGAGCTCTGCGCTCAGCAAGAAGTCGCCTTGAAGATTCTCTCTCTCTCTCTCCCTCCGTCCCTCCCCCAAGCATTTGCTCTCTAAATAAATTAATAAATAAGTCTTTAAAAAAACAGAGGTGCAGTCAATGACACCTCTTGTATCTTAGCTCAGATTGCTATAACAAAGTACCATGGCCTGGGGCTTAAATAACAGTTATTTCTCACAGATCTGGAGACTGAGAGTCTGAGTTCAAGGTGCCAATGTGGTTGGGTTCTGGTGAGCATCCTCTTCCTGGATTACAGCTTTTTGCTGTGTCTTCACTTGGCAGAGACAGAGAGAGGGAGGAAGCTCTCTGTGTCTCTATGAGGGCCCCACCCTCAAACTTCATCTAACTGTAATTATTTCCCAAAAGAACCCATCTCCAAATATCATCACATTGGGGAGTTGGGCTTTAACATATGAATTTTTAGGGTGACACAAGTCAGTCCACAGCACCTCGATCTTGGGCCTTTGTGACTGCCTTGACAAAATGTGGCATGACTTCCAAGACTGGTGTATAAAAGATTCTATAGCTTGTGATGGTTTCTCTGGGATGCTTACTTTTGGAACCCAGCCGTATGCTGTGAGGAAGCCCAGCACGCATGGAAAATCTACATTAAATGTTCCACCAACAGCATGCACAGATCCAGTTGACAGCCAGCATCAACCACCAGACAATATGTGAAGAAGCCTTAGAGAGGACTCCAGCCCCAGTCACTTTCTGTAACCACATGAGAGTCCAAGTAAGAAGCATCTAGCTGAGGCCAGTCAACCCCCAGAATGAAGAGTGATAATTAGATGGTTACTGTGGTTTATGCCACACAGCAGTGGATAACCAGAACAGCAACCTCATTGGCTATTTGATTATTGTTGCCCTTCAGAAGAAGGCTGACTTTAGTGTGTGCAGTCCCATGCCCTGTCCACTAGGCTCCGTTAAAGCAAGGGGTCATGGTTTTCCGCCTACCTTCACCATACACACATTTAGCCCAGCCATGTAGACAGATACTGAAGGTTTTTTTCTACAACAGAGGTTCTCAGCCAGAGCTGCATAGTAGAATCACCTGGGGATATTTCTTGACTTCCCGTGGCCAGGCTACAGCCCAGACCAATTAAACCAGAATCTTTGGGGATGTGGTCCAGGAATCAATATTTCTAAAAGTTCCCCAGGTGATCTTAATATGTATCTCAGCTTGAGACCCATGGTCAGAGACAGTGAGCACCCAGGCCAACTTGTAGCAGTGCCAGCAGTGCTGGCATTTGTCATCACGGAGCATAATGACACCAGTCCTTCTGTGCCCTGGAGAAGCACTGTTACTCTCGCTAGGAAAATAGCGATAAATGTACACTTTCAGTGAAATATATCATTCCTGACGTAGATTATCATCTTACCTAATGCCCTTCCCTTCTTGTCTCTTCATCCTTCTTGTCCATTCTCATATCAGGGCTCAGAGTCCAATGTCCTTCATGAAGTGTTCCTGATCATTCCATTTTATGCTTAATGAATCACTCCAAAACTCAGCAGGTTAAAACAACAATAAACATTTATTATTTTGTATCATTTTATGGGTCGGGAATTGACAAGTGGCTTAGCTGGGTCTTCTGACTTGGAGCCTCTCATGAAGAGTCAGGATGTCAGGAAGGACTAACATTTGAAGGTTTCACTAGGGTTGGGGGATCCACTTCCAAGATGGTGTACTCATGTTGCTGGGGAGTAAGTGTTAGCTGTTGTTAGAAGGCCTGGGTTTCTTGCCATGTAAACTTCTCTACAGGGTTGCTTAAGTGTCCTTATGATGCAGTGTCCTTATGTCAGAGCAGTGATACAGAGAGAGTGAGGGGAAAAGCTAGCTTCGAACCACACATCATAATTTTTGCAATATCCTTTTGGTTACACAGATCAGGTCTATTCATTGTAGAAGGAGGCTCCACAGGGCATGACTGTCACATGGTTTGAATCATTGGGGGTCAGTCTAGAAGCTGGATGTCATGACAGGCCTCAATCACCTCTTCCTTCTTCCACACTGCACCAGAAGTTCTCAAATCTGGATGATCCACAAAATCATCTAAGAAACTTCTGAAAGTAGAGATTGTCAGATGCCACCTGAGGTGTTTTGATTCAGTCAGGACCAGAATCTGTATTTTTAGTCTCCCAAAGCAATTCTGGTGGTCACAATAGGGACTTATGGTTTATTTGATTTAGGAACTTAGTTTCTGGTCCAGGTGGGATGGACTCTTTTAGATTTTGTCCCCATGGGCCAGGCCACATGGTGGGGGGACCTCTAATACCAGAAAGGAACCTCCGTGTTAGTTCAGGAACTGCTTTTCTATACCTTGCTCTTCCTTTGGCTACTCCTTCATTCCCTGGCTCCCCTCACTTTTACCCCCACCAGACCAATTGTCCAACTGGCCACTTTGATGGATCCAGACCTTTAACTTAGCCTCTTGTCTTTGGAAGAAAATGTTTTTAAAGACTGAAAAATAGCCTTATGACCTCCCACAACTATGTATGGCCAGTGAACATGGAAATGAGTGGGAGGGGAAGTGGAGAGGGTTTTGAGTAAGCCTGACTATTTTCATCTCAAAAATAAAAGTTTCACAGGTCAGGTGGGCAGTTCCTTATTTTTGTTTGTTTTTAATTTTCATTTAAATTTTAGTTAGTGAACATACAGTGTAATATTGGTTTCTGGAATAGAATTCAGTTATTCACCACTTACATACAACATCCAGTGCTCATCACAACAATTGCCTCTTTAATACCCATCACCCACTAGCCCATCCTGCACCCACCTCCCTCCATCAACCCTCTGTTTGTTCTTTATTGTTAAGAGTCTTTTATAGTTTGTTTCCCTCTCTTCCCATATGTTCATCTGTTTTGTTTCTTAAATTCCACATATGAGTGAAATCATATGGTATTTATCTTTCTCTGACTGACCTACTTTACTTAGCATTATACATTCTAGTTCCAGCCGCATCATTGCAAATAGCAAGATTTCATTTTTCTAGATGGCTGAGTAATATTCCATTGTGTATATATACATATATGTATATACACATAACATCTTCTTTATCCATTCATTAGTTGATGGACATTCGGGCTCTCTCCATAGTTTGGCTATTGTTGTTAATGCTGCTAACAACATTGGGGTGCATGTACCCTTTTGAATCTGTTATTTTTGTATGTTTTGGGTAAATACCTGGTAGTGGAAGTCCTGGATCTATTTTTAGCTTTTTGAGGAAACTCCACACTGTTTTCCAGAGTAGCTGCACCAGTTTGCATTCCCACCACAGTGCAAGAGGGTTCCCCTTTCTCAGCATCCTTGTTAGCACCTGTTGTTTCTTATGTTCATTTTTACCATTTTGGCAGGTGTGAGGTGGTATCTCCTCATGGTTTTGATTTGTATTTCTCTGTGATGAGTTGAGCATTTCTTCATGTATCTGTTAGCCATCTGGATGTCTTCTTTGGAAGTCTACTCATGTCTTCTGGGCAGTTCCTTAGGTATGCTGGACACTCTCCACATCCAGCCCTTGTGTTTATTTTAGCATAGTGACTGAGAGCCCTGACTCTGGAGCCAGACTTCCTAGGTTCGAATCCTGCTTCTTCCAATTACTGTCTTATATTTTCAGCCACGTCTTTACAGTTTCTGTGGTCCTGGTCCTAAGTGTGGTAGCTGGTGGGAATGGCTCTTGTCCCTTCTTATCCTTCACAATCTGTCCTGCCTCAGGAGCTGTGGTGTTCGCAGCACAGACAGCAGTCTGTGCTGGAGCTTGGAGAGGTGCCATGAGCCTGAACATATGGTTTGGCAGGTCCTGATAAGGATGGGTTGGATTTGGTGTTCATGAAGTAAGAGTGAGTGTGACCTGCTGAGGAATTCCAGGAAGAATTTCAGGGTATATGGGGAAAAGAAGTTAATGAGGATTCCTGGGGTTTTGACTTGAAAATGAGGGAATTATTGGTGCCATTTGCTGAAATGGGGATGATTGGAGGGATCTACAAGTTTGAGGGGAGTTGGTAAGAGTTTTGTTTTGATTTTATTAAACTTGAGACACCTACTAGATGTCTAAGTAAGCACTGAGATATTTGAGTTTGGGTCTCAGAGATGTTGGGACTAGAAATAGACATCTAATAATCATGAGCACTTTGACGTCATTAAAGTCAAGGGACCAATGAGATGTCATGGTATACAACTACAGATAGAAGAGACCTGAGTTCTGGGCTCCATTTAGAGGGTGAGGAACCAGTGGAGGGTCCTGAGGGAAGAAGCAGCACAAGGGGGAACATGGCTTCCAGAGAGATAACTTTTTAAAAGGTGGAAGATATTAGAACATATTATATGCTTATGGTGATAAGCCAGGAGAGAGGGGTAAATTAATGATGCCAGAGGGAGGGAAGATAATTATAGAAGAAACTTCCTTGAGTTGACAAGAAGGGATGGGGTCCAGAGCACACATGGAGGGATTGTTTAAGGAAAGAGCAAGGACAATTAGCCAGCTGCCATGGAGAGGACAGGGAGTCAAGGATTCTAGGTGTAGGGAGTTCAGTAGATGTGGTGGCAGGAGATTAGTGCATACTCAGTGAGGAAGGGTTGCTGGGGTGCAGTGTGGAGAAAGGCATAGAAAATTTGAGTGCCAAGAAGTCATGAATAACCTTCAGGGGAAGTGAGAGAGCAAAGGGATTCTAGAAGTGTGGTAGGATGACTGAGCAGGGTACGGCCTTCTTGGGATTTATGGTTATAAAGGAGAAGAAAGGCCGTACACTAACCTTTGCTGCTCAGCCTCTCTCCCTGACAGGAAGCAATAGCCCAGCTGAGGCAGAGAACTTGCTTCTATTCTAAGAACCTAGGATGGGAAAGCCAGGCTGAGTATCCAGGGCAGATGACCCCAATGGTGTAAGAACAAATGGGCACATTTCTATCACTGTTGCTTGGAAGCAGCCAGAAAAGCAGCCAGGAATTTTCCAAGGGCCCCAGCATTTCCCCTCATCAGGGAAACAGCTACTCAGCCACATGCCTCTTTCCACACTAAGCGCTGGGAAGGAAACAGTGAGCACAGCCAACAGGGCCATGCCTTCAGTGAGGCCATTTTCCACATACTTGTCCAGTGTGGCTGCTCTGCTGAATAATTATCAGCAGAAAGTTCTTGACTGCAGCCCAGCCTCTGACACAACTAAAGCATTTGGGATTGGAGGGCCAGCTTCACTCTGTACCCACTTGATGTATTCCAGACTTTGAGACCAGTTGACTAGGTGGGCAGTGAGCCAGGACTTTGCCCAACACTTAATTTTCCTCAAGGTTATGCCAGCAGACTTGACTTCCTCAGGGAGGAAATGGAGGTCCTGGCCGTAAAGTCTACCTTTCAGGTCTGCCGGCCTCACACAGCAGGCATCTGACCAGCCTCTAGCTGCCAGCCAGTAGCCAGGACATAGGCCCTGTCCTTTTAGCATGTGGAGTTCAAGATTAACTGAGGTGTTATCCCAAGTTTTGTCCAGAAAACCACAGCGTCAGATGGGTGTCATATCTACCAGAGATCTTGGGACATAGCTATCCAGAGAGTTTCACAGTCCTTGTCTTAGTCATCTCAGGACACCATGAAAAAATACCACAGATGCAAGGAGGAAAGCTTAGGGCTTAAACAACAGAATTTATTTCTCATGGTTCTGGAGGCTGGCAAGTTCAAGATCCAGGGGCCAGCAGGATTTGGTTTCTGGTGAGAGCTCTTTTCCTGGCTTGTAGAGAGCTGCCTTCACACTGTGTGCCCACAGGGCGGAGAGAGAGACAGAGAGACACAGAGATCTCTTGTGTCTCCTCCTCTTTTATAAGGACACCAATTTTAACAGGTCAGGGTTTTACCCTTAACCTTAACTTAACCCTAATCAACTCCTTAAGGCTCTCTTTCTAATCAGCTACATGAGGTTAGAGCTTTAACATATGAATTTGGAGGGGACACAATTCAGTTCATAGCTGTCCTATAGCCTCGCCTGGACCTTGATGAGTCCCTTTCAAAGTCCCAAACAGGCTGTGTCCAGGGACATTTGGTTGCTCTACTAGGTAACCCAGTGGCATTGGAAACAAAAAATGGGCGGTAGAAGTAGTTCATAGGTGCTTGGACACACTAGAGTATGAGTTTCTGACAGTGCTCCATGGGGCCAACCTTGCTCACTTAAAAAAAATTTTTTTTAAAGATTTTGTTTATTCATTTGACACAGAGACAGAGAAAGAAAGAGAGAGAGAGCACAAAACAAGGAGAGCAGCAGGCAGAGGGAGAGAGAGAAGTAGGCTTCCTGCTCAGGGGCTCAATCCCAGGACCTTGGGATCCTGACCTGAGCCGAAGGCAGACGCTTAACCAACTGAGTCACCCAGGTGCCCCACAATTCTGCTCACTTTGGTTCTCTGGATTTCTGGGATCACCACATCAGAGTGGGCTTGTTCTGATACTCAGAGTTACAATGCCCTGGAACAACAGCCTGGTGTTCTTCGTCCTGAGGCTGTAGCCCCTTTGGAGGAGAGCAGCTGTCTTGCCACTTTATTTTTGCTTTTCTGGCCTTTCTGACACCATGGTGCTATTTCAGGCATCTGATGTGTCCAATGTAAGGGGACCACCTCCTGTTGGGCTTGGCTCAGATCTAGCAGGGAGCCGTGTTTCATTTTTTTCTTTTCTTTTCTTTTTTTTTTTTTTTTAAAGATTTTATTTATTTATTTGACAGAGGTAGAGACAGCCAGCTAGGGAGGGAACACAAGCAGGGGGAATGGGAGAGGAAGAAGCAGGCTCATAGTGGAGGAGCCTGATGTGGGGCTCGATCCCACAGCACCGGGATCACGCCCTGAGCCGAAGGCAGACGCTTAACCGCTGTGCCACCCAGGCGCCCCAGGGAGCCGTGTTTCTTGAAGGTACTGTCTTCTGCTGCATTCCCGGATTCACTGTTTGACATGAGTACTGGGAAGGGGCAGGAAATCTCTTGCTAGCGTACATCCTAATTTTTAGTATAGGTTCAGTGGATTTCCCTCTGTTTAAGCTGGGACTAGTGATAGAAGTCCAAGTTGAGTCTGCTTAGAAAAAACAAGGGACTTTACTGCCTCTTAGAACTAAGAATTCAGCATATTTTTTCAACAATAATAGGATTCTGGTTCTCGACCCTTGTTGTCAGGAGTCAGTTTCTTTCTATGTCTCAGCTCTGCTTTGCTCTGGGAGGTTCTTCCCTTGTGGTGGGAAAGATGACTTCCGGATGATCCAGGTTTACATGATTCCTACAACGAACAATCTGATCAGGAAAGAGAATTTTTTCTCCTATTGTCCTCATCCCTCTCCCTGAATACTCTGTTTGGTTTTGTTAGATCATAGCTTACCCCCTAATCAATCACAGAGTCTGGAGGGACGGAGCACACCAATAGGCCAGCCTTGTAACGAAGAAGGCTATAATTCTCCATTTTCAGCCTTGACAATATTATATTGAGTGCAGAAGTTTCCATAAGCAAAGCATATGTGACAAAGTGTAAATACATCTGCTATTTAATCTCTCCACTGCACACACTTGAGGTGGAGGTTTAGCTGGGATGTGTTGACACACATAAGAGAGCACCAGGAACTGCACCTGCTACCCTCAGGACAATGGGACCACTTGGCTCCCCACTGCCAAGTTCACATATAGATACCCTCCTCATGCCTCCATTTAGAAAACATTGCAGCTTGGTTTTCATCCTTTGTACATCATACTTTTAGCACCTTTGCTGTCTTTGGGTTTTGATGAGCATTATCTTGAATGATGGACACAGGAAACCTGACTCCCACATACTAGACCCTCCTTCTATGGGGTACTTTTTGGCCATAATCTTATAGTGCCAATAGTGCTTTGGCTCACCACACATGCATTTTTCATTTTTTGGCAAGTCTTCCTTGATTTGCCCTTTTGTTTTCATGGTGACCTATTTTTCAGCATGTCCCCCACCCCCTTCTCCGATTCTACCCCACCCAGCAAAGGGAGCCCAGGTGAGGGCTCATGAAGGGGGGGTGGATGGCAACTATGATGGCTTGGTTTCTTTGAAATCTTGTCCCTGGTTTCATGGAGCTCGAGGAGAGGTTTTTGAATTTTAAATATGTTTTGCTCATTGGATGAAAACCCAGCCCCTTCTCCCAGTGTTCATTATCCTCCAAAAGAGGGATAGTGTAATGTATGAGTAGTATTTGTGGAATTAATTTGAAAACTATTTGCTCCAAGGCAATCATGGGAATGTCTCAATGTCAGATTGCTAAGTGACTTTTCCAGAATCATGGTGGGAAAGGAGTAGATGTTTTGTTGTCAATCATCTGCAATGACAGTGATGCAGGACAATGCATAGGGCTCAAGGAGGTTAGCCTGAGACAGGAGTCAGGGGAAAGTCCTTATTTCGCAGAGATGGGGAAGTTTGGTCCAAACTCTGATGTTTGGGAAACCTGGATCATCCTGACTGTGGGGCTGAGATATGTAGCCATATGGGATTCTGAACGCAGGCCCCTGTACTTACTGCTCAGCTTCCAGAAGAAGAGAGGAGTGGCATCTACTAGGCTCAGCAGCACAGTGGCCTTAGGAGGGTCAAGGGCAGCACAGAGGTGGCATGGTGGCCTGGACTATGTTTGACAACTTGAGACAAGATCCTGGGGGAACCCCCAGGAATTCTCAGGCACATTTTAAAGCACATTCATATCTAAAAAGAAATACCCCTGTGATGTGGGCCAGACACATCTGACCATTTCATGTTGACCATTCTCTGGTTTTCCCTGTTTAATCCTTCTGCTCTGGTATTCAACTATTTATTTTCTGGTACCCAAACTGTCACTTTGCTTCCCAAACTCTAACCCAATCTTTCCCAAGTATGGTTGGTGATCAGCTCTAGGAAAAGTATTTAGTCAAACTTCTTTGGGTATTCAGGCGCTAGATAATGAACACGGAGTCTCAGGTGCCAATCAGAGAGTGACCCTTTAGGTGCTGCCATCTGTCCATCATATAAGTTATCACCTCACAGCTGTTAGCAAGTGTTTCCTAAGTGTTTACATCAAGACCACACAAATGAAAATAAGCAATGGCCATTTATTCAGAACTTGCTAGAGCAAGGGAGTCAGTCATCGTCACTTGCTTTTGGCATTAACTCAGGAGAGGAATGGGAAAGCTTTGTAGTGGAAAAAACAGAAGGCTCAGGTGTGCCCAGCTGGAGGCTGTTGTCATGGCAAGCTGGAGATGGGAGCTAGAAGGAGGAGGACGTCCTATGTGATTGGTTAGGAGTGCATATTTGGCTTTCTCTGGGTTGCTCCTAAGTTGGAAATAGGCACAAAAACCAATGAAGCTGTCAGTTATTAATCAAGTCCTGGCCATTTGGGGCCAATTGTTACGGAAGTTATTGTTTGGCTTCCTGGATTGTTACTGCAGATAGCAGTCTGACTTCCTCCAAGTCTGACTTACAGCAGGCTGGCTTCCTGGGCTGGTTACTGTAGATAAGAGGTTGCTGAAGGTTGGATATTTTTATCTGTAGTCTGGCCATTGTCTGTTTGTATATTCATTCTCTCAAGTGCTTGGATATCATAATAAACTTCTAAAAAGTAGCTATTATTGTTATTGTCATCTCCACTGAGGATGTCTGAATTGTTCACCTAGATGGTTTTAGAACTAGGTTTTGTTTAGGTCAGTGGCTTCTCTAAAGCATGCATGCACTAGGCCATTTTCATATCTGGCAAATTGGCTTTGTAGCCTGTCCTTGCTGAGGGAGTTCTGCCCAAGCTTTGGCACATCAATGTGGTCAGAGCCACGGGTGCAGACAGTTGAATAGGGCTCATTTCTTAGAAGCTCCAGGTTCCACAACTGATTTTTATCATACTCTGTGCTTTGTTTTTAAATTCGCTAATATTATAATCTCCTCCAGGCCAGCATGTCTTCTTTAGGGCCTGCTACCTTCTGAATTCCTTACCAATCTCTCACATTGTGTTTCTCAATTTCTTTTTCTCCTTTTCTCTTCCTCCCTCATTTCCTTTGGTACTATCCCTTTATCTCTGGTTTTTTATTATTCTGATTATTCTGAATGTTTGCGTCTGTTGAAACTACCCAGTCTGTTGTAATTTCTGTGTCATAGTCTGTATTATGGCAACCCTAGCAAACTAATATAACATCTTTTGGGGGGATTATTCTGTTGACCACAGGAGTTATGGTCTAAAGTTTGTCTAATTTTAGTGTACTTTGGGAGACATAAGAAATCAGAGGCCTACTTGCACCGAAGTGCTTAAATGAGCTGAGATGTATAAGCCGCTTTGTAGTTGAAAGGCTCTGAATTCAGAATGTGACATGGACCTCTTTTGAAGACAGTTGGGAGCCAGTAGGCATTTTTTTTTTGATGAGAGCAGACTGGAGCTGAGTTAGGATTTTGAGCACTGGTAGTTTGTCTACAACAGACACTCTCCTTTTTTTTATTTTTTATTTTATTATGATACGTTAGTCACCATACAGTACATCATTGGTTTGTGATGTAGTGTTCCATGATTCATTGTTTGCATATAACACCCAGTGCTCTGTGCAATACGCGTCCTCCTCACTACCCTTCAATGGGTTAGCCCGTCCCCCCTCCCACTCCCCTCTAAAACCCTCAGTTTGTTTCCCAGTGTCCATAGTCTCTCATGGTTTATCTCCCCCTGTTTCCCCCCCACCTTCATTTTTCCCTTCCTTCTCCTAACAATCTCCCTGCTATTCCTTATGTTTCACAAATAAGCGAAACCATATAACAGACACTCTCCTGACAGATGAGAAACTGGACCAAACTGCAGACAGTGGTAGAGAGGTAACTGCATGGGGTTCCCATGGTGTATGGACATGGTCCTCCCTGGGTGCAGACCATAAGGAGTCTACTGTCTCAAAGGAATTTACAAACCATCACAAAGTTGACTAAATACATGTCCTTTTTATAATTGTATTTTGCTAGAAATCCTGCACAATGTTAGTGATAGACTCCTGCTCCTCTGGTTTGGAGGGAGGGGTGGGAGTGAGAGTGAAGCTTCCTCCCTCCCCCAACACGCACCATTGTGGTCACATGGTGTTAGAAGTGACTGGGAAGGAAGAAGGTAGAAGAAGAGACATTGTGTTATAGGATCACAAAAACATTTGTGAGATAATGCTAAGTGAAATAAGTCAAGCAGAGAAAGACAATTATCATATGGCTTCTCTCATCTATGGAACATAAGAACTAGGAAGATCGGTAGGCGAAGAAAGGGATAAAGAAAGGGGGGTAATCGGAAGGGGGAATGAAGCATGAGAGACTATGGACTATGAGAAACAAACTGAGGGCTTCAGAGGGGAAGGGGGTGGGGGAATGGGCTAGACTGGTGATGGGTAGTAAGGAGGGCACATATTGCATGGTGCACTGGGTGTTATACGCAACTAATGAATCATGGAACTTTACATCAAAAACCAGGGATGTACTGTATGGCGACTAACATAATATAATAAAAAAATATTATAATAAAAAAAATACAAAAAAACAAAAAAAACCCCAAAAACATTTGTGAAAACAATTATTTCATGTGTTTCTCCTCCATGAGCCCACAGCAACATGAGGACAGTGGTTGTGTTTGTGTTGATTATCACTGTATGATGGCCTAGAACAGTGTATGGCATATAATAGGCCCTGAAAATATTTTGTGAATTAATTAATTAATTAATTCCATATGGAAGGGACTTTGGAGAATGAGATGAAGTTGACTTATCATTTATACATTACTTTGTAATTTCTGAAGGATTTCCATGTTCTTTTCTCATTTGATCCAAGCATGTGAGGTTGCTAGTATTTGGAGGACTCTGACATGATGGTCCCATTCAGGGAGGTACAGGGATATGCCCACGAGCATGTGATCAATGGCAAGACTGAGACTAGAAAGCAGTGCTCTGATCTGTCCCATTGTGTTCAGCTGCCTACTTTTCCAGATTAAGAAAGTAAGGTCTACGGAGGTAAAATAATCTTCACAGGGTCACACAACTAG
The DNA here is from genome assembly GCF_024610735.1 of Ursus americanus. Lineage (NCBI taxonomy): Eukaryota > Metazoa > Chordata > Mammalia > Carnivora > Ursidae > Ursus > Ursus americanus. The sequence goes on along the minus strand of NC_142129.1, from coordinate 102,116,921 downwards.
TTCATATGAAAATCAAAATCATGGTGAAAATCTATCAGGTAAAAACAAAGAATATTTTTTTCAATGACTTTTCTGCATTTTAAAAATTCTGGTCCAAGGCATATTCCTTTGCCACTCTGTAACCATACTTTCCCTACCAGGATGTTCCTTTAGAATAAGTGAAATGAATTTGAATTTGGGGATCTTTGTTTATGTGACTATTGAAAGGCCATCAACCTTATTTGCTTTATTCATATTCTCTTAGGAAAATTGTGTATCTATCTTGTAAAGACAGTTTGGCACTCTCTTTCATGTCTTTCCAGTATATTCAAAACAAAAAGAAATAATTCCAGTCTGGAAATGGCTTATACTGAAATGCCCAGAGCTAGAAGTACTTGGTATGAATCGTCCCTGACCAGCGATCCACAGACTTGGGAACAAAGAGGGGCAAAATTGATGGGATCTTCCCAGTGCATGAGAGGCAGTAGGCCCTTGAGATCCAGTTATTCCCTGGGTCCTTACAGCTGTCCTCATGTTTTAATGCTATTGCACTGAAAAAAGGTCAACATCTGCATGTCTTTCTTTGTTACTGGGCAACACTCAGTACCTCAGTGATGGAGAAGGACAGACAGAGCATTTGATTGTCCTGAGAGGGCAGTTAGAATATTAAAACAAAAAAAAGAAAAAAAATTACCTTGTTCAGAAGCACCTTCTGTCTGAATCATCCTACTAAGTCATTTCATTAAAAGGGATTCTTATTTTCATAGAATTCTAAATATTGCTGCTTTGGAAGAGTGAAACCTTCTGGGTAACTGTTGTGTTAAGCAGGACTACTTACTCTGGTTCTTTGGAAACAGATACAAAAATTGTAATTATTTTAAAAAATAATTTATTATTCATCCTTGAGTAATAAACACATCCTTTATTTGTGTTAAATATTAGAGATATTTCTTTCCTTTTAGATAGCCTCTCCTGTTGGCAATATTTTCAAATACAATATATTCTAAGAGAATAGATTTTATTTCAAACAATGAGACATCTTCATCCTATGTATCTGTGGCAAACTGTTGCTTAAAATATTTGCTTCTTGTCCTGTTGAAGGATTATAGAACCCCACCAAAGCACAGCTCAGACAAGGGCATAGGACTGACTTTCACCAATGAAGAGTAAGCAAAAGTGACAGGTGTCATTCCAAGCAGAAGGATTATGAGCCAGTGTGGTCTTCTGTCCTGGGTGGAGTATCTCATCTGGGGTCAAGCAGACACACTATGTGGAGCAGGCAAGCACTTCATCCACAGGGGACATGAAACATGAGCAAGAAATAAACATTTGTTGCTGAAAGCCTGAGGGTTGGGGTTGTTGTTACTCAAGCATGACTCCAACCATCCTGACTCAAACACAGTGCAGTGGTCTCTCCAACAATAATTTCTCATTTGAACAATGAGATATCCTGGATATCCTGTTTATTGGCTTTGAAGAGAGCAGTGGTTGGTGCTTTCTTTGGTATATCCAAGCTCCTCGATGTTACCTCTCAGATCTCAGTTCTAGTCCCATAGCCCTTGAAAGTTCTTTTCAGATAACTCTTGTCCTTGATGATGTTTTCTTCCTCACTCTTCTCTTCCTGACTTTGTTTACATTATAAAGGATTTGCTTATAGGCAAAAGATGGTTTCAGTGAACACAGCTTTATATAGTCCTTACGTTTTTAAACTATCTTACAGTATTTAAAACAAGTCATTATTTATTTTATGCAGGACAAGTACTTTTGAATATCTTTGCTGATAGTAACATTATTTCATGAGAATTTACCCAAATGTAGATGGGATAGGATCAGTATATCTATCTCTCAGTCTCCATAAATCAAAGGTAATAACAGTCAAATGACATAGAATTTGATAAGTCCACCTTCTTTGTGTTAATGTATCCATTCTTATTGACCATGAAGATATGAAGTTGTAGTGCATTAACAAAGCAACTAAAGTTTACTTTTCCTCATTTCTCCAGGCTTTACATATTCCACAGAAAGACCTAACTTTGTGAATACAGCTTGACTTGGTTTTAAGTCATTTATAGCCATGGCTTGTGGTTGTTTACATTAAAACAAAACAAAACAAAACAAAACAAAAAACCCTAAGGAATCTTCAAAACAACTACTGGAGGGGAGGAGTTATGGTGGTGGAGTACTAGAGGGACCTGAGCTTGCCTTGTCCCTTGAACAGGGCTAGATCAACATCCAACTATTTTGAACAACTAGGAATATAATCTAAGGGTTAAGAAAACAATCTCCACAGTTGGAGGGAGAGAATGTGGCAGATGCAAGATTTGGAGCCATGAATTCAGGGAGAGGAAAGTTGCAGGGCCATAAAGGGGAGGGAACCCTTTTCGCAGAGCAACGTCAGGGAGAGGGAGAGAGTGGGAGAAGAGTGTAGTGGGTAGGGATTGCACAGTAAGCCATCTGAGAAGATCCCTTGGTCACACTGGGAAAGATCGCTCCCCTTCCTGGAGTACATCTGGAAGAGCGTTTTTTTTGCTTCTCCAAGAACAAAAGGCCAGCTGGGACCCATTGAGCAGCACTCAACAACAGGGACAGAGGTGTGTGCAGAGGACAAATAACCCTGCAGCAGTTTTTCTCTGTGAGCCACAATAGGCTTAAACCACCATGTGCACACGGAGAGGCTGCTTTTCTGGAACAGGATGGAACAGAGAGCAGAGACATGGGCTGACTGCAGATAACCTGGCCACTGCTTTTCGCTGTCTGCCACGATAGCTTCAAGCCTTTGTGTGACTGCTTTTCTGGGACAGAATGGAGTAGGGGACTGAGTTGCACGCTGCCGGCAGGTAACCTTGTTGGAGCTTTTTGCCGTGCATCGCAATAAACTCCATCGTCCGTGTGCACACTGTGCCATTGCTTTTCTGGGACAGGACAGTGCTGGGCGCACCAAGAGGCTCTTCTCTGGGGGAGGGGAGTGGGTCTTCACCTTCTTCCAAGCCCTTTAAAGTTTGGAGTTTTGAATCCCAGCCACCAGCCAGAGACAAAATACTGGAGATCTGTGGCACTGGGGGTGCGGATGGCCCAGGAACACACAGGTTAAGTGCAGGGAACCGAAAAAAGCCTGGGACACAGGAGACTGTTCACTTTTCCAAGTGGGCCTCCTGAACAGCAGTGGCCAGGAGTTCCCCTCCCCAGGGACCAGAGGGTGGGGTGATGCCATATTGCCCCTCCACCACCCCTCCCTCCCCTCACCCCAGCCACCCGCAGTTTCTACACAGAACCATCAGTGAAAGGTGGATTCCCCTATATTAAGCCCCTCCTCCCTGCACCTGGCAGGAGCATCTTTACAGGGGCAATCTGCTTGTGAGCCAGCTCAGCAGGCCTCTCTTCCTCAGAAGACCAACACAGGCTCCCCAGATGTACTCAGTCTACTGATTAAAGAGTGCTCAGAGTGTCAGCTTCTGGTGGAAATAGGACAAAGATTGCTTCTTTCTATTTTTTCTTAATTTTTTAAATTAAAATTTTTAATTTTTCTATTTATTTTTCATTTTTTATCTTTTATTATATGTATTTTTTCTTTTTTCCCCAACTCTTTCTCTCTCTCTTTCTTTTTTGTCTCAGGCTTATAATTTTTTGTTTATTTGTTGGTTTGTTTACTTCTCTTATTTTTCAGATCCTGCTTCTGAAATTTTTTTAAAGTTTATTAATTTTTTAAAGATTTTTTAAAATTCACTTGAGATAGAGAGATACACAGAGAAAGAAAGCAAGAGGAGGGGGAGAGGCAGAGGGAGAGGGAGAACCAGACTCCCCACTGACCCAGGAACCCCACATGGGGCTCGATCCCGGGACCTGGAGATCATGAGCTGAGCCGAAGGCAGATGCTTAACCATCTGAGCCACACAGGTGCCCCTGGCTTCCTAAATTTTGTTTTCCTTTAATTCTTTCCTCACTCCTTTTTCCTTCTTTTTTTCTTATTCTTTGGAATCAGGCTTACAGTTTTTTGTCTGTCTGTTTACATTTTTGTTCTTTTCCCTCTTCCCTGGGCTTGGATCATGCTTTTATTTACTTATTTTATTTTCTAGGCTTATCTTAACAAACAAATCAAAGCGCATCTAATTGAAGGTCCAAACACCCCCCACTGCAGGCAAGGAGGAGCTCTGTAGAGGACGGACTACTGGGAAAGAGCAGCCAAAACTCAACAACATATGTACAGAGCACACACCAGAAACACTTCCTGAAGTTTGTTGTTGCTGTTATTGTTGTTTTTGTTGTTATTTTTTAAGTTTTTCTTTCTTCTTTTCTTTTCTGGACAAAAGGATGAGACAGAGAAATTCACCCCAAAAGAAGGAACGGGAGATAGTGCTCACAGCCAGGGATTTAATCAATAAGGATATAAGCAAGATGTCTGAATAGAATTTAAAACAATTATAAAGATACCAGTTGGGGTTGATAAAAGTATAGAAGACTAGAGAATCCCTTACTGTAGAGATAAAAGAACTAAAATCTAGTCAGGCTGAAATTAAAAATGTTATAACTGAGATGCAGTCCCAAGTGGAGACCATAAAAAATGAGGACAAATGAAGCAGAAGAGTGAATCAGTGATGTAGAAGATAATGACGGAAAATAATGAAGCTGAAAAGAAAAGGGAAAGAAAATTATTCAATCATGAAGGTAGACTTAGAGAACTCAGCAATTCCATAACGCAAAATAATATCCATATTCTAGTAGTTCCAGAAGAAGAAGAACAAGGAAAAAGGGGCAGATGGTTTGTTTGAACAAATTGTAGCCGAGAACTTCCCTAATCTGGGGAAGGAAACAGGCATTCAAATCCAAGAGGCACAGAGAACTCCCCTTAAAATCAATAAAATAAGTGAACACCTCCACATTTATAGTGAAACTTGCAAATTACAAGGATAAGGAGAAAATTCTGAAAGCAGCTCGGGACAAGAGGTCCGTAACCTACAAGGGTAGACACATAAGGCAGGCAGCAGACCTGTCCATAGAGACCTGGCAGACCAGAAAGGACTGCCATGATATATTGAACATGCTAAGTGGGAAAAACATGCAGCCAAGAATACTTTATCCAGCAAGGCTGTCATTCAGAATAGAAGGCGAGATTAAAGAGTTTCAAAGATAAACAAAAAGTAAAGGCTTGAAGTCAGGCATTGTGATGCCCCCAGCTTTGTTTGTTTGTTTGTTTCTCCCCCCCCCAACATTCCCCTGCCTATTCGAGGTCTTTTCTGGTTCCATAAAAATTTTATGGATTATTTGTTCCAGCTCTGTGAAAAATGTCAATGGTATTTTGATAAGGATTTGCATTGAATGTGTAGCTTGCCCTGGGCAGCATAGACATTTTAACAATATTTATTATTCCAATCCAAGAGCATGGAATATTTTTCCATCTCTTTGTGTCTTCCTCAGTTTCTTTCATAAGTGTTCTGTAGTTTCTAGAGTATAGATCCTTTGACTCTTTAGTTAGGTTTATTCCTAGGTGTCTAGTGGTTTTGGTGCAATTGCGAATGTGATCGATTCTTTAATTTCTTTCTTCAGTCACATTGTTAGTGTATAGAAATGCAACCAATTTCTGTACATTGATTTTGTATCCTGCCATGTTGCTGAATTCCTGTATGAGTTCTAGTCATTTGGGGGTGGAGTCTTTTGATTATTCCATATAAAGTATTAGGTCATCTGCAAAGAGAGAGAATTTGACTTCTTCTTTGCCAATTTTAATGCCTTTTATTTCTTTTTATTGTCTGATTGCTGAGGCTAGAACTTCTAGTTCTACGCTGAACAATAGTGGTAAGAATGGGCATCCCTGTCATGTTCCTGACCTTAAGAGAAAAGCTCTCAGTTTTTCCCATTGTGAATGATATTCACTGTGGGCTTTTCATAGATGACTTTTATGATGTTGAGGTATGTTCCCTCTATCCCTATACTTTGAAGAGTTTTAATCAAGAAAGGATGCTGTATTTTGTCAAATGCTTTTTCTGCATCAGTTGAGAGGATCCGACGTTTCTTTTCTCTTCTTTTATTAATGAACTCTATCATGTTGATTGATTTGTGACTGTTGAACCACCCTTGCATCTCAGGGATGAATCCCACCTGGTAGTGATGGATAATCTTTTTAATGTACTGATGGATCCTATTGGCTAGGATCTTCTTGAGTGTTTTGGCATCCATTTTTATCAGGGATGTTGGTCTGTAATTTTCCTTTTCAATGGGGTCTTTTTCTGGTTATGGGAGCAGAGTAATGCTGGCCTCATAGAACGAGTTTGGAAGTTTTTCTTCCCTTTCTATTTTTTGAAACAGCTTCAGTAGAATAGCTATGATTTTTTCTTTAAATGTTTGGTAGAATTCCCCTGGGAAGTCATCTGGCCCTGGACTCTTGTTTTTTGGGAGGTTTTTGATAACTGCTTCAATTTCCTTCCTGATTATTGGTCTGTTCAGATGTTCTACCTCTTCCTGTTTCAGTCTAGGTGGTTTATAAGTTTCCAGGAATGCATCCATTTCTTCCAGATTGCTTAATTTTTTTGGCATATAGTTGCTGATAGTAATTTCTTTTTTAAAGAACTTTATTTCTTTGACAGAGAGAGAGCGAGAGAGAGAGCACAAGCAGGCAGAGTGGCAGGGAGAGGGGGAGGAGAAGCAGGCTCCCCACTGAGCAGAGAGCTGTTATGGGGCTCAACCCAGGACCCTGGGATCATGAACTGAGCCAAAGGCAGACACTTAACCGACTGAATCACCCAGGTACCCCACTGATGATAATTTCTAACAATTGTTTCTATTTCCTTGGTATTAGTCGTGATCTCTCCCCTTTCATTCATGATTTTATTAATTTGGGTTCTTTCTCTTTTCTTTTGGATAAGCCTGGTCAGAGGTTTATTGATCTTATCAATTCTTTCAGCTTCTAGTTTCATTGATCTATTCTATTGTTATTCAGGTTTCTAGTTCATTGATGTCTGCTCTAATCTTTATTATTTCTCTTCTCCTCCTTAGTTTAGGCTTTATTTGCTGTTCTTTCTCCAGGTCCTTTAGGTGTAAGGTTAGCTTGTGCATTTGGGATTTTTATACTTTTTTTGGGAAAGGCTTGTATTGCTATGTATTCCCTCTTAGGACCGCCTTTGCAGTATCCCATAGGTTTTGAACCAATGAGTTTTCATTCTCATTGGTTTGCATGAATTGTTGTTCTTCTTCTTTAATTTCCTGGTTGACCCATTCATTGTTTAGCAGGATGCTCTTTAACTTCCAAGTGTTTGAGTTCCTTCTAAATTTCTTCTTGTGGTCGAGTTCCAGTTTTAAAGCATTGTGGTCTGAAAATATGCAGGGAATGATCTCAATCTTTTGGTATCAGTTGAGACCTGATTTGTGACCCAGTATGTGATCTGTTCTGGAGAAAGTTCCATATGCATTTGAGAAGAATGCATATTGTGTTGTTTTAGGATGGAATGTTCTGTATATATCTGTGAAGTCCATCTGGTCCAATGTGTCATTCAAAGCTCTTGTTTCTTTTTTGATCTTCTGCTTAGATGATCTGTCCATTGCTGTGAGTGGGGTGTTGAAGTCTCCTACTATTAATGTATTATTATCAATATGTTTCTTTACTTTGGTTATTAATTGGTTTGTATAATTGGCTGCTCCCATGTTAGGGGTATAAATATTTACAATTGTTAGATCTTCTTGTTGGAGAGATGCTTTAAGTGTGATATAGTGTCCCTCTACATCTCTTACTACAGCCTTTGATTTAAAATCTAATTTGTTTGATATGAGGATTGCTACCCCAGCTTTCTTTTGAGGTTCATTAACATGGTAAATAGTTCTCCATCTCCTCACTTTCAGTCTGGAGGTATCTTTAGGTTTAGAATGAGTCTATTGTAGACAGTATATGGATGGGTCCTGCTTTTTTATCCAATCTGATACCCTGTGTCTTTTTGTTGGAGCATTCAGCCCATTTACATTCAGAGTAACTATTGAAAGATATGAATTAAGTGCCATTGTATTGCCTGTAAAGTCTCTGTTTCTGTAGATTGTCTCTGTTACTTTCTGGTCTATGTGACTCTTGGGGTCTCTCTTCACTTACAGTATCCCCTTAATATTTCTTGAGGGACTGCCCTGATGGCCACATATTCTTTCAGTTTCTGTCTCTCCTGGAAACTCTTTATATCTCCTTCCATTCTGAATGATAGACTTGCTAAATAAAGTACAGTTGGCTGCACGTTCTTCTCATTTAGTACCCTGAATAAGTCTTGCCAGGGTTTTGTGGATAGGTCAGATGTTATTCTGATGTTTCTCCCTCCATATGTAAGAAATCTCTTTCCCCTAGCTGCTTTCAGAATAACTTCCTTGGCTCTAAGATTTGCAAGCCTCACTATTATATGTTAGGGTGTTGATCTATTTTTATTGATTTTGGGAGGAGTCCTCTCTGCCCCTTGTTTGTGAATGTTTGTTCCTTCCCCAAATTAGGGAAGTTCTCAGCCATGATTTGCTCAAATACCTTCTAGCCCACTCTCCCTCTCTACCCCCTCTTGGATCCCAATGATCCTGATATTGGTTCTTTTCAATGTATCATTAAATTCTCTAAGTCTCTCTTCATGTGCTCTGCATGAATTATTTTTCTCTCTTTTCTTCAATTTCCTTCCTTTCCATCAGCTTGTTCTCTAGATCACTTATTCTCTCTTCTGCCTCATTGACCCTAGCCTTTAGAGCATCCAATTTAGACTGCATCTCATTCATAGAATTTTTAAGTTTGGCCTGATTAGATCTCATTTCTGCCCTTAGAGATTCTGTATAGTCATGTATGCTTTTTTCAAGCCTAGCTATTAGCTTTATAATTGCTATCCTGAATTCTATCTCTGACATCTTGCTTATATCCATATCCATTAGTTCTGTGGTAGAGGACATTTCCTTTTCCTTGTTGTGAGTTCCTCCTAGTTGTTTTGCCTAGCAAAGGATGGGTGAGCAAATGAACAGAATCCAAAATATCAAACACACCCAAGAGAAATGCCCCCTAGAAAAAATGTGAAGTCATAGGAAGCTACCAGAGATACACAAACAAGGCCAAGTTGATCCAAAACAATAAAAAAGTGGGGATGGGGAGGGAGAGTATAATCTCTCGGGGTGGACAAAGCAGAGTGATCTGCCTGTTCTTGATTGATTTTTGGTCTGTTTGTTATAAGACACTATATCCCAAAATTGCAAATAAATCAAGACTTTAATATATATCTAATAAAATTTAATAGGGTAAAAAACAGACTAATATGGGGCATATATCTATAAAATGTAGATGTGAAAATAATAAAGGTTAAAGGTGACTTAAAAACATAAGTTGGGAAGAGGGTGAAAAAAAAAAGGAACAAAAAGGAAATGTAAAATTTTAGCATAAAGTTTGAATGAGTCATGAGGGAACACCTGGAGCTAATATATTATTTTCCCCTTCTGCTGGAGTTTTACAGTCCTGTGGAAAATAAGCTTGTCATTCACTTGTTCTTCCAGTCTGTCTTCTGGGGGAGGGGCCTGCTGCTCAGCCTCTCAGGTATCTTGGCCTGGGTGCAGTTGCCCCACCCCTTGTCAGGGGGATGGGCTTAATACGAGCTGGTCGTCTGTGTGGCTTTTGTCCCCTGGTGTCTTTCTGCTTCTCTTTGGGGTCAGAGCAAATATGGCCACGAGGAGACCTCTGGTCCAGAGCTGAAGGTTGCAGTCCCCTTTCTTCAATAAACCCTCCAGGTCAAACCACCTCCACTTCTGTGTGTACCAAACTCCACAGACTGGTGCTATTTGCACCTGCTGCGATTCTCCCAGGGGAGTGAGAAGGACCCACAAACATCTCTGTGTTTTGTGCCTTTGCAATTGCGAGCAGCTGTGGGCTTGCAAGTACACCTTGTTCCACTGCTCCCACATCATGGCTGGGTGCCTCCCCAGTGTCCTTTTGGGGGCCACACCACCCTGAGAATTGTTGCACTGTCATGGGCACAGCATTTTGCATGCCAAACCCCTGAATCCTGTAGTGCGGCCTGCTGCCACTCTCCCAGGAGGAGTTTCAGTGACCCACAAGCATCTCTGCACTTTGTGTCTTTGCAACCATGAGCAGCTGTGGGCTCACATGCGCATCCAATTCTGCTGCTCCCAGTCATGGCTGGGTGCCACCCTAGTGTCCTTCCCGGGGTTGCTGCCACCCTGAGAGCTGTTGCCCAATCATGGGTCAGCCGTTTCATACTTCCCCAGGGATGTTAAACAGCCTGCTCATTCCAGTCCTTTTCAGGGTGCTCAGGCAAAGAACAGTCTCCCTACTGATCTGGCTCATGGTTTATGGCAGCCAGAGCTGGGAGTACCTTCTAGGCTCTCTGACCATAACCAGTTTCCCCACTCCACTTCTTGTGAGCTCTATTGGTTCAGGCTCCCCATTTCTTTCTGAGTCTCCTGGGATTCTGAGACCACAATGATCCACCTAGAATTCTGCCTTATTCATCTCCGAAAGGGATGTCTCTCACTGGAGCAGATTTCTGAGGGTCCCCACTTTGTGCTCTGGTGTTATATCACTTTTTGGTGGCTGGCTTATGGAGGCTCCCTCTCCCCTCCATTTGTCTTCTGATATTTCCCCTAAAGATTCAAGATTCCACACCTCCTACCTTGCAAAAAGTAGTCTTTTTTCTGCTTGTAGAGATCCAGATATATTTTCTTACATCTCAGGTTGAATTCTTGTGTGTTCAGAATGGTTTGATAGATATCCAGCTAAATTCAAAGGACCACATGAAAGAAGGTCCCCTACTCTGCCACCATCTTGCCCCTCCTGCCTCAGGAAAATCAAGAGACTCAATTCAGACCTGAAGTCACCTCCAGATTGAAAGTGAGGAGATGGAGAGCTGTCTATCAAGCTAATGGACATCAAAAGCCAGAGTAGCCATACTTATATCAGGGAAACTAGATTTAAAACCAAGGACTGTAACAAGAAATGAAGAAGGACACTATATCATAATAAAGGTTCTGTCCAACAAGCAGATCTAATAATTGTAAATACTTATGCATCTAAATTTGTTCTGAATCTGACCTGATTATAGCCCTACGTACTGACAGGCATTGTGAATCTTCTAGGGGGAGTAAAGTATTTGCCAGTGCAATCATTTTTCTTTGGAACATCTCAAGGGAGTTTTATTTGGGGAAGTGATGCCCTGAGATAATCTTGAGATAATCTTGCTATTGCTGTTTAAAACCTCCTACTTTCTTTGTGTGTAAATTTGTGTTTTCCTTTGCAGTTTACTTTGATTCACTCTTTGCTGTGTAATATGCCAGGTGGTTATTTGATGGCTTTTTATCCTAATGATCACATCTATATGCACAACCCTCAGGTTCGTAAAGCAGTGTTGTGTTCATTATCTCGTTTGCTCCTCAGTAAAACCCCTTCTTTCTCAACAATGCAGAAATGGAGACTTGGGACACACAGGTGGTAGAAGCAGAGCTGGAGCCTGACTCCGGTCTCTCACACTGCCATGCTCCCCAGGCCCAGGGCCCGTCAGGGACACACCCAGGTGCCCACTTCAGGACAGCTTGTTGGTGACCCTCACCAGCAGTAAGAGTGTCACGTTTTAGTTCATACATAATCTGCACACCTACAGTGAAAAACTTAGAGAGCCCCAACGGGACAACCGTGCCTGGGGGCGAGCAGTGGGCACTCGGTCTCAGGGCCCCTTACCCCCGAGGAGTCAGACCGCAGGGAAGCCTGTGGGCATGCTTGTCGCACATGTGCCCAGGAATTTAGTCAGTTCTATTCCCTTTGCCCCACATTTCTCTCCAGTCTCGTATAAAGTTGAAAACTCATGATAAAATTTGTGATATGTTATTGACCTAAAGGGTATGGTGGTTCAGGGAGTTTTATCCCTTCCCAGCAGGTTGTGGAAGGGTCTGGTTCTCAAACCTTGGCAAGAGCGTGCAACTGATTCCATGCTGTCCAAGAAGGTAGGAACCTAGAAGCTCTGTAGACCACCCACCTGGCTCAGACGCTTCATTCTGGAACACACCACTGTGGCCAGGAGGGGGAAATCATTCATATAATGTCAGGAAGTCAACTGGCAGGAGAGTTGGGGCTGGAATTTAGCTTCCTTGTTTCTGAGTTACACATCACCAGCAGAGGGCACCATTAATCTGTTGGTGTTTTCAAAAATTTTGGTTTCTAGTCCAGACATTGGGAGAGTGCATTAATATTTGATAAAATATAATATGGGGATACTGCATTCATAGATTTTAAGAATAGATACTGAGTGTTTGAAGGCATTGGATTTTATAAAAGGATACAAAACTTCACAATTTACTCTAAACCTGGAGATAGATACCTCTATGACAAGTGGAAGTTCATTTGAAAACCAGATCTAGGGAAGTATCAGCCTTGGATGAGCAACTTAGAAGCCCCTGAATATCTCTGTCCCTATGTCATCCAGGCACTGCTGTCTGTACTGAGATAAAACAGGTGGAAAAATTGGATTTATTCCCTCCTGTAGACTAATTCATCACTCCAACATGACCACATTCAAACAAATGCTTGCTTTTCACAGTGCAAAGTTCCCCGGGCAGTGCAGCTGACAGATGGGGTGCAACCCTACTCTGCACATTTCAGCTGTTTGACCTGGTGATAATAAGGCCTTTTTGCAAGACCATCATGGGAATAAATGAGACATGGCAGGAAAGCCCTCCAGCACAGCACGTGAGGCTCAGGAAACAGGAGTGAGAGGACCTATCTCCAGGTGAAGGCCTTGGCAGTTGGGCTGGACTGGAGGCAGCCAGTAGTCTGGGATGCGTGACAAATAGGAATCCTAATAGGGTAATGAGCTTGGGAGTCAGGATGAAAGCAGAGGCCCGGTGCTTTGAACTTGGGTAAACTGGTGAGCACAGCTCTGTGCTTTGATTCAGGAGGGCCTTGATCCGAAGAGGGAGTAGAACTCAGCATGAATAGTCCATAGTCTCTCATGTTTCATTCCCCCTTCTGATTACCCCCCCCCTTTTCTTTATCCCTTTAAACATGAGAGACTATGGACTCTGAGAAACAAACTGAGGGCCTCAGAGGGGAGGGGGGTGGGGGAATGGGATAGGCCGGTGATGGGTAGTAAGGAGGGCACGTGTTGCATGGTGCACTGGGTGTTATACGCAACTAATGAATCATGGAACTTTACATCAGAAACCAGGGATGTACTGTATGGTGACTAACATAATAAAATAAAAAATCATTATTATAAAAAAAAAAAAAGAACTCAGCATGAATAAAGCGGGAGTTCAGTGGTCAGAGGCGTGGCCGCGTGGCCCAGTCAGCGCCCCCTGGACTCTGTGCTTGCGCGTGGCCCTGTGTGTGAGTGCCGAGTGGGCATGGGGTGGGCAGGGCAATTTAAACGCCTGAGAGCTTTCTGTTCACACGGGGTCCCCAAGGAGCGGACTGAGCCTGCAGGCGCTGCGGGCGGTCAAGCCAAGGTTTCCAATTCCAAGTGGGTATCAGAAATCACCTCAGGAGGCTCCTGCCCCAAACTAGGCTCTGCTACAATTGACTTCCTTCCTTTCTTTCCCTCTCTCCCTCTGCCCGTCCCTTTCCTCTTCCTTCTCTTCCATGACTCCCCTCTCCTTTCCCCTCTCCGCTCCCCTCCCCTGCGCTCCCCCGCCTCCCCTTTCCTCCCCTCTGCACAGGTAGAGGTGGTGTCGGTGAGATTTCGGTTCTAACAGGGGTCCTCGTGGAAGCGGCAGTGGCAGGAGCAGCGAGGTGCTGCAGGCAGAAATGGGTGCAAGAGCGGGCATGAATTGACCCTGAGTGGGGCGTGGCAAGTGCCAACCCAGGGACGTGCAGAGCCTGCCGCTGTGGTTTACTATTTTTTAGGAGGAAGCAGGGGTAGGTGGAAGTTATGAGGTATGGTTTACATACGGAGTAGATGTGCATGTGAGCCTCCGGAAAGGGAAAAGGACTGGAGATACACACTTGGATGTTTTCCATATGGAAGTTATAAATTAAGTGTGGATAAAATCTCTGAGGTATAAAAAAAAAAAAAGAAGCTGAGAGGGGGCTTGAATTGAAAATCGAGATAAGTTCCCTTTTAGGGCCCAAGAGGGGATGGAGCAGCTCAAGGAGAAGGCAGCAAAGAGACCAGGGAGACCTGAGTGGGGCGACTATGCAGTGGGGAGGGAGAGTGCCACAGATTGGGCGGGGTGGGGGGATGGGGGGCAGCTCCCACCCTTTGGAGCTCAGGTGCTGAGTGTTGATGAGCAGCCATCCTTGGCAGGTGCAGGGCTTTGCAGTTGAAACCACTTGCTGTGGAGGCTGAAGGTGGGGCAAAAGCAGCCTCTTCTCTGTGGACACTACCAACAAGTCACCACATGTGCCCACATGTGGACAAGTGAGGTGGAGTATTGCGTTGAACTAATGCAACCAAAGAAACAGATGGAAGAGTAGGGGGACCTGCCAGTATTTGCTGAGGGCCATTTTACTTCATTCTCAGTTGCTCTCTGAGGAAGGTATTATTAAGCCCATTTTATAGAGGAGACTGGAGTTCAGCACAGCTACCAAGACCACAGAACTGGAAATGGTAAACCAGTTTCTAGCCAAGTTGAGTGACTCTAAAATCTAAGTTCTTCCCCAGTGCGCAGCTGTCTTCCGGATGCTGCATGCCTGCTGGACTGCACTGCCAGGTTTCAATGAGCCAGTGCCTCTGTGGTGGTGTGCCCAGCTGCCCACTTCATACAGTTATCCAACAGACACCTTTCAGTCCTTATCTTCCATGATGTCCATCTAGTATTTGACTCTGACTGTGTCCTTGAAACTCTCCTCTCCCTTCTGCAAAACCACTTGACTGTTTCTTTTCACTACATTTCACTGACTTGTTTTTCACAGTCTACCCCCTTTAGTTCCTAGTGCTCTCCAGGATTATGTTCTTGGATATCTTCTTTAACTTTATTCCAAGAAACACAAACTGAAGACTTTAGGGGCCGCATATGGAATGTAAATGTGCACAGCCACTGAATGTGAGGTAGTGACACACCCAACTACTGCGAGGCTCAGGAAGGTGGTATAGACGTGTGCGGTCTAAGTGAGGGGTAGGGAGGAAGGTGTGTAGTAGGGTCTGTGAGAAGTGAAGAAGCAGTATCTTTAAAAGAGGCTTTGGCAAAAAGAGACTGGGAGAATGTAGAGTCAGAAGAAAATTAGCCTTGAGGAAATTACTAGGATGTTTGGAAGTAAAGGAACTTAAAAACATATGGCCTATTTAGGCCAATCAGATACCAAAGGCTGGGAGATCACTCTTTGTATTGTGTCTTTTGGACAAAAGCTCTGAGTTTTATTTATGACAAGTAAATAAACAAGCAAGTAGGCTCCATTTGCAACAACCATCTCCAGAGTGTCACTGGTCATGCTGAGGTCAGTATTACAATTGGCAGCAAAAGAAGTGATGTGAACCAAAGATGAGGCACTGTCACAGTGGGGATGGGTAATGAGGTCAGGGAACACTGACTGGGTACCAAAGAGCATTATTAGCAAAGGACGAGTGACTTCCACTGATAAATGAGAAAGTCCACTTATCTTTTCATTTGAAAAAAATTAGTTTTGGGGCACCTGGGTGGCTCAGTTGGTTAAGCATCTGACTCTTGATTTTGGCTCAGGTCATGATCTCAGGGTTGTGAGATGGAGCCCACGTTGGGCTTCACAGTCAGCGCAGAGTCTGCTTGGGATTCTCTCTCTCTCTCTCTCGTTTCCCTCTACCCCTACCCACCTCTCTCGAATAAATAAAGAAATAATCTTTAAAAAAATTTAAGAAGTCTTCATTGTCCTTACCAGGTAAACTGCCAGTATCAGGTAGCTGTATTAAAGTCTGATGACAGGCAGATGAAATTGTGAAGACACCATTGCATCTTATTTTTTTTTTTATGGATGGAAAAAATTGAAACGGGAAAACTTCAAACTGTTGTATTTCTAAAGTCATGTGAGTATGTGAGGTGTCTTTTTTGAATATACATTTTAGGAAGCCAGGGTTTTCAGGTTGCCACCAGGAGAATGCTTTCTATGGGAGATCCTGAGCTTTTTGAGAAATGGCCCAGATGGTTTAAAGACTGATAGTCAGGATTCATAGGCACTGGGTATGTTTCATGAACACAGGTAGAGCAGTAAGAGTTGCTTTACCCTTGGGTGTGAGGGAGAATCTCTAGGAATACATGGAACTCCATCCAGGAACACCAGCTTTTGAAAAGAACACTTAGGGAACGTGGTGGTGACCCTAACATGCCATCAGACCAACCGCAGCAAAATACTTTCTTTCCCAGGAAGGAGTAAAGTCACCTTTTCAAATGCTTGAGGTCACTTGGAGAATTGAAGCTAGGGTTGGAAACCTTCCCCAGTAACCATAGAGGTGGAAAGGAGAGGGGTGATGGAGGGAATCCCAAACTGTGAGTCTTTCTCTGAGTCTCCTTCTGCTCATTCCAACCAGCTCCTCAGAGCAACCTTGTTCTTCACTATTATCATTATCAGGTAAACAGCTGAAAGATGTCCCTCCTAGCCTGTGTGTTCCTGTGGTGTCTCCTGCACCTGCCACTGACCTTCATTACTCTTCTCAAAGCGAATACAATCCCAGACAGCATATTCCACTCCACCACCTCTCTGGCCAACTCTTAGGAGAAGTGTATTTCAGTTTAATTTTCAGTCAAAAGCAGCCCCCAGGATTCTGAAACTGTTAGTTGTATTTTGGTACATGCTATGTAACAAGTCCCTTCAGATAGACTTCAGACTTCCTCATGCAGCTCCAAGACTCTGTACTCTTGTCTCAGATTCATTGTGAGGTTTCCATGACTCCTCTCTTGCCGCTTCTTTCTCTGCACCCTTAGGGCAAACATCATTAGCTAATCAAGGTGTTCTTTTCCACAGTGCCTCAGACCCCTGGTAGGCCGCTGCTTCCAGCTGATATGACCTGGCACTTGAATTGAGACAGATGTATCTGCTGAGGCTGAGCTCCTTCTAGCCTAGCGTTTTACAGCACTCTGTGACCTTACTTTGCTATTAATTCCTGATTTGGGGCTTCACCCTCCTAACTCTGTACTTTTCTCATCTTATTGTTTCTGCCCGGGATGGTCTCCCCACCACCCAACAATTCTTCAAGCCAAGACTCCATCTATTCAGACTTGAAGTTGTTGTGATGCCAGATGAGCAACACAAACTCATGCTTCTTTTCCTTCCAATAGAAAACTAATGAGTATTCATGAAAGACAAAAACAGCTCTGTAGGGTGACAGCAAAAGCAAATTTCCAGGGAAATTTTAACATCACTGCTGTTGGCAACCAAGTGTAGTTTTGAATTGTGCATACCTGCCTTTTTACTCAGTATAGGGGGGAGGAAGGCAGAGAACATGGGGACTCACACTGTCTTCTGCCTGTAGTTCTAGGTGGTATGGCTGCATTCACCAAGACACCAGGCAGTAACTTCCTTTGATGTGTGAAAACTCCATGTCTAACCAGAAAGAATCCCCCAACACACATGTGGATAGTGTGTTGGGCTGGAGACATTCTCCATACCCTGTTTTCATACAGTGTGACCAGGCCTGGAGAGATCTCTCCATTTGAGGATGGATGAATGAATCTTTCCCTTCACAGGTCAATTACCTCCTGCAAGAAACCATGCAAACTCTGGTATTTTAAGCAGCTATGCGTCAGTGCACCCTGACTACTCACTGACCAAAAAGCAGGACATAGAAATTCCGGTCCTTCTCCCAAAAAGATCCAGCTCCACAGCACATTAACAAGGCATGGATGGGTTTTGTTGGTATTCAGACAGAGGTTTCACATTGCAAACCCCTATTACAAAATCTTCTACATTTTTTCTTTTTCCCTGAATTCTTTCTTGGAGTCAGCAGCCTCATCTCTCCACCTAAGTCAGTGCATCTGGGCTTCTCTGGCTAGGCTGGCTTCAGTCCTGCCTTCCCAGACCCCGCACACCATCTCTTCCCTAATATAGAACAAACTCTCATTTGTATCTTCACATTCATTCCTTTGTTGATCTAACAAGGATTCTCCTGGGAATTTACTCCCTGTGCTAGAGGCTGTTGGTAGTATACAATATCTGCTTTCCCACTTTTCTATGATAAATGAATTCAAGAATATTATCTGGGCACAGAATAGACTCCGTTCCCCAGCATCCCCATTACCGCAAGGTATAGTTATGTGAGAACATGGCACCGATGGCGTGTAAGTGAAGCACGGACACAACTTCTGAGAAGTGTTGTTAAGAGCAAGAGGCTCAGCCTTTTCCTGCCTTTGTCTCCTTTTTGCCTGGAACGTGAATATTTTGGCTGGGATTTGGACAGCCATCTTGGATTAAGGGGTGGAAGCTGTGTGCTGAGGATGGCAGGGCAACTGAGATTAAAAAACGCAGGTCACTGATGGATGATTAAAATTGTATTTAAATTTTAAAAATTCTAAGTTTCCTTTATTACATTTTTTCTACATGCATTACATTTATAGTCAGAAATAACCTAAAATTCCAACATTTGAGGCCTGTTTAAAATTTTACATTCTCTATTAAGACTTCAATTATTTTTTTTATATCAGAGAAAATAAATAAGATAATTGATAATTTGATTCTTAAAATATTCCACTGTTTTGGTTAAAAAAACAAAAAAAAAAAAAAAAAAGAAAGAAAGAAAAAAGAAAAAAAGGGATATTGGAATCCTGGTAGCAGAAGTCAGATTTGGACCTGCAATTTTTTTCTCTACAGATGCCCAATTTTCAGTTGAGCCTCACATTTAACTGGCCCTGCTATCCTGCAAAATATCAGAACTCTGAGGCTTCCCTCAACTGCAACATAGGAGGAACAAAAGACACAAAGGTAGTCAATTCTTTTCCATATTCCAGCTTTTTGGGAAGCTGATCAAACGTTTTGTCTAGGGCAAAGTTGGTTGATGGCCCTTCTACTCATTCCTGATAAAACAGGCAAAAACAGTGAATGAGTCAAATGCTTTGCCTCCTCATCCCCAGGCCCAGCCCCTTGGACACACAAGTAGGGCTGTATGCCTGCCTCCAAGTTCTGAGGCCTGAAGCATTTGAAACTCTCTGGAGGGAATGATGGCCAGGCTCTCAGATGGTGTGGGCTAACCTTCTGTTTTTACATGAGGCAAGCTCCTTTTACTTAGTGGGATGTGGAGATCCCTTTACCTAATTCTCCTCCTTTAACCTTAAACTTGGGTCAGAAATAAAAAAAGCAGCTGTGCAACAAGGCTTGATGGTAAAACCAGAGGAAAAAGGCTCTTAACTAGTCCACATTTTCCTCTTCTAGTATTCTGAAATTCAGAGATGCAAAGTCTCAGCAAATAGAATTAAGCCTCCATTATAAAAAATCTGCAGCGTTCTGGTTCTCTGGATCTTCTCGACCTTTTTACCTAAGGAGTTTCCATTCACAGAACCATCTCTCTTTCCATTCTTTCAAGTTAAATGATAAATATTAGGTAATGTACAAACCATTGTGCTAGTAGCCAGGGAAAGACCTAGCTGCTTGCAGAAGCTCACAACCTAGGGAGAGATAGTCCCACAAGGGAATCTAAAGGTAGAAAGTTATGTATGTGAAAGTCAATGGGATATGGATAAGGGAGAGATTAGTTTGGCGGTGGGGAGGAGGATGTTTGGATCTGTGACAACCTTATGAAAAAGGTGGAGTGTGAACTAAATCCTACAGGATGGTTGGGGAGAAATGTCATCCCAGGCAGAACAAAAGCTTCTGGAGATGGTAAGCCAAGCAGGAATTGGAGTATGAGGCAGTGGGTGGGTGGGGGTGGTGATGGTGGACATTGCCATGCTAATCTAGAAACCAGACAGAGGGTACTTTCTAGAGACCTTTGGACACCATAAGCAATATTCTGCATGCAAAGGACAGTTCTGTATAATTTTGGAAGACAAAAATGATAGGTAAGCTTCTGTGCATCAGAAGAAAGAGTAACACAAAGACCATTTAGCAATGAAAGTATCCACATCATGTCAGTGATATGAGAAGAAAAACACAAGTGAAAGAGACATGGAAAGGAGGAGTTAAAATGGTGGAGGAGTAGGGGAATCCTAAGCTTGCCTTGTCCCACAAACACAGCTAGATGAATATCAAATTATTTTGAACACCCAAGAAATTGATCTGAGAACTGAGAGAGCAAGCTGCACAACTAGAGGTAGAGATATGGTCGCATCATAGAAGCTAGGAGCTGTGGAAGGTTGATATGGGGGAGAAAAGAGCAGCAGGTACTCTGGAGATGAGGGAACCCCAACCATGGAGAGAGGAGTAAGAGAGAAAGGAGAGAGAGAGAGAAAGAAAGAATGAATAAGAGCCCACCCAGGGGATTCCGTAAGAAAAACTTCCCTAAAACCACTGACTGGGAAAAGGAGAGGGACTGGCTACCTCAGGTTTTTATAAGCAGTGGAGCTCAAAGTCTGAAGGTTTGGAGGTCCACACTATTGTCAGGGTCATGCCTACCAGGTTTAGGGTGTTTCTGTGGGGAAAGAGGGTAAAGGCCTAGGGGCAGACACTGTGGACTGAGGATCCCCTGGGTCACACAAGGAGAAACAGTTCAAAGGACTGGAGTGCATTTGGGAATGGCGGCATGGCCTCTCCAGGGTCAAAAGAACTGGTAGCACTGATGTGCTGCCTGGTTCACTAGCATAGGAACAAAGACACTGCTAAGGGTAGCAAAACTGGGTGCCAGCTTTTTGCTGTGCTTTACCATAAACTCTGAACTGGTGCACATCGTGTGACTGTTTTCTGGGACAAACTGGCAACAGCCAGTGTGACAAGAACCTCCCCCAGAGGATCAGCATGGGTCTGCACTGTGCAGGTCCATAAAATTTGAAATTTTGAAACCCAGCTGAATACCTGAGATAAAACACAGGAGTTCTTTGCACCCTGGCAGGCAGACAGCTTGGACACAGGGTGAAGGGAGCGATCTGATAGAAGCTGGGGACACAGGAAGGGTGATTGTTTGCTCTTCTGTGAGGGCTTCCTGAAGAGTGGTAGGCATGAGCTCACCACTACAGGGAGGAGAGAGCAGGGAGATGCCATTTATCCCCCTCCCACCCCCTGAACCCATCAGCACTGACCAATTCAGTGAGCAACACAGCGCCACCTAGTGGAGGCCAGAGTCACTTCCACAAAGCTCTGTTCCCCACACCCTGAAGGTGGGTCCCCACTAGGGCAAGTCCCCCTGAGAAACAGCCCAGCAGGCTCCTCTCACAGAAGACCAGCCCAAACCCCTCTCAGACACCAACTCTATTGGTCATAGACTGATGCAAAGCTTCAGCTCTAGGGGAAATAGACTCTAGCTGCTGCTGCTTCTTCTTTTTTTAAAATCTAGCTTCTTTTAACAAGCAGACCAAAGCACACCTAGTTGACAAGGTCCAAAAAACTCCCACTGCAGGCAAGGAGAAACTCTGCAGAGGACTGACCTGAGGGAAGGAGCAGCCAAAACACAATAGCTGAGTGCACACTCTGAAACACCTTCCGAAACACCAGGCCCAAGACACCATAGAACCTCTTCTTAATATAGCCATTACTCTCAGGAGCAAGAATACAACAGGTTTTCCTAACAGTCACACACAAAAAATAGTGACCCAGACAAAATGAAAAGATGGAAGAATTCACCCCAAAAGAAAGAACAGGAAGAAGTAATGACCAGGGATTTAATCAATATATATACTTACAAAGATATAAGTAAGATGCCTGAACCAGAATTTAAAACAATGATCATAAGGATACTAGCTGGGCTTGAGAAAATCATAGAGGATACTAGAGAATCCCTTACTGCAGAGATAAAAGAACTAGAAACTAGTCAGGCAGAAATAAAAAATTCTGTAACTGAGTTGCAAGACCAACTGGATGCCATGGCGATGAGGATGGATGAAACAGAGGAATGAATCAGTGAGATAGAAGATAAAATTATAGAAAATAATGAAGCTGAAAAGAAGAGGGAAAGAAAGGTACTGGACATAAATGTAGACTCAGGGATCTCAGTGACTTATTAAACTGTAATAAAATTCATATCATAGGAGTCCCAGAAGAAGAAGAGAAAAGG
The DNA here is from genome assembly GCF_024610735.1 of Ursus americanus. Taxonomy (NCBI): domain Eukaryota; kingdom Metazoa; phylum Chordata; class Mammalia; order Carnivora; family Ursidae; genus Ursus; species Ursus americanus. The sequence goes on along the minus strand of NC_142129.1, from coordinate 102,094,911 downwards.
GGAAAGAAGGTTTATTTGAGCAAATTATAGCTGAAAACTTCCCTAATCAGGGGAAGGACACAGACATTGAAATCCAGGAAGCACAGAGAACTCCCATTAAATTCAATAAAAGCTGGCCATCACCAAGACATATAGTTAAATTCACAAAATACACAGACAAGGAAAGAATCCTGAAAACAACAAGGGAAAAAAGTCCTTAACCTATAAAGGAAGACAGATCAGGTTTGTAGCAGATCTGTCCACAGAAACTTGACAGGCCAGAAGACAGTGGCATGATGTAGTAAACGTGCTGAAGGGGCAAAATACGCAGTGAAGAGTATTTTATCCAGCAACGCTGTCGCTCAGAATAGAAGGGGAGAAAAAGATTTTTCCCAAACACTAAAGGAGTTCGTGACTACTAAACCAGCCCTGCAAGAAATATTAAATGGAACTCTGAGTGGGGAAAAAAAAGACCAAAAGCAACAAAGACCAGAAAGGACCAGAGAACATCACCAGAAATACCAACTTCACAGGTAACACAATGGCACTAAATTCATTATCTATCAATAATGTAAATGGACTAAATGCTCCAATCAAAAGACATAGGTATCAGAATGAATTAAAAAAAAAACAAGACTCATCTATATACTGCCTACAAGAAACTCATTTTAGACTTAAAGACATCTTCAGATGGAAAGTGAGAGGATGAAGAATCATCTATCATGCTAATGGACATCAAAAGAAAGCCAGAGTAGCCATACTTATATCAAGCAAACTCGATTTTAAACCAAGGACTATAACAAGAGATAAAGAAGGGTGCATAATAAAGGGGCTTATCCGTCAAGAAGGTCTAACAATTGTAAATAAGTATCCCCCCAATTTGGAAGCACCCAAATAAATAAATCAATAACAAACATAAAGAAACTGATTGATGATAATACAATAATAATAAGGGACTTTAATACCCCAATCAGAGCAATGGACAGATCATCTAAGCAGAAGATCAACAAGGAAATGATGACTTTGAATGACACATTGGACCAGATGGATTTAATAGATATATTCAGAACATTTATTTCATCCTAAGGCATTATAATATACATTCTTTTTGAGTGCACATGGAACATTCTCCAGAATAGATCACGTACTGGGTCAGCCCTCAGCAAGTACAAAAAGATTGACATCATACTATGCATATTTTCAGACCACAATGCTATGAAACTGGAAGTCAACAAGAAAAAATTTTGAAAGACCACAAATGGATGGAGGTTAAAGAACATCATACTATGGGGCGCCTGGGTGGCACAGCGGTTAAGCATCTGCCTTCGGCTCAGGGCGTGATCCTGGCGTTATGGGATCGAGCCCCACATCAGGCTCCTCTGCTATGAGCCTGCTTCTTCCTCTCCCACTCCCCCTGCTTGTGTTCCCTCTCTCGCTGGCTGTCTCTATCTCTGTCAAATAAATAAATAAAATCTTTAAAAAAAGAACATCATACTAAAGAATGAATGGGTTAACCAGGAAATTAAAGAATTTCTTTGTTTAGAAATAGATGGAAGCAAATGAAAGTGAAAGCACAATGGTCCAAAAACTTTGAGATGCAGCAAAGATGGTCCTAAGAGAGAAGTATATAGCAATACAGGCCTACCTCAAGAAGCAAGAAAAGTCTCAAATATACTACCTAATCTAACCTCTAAAGAAGCTAGAAAAGGAACAGCAAATAAAGCCTAAAACCAGCAGAAGAAGGGAAATAATAAAGATTAGAGCAGAAATAAATGATATAGAAGCAAACAACAACAACAACAACAAAACCCCAGTAGAACAGATCAATGAAACTAAGAGCTGGTTCTTTGAAAGAATTAATAAAATTGACAACCCCCTAGCCAGACTTATCAAAAAGAAAAAGATAGGGCCCAAATAGATAAACTCACAAACAAAAGAGGAGAGATCACAACCAACACCACAAAAATACAAACAAGTATAAGAGAATATTATGAAAAATTATATGCCAATAAACTGGGCAAGCTGGAATAATGGACAGATTTCTGGAAACATACAAAATACCAAAACTGAAACAGGAAGAAATAGAAAACCTGAACAGATGTATAACGAGCAAAGAAATTGAATTAATAATCAAAAATCTCCCCAAAAGCAAAAGTCTAGGGCCAGATGGCTTCCCAAGGGAATGCTACCAGACATTTAAAGAAGAGTTAATATCTATTCTTCTCAAACTTGTCCAAAAAATACAAATAGAAGGAAAACTTCCAAACTCCTACAAGGCCACCATTACCTTGATCCCAAAACAAAAGACCCCACCAAAAAGGAGAATTACAGACCAATATCCCTGATGAACATGGATGCCAAAATTCTCACTAAGATACTAGCCAACTTGATGCAACAGTATATTAAAAGGATTATTCACCATAGTCACGTGGGGTTTATTACTGGGTTGCAAGGGTGGTTCAACATTCCCAAATCAATCTACATGATACACCACATTAGTAAAAGAAAGGACAAGAACCATATGATCTTCTCAATAGATTTAGAAAAAGCATCTAACAGAATACAGCAGTCTTTCCTGATAAAAACCTTCAACAAAATAGGGATAGATGGAACATACCTCAACATCAGAAAGGCCATGTACAAAAGACCCACAACTAATATCATCTTCAATGGGGAAAAACTGAGAGGTTTTCTCTACAATCAGGAGCAAGACAATTATGTCCACTCTCACAGTTATTATTTAACATAGTGGTAGAAGTCTTAGCCTTAGCAATCAGAAAACAAAAAGAAATAAAAAGCATCCAAATTGGCAAGGAAGAAGTCAAACGTTCACTATTTGCAGATGACATGATACTCTATGTACAAAACCCAAACCACTTCACCAAAAAATTTCTAGAACTAATACATGAATTCAGTGAAGTCACAGGATATAAAATCAACATATGGAAAGCTATTGCCTTTCAAACCCCCCAATTATGAAGCAGCAGAAAAAGAAATCAAGGAACTGATCTCATTTACAATAGCACCAAAAACCATAAGACACCTAGAAGTGAACCTAACCAAAGAGGTAAAAGATCTGTCCTCTGAAATCTGTAGAATACTTATGAAAGAAATTGAAGAAGCCACAAAGAAATGGAAAAACATTCCATGCTCATGGATTGGAAGAACAAACATTGTTAGAATGTCTATACTACTGAAAGCATTCTACACATTTAATGTAATCTCTATCAAAATACCCCCAGCATTTTTCACATAGCTGGAACAAGCAATCCTAAAATTTGTATGGAACCAGAAAAAAACCCCAAATAGTCAAAGGAATTTTGAAAAAGAAAACCAAAGCTGGAGGCATCAAGATTCTGGACTTCAAGTCATATTACAAAGCTGTAGTCATCAAGTTAGTATGGTACTGGCACAAAAACAGACACATAGGTCAATGGAACAGAATGGAGAACCCAGAAATGGACCTGCAACTATATGGTTAGCTAATCTTCAACAAAGCAGGAAAGAAGATCCAATTGGAAAAAGACAGTCTGTTCGACAAATGGTGTTGAGAATTCGGACACCAACATTTAGAGGAATGAAACTGGGCCACTCCGTTACACCATGCACAAAAATTAATTCAAAATGAATGAAAGACCTAAATGTGTGACAGGAGTCGATCAAAATCCGAGAGGAGAACACAGGCGGAACCTCTGACCTGTGTCACAGCAACTTCTTCCTAGACACATCTCCAGGGGCAAGGGAAACAAAAACAAAAATGGACTATTGGGACTTAATTGAGATAAAAAGTTTCTGCACAGCAAAGGAAATAATCAACAAAACTAAAAGGCAGCCTACAAACTGGGAGAAGATTTTTGCAAATGACATACCTGATAATGACATGTCTGGCTAGTATACAATACCTGTAAAGAACTTATCAAACTTAACACCCAAAAAATAAACAGTCCAGTTAAGAAATAGGCAGAAGAGGTGGATAGACATTTTTCCAAAGACATCCATATGGCCAACAGACACATGAAAAGATGCTCAACATCATTCATCATCAGGGAAATACGAATCAAAATCATGATGAGATACCACCTCACACCTGTCAGAATGGCAAAAATTAACAAGTCAGGAAGTAGCAAATGTTGGTGAGGATGTGGAGAAAGGGGAATCCTCTTACACTGTTGGTAAGAAGTCAAGCTGGTGCAACCACTTTGGAAAACAGTATGGAGGTTTCTCAAAAACTGAGAAATAGAACTACCCTAGGACCCATTTACTCAAAGGATACAAAAATACAGATTTGAAGGTGTACATGTACCTCTATGTTAAGCAGCAGTATCAACAATAGCCAAAATATGGAAAGAACCCAAACGTCCATTGACTAATGAATGGATAAAGAAGATGTGTTTTATCCATTAAAACATTAATGGATATTAATTATGCCATTAAAAAGAATGAAATCTTGTCATTTATAGTGACATGGATGGAGCTGGAGTGTATCATGCTAAGCAAAATAAGTCAGTCAGAGAAAGACAAATACCACATGATTTCACTCATAGGTGGAACTTAAGAAACAAAACAGATGATCCTAGGGAAAGAGAAAAAAAAAAGAAAGAGAGAGAGAGAGGCACACCATAAGAGACTCTTAATGATAGAGAACAAACTGAGGGTTGCTGGAAGGGAGTTTGGTGGAGGATGGGCTACATGGGTGATGGGTCTTAGGGAGGGCACTCGTGATGAGCCCTTGATGTTATATGTCAGTGATGAATCACTAAATTCTACTCTTGAAACCAACATTACACTATATGTTAACTAACTCGAATTTAAATAAAAATTTGAGAAAAAAAGGGAGACATGGGAGGAAGGAAAGGGCCGGATGCAAGCAGAGAGGGTGGGAGGCCAGTGTGTGACACACAGGGTGGTCACAGGACAGACCTGTGAAGGGGGGAAGAGGTGGCCCTATGGGGCAGGGGGCCAGTTTTCCATCTATTTGTGTGCAGTGTTTTCTGAAGTGAGCTGAAGAGTCTGCTGACTTGACAATCTCAGGGCAATTTCCTAAGGAAAGAATTTACAATTCCATTTCAGGCTGGACACATTTCAAAATCAGAACAACCTTTCCTGCAGAAGAGGGGTCAGGATAAATGCCCAGACTGACAGAAGATGTCCAGGGTGGAGGATGCAGCCCAGTGAGAGGAAAGAGGCTCATGTGAGCCACATTATTGTGCCATTTCAGAACTCATAGGACAAAAGAAAATACGAATGGCTTCCAGTGTAAAATAACCAAATAATAATAACAACAAAGTCCCACCAGCCAGTGGCAGTAGTCAAAATATTTAACCCTTGGTATGGCCTGGGCACGGACCCATCAGAATGGATGCTACTAGAAGTAGCACTGACGTAGGGTCTTGCTGTACTGGGCATTAGCCCTTTAGCTGTTTGGGTTGTGCAAAGGTCTAGGTGATCCAAGAGGAGGGTCTGCAGTGGCCTGGGACGCCCTGGGGAGACTTTGGCAGGGGGGGTGGTCATAGGGCACAGGCCAGGTACTAACTGCTACAAAATAATTTCTCTATTTTAGCAACAAGTATAGCTCCTTTTGGTGTGACACACTATTCACCTCTCCTGCTCTTCACCCCACTCTACTAAACTAGGGAACTGAATCAAAATGGTATTCTCAGCACTGGTTCAGTATCTTAGGGTATCTGGGAAACAAAAAATAAAACTAGAATTCTTTACTTAGCCACATTATCTATCAATATAAGTCATTTTCAGACTTGCAAGGCCTCAGGAAATGTACCTCCAATAAAGTGTTGGATTCAGGTTTGGTGGGTCCTGAAGCCTATGCAATTTGGGGGGCTCTCTTTAAGAAAAACATTAAAAATCACTACTCCACAATTAGATACAAAAGTGAGTATTTAGAATCATGAAGAAATTGCAGTTAAACAAAAATATTAGCTTTAAATATTATAAACATTATAAAATCCAAAAAAATTTTGATTCACTGACTGATTTCTTTCCTACTGTATTCTACATTTTCATTTTCCTCATACTTTTTTTTTTTTTTTTAAAGATTTATTTATTTATTTATTTGACAGAGATAGAGACAGCCAGTGAGAGAGGGAACACAAGCAGGGGGAGTGGGAGAGGAAGAAGCAGGCTCATAGAGGAGGAGCCCGACGTGGGGCTCGAACCCGGAACGCCGGGATCACGCCCTGAGCCGAAGGCAGACGCTTTAACCGCTGTGCCACCCAGGCGCCCCTCCTCATACTTTTTTGGTTGCTTCTTCATATGACAATTTTATATTTTTATAGAGAGAATAGAAATATTCAGTCTTTTCTGTACTATGGCTGGCCAAAATGTATTATTTTCTATTGATAGTATAGGAAATTAATGCATTCATATTGGGACATGACCGCAGGCCCTGGCTGGTGAGCCTGACAGGGAGGGAGGAGACACAGAGAGAAGAGTTTTCTGGAAGCCATTTCTGCTCCGATTTGGCAAGTAGTCAACTCTACATAGAGGTACCCATGACTCTTAGACCCAAACTCAGTGTATCCTCGATGCAGCTTCCCTTTAGCTAAATTTCAACATGCTTCTGGGTCACTGCATCATCACTTAGCAAGATGGTGTGACAGAGGGGAAGTAGGAGAGAGATGTTGTCCTAAACAATTACTGTTAAGCTATCTTATCTTTGCGGATTTTATAAAAGCACACAATCATGATCCTAAAGCAAAGATCCTTCCTTCCCAGGGCCTTGGAGGAAGCTCATGCTGGGGGGCGGGGGGCTTAAAGTTTTATGCTTCATTAACATCACTGTAAATCCAACATTTACGCCTCTGAGTCTGTCCTGGGAAAGTGTACTCTAGCAAAAATTAGGATAAAAAAAAAAAAGCTGTGGGATCCAGGATTCTAGTCCTATTCAAGAGAGCTCTGAAAAGGGTTGATGGAAGGCAATGATTCCTAGTCTGAGAAAGCAGCCTGTTCTCATGGATATAGGATGAGCAGGGCTCTAGGAGTGCACACGTGCGTCCCCAGAAGTGCAGGCCTTGGGTATTTGGAAGATGCCCAAAAGATCCCATAAAGGAGCTCAGCCATAAATGGCTAGTCTATGTATATGGATCATCAAAGCTCACAGCACTAAGATAATCTACATTTTTCAGTAGACTTGATGTTCAGCTGACTGCTTACTATCTCCAACAGCTAGGAATCCTAAACTATAAATCAGAACAGAAAAGGGATCTGCCCAATAGTTCATTTATTTTTATTTCCCATTTGATTTTGATTAACAAATGAACATTGGTGATGTTTTAAAAAGAGGAACATACATCCCGTCTATATTATGGAACAAGAAATAGAGAGGTAAGGATATAATTTGAAGTTATAGAGATAACAAATAGATTAATTCAAAAGGTATTATAAACATTACTTCACATGCACATATATGTATATAGTAGGTGAGTGTTTTTAGAGAAAGATATTGGGCGTGTAAGCAAACAAAATCAACACTTAGCATAACAGAAAGCTGATAAATCCAGATATAGCTCCGTGAGCTCGTAGCTGAGAGTTTCAGAGGCAGTCATGGAAGAACGAGATCAGAAATTATTAAATGTGACTGCTTCTGCAGAGGGGGGATGGGGGCAGGCAGGGGACCATTCCTTTTCCTTACCAGTGTCTCTACACTATTTGATTTTTAGAAAACATGTATGTGTCATTCTGATGAAAAAGAAAAACAGCTCAGGTCAGAGGCTTACTCAGAGTCCAGACTCTGGGATTTGTGTGTAGAACAGCATTTTTCAACTTTCAGCTTCATTTGACGTTTGCCTGGAAGGGAATTAGTTTGTAACACAGTCTTCGTTTCAGGAGATTTATCGATATTTATAATGTTCTAGAATTTCAGCCCATGTGCTACTGAAAAGTTTGTGTTCACAGATTGTCGACTCAACAAAAGATTAGGTTGGGTACTTGGAAGGGTTTCCTTTGCAGAGATGACGTTTCTAAACCACCCTTGATACTGATACCAGACTAGGCATTCCCAGGATATTTGCTGAACCAAACGAAACAGTCCCCGTCTTCACAGAGTCGAAGTGTAAAAGGGGCATGGCAGCACACATAAAGAGGAAAGCTTCTGGTTAATGCATTTTGTTCTTCTTTATCTTTTTGTGTATTTTTCTTCATTATTTCGTCTTGATCTCGTGGACAAGCTTAAAGAAGTAATGACAAAACAGGAAAGGGCAAGTCACATTTCCTGGCACTTACTGGCACGAGGTCCTGTACGAGGCTCTTCACATCCACGATTTCCTGGGACGTCTTCTCCGTCCTGTGAGGCATGGACTGGCCCCTCACTTAGAGTAGATGGAGTCTGAGCCCCTGCTGTGCTGAGCTCTCCTACCACAAACAAGACCCGACCAGTACTGAGGCAAGCTTGTGTTTACAGCAGCTCCTGGGACGAGCCCTGGCAAGGGCGCAAGCCGCTTGGCACTGGGCCGGTGCAGCCCACGGTGACAGGAAGCAGGATTGGCTGAGTCATGAGGTGGAAAAGCCTCAGCTTTCATGGCTGCATGAGCAGAGGGGAGCAGAGGCAAGAGCTCCATGTGGCTCTGCATCAGGTCACCTCCCGCCGGCGTTATCTTCTCCGGGTGCTCAAGGGCAGGTCACAGGGAGATGAGTGGGGGCTCCGCGTGATGCCGTTCTTCACAAAGACACCTGGCCGCTGTCACGTCGGTGACTGGGGGAGGCACGGCCTGCACTTCCACTCACGCAGCTGGCAACCTTCCCACGGAATAGCCCGCAGTTCCCTCACGGGCGTCAGGGGCGGTAGCCTCTTCTGTTGGTGAGGCGGCTGCCATCACAAGGCCACCGTGCGGTGGAGTCAGGGTTCCAGCCCAGCCGTATCCACGGCCGACGTTCCTCTTCTTCTTTCACCAGTGAAGGTGTTTTTTACAGGAGAGAAAGACTGAAAAGAGAGGTGGAAGGACAGAGGCTTGTGCAGGCACGGCGGACAGAACAGACATTAAAATCAGGGAGCCCAGCTGGGTGCAAAAGCTCACGAGTTCTATCCCTCCTCTTAGTGCAAACGAGTCTCCTCACTCAGAAACACAGGCGCGCGGCTGCAAAGCGTCTCAGCGTGTCTCGGGCAGGGCATGGCGTCATTCACCAGGTCTCAGGCTAGCAGCTGGACGCCTTCATGGCTCCTCAGGCACTGCAGGCACCGCGCTGGCCGTAGTCCAGAGAGACACAAGCGCTGCGGCTAGGCCTGTCCAGCTCCCCTCCTCTCGACGGACAGAGCCACCTGGCTCTCCTGTCACCTCGTGGATACACTTCTGCCTTCAGAAAATCAGCTAGTGAAACTCAGCCTTGTTCCAGAATCCCTGCTGGAATGCCGGGATGTGGGTCTAGCACCACCTCGGAAGCCAACGGCTTAGTGCTGTCCTGGGGAGACACTTGGCCTGAGGCCTCCGCTGTGTCTGCCTCTCCCGCTCTGCTCTGCTCCTGTTTCTCTTTCATGGGCCAGACGGAGGAGGAAGGGTAAGCAGGTGCAGGCAGCTACTGCATTTTATTTTTTTCAGTTCTGGCTTTGTCATAACTTGGGGATCCCTTTTGATTAGAATTAGAGGTGTCCTGTAAGACATTTGCTTCCCCAACTTCAAATCCACTTTCCATTTGTACTTTCCCCCCCATTTATAGCAAGAGAATCTCATCTTCTATTATCCTGTACCTAACATTGGGGTCCCCTTATGGCTTATGGCTTCCTAGCATTTGGGAACAGACCATGTACGCATCCTATAAAATATCTGCTTAGGATCAGTGAGAAAATACTTGTGCTACTATATGAAAAGGTGCAATTTTCCTCAAGATGAGTCTTTTAAAAAGGATGAAGCACATTGCCTTGGAATCATTGCACATTTTTAGACTGCCTGGCGTTTAGTTCATATAAGTTTGTAAACATCACACGGGTGTCTAATTTGAAACTCTCACTGTCAAGGAAGTGTTTGCTCACATGTAGTTCAAGTTGGTTTCCTTCTTTTTTCAGGGAACATAAAGCAAAGTAAACAAAACAGTGTTTTCCTGCCCTCTGTGTGCCGCTTGTTAGAGACATGCAGCACGTAACTGAGACACTCCTCAATCTCCTTTCCAGTTAGGTTTTTAAAGCAGGGACAATGGGAGAGAAGGGGCACGCTGCGAAGGGCACACATCCAACAGGGACACCGTGTGTAGACATTTTAACAGCACGCCACTGTGAAAAGCATATGCAATTTCAGTACTGTTTCCTACTAAGCGAAGACCTCCAGGGTCTATTGCTTAAACAGTGTGGACTTCGGAGCAAGCCTCAGTTCAAATCCTAGTGCTGACATGCAGTAATTGTGGGACTAATCAGCTTATTATTAAGAAAGTTACCCACTGTCTTTGAGAGACAATTTCCTCCTCTGTTAAATACAAACAGTAAAACTGACATCCTAACCCTGGCGGGGTGCATAAAGATACAATGCCTGTGCCCAGCACATAATAGATGCTCAGTGAATACCCAAGACAGGGAGGAAGGCAACGTCTGGATCCAAATTTGTTTTTCTGAATGTTGAACTCCCCTGAAATAGATATGTGCATGTGTTTCTTTTATTGCAGACAGACTCCCTGACCTTGGGCTTCAGAGGTGGTAGACCTTAGAGGCAACCTCTTCATTGTAAGGGGGGACGTAGGATTTACCTAAGGTCACAACCAGCAGTGAGCGGCAAAGCCCAGACGAGCTCCTTGGATGAGTAAGGGAAGATACGTTCCTTGTCCATTTATGAGATAAAACCACACTTACTTATGGGATAAGTGCAGATATTTCTTCTACCTCCTAATTTAGGAATCTGTAGAGTCAGCATAGGTGCTTGCTCTTGAAGCTCACTCATAGTGCCTCTGTTACTGGAAAATCCATACGGATAGGCAGAACCCAGAAGGTGGATTTTATTGTTTTGTTGGGAAGAAAGGAAAACTGAAGCCTCCACCACCTGCCGGTTAGCCTTGGTCTATCTCCAAACCAAACTTGCACTCAGTGAAGCAGATTAATAAGACAAAGGGGCATCTCTGGCTGTGAGAAACTTTCAATGGATATGCATGGAGAACAGACAGTGCAGCTTAAATCCTATTCTCACCTTGGAGCTGGGGAGCAGGGCTTCTACTTTCTTTCTTTCTTTCTTTTTTTTTTCTGAGATATAGTGTGCTGGAACTGTGGGTCCAGCAGGGACCTTAGTGAAGACCATTTGGCTTAGTCCTGTCATTTCCAAGATGAACAGACTGAGGTAAAGAAGGAAAGCCCACTCAGCGTATGCAGTGAATGGCTAGCAGACTCAGGACCGGAGCAGGTCTTATAGCTCCTGTTCCAGATGAGGCTTTGTGCCCATGGTGCCCATAATGTTGCACTCATGTTTTCTTGTTGAACTTTCTCGATTAAGCCCATATGGAAAGCAATTTAAGTCTCAAGTTATATGCATCCAAGACCAAGAGAAATGTGACTCATCATAAAATCTGTCTGTTTTGGGGGCACTGAGCAAATCATGGGGTCACCTCTGCTCTTAACAATATAGGTTGTGACAAGGTCATCTTAGAACCCACTAAATGCATTCTTGAGAAATAACATGACAATTTCTGTTCTCTGAGGAACTATTCTAAACCAGAGAAGCAATAACATCGTTTATGAACTATAAAAGTTGTTCCTGTCTCGCTTAGCAATCCTCACACAATGCAGCAGCCCTCATTTACCTAGCAGGCCAAATACCCCAACGTTGCATCATGAAGAGGTGAACCATCACAAAATTCATTGTGGAGGACAGAATATCACCCAGACTAAAAGTAGGAGGAACAGGGCCTGTAATTCTCTTGCTGAATACGAGAGAAACTACAGCACTGAAAATGAGTTCACTCCAGCTTGACAAAACATCTCACCAGCATAATGCACCCTGGAAAAAGCAACCCCAGAAGACCACCTAAACTGGGGAGTCATTCTTAGAGCGAAGAAATCAAGCAAGATAAAATAATATATTGTCTAGAAATGCATTCATTTGTGATAGAAATATTTTTTAAAGCAGGAGAATGATTTAACACACAGTTCAGGACGGTGGTTATATCTGAGAAGGTCACAGGGAGAATACGATAGGAGAGAGGCAAGAATTGGTGATGTTCTTATTTATACATTGGGTGGTGAGTCAAAAAAGCAGGGGAGGGATGAGATGTTAAGTCAACTTCTGGATAGAACGTCTGACTTCATAATAATCTTGCAGTCGTCTTTATTAAGCAAGACGTCTTATTCCAATAATTAGATAATCTCCTAGCAAGAAGATAGTCTATATTCTATATTGTTTAGGAATAACAACCCCAGAGTAAATGAAGCCACGTGCCATTGTGCTGCCCTGATTCTTGGTCTGTAGTAACTGATCATCATAGCTGCTCACGTTCCGTTGGAGTAAGCTGGGAGTCTAGGAGCAGAGAGTAAAAACTGAGCAGCAGTCTGCAAGAGATGCCGAAGTCCTAGGAGAAAGTCTTCAGGTAAACAAAATAAATGCATTAAGATGCTCGACATCCCTCCTGGTTGCAAGATGGACGCTGTGCTTCCACGCAACAAGTTATAATTCTAGGATGGGAAAAGGGGTGGAAAAAAGGTAAAGGGGTGCCAGATCCTGGTTGTGTAGGGCCCGAAGCATAAACAATGTGCAAGGCTCTCATGCCTGTCTATGCCCTAGGTTAACTCAGTGGATGGAGTCCTGCTATATGAAATGAGAGCAATGATGCAAAAATAAACTGGAGGGTACCCAAGTCTGGCACAGCTGACAAGAATCAAAACCCAAGTCAAGAGAATGGGAAGTGAGTCATGGGGAAAAAAGGTAAGGAGCCCCCCCCCCCATCTTTCCTCTAGAACCATAAACGTGGATGAAGCACCATGGGACAGAGAGACGGAAGGAGTGAGGGTGTCTGCTTCATTATAGGGATGGGTACAGAGAGTCTGATGAATAAGGAAGAGTTGAATAGAATGTATTAGCTCCTGTTTCCTTGGGCTTTCCCCTTCCAGCCATCGTTGCCTCAATTAGGGTCAGCTTTAACAGGCCTGGGCATTTCCATCAAGGGCAGGGCAGGTAGACTATGAGAGCCTCACCCTCACCAGTGGCTGGAAGCTAAACTGAGTCTTCCTGCTTAATCCTTGTTCTTGGAGTTCCTGGGGTACACCTGGAGGCAATTCTGTATCACTGTATGTCTACCAAGTCGGAGGTTTCCTTTTTAATGCTAGCTGCATCTGTCTGGGCTGTACAATCATCTATGCCTTGATTTCTCAGGCACTTCCTGGATTCCTCCTGAAGCTACTGTTGAACCCTGCTCTTCAAACCACTCAGCTGAGCCCAGACACCCTGTTCTAGTTTTTCTAACCCCTTTTCCGTGGGTTGGACTCTGCTCTTTTTTTTTTTTTTTAAGATTTTATTTATTTATTTGACAGAGATAGAGACAGCCAGCGAGAGAGGGAACACAAGCAGGGGGAGTGGGAGAGGAAGAAGCAGGCTCATAGCAGAGGAGCCTGATGTGGGGCTCGATCCCATAATGCCGGGATCACGCCCTGAGCCGAAGGCAGACGCTTAACTGCTGTGCCAGGCAGGCACCCCTGGACTCTGCTCTTCTTATCCCTATTAGCTTTCCAGGGTTCTGCTTCACACTGGGTAGAATATGCATTATAACTGTAGGATTGCAATAGCCCTGGTATCCCCAACATTCCAGAAACACATCCCAGCCCACCTTGGGTACTCCCTACACCAAGTCTAAGTTTATGGATCTCTCTGATAGAAGTTGTGATAGGGCCACTGATTACCACCCTAGAAAATTTATATCCTTTACCATAGTCCTGTTTTCCCACAGATTTCTCTTTGCTGTGTGCACTGGCTATTACTTATCCAACAGCGTTTCCTCCCTCTCACTGTGTGCTATAGAAGCCCTAATTATTTAGGTAGTTGGCAGAAATTCCTTGCTCCTGGGAGGGCAAGTGGCTGCCGTAGTCCAAATGAATGATGCACAAGTGCCCTACAAGGGTTACAGTGCTCTTGTAGCCCTTGGCCAGGGTTCTGGAAGATGATACACAACCACCTTCTAAATTTCCTGATCAAAAGGCATTTGGAATTCCTCCCCCCATCTTCTTGCCTGGGATTCTGTATTTTCAGGAGGAGCAGCAGGCACCCTGCAAACTGCTATGATAATTAAGGCAATGCCGTCAGAACATGTGTGTAGGAAGAAAGGTCTGGTGCCCGGGGCATCGGTGAGCAGCTATGTCAGCCCTGGGTTGCCACCTCCAGGCTTCCCATAAGCAAGGAAATTAAATTCTTCTGTGTTTAGGCTTGGAAGTCTTGGAATTTAGTTTGTTTTCTGACAAAAGGGAAGGTTTTTGACAGAGAGGGAATTCGTGCTGAAAAAGTGCAGTAGTCTGAGGCCTGCTGGTCCCAGAGAAGTGGGGGCTCCTAACGGAATTCATGAACACTTGAGGGTATGAGGGAGTGTTTTTCTGGCCCTAGGAGGAAGACAGGCCTGGCCATGTGGGTGATTCTTTGGTATGGAGGCAGCTGAGAACCACTCTGGTGGCCAACGGCATCTAAGAGTTCTTCTTGGAAAAATTGTCCAGGCTGTAACAGAACCTGGCAAGATTTTTCAGATCCCTTCACTGCTGCCCCTCCTGTTACTTTATGTGGCTACATATTGCTTTGCCAGGAAACACCAGACAAGCCTTTTTAAGGGTATCACAGGAACCTCCCAACAGTTAAGTCCCAGGGTTGCTCCTCGGTTTCGAAGCTCCATGGGTGGCACGCGTCAGGCTGGGAAACTGAAAGGAGCCGTGTCACAGAGAACGTTTCCCTCGACGTCTCTCACCAAGAGCGGGGACTGTGGGAGCCCTAGGAGGTGGTGAGGGTGGCGGTGAGCACACCTGGTGCGATGGGGACTAAGGCCCGGAAGGGCAAACTGGGGAGTAACAGCCTCATCGCAGGATGTGTGGTCTAGCACCAGAAATGGTAGATATTCCACTGAAACTCTTCCAGCTGAAGATAAAAATGCTCTGGAGATGGACAGAAATATGGGAAAACATTTTTTTGTCCTTGGGGAAAAGGAAGGCTTTCTGAAACAAGATGCACAAAGCAAATACCACAACGAATAAAATAAATTTGATGTAAAAAATGTTAAAGTTATGTTTCACCAATGATAATATTGTTAATACATAATTATATGATTAGAAAATTAAGAGTGAGAACCCAGGATACATGATGTACTCCTAGAAGTCAATAAAAAGGAGACAGACATACCAATAGAAAAAGGTCAAAAATGAAATTTGAATGGGTAATAAAGTAAGAAAAATAAATATATTTTATTTATTTTTCTTTTTATATTTATTTATACCGCATATTTTATTTATTTATTTATTTATTTATTTATTTATTTATTTTTAAAGATTTTATTTATTTGACAGAGATAGAGACAGCCAGCGAGAGAGGGAACACAAGCAGGGGGAGTGGGAGAGGAAGAAGCAGGCTCCCAGTGGGGGAGCCTGATGTGGGGCTCGATCCTAGAACGCTGGGATCACGCCCTGAGCCAAAGGCATACACTTAACGACTGTGCCACCCAGGCGCCCCCTGCATATTTTATTTAAAATAAACATATTTTGGGGCCCCTCGGTGGCTCAGTCAGTTAAGCGTCTGTCTTCAGCTCAGGTCATGATCTCAGGGTCCTGGGATCAAGCCCCACATTGGTGGGGAGTCTTCTTGTCCCTCTGCCCTCCCCCCACTCATGCTCACTTGCGCACTTGCTTTCTCTCTCAAATAAATAAATAAAATCTTAAAAAAAAAAAACCCAAACTATGATCACACTATAGAAGTGTTTAGGTAGAATAAGCTGAATTTCTATGTCATTATAGAAAGAGGTTTCCAAAACATATTGCTGAGGGAAAAGAACAAGCTACAGAATTATAAAAAGAGTAACTAACCCTCACCATCAAAAAACAAAACAAAACAAAACAAAAAACCAATCCATTACCATCCTCAATATTTCCGTTTTTAAAAAGAAGGATGAATTCACGTACAGATAATACATGGATATAAGCTGTAAGGGCCATATGCAAGTATCGCAACATTTATTAAAGGACAGAAGTGGAGCAAAAGAGGAGGCTTATGTGGAACAGGATGGAAGAAAGAAACTGATGTGTCTTTGATACAGGTCAGGAAAGAGAGATGTGATACAGGACGTCTCATGATGAGAGATTTCAACTGGAATTTTGTTGGTCATTTCATTCTGCAAATTATCCGTTTGATCACTGAGAAATTAATCTTACAGAGCAAGTAGAAAGTCACTATGGGTGCCTCCCCATTCTGGATCTAAGTGAAAGACTGCTTATTAAGTGAAGAAGAAAGGCATGGTGAAGGCAGGGGCTGTTAGTTCAGTTCACCAAACCTTCATTGAGCACTTTTTAAGTACCAGTTACTGCCTCAGGCAGCAGAGAATAATGACCAATATGGAACAATCCTTAATTCCAAGGTGCTTTTTTCTATTAGAGGAAAAATTCCATACAATAGAATTTTTAGTATTAATGTGATATATAAGGATAAAGGTGCAAGTACTATGAAAGCCCAGAAAAGAAGCACGCGCCCTGCCTGGGGTTCAGAGGAGGCTTCCTGGAGGAGCTATGTGGGGGGTCTTGTTGGGTGAGTGGCAGCTGGATTTGGCAAGGAAGACGGGAAGAGCCGTCCCTTCAGAGGAAAAGGTGCCATGATGCTGTATGGAGTGAGGGGCCCGAAAGCCCTCAGCAGTGCTTGAACAGAGCAGTGAGGGGGACTGAGGAGCTGAGGGTGGAGCAACTGGGATGGTCACGAGGGCTTTGGATGTCATGCTGAGGAGCTTAGACTCTTCACTCTCAAGGGCAATGAGGAGGGCTAAGAAGGTTAAGTGCTCTGGTCAGATCTGGGTTTCAGATAAACCACTGTGGCATGGTGGTGTAGCAATGTATTTGCAAAACTCATCTTTGGAGTTAGGAAGGCAAGTTGGGAGCTAATCCAGGGGTCTACATGAGAAATGACAGAAGGTCTGTATTTCCTTAGGGTTTGCAACAAAGAGGGAAAGGAAGTCTGGGCTTAGATAATATTAAATAATACTAGACATGGTACGGTAGATTTTTTTTTCAAGTCATGAGCTGCTGCTGCTTCTTTTTTAGATTTTATTTATTATTTGAGAGAGAGACAGAGGGAGAAAGCACGAGCTGGGGGGAGAAGCAGACTCCCCGCTAAGCAGAGAGCCCGATGCAGGGCTCAATCCCAGAACCCTGAGATCATGACCTGAGCCGAAGGCAGACGCTTAACTGACTGAGCCACCCTGGCACCCCAAGTCACGAGCTTCTTAAAGGAAAGCTCACCGAGGAGGCTTCGGAGGTCCTCGAAATGAGTAAATGAGAAAAAGGAATGACCTAAAGAACCCAATATGGCTGTTCTGGGAACTCCTTGGTACCTTCAGATCCAGATATTCAAAATCCTCCGTGTCATTACAGGCTAAGGGAAGAAAAAGAAAGAAAGAAAGAAAGAGAGAGAGAGAGAGAGAGAGAGGAAGGAAGGAAGGAAGGAAGGAAGGAAGGAAGGAAGGAAGGAAGAAAGAAACTGTGCATCCTGGAGAAGAGCATGGCCTTGTTAGCTTTGTTCCCATCCAGTTCCCGGTGCCTAGCACGGTTCCTGGCACATGGTAGGTGCTCAACAAGACGTACTGAGAAAATGAATGAATGAATGAATGAATGAATGAATGGAAATTTCCTAGTGGCAAGACCTAAACAAATAGTTTCAGTCTGGGTAATATCCGAGATGAGTGTTGTACAAAATGCTAAAAAAGAACCAAATGGACATTTAGGACTATTTTTAGAAAACAAAAATTGTCATTTGTGGATGGGTGCTGGCAGATAACCCTTCGACTCAACAACCTCTGGTTTGGGACTGAAAATAAGAGACTGTGCAGAAGTAGGATGGCACCGAGGCGGGCAGAGTGAGGGGACTGCAGGCTGCCATGTAACAGGTCTAAAGGACCACACAACCTGCAAAGCATGGGTGCATTACCTCTCCGGGTGATGACAGAACCCTAACTGAGCTCCCTCTGCCCGTCTCCACACGGGCTTGCTCTCGCTCCGGGATCTGGGTAGACCGTGCTGGAGTTTCCACCCTGCAGTGTGATGCTTTGTCCTAGAAGTTTCAGGAGTCACTTCCTTCATAACCCGATGGTCAGAAAAGTCATATGGCCCATTCCCCTCGCAGGCAAGTGCAATCTCCCACAGGCCAAGAAGAGGAGGGGTGCTGGCCGAAGTCTTTACCAGAAGGACAAGTGAGAATTTATTTAAAATTCACTTCTCTTTCCTTTTATCAGATTATACTCTGCCTCTTGTATCTCTCCCGTTATGGTCTGTACTTTTCATGCTAAAGAATATTATCTTAGCTACCATGTTAATGTTTGTTTGTTTTTGTTTTTTGCTTGCCCTTTATCAGGATGTATGATTTCGACTTGGCTGTAACCATTTCAGCTTGTCTGAATCCGCTTCTGGCAGCCGAGGAGGAGAGGGTCCGCATACGTGGCTCCCAGCCGGTTTCCCGATGCGCGTGCATGCGTGTATGTGTGTGTGCGTGCACCGTTATGTGTTTTGGAACAGTAGTCTTCGTATTTTCACAGAGTTCAACACCTGTGCTGGCGCACAGTGGGTCAATTACCGTTTGCTGAGTGAGCTGAGATTCTTCATACGTTGTGTCTGTGCACTCTCACGGGGCTGGAACCAATCGTACACCAGACTTGACTGGTTTTACTTTGTGTTTGGAGAAGTGTGGTAGCTGACTCCGAGGAAACACCCCAGCTGGAGGCTTGGGTCCTGAGCAAGGTTGACATGATTTTTCCTATGGCCACAATAGCAGTAGAACACTGCATTTGAAGTGTTTCTTCATCTGTCAAATAAGAAAATCCTTTTTCATAGTGTAGATGGGCACTAAGCACAGTGTCTCATATATATAAGTATATATATTACATATATAGTATCCATTATTATTGTTTCTTTAATTCTTTCATTGTTCCAAGGAGTAATTGGCACTTTACTAATTTATGAATTATATTCCTTTGGTTAATATAATGGGTGAACTCTGGAATCATCCTTTATTCTTGGATGCCAGCAGGCTTTTTCCAACTAGGATATCCGGAGAGAATTAAGCCTTATAAAAAATTATTTAAGTGACTATTGTCTTGATTGTCTTAAGGATGGTACATAACTAGCACATTCTAGAAAGGCAGGGGAGAGGTTATTAATTACATACAGTCGATTCCTGCCACCTCAGGGCTAAATTTCCTTGTGGAATGGGGTTGACGCTGGTTTCGGGGTGTGCTGCTTAAATATTTAAGGAAAGCCTTAGTAGCCGAGATGCCCTTCAGCAGACGAATGGATAAAGAAGATGTGGTCCATATATACAGTGGAATATTACTCAGCCATCAGAAAGAACGATTACCCAATATTTGCAGCAACATGGACGGGACTGGAGGAGATTATGCTACGTGAAATAAGTCAAGCAGACAAAGACAATTATCATATGGTTTCACCCATTTGTGGAACATAAGGAATAGCAGGGAGATCAGTAGGAGAAGAAAGGGAAGAATGAAGGGGGGGTAAACAGAAGCGGGAATGAACCATGAGAGACTATGGACTCTGGGAAACAAACTGAGGGCTTCAGAGGGGAGGGAGGTGGGGGGATGGGCTAGCCCGGTGATGGGTATTAAGGAGGGCACATATTGCATGGAGCACTACATCAAGCCTTAATGATGTACTGTATGGTAATTAACATAACATAATAAAAAATTTTTAAAAAATAATAAGGAAAGCCTTCCTAACCCCCTCCATCTCACTTTTTATGCTGTTTTTAAAAAAGATTTTATTTACTCATTTGAGAGAGAGAAAGAGAAAGAGGGAGAGCACAGAGGGAGAGGGAGAAGCAGACTCACTGCTGAGCAGAGAGCCTGACCCGGGCTCGATCCCAGGACACTGAGATTGTGACCTGAGCCGAAGGCAGACGCTTAACCAACTGTGCTACTCAGGCACCCCCCAACTCACTTTTAAAACACCTTCCAAATCTTTCTGTGGCTGATGCCTCCAGTCAATAAACTTAAAAAATATTGTTTTATTTCTTAAGCTTTAAAATGTTATGTATTGGAACTTTGATCTATAATGGGCAACACGTGGATACTCGAATCACTTAAAGAAACAAGATCAAACAGAAATTCCAGGTTATATATTTGGATCTCACTTAAACTATAGAAGACGTGTACTCTCGTTGAAGTCCTCTACTCTTCCCTAATCTCTTGCTCCTGAAATAAAGACTTTCTGTTATAGACTGTTTGTGTTGTCTCCCCCAAATTCCTATGTTGAATTCACCCCCAATGGGATGGCATTTGGAGATGGCTTTCAGGAGGTCAAGTTAGGTGAGATCGTGAGGGTGGGGCCCTGAGGATGGGATTAGTGTCCCTATCAGAAGAGACAACAGAGACTCACTTTCTCTGATGTGAGAGGACACAGTGAGAAGGTGGCTCTCTGAAAGGAAGGGGACGCTCACCAGGACCAAATGAGCCAGCACCTTGGTCTTGAATTTCTCAGACCCTAGAACTGGGAGAAATAAATATCTATTGTGTGAGCCACTTGGTCTGCGGTATTATTTTCTGGCAGCCCGAGCTGAGAAAGACACAGTCAGACTAGAGGGGTTCTGTCATCAAATGCTGTGCCTCTGTCCTTGGTCATCACAAGAACCTATGTTCTCAGCCCTAAATGCTCTCTGCCCACCACACCCTCCCTGCCCCCCACAGTGTCCGAAGACCACGTTCTCCTTCCACTGATGGCTTTCCCAGGAGATGCTGCCACAAGGATTTTTGTTGGGGAGAGAGATCAGGAAGGACAGAATGCTAAACTACAAATTGCTAAATGTCTGCTTGTGAGTGGAGGGAAGGGAAAGACAATGTAATGACATACATTAAATTTTGTCCCAACATGATTGCCAAAGTTACATATATTCATTATAAAAATCCAAACAGCATAGAACTTAAAAAGTAAAATTCCCCCCTTGCCACTTTATTATTTACGTTTTGCTCCCTGCTCACCCCAGGCCTCCACCATGATGGGGTGACAATATATCCAGATGGCTTCCAGATTGCATATGTATGTGCAGGCGTGTGCACACTCACGCGGTAGGTATGTACACAAGTATAAGCTTTTAAAAAAAACAGAAATATTATTCAGCATCTTGCTTTATTTCATTTAAAACTATATCATGGGAATATACCTCCATGCTACTGTATGTCGATTTACCCTGTTCTTTCCAACAACTGCATGTTCCGTGATTTATAATTTCCCTTTTGATGGACCTTAAAAACTTTCCTTTCTTTCCCTAATTACAAAATATGTCTTAGTGAACATTCTCATTCATATATCTTTGCATAATTGTTTGATTGGTCTTAGCTCAGGCTGCCAAAACGAAACACCATAGACTGGGTGGCGTAAGCAGCACACGTTTCTCTCTCACAGTTGTGGAAGCAGGAGTCTGAGATTGGGACGCCAACACGGTCGGTTCTGGTGAGAGGTCTCTTCCTGGCTTGCAGGTGGCTGCTTTCTTGTGTCCTTGCCTGGCAGAGAGTGAGGGAGCTCTGGTCTCTTTATTGTCTTATAAGGACGCCGATCCCACATGGGGTCCCAGCTTTACGACCTCATTGAACCCTCATCACCTGCCAAGGACCCTACTCACTGGGGGTGAGGGCTTCAATGTACGAATTTTAGGGGAGCCACATTGAGTCAATAACAGTATTTTAGTAGACTTTATTTCTACAAGTGAAATTGCCATATCAAAGGAGACACACATTTAAAATTTTGATTGTCCTCCAAAAAGATTATGACACTTCATATTCCCACCGAAATGTGTTATGAGAAGAGATTATCATTTCATTTTAACTGGCATTTTCTTGATTGTTAGTGGGGTTGAACATATATTTTCATAAATGTTTTAGTCATTTGTAGTTTTTCCATGAATTGTTCGTTTATGCTCTGTCAGAGTTTTAGTGGTGTTAATCCTTGCTCTATCTTAAAGTTTTTTTTCCTTCATATGAATTTTGGCTTTTTTTTTTTTTTTACTGTGTTTAGTTATTTTTTTTCTTTAAAAACTAAAAAAAAAAAAAAAGGAAAGGAAAAGAAAAACCAAAAAAGATATTTAGGAGACCACATTGCCAGTCTTTGTCTTTATAGCATTGAAGTTTTGTTGTTACCCATTGGCATCAACTTCCCATCCTAAGATTCAGAAATACTCACATACATTTTGCCCAACTCTGATTGTTTTGGTTTTTATGCTTAGAGCTTCAGTCATCTGCAATTTGTTTAAAGTGTGAAAGAGAGCTCTAATTAATTTTCAAGTGCATTGACGTTTTCTCTAAAACCATTGGCTGGAGAGCCTTCCATTCCTCCACTCTCTGGAAACGTTATCATTGCCATCTGCTGCATTTCCACCCACAACACGTGTGTATTTCCAAACTTCTGAAGTATTTCCATTAATTAGTTTCTATGACAACATTGGTACTATGCAGTTTTAATTATTGTAGTTTTACACAATGTATCATGGATATCAAATGAAAACTCAGTTGTTTTTCAAATGTTCTTTGCTATTGTTGTGCATTTTCTTTTCTAGATTCCAAGTTCTAATACTTCTACTTCCTGAAATAATGATTGGAATTTTCATTTGAATTGCATTGAATTTCTACACTAATTAGGGAGAACTGGTATGTTTACAAGGTTAAGTCCTCATATCCACAAATGTAATATATCTTTTTTTTTTTTTAAGTGGGCTCCAATGGGGGCTTGAACTCATGACCCTGAGATCAAGACCTGAACTGAGATCAAGAATCAGAGGCTTAACCAACTAAGCCACCCAGGCGCCCCTGTAAGATATATTTTAAGTGTTCTTGTATGCCTTAGCAAAATTTTGTGGGTTTTGTTTTCATACTGTCCTTGCATATTTAAGTTTACACCAAGATACCTTTGTAGTTTTAGCTGCTATTTTAAATGAGATTCTTTTCCATTACATCGTTCAATTAATGATTGGTGGTAAGTAGAAAAGTTATTGATTACATTTACACAGGGCCACCCTACTGAGTTTTCTTATTTGTTTTAATAATTTATTCCAGTCAGTTTGTTTTGGGGTCCGCAAACTTCTGTAAAGGGCCAGATAAGAAATAGTTTTGGTTTTGCAGGTCATAGGATCCCTGTTGGAACTACTCAACTCTGCCAGTGTGCTGTGTAAGCACCCATAGATGGTACGTAAAGTGCACTGTGTTCCAATAAAATTTATTTACAAAAGCAGGCTGCTTGGTTGGTTCTAACCGTTGGCAATGGGACAAGTCTTGCTGACTATATTCTAAAGGTGCAAATATATCATATATAACTAACGTGTTTGTCCTTATCTTCAAAACGGTGAACTTCAGGAGAGCGCTCAGTAATAGAACTGATAATAGTCACTCTTCTCCTATCCTTATTTGAAGTATTGGTATTAAATGCATTGTTTCTTATTAAATTTTTGATAGATATTTTTTACCAGTTAAAGATGTTGTCATCTATTCTTAGGTTACTAAGAGGTTTTACCAGCAATATGATTGCATTTTGTGAAGTACTTTGTGTCTCTTAATTTTAACATTTTCCCTACTATGTTTTTCATGCGTGTAAACAAAGCATCTTATATTGAACTGTCTTTGAATTCCTGGAAATAAATGATTCCATAGATATCATTTAGGATTTCTACATCTATAGTCATCATGAATGAAGACATAATTTTGTTTTTGTAGTATTTCTTTGATTTTTGTACTATTCCAAACTTGTAGAATGAATTGGGAAACTTCCCGTTTTTTTCTATGTTCTGAAATACTTTAAGTGATATAAAACTTAACTATTCTTTGCAAGTTCCCCAGAACAACTCAAAACTCTTTGGGTCTAGTGAAGTTTTTTAGTGATGGACGTTTGCCATTTCAATTTCTCTTATGTTGTTGGACTATGTGAAAAACAGTGTTCCCCTCCAAATGCCTCTTTGTCCTTGACAGATAAAGCCTGTGTGCTGTCTTGGGTCAATTTCATTTAGACTTTCCCTTGTGGAAATTGGTCCGCCAAGTGCAAGAGCAGAGGAAAAGTTGCCATACGTTAAAATATCCTTGTTGGTTTATCTCCCCAT
The DNA here is from genome assembly GCF_024610735.1 of Ursus americanus. NCBI lineage: Eukaryota > Metazoa > Chordata > Mammalia > Carnivora > Ursidae > Ursus > Ursus americanus. Next base: position 102,070,705 of record NC_142129.1, on the reverse strand, counting down.
TTCTGTTTGGGCTCAATAGAAAAAGATAAAAGAGGAGGGCTCTGGAGAAGTAGAAACGGGAAAGAAGCAAGCTGTTTAGAAATAAAAATAGTTGGTAAGAAGTGGCCCCCAAGTTCTCTCTGGAGTAGAAGGGGGGATGGCTGTTCCTTCTCCAACCTTCACCTTCGCCTAGATGAATCATCACTGGGTTTTTTAAGATCACTGTTTCAAGAAAAGAAGGGATTACGCACTTTAGAAAAAACTGAACTGGTCTTTAGGCTCCTGGAAACTTTGGGCCTCCCAGTTTCTATTAAGTCATCAGGTCCCATTGGCTTGAGCAGTACCACCTTCGGTCCCAGGTGCTGGGGACCCTGGGTTGTAGAGCTCCCCAGGCTCCCCAATCTGTTCCCCCACCCCCACTCACCAACGGAAGGCCATGGCCATCCCAGAGGCGAACCCTCACCTCAGGGCAAACTCAGTAGCACCACTATCTCCACTACGCAATCCCTACCCCATAATTCCAGCTGAAGCTGAAGGCAGATGGGGTCTCAGCCTGAAGAGATTTTGCTTGGGGCCAATAATCTTGTGAAAGTAATTATAAGTACCTGGCGAGAGAAGAGTTTTCCCGAGAAGGGGAGGGTTTGAAAAGGAGCACAGAATTGTTCTTCCTGCTTTTTCTTTGGGTTTTCCCTTTGTTTGGGGCTTGGGCAGGTTCTTTTGAGGCACGTTCTCCAGGCTTGGCCCCATAATACTCTCCATGTCTGCCTCATTTGCTGACACTTGCCTTTCTCTATATGGGGCGAAACCCTGATCAAAGTCTTTGAGCTCTAAGGGGCTTATTCCTTCCCAAGGCACCTGACCATGCCAGCATGTGGAGGTTCAGGAGGGCCAGGAAGCCAGGGAAGCCCGGGGGTCCAATGGGGACACTGCGAAGTTCCTGGCTGGCGTACTCTTCAAGGACCTGGTTATCCTGAAGTCCTGCTTCCACGTCAATGACAACTTGCTCTCAGCCTCTGTTTGCATGTAGGAGACCGATGATCTTCAGAATGAACAATGCAAAAACAAGCTGTGATTTTCTGGAAATGATGGGAGTGAACATTGCAAGCAGCAGGGGTGGCTGTGAGCCGGCCGAGCCTGACTTCCTGCTCTCAGTTCTCCTGTGTAACAGAAACAAGGTGGAGCATTGTGTGGTGACCAGCTGGTCCAGGGGAAAGCAGTGGCATGGAGGGCGGGGGCTTTATTCTCTGGAGTCAGAGCACTGAAAGTCAAAGAAACCTAAGCCCTGAGGACTATTCCAGGCCAAGGGAGTGGATTCCAGGTGCTAGTTCTACTCTCTAAAGCCAGCGTAGAACTTGCACGCCCACCGCTTCCTGCCCTGTGCATTCCCACCGCCCAGCTGCTCAGTTTCTGGTCCTTGGTTTCCAGAAGCTGACCTCCTCTCCTCGGTGGTGTCACCTGCTTCATCAACAGGCTTGCTTTTCCTCAGTTGTTGAGATGGGTTACACCTTTGGTTAGCACAGATAAGAAGACGGCTTATTCACTTATCTACTCAAGTACTTCCCTGGAGAACCGGGTTTTTATTGAACTTTTACCGCAACCTTCCCAGAACAATTTCCCTCAGTGCTGGTGGTTACTTTCCTGGCTTGCACGAAGCACAGGACACGAAGGCCTCACGGAATGGGCAAGTCCCCAGATGGTAAGGCAGGGCGATGGGGGGGTGTGGGCAGCCGAGCCCAGAGGGCCTAGGAGCCGGTGTGCAGGGTCTGCAGACTGGGTCAGAACACACGCAGCTGCAAACCACGGCACTGAGGGGTGTCCTGGTCACACACAAGAAACCTCCAAACATTAAAAAGTTACCAGGTGGGCGCCTGGGTGGCTCAGTTGGTTAAGCGTCTGCCTTTGGCTCAGGTCATGATCCCAGGGTCCTGGGATCAAGCCCTGCATTGAGCCCCATATCGGGCCGCCTGCTCCTCAGGGAGCCTGCTTCTCCCTCTGCCCCTCCCCCCACTCATTCTCTCACTCTTTTGTTCTCTTTCAAATAAAAAATAAATAAAATCTTTAAAAGAAAAAGTTACCAGGCCACTTGGGTGTGGACATGATAGAGAAGGAGGCTGGGGTGGGGGAGCCGGCAGGGGGGACACGGGAACGCTCTGTACCCTCCGCTCAATTGTTCTGTTTTTGAAGTTAAAACTGCTCTAAAAATAAAGTTTATTAATTTAAAAAAGTTATCAGGAAGAACATCTACAATAGGTCAGATATGATTAATAACTACTGTCAATGCTGCATTGTTAACAAAGGATACAATGTTATTATTTATAAGGTACTCTTAAGTAAAGAACAATAATAATACACATCTGATTTTTTTATACTCAATAAACAATCAACATGTTCTTTTTTTTTTTTAAAGATTTTATTTATTTATTCAACAGAGATAGAGACAGCCAGTGAGATAGGGAACACAAGCAGGGGGAGTGGGAGAGGAAGAAGCAGGCTCATAGCGGAGGAGCCTGATGTGGGGCTCGATCCCAGAAGGCCAGGATCACGCCCTGAGCCAAAGGCAGACGCTTAACCGCTGTGCCACCCAGGCGCCCCAACAATCAACATGTTCTGATCAACAGTGTAAACCACAGAAAAGAGAATCTTGCTCATTTGTACAAATACTGCTTTCATCACAGCAAAACTTTACCATGTGAAGACATGCCACATACAGAAGCTCTCAGCTCCCGCTTGCTCGTTCAACAACGCTGTTACTGCTGTCTGTGGTCAGCCAGTTTTCACGGTCACCTCTGATTATCAGGTTATCTGATTATCTGTAGGATCTCTTCATTTCCAAGACATGGTGTTATACTGTAAGATTACTTGGTAGCCAAATCAGGTCAAAAGGGTTAACAAAACAATAACTAAATGCACCTAAAAATGTATGTATTTATGCTTTTCCTCACAGTTTTACCTGCTAGGTGATAGGGTGGGGATTCGTGGTACTTCTGTGGGCAAATCAGACAGGACAGACCCGCGACCTCGGAGGGCACACCGTGACCGTACGTTAAACACAGAAAGAAAACAATACTAATCGCTTCAGGTTTTTCCCCAGATACAATTTATGAGAAAAATAGTGTTTCTTAAAGCAAGAATCCTTTTCTTGGACTCCTGTTTTTACAAAAGCCATACAACTGCTTACACAGTCTTTTTAATGTCTCCCCATGTAATGCAACTGCTACGTCAGGGTTTGCTCTCGCCCTGGGATAAAGGTCACCCGGTGACAGGCAGCAAGAACGCTCGCTATCCTTATTTTACCACTGGCCCACCTTCACTAGAGGACATGGAAAAAAGTATCCGTTGTGTATTGCTTTCCCTTTTCATCAGTTGGTTAGACCCTCCCCCTGCAGGGCAGGGCAGCCTGTCAGGGACTCTCCATCCATCCGTGTTCCTGTCCCCAGCGACGCTCACTGAGCACTGACATCTGCGGGCCTGGAGCCAAACCGCAGGTGCCTGTCCCAGCAGAATCTGCAGCAGGGCCGGGCACCCTGGGCTGGTGGTTCTGGTCGCGGCTGCACATCGCGATGACCTGCAGCAGCTTTCAAGAGCACGAGTGCCACGATTCCACCCATAACGATACTCATTATTGTACCAGCGGGCCGCACGGGTTTCAGCAGCTCCCCGGGGGATTTCACTCTGCAGCCAGGGCTGAGAACACCTTTTCTGGGATGGCTGGGTGGCGCCGCGTGTGGGCTTGGGAAACATGAACTTCATCCACATACTGAGTCACCCAGTTACCAAAACATGCTGACCATTAATAGGGTTCTGCAGCTATTTCTAGTCTATTGGTAAATGCATATCGACTGGAAATATAAAAGTAAGGTAGTTTGTATCAGATTAGTGTGTACAAGCCAGCAAACTGCCGTATTACTGCTTTTGTTCTTCACAGATCACCCTGCAGCTGAGTGCAGCACGCATACCCATCTGTGTTAGCGGTAACTCATTCTTTTCCTCCCACATCGCTGCAGACTTGCCGCAATGTGCTTCAGAGCCAGACTGAGCCACATTTGTAGTTCACAAATATAAAAAGTGCTATTCTCTTCTTTGTGAGGACGATGACCTAGCTCAGCTCTGCAATGCGATTGTGACTTTATAAGACAGACAGACTTCCCTTGCTTCGATTAAATCCCTTTAAACAAAGATTTCGGTTTCAAATTTTGATTCTATTTGTCTTTCTTTTTTTTTAAACAAACTCTCTTTTTTTAAAAGATTTTATTTATTTGAGAGAGAGAGAATGAGAGACAGACAGAGAGAGAGAGCATGAGAAGGGGGACAGGCAGAGGGAGAAGCAGACTCCCCTCTAAGCAGGGACCCCGATGCGGGGCTTGATCCCGGGACTCCAGGATCATGACCTCTATTTGTCTTTCTACCCTTTAGTAGAAAAATGAGTTTTCCTAAAAACATACTTTACAAAGTTCAGTGCTATACAAGAGGATAATAGTCCTCAAAAAAGTTAACAAAAATAGATAAACACTTACAAATCCTATCTGAACGTGTCTTCTCATATGTGAGAAGAATGTGTGCTCCTGATATGGCAGGTGTGGCTGGGAATAAAGGCAGGGACTTCTTTTCAGTAACGTTTTACAGCCTAGGCAAGGAAATATCCACAGATCATTATGTTGTAATAAAAATGTGCACTTATCAAAAGAAAGAAATGCAGAGTAGACGTTAAGGGCAATTTCGCCAGCTGTCACTTTGAGCGAGCACCCCATTCACTAAGGAAGAGACCAAGTTTTCTGACTTGTTAGGAAATGCAAACTTTCAGGGCCCTACCAAGGCTCAGGCTCGGGTATTTGCCACTTGCAGGATAAGCGGCTGCGGGCAAAGAATCAGAGGCTTTGGAATAGTCAGCAGTAGCCGAGTCTCAGGAACATTAAAGACCGCCCCTTGCTCTGTCCGCCCCCGCCTCCTCGGGGCAAGCTGTACCTGACCCAGGCCTCTCTACCCTGCCGGACGGGGACTGTGCTGCAGAGACCCGCAGGTCGAGCACATGTGGAGCCCCGGGAGTCTGTGCCGGTCTGCGGAGACCCCGCCCCTTCTTTTTAAGCACACGAGGTGATGCTGGTTGACAGTGAGAACTTCGAGTCGCCATAACCTCACAGCTTCACCTCTGCTTGCGTAACCCGAGGCCTGGTGAGTGCCCCAGGTGTGCAGGATGCCATCAGCCGAGGGGCAGGTCCCCCCCCAACCCCGTGGGCCTTTCCTTTCCACCAGTGGTTCCCCAAACTTTGGTGCTCATCAGAATAACTGCGGAAGCTCTGAAAAGCCCCCGGGCCCAGGCAGCACCTGAGGCAAATTAAATCAGCATCTTTGAGGTCGGGGCCCCAGGAGGTCCCTGACAGCGGCCAAGCTGGAGAACCAGGCCATTGATGTCTGCGGTTTGGGGGAGGGGGCATGTGGGCCAAAGCCCCAAATTAAGAACTTCCAACAAATATCTAAGACTTGTGATCAGCTGGGATACAATATGAAGCCCCCACAGCACTGCTCGTTTTAATAAAACCAGTGACGACTGGGACTTGGCACGTCTAGAATTTGGAAGATTCACGTTTTTTACTTCATGAGCTGACGGAATGTTACTCGTAGGGTATGACTGCAGGGACTCTATAACTTAGAGTTTATAGGAGGTGTGCGTCAGGACGCCGGCCACGGTAAGCGTTAGCTTCCAACCCTTACTTTCCCCTGACCTGTTTCCAAGGGCCGGATCTGAGGTGGGGCCATGGGAAAAGTATCCAGGAACTGAGCGAGGAAGGAACAGGCTCTCTTTAGGGTCTTAGGACCTGGCGTCAACAAGGAGGAACGGAAGAGATGGAGTGTAAGCTTTGAACTCTGGCCAAGCAGGGCCATGAGATGGAAACACGGGTGCCAGTCTGGGGGGCCCCTCTCCTCATCTGCCTGCAGTGATGGGGGGGTCCCTGACTTGGGCTCTGAGGCATCTCCAAGCCCCCTCTGCACCTCCCTGGACAGCCATGGTGAGGACATTGTGGGAAACAGTTTTAAAAATCCAGAGAACTTAGCAACTCGATTTTATGCAGGAAACTGAAATACGAAGGAGAAAAAGCTTGAATAGTTTTTGCTGTTTTATTATGTTATAGTAAAATATTGCAAATTACAAAAATACTAGGATTTAACTGCTACAGTTGGACTGAGATACAGTTGCTCTCCCTCACCAATCATTTGCTTCTTGATGAATAACTGGTAACAAAATGTGCATTTCCAGGGCCAAATAAACGTCTGACTAAAATATTTATGTTCTGAGGTGAATAAATAACGAAAGTGGCTTACTGACAATGGCATAAAATTTTAGAGTCTTAGAAATGTTTAATCTTTTCACTAATTATTTTCAGCTCCCCAGTGAGGACACCACACGTCTGGCATGGGGGAACGCTGTAAGCCGGTTCCCAGGCTGGAAGGGACAGCTAGTTAGGACGCACGGACGCAGCCTTTCCCCCACTTGGGAGCAGTTCCTCCGACAGAAGATTTCTCGGTGGAGGTTTCATGTGCTGGGAACACACTTCCATTTCCCTCGTGGCTAAGACCCCAGTCCTGCTTTGGCCCAACTCCACCACTCACTCCCTGTGAGCGTTCCAGGTCCCCAGGCGGGACCCACTCTTCCCTGCCCGGGGCTGTCCGTGCTTGGCCGACCTGTCTCACCTCACATCTGTCGTATTCTCTTAGGGCATCTATTTATGAGTCCAGTCAATTCCTTTTGCTAAATTGTGAATTTCTTGGAATTGGGGATTATGTTTTATTTATTTTTGTATCTTTAGAGTTTATGCTGGGCTGGTATAGGGGCTTAAGAGTATCTGAAAACACAGTGGAACTGAATTGAATAGAGTTTATATTTCCATTGGGACAAAGTCAATATATTGGTAACAAAATTGGGGGGCCCTGATCTGCGAGTCAATAAATACTTTAACAGCAAAAGGAAAATCTCATACGGGTGTGTGGCTGAACACGTCCCTGTAGGCCGAAGATACTGTCTCAGACGTTTTCTCCTTGAAAGACTGGATATGGTAAGAGTATTTAACACCTGTGTACAAAGGACTGCCATGAACCGGTCAGGCTGCAAGGGCGCACAAGGTGGAAAAACACTTGGGGTCCTAAAATTAGCGGGACCTTCCAATGATTGGAAAATTGTCTTAAAAGGGAATTTGCTTTCTTTCAAAAAACTACCTGTAGACGTTGTTAGGGCATTATCATCGATTTCAAACTCTGATTTCCTATTTACCTCTGTAATTCCCCCATGCATAGTGTTATCTTTACTTCCCCCTGTCAAATGTGCCCTCAGGGCCTAGGGCTGTGGTTCCTGTTCCTGCGTGGTGGCCCAAGGGCCTGGATCCTTTCATTCACAAAGGGCAAGGAGGGGCTTGGGGGGCAGCTTACCAGAGAGGGGAAAAAAGTACCCTTTGAGTAAAAAACTCTTAAAGTAAAATAAAAAGAAAATTATCTCCCGTAAATAAGTGGGGGGCGGGGTGGGAGGCTTAGACGAGCTGCAGGCGCAACTTCTCGTTTCTGCGCTGTCCAATATGTGCCGGATCCCCAGCCCCAGAGGACCTGATGTATTTCCTCTGAGACTCCAATCTGGGAGCCGCGTTCTTGTGCGAACGCTTGCATCACCGTTCCATCTTGATTAAAGGCTAATGGTCTGCGTGCTGATCAAACCCGAGCTGGTCCAGGTTACTGTCTGATGTACCGTCTCCTCTTACTGACGGGGAAAGCATACTGAGTTTCAAAGCAGTGGAATGGAAAATAAACAAGTAAGTCCAATACTTATAACTAGAAAACACTGGTCAACCGTTGGAGAGTAAGTACCATGAAGAAACTTATATAAAAAGAAGTCTGAAGAATTCTACCCCCTCCATTTCTTTTGTGCTCAGGGAGGGCTGGAAGTGGCTTATCCTCTTGTACCTGCTATGATCTGCTACAGTACCCATCAGTCCTGCGTAGGACACAGAGTACTTCTAGGTTTTTTAACTGTCTTGTGGTGGACGAACCTTGGAGCAGAGTCAGTAGAATCGAACATTAGCTGGAAGACTCTGACCCTTGCTTCTTGGTCACAGTTGGGCCTGGATCCACTCAGTGCAGCAAGTGCTATAAGCAAGCTTCCTCCTCATTGGAAAAGCCCACGAGAAATAAAATCAATAATGACAATTAAAAACCCCAAGGGTCCCCAAGCAATAAAACTCCGTACGCGGGTTTTTTTTTATATCAAATATACCTCATCGAAAGGTGAACTTCTGCCCGAAGAGACAATATTCTTGCTGGGTGCCTTTTCGTGGAGGCCTCACAGTTTGAAGACAAAGGAATGTCCCAGCAACTTCCCACAGTGCATCCAAGTAGGGGCACTTCCTGGGTGAAAGATGGGTCCCTCAGAGCAAATACGGCCAAACCAGTCCATGGGTCCAAGAGTTAATGTGGGCAGCTGCCGTGGCTTGGTCCCAGGGGCTGACACATCCGAGACTCATGGCCCATGCTGTGCTCCATGGTCATGCTCCAATAAACTCACTGCTTGGGGGCGCTACCCTCAGGTAGTCTGCATTTTCAGCGGCGGGGCCCTTAAAGATGCCGTTTGACTTGGCTTCCTTGGGAAAGAAGTCCTGCTGGTAGTCCGGGTTGTCCAGGCTGATCTGGTGGTTGCCTTTCTGGGCCCAGAGGCCGGGGCCGTCGAGCACACTGCTGACGCAGGTAGGGTGTGTGTTGAGATACTCGGGGTTGCCCACTGCGTTGCTGTGGGGATTCTGGTAGTGAGGGTCTCTGCCAGGAGCTGGATTTAGAGGCTGATTGTGATAGACGGGGTTCTGGACAGAACCCGCAGGCCTTTTGGGAACGGACTGGTTTATGTATTCTGAAATAGGAAAGAAATCACAGGTGACGTAATCAGCCCAGCATCAGCCCAAGCGGGACCCCACTGGACACCGACCCTGCCGATACTCCTCCACAAGGCCGCTGAGGGCAGGGCTGCTGGGAAGATGAGTGTCCTGCTGTTGCTGCAAGATACACTGGGTTCTTTTCTATAATTCTCAAAGCAACGGGCACATTTATCTCTGCCAATTTAAAGTCCGCAGGAGGACAGCCTGCCTTGAGATGCATGTGTGCACATGGGTATGAAGCACCTGGCAATAGAGCTGAGATCAGGAAAATACGTGTTTCACATGCTGGGAATGGAGCCCGGATCGAATCTGTCACACACATGTGTGCACACAGACACACTCATCCATACACGGTCACACATGCGCTGACACAATCATTCACACACACACACACACACACACACACACACACACACAATCTTTGATGTTTGCTTCAAATTCTAGAAAATCTGCAAACTGATGCTAAAAACACACCTCCCAGCCAGACATGACTTGAGTTCAACACAAAGACCTGCATGCACACTCAGTGGTTCTGCAGTTCTCTGCTCTTACTCCCTACACCGTGTCTGCAAATCGCCACTCTCCACTTCTGGACTGGCTTGACGCAAGCAAGCAGCCCGGGCACCAGGGGATGGAGGCTGGCCCTGTGGGACGGCGAGGCCAAGGACAGTGACCTTGTCCAGGGGAAGCCACTCACCAGGTGCTGGGAGGAAGGTGTCATCTATGTTGTCCTCGGTCAAGGTGCCAGTGGGGTCCGAGCTGTACCGTTGCAGGAGGCTGTCTTCTTTGAGGGGACAGCTCTGAGGGGAGGACATAAGGCAAGGTGACTCCGGTCAGTGCTGCTCAGACTTCAAAGTGCATACAGATCACCTGAGATTTTGTTAGATTGCAGAGTCTGTACGGTCCAAGAAAGCGCCTCAGCGTCTGCATTTCCAACAAGCCCCCGGGTGGTGCCCATGCTGCTGGCCCACAGACCTCAGGACCAGTGGCAAGGACCTGGTCAGTGTGCAGCACGGCTTTCGGCAATGACAGAAATGTTCTAACATCCGTGCTTTTCAATATGGTCACCAGTGCAAACTGAAGGAGACGCATGAGGCCGGTGGCTTCTGTATTGTACGGGTCTAGATCAAGCCTTCCTACCAAGCATCAGCATCACCTGGAAGGCTGGCTCAAGCCCGATGGCTGGGCTCTGCCCCTCGCTGTCCTACTTCAGTGGGTCTGGGTCGGAGGCCTGGCCGTTTGCATTTGTAACAAACTGCCAGGTGATGCTGGTGTTGTTGGTCCGCAAACCCCGTTCTGAACAGCATCGCGGTAAGGGACAGCTAACTGCTGGCCTTAGGGCAGGGGTCAGGGAGACCATACGGAGAAGAAAGGAAGGAGAATCAAGACCGGTTGGGGTAAGATGGGCATTTTCTATGTGCGATAGAGCCATGATACAGAGCTGTTATTTAATTCGGGTTTACTGGTGTTCATACGTACCCCATTTCTGTCAATGCAAGCCACGGCGGAATTGTTGCTGGTGGCACTCTGGAAAAGAATCAACGTTGTTGAGGGCACACTTGCATATTCTCGCCCGTGCCCACTGAACCCAGGAGGTGGGATCTCGGGGAGTGGATATAATTAAAGTTACTTAATTTTGCCTTGACCCATCAGCTTTAGAAAACTAGGTTTAGTTCTGACTTAATTCTGGTCCCTAGTAGACCTAAAAAGATTATGATCCAGTTATTGCAATGCCGTCAAACAGCTCACTGATACACCGGATGGAGTCACTCTGACTTTGGCTTGCCCATCTCGTTAACATCTACTTCTTTGTCTCTATGTGAGTTCTACTACACGGGTCTCGTGTTCTCTGAACGATTCATTCAAACCAGCAGACACAGAGCTTGAGAAGGAGCGACATTCCGTACCAGGGAACTCAGGAGGGGGGTCCGGGATGTGGAGGGACTGTGGAAGAAGCCCTGCTGGGGGATGAGGTACTCGTCGGCGTCCACGACGTCCTCCATGTCCTCTTCGTCCATCAGGGCGCGGTAAAAGTTGGAGTCCGTAGGGCTTGGCAAATGCATCCTCTCGTCTCCCTGGTGCAGAGATTTTGAGACAGGTGGTAAGGCCCAGACAGGTGGTAAGGCCCGGATAGGGGGTAAGGACCAGACAGGGGCTGTCCCACTTCTTGGCAGATGCCTCTTTGCTCGGCAGTTTGGTTATAATAAATCACCCCAGTTCTCAGAAGTGTAGCTGCTTCCTTCCCTCCCCCCACTTGACGTTAAAACATAAAAATTCTTTGATGTTTAAAAGCCCCTAAATGAAACAGAAACAGCTTAAGAGGAAGAAGAAAGGGATGCAGGAGCGGTATCTATCGAGTGTGTACTATGCAGTTAGGTGTGCCATCTTAGAGTTTACAGGAAGACACTGGTCCCTATTCCTGGCACGGACCTCTTAAACCCTAGGAATCTCTGAAATGGTGAGAGTGGCAAAGGTGTCCTTGTTATGTTGATGAGTGGCTTTAGGACCACAGCTAAGGAGGGGAATGGTTGCCAGGGGAACCAACCAGCGAAGAGGGGATCGGAGCTTTCAGTCACACCCCTGATGTCCTGGAATGTGGGAGGCGCTGGAGGGGGAATCACCATTTGGCCATTAATTTAATCAATAATGCCTATTTAATGAAGACTCCATAAAACCCCACAAGGACTGGGTTCATAGAGCTTCCAGGTTGGTGAAGACAGGGAGACCTGGGGAGAGCCACCCAGAGGGTGTCAGGGAATTTCCTCCTGGGAGGTGTACGGAAGCCCGCTTCCCCCCACCCCCCAACACACACAGCGGAATTGCTAAGCAAAATCTTCAGGTGCTGTATGCAAATTCTTTCTGCATACGTTATTTCACTGACTTCATTAAACAGCCCTGTGAGTTTGGTTTTGTTGACCTAAAGTGGTAAGTGGAGACTCAGGGATTTGAAGTCAGATTTGCTGCCACCAAAGCCCTGCTTCTCCATCTGACGGAGCAGATGGAGGCTCTGCGAACTGGAATATGAACGTGACACATGGAACTGAATTTGTCAGAGTGCAGTCCGGTGGGGGTGGCACATGGAGCTGGAGGGGGGCTGGCACCACAAATGACCTCCACTCGGTTCACGGTGTGGCCTGTGCCCTAACCAAGGCTGGCTCTCAGGCCTTGAGGGTGTGAGGACGGGACCTGGGACCCAGGGAAATTGAACCGGCCCACAACAGAGCAGTGACACTGGACGCTCCGCAGAGGGACCTCTCCCAGCGGAAGCTCAGAGACGGTGATCCGGTACCTGGATGACAAGGTAGCGCTGGGGGTCGCGGGCCATTTTGGAGAACTCAATGATCAATTCACGGAATTTTGGGCGACTGTCCGCATCTATCATCCAGCCTGGAGAAGGAATGAGGAAACAGCACAATTAGACCCTGAAAGAAATGATAAAGACGGCATTGCTTCCAGAAAGCATTTATGGTGAGATCCTTTTAGGCAAGCAAGTGATGCCGAAACCGAATCTTTGTGATAGGCTTTTTGTCTTGGCACACCAGTGCTGACCACAGTCGGAAGACCATGATGACATAAAATACTTGAATCAGAATGACAGTAACCGTCTAATTTTCTGTGCCTACTCTTCCCAGGGCCGGAGTTCTGCATTATCACCTTAAGGGACCCGGCAGCCTTGATGCATCACTCTTTGTGAACTGCTAGACTGTAGGGAGCCCCGGCCGTCCAGGCTCTCTGGCCACGTCCTCACGGGCATCCATTTTCATCTACACTCGCTTAGCAGTCTTGCAAGCTGGAAACTAGATTCAATTTAGGGAAAGTTAGGGACTTTCTTTAAGAGTCTCGGGGTTTGGGAACTCCACACCCTGATGCTTTCATTGTCTTACACCCTCAGTCACCAAGCACGCAAGTGAGGGGGTGTTCAGTGCCTTCCCTAGCACACTTGTTCACCTCGCCAGCACATCTGATTACACAATGATCTCAGTCTGCATGAAACACGCTGGAGGGACAGTGGTCAGCTGGAAATCCTTGTCTCTCTTGAGGGTTCACATCTATTTTTTATCGGCAGGATGTCAAGCTATTTTAGGGCAGACTGCTATGTGACCTTAGACGAATCATGGAACCTCTCTGGATCCAGCTTCCTCCGTCCAAAGCAGGGATGTTAAAGTAGGTTAACTCCGTGATCTAACGTTCAGAAAGGGATTCGTATTTACATCAACTTGGCCCCTTCATATTCCCTGTGCTACCTTCTTGGGTAAGTGCTCATCACACGTGGAATGTTCTCTTCAGAGCCTGCTGAACTTGACCTTCTGGTGGGTTATGCACCGACCAAGTTACACACTCTTATTTAGATTAAAATGTTTACTTGCTACGCTGCAAAAGACCTCACTAGATCTATTATTTGAAAGGCTTAAGGCAAGGCAGAAATGTTGATTCTATCAGCCTCATGTGCTTACTCATTGTTAGGCATTTAAAAACATTCAGTCTCTCTGGTAACAGGCACTGAAATGCGCAGTGCCGTTTTCATTAAGCAACTCAGAAAATAGAATATTTTGGTGTAATGGTTTATGGAGGAATTTGATTTTATTTATTTGCTTGCAAACATGGGCACATGCCAGGTCACAGTGCTCAATGGGTCAAGCAAGTGCTTCCTGAAGAATGCTGGGAGAGGGTATTTACAGACATTTCCGGACCCCGGGGCCGGCTGTAAAGAATGTGACAACGTTTCTTCAGGGAATCAAAGGTCTCAAACTTTTGGCTAAGGACAGCAACACCTTTCTGGGCACGGCCAGGCACTCTGAGTGCCAACGTCCGGGTAAGCCCACGTGGATGGCCACAGCAGTCACTCACACTTGACCATGATCATGTAGACATCGATGGTGCATATGGGCGGCTGTGGGAGGCGCTCTCCTTTCTCCAGGATGGTTGAGATCTCACTTGCGGGGATACCGTCATAAGGCTTGGACCCAAAGGTCATCAACTCCCAAACAGTGACTCCTGAGAGGATGAAGTAGTTGCTTTATGAGTTGATAATAATCACGACACCTTGTCTTTAATCACCATTTAAACGTTTCTCATCTTTAAAAACCTATGTTTCTGTGGCTTTGGGCAGAAGCCTCAGTGTATCTTTCTGTAAAGTGGGGTGATGACAGTATCTGTCCTGTGGGACAGTTGTGCAGATCCAATAAGATAATGCAACTGAACTGTTCAGACAATCCCAGGCAAATAGCAAGTGGCCGATAAACGGTAAAACTTTAGTAACAGCAACAATGACAACTCAACTACTGTAATGATCTAAGGGCTATTATGCAATGGGGCAGGAATTACACACTCAGGCATCTGCCCTACGCGACTTGTATCTATGGAAGATGGAGACAGCAGACAAGGTTACACACCACACATTTTAACATTATAATAAAAACTGGGAACCAGGGGCGCCTGGGTGGCGCAGTCCTTAAGCGTCTGCCTTCGGCTCAGGGAGTGATCCCGGCGTTATGGGATCGAGCCCCACATCAGGCTCCTCCGCTGGGAGCCTGCTTCTTCCTCTCCCACTCCCCCTGCTTGTGTTCCCTCTCTCGCTGGCTGTCTCTCTGTCAAATAAATAAATAAAATCTAAAAAAACCAAAAACAAACAAACAAAAAAAACACAAGAGCCATGATATGATTGGATGAAGGCAGATTATCCTTTAAAAAAAAATTGGGAAGCAAAAAACCCTACGTTCTTTTTAATAAATGTAAAAACCCCACACCTTTTATTTCAAAAATCAATCAGTCATCATGACTTAAGAAAAAACAAAATCAAAGCAGTAGTTTTAGAATTGGTGTTTTTCCAGAGCATCCCTGAGTTCTGATGATCCTTCCATTTCTGTGCCTCCCTTGATGGGATTCTCTGCTCTAGAAACCTGCACAGGGAAGGTGCCCTGGGGTGACTGTAGAGGTGACTCCAGTGGGACTGAGCCGGTCCCCAGACTTGCACAGGGGAGGATCAGAGCCAGGATCCTGGCAGTTTCCTGATCTCCAGTTGGTCTGATGATCCATTTCCCACAGGTCTGCTTGGATTATCCAGAGGCCACCCCAGGGCTGAACCACCTGAATACAGAGCACGCAAGACTGAAAACGAAGGACAGTAGTGGTCTAGAGCAGGAAAGCAGATTCTTCCGTCCTTCCTCACCACAGTGTCGATACAGACATGATGAAGAAATAAAATCTCATTTCCAGATCCATGAAGTCAAGTCTCCCTCCTCTAACCACGATTAAACACTATGTTTGAACACGCACAATGAATTTCTGTGCGAAGGCAAGCTTTTCAGGTTTTGGAACAAATGGTAAAAGAGAAAGTAGGGTGCGTACCTGGTTGTGGCTTTTGAGAGGGCCTGGAACGTGGTATGAATTCTCTCTCTTTTCAACTCGTAAGTGGAACACACAGGTTCCTCATTTATTAAAAAATTTTCTCTTGACTGGAGACTAGAGAGTGGAGCAATAGGATTTGTTTTTTAAAGATATTTATTTATTTATTTGAGAGAGCGAGCGAGCACGCACAAGCGAGCAGGGGGAGGGTCAGAGGGAGGCGGAGAGAGAATCTCTCAGCAGACAAGGGGCTCGATCTCACAACCCTGAGATCATGACCTGAGTCGAAATCGAGAGCCGAACACTGCAACTGACTGAGCCACACAGGCGCCCCAACAGGATTTGTTTTTTATTTTAATGAATGAGTGAATGAATGAATTAAAAATTTGTTTACTTATATGACAGAGAGCACAAGCAGTGGGGGAGGGGCAGGCAGAGTGAGAAGCAGACTCCCCGCTGAGCAGGGATTCCTGACGCAGGACTCAATCCCAGGACCCTGAGATCATCACCTGAGCCAAAGGCAGATGCTTAACAAGTTGAGCCCCCCAGGTTTCCCAACAGGATTTTTTTTTTTAAAGATTTTATTTATTTATTTGACAGAGAGAGACAGCCAGCGAGAGAGGGAACACAAGCAGGGGGAGTGGGAGAGGAAGAAGCAGGCTCCCAGCGGAAGAGCGTGACGTGGGGCTTCATCCCAGAACGCTGGGATCACGCCCTGAGCCAAAGGCAGACGCTTAACGACTGCGCCACCCAGGCGCCCCAGTTCTTTAAACAAGAACTTCAGGTGTGGGGTTTAACAATTCTAGTTACTGCCAGGGACAGCAGATTATAGTCCCTGACAATACGATTTCCACTGAAAGGAAACACACGACCACTGCGGTGATCTGATGCTGCTTGTAATCAGTCAAGGGTGTTAAGTCAGGGAATGTCAGGGAGGTTCACTTCTTCAGCAAGTGTGGACCAGCGGGACTGTGAGTGGGCCATGACCACAGCTGCACAGAGGGCACGGAGGGAAGCACGGCCATGTGATTCTGGACCGGCAGGAGGAGCCAGACCCATAGGAGCTCAGGTTTTGTTTGGAACGTACGTGGAAAACCAAAGAAGCCTGTTCAGCAGAGATTTAAAAGTCTGCGATAGTTTAAAAATATTTGTTGTCTGGAGAATAGTTGAATGTGTGCAGAACGGGGAGAGAGAAGACCCATCAGGAGCCCGAGGGGGGAGTTGACAACAGAGACGCCTTTGGATGGGGCTCAGCAGTGGGAAAAGAAGCATCTCCTCCTATCCCTCTTGCGGAGCAGACACATCTCGAAAATGACTAAAATAACAAGGCATCAAAATAGCTTTATTTCCTTATCTAGTTCATTGACTGCACCTCACAGGTACATGTAAACATTCACTTGTCTGCTCAGAAAGCTCTCTGTCTTTGTAAAGCCTGCATCCTAGCGGAAGAGACAAAGAGCCATGAAATCAAAATACATTTAGAATATCAGGAACTTAATGCGATGGGAAAAAACTAGGTGGATGATACCATGAATGATTTGTTTCTGTGATAATAACTAAATTCCTCTTGGAAATTTGCTTCAATACTGCTCTCCCCAAACACCCATTTCTATGGAGGTGGGGTGGCCCCCCCAACCCCATTGCTTTAGTCGTGGGAATAGACAGATAATCCCAGACACATGTATCGATGAGCTGTTCGGCAGGCTGCTGGACTTGGGAGGACTGCATGTGAACGGGCGCACGTGCCTAGCACAGCAGCCAGTCAAAGTGTGTTAGTGACACTTTCTTACGTGGTGAGGCCCTTGTGGGCTCGAGACATCCTTTGTGCAGAGGCAATGAGGCAAGAACGGGAAAGGCGTGCTTGAGAGGAAGTGCACGGGCCTGCGCGGGGCCACGGCGGGATTTGGACGGGGAGACAGCGAATCAGTCCTGATGAGAGGTCCTCACTAGAGCTGCAAGCAATCTCCATTTCCCTTGCTGATTTCCTCCCCGCAGACAGGTCCTCACAGTGCACTCTTGCCCAGCCTCTCTCTCTGATACACAAAGACTACCATTCACTGCATGAAACAATGGCCACTGAGTTAGTCCATCACAAAACCTCATGTCGCTACCCAGAAAACCCCATTTGTCATCTCCCTTTGGTTCACTTCAAATCCATGGCACGAGGTCAAGTTTGGTCTGATGTCAGAGGTCCAGGCATTTCCTAAGTCCAAGCTGTCTTTCCCTCCATTACCCCTTCTTGACAAGTTCACCGGTATCTCCAGTGACGTCTAGTATGCTAGTTAGACTCCATTTCCTTTGTCATGTTTTCTTAGTAGAACAGACAGCACCTACTAAGCTATTATTAGTCACTGTCTTGGAAGGAAGTATCCGGAGGACAGCACACATCAACAAACAATACACGCCGGCTTGGGGCAGTGCGCATTCATGAGGGTCAAGATTTGACTCACCATAGCTCCACACATCACTTTGGTGGGTATAAATTCGGTGTAAAATTGACTCCAAGGCCATCCACTTGATAGGTACCTTGGAATGATGAGAGAGGAAGTAATAAGATAACCATTAGCTTCCCTCTGTTGCAAAAAATTAAATCACGTTGAAACAAATTACAAGTGACAAACGTGGGAAAGCCAGGGCACCCCGCCCCGATACCCCAGGACCTGCTCCCTCCCAGCAGGAGGAGCAAGTTCTAATCTGCTAGAAAACAGCTGTTTTGTTAGGCCCCAGGTGTGGTTTCATGAAGGCCTTGGCTGAGGACCTTTGGTCCGTGGGCTGCTCTGGTGAACTGGGTGTGCATGCTGGGGCCCGGGGGTCCTGGTGGGGCACTGTGGTTCTAGGTACCCATGTTTATGGGTGCTGGCAGAGGCCAGCTGCTTGAAGCCACACAGGTCAGAGTGAAACTTAAGGGGGGTACAATGGATTGAGAGCTACTGGAGGGCCTAACGGGGACGTGCACCCCCAGTGCTGGGGGACAGTCCCTGGAGGATCCCCATGCCCGTCTGGGAGGAAGGTGCCAACCCTCCAAGAGCCACCGAGACCCTCGGGAGCTCTAGGAACGGCACGGGGAGTTCTCCCTCTTTCTGAGATGTCCCCAGTAGCCACGTGCCAACAAATGAACTGTGACATTTCCCAGCTGCTCTTCTGAAGGGGGTGGGGGGTTGAGACCTAACCTTGGCTAATGGTCACCCGAGGATGGAGCTGAGCTTGTGTTTATTGGGTTTGGCCTCTGGACATGACAGAAACATCGATTCTCACTCTCCCAGCAAATCCTGCTCTCAAAGCAGCTCCTCTGGTCTGTGCTGCCGGGAGAAGACCCTGGCTAGACCCCAGGGTCAGCGACGGCGGCTGTGGTCTCACCCAGAACGCCCCTACATCGGTCAGTCTGCTGGCGAGAAAATGCTCGCTGATCTACAAGCCAGCTTCTTACTTTGCCTCCTTCTGCGTGGTATTCTTTCTCCTCGGCACCAAGCAGTTTGGCCAGCCCAAAATCTGTGATCTTGACGTGCTGTGGGGTCTTCACCAGGACATTTCTGGCTGCCAGGTCACGGTGCACCAAGCGCCGGTCTTCCAGGTAGTTCATGCCCTGAAACGTGGGGTGATGCAGGGAGGGAAGTCATTGCTCAGCACACTGCCCTGGAGAGCGCAGAGCTGGGTGCAAGCAGAGACGGCAAAGTGCTCCTCTGTGGAAAGCTGGCTCCTGCCTGTGCACAGGGCTCTGAGGTCATGTTCACACCAGACCCGGAGCTTTCCACGGCAGGGACTGTGCTTGCACCTCTGTGTGCTTCCCCTGGTGGACACAGTGACGTGCGCCTTGCAAACTATCAACTGAATAGATGAAAAGACAAATGAATGAAGATCTAATGAGCAGCTGATTTGCTAACTTTTCTCCATCTAGTGACTCCAGTTTTAAACCCAGATGAACCCAGTATTTGAGGGCAGTGACCGTCAAGAGCTCCGCTGTTCGGCTGAGACCTGGCGGGCAGCTGGTCTGCGGCTTGGCAACCGTGCCACCTGCCGGGCTCACCTTCCCTGTGCGCAGCTGACTAGTAAAGCGGGGAAGGTAAGGCGCTCACCAGGCTGGAGCAGAGCCATGCTTCTCAGTGTCGTGAAGCCACACTCCCCTCATGCTTTCCCGGAATACCTGCCGTGAGTCGTTACCGATGGACAAGACTGTTTTTCCAGTTTTATCTCCTCGTTTTTTTAAGTGAAATCACACGGACATTGAATTTGCTTTTACATGTGGCATTTGCCCCCCCCGCCCCCCCCAACTCTGCCTCCCTAACTCTGCTGTCGTCAGAATCACGGCTAAGAGACAGACAGACTACTTGGGCAGGACCTAGCACAGTGCCTGACGCGTGAACTCCCGGAAATAGTCCTCCTCAACCCAGTCCTTGCCCGCAGCTTTCTTGGCGACTGTCACGAGCACTTCCTGCTGGCGGGGGTGGGGGAAGGGGGCACTTCCAGCCTCTACTCCTTGCTCCATGCCTGCCCAGCTCAGCCAAGCTCCTGGGAGCCTCCCCAGCTCCGACCTGTTGACATGAGCTCTGCAGCTCATCGTCTGCGCAGGGACAGAAGGGCGAGCGGGAGTCGCCGCGAAGTTCCGCAGACATCTCATGTTGTTTGTGCCACATTCTCTCCCACTTACCAATGTGCCTCTCTCTGTGCAGCCGGGGGAGTGCCCCCGTCTCCACCCTCCTTTACAGCTGACGCTCAGGAGCGCTCCAGCACAGACAGGTACAGAAAGGCTTGCTGAAGAGCGCGAAATGCAAACGGGCCTCACGCACGGGCTTTGGTCTCCAGCTTTCCCGTGGCCGCGGTGGGATCTCCCTGCGCGGGCAACTGCAGGGAGAACCTGCCACTAAGGATGGAGTCCCCAGTTTTCTGGCAAATTCTGTGCTTCCTTTTGCATAGACATTAGGTGAAAATTCTTAGTGAAGTGAAATGAAAAATTGTTCTTTTTAGCACAGAACCAACCACCACGGAAGCCAGAATCTTAGGAAGGTGCTACCAGGAATTAGCCTCTGAGGGCTATTTCTGAGGGCGTTCTTTTTTTTTCTTTGGAAAAAGATGATTAATTCCCATGTCTCCCTTCTCCCTTGTGTTATCTAGAAAGTTCCCAAATGTTGAAGACACTGTTGGATTTAAGTGCTCCTGTCCTAAGATTTCTCAGACGCAGCAAAATAAGGTTCACGGGGCTCCTGTCTACTCAAGAGGAAACTAGCAGGTTCTCTCTGGCAGGGCACTTCCGAATCAGGGATTATTATTTAGGAATGGCATGTGGGGAACGAGACGGAAGGAACAGAAGCCGAGGAAACTCCTCCCAACGCAGGACTGAGGGAATACGCCCTGTCACCTCTCCCCACGACCCCGTCACAGGGCGCTCCATTCACCAGCCTCCATTTCTCCTGCGGTTCCTGGGACCCTGCTCAGTCCTCCTGTCTTATAAAGGAGTCAGCCTCTATTTAGTCAACATGGTGTGACTCTTACCCGTTCAAGAAGGGTTAACTGTGCTTGGCCTCTCACCCGGTTAGGCCCAACATCTGCGTTCCAGGCTGTATTAGCTCACTTGTTCTCTCCCCTTCCCTCTCTCTCTCGCCCTCTCTCTTACCCCTGTTTTCTCTTTGTCACAGTCGTATCGTAACACTGCACATCAGTGCCTCGCACACAAGAACCAGTCCATCTTAACCCATCCGTCTTGCTTTATTTCCAATGTGTGTTTTCTGAGCTCCCGAGACCCACCACGGGGACTGCAGAGGGAATTTCCAGCTTCGTTTAGCTACCACGTCCAACTTTTCATCCTGCCTCTTTAAATGCCCCACAGTCTGTACGCTGGACTCCTTTTCACAAAAGTTTGTTGAAAAATGAATGAATGACAAAATGAAGGACTGATAACAGCAGCCATCAGTTTGGAGCACTGATGATGCGCCGGTGTTTCCAGCAAGAAGCCTCCTCTGCGGCGGAGTGCCGGGGCCCCCATGACCCCCTTGAGAGCCGCCCCAGTGGGTCCAGAGGCCGGTCAGACCAAGTGCTGACCACCATTGGGACCCCGTCCTAATTCCCTGCTGGGCCCTCCGCATGGAACTTGCCTGCTGGCTCGGAGGCTGCTTGAGATGTCGGAGAAACTCCAAATAAACAAAAACCCCAGCAGCCCAGCACCTTGGCTCTGTGCCCGGGAGGAAGTCCACAACGTTGCGTGAACCCAATACATTGACCTGAGCTCCACCTCCACCCCTCGGGTCTGTAAAGGACCAGAAGAACGTCAATGAACTGGGACATTTTCTGAGAATCTCAGTCTTCAGGGAAGGCTTGGGAAAGAGCTGTCTGCGTCTTCTGGAGCAAACCAGCCAGAGGGGCTCAAGTCAGAGATGGTTTGGGGGCGGCCAGATTAGGTTCGTTTGAACTCAGATAAAACTCTATTCATCAGTCTCTGTCCCACACTATGGAGGCGGTTTAAAAGGCCATCTCGGTGCCCAGCGAAGTTATATTTTAAGCAGTCAGCAAAGATAAGAGTCCTGATAAGAGTCCATCCACACAGAGACACCACAGGAAGCAGCATCAGCCCCAGCCTCAGTGGGGCCGCTTGGGAAGCTCACTTCCTGACTCCCCTCCGAGATCCTCCTTTAATTTAAATCAACGTATTTATTTTTGTTAATTACTACAGGGCAGCTAGGATGAATTTGGAAACACCAGGGTTAGAAGGGAGTCTGAAGAGCCAGCCTGGAACCTCAGAGCACAAAAGAGAAGCACAGAGATATGCCTCACACGGAGAGTAAAAAGGATGTTTCTGGCACAACACCTACGGAAGAAGAAAGGACTGGGGGTGGTTGGGTTTGACATTTACAGACTCTGTTTTCCGGAGGGCTGCAGCATCCTACAACTCTTGGGAGGAGTCCAGAGTGAGAGGCTGGAATGGGATCCATTTCTGTTCTGTTTCATAAACCGCCACGGGGAGAAGTCCGGGTGAGCCCTGGCTTGGGGAAGACAGAAATGGCACAAAGCAGGAAGTGGAGAGGACAGCAGAAGGACATCCACAGTGTGGCTCACCCACCACTGAGCGCCTGCCCTCGGAAGGGGTAGGAAGGCGCCAGGATCCCAGACAGAGCTCGTACAGCACCCACATCGTACTGGGACGGGCACGGCAGGCAGCCAGGCTCACCGGCCTGCGGGTTCTGCCCTGAGCCGTGACAGCAAGTGCTGGTCAAGAGCGTGGACTTGGGAGCCAGGCTGCCTGGGGTCCAATCCTGATTTTGGTACGTACTAGCTCAAGACCTTGGCAAGTTACTGACACACCCCGGTGCTTCAGTTTCCCTGTATGTAAAGTGGGCTCATCAGTTAAATAAGTGAAGCCATGCAGAACACAGGATGGGGCCCGGCAACAGGCCTCCGTCGGGGCTAGTGAGTGTCATGGTTTCCTCCTAAATGCCAAGTCCCCCCTTCTCCATCCATTTGCTGTGAGCCTGACTTAGGTCGTTGCCGAGATTATAGTTCCCCAGCGAGTCTGATCACGCGTAGACTCCGGAGAAGCAGTCTCTGCTTTTGAGCTGAAGCTGTCTTCTTGTGTGGGCATGCCGGGCCCTGCGGGGTGTCCGCGCGTCCTCCCCAGCTCGGCACTGCTGCCCGTCCCTCCCCGCAGCGTCTCTCAGCCACTGAGCCGCTCTGCATTGTCACCACAGCACGATGGTCATCTCTCACCGCGGGCACCACCGGGATGGGGGCGGCCTCTACTTAGTCTCCAGCCCAGAACTCTTGAGGCTCAGAGACAGGCTGGCTTGCCTGCCCACCTCCTCCACCCGCCCTTCCGTTGCCCTCCCAGCACCTGGCGCCTGGCGGACAGACTGAGCCCCCCCGCACAGGCCCCCACATGCCCTTCCCGGCAGCCTGTGGGAGAGCGTCCTGCAGGCACCCTGTTCTCTCCTGCTCGGACCACCCGTTCCCTGAAGCACTGCGAGCTCTGCATGGACCCGTTTCCCTCATGGGTTTGTAAGTTGGGGAGAAAAGAAATTCTGTCTTATTTAGGGTTTCTATTGCACACGATTCCTCACGCTGGCAGATAAATGTATTTTGATACTTTGATTTTTTTTTTTTTTTGAGAGAGAGAGAGAGAAAGAGAGAGAGCACAAGCAGGGGGAGAGGCAGAGGGAGAGGGAGAAGCAGGCTCCTTGCTGAACTGAAAGCCCGACATGGGGCTCGATCCCAGGACCTGCAGATCATGACCTGAGCAGAAGGCAGATGCTTCATCATCTGAGCCCCCCAGGCGCCCCGGTACTTTGGTATTTTAATACCACAGTAACTTCTGGCTTTTCAGTGACACTGCAGAGTGATCATTCAGGCTGATTAAATTCAACTGTAATCTTCTGCAGCACGTTTAAGAATAAATCAAAAAAGCAATCCAAATAACTGGAATGTCTGGCAACAGGACCTGCTATCTGGCTCCGTCACCCATCTGTCTTGTTGCCTAGGAGCTGGCAGGGGGTCCCCTCTGGTAAGTCCTCCTGCCTGAGGATGGCGGCAGAGGCCAGGGGTGAATCAGCACCCGTGGGCTGCATGGTCAGTCAGTGGGGTGGGGGCTGCACCTGGATGAATCCTGACCTGCAGCGTAGAAGGAGCAGGCCTGAGGGGTGAAGGCCAGAGCCCGTCCGGGACCAGGAGGCTGTGCACTGCGTGCGTGTCTCCTCCCCACCACAGCCTGGTTAGACTAATAGCTCCGTTTCTAGTTCCTTGGCCGGCAGGATTTTCCTTCTCTCACACCCCTGCTCACCTCTCATGACCACAGTCTAGTTTGTCCACATGGGTTTGATGACAGGGCACCCAGAACTGAACACAGGCAGCCCAGACTGTTCTGGCAACATCTGGGTGGAGTGACCCCCTTCCTGCCCTCACGTGGACACGACAACCTACAAATGGCTCGGCCTGTCCTGTCTCCTCCCCTTTTATTAGTGGCTCGCACGCCCTCATCTTTCTGACAAATGTGTGGCCAATGAAGACACCTGGGGCTTTTCCAACCGAACTTAGACCAAACTAAGGAATCCTGTATACTTTGAACTGTCTTTTTCAGTTTGTCCTTATCAAACTGTATCTCCTAGATGGACTGAAACAGTTTGGTGCATATACAGCTGTAGTCAGAGGATGAAGCTGCAGACGTGACTTTCCGAGAGCCTCTCTCTCTCCTCCCGCCAGCTATCTTCCAACCTCTCCAGGGCCTGACCTCCAGGGCCCGACCTCCAGGATCCTCAACTTCCGTCAATTACCTGAGACCTCAAATCTGAGATCTTAATCTGGGTTAGGTGATAAGAAAGCTCTTTTGTCCCAAAGGTTTGGGAAACTGTCAGATTAATCACAGTCTGGAAGCTTTATTTAATGCAGGGCTTCGTAGTAAGTAACGTGCACTGTGACGCGAGCTCTCGGGGAAGAAGCCACAACACAGCGTTTTCCAAGTGACAGGAGGACGAGACGATAGGACCTTTCCGATTAGATCATTTTGCGGCATTATTGTGCTGTCAGATAGAGTGTGGGACTTACGAGCTGGCTCATGCAGCCAGAAAAGAGTGGGTACACTTCCTGAAGGATCTAAGGCCCAGCAAGCGGCAGCTGCCCAGGGCCTCGTGAGCCAGGAGCTCAGGGGGCAAGGATCTTTCTGATCGGGGAGGAGCTGGTGTCTCCACGAGCTCCTGAGGCCGGAGAACAGAACCCATTTTCTCCCTGTTTGGCGAGGGCCTCTCTTCGGCTCTTCGTCCCGTCCTGACTCCTTCCCTAGCCACTTGCTTTTCTTTTCATTTCGTTTTGCCCAGGTGACAGAATTTGTCCTCTTAGTTTACCAGGACAACAAGCTTGCGTAACGGTGGCCAGCTCTCCATCGATATTCAGAAAACTTCCCAAGAGAGTCCATGCCTTTGTGAACCAAGGCAGGACATTTATAAGTCAATAAATCCCACTTTGAAAGGGCCAAGAGTTCAGTTTCCGGTCAGCCACTGACCGTTTCTGGGTAGTTTCACTTCCAACTTTTACAAAGAAAACTATTTAATACTTAGATAAAAAGTCACTAACCCAACAGCAAATTTCTCTCCTCACAATGGAGGAAATCACGCCTTTCCTTTCCCTCCGGGGACAGGCGCTCCATCACTCCAGCTATTCACATCCAGTGGGAAAAGGTTTCTCTTCTGAATTAGAAAGAGATCTATCGCAGAGAGCTGACGACCACAATCCGGAAGAGCTTCAACGTGAGGCAAAGTGAAACAAAGTACAAGAGGCACAACAGTGGACTTCAGTTACAGGTTGAAATCGTGAGTAAAATGACATAGAGAACTATCCTACACAGAGAACTATCTGGAAAACGTTCAGGAGACTCAGCTCAGGAACTTTGGTAACTCCTACTGCATAGGGCTGAGACGAAGATGAATCCTTCCTTCCTGGGGCCACTGGCATATTGAGGTCTGTGTGTTTTTTCTATCTTGCCTCTAGAAGCTGACTTTTAGGGTAAAATAAGTTCCCAACTTTGTAGACAGCAGTGGTCGGGCAGATTGAAACATAAGGTTGCAAAGCAGAGAGAGGAGAGAAGCTCAAGAACAAGAGAAGACCTGGAAACAGGAGATGGGGCTCTTAAAAAGCTGCTGCAGAACTAGATGAAGACAAGGCTTTGGCTTCGAGTTTAGTCATCAGTCCAACCTAGTTTAGCCAAAATAGGGGGAAAGAAACGGACAAAGAGAACATTTAGTGAGCACCGCGTGCGTATGGGACCCGTGATGGGTCTTTGCCAGAGGCTACCTTGGTGTCATCCTCACTCCCCGGGAGGACAGGTGCAGAACCTCATGATGGCCAGAGACAGGCACGAAAAAGACTAAGCCGCTTGCCTGAGGTCACGTGGTCAATCAATGCCAGAATCGAGACTGGAATCTGTAGTCCGCTGGAATCGCAAGCACAGTTCTGTGCTGACAAACCTCGCTGAGGCTATGTGCCCCATCACAACAAGTGTCACTTTCGCGGAGCTGTGGCCTGACAGGAGACAATGAGAGAAGAGACGCTACCTATCTCGGCACCATCTGGTGAACCTGGCCTTGAGAATCAGGCAGGAGCTTGGCCGCTGGTGTGCAGAGCTCTGCAAGCCCTGCCCCGGGGGCAGGGAGGAGGAAATGGGCCAGGACACCATCCTTACAGAGCTCACTGCCGAGCTGGAGGCAGGGGGCACAAACTCAAGTGGGACAGTAAATAAGCCAGATCTTCCCAGCTAGCAATATATGCTAAAAAGAAAATAGAGCCGGGGCGCCTGGGTGGTTCAGTCGGTGAAGGGTCCGGTGAAGGGTCCGGTGAAGGGTCCGCCTTCAGCTCAGATCACCGTCTCAGGGTCCTGGGATGGACTCCCACGTCGGGCTCCCTGCTCAGTGCAGAGTCGGCTTCTCCCTCTGCTTCTCCCTCCCAGTTGCATTCTCATTCACTCTGCTTTCTCTCTCAAACAAATAAAAAATCTTAAAAAAAAAAAAATAAAAGCAAACAAAGCCAGGTAACATTGTCTGTATGGGGGGCCATACTCTCGGTTTCTTGCCGTAGATAATCAGGGAAGAGAGCTAAGGAAGAATTTCTGGGCTCAAGAGTCTGCGTATGAGTAGACCTTCGGGAGTAATTCTATATTCAGTAAAACCTGCCTGCAGCTACCGACTGCCTCGTCCAGATAAACCGCTGTTCTGCACTGAATGGGGCCCCAAGTTTCATGTCGACCAGGAGCCTCAGAAAGTGACCTTGTTTGGACGTAGGGTGTTGCAGATGCAATCAGGTAAAGATCTTGGATGAAAGCATCCTGGATTTAGGGGTGACTGGTGTCCTTAAGAGAAAGGAGAAGGCGATTTAGACTCAGACACAGGGGAAGAGGCTGTGTGAAGACTGAGGCAGCGATGGGATGAGCCCGGGGATGCCTGGAGCCACCGGAAAAGAAAGGCAAGGACGGATTTGCCTTGAGCGCCTTCGCGGGGGGGCATGGCCCAGCCTGCCCCTTGATTTTGGACTGACCTCCAGGACTGTGAGTGGATAACTCTCTGTTGCGGTCAGCCACCACGGATCTGTGGTAATTCGTGGCAGCCTTAGGAGACTAATCCAGTCACACATAGAAATAACGAGCATTTGCATGAAATCACAGCATCCGAGGCACACACAACCTCTTCCAGGACCACTGTCTAGTGCCGACAAATAAGTCCTCTGCTCTGAGACCAGGTTACGGCCACAGAAGGACAAGAACACCAGGGGACGGGCGGTGGTCCAACGAGGAATCGGGAGCCTCCGGGGGCGATGGCACTGGAATAAGCCGACTACCACTACAACCAGGGGACGGACGAGCAGTCAGGACCCAGACAAGGCCTGGGGGAAGTCAGGCTTTCTGACTCCGTGGCCCTGGCACAGCCCTCCACACCCTGCCCCTCTGTGGAGGGAGCCAACGGGCAATGACGTGCACGCTCAGAAAGGGACCTGCCCACAAATTCCCTGAATTCAACGGAGTCAAACAGCCAGAAGAAAATACAGAATTTAGCTATTTGGGTTCCAAGTAACTGGTGCAGTGCTCGGATCGGGAGGGAGAAGTTTGAGATGAAAGTATGAAGTCCTTTGGAGGCCATGTGAACAGCTAAGTACCCAGCACAGGGCTACGCGGCTGTCCTCAGCACGCGGGAGGGGCCACCTGTCCGCTGGCTGCAATCTCAGCCCTTCTTCGCTCTGGAACGAGCTTGTTCGGGGGGGGGGGGCACATGAGGAATCCCAGCAAAGCAGTAGCTCACCTGCTAATGTTCCTCCAACCTGCACAGCGGGTCTCGTACCCAGCACCTGCCCCGTCTTCACAGCACCACTGCGCTCTGGGTCTGCCCAGCCCAGCCTCAGCCTCCTTGCCTGCCTTGCTAGCAAGTCCTGACGGGGTGGAAGCCACAGCTCCTCTTTGACTACAAATTACCCTAATATTCAACAAAAGGGACACCCGAGAAATAACACTAGCATCAAACCATACTAAGCACCTAATAAAGCGAACACTGTTTAAATGTGGCTGAATAATTGGATCTTCACCATGCAGTGGGGCAGGCCCTGATTGGACGCGAAAGGCAATCAGTTTGATTGGGTACACACATACCCACACACGCCCTCTTGGCAAATTCAGCTATCCCAGGAATGAGAACCTAATTGTTGATTTTCCGGTTGTCTTTATTTTTCCCTTGCTGCTCTTCCGATCGTGTCATCCCAGGAAATGAGGGAGCTAATAGGGCAGCTGCACCTGCCGGTTAGTGGGAGTATCTGCCCTTCTCTCCGAGCCGGCCGCCTGCTCCGTGCACACCCCTGCGGGTAGGGTCCCCTCTTGACTTGCCTTGGCAATCTGCACACACCAGTTCAGCAGGTACTGGGAGCCAATGTTGTCCTTGTGCTCGCGGACATAGTCCAGGAGGCAGCCGAAGGGCATGAGCTGTGTGATGAGCTGGACCGTGGAGGTCAGGCAGATGCCCAGGAGACGGCACACGTGAGGATTGTCCACACTGGCCATCACGTAGGCTTCCTGCGAGAAGAAGAGGACAGGAAAGCGTTAGAAAGGGTCCGCACCTAAAGGGAGAGGCAGACAGACCCCTTTTCAGGTTTAAAAAACCCAACAAAGCGAGGCACAAACCGGATTTCGAATGTGTACTGGAGGAGGACAGGGGAGCTCACGAAACACTTAGAGCAACGGACACGTTACATACATATTAGACTGTGAAATGACCGTCACTGTGGAAAACAGCACCCTCTGAGCGCAATGCAAGGATTTCCCTTGACAGAGAGAGCAAGGCCCGTTACCTAGCGGCAAAATATTGAATGCAATGGGACCTGCTGTCTCTGAGCCTGAGCGCTGCTGATGCCCTTGTGGGGCAGCCCTCTGTCCCAGGCTAAGTAAAGCTGCTGCAGTTTGAAATGTTGTCCGGGCCTGCAGAAATCCACGTTTGCGTCCCTGAGGCTTGATACCGACTTTCCCACTGAATCGAGATACACACGCAGAGGTGCAGTGCTGAGGGGTCCCAGCGGAGGTCGCCGAGCCAGCAGGTGGCCGTGGAGGGAGACTTGCTTCTCACCCAGGCCGGAGACGCCCCTCCAGTGGGCCTGTTTCAGGCTTTGAACTGGACAGACGGCATCCCATTTCAGTGATCCCAGACTGCTGGCTGCTCAGGACTCACTTCTGAACAGCAGTGGTCTGTGTTGCCCTTTGCCTCAGTCTCCAGGTCAGAAACCATGCTGCTCTGCAAAGCGCACCCCCTCGTTTGACTGGCTGCCAAGGCGGGAGCCTTTTTGGACACAGATCCAAGACTACAGACTTTATTTTCACGCTTCTCCTATTCTAGGGCAGAAGAAGTGGTTTTATTTACAAGTGTGCACACAACAGGGGCCCTCTCTTCCATCTGACCGAGAATTAGGGAATCCTCAATTTCCTCCCATAAATTCTCTCTTTCAAACACAAAAGGTGGTGACCTTTTTTAATTCAGTTGTGAAAGGGACCACACGGGCTGCAAGAGAGAGCTCAGAGGTTCCTTTTGGTATTCCCAGCCCTCCTGTGGGTGGAATGTGGCCTTGGGCACCAGGAGGGGGATGGGGGGTGGGGGAGGCTTGGGATGAGAGCATTGAAGGGGCCAGAGGTGACCAGGAAACAGACTGGGGCTGGGGGTGGGGGGGGGCACATACACGGACTCCTAAACACAGACCGGATCACACCTTGTTTCTTGCCTTAAGCAGCCCTCTGGCCTCACGGTTCTGGGCAGCTCCTCCCCCAGAAACCCCCCTTCCCAGTCCTCCTCATCCTGCTTGTGCTCAGCTCTCTCAAGCCTGCCTGAGGCCCTCGCCCACAAGAGGGCCTTTGCCTGGAATGCCCTCCACCTCCTCTTTCCTTGGCGGACTCCTCCTCCGAGGGGCCCTCCGGATTCCCCAGTCTTAAACTCAACCGGTATCTTGCAGTTTTTCCTTGGGGAAGCCGGCTCTTCACCGCCTGGGAACTTGCTACAGATGCAAATTCTTGGGCCCCACCCAGGCCTACTGTGTGCGAAGCGAGGAGGTGCGGCCCAGCAATCTGTGCAAACAAACCCTCCAGGGGATTCCGAGGGCTTTGGAGCAGGCATCATAATCTGCACTTGAATGCTTGCATGATTTTGTAAACTGTCCTCCCTCCCCACCGAGCTCTTCGAGGAAAGGACTGCGTTCTCAGCTCCCAGCGTGGGCCCAGTGCTTTTTAGTGCTGTATTTCGTGGCAAACCTGCTGATTTACTGCCTCCGTATCCCCTACGTGTTCTTGCTGCCCCCGCAAGTTGGGTTAGGACCTCCTTGCCGTGCGAGGGCCTACGTCTTTTCCTCTTTTGTCTTTGTAGTGGTACCAAACACGAACCAGGCACGTAACTGCCTCAAAAATGTCAGGACTGAACTACACTGAAATCATACAAAGCCACAAATTCAAAGCAAATCAGAGACCATGCACTTCTGTGAGCAGCAACAAAAATTCCTATAGCTTTTAATATTCGCTGCAGAACGTTTGTTCAGATGCTTTCCTGAGTGGTAAGGCCGTCTCCTTGCAAGAAGGGCGGCATTTCTTTTCTTCTGTATTGTAAACATCACATCACAACATTAAAGAGCAGGGTAGACATTTGATACTTATGCACCTGCAAACATCCCTGAACCTTTGAGAGGGGCTGCTGATAAAAAGTTAGAACTGGAAAGCCCAGCGTATGCATTTCTTCTGTGGCCCTTACTCATCTGAGAAGGAAACTGAGGCCCAGGGAAGCAAACGGCTTCTGGAAACACTCTGTGCCAGAGCTGGGCCCACATATGGGTCTCCTCACGAGGGCGACACCCTCTGCAAGCGCCCTCGTCACCCTCGTGCTGTGCCCCGTGGTCTCCTGTGATGCCCTGCTGAGTGCTCCGGTGGTGAAGAGGCTACCAGAAAGCCCGAGACCTCGTCTCACACACACAGCACATATATACATGTTTGCATTCTTTTTCCATTGCCTGCCCTAAATTTAAACTGGAAAGTCTATGGAAAAGTTAATAGGCCATGTGATTGCCAGAAAAGCACAAATCACGTCTCTCCCCTAAGTCTGGGAAACTGTACAACCATAACACCAAAGAAATCCTCTGGCCGTTCCTATTTTCTCAAGATCTGGTTGAGATTCGGAAACATATTGTATTCATTTTAGAGGGGAGAAAAATCTGCAAACCAGAGCAAGTTTGAGCAGCCCATCTGTTGCGGGGCCGTGAGGAGCTGACCTGGACCCGGGGGTCGGGGAACAGAGCACCGGGCGTGGGTGTCAGGCCACACAGAGCCTGGAGCTTGGCCAGATCCCCATCCCATTAAAGTCAGATAGAGCAACAGAACTAGGTCATCGCTTCCGCCCCACCCCCAGGACAATGGAGACGCTGTTTGGTCGTGTGTCCTGTTTGGTGCTTGCAGAAGTTAAAGTGAGCTTTGCTCTGGGCTGTTTGTCTTGGACTCGCAAAGGTGTACCGTGGCTGGCAGCAGGAATGCCTGGTATTCCACAACAATCTCTGACCAGGACACTCCGGCCAGGCGCCCACGTCCAGAGACCCCACGGCTGCTGTCTGAGTCCCATGGCTCAGTGTCTCTGAGGCTCTGTGACCTTGAAAAGTCTATTATTTGGTCCCAATTGCCAAAATGATCTTTGGTGCCTTCTTTCTGCCTTGTCTCCCTCATCTGTGAACTATTTTGGGTTCAGAATTGGGGGAAAGGATTCCACTAGATTTTCAACTCCTTCAGGAAAGGCATATGCTTAGCCTTCAGAATGAAAAGTAGATGCCCCTACGTTTCTGACACTGTCCCGTTAACTAAGCCACAGGCAGCAGCTCCACTAGAGGCTGCAGTGTGGGCGTGCTGGTCCTCAGTGCCTCCTCCCCGAGGGGGAGTCCAAGAGCCTCAAGTACTGGGTGAGTGGAAGCATTTCAAAGGACACATGCAGCCCCGTGGGCTGTCCTGTCCCAGATTTCATTTGCTCCTCAGCTCACTGTTGAAACTGGCCTTGGACGTGATGTGATGGGCGCAGGGCGCTATACGCCACTGATGAATTACTGAACACCGCATCTGAAACGAATGATGTACTATATGTGGGCTAACTGAATTTAAATAAAAAAAAACCCAAAAACTGGCCTTGGGATCACTGGCATTTGCTTCCTAAATTTAGCAGACTGTCCCTGGTCCTCCTTTCCTTCAGGGGCTCCCCATTGCCCAGGCATCACCCTGCACCCATGGGACTGCTGAGTTCTGGGCAGACTGAGCTTCAGGAAAAAGCAAAGGACAAGGCCACCAGTTTGTCACCCAGGACTTGTGACAGCGGTGATGTTTGATATGAGAGAAGACAAGAGTCAAGCAGAAACCAGAGTCAATGTCAGGAATAAAATAATGGAGGGAGAAAAGGAGCAGTTCCCACTGTGGTCCGGTATACAAGAAAGTAAAAGAGAAGATTGTAAGAGTTCTTATGGCAGGGAGACACTTTTTTCTTCTTTTGCTTTTTCTTTTTATCGTATCTACATACACAATGGATGTATCCACAGGCGGTGAAGGAGGCCAGCGAAACACACTACGGTAATCACCGTGTAAGCCACACCATCTTGATTGACACATCAAGCTTACACCATGCTATATGCCAATTATATCCCAGGAACACGGGGGGAAACTCAAAAACAAAACAAAAAATAAAAAACTTCTCCAAAAATGCAGGCAGAAGAGAGCAGGAGAGACGCAGAACAAGAGGGAAACAGGGACTCGCTTTTTAGACTTTCCAGTATTGATCTTCCACCCCTCCTCTACCCCACAAAAGCGGACTTCCCCCAGTTTTAGGAGGCCGGGAGGTCCTTTGCCCTGAAAACTACTTTCCTCCCAAAGCAGAGCTATTGTCTTCAAAAGCACCCTTACTCTGCGTTGTAAATATTGCGAAATTCACACTTCTACATCATTTTGTGAGATTAGAATGTCTTCAATGAGAAGAATGAATTAAGGAAGCAAATTCTGCAAAAAAAAAAAAAGATTTTCTTTTTAACAGTATAGGTGAAGGACCTTTAGGTTCTAGGTGAAGAGACGTCACAAACATATATCTTGTGGTTATGCTGCGATAAGTTGACGTAATGTTAATAGGAGTTCACATTAACTTGTAAGCCATTAAAAGGAAAGATAATTTTGCTCGACAAGTATATCTTCAATGTGTGCGATTTGCTATTTCATTTTATTAATACATCATCTTTCATGGAGAAGTGTGCCAGGGTGGGAATCTCCCCATAATGATAAAGGAGGAAAGCCTGTGGGAGGAATCTGAAGTCCAGAGTGGGAAGTTCATTGTGTCTAAACACAGTGTTTTTTTAAAAGGCCCATGTTTGCTTTGCTTGGTATATATTCTGTGGGTTAGAAGCAAGAGTGGGGAATATTACATTTGGCTTTTGTCCTTCCCAACTGTACATAACTAAATTCTCTAGATTTTTGAGGCAGCTGTTTTTTTATTGTTTTGTTTTCTTTGACTCTGTTTCCCTAACCTCCCGCTAAGCCTCTCTCCCTTCTCTTTCTCTGGCTCTGCCTTGGGATGACAGCAAAAGTTTGCATCGACCCACAGCAATCAGAGGCCAGTGGTGTTAACAACAAGCCCCCATTTGTCCACTGGACCTTCCTGAGCATCCCTTGAAGTGGGTTCTGCCACACCCCATGGTGGCCCCTCTTTCAGCCAACCTCTGTTGAAGAGGGTGTAGCCCCCTTATTGGCCAGGGGAGATCCAGAGAAGGTGCAGAAAGTTCAGTGGAACTGAAGGTAAAGACACAAAGATAATCTTGTGGAACATTCCAAAGACTTACTCCATAAACTAACAAAGGACACTGGAAACAACATGTAAATTATTTGGGGGGAAAGTACATAAGATGGGCAACAGTTTATAGAGTTTATAGAGTACCCTACTGCAATCCTAGGCACCTTTAAAAAGGGCATTTCAAAGATAACTTGGTGGAGCAAAACGGACATGAGTTTCAGAGGCAGAAATAGCGATGGGCCGGAATCCTATGCCGACCACGTAAACGTGCGTAGGCTCTCAATGCCGGCGAAGCATGCTGAGCGTTGACACCCGTCCCACAGGCTGGTCGGGAGAGCTCACTGTGACAGTGTGTGCAAAGCAATCAGCCCTGAGACTGGCCCTTGGTGGACATCCAACGGGTGTGAGTTTCTATCCTCTTGGGAGAGACAGAGAGTAGAATGGAAGATGCGCCTTTTCTCCAGAGGAGAAGCCCTGAGAGGGAATTATACCAACTATAGCCAGAAAGAAAAAAGACACGAAATGTGAACGTTTAGAATGTGGTGATGAAAAAAAGTCTAAAACAGGGCAATGTGCTGCTAGACCCCAGAAAATGTGGCTTCCGATGTCCAGGCCTGTGGACACTAGAGAACAAAGGAGAAACTTACATCAAGAATTTCCTTGTTGGCTTTTGGAGATGTGGCTTCTCTTAATTCCTTGATGGCCACGGGAATTTTAACCTTCTCGCCTTCTGGGATCCAGAGTCCCTGTGACGAGGAGGGAGAGAAGACATTAGCAGGCACTTGTCATACTATGCAATATGCATATTATGCAATATGCTGACTCGTGAGATAGATGGACATTACCAATGACACCGTCCCAAAGGGCGAGGGACCTTGAGCACAGCTCTGCGCTCCAAGGCCACCAGTGCCAGGAGCCATGACATCTCAGCAGCTCTTCTACTATCACGGTCTATGAATCAGAGTCGTCAGATAAAAAACCCGAAGCCTGTGCCAATTATAAAACCAGTGTGGATCATTTTGTCCAGAATCCTGAGATATCGGGTGTTGGCCTAACTGAAATCAG
The DNA here is from genome assembly GCF_024610735.1 of Ursus americanus. NCBI lineage: Eukaryota > Metazoa > Chordata > Mammalia > Carnivora > Ursidae > Ursus > Ursus americanus. The sequence continues at coordinate 102,035,640 of NC_142129.1, read as the reverse complement.
CCCTTTTGTAATAGGATCCAGAAAAATGAATTGAGAGGAGCTGTTTTGACCTGGGCTTTGTCTGGAAGCTGTCACAGTGATGGGCAGCCCTCGTTCAGACTCTGTCTCTGCCACCCAACCTTTGCGAAGTCAATGGTGTCGTCTGTGACAACTTTGATGCCTGTGTAGGGGTCCCTGAGGACCACTTATTTGTTGCCATGATTATAAAAGATTTCCTCTTGATAGCTCGGGGAAGACACTGGAATCTCCCAACCCGTGAGCAACACCAAGAGTAGATGAGGCTGATAAACAGAAGACAGACCAGGACTCTGGATTTGCCCACCAACCCGTGTCCCCATTAGTCTTGGTGTCTGGTGGCCTCACCTTGTACACCGTGCCGAATGCTCCAGAGCCCAGCACCTTGATCTTTTTGAATTCTGTTTCCTTTAAGATCCTCAAGAGAGCTTGGTTGGGAGCTTCTCCGCTGGGTGTAAGAGGCTCAACAAGCTGTGAGAGACAAGGAAGAAGGTCCACGTGGAGGCGCCTCACACAAAGAACCCTCCCTGCTTACTTGAAAGAAGAAACGCACACCTTCTCAAAGAACCTCATGGAAGGTATGTTGACAAAGGGACTCCCTGGTACAGGTGTCCTTGAACAGAACAGCTCCATTTCAACAAATGAGAGTTCGCTTTCCAGTCAATTAGCTGGATTGAGAGAATTTTGGTGAGGAAGATTTTTACAGGGTCGGTCGTTTTGGTGGCGTGTTGGGCCCCCTAAAACACAAATGCCTCCATGCTCTGAGCTGCTGGGTGTCTCTCCTCCCAGGGACTCTGGCTTCTGACACCCTGCTGGACACAGGAAGCCGGCTGAGGACCCACTCAAGTGAGCCACAAACACAGCTCGAAAAGCAACAGCACTGTATAGACGATGGGATTTTCCAAAGTAACGTCTCAACCGTGTGCCTTCACAGGAACCAGCAGACTCCTACTCGCAAGCCCTTCTGCATACACGCACGCTCTGTGTTACACAGGACTGTGTTACACATGGCTTTGTACCCAGCTGTGAGACTCCTCTCACTCCGGAGCTGTACCAAATCGTTTCTAATGGGACATTCAGAGATTCTTCCTGTTTTTTCCACCATAAGAAATAAAATGCAGTCCTACAAATACGTATTTAAGATACACAATCTGGAATGCCAAGACTTGGCAGGGGAACCCCTGTTCCTGTCTGGGGTGCTGGGGCAGGGGCACTGGGGGGGGCACTGGGGGGTGTGCTGGGCCGGCACCCGCTTACCTCTCTTTCCTGCAGCAGTCTACGAAGCGTGCGCTTCCGGACGATGTGCCGCCGGCGCAAGAACAGGCCCACCCCAAGGGCCACCACCACCACCAGGAGGAGGCCGCCCACGATCCCGGTGGCAATGGATGGGATCTTGGGCCTGGAACGAGAGGGAGACATGGGAAAGTGAGGTTTGCTGACAGATTTCGTTACGTTGGCATTTTATTATTTTCTGCATTTTTTGATACCTTGACATCATTTAACATTATCTCAGAAAGTAGATACCACATGGCTTCTAAAGAGAGGAGAGAATGCAAAGAGTTTCTAGGGTAGTGTTTCTACTTTCTTGAGCATAAGAAGATCCTCCCTCCCAGCTTTTTTTACATTTTTTTAAATTGTGGTATCATCTGGACATCCCCATATAACAATTTTATTTTATTTTATTTTATTTTTAAAAGATTTTATTTATTCATTTGAGAGACAAACAGCCAGTGAGAGAGGGAACACAAGCAGGGGGAGTGGGAGAGGGAGAAGCAGGCTCCCAGCAGAGGAGCCTGATGTGGGGCTCAATCCCAGGACTCCGGGATCATGCCCTGAGCCGAAGACAGACGCTTAACAACTGAGCCACCCAGGTGCCCGACAATTTTATTTTAATCTGTTAAGAAACCACACAATTCAAAACATAACTCAGACTTCGATAATGCTTTTCATATGAATTTGCATTTTTCCCCAGAGTATCTCCATACATTCGAAGCCTGGAACGCCACACGCATACAACATGCACTGTCTCCTGGCTTGCCTGGGCGAAGGGACCCTCTCCATAATGTTAAGCCTCTTAGAAGGGTCCTGGCTTTCAAGATGGGACCACAGCCCTGTGGAATGCTTTATGAATAAGCTTGGGGGAGGTTATAAAGTGGTAGGATTTCGACATAAAAAACATCATTGTCATAAATGAGTGATGTCACTGTGTAACAGCTAACCACTCTACTGCCCTCCTTCTTCCCGCTGAGGTTGTGCTTGATTTCAGGGACAGCAAAAACTCAAAACGAAGGTTCTGGAGTTCACTGGGGGAAAAAAACCATCTGAATTCCTGGATTCTGCATTTAGAATCTTAATAAAATTATTATTCTATTCCATTTGAGCTTCTGGCAAACTTCATATTTTCAGGAAGAAATGTTAAAGCATATCAAAGATTGATTAGTATCATGAGCACATAAATACCCCAACATTCTTACAAATTTCTTGTAAGTGGGTCAAAGGTGCTGTGTGACAATATTTACAACACTTTCTCCTTAGTGAGAGAAAAGTTGTCTCCTGCATTATGCCATCTCCCCAATTAATGCAGTTTGCATTGATGAGTTTTTACTATATTGAAAGGAACACTAGAACGATAAAGAACACTTTATTACAGAGTATGTGCTCCATGGGGAGCTGTAGTAAGGGTAAGTGAATAAAAAGAAGAAAAAGTAAAAAGAGTCAATATAACACAGAACAGTCATTGACTGTTTCAAGGTGGGGCTCTGATGGGAAACCTCATTACAAAGGTACTGATTGAAGTGTGAAGATAGGACAAATTTTGCTGATGTAGGCTCAGCAAAGACGAAGGGATGAAAGGAAGTCTTTATCTCTGAGAAACTGCCTTACTCGTCTTTCACGTTTCACTTGATAGTAGGTGGGATTTATTATCATGGCTAATTCTGGGGCAGAAGAGTCAGCCGACATGGAGGGCAGGTTGTTGAAGAAGGGCTTGTGTAGACCTTACTAGAAATGGAAGAGGTGCCTTGTGCATGATTTCAATTCCTTGCTAGACATTGTTAATTGATAATACCACACTCTTTCCTGATGAGTCTGACCAGGAATTCCCAATTCTGCCTTTCTTAGTGCAGCATTTCAAGTAATGATGGCGAATTAATCAGCATGGAAATGCTAAAGGAAGTCATTATTTGGAAATGGTTAGTCAGGGGAGAAAATCCCCCCAAGCTGGAGCTCTGTCATCAAACCTGAAGCTCTGAGATGGGACCCACTGGGTCAGCAAGGATGAAAAGAAGAGAAGCTAGTAGAAGGCTCCAACAAAACTCGTGTAACCAAAGACGGCGGAGACAGGCTCCGTGTAAAGAGAGGCACTAGGCATGGAGTTCTAGCGCCACACAGAGCAGGTCCCAGTGCTCACACCCTGCCTCCCCCCAGCCCACCGAAGCACACCAACAAGGTAGGCAGGGGAGCGGGGGTGCAATCGGCAGGGTGGTCTGTGCTGGGGGTGCTATGCTGGCCCTGTCCGCAGGGGAGAGCCTGTCAATGTACAGGGCTATCAGAAATGCGGGAAAGTATCTCTGCCCATAGGGTGTTGGGTCATTTCTGAGAAGGTCCAGTGGACATGACTATAACACGTACCCGTTTGTCGCACAGCCTTCAAGACCTGGCCCAGCACAGCTGTAGGAATTGAGAGAAAGACACACATTTTAATCATTCTACTTCTTCAGTAGTTTGAGATGTTTTTTTCCTAGATTTTATTTGCTTATTTGAGAGAGAGCTTGGAGAGAGAGAGAGCGCGCGCATGAGCGGGAGGGGGGGCGCGGTGGGCAGAGGGAGAGGGAGAAGCACATGGGGCTCCATCCCAGGACTCTGGGGTCATGACGCGAGCCTAAGGCAGATGCTTACCTGACTGAGCCACCCAGGTGCCCCTTATAGAGTTTTTATTAAGTCCTAAGGCAACATGTTTAAATTACTCTCCAATCATGAAAATCGCATGAGTCCCAATTTTGTGGCACTGGTTGATCATTTATTTACATTGCATTTATTCATTTGTTCATTCTCTCAGCAAGGATTTTTGAGTGTGTACTCTGTGACAGGGACAGTTCTAGCATCGAGCAAAGTGGACAGTTTCTGCCTTTGTTACTGAAAAGCTTTCAAGAGCATCTGTGATACAGTACAGCTGTCTCATATCTGGCTCCAGGACGTCAGTACGGGCCGGAGCGTAGAGGGCCCAGGACTAGAGCCATACTGATTAAGGAGCAGGTGGGGAGGAACTGAGGAGTGAGACAAGTCTCAGCAGCAGGGAAATGGCAGTGATGATTTCAGACCCAGAAAGCCAGGAGCAAGGGGGGAGCTGGCTTCATCCCCTCCCCCATGACCGAAATGTGTTGCATACACCACAGACAGCACTGGTCTTCAATGACTCCTGAGCAGCTGGGTTCCCATTCTAGTGGGGGAGGCCACCATCCCTTCTTTTGATTACAGGATGATGTAAAAAGGCAGAATACCCTGGCTTTGAAGAACAGCAGCATTTGCCAATACAAACACCAGTAGGAAAGCAAAATATTCTCATTAAACGGAAAAGACAACTCATGCTGTTGTGCATGGATGGACCTACAGAGCATGATGCTGAGTCAGGCAGGACAAGTACCGTAAGATTTCATCTATATATAGGATCTAAGAAAACAAAACCAATGAACAAACAAATGACAGAAATAGACTCATAATACAGAGAACAAACCAGTGGTTAGCAGAGGGAAGGAGTGGGGATGCACGGAACGGGTGAAGGAGTGAAGAGGTACACGCTTCCAGTGGTAAAATAAATAAGTCACGGGGATAAGGAGCACAGCATAGAAAATAGAGTCAATAATGGAATAATTCTGTACAGGGACAGGTGGTGACCACACTTTTCATGGTGAGCACCGCATAACATCTGGTATTGTCGAATCATACCTAAGACGAATATCACATTGTGTGTCAGCTAGACTTCAATTTAAAAAAGGAGGTGGGGGGGCGCGTGGGTGGCTCAGTTGTTAAGCATCTGCCTTCGGCTCAGGGCGTGATCCTGGGATCAAGCCCCACATCAGGCTCCTCCGCTGGGAGCCTGCTTCTTCCTCTCCCACTCCCCCTGCCTGTGTTCCCTCTCTCGCTGGCTGTCTCTCTCTGTCACATAAATAAATAAAATCTTAAAAAAAAAAAAAAAAGAAAAAGGAGGTGGGGGCCTGGGAAAGGATGAAGAACTACACTTCAAATCTGTGAACAGGGTGGGGGCGCCTTTGAGCACCCCATTTTCTATCTCAGTCAAGGGCTGGGATCTGTACACTTCCATCAGAGGGGAGGGTCTGCTCCCCCATTTCCACGGTGTCCTGCTCCTTTCCCCCCAGTGCCTTTGGGCCTTCCTTCCTACATCTCTCTCTCTCTCTCTCTCTCTCTCTCACACACACACACACACACACACACACACACACACACACACACACACAGAGGCTGTTTCAGGCCATGGGACGCACAGGAGGCCTCACTATTTCACACTCTATAATCTCCTAGGAGAACCAAAAATCAAAGACGAAAGGCATCACTAATGAATGACCACTGATGAACTCACACCCCGCTCGAAATCTCTTTGCTCCCTCGCTTTTTCTCCCCCACAGTGCCTGGCGGTCCCCAAAAGGCAACACTATGCACAGTGAGTGTAAACTGAAGTCATAAATTCTGGGACCACCGGCGGGGTTTAGCAGCCTCTGAAGGTGCTGCAGGACAACTGTGGGGGGTTCCTGGGCGGGGAGGCTACCTGAGCAGCTCAGACGGAAGGAAAGCCACTCACGTCTGAAGAGGGGACTGACAAGGACAGTGACAGGCCAGGTGCCGGGAGAGAGTGGGATCGAGTCGCGAAATGAAGAGGCCCTTGGGAAGACTGATCTGCAGAAATGGTGGCTGAACATGAAGTAAAAGGTCATCTCACAGTAGCATCTAATTTCATCAGAACAGTGATTCCCGGTCCTCCACCTGACTCCTTCTTTTTGGCTTACATATAATTAGAACAGGAGACGTCTTGTCCCGCGTCTTCAGCAGACAGAACTTCCACTCACCCGTAGGTACAGTTGGAATGGCACAGGTGGCACACGCGATTGGCATCCGCGAACTTCCAGACCAGGGTGTTGTTCTCGCCCATGATGCCAGCCGGGCAGGTCTTGACGCAGTGAGGGCCATCGATGTAGTGAGCACACTTGACGCAGCTGTCCGGTCCCTGCACCAAGACGGAGAAAGACCTTCACACACGTTTCCTTCTCTTTCAAAATGGAAGTAACTTGTTACTTAAATACTTTTTGTGAAAACAGTCAAATGGTAATAGAAGTTCTTCACGCAGGAAAACAAGCTTGTCTGGGATTGCCGTCGCTTGATAGGACTGTTAACAGCTTACTACAAAGTCTTCCCAACTTTAAAGGCATCTAATATAAAACTATACCAAATCCTTCCTTACATTTTACTTAACAGATTATGGGCATCCTTCTCTGTCAAAACAATCTAATTAGCCTATGAGTAAATTTACATCTTTATTGCTCAGATGGACTTTCTTGCATAACACCTTTGAACTTACAGGAAAGCTCTGTGGAAAGCCAGCCTTGCTGAGGCAAATCTGAAAAGCCTACGAGCATGTTTCTCTAGGGACAAGGCAGGTGCACAGTGAACCGTGCACTGTGCTGACTCTGCCACACTCAGAGTGTCCTTCAACAACTCAGAACTGAAGGCGCTGGGACTGCTCTGGTTGTATCCACACACTTCACAGAGGGACTGAAGTAAAACTGGTCGGGAGGGGTGTGCCTGTTGGTGAAGTTCCCTGATGTCTCCGTTCTGTCCAAACACTGAGTGTTCTCAGCACCAGAATGAGACGACTAAGTTGGGGTCACCAACTGACTTATTTCAATGATGAAAATTCACCCTAACACCAGATGAACTTGTAGACCGATGGTTTACTTTGTAACCTGCCACGCTGGCAGCCTCTACCTCAAAACACAGCCTTCTGCCCAATTCAGACAGAACTTCTGAAAAACGTTTTCAATGAGTCAATTTAGGTATGGCTGTGGAAGCTCAAATGCACACAGAAGTCCTTATAAATAATACTGAGAATGAACTATAATTAGGACATTGGTGTGAGGGGGACCTGAATTCTCACTTAAACTCTTTAAAATATCAGGTAGATAGAAAAATGAATTTTGAAAAGTTCTGCTAGGTGTTTCTTTAAAAATGCTTTGAATAATTGTGCACTAATGCTAAATAAGAATTTGATGATGTCTGATTGAAATGAGGAAGCAATGATGACAGATGTCCGGAATAGTGAGAACTGGCTGACCGTGGACCCGGTCTCCCCCAGGCCTCCTTTTGGTGACAGAGTAGAATGTTATTAAACTTGTTAGGGGTGTTGGACTGAAGATGCGTGCTTCCCAGGGTGGGTTGTGTGATTACGTCCATTCGACCACAGCCTCTTTGATGCAGCTGTGAGGTCGCAAGGCCGCTTGTCTGGGCTTGGATGGCTGCCTTTGGTGGCTATAGAGTGATGTTGGCTCATCGTGGGGTTCTGCTGCAGGGAAGCCTTCTTCCTAGGACATATGAGTGAATCACATCAAATGTACTCCTCACCCGTCCTGTGCAGGTTACATTCATGGCTTGGGGCAGGCATTCCGGATGGCACTGTATGCACTCGGAATTCTCCACAAACTCCCTTGGCTCCCTGAGAGAAGAAAGGAAACTGATCAGTACCGTCTCGAGCGATCGTGCTTCAAAAGGCTGGGTGGTTACAACCGTCTGAGTTAATCTGTCTGAAATTTCAGGGGACACAAATCCCCTTTCTCAGAAATGCAAAAAAATTTTAGGTCAACATGTAACAGTTGGGAATCTAGGACTATACTGTAATGTCATAAACTGATTGTATTAACTGAATCCTTGGTCATCGTCTCCCTGAACAAATACAAAATTTCATTTATCATCCAAACATCTTCCCTGCATTTTTCTACAAGGCACAGTTTTTGTCTATTAGGCAAACAGGCCAATGAATGAAAAAAGTAATAGTCCTTAAGAGGTGACCTCTCCCCCAATACCAGATTCGTGGATATTTAAATTAAGCTGGAAAGAAATAATTAACTGAAGATTAATGCACAGGAAAAGGAAGGAGAGATGTTAAAACATACTCAATGGTTATTAATAAAACCAGCAAGTATCGAACACAGGTGTGAAGAATTTTGCTTGTAAGAGTTCTGCTATTCCTCGAAGATGTCTAGGTCAACGTTAAGCAAGAAGACGATGTTTGATTGAAAAGACAGAACAGTTGTGACAGCTATTAAGGCTGAAAGCTGCCTGGTAATTAACTACAGGTCTTCACTCCAGTGAACAAGGAGTGTTTACACCCCACAACATGTTCCATAAGCCCTCCCTTACGTCGTCAATTAAACCAAATACGCCCAACTGTTTTTTTCCTTCCCTTCTCTGAGTTAAACGCCTGTGGGAGAAGTGCTGCCAGACACCAGCGTCCTTAACAGAAACTACCACCAACAGGGTTATTTTAATCCCTTCTCTCTCTCTTTTTTTAAAGATTTTATTTATTTATTTGCGAGAGCATGAGTGGGGGAGGGGCAGAGGGAGAAGCAGACTCCTGATGACCAGGGAGCCTGATGTGGGGCTCGATTCTAGGACCCTGAGATCATGGCCTGAGCTGGAGGCAGACGCTCAAGCGACTGAGCCCCCCCCAGGTGCCCCAATTCCTTCTCTCTTTAAAAGATGTGGAAACCATGAGACTCATGTCTCTTTGCAGCAGGAAGGATCGCACTAATATTTCTTACTTGTTGAAACAACACTGTCAATGATACAAAGTACTCTGTTAGGTTATTATCTGCTAACGGGTTCCTACAGAATTGTACTTGGTCTTCTGATCCCGCTCCTGCATATTTCTGGACCCGGGCTGTGGTCCAAGCCTGAGAGTGAAACAAGAAGGAAGGTTTCCTATAGCCACCTATAAGTCCTATGGCTCCTTCTCTCTCACAGAATTTCCCCTTTTCTTTAAATTAAAAAAAAAAAAAAAAAAAAAAAAAAAAAAAAAAAAGGCTTGCCTCTCTCTTTCAATTTTCCTTTCGTATTGATTTATTTTTAGTCATTATTTGAGCACATTCAAAGCTTTATGTCAATATCAACATTCCCAGAGAATCAACAGACTATACTTTCTATTGATTGCAAATAAATTCAACAATGGTTATATGGTTGTTTACTTCTTTGTCCATGGTTACATTTAAATTTATATGCACGGTTCAATATTTCTTGAACATAAAGCAAAAATTAACCGGGAAATGTAATTTATAGTAATCTATTTTGACATACCAGGGACAGTGTATTGCAAAGAAAAGTCTAAATGACTGTGGTCTTGGCCCCATGAACCACTTAGGACTTTTCCATTTATCTTGGGAACTCTGTGTGGCTTAGAAAAATATCACAGATTTCCAAAACAGAGACTCAATAAATTGGTGGACTGGATTAAGTAATGAATAGGGTTTGTTCATTTCCTTTTCTGATTAACAGTTGTCAACAAATAAACAAAAACGCAATAGGATCAATGTGAATAACTGTAAACCGATAAAAAAACTGGCCTTATCTTTTATCAAAACAAAGGGGTTAAAAAATAACCTTACCCCTGCAGAACATTGCACTTCTCCACACATTCCTTGCCCCGGCTGACGTTGCGGCAGGACACGCAGTCTTTCGGCTCTGGGCCCCAGCAGCCCTCGGATGAACATAATGGATGGCAGACGTGGCCTATGGCCTCTGAGGAGACAGAGCGAGCCCCAGGGGTCAGCTACAGCACAGTGACTAGAGGGCTAAGTGAGACGGCACCTGCAAACGAGGGGCTGGGTTCTCTGTGACCCTGAGCTGCAGGGACGTGTGGTGGCAGGGGAGGGACTAGAAGAAGCAGTGACATCAGATTGGCCTCCAGAGGCCAACTGCAAGTTCGTTTTCCCCACTGGGAGTCAAGCGTTCCCGGACGGGCCCTGGGTAGCCTTCTGCTGATGAAGGTCACAGCTGATGGAAACACAGGGGTTTGTGGTTCCTTGCCACGTGCTGGGCACCATGCCAAGAGTTTTACATATAAAATTTCATTTCAATTTCTCACTAGCAGTGAGAGTCACTGAAGAAGCCCAAGCCTAAAGAAACTAAGTAAACCGATCAAGGTCTAGAAGCTAGGAAGGCTAGAGTCGGGGCGTGAACTCAGATCTTCTCCCAGTGACCAGGCAGCGTGCATGCCTCAGCTTCAAAAGCTACCCGTGACTCCACAATCAGACTAGGCAATGTCGTGTGAAATTCTATCTGGATTTGTGCACGAGCGTGTGCATATGTGTGCATGTGTATGCTTGCATGTGTGTGCTTGCATGTGCGTGCATGCATATGTGTGCATGTGTGTGCATACGTGTGCGCGTGTGCATGCGTGTGTGTTGCTAGCTGTAGTCATCAGAGGCTGAAGTGAGCAGGGAGAAACCTACAGCTAAAAGGTAAAATAATTAATACAAAATTTAGTTCTGTAAATTACAAATAATCGATAGCTAAAACCTCAGGGCAAATTCATCCTGTGAAATGTGAATGATCTGGAAATGATTCCAAGGAACTTCACACAATAACTTCACAATTAGGAATATATAGTTTTCTTTTAATCTCCTTCAGGAATGAAAAATGTAATTGAAATGTTTGGGAATATTCTAAATTAAATTAAACGACCCAAGTGACCACCTCCACAATCAGCCAGAGTGATTACTCACTGCAGCCTTTTTCATCTTTGTTGTTTATGATTTTGGTTTTCTGACTTGAAGTCCCAAATAGTTTTTTCCAGTTTATTGTATTTGCATAACACAATTTTTGGTTTCCTGAGATGATCACGTCTCCATCACTTATCTCCTTGAGGGAGCGTAATCCCAAGGATGTTATGTCCAGGCCGACGACCGCAAGAGAAAACTGACCACTACAGTGGAGAAGAAACATAACATTGTGAGAAATTATGAAAAAATTATATCACTAAAAACTTTATTTTTATTTTCTGGACCACCTTATGCTTACTACAAACTGCCTCCCAGTGATTATAAGTCATATTGTAGAAAGTCTTTATTGCAACTTTTGAAAATTACAAGAGATCTTTCTTAAAGCTCCTCCTGGGAAAAGCTAGTTCCTTGTTCATTTAGTATTTTTAACTCCAGTGGCATACAGGGGGCTGAATAAATGTTAATGTCGTTACTATATTTACTGCTTTTTTTTTTTTTTTTTTTTGGCCTGGGAATTGAAAGCATGTTCTAACTTCTCAAATATCCAAATATACTTCAAAAAAATTACAGGTTAATTTTTTCCATCCACCCACTCATTCATCTATCCATCCATCCACTCACCCCTTTATCCATGCACTTGTCCATCTACTTATCTGTGCATGCATGCATCCTTCCACCTCTCGTTCACCCATCCATTCCTCCCACTCATCCACCTATCCTTCCATCCACTGATGCACTGATCCATTTACCCATCCATCCAATTACTAAACAAACATTTGAACCACCCAGCTCTGTGCTAGAACTCTGTAAGGCTATCAATAGCTACCAACAGTGACTGGATGAAAGTAATTCACACTGAAGGGAGGGAAGTCCTGAACCACCAGAAGAGCAGGAAGGCAAGAATGCAGCCGATAGGTGCTGAGGACCAGGAGCTTCTGCTGGAGCAGAAACCTGGAAGCGGGAAGGCTTGGGGAGGCATCTGGGGAGGATAGGAAAGGCCAGAGCACAGAAGACCTTGGACACCCTGAGCCTGGCTGTTGTCTGCAAATAATGGAAACCACAGGAAAGAGATCTGTGTTTCAGGAAGTTCACTGGACACCAGGACAGGGAAGGGACCAGCTGAGATAGAGCCACATGAGGAGACATCAGGCGTGAGATGACAGAAGTTTGATGTGGAGATTCCTCCTCCCCTTGTTTCTCTTTGTCTCCTGACCCTGTCCTCCTCCCTTCCCACAACCTGGCTCCTGAGGAAAGCAAGCAGCCCTGTGTAGGAGACCTGCAGCACTAGTGTTTAGAAATTCTCTCTCAACCTGTGCCCACAGAAGCCCAGACACGGGATGACGCTGGAGTCACCTGCTCTGGTGAGCCACACCTGCAGCCAGTGGGTCTGTACCACCAGACTCCTCATTAAATGTGAAAAGTAAAAAAAGTAATCCTACTTCTGTTTAAATTCCTAAAACTAAGCCAAGGGGTACGTGCCAGTCACCCAAGAAAATTGATCTAAATCTCTTATCTCTGCATGAGTTTTGGGCAAAAGAAGTATTTTTGAGAACTCAGAACAACAGGATTTTCCTGGGAAGCAATGTTCACTGTGTGGTTAGTATCAGGGGTGCACAGCCAAGATGGTTTTTAAAAAGTAATATATATTTCATGTGTACTTATTCCGTTTTCTTTAATATTGAATGATATCAGGTAGTTGTTTTAGGGGTCAATTAATAGGTAACATTTCTCCGCATCAGACCATTTCTAAGGCAGGTTTGCCAAAGAGATTCTCATACTCTTCCCCATCACAAAACTCATTATTACTCTTACTATATTAAAGATGCTTACATGTGAGTATTTCGCTGTCAGAGTTGGAGAAGTGGAAATCCTGAACAAAATATTTAATGTTAAAAAGTCTCTGAGCTCCCTCTGATATGACGGACATGTCATCTCAGTGCTCTTCTTGCCAAAAATACACAACCTCAATCGAATCATGAGAAGACATCAGCCACCCTACAGAGCGCTTGACCAGTGCTTTCTAAAATTGTCAAGGCTCTAGACGGTAAGAGTAGACGCAGGGACTGCTGTAGATTGGAAGGGACTGAGAAGACAGAACAGCCAGGTGCAACATGGTGTTCACAGGCAAAGTGCTGACGTCGGAGTGATGTCTGGTGCTGGAGTCAGTACTGCACCAATGTTAATTTCTTCATTTCGTACTCGTACCACGTGTAGGTGAGAGGTTAACAGTGGTGGGAGCTGGCTGGAGGATACCTGACAGCTCTCTGGAGCATCTTCGTAACAGCTGTCTAAGTCTACTTTCAAACTCTTCATTGGGTCTTATTTTGAAAATAGATAAACAAATAATGTACCAGGCTCTGGGTAGGGTCAACTTACTGTTGCTTTGTTCTTCCACGTATGATTTCTAGGTTCTCGAAAGCATGGAGGTCAGTCCTGTTTTCGGGCCAGGCCTGAATCAGCAAAAACCCTAGAAAGGCAAAAGAGAGGCTCCGACACCCACCACTTAGAAATGTCTTTTTTGAGACATTTTAGGATTCTCAAGAGACTTTAATATGAGCAGGAGAGGTGAAGATTTGATTTAATTCTTTTTGTTATCTTCACTGAGTATATACCCATGTGTAGATAGAAGCCAAGGCACAATTGTACAGCGAGCATCTGCCTCTCCTATAGAATTCCCATCCCTCGCTGCATCTCTCCCGCCAGTCATCTCCCCCTGACAGGCCATCCCGTGGTGCCACGGCCCTGACAGCCAGGCTGGGGTCCGTATCTGAGGACCCATCCTGCTTCTGCTCCTGATGGCAGCTGCCATGTCTGAGCTGTTATCACACAAAGGAGATTCACATATTTTCCTTACTTAATTCCAATCCTCAAAACAGTCTTGTTATTTAGGTCTAATTACTCCCTTTTTAGGGATGAAGGCAGGGGAGCTCTGATGGCAGGCATTGGACAAATGCCTGCTGGTGGCCGGGCAGGGACGTGAGGTGCAGTCTGTGGGCTTGAGAGCCTGTGTTGTTCCCTCAGCGTTCTACCCCTCTTTTCCCTCCACCCTCAAAAGTCACTGTGTCGTCAGGACGGCCGGCCAGGGCAGAGGAGACGAGGGTTAGACATGTTCACACAACATCAGGAATGACTCAAGTCTTTGATTAAAGTGTTCACCCCTCACACGCAGGGGAAACTGTGATCATGAAAACCATCAAAGAAGTCATTAGTCATTAATGGTAGAAGTTCAGAAGAAATGTTTTATGACGCTGAGAGAGAAGAAAATGCAGCTACCAGTTCTCTCTCTAAAACACCCATTTCTGTTCATGTTCATGGGATACATTAGCTGCACACACCTGTTATTTCCTTTACAGTTTTTAGAATATCCAGTTCCTTTGGATCCAGAGGTAGAGTACGTGTGAAGGAGTCACTGAAACAAGTAACGAAATGATTATTAACAATGTCACCAGTGAACAAAGTGGATTTTGTGTTTCTCTGCACCAGTAACTTGATCTGTTACTCACCCTCTAAATGCTACCGGCAGGATATGAAGATCTCCACTGATTGAGGTGCAATTTTTGAAGTGTTTAATATTTGTAGCATTAATGGAAAGTGTGTCTTTAAATTCACCAATTCCTATTCCATTACAAACTGTAGAGATAAGGGAGATGTTTATTCCATTCACATATGTTGAAGTCAGAATAGCTAGGGTTTCACAGGCAGAGGAGAGTGGGACGGGAATTGTAGCCCTGAGACCATCACTGCCATGCCGTCGTTCATTCATTCAACGTTAATGGAGGCCTGCTGGGTACCAGTAACTACGGCGGGGTTTGGGGTTACGGTGGCCGGAGAAGACGATGGCGTCCTCATGGCTGTTGCCGCCCTCACTGGACTTGCACTCTCCTTGTGATTTCCCACTTGGACTTAGCCTAACTGTTAACCATCCTTCCTTGGCAGTGGGATCACCTGCTGACGCCAGGGCCGCCTCTGCCCGGCTCCCGTCAGTGCGTTCCCCTGACTAAAACTTGACAGCTTTCGATTGTCCTCACTTGGTAGCAGCTCTGTTGTCTATTTTAAAGAAATGGTGTACATAGATTGTTTTTATTAAAAAGAGTTAGAGGTGTTCATTTGAGAATCATGAAAAGTAGAATAAAGGGACCAAAATGACCAGAGTTTCCACTATAGGATATTTTGAGAAGTGTTCCTTCCAGCTACCCTCCGTGGTTAGGTCACACCAGATATGTTTTTTTTTTTTTTTTTTTTTTTTACTTATTCTGCTGTGAACATTCCTCATATTATTAAAACTATTCACGAACATGATTTTTAATGGCTGTGTTATATTACGTCAGAGGGAATACTGTAATAACTTTTATCAGATAAACTGCTTTTCTTCCCCTGTGCTTACTTGAACCAAATGCTTTGATCTGTGTCCTATTGCTACATCAGTCTCAAATGGCCTTTTCCACACTCTGAGCCCCTTTATTAATTTATATCCACTCCTAAATTTCCATCTCAAATGCCATCTCCACTCTAAAGCCCATTTATCTGTTGTAATTCTCCCTCTAGAATTTGCAGAGCAATTTTGGTACCTATCTTCCAGACTTTATCTTGGCTTTGAAGTATAATCACTGAAAATCTCATTGCTCAGGATAAAGTCCTATCCTTTCCTCCCCCCGGGGTTCTAGGAGATGCAGTCAAGCCCCGCCCTTCCCCATCCCCCTGTGCTCTACTCCACTGGGAGTCCCTTGTTGCTTGCAAGGAAACCATCCATTGCTGACTCTGGTGGCCACGACTGTCCCACCAGCCCCTACGGGTCTCCAGGCTCCCGCTGTCGGCCAGTCCTGCTCTAAGGACTCCTGTGTTCAATGGCTCATTCAACCTTCCTGTGCTGCCTCTAACACACTGTGGATTGTGCGACTCACAGCCAGGCTTCTTTAGGACTCACAAGGTCTGGCTGACAATGGAGAATGAGGTGGCCATATGAGGACTTGCCATTTAATTACAGGTCTGGCAGAGAATTACACGTGTTGAGAGAATGTTCATGCTCGCTGCCTCTCCTTGTGTGCAACAGTGATGGTGGGGTTACTTTAATTCCTAAATTCAGAGATCAATTATATTCACCCCTAGATATTCCTGGCACCTCCTTCCTTACCCAGTGGTACAGCCCTAAACCCAAAGGGACCTGAATCGGGGACGTATAGAAAAATAGGGAATAATAATTACAGGAGAATCAAACCATTTGTTGAACACAAAATTAACAAAATAAAACCAAAACCGTCTCTGATTCCATCAGCCCACGTGAGGAGCTGACAGTTATCCCCTCCTTCTCTTAGTTCCCCCCGTGCCAGGTACCATCCCACATTCTCATTTTCCTCCTCCCATGTGTGCTCTGCCAGACAGTTTCCTGAAGCCAAAGGACACTCCTCCATCAGGGCACTGACCCGCCTGCCCCACAGGAGTTAGAAGACAGGAAGACACGGACTTGGCTGATGAGCTCACGGGTCTGGCTTGGGCCCAAGACTGCATGAACTTCAAATTGTGACTGCCATTCTTAGCTGTTGAAACTTGGGCAAGTCATTTAGATTCTCTGTTATTCAGTGTCCTCATCTGTAGAATGGGCATCATAATAACACAGATCGCCCAGTGGCGTTGGGAGGATTCAATGACATGGAGCAGGGAGGCTGAGTCAGCCCCGTGGAGAACACACGTGAAATGTGCATGGGAGCAAAAAGGGTAGCAATCAGTTTCAACTGAAAAGACAGACAGCTTCACAGGGATGGTGCACCCCAAGTGGACACGCGGGGTACGCAGCTCTGCACTCAGATGTCACGAACACAGCAGAACAGTGCAACAGTGTAAATGGCCACATAACGGCAGAGCCATTGAGAAACTGCGGAACAGCCCCGGAGGGAGCCTCCGTACCCCAGAATGAAGACGATTCATATGAACTTCTCTGGAGAGATTTCCAGGATGTGTTAAGGTTCAGAAGCAAGTACAAAGAATGCAGATAGCACTTTTGAGTGGAAGCCATGACTAGGACATGGGATGTGCCAAACGGACACAGGGGCCATCTGGAGAGGCTCCTACTGGCCACATGTGGGACAACTTCAGTACCCGAATGAACGACAGGAATGGATCAGAAAAAACTGAATAAACAAGGATTCCATGACCTTACATAGGAGCTAAATTTTTTTAAAAATGCCAACTAATAAATGGGATGATAGAAATAGAAAATCACTACTTTATACCCACCAAGAAATCTCCTCTAATTTGTCACCATCAGTAATGAAATAACATGGCATCATCTGTCACCTGACTTGATGAGGGGAAGTAAACATGACCTATGCAGTGCTCCTGCCCCAAACTCCCAACCTGAGTGTGGCCATGAGGAAATACAGCCAATGAAGCCAACTGAGCGCCGTGGTGCGGAACACCTGGCCTAGACTCTTCACACCAGGTCATGGAAGAGAAGAAGAGCGAGTGGGGGCGGGGAGCTGAGACACGGTCGTCGATTAAAGAAGATAATGGGGGCAGGACATCTACACGACACCCGTGATCATTGACTGGGTTCTGCACAGAGAAGCAGCTAAAAATGATGTAAGTGGGACGGGAAGGAGAAGTCTGAATTAAACTGAACCCTAGAAAAGAGTACTCAGTGATGCTAAATAATTCTGAGCGTGGGCCTGTCATTACCCAGGAGAGTGTCCCTGTTTGTAAGAAAACATGCTGACAAATGTAGGGGGAAGCGTTAGAATATCTGTAACCGTCCTCCAATTCAGAAGAAACCTTCACCCGTGCACGCACACATCTACGTACGCACGCATTCAAATAAATATGGAGACAGCGAGAGCCACGTGGCAAAACATCAAAAAGTGGTGAATTTATGGGAAAGCCATATGGGTGCTCGCTGCACTACTCTCACAACATCTCTGGGTGTTTGGACATTTTTATAAAAAAGATAAAGTAAAAGGCTAACAGGTTGGAGTCAGTCGGCATTGAGGAGCCTGCAATAACAGGATATGATACGAAGGAAGAAGACATTTCTGAGCCTGAAGGAAGGGATGTGCTCAGACCTCCTCCAAGCATGAAGCTGAGGGGGCCTGCTGGACGTGGGGCGAATGAACCCCAGCTTCGCGACCCGACGGAAAGCCTGTCCCGACACCCTGCCGGCTTCCTACCTTTGCGGCAAGGCCCCTCACACTTTTTACATTTGCGGACGCCGTCTTCCTCCACCTCGTAGCTGTCGGAGCTGCAGGCACGGACACACGAACCGTGGTCTGTCACCACGTAGTTACCTGGAGAGGCAAGGAAGGAAGGTGGCGAAAGCAGCACCAGGTGTCTGGGCCTCACACAATTGTCTCAGGTGCTCCTCTGAAGGGGCTGATGGAAAGGGCCGATGATCCTCTGGTTCTGTTTGCTTTAGGACAAAGAACAAGAGGTTGCAAACAGAAAAGGAATCATGTTCAAGAGTGTTAATAGCTTATCAAACCGTGGTACGGACAGATGTACGTCATCACGGGCAGGAACCAGATGTGGCGGCAGAACGGGGGCCAGCTCACAAGTTCGGAACATGTCCCCAGCTCATTCTTCTGCCCGTTCTACCCGCAGGACCTGCAGCGAAGGCCTGAATACTTATTAGAAATAGGTGCCCCGGCACGAAGCCCCCTGTTCCCCCGAAGCTGCCACGTGGGAGGGTGCACGTGATTCTCGTGCCAGCGTGCTGGCTTCCGCGGTCCCGTCCGCCTGGCGACCTTGCTGGGCGGGGTGCTGGTACCACCGGCTGTTTCTGCATCGAGTCCGGCACAGCAGTCAGCTGCTGAGCCTCCCGTCACTTCGGAGTAATTTATTAGTGTCAATGTTAACACAGGTGTCAGGATGCTTCTGGAGCTCCAGGTGCTCCTGTTTTGACTTCCCCAAGTATGTCCTCAACATATGTACTGCACATTTGTACTTTTTCTTTCAGTAAATTGTCTGCTTTTGTTCCCAGGCTCTGTTTTCCTGTGGATTTTTAAACTCTACCTATTAAGCCCTCTCTCAAAGATTACACCTGGGTCGTAATTGTGGCGATTCTAAAAATTTTAGTAAGTTAGTTCCATACATTGGTATATTATTCTACTTAAGTGTTATTTTTTCCGTACAGATTTAAAAGTTTTCCTGTCCACAAATCTGGAAGGGCAAATCTCCCCCTCAGAGCTGTGCTTACCATTTTTTTTCTCTTAATCTCCCCTTCTAGAGCTCCTAAAGCTCGTTAATTAGACAACTCTACACTTTCTCTGTGAGGACATAATTCATATCATCATTTCTCTGAACATTATAGCCACCTATTGAATGCAAATACAAACAAGCAAACCCAGTCCGAAGCAATTAAAACAAAACCAAACAAGACGCAAAGAGACTCCTGTGAAGTTTCAGTTCCCTCCGGAGGCATAATTTTCACCGGAATTTTAACCGCTAAAGGACGCAGGTCTTCCGACATACTCTCTAATTTAGGTCTTTTCAATACCTGCTGGGCACAACAGCAAACAGTGCTAAGTGGCCCAAACAGACAACTGAATATTCTGGACTAATACAGCCGGACCTCGGTCCCAGGGTGTTTCCTGTCCTGGCCACCACGGACTCGAGAACAGACGCTGGTGAACAGAGCACCAACCATCACCCGTCCCCTATGGCAGCGGCCTGACCCCTCACCTGTGCACTCAGACAGGCCCACGGTCACCTGCCTGACAAACATACGGACCCAAAGACTCCGCACGACAAGGGACTCAGGGGACCTGGTAGGACACAAAGAGGAAACAGATGCCTGATCAAGGAAAGGGTTTTGCCTGTGATGAACTCACGGGGGCATTTCTTCACGCAGGTGGCACCAAAACTGTACTTCCCCTCGGGGTTGACATCCATCTGGTAGGTGGTGGGGTTGTACAGCATGAGGGGCGGGCAGGTGTCCTTGCACGTGGCTTCGTCCCGGAACTTGCGGCAGACCTGTCACAGAAGGGACGACACGCACTGGTCAAGCTGTGCACGGAGGCTCACGAAGGCTTCAGCCCTGGGCACAAAGCTCCGGCTACAGCTTGTAATGTCCAGGAACTTGATTAAAGCAAAAACAAAACAAAAACCCCCCAAAATAGCCAAGTACTTTCAAGAAAATTCAGAAAGACCTTAAAAGTATGATTTTTCTTATACTGTCCTAGCTGTGATAATTTATGGACTATGAAAATAAAAACCCACATCTTTATTAATTTGCAAAATGATGAAGGAGTTCACATACTGGAGTGGTCCCTATGGAGTGAAATTATTTCTAAACTCAACTTATTGGTTTTCCCTTACAAAGAACACTTGAGGATATGTTTTTTGTTTTTGTTTTTTTAAAGATTTTTTTATTTATTTATGTGACAGAGAGACAGCCAGCAAGAGAGGGAACATAGCAGGGGAGTGGGAGAGGAAGAAGCAGGCTCCCAGCAGAGGAGCCCGATGTGGGACTTGATCCCAGAACGCCGGGATCACGCCCTGAGCCGAAGGAACGCCGGAATCACGCCCTGAGCCGAAGGCAGACGCTTAACAACTGCGCTACCCAGGCGCCCCGAGGATATGTTTTTAAAATTCACTGCCAAACTGCAGAAAACCCTAAGGAAGACTACTGTGCCGGGGGGACCAGACCACATACTGTGGTGGCCCAAAGACCCACAGGCTGTCTCCCCTCCTGAGGCACATTAGAATCAGCCCAGACCAACCACGTCAAAACCCCTAGGGCCAGACGCAGCCTCTGGAGTTTAAGAATCTCCCCCTCCCTGAAACTGGAGTCTTCTGGAGCCTCCTTTTCTAGAGGCTTCGAGGGTCTCATCGCATGCGGTGCTGCGTCAGGACCCCCGTCTGCTGGCTCTGGTGTCTCTAGGATGTCCAAGGTGCACACAGGTGAGGGGCCACCTACATGGGGTGCCCCTGCCCGCGGGGCGAGGAGGCTTCTGTGAGGGCTCTGCGGTGTCAGGGACAAGGGGGGTGCTTCAAGACCCCTTGGAGCGGGGCTGGGCAGGAGGCTCTGAGCTGTGCTGGGAAGAGCAGCGGGCTGGGGTCAGAAGACCCGCACGTGGCTCCAGCCGTGCGCTCACGTCTGTGTGGCTCCGGGTACGTCCCTCACCATGTCCGTACATTTATGTCAGGGGCCTTCCGGTACCAACTGCGTGGGGTTAGCCTGAGACGGGACTAGAGCACCGGAGCCGCGACCACGAGAAACCCCAATGACGGACAGCTCGTGTTAGTGCCGAAGCTCGCCCCGCATCCAGGTCCGGGTTACGGGTGCCACATGCACGGTGTTGTCCGGCCGAGCTAACTGGCGGTGTTTACTACCCAACAATGTCAGGCGGGGAAACTGAGGCACACGGGGCTCACATAATTTGCCTGGAGTCACAGAGTAAGTGGCGAAGGGGGGACAAGAAAGGCGGTCTTGTCACCTGGCAAAGGGCAATGGCCACATCTGCTCCTACAAACGGGACTCGTCATGTTTCCCACAGGAAGCCCCTCTCCGTCTTGGCCAGAGAAGCCCCCGTGGGGGCCGCTGGGGGGCTGGGTCAGCCTTACCAGGCAGTCGCTCTCGCGGGGCCCCGTGCAGCCGGCGGCACACTGGTTGTGGCAGCAGTCGCTGGGGGACCGGCCGCGGCAGCGCCCTGAGCACTGCTGGGCACAGATGACTTTGGTCACTGAAAAGGAGCAAAGGTCACGGTAAGCTGAAGAGCCAGGGAGGGTGGAAGGGCTGTCCTCAGGGACCTTGCAGAGCACGTGCAAACAGGAGGTGAAGAGGTGAACGAAAGGATGAATTCAATGACTCCCTGGCTCGTTCAAGTTCCGGAACATTCGCGTTCCGCCAAATCACACTGAATCATGACCTTCCTTTACTGCACCTCCTTTTTCTACGGATTTTTAATCACTTAGGAGAACTAACCAGATCAAGTCTAGACTTTCAGACCCGCTCGATAATGACATGCTGGTTAGACCTGAGATGCGGGCTGATATGGAGAGCACATCAGATAACAAAAGTGCCCGCCAGAAAGTAGTGCTTAGAAGTCACACCACAATTAAACAGAAGGACAGACGGTGAACTTGTAAGGTGGAGGTCCCCAGATTCCTTGGCCACCTATGCTCCTAAATTAGGATTCCTGTGGAAAAACCCTCCTGAAAAGCGTTGCTCCTGCTTCTGTGTAGATGGGCCCCCAGGGGTGAGAAAACAAGAGGTGTTTCTGAGCTCAGGTAACATGGGCAAGTCTTGTTTCCAGGAAAAATGCCAAACGTGGTTCAAAGAGACAGGCTGACTTCCACTCATTTACGACAGGCTGGAGTGCCCAAAACAGCCCCGTGGATTAACCGCATGCAGGGAGATCCACAAGAACGTCACTCACGGAACTGCTAACATCTGGCCTTTTGGAGTCTTCGAAGGGAAAACACACAGCCCGCTAAGTGTAAGAGGAGGAAAGTGGGCACGTTTATCTGAAATTCTGGTTTTGCTGACTTACATTTCTGGCAATTCTCCTTTCCCGGACCCCAACAGCTTCCATTGGGACAGCCTGGATCACACTTTTGGCCTAAAATGTAAAAGAAGTAGTTAAATTCGTATCTCAGAAGAGAATGGATGGTTGAGACAACCTGTCCAAGCCCCTGAGCAGAGTGACGTTCCAGAAACAAGGAACAGCTTTCCAATTTCTAATTCTGTTTCCTGGTTGTTTGTAAGTGACTCAAAGCCTTGTATAAGGAAAAAATAAAAGACGAGCCACGTTCTACTTTTATTTACACTTCAGCTGCAGAAACTGAGGCACAGAGTAATGATCGACTCGTCACAGGCCATGAAAACTGGGTTCAAACAGCCCGGTTTCCCCATTTGTTTAGGCTTGGAGAATTTTCCAGCATCTCCAACAGCGCTAAGGGTGTCTCGCCTGGAGGGCTTGGTATGACTGACTACATTCTCACCAGTCCAGGCTCGAGTGACCTGCGGGTCAGTGATCCTAGGGCACACGGGGTCCCGCAAATAAAGACTCCTGGTCCCGAAGCCTGCTCAAAGGGTCATACGTGTTCACGGTGTGCATCACCTTGCTGACCTGCTACACGTTAGCTGTTGATCTGTGAGCTTCCGTGTGGAAATATTTAATGTCGATCAATCAGTTTTTGCAGTGATCAGCTACAAATTACAGCTACCAAGATTTTTCTAATCTCATTAGCTGTGTTTTGTTTTTACTGGCGTTGAAATACCGGAAGACCAAAGCCTTCCATCTATACAAAGAGAACAGGTCGGCTACCAAAGTTTGTTTAAAAAAAGGATCAGCTGTGCAGGCATCTTTCATTGCAAAGACAGGAGACCCTACAGGAGTTCCTAGGTGTCCCAAAGTCTCCTACAGCCAGGAAGAATTTAATTCCTGGTAGAATTCAGATTTCAAACGGACGAGCTGAGGATTTCCCAAGTTACTGCGGAACCAGGACACCCCTTTCAGGAGACTGACCATCTTTCCAATCACCCCAGGAGTGAAGGGCAGCAATGCGATGGTGGTGCTCCCGGGAATCATGAGAGATGGTGAGGCCAAACCCCAAATGCACCACGTGGGCTGTGCATTGTGAAGAAGAGAGGGACCGAGACAGAGAGAGAGACGGGTAAGAGTAGCAAGAACAAAAAGCAGTATGGAGGTAGGAAGTGTTGAAAGTGCTTGTGTCCGTACGGTGATATGTGCTTTTTGCTGTTTACCCTATACTTCCTCATATTTCTCAAAACCCTTTTATAAGCAAGTAGTAGGTTTACAAAGCAAAAATATTAAAAATGAAAATGCTTAATGGCATCTTCCTGTAGTGGAGAAAACATCTGCCAACCAATGAATCAAAGTTTGCTTATAATTCTATTATTAACCCTCTGTTACAAAAAAGAGGAAATGCAGGCAAATTACATAAAATATGGATAATAGAAAAAAGCAAAAGGAGGAAATGAGAATCATCCAGAGGTAACCAATATATTCATATAAGTATATGCATATATAAGAATTGATGTCACATTATGCTTTGTATCATAACTTAAAAAAAGCTAATAAAACATTGTGGCAATTTTTCCATGCCTTTAAATATCCTTCTACATAACATGATTTTTTTTAAAAAAAAGATTTTATTTATTTATTTGAGAGAGAGCAAGAGAAACAGAGAGCACGAGCAGGGGGAGGGGCAGAGGGAGAAGCAGACTCCCCGCTGAGCAGGGAGCCTGACATGGACTTGATCCTAGGACCCTGGGATCCTGACCTGAGCCCAAGGCAGACACTTAATGAACTGAGGCACTTAGCCGCCCTCAGAACATGATTTTCACTGGAATGGCTGTACCATAATTTCTTTAACTACTCTCTTATTTTTAGATATGTAAGTTGTTTCTGAAATTCATTATAGGTAAGGCTGCAAGGAATATTCTTGCACAAAGATATTTTTCTATATCCTTATACTTTTCACTCCCCTTATTATTTTTTTCTTAGTATTCCTAAACATGGGGATTGCATACTTCTTTTATTTTTTATTTTTTTTAAAGATTTTATTTATTTATTTGACAGAGAGAGAGACAGAGAGGGAACACAAGCAGGGGGTGGGAGGGGGAGAAGCAGGCTTCCCACCAAGCACGGAGCCCCATGAGGGGCTCGATCCCAGGACCCTGGGCCACCCAGGTGCCCCAGGGAGTGCATACTCTAATGCTTCAATACATATTTGCTAATATTCTAACCCTGACCATATTTTATTAATTTATATGCCCACAAGAAGAAGATGAGAATTTCTGCTTCTCCACCCCCGTCCTGATTCAGGTATCTAAAAATCAAAAGGAACCCAAATCTTTGACAAAGGCAAAAATGATGCTTCTTTATTTTATTTTGACCTTTTTAAAATTACAGTAAGAAATAACATTTTACTTTATTTCTTGGCCATCTTGTGTGTGTGGGGAGGTACAAACTGCTCATGTGTTTGGCCCATTTTTTTTTTTTTTTTATTGAGAGGTTGACCTTTTTCTTGGGATACCTAAGACTACTTTATACAGTCATATTATCGAGAATATTAACCCTTTTCAAGGCAAGCAGCTGAGGCACAATATTTTCCTGTTTGTCATTAAGATTCTTCCATATGGAAGTTCTCTTGTATGGTATCTGACTGGGCTTCTCTTCATCTTGATATTACGAAGACTCATCTTTCTGTTTTCTTCTAGCACTTAATATATATTCAGTAATTTATTATATATAATATGATTTGGAATTTATATTGGTGTACAAAGTGGATGATTGGTTTACTGTAATTTCCCCTCAAGTAAACCCACCCAATCTAGCTTCAAATGCTGAACCACATCAACAGGGACATCACGTGGGGACACACTGGGTAACCTTTCTGAATCTCAAATCCATTGTCTATAAAATACTTAAATCACCTTATGGGATTTTTTTTTTTTTTTGGATAAAAATTAAATGCATGCGACAAGTTCTCAGGAGGCATGTATGGCCTCAAAAGCTCTTGGCAAACACAGGGTTTCCCTTACCACAAGGGGAGTGACAGGCTCCTCATATTGCCACTGGCTGGGTAATTCATGAGGAGAATGCAGGTAGCAGGTGAATAGTGTTCTTTAAAAAAAAAAAATCCTTATAGTTCTCGCTCTTTGATATTTTCCCCTTAATAGTTAATCATTCTGGAATGATTTACCGGATAATAAATTCTTCCCTCATTTGCTTGAAATGCCATTTCTTTATGGACATTTAATTTAGCAAGGCTTATTTGTACTGTCTTTTTCTCTTGTATGTCTGTGGCTTATTCTTACATGTGTATTCTTAACCCAATACCATGTCATGTTTGCAGTTTGCAGTTTGCAGCCTTGTCCTGTTTGAATCCTGTTACTGCATACACCTGTCATTCCTCCTTCCCAACATTTCCTTTCGGGGTCTTTCCCATGGGCTTGGTGTAATGAGGACAGGTGTGCCATCTGGGCTGCTTGATCTAGTCTATGGCAAACCCCTACTGGCCTCACAGCCTTCCTGTGTCATTTTTTTTTTTTTGTCATTGCTATAAATGTGCACAATTTAACCTCCCCACTGTCCATCAGATAGCCGAGGGAAGGTCAACCATGTTGTAGAATAAAGTCTTCAGTTTCTTGCAAACACAGGAGGTGCCATGCTGAGGATCTGTCGGAATGATGATATATGTATAAAACAAAGGGGCTCAACACCCAAGTTTGTAGCAGCATTACTCATAACTGTTAGCAGGTGGAAGCAACCTGCTGAGCTTGGGGCTCACGAACGGATGCAGGGATAAACCACACAATGGAACACTATGCATCCATATAAATGTAAGAAATTCTGACACATGCCACAACATGGATGAAACTCGAGGACATCATGCGAAGTGACAGAAGCCAGTCACAAAAACACAAAGACTATGTGACCCCACTTCTGTGAGGTCCCTCGAGATCGATGTGAGCTCCAAATTCTTTGAGACCAAGAAAACACAAAGAAACCCCAACACAAAAACGTGCGTCCACTGCACAGTTTAGGGAAACAGAGAAGCAGGAAATGGTGATGGGTTCTTATTCTAAAGGACTGAAAGACCAGGGAGATCAGGAAGGGGGAAGCTAAGTGGAGCTTGGTAACTGCAAGCATGTGTCTTCAGAGTTTCCCACACGGCACTGCCAAGGGGCCAAGTGCTGCAGCCCGACCTACAGCCTGGCCCCCTGCCAGCCTCCCCCTGGCACGGGCCGCTTCACCGATGAATGGCAGGGACCAGGTCATGGGCACGAAGGGGAATATGGACAAACACCCCCCCTGTGCACTGTGCCC
This sequence comes from Ursus americanus, assembly GCF_024610735.1. Lineage (NCBI taxonomy): Eukaryota > Metazoa > Chordata > Mammalia > Carnivora > Ursidae > Ursus > Ursus americanus. The sequence goes on along the minus strand of NC_142129.1, from coordinate 102,009,056 downwards.
AGCTTCGCCTGGGGCTCTATGTAGGAGGGCAGAGGCCAGCTTACGTGCTTCCGGAGGGCCTGGCGCTGCTCTAAGGCTCAGCAGCAAGTCGGAAGCACACAAAAGTTTGGCTCGTCTCGTCTAGGCAGGGGGGAGAGGCCCCCGGGCCAGCACTGACGGCTCTTCTCAATGGCTGCACGAGGGCTCAGCGGCCCTGGGGCGGTGATCTGCCCTGTTAGCGGGCATGCTGACTGTCACCACGAGGAACAACTTGCCCTCCGTCTTGGGTAAGTGCTCTTCTAGTGGGCAGATTGATGGTTTGCTGGTCTTTGGTTTGGATTAATCTGCTTTCTGTCACCCCCCCCCACCCCAATACATAGGAGCTACAGGCAGAGGGGACGTTCGTGCGGCACTTACAACTGCCCGCTTGGTTCTGGAAGTCCATCGACATATTGCTCACAAAGTCGCCGTCAACGATATCCCGCCACTGGATGGTTTCCACGCTGCAGAGCACAGGGTTGTTGCTGAAGCGCACAGCGCCTTGTAGGATTTCTGTGCGGGGAGAGAATCTCCGTTACCAACCCGCCGCGTCCTTGAACTTCCACAAAAGGCACATGCATTTCTTCACATTCGTGGTGCTAAAACATTGCCAGCCTGCCGAACAAGCCCCCCATGGACCTTGGGGGGGGCTGAAAAATGAGGTGATGATAGTGCCATGGAGGAGTCAGGCTTCCCCCCGAAATGGGCCTTTGATCAACAAACGATCGGAATTCAGAAATGGGGAGGAAGGAAGCTGTATGATGACATGAAGGGGTGAACGGGACGGGGGTGGCAGTCACGCACTATGCGCTGGCAAGGTCAGGAGAAGGAGGTGACACTGTGAGCTGCCTCCAGGGCTCCTCACTGGAAAAAGTGGCAGGGGGGTGAAGGGGAGTGAGAAGAATCTCTGGGTACGATGAAGAGACGGCGGACACCAGGAAGGCAAACGGCATGAAAGACCATGATTGTTTCACAGGAAGAAATGATACAACATGAGAAATCAGGAATGATTTAAAAAATGCAAGAGTGCGCAAAGGGAGAGCGTTGCATCTATGACATTAGACAAACGGTTACGAATGACTTCTATGCAAAACACTGCAGCTGTGGGTCTGCAAGGATGAAGTGGATCTAGGAGCTGACAGGCAAGGGGAGCAGACAGGTCACACGGTTAATGAGCTCATGCCCTGGAAGCTGGGGTAGCAATTCTCATATCAGACACGTTAGATTTTTAACTAAAGACTGTAGTTAGAGATACAGAAGGGCACTATATTATTCTTAAAGGATGTATCCAACAAGTGGGTATGACAATTATAAGTATCATGCCCCCAACAGGGGAGCAGCAAGATACACAAGCCAACTCTTAACTAGAATAAAGAGACATATAGATAATAATACATTAATAGTAGGGGACCTCAACACTCCACTCTCAGCAACAGACAGATCACCTAAGCAGAAAATCAACAAAGAAACAAGAGCTTTGAATGCCATACTAGACCAGATGGACCTCATAGATATATACAGAATACTACACCCCAAACAAAGGAGTACTCATTCTTTTCGAATGCACATGGAACATTCTCCAGAATAGACAATGTTCTGGGTCACAAAACAGGTCTCAACCGATACCAAAACACTGAAATTATTCCCTGCATATTCTCAGACCACCATGCTTTGAAATTGGAGCTCAATCATAAGGAAAAATTTGTAAGAAACTCAAACACTTGGAAACTAAGAACCATCCTGCTCAAGAATGATTGGGTAAACCAGGAAATTAAAAATCAATTTAAACAATTTATGGAGACCAATGAGAATGAAAACACATTGGTCCAAAACCTGTGGGACACTGCAAAGGCAGTCCTAAGGGGAAATACATAGCCACCCAAGCCTCACACAAAGGAATAGAAAAATCTAAAATGCAGTTTTATATTCTCACCTCAAGAAGCTGGAGCTGGAACAGAAGAACAGGCCCAACCCACACACGGGAAAGCAGTTCCTCAAGATTAGAGCAGAGATCAATGAATTAGAAACCAGGAGCACAGTAGAGCAGATCAACAGAACTAGAAGCTGGTTCTTTGAGAGAATTAATAAGATCGATAAGCCACTGGCCAGACTTATTTAAAGGAACAGAGAAAGGACCCAAATTAATAAAATTATGACTGAAAGGGGAGAGGTCACAACCAACACCAATGAAATAGGAAGGATCATTAGAAACTTATATCAACAGCTTTATGCCAATAAATTAAACAACCTGGAAGAAATAGATGCCTTCCTGGAAACCTATAAACTACCGAGACTGAAACAGGAAGAAACTGATAACTTTAACAGACCGATTAATTATGAAGAGATTGAAGCAGTGATCAAAAACCTCCCCCAAAACGAGTCCAGGGCCTGATGGATTCCCAGGGGAATTCTACGAAACATTCAAAGTAGAAATAATACCTATTCTTCTAAAGCTATTTCAAAAAATAGAAACAGAAGGAAAACTACCAAACTCATTCTGTGAGGCCAGTATTACCTTGATCCCCAAACCAGGCAAAGACCCCATCAAAAAGGAGAATTACAGACCGATATCCCTGATGAATATGGACACCAAAATCCTCAACAAGACCCTAGCTAATAGGATCCAACAGTACATTAAAAGATTATCCATCATGACCAAGTGGGATTCATCCCTGGGATGCAAGCGTGGTTCAACATTCGCAAATCGATCAGTGTGATAGATCACATCAACAAGAAAAGAGTCAAGAACCATATGATCCTCTCAATTGATGCAGAAAAAGCATTTGACAAAAGACAGCATCCTTTCCTGATTAAAACCCTTCGGAGTGTAGGGATAGAGAGTACATTCCTCAATCTCATAAAAACCATCTATGAAAAGCCTACAGCAAATATCATTCTCAATGGGGAAAAGCTGAAAGCCTTTCCCTTAAGATCAGGAACACGACAAGGATGCCCACTCTCGCCATTATTATTCCACATGTACTAGAAGTCCCTGCAACAGCAATCAGACAACAAAAAGGGATAAAAGGTACCCAAATTGGCAAAGAAGTCAAACTGTCTCTCTTCGCAGATGACAGGATACTCTATATGGAAAACCCAAAAGAATCCACTCCCAAACTACTAGAAGTTATAGAGCAATTCAGTAATGTGGCAGGATACAAAATCAATGCTCAGAAATCAGTTGCATTTCTATACACGAACAATGAGACTGAAGAAAGAGAAATTAGGGAATCCATCCATTGACAATAGCACCAAAAACCATACGTTATCTCGGAATTAACTTAACCAGAGACGTAAAGGATCTATATTCTAGAAACTACAAATCACTCTTGAAAGACATTGAAGAAGACACAAAAAGATGGAAAATATTCCATGCTCATGGATCGGAAGAATTAACATAGTTAAAATGTCCATGTTACCCAGAGCAATCTACACTTTCAATGCTATCCCGATCTTAATACCGATGACATTTTTCAAAGAACTGTAACAAACAGCCCTTAAATTTGTGTGGAATCAGAAAAGGCCCCGAATTGCCAAGGAATTGTTGAAAAGGAAAAAGAAAGCTGGGGGCATCACGTTGCCGGATTTCAAGCTATACTGCGAAGCTGTGATCACAAAGACAGCATGGTACTGGCACAAAAACAGACACATAGACCAATGGAACAGAATAGAGAACCTAGAAATGCACCCTCGGCTTTTTGGGGAACTAATCTTTGACAAAGCAGGAAAAAACATCCGGTGGAAAAAAGACAGTCTCTTCAATAAATGGTGCTGGGAAAATTGGACAGCTACATGCAAAAGAATGAAACTTGACCAGTCTCTCACACCATACACAAAGATAAACTCCAAATGGATGAAAGACCTCGATGTGAGACAGGAATCCATCAAAATCCTAGAGGAGAACCTAGGCAGCAACCTCTACGACATCGGCCACAGCAACCTTTTTCATGACACATCTCCAAAGGCAAAAGAAACAAAAGAAAAAATGAACTTGTGGGACTTCAAATCATAAAATGGGCAGAATATATGAACAGACACTTTTCCAATGAAGACATACAAATGGCTAACAGACACATGAAAAAATGTTCAAAATCATTAGCCATCAGGGAAATGCAAATCAAAACCACACTGAGATACCACCTCACACCAGTTAGAATGGCAAAAATTGACAAGGCAGGAAACAACAAATGTTGGAGAGGATGTGGAGAAAGGGGATCCCTCCTACATTGTTGGTGGGAATGCACGTTGGTACAGCCACTCTGGAAAACCGTGTGGAGGTCCCTTAAAAAGTTAAAAATTGAGCTACCCTATGACCCAGCCATTGTACTACTGGGTATTTACCCCAAAGATACAGACGTAGTGAAGAGAAGGGCCATATGCACCCCAATGTTCATAGCAGCAATGTCCACAATAGCTAAATCGTGGAAGGAACCGAGATGCCCTTCAACAGATGACTGGATTAAGAAGCTGTGGTCCATATATACAATGGAATATTACTCAGCTATCAGAAAGAACGAGTTCTCAACATTTGCAGCAACATGGACGGCACTGGAGGAGATAATGCTAAGTGAAATAGTCAAGCACAGAAAGACAATTATCATATGATTTCTCTCATCTATGGAACATAAGAACTAGGAAGATCAGTAGGGGATGAAAGGGAAGAAGGAAGGGGGGGTAAACAGAAGGGGGAATGAACCATGAGAGACTATGGACTATGAGAAACAAACTGAGGGCTTCAGAGGGGAGGGGGTGGGGGAATGGGATAGACTGGTGATGGATAGTAAGGAGGGCACTACTGCATGGTGCACTGGGTGTTATACACAAGTAATGTATCATGGAACTTTACATCAAAAACTAAGGATATACTGTATGGTGACTAACATAATAAAAAATTATTATTAAAAATTTTAAAAAATGAGCTCATGCCCCGGAGACCATGCATGACACACGACAGGGCCAGGTACTCTGCTGGTTGATTTAAATGCACAATCTTAGTTAATCCTTAGACGGTCCCTGATGGTCCATAATCTAGATACAAACACATAAATGATGCCCAGAACCACCTCGGGCAGGGAACGCATCTACCACAAGCACAAAGTACCAGTGTGGAAAAGGAAGGGTCCTCCCGGGGAAGAAAGGGCTCTGAGGCTGAAGCAAAGCATGACATTTCCCCGCACACAAACAGGGGCATACTGTGGATACAGACGGGAGAGCACAGCGGGTTTTCTGCAGCCAGAAAACTGCAGCTAATGCATGTCAGTGGGACAGGCAGGCGTTTTCTCCAGTGGATGGTGGAGAACAAAGGAATCATGGAAGGAAGGCTGGGAGGTCCAAAAGGGCTAAATTGTGGAGCGCTGAGCATCACGTCAGAGATGACAGCAGGACAATCAAGGGAGAACATAGTCCGAAGGTAGCCAGAGTCAGGAGGATACATCTCTGATGAGAGGTCAGAACTGGAAACACAGAGTAGGGGCTTCAAGGCTGCTGTGACCATCAGGACAACAGACCAAGGTGCCCAGAAAGAGTGTACGATGGAAGGTCACGGTGGGGCCTCACAGAACACCTATACTCTGACATCATGAGAAGTAAAAAAGAAGGCCACAAAGGTGCCGGACGACTCAGGTGCCCCTGACGGGGCAGCTTGGAAGAGAGAGGTCATCCATCTGGAAGCAGTCCTTCTTTTATTTTTATGTTCAGTATTTATGATTTTATTCTTTGTGGTGGGCACTGAGTTAATTATTAATAACAGTATTTAATTAATAGTGAATATTTCGCATTACATAGTTATTTAATAACAATAAATAATCTGCCTGTATACAACCCATACCCACAAGAGAAATGATACCAGCAGTAGGAGTAACTGCTGAGTGCTTTTTCCATAGTAATGCCCTTAATTCTCTCAACGCCCCTAGGAAGTGCGGTACAATTGTTAGCCACATTTTAAAGAGGAGGAAGCAGAGACCCAGAGAGAACCCGCTCCAGGGGCAGCTGGCTGGGGAGCGATGGGGCCAGGGCTGGAACCCAGACAGTCTGGCTCCGGGGTCCAGGCTCTTAACCACATCTGCCTGTCACCAGGAGATAGCGTGAGGCCAGACAGGCAGATTGAGGCATGCTGAACATACATACCATTTCGCAAAATGTGCAAACAGCACAAATTAGCATTAGCATAAACGCAGACCACGCGCGTGGGCGCGGTGAGCGGCTCAAGTGGTGGGTGGAAAGTCTGAGGGTAGTTTTATAGGATGGCCAAACCCAGGAGCCCAACTGGAGGGCTGAGCCAGCCGCTTCTGAGCCGGGTCTGGATGCACCGCCTCACCCCCGGCACTGCCGTCTGCCGGGCTTCTACCATTCCCGGGACTCCCTCTGGTAGGCACCCTCTGCTGTCATCCCCTTTCCCGATGGGCCCCCTTCCTGTCACAACTGCACAGCACACGGGAAGGGTAACGACTCTGGCAGCAGACATTAGGTGGCCATTGCTGGACATTTTTTCACTAATTTGGGACCTTAGGAGGATGACTCTGCCACCATTTCTTTATGAGGAAGGTGGTGGGCATGAAGTTCCCAATGTAACGGACTGGCCCTGCACCTGCCACACGGCGAGGGCACGCTCCTCATCATCTTCCATCTTGTTTAAGTCAACTTCCCGTCTCTCCTATCATCTTCCGTAGCTTCCATTTGGAGGACCCTCATGAGTGTCCTACTCACGAATGCATATTCCACAATACGGTCATTCTCTGTTCTTAACTTCAACTTCTCTGTCCTTAAGTAATGCTCTGTATAACAGCATTATGCTGAAAACTGTCTCAAATAGGGGTATGTTTTTTTTAAGATTTAAAAAAAAAATTTACGTATTTGAGAGAGAGAGAGAGAACACAGAGGGAGGATAAGAGGCAGAAGCAGACTCCCCGCTGAGCAGGGAGCCCAATGTGGGACTCGATCCCAGGACCCTGGGATCATGACCTGAGTCGAAGGCAGACGCTCAACCGACTGAGCCCCCCCGGTGCCCAAATAGGGGTGGTTTTTAATGCACGTCCCTTACACCTGAGCTCCAGGTATTGGATTGGCAGTTTATTAGGCAGAGAGAGTCTGCATCCCAGCCTAGGTCATCCGGTCCCAGACCCATTACCATTTCTTACTAACTCTCTGGATATTTCCCCATGAATATAGGAGAAGTGGTACCTGGTTTAAATCTTCCCTTCCCATCACTGACCATCTTCTTTATTTCACCTACCATAGCTTACACATAGCTGGCATTCAACGCATTTGTATTCGATGAATAAGTCTTCTCTGAGAGACATTAAAAAAAGTGACGGGTTTGCTGAGTACCATCGGAGCTGCTCTCTGCAGCCACAGCCTCCCCGCGCCCGGGCCTCTCACCGTGTAAGTTTCTCAGGGGAAGTTCCCGCAGTCCGGTTTTATTTGTGCCGTAGTTGGATAAGACGGATAAGGCATGGGTGTTCTCATAGAGCACGTTTCCTCGGATGACCTGAAGGTTTTCCAAAGGAATCTTCTCCACTGTGTTGAGGGCAATGAGTACATAGCCGGCGACTTCCTGGATGGTCTGAGGAAATAAAGTGAGACCATGCGATTGCTCTTGTGAGGACCTCAAGAATGCAAGGTCAAAAATGGGTCAAGAACGCCCAGGACAGTGCACTGTGCACACGAGTGACCGACGGACGTAAAGCGTGTAGATGACAACAGTGGGGAGATGGGGGGTGGCGGGGTTTCTGACGACTCCTGCACTTTCGTCTCCTGAGCCTGCTAGCAACAGTAATGGGCGATGTGCGTTCTTTAGGAACGCTGTGATTCTCGTTTCACTTGGTGTTCAGGATCCTCAGAAGAAAATGAAAATGTTTTATTAATTTATTTTGTATCTGTCTTATTAGGAAAAAAACCCAGAAGGCCAATCAAATCCAAAGTGCAACGACCACGAAACTCTGAAGCCTTCGGAGCTGGCTCCTAGTGGCTCACTAGAGCCGACTGGATATCTGGGAAATGTGGGAAGTGCTGTAACTGCAGTGGGAGTATTTACACCAAGGAAACAGGAAAAGCCTACAAAGCAGGAGACAGTGGAATGCCAGCTAGCCTCTTTCTCTTTGACATTATCTCATAGCTATAACTTGACACTGGCCGGTGAAGGGTTTTCTGATAAAACTTGCATCTGTAGCTCCCCAGCACTTGTAATTCCCATAGAAAACCAAACACACTAAGGTCTTTGTCTCCTTATATTTCCTTCTATCATATTTGGGTAAGACAACCACATTGATTGAACTAACCTTCAAGAAGGAAAGGTCATAATTCTTTTGCATGTAGGTTATTTCCAAATTCCCGAGGACCACCTCACAGTTGTTGAACATCCTCTGAAGGCTCAGAAAGTGGTCTTCGAAAGTGCCCAACTGGGTGAGCCGGTTACTTGTGCCCTGGCAAACTGCAAAACAGGGAAAAAAGATACCACATAAGATGCCAAGTAGCAAAACTAAAACAAAAGGTTCACACATTTCAACTAACTTTGCGAGTTTCAGTGACTTACAATAGTAACTCTGATAAAAGGTCACTCAAGACTAATGTGACAAGAAAATGTTCGTCTATATAAGGCACAGTTCATAATAAGAGACGGCTCATCCCTATAATGCATGGACTCATTTTAAAATGTTAAAAATCCCTGGGGAAATAGGGGGAAATTCTGTGAAAATCTTTAAGACAAAATAGTCTTTTCATTTTAAAGGTTTATTTGTCTATTTGAGAGAGAGCGCGCGCGAGCGCATGGGGTGGAGGGGGAGAGGAAAAGAGGCTCATGAAGAGCCCAACACGGGGCTTGATCTCAAGACCCTGAGGTCACAGTCTGAGCCAAAATCAAGAGTCAGACGCTTAACCGACTGCACCACCCAAGCACCCCAAGACAAAGTAGTCTTTTAGAGCTTTGGTAGACAAAAAAATGTGTATCAGAAGGTATGAAATAATATAATTACGATGTTGAATTAATAACTATATAATGAGCTTTTTACTTTACGAAAAAGAAAATCAATCGTCACGGTGCGTCCAAAGGATATTGACAAATGTAACACACACTAGGCGACACTTTCTGACCACAACGTTGTACAACTTAAAATCAATGGTAAGAGTGTAAATTAAAATCCAACTGGCCAGAGATTAAAAATATTCTTCTAAACTAAAGCATCAAAGAATAAATCAAAGGACTAATTATATATCTAGAAAATAATGAACGGAAGCACACATTTAAAAACACACTCAACTAGTGAGAAGGCAACACGTCCTCCATTTGTGCACAGTCCATGTGGAGCCCCCAGCACAGGAGGCCGTGCGGCTGTCCTGCGTTCTTTGGCATGTTTTAACTTTGTACACGAAATAGTTTAAATTAGGGGACGAAGTTAGCCTAAGGAAATACACTGGACAGTCTATATTTAAAAGCAAAGGAGATCATAATAAAGTCATATTTACAAACCCAGCTCTTTGAAAGACATGTTTAAGCAAGCATACCAAAACAAAGAGGTTGGGGCTTTTGAAGCAGGGAGCTTGTTAAGGGACTACACTCTGAACCAAAATTATCGTAAGAGTGAAGAAATATGGCCTCTGGCTTTGGAGGTTGGCTTCAGAACTAGCCAGGTTCTGCCACATGTGCAAAGGGATAAGTGCGATCAGCGGCCAGGTGGTTGAAAACCAAGACAAGGCCAAAGTCAACATGCAGGTACTTTCCTCAGAAACTCTTTCTAAATTTACATTTATATTTTATAGGCTTCTTTGTCCCTCCCCATGGGAACTGCTCTGAAGAGCATCGTCTGACCGTCTGCCCTTGCATTTTAGGGCCACGGCAGCGAGCGCAAGTTCAGACACCACATAGTCAACCCGAAGCATTTACACCAACATTGAATATGAAGCAGTCGCCACATCCCCTTTAACTCTACGGGGATTTCCCTCTTCCCCTCTTCTGTGGTCTCATTCCAATCTGGTGGTAGAGAGAACTCTCACGTGGGAACTACAACAGCCTGACAATACTGAGCGCCCATCTGCTCCAGGGGCAGAATGAGTCCATAATTCCTCCAACCATAACACTGGACGGACCCAACATCTCTGGGCTGCTCTCACTCAGGGGTATAGGCTACTTCGATTGCAACCTCAATTTGGAACATCTGGACACAGTTGGCGGCAATGCGTGCAGATGGGGCCAGACTGATTTCCCAATTCCAAGGTCTTCAAAGATGTCCCCACAATGTAGGTACAGGGTTGTGACAATAACCCATGACCTTTCAGCTGGCACACGTTGAAGCAAAAGCTGTTTTCCTGGCTGGCAAACTAAGGTCTCTAAATTTCAGCCTAACTGATTGGCTGTCATCTGGGTTGGTCACACCCTTCATCCCAGCCAGGTGCACAGTGTCCTAGAACTTAGGCTTGGAGCACATCTCACAAGAGTTTCTTCAGTATACAGAGAAATGAAACTTGCCTTCATTTTAAAGAATTTTTTTTTTTAAGATTTTACTTATTTACTTGAGAGAGAGAGAGACCAGGCGCCGGTGGTGGGAGGAGGGGCAGAGGGAGAAGCAGGCTCCCCGCTGAGCAGGGAACCTGACGTGGGACTCGATCCCAGGACCGGGGGATCATGACCTGAGTTGAAGGCAGACGCTCAACTAACTGAGCCACCCAGGTGCCTCCAGCTGCTTTCATTTTAAATGATAAGCATATAAGCTTATAAACTTCTCTCAGCTGAACCAAAGAATTTTTATTACTAAATCAATGACAAAGAAACTTTTGTCAGTAAAAAAGGAAAACATGCCCTGTAAGTTTAGCTTGTTACGTTACAGAAAAAATAATTTCAAAAAGACTGTAGTTGTGCTTTCATTAATTCATTCAAAAAATACTAAATGAGCTCCTAAAATATTCTTTTGATGAATACCTATCATGACCCTTCGTTGTTTACAATTAGTATGGATGCCTTTTATATTCAGGAAAAGAGATGCTACATTTGGAAGATAACAGCAACATCACACATCATCGATGTGAGCATTAATTCAAAAAACATTTGGGAAGCAACTGCACAACTTGGGTAAACACATAAATGGGCTTTTTAAAAAGCTTCATGCAAAATGTTCATTTTTTTAAATATGGCAAACAGCTGCAAAAAGCCCAACAAGTGCCCAACATGTGTATTCTTGAGAACAAGAAAGCAGTTGATAGACTGTGTGATTCAGTTCAAGGCAAATCCGTCATGAATTCTATTCCAGGATCAAGTACTGAAGTCTCGAAAGAAATTATTACAAAGCTGTTTCTTCTGAGGCTTTCTCCTGCCGTCTGCCACAAAGGGGACGACCGTGTCTTAACTGGAAACCAGAGTGAGGATCAGAATGATCTGACCTAGGTTTCTTGATTCAACAAAGTATCACCTTCATTCCATATTTATACCAAATGTCTCACATTATGAATATAAAGCAATGAGAAGATTCAAATGCGAGATAACTGAATTAGTAAAATTATTTTTTTTAAAAAAATTACGAACTAGTTAGGCAGGTTTAAGACAAAACCGCAAAGGGAGAGAGCTTTTTAATTCACCTGGGAGAAAGCTTTTGTTTTGCCCTTCCTCAGTACGTGACCCTGACTAACTTCTCGAAGCTCTCTATTGCGTGCTTTCCTCAAGTAGTCGGTGCAGTGAAGATAATATTGACCTTCCAGAATTGTTTTAAAGACTGAATAAACACAATTTCTTTTGTTAAAATTAACTACTGAGAAATGTGACAGTAATACAAGCTACGCCTACACAGATGTTAGGGGACCTCGGTGGACGTATACTTGCCCTGTGGCATTATCTGAACTGGGGTGTTGGGATCTGCAAACCGCTTTCATCAAATATTGGGCATTAAATAGAGTTACTCTGTAGAATATTTATCAGAAAAGGAAAGAAAGAAAAAAGAACATATTTAATGATCTCATTAAAATACACATTGAGGATTAGGTGTTTAAGCCGTTTGTTCAAAGAGAAATTTAATGTCACTTCAGGGCTATCCGTTTGAAGACAAGACACTTAGAAGTGTACCAAGCTCCACAGTGATTGGCTCTACCTGTGAAAAAATCTGAAGACGGTTCTGCTGAATCAGGTGCAGCAGTCCCGGGACACAGGCCCTACAGAGCCCTTAGCCTTCCATCCTCCCATTTTATTATGAAGATGCATACATGTCTAGAGAAGCTGAAAGAACTATACCACGGATGTCCTTGGATTAGCCTGTGTTCCTTTTATCATGTTCTCTACGCATCTTATCTTTCGACACATTCTAAAGAGACGGTGTAAACGCCAGTGCATTCCGGCCGGGCATCCCACTGCCAGCAGCCCCAGGTGAACTGCGAGCTGCTGTTGCTCAGCAACACCCACCAGCTGTGAGGTCATCGATCTTCAGTGCAGCGTTCGAGAGTGTCAACTTATGCACAGCTGGGCCACCTCTACCCCATCACCACATCGCACGCTGTCCCCGGGGGCCCCTCACACCACCTCCACATCGTACGTCGTCCCTGGGGCCCCCACCTTCTTCTCAGACCATCCCTGCCCCCTACACCATAAACCACTACAAGTGATTTGTTTTCACTTGGAACAGGTTTGCCTGCTTTAGAATTTCCTATTAATGGGATAACGTAGTATTGCCCTTTTGTGTAAGACTGACTTCACAGCCTCCTATTTTGAGACTCATCCATGTCATGTTGCACGAGCTTTTAGGGACAGATTGAGACAAGCGCTTTATGGGAAGTTATCTGCAGATTATCCTTGGGCATCTAGGGCCGATCCACAGTCTGGTTGTTCTCTTTTCCCTTCCTCCCTCCCTCCCTTCCTTCCTTCCTCTTCCCTCTCTACCCTCCTTCCTCTCTTCTTTCCTTCCTTCCTTCTTTCCATTTCTTTCTTTCTTCTTTCTTTAAACTTTATTTATTTATTTGGCAGCGAGACAGCACAAGTAGGCGGACAAGCAGGCAGAGGGAGCAGGAGAAGCAGGCTGAGCAGAGAGCCCCCGAAGCAACGTGGGGCTCATTCCCAGGACCCTGAGCCAAAGGCAGACGTTTAACCAACTGAGCCACCCAGGCAACCCTGGCTGTTCTTTTTCTTAAGAACCCCCCAATTTATCTGAACTGAAAATTTAAAAAAACAATCTGCCTCCTCTAAGTCTTGGAACACCCTCGATTTGACGGGGTAGGGCCTGTGACTTTCCCGCCTCGTTGTGGGGCTGTACACCTCTCTTTCCCCACAAGCCTGGGCAAATCTGTGTTGCTGATTAAGACGCAACATTAAAACAAGTTTCTCCAGATTTTCCCAAATCCACTTAGACACTTCTGAAATTGCCCAAGAAAATTCGTAATTGTTTTAATTTGTTGTTTTTTCAACTACATATGAATGTTTGCCCAAGGAGCTGGGCTCTTGTAAATCTCTGCCCTTGGTCTCATAAATTGTGCTTTTATGTTGGCCCCATTTTCCACAGAACACCTCGTTTTGAAGCAGAAATCATATCACACCACTCCTTGGCTTGAACCATCCCAAAGATTCCCAGTGTAATTAGAACCCAGTACGAGCTCCTTTCTCATCATCCCTGCTTCTCTCAGCCTCTCCTGCTCACTGTCCCAGCCACAGCCCCTAGTGCTCTCCAGCTGGCCCAGGTCTTGTTCACTTCAGGGCCCATCTCCCTTCCCTACAGATGTTCGCATCTCCATCTCCCTTGTATCACTGGGATTCCAAGTCAATGGTCATCCTTTCAGAAAAGCCTGTCCTGGAACCAGCTTAGCTTAAGTAGCCACCATTAAATTCTACCACATCACCCTGCTTTCTTTACTTCCTAGTAAATTCATCGCTATCAAGAATTATTATTTGTTTATGCAAATATATGTATGTATTTATTCACTTATCTATATGGCAGGGAGTGGTGGATGTTTTTATTTTTTAATTTTTTTTAAAGATTTTATTTATTTATTTGACAGAGACAGAGACAGCCAGCAAGAGAGGGAACACAGGCAGGGGGAGTGGGAGAGGAAGAAGAAGGCTCATAGCGGAGTAGCCTGATGTGGGGCTCGATCCCATAACGCCGGGATCACGCCCTGAGCCGAAGGCAGACACTTAACCGCTGTGCCACCCAGGCGCCCCTATTTTTTAATTTTTAAAAAGGATTTATTTATTTATTTGAAAGAGAGAGAGAGACAGAATGATTGGCTCGATCCCAGAACCCTTAGATCATGACCTGAGCCAAAATCAAGAGTCAGCTGCTTAACTGACTGAGCCACCCAGGCACCCCGAGAGGCAGATTTTACATAGATATATGTGTATCTCATTGGACCGACTGCCTGATGTGTGTACGTGTGTTACTGCATTTCCATTTTAGATAGGAAAGCAGTGGGTGGCTGTGCGACCGTGGATGGCAGGGATGAGACCATGAAAGCCTTAGATGACCTGACGGGGTCTCTTTGCTTCTCTTGTTTCTGTACATCTGATGGAAGAGGAGGAGACAGGATGTCTTACCACAGTCTCAGTCCTCACAACCTTCTGGCTGGTCACTGTAAAATGTGTAACATATTTGATTAAGCTTTAAAAGCCAGAGGAGGACGTTTTTCCACTTTCATGCTGAGAACGTTTAAGAAAATCCCAAGTAAGATGATATTTATATAATAGATTTAAAAATATAGAAGAAAAAGAGACTCAGAAAATTTGTCAGAGGTTTCATGGTAACAGAATTTATCATTTCTTTTGCCTTACTGAAAGTATATTGTGGTGGTGATTTTAAAATGTGTATGTATATCCATCTCAACTATGCTAAAAATGCCCAGAAAATGCACCAAGTTGTTAACAATGGTCTTTTAGGAATAGTGGGATTCTGGGTGTTTTTTTTATTCCTTACAGTTTTTCAATTTTTCATATTTTCTATAGTGACCATAAATTACATTATAATAAAAAAATTACGGAGGGGAAAATTTACAAAAATCTGTGTTAAACAAGGCCAAAAAAAAGACATTTTAATATAATACATTTTTAATGGAGAAATGATCAAGTACAACTATTAAGAGCCTCAAAGTTTTACACTGTCCATTATTAAACGGCTTTGTAAAAGTGCTTTAAAAATTAGACATAACTGATGAGCAGTGAAGTACTATATACAGAAAACGTGAGAAGGGAGGATAAGCTGGAGATAATTCGCCTCATTATTGTTCTTAATAGTTATGTACGGCAGCTCTTGGAAAACACAATGCATTGCACAGAGATGGTTTCACTTCATACAGCAATGGACTTGAAGAGTTCCCAAGCTGCATTTTTTCCCCTGATCTATACATTTTTTACATTAGTTTTGGGGAGCATAGAAAAATGTTATAAATTGTGATTACAGTACCAGACTAGCCTACAGAACTTATTTAACTCACAACAGTTGGTAATATGAAAGTAGAAAATCTATGGTTGAGTCATAATGAAATAATTGGGAAAAAAATATAAGTAAATACAAAGTAGCATTTACATTGTCATTGTGGGTTTAATCAAAGGTTGTATAGAGTGGGAGAAGTCTCATAATTGTCAAGATTTTTCAGAACTTTATATTTTATCAGTAGTTCCTTATTTTATCATATTTGATTTTTAACTAATCAATAGTTCTCAGTTTATAGGCATCCAAAGATAACTGTCAAACTGACTTTGAATCTGCACTGTGACTTGGAAATGCACATGTAATAGTCAAAAGGTCCTCTTAAATATTTGATAATTTGCCACATGCATCATAACATCCCTACTGGACTAAACATGCCAAGCTTCGGTATGCCCAACACAACTGCAAGCTACAGTAACTCCAATTAAGTTGACAAGCAGAAGATTTTAAAATAACACCTCTTTTATTTTTGAGCTAGGGAACAGAACACCTACACTGGTTGATTTCTATCCCCATGGTTCTCCTCCTAGCCATTACATTAATCCCAAGCCAAGTTTATGATTTTTAAACAATATATGGAGTTAGGATACCTTTGTGTATCGTGTCTACTCTCTCGGGGGTTAAGTGATGTGTGTGAATCCCAGGAAGTCCAGTTCTATGAGAGACCGTGGAACATGCTTCCAGTGACATCATCAAGCATCTATCAGAGTGACGATGGTGATAGTATCATTATGGGATGGTCTCCCTCTACTCACCTCACCTCTCTGGGTCTTGGTGTTTCTCACTGGTTAAAAACGGGACAAGCTCAGCATGTTTGACATGGTAAGGTGAGCAGTTATGAGATCACGGACATGGAAGGACTTCATAATTCACAACCTCTAAATATAAATTACCTCTGACACTGGGGCTTTACCCTAGCAACCAAACATTGGCAATCTATTTCTGCCGATGTCTTCATGATACCAACAGACCACTTCCCACTCCCCACCCAGGGACTTAAAAACATTTTTTTAAAATAGTCTCAGTAGAATTGATGAGTTGTGTTGAAATTCAGAATGCTTTAAGATTCTGAAATAAAAGTCACCACTTTTCATTATTATAGGATGTTATTCCGAGAATGGTCCTAACAATGGAAACGAAATATCTTAAATCACATGGCTGGCAATCCATTCCATTTTTAAAAAGATTTATTCATTTGAGAGAGAGAGAGCAAGAGAGAGAGAGGGAATGAGCAGGGGGAGGGGCAGAAGGAGAAGGAGAAGCAGACTTCCCGCTGAGCAGGGAGCCCGATGCGGGACTCGATCCCAGGACCCCGGGGATCAAAACCTGAGCTGAAGGCAGATACTTAACCAACTGAGCCACCCAGGTGCCCCTCCATTCCATTTTTTATAGGTAGTTTAATGGTTAGTCAGAGATGAATTTGACCTATATTATTGAACTATGAGAAACGGATTTGGACTAAAAAAGATTTCATAAAGCAATATCCACCAACCTTTTATTCATTCAACCCAATAAATCTCTTCTGAATACCTAGTATGTCTCAGACATACTCAGACATACTCAGACTCTGTCTTGGTGGCCAGTGTCTGTATTTTAAACATAAGGACGTGCACTGAACAAACATTCATGGATGGAAGAATTACGTGTCGCCATCTGTATCAGGTCATATAGAGCTGGATCTGTACGTGGCTACTGCACCTTGACTGAATACTGAATGCTGAGCAGGGCATATGGAAGAAAGGACAGAACACTGGATTTGGTTTAAAATCTCTCTACGTGAAAATATAAACAGCAGTGAATTTACTGCGTCTGGTTTTTCCTTCCTAGAGATATCATGGGTGAGCTCCTCCTCTCTGGCCTAAGTTCTGTTTTTCTAATCTCCTAGCTGGGGACTATTGCTTACTCATGTTCGGGGGCTCTCTCTCCACATATAGGAATACTTCTGAGGTGACTAATACCACTTCCCTTCCAAAAGTCTGGTAGCCAAACCACTGCTTATATCCTTCGCCTCCACTGCAATTTTTGCTTCTGACCTATTTCTTGCGAGCTTTGTTGCCTTCTCAGATTAGTATTTCAGACCTACCAGCGCAGGGCAGTGCAGAGTCAAGAACCGTGCCAACACCTGGCACCTGCACAGTCCTTCCCAGTTTCCAGGGCTGCCCTGAAGCCTGCCTGTGACCTGGAGGAGGAAGAGGTGTTGAAGAGCTAGTTACCACGGAATAACCCACTGAATTAGGATGGGTTTGCCCATCTGATTAGTTGTCTGCCTCACAGAACGCCAGGAGACTCGAAGGGATGGGGGAGTTCAGGGGCGGGCCTGGGTGGGAAAGTTGACACGAGGGATTGTCACAGACGTTAAGCCCAGAGCAGGGCTGGGGGAAGGACGTGGGAAATATAAAATTCCAAAATGGGGTTGGTGTCAAAGGCCATTGCTTGAAAACCGGGTTTGAAAGCTGATGAAAGTTTGACCGAAGACCGCCCTCAGTTTACTACCACCTTTCAATTCTGACTTGACTCTGTTCAATAGAGAACTGGTGAGCTGAAGACAGTGGGTGGGCGAGAGTGCGAGCCCTCGGGTCCAACATTCCCAAAGCCCTTGGCATGCATGGTTGCCAACCTGCTGCATCTTCAACAGCTTCTCATAGTTCAGTCTAACGTTACATCGCAGGGTGCAGCTCTTCCCTTCCTACACACACCCTCACAACCGGTCATTCCCAGCAAGAGGACTTGGGTAAAGTGAGGCAGGGCTGACGAGATTTCACTGCTCTGGGCACAGTCCTCACCCAACTCACATACCTTCTGTTTTACATCCTGCTCAGGTCCACATGACTCACTCTGCAATGACAAAGGCTGAGTAATACTCCCCGTGTTGGGCTATTTACTTGCTGGCTGAGCCGTCCCTCTAGAATTCATCTGAATGCCATGCATGGCCGAGAAGCGTCACAGTCCTTAGCCTTAGGTGTTGCTACGGCCTCTCAGAAAGGGTTCATTCCCCTATGCTCTGTGATCTGCCCCCACGCCAGGAGCGGCTGTTTGCTCTTTTGTTAACTCACTTATTTAACTAAAGCATATTTAATAAAATAGTAAAGCCACAGTTGCCAAGAATGAATCAGAAGTACTCACTGCCCTGAAGGAATATATGAGCCCTTTGGGGAGATGACTTTACACATGAAATAATCACAGGACATCCTAAAGCCACGCAGGGTAGAGACGTACTAAAGGAACACGAGTCAGAAAGCAGAGAAATCACCAGCCTGGAGTTATGCGGGAAGAGGACTCCAATGTTCCTTCTTACCAAGCAAATGGAAACGTGATACTTCCCGTTCAGAGTAAAGTAACCAGTCGCCTAAAGTGCCCTGGTGACTTTGCCTCGCACCGTCCCCCAAGATACCACTCTCCAAAAATTCAGGTTTCTACCATTCCTATCTGTTTTTCTGCATTCCCCTCCTCTGGGTCATTGCCCACATCCTAATTTGGGGGTACAAGTGACCCTTTCTGGGTTTGTTTACAGTTATCTGTAAGGATCATGTCTCCATCCATTCTTACTAAACAAAATCCTGGAAAAGATTTGTAATTTGCAAGGAAAGAAAAGATTTCTAATCCAGATTAGGGGACAAGACCTTTGTTGCAAGCGTTTCTCCTCAGAAAGACTCTGGGTTGTAGGGGGCAGTGCCTGCCTACGCCCCTACCCCAAGGTGGTTTAAATGTTCTTTTAAACTTTCTATTATTACCCATGTTTTGAAAAAAATCAGCCTCTAATGCACATGGTTTTAAGGCTGTCCCTAAATAACACACACATTTAAGTTGGTTTGCCATTGAGCATTAGGACCCAACAGAAATAGCCACCCTACCCGCCCCCCACAAAGAAACAAAGCAAATGACAACAGTAAAAATTTGAAACAAGGGAGCAATCACTAAGACACCAGGAAAAGGCCATTCCATCAGTGTTTTCTTCTTAAAACAAAGATAATGGTAGCACCCCTTCCGCCCCTCCCCCGGCAGCACCTGCCATGGGAAGGTATGTCTAGTTCCTCAGCTAGCCCACGAGCCTTGGCTGTGTGAAAACTTCCAAAGGTCTGGCTCTTGCAGAACCGCAGGCAAGCCTGGAAATGAAGCTCAGGGAGATCAAAGAGCTCTTCTATGGGGAACCTCCAGAGCAAGGGCGGATCTGGAATCTGCCCCAAGCATCAACACAGAACAAACAGTACCTAAGGGAGCTAGGGGAGTGGGGAATGAGGTGGAGCTGTTGGAGGCCACAGGAAACTCAGCCACTCTATGCGGGTACTTGGGAGAGAAATGGATTCAGGAGATGGGGTTGGAGGGCACGCAGGGGGAAAGCGGAGGTTTCCGGGCTGCTCCTGTCGGAGCCAGCCACCCTGCCACCTGGGGCTGGAATTGTTCTCTGTGTCACCCACCTCCTCCCTTTTGCGCCTGGGAACAAATGAGAAGCAGTGGAAGGAAGAAGAACAGTCTGCCTATAGAGATTAGTGGCTTGTTTTCACCAATGAGGGGAGTCTACTGCTTGTTGTGGTGGTTGTTGCTTTTTCCAAGTTACAGAAACATGTCAGGTTCTCAGCAGAACTATTTGAACCAATATTTCATGTTCATGTCATGAAGGATTTCAAAAGTAAAAGAAAAAAAAAAGGAAGGAACGAAGGAAGAAAAAGCAAAATGCAAAAAAAAGAAAAGAAAAAAAAAAGGAAAAAGAAAACTGTGACAAGCTATCCCCCTGCCATTTTGACCATAGAACAACAAACCATCAAACTTCCATCGGCACCTGTCAATGACCATGACCTGGAAGTCACGAGGTCCGGATTAGAACTGGGGTTTCACTACTACCAAGACAACTTCTTGATCATGTGGAGTCTCTTTTTCTTGTAAAACAAGGACTTATGACTCGGGACGATTCAATGAGATGGCAGAAATCGAGGCCAAAGCACCTGACACATGGCAGACCCTTAACAAATACAATGACGGCTAGAATCCGAATTCAATCTGGACTGGACCCCGGTAGGATGAATTGCTTCCTTCCTCCGAGCACTCTGAGCAGTAGACCCCTCTGCCTCCTGCTCGCAAGCTGTGTGTGGCCTGGTGAGCAGCTGGGAGCTCCCGCCACGGAGCGAACCAGCCTGCCGTGGTCGCAGGCACGAGCCCAGGGCTTGCAAGGAAGGCATCTGGACCCATCCCTGACCAGGGAGCCCTTGCTGGGCAGTTAGAGCTGAGGAAGCCACACCTCTTCTGTGCCTTTCAGAATTCCCTTAAGAGAACTCCCAGCTAGCTGTTCAGAACATTCTCTGCTGCGATTTTTCACTTAGAAAAAGTCCTCGTCTGACCCTTCGCGGTGGTTTCGTAAGTGTAGCTGGATCTGTGTGCTGGGTGCATGCACGTGTTTTTATTTAATGCTTGCTTTAAAATGGACAGTTTTTTCATCTACTCCTACTTAATCTAAATATTCCCTTTAAGTTTCACTTTCAAATGGGAAGAGGAAGTACCAGTGCAAACAGCAGAATGAAGAGGACAGACCTGGTCCCGGGGGGAAGCCCGAAGCCGCCCTCCCTAGCTAGCTCTGTGTCCCAAAGCCCACTTCCTGGGTTCACTGACGAAGAAAGACTGACCCGAAAATCAGTAACACCTACCGCGTTAACTCAGGAGAAGCCCGAGCCAAGTCTCTGTCACAAAGGAACTGTAATTTTAGCTCATACACTATTGTTTCTAGAACACATTTTCCCCTCCATGAGGACAGCTATCAATTCACAGTAGCCAGTCCCAGACACGACCACTTGCTATCAGATGCCGCACCTGCCTGCGCAAAGTCACTTGGTGATGCTGCCGAAGCCGGCCTTCCCTCGCCGCAGACCGAAGTCCAGAGAAGAGAGTGTCGGGAACATCCTCTATGATGTTCCGGAGCAGGGGCTGGCAAACTTGCTCTGAGAAGAGTCAGACAGTAAATACTTTCAGGTTCGCAGATCATACAGGGCTTGTTCCAACCTCTCAGCTCCGCCGCTAGCATGGAAAATAGCCACAGACAAGAAGCAGATCAATGGGCCTGGCACCATTATGCGCAGGTAAACGCCGTTGACAGAAACAGGCAGTAGCTGGATTTGAACCATGGTCTGTACTTCACCAAGCTCTGCTTTAGAGGAAGGCCTAACAGGAGGTAGGGAGGTATGGGATTAGGGTTCCCTTCACCCTGTACTTTCTAGAAGGTAAATGTGGTTAAACAGAATCATTTTCCTCCAAGGCCAAACTCCAAAAGAGTTTTCTTAGGGTGCAGATCTTCCTATTCCATCATCAGCTACATAGAGGAACGGAAGATACGAGGTACGGAAGACGGCTGGGGCGTGCCGGGGCTGGGAAGTGTCGTTTGTGTGGTTTTGTGTAGCCGGTGTTAACAGCTCTGTGCGAGGCATCGCTCACTTTCAGAATGGGATGTCCAACTCTATATATCCCCCATTACACCCAAGAACCCTGGTCTCCCATGGTCATGACAAATGGTTGTCAAGTGCTGCTTGTCCGTTCTGAATTTGAATCTTGCTACAAGTTTGTGAAGCAACATTCCCGTATGTATAACTCTATCACGTAACTATTCCTTACAGTGATCTGGAACTAGTCCCCTGAGAATGTCCTCTGGCTTCGCAGAGACGCGCCTCATCCCTCCTCTACCTTAAGCCCTGCAGATATGGGAAGACAATTGCTTCTCACCCCTGCTTTTCCCACCCGGCGACTTTGCTCCAGATTTCCCTCCTCCTCCGTGCTCTTGGGAATTCCGTGTGTGTGGCCTCCCTTGCCAGCAACATCCCCCAGAAAGACTACCCCATCCAGGTCTTCCTCCCGGCTTCCTGGTCTGCGGCTGCGTCTTACAGTCTTGCACTGGCTCGTACTTGGGTGGTGAAAGCACTCCGTTGTTTCACAGCACATTTTGTCTCTTTAAAGAATAATGTGTCGTTTGAGAACGACAGCAAACATTCTGCTTCCTGTGGCTTCCCTTTAGCTCATGACGCTGAAAAATTCAGCAAGGAATGAAAGACGGATACATGCTGCTGAAATCAGTCAAATTTCTGCATTAACATCAAATGTAAGTTTTTAGCAGACGTGATTCTTCTTTTAAGTTTAATAACTAATATGGCAGTTGAGCAATGAAAATGGAATCTCCCCCGCATCTATTAATAGTAGGGCTGACGGTAAATTCCTCTCCAGCTTGGACGAGGAAGTATTTTTCCTTGCTTGGGTCTCTCTCAGGTTTTATTTATTTATTTTCTTTTAAAGATTTTTTATTTATTTATTTGAGAGAGAGAGAGAGCGACAGAGAGAGAAAGCACAAGCAGGGGATGGGGGGAGGAGAGGGAGAAGCAGACTCCCCACTGAGCAGGAAGCCCGATGTGGGACTCGAACCCGGGACTCCGGGATCATGACTTGAGCCGAAGGCAGATGCTTCACCGACTGAGCCACCCAGGCGCCTCTCTCTCTCAGGTTTTAGTTTCTGTCACATCGCACTAGCCCAGGAGAATTATATTAGCTACTGACTGCAGAGATAGAATTCTATTGCTGAAAGCCCATTTTCGGATTGAACGTGTTTGAGATTTAACCAGAGCAATGTCTTCCAAAAACATGAGTCTGTTAGAAGAACAAACAAGTGAACATATCATTGCCATCCTTGCCTCATTATTCGTTATGAATCAACGGAATATATAAGAATAACTCACACAGGTAGTTTACAAAGCATATTTCGTATCTTCCTTTGAACAACTTCCTACCTTCAACTTTTATGTTTTTATCTTGCTTACCGTAGACATCTTAGAATTCTCTTCTTTGTAAAGCTTTCCTAAATAGCCTTCACGTTTAAATACAATGAGGAGGGTTCACTGCTCCACCACGATAGAAACTCCAGGCCGAAGAATACCAGAGTGGGCCTCCTTATTGCTTTGTAAGAAACTATCTGATGTTTTCCTGTGGGGACAATGAGGGACCAGTCTCCAGGAGCCACGTAGGCTGCTTCTGATCATCAGTAGCGTCTGTCAAAGTGCAGGTACTGACCAGTGACGAGGCATCCGCCAGGACGCTCTGCGATGAAGGACCCTCCTGCCTCTGCATGTGACGTCAGTCTAGCAGACTCCTGGTAATTGAGGGAGAGGAGTGCGACGGTGTGGCCGGAGCCAAGTGGCTGGAGCCATGTCGCCGGGCCTAGAAAACCCCTAAAAATGAAAGCTGCTTACCCCCCGATATGTGTAAGGACCAAGTCCTGGCTCAACAATTCACTCCGGGGGATCGGAAACCTTTCTATTTGTTCTTGTGCCAGCCCTGGCTTCTCTGGCCGCCCCATCCAATCTGACAGAACACACTGATGAAGATAAAGTCATTCTTGGCAACCTGGGGCTCGGCGCGTCCCTGCAAGGCCAGTGCTGTGTGAGGGTGGCATCCAATGGCCTTTAAACGGCCGGAGGCCTAGGCCCAGTGTAATGGACACATTTCAATAAGTCACTAATCTGTAATCTAAAGCCTGTTTTCGTTTGTTTGTTTTTTGGCTTTTTCAGCTGACTATCTGGTTATTGAGGCCAGTAACCAGAGAAGTAAAAACCTGTAAGTGTGTGCTTTATGGCTTTACCAAACTCATCCTCCAGCTGTTTATTCTGGCACATCTTCAAATCTTTAGAAGGGGGGTGGTGGCCGCAGAAGGGACACTCCTAAGGGGCTGGAGGAGTGCCTTTCAATGAACTGATTTCTACTCTGTTGAATGGCCACTCAAACCAGATTGTTTCCCTTGAAGCTGAGAAAGTTTTCTATACAAGCATTTCTTTGTAAGCTCAATTAACTTTTACAATAATTTGTGCTTTTAGTTTAAGAACTACAGATGTTGTGTGGGTGGTAGCAAGGGTGAGGGGCTGGGGATGAGAACACGAAGGGGTAAGGACACAGATGACTCCCCCTCTGGAAAATGTGGCCACACTTCCTTTCATGGACAAAGCACATCCATTTTTAGGATTACTAAAAAATTTAAATCGTGTGTACAACTAGAGAAAGCCATGGCTGCTTGGTTTGGGGGAGGCCAAACTGGGCCATCTCCCAGCTCCCCTCCCTCCTAATGAGACCCAGATCTTTGTGACAGGATTATCTGGAATTGTAATTTCATGCTTGGAAACAGTCCAGAAGTTGGGTAGCAGAACCCAGTCATTCATCAAATCCTTGCTCAATTTGCAAAAGAAATACAAAACCAAAAATATCAAATAACAATTAGGAGTAAGTATTAATGTGCCAAAGGATAGAGGAACTCTTATTAACTTAATTAATTTTCACTGGGAATGGTTTTTGCCATTAGAAATACACTTGCTTTTCCCCCCTAAGTTTATTCATTTATTATTGAGTGTTGATTTGAGGTTAAATGGGGATGTTTGTGTTGTGCTGGATGTTTGTGTTATTTCATAAAAGAATTCCTAAATCCCACAATACTTGTCATATAATGAATGCTATATTCATTATACACTCATCCACTCACAAAGAAAAAAACATTTACAAAACGCTTTAGAGTTTACACTTGCAAATAATTTAGACTTTCTAATTCATGTCTACCTAATACTTAAGTTATTAAAAAAAAAAAACCGTAATGAGGAAATCACTGAGAATCAAGCCCACCAGAATGAAAAGCCCCTGGTAATCTTCGTCCACGTGTGACGTCCCTGCCAGTGGTTAATCAGAGCCAGCTCAGAAAACATTCCCCTTATTCATTCATCCAGCAGGTGCCCACTCAACACCTTACCGATGTGCGTGATGGTCCCGTGCGCAGAGGGTGGCCATGGGGGCAGAAAGTTATCCTACCCAAGCACATGGGCTCCAGCTCTGGGTGCCTGCCTGTGAAGGAGCGACTGCTGTCACCTGGGGCAAATTACTCCTTGCGGAGTCTCCCTGTGTTCATCTGTAAGACGAGGGTAAGAGTGCCCTCATGGGGTCGTTGTAGGGCTAAGATGTTACTATCTGTAAAAGAGTGTCTGGCTCATGTAAGCCGCCATCATCACCATCATCATCATCATCACCCCCATCTCCCTCATCATGTTTGGGTCTGCGTGCGCCAGGCAACACTTGAGGTCCAGGGACGTGCACCGATAGGACTGATGTTGTTCCTGCTTCATGAAACTTACATCCCAGTGGGGAAGACGGACGTTCACCAAATTCGGTACGGAATTGCAGTGGTGATCCTGGCTGTGTGGCTGCTTCTGGAGTACAGAAACTTGACCAGGTCTGAGAGGTCGTGGCAGGGTTCCTTGAGGAATGGCCATCCAGCTGAGCTCTTAAGGACAAGAGGGGCTTAGCAAAGTGTGTGGAGGGGTTTGGGGGGCTTCCTTGTGGGAGGAGTGGTGGCACTGGCTGAAGAGAAATCGAGTAGAGATGAAGCTGGGACGCACTGGGAATTGCAAGGCAGAGGGGCCAGGTGATGGGCTTGTTGCTAAGGGCTTTGATTCCATTTTAAAGGAAGTAAGAAACCACTGATGGGTTTTAAACAAGGAGGAACTTGCCTTAGATTGGGTTTTTGGGTTTTTTAAAAATTTTTTTCCTCCCTCAGAGGGGAGGGGGGTGGGGGAATGGGATAGACCGGTGATGGGTAGTAAGGAGGGCACGTATTGCATGGTGCACTGGGTGTTATACACAACTAATGAATCATCAAGCCTTACATCGGAAACCAGGGATGTACTGTATGGTGACTAACATAATAAAAAGCCATTAAAAAAAAAAAGAAGAACATAAAATTTACAGTTTAAAAAAAATTTTTTTTTCCTCAAAGATTTTATTTATTTATTTGAGAGAGAGTGAGAGAGAGCACAAGCGGGGGGAGGGGCAGAGGGAGAGGGAGAAGCAGACTCCCCGCTGAGCAGAGAGCCCGACGTGGGGCTCAATTCCAGGATCCCGGGATCATGACCCAAGCCCAAGGCAGACGCTTAACCGACGGAGCCACCCAGGCGCCCCTGATTGTGTTTTTAGAGAAGGACCTAGCTGGCGCCCAGAACGGGGCTTGTCTGTAAGAGCAAAACAGGAGGGATCCTTGTGGTGATAGAAATCGTGCACTGCCCTTCGTTTCCTGGTTGTGACATCACGACACGTTCCCATCGGGGAAGACTGGGTAAAAGGTACACGCGACTTCTCTGTATCATTTCCTACAGCAACAGGTGAATCTACGCTTTCCTCAAAACAAAGGTTTAATTACACAACTTGTTTAGAAGCACACGCTGTAAGGCAGAGGTCTCAAAAAGGCCCATCATCCCTCGGTACGCGCTGGCTTTGTGGGAAGAGCCAGCACCCTGACGCGGGAGCCCGCAGCGCTCCTGGTGATGAGTGAACTGGCTTCCGGCAGTGGCCTTGTAACAGGTGACTCTTGCCCTCAAGCTGGGAGGACAGAGGGAAGCATAGTAGCTTATAATTTTCAAACACTGTGACTTTTTTCTTATAAAGATAGATGTCATTTTTTTAAAGCATGTGGTTTCAATGGTGCATACTTGTTTTATGACTGAGAATTATTTTTCTCCATGCCATGCTGCATCTTGGTAAAATTAAATAATCTCCCCCTTCTAACTTAAAAAAAAAAAAAAAAAAAAACCCTTGCTGCCACGCAGAGAAGGCAGTGTGGCCTCCAGGGGAGGGTACAGAGACCAGTTAGGTGACTGCAGCAGAAGGCTAAAGCCTTTCGACTCTGGCGTGGTGTGCAGACTAGCGATGCTGGCCTTGCCTGGGAGCCTGTCGGGGATGGGGAGCCCTGGCCTCCTCACAGACCCCCAGAATCAGAATCTGCACCTTCACCAGCTCTCCAGGAGATGCCTCTGCACGGAGCTTTCTGAGCACCAGAATGATGCAAGGGTCACAGACAGTCCTGACAGGAGTTCGAATCAACAGAATTGGAAACCGGGGATGTACTGTATGGTGAATAACATAATAGAACTATAAAAGAATGTTATAGAACTATAAAAGAGTGTCAGGAGCCATTGATCTGTTCAGGTAAAAAAATCTGTGATGTTCCAACAGCAGGGAACATCAAAGGCCTAGATCACAGGGGAAGACTTCGGGTCAGTGTGGCCGGGGCAAGGAGGGCTGCCAGCCTTGGGTAGTGCTTGGTCTCCCCACGAGGGCTGTGGAGAAGAGCCGTGTACCCACGGGACCATCATGCGGTGATGGCTCCTTACTGTTTTGTTGGGCTCAAGTCAGCCAAGTGCACTGCCCACGCCGGGTCCATCCTTGGCTTTAGTCACGCCCTGTCCAAACCTGCATATGACAGTGCGGATTTCATCAAGATCCCAAGCTCCCTGGTAGTCACACAGTGTCCCCTATAATTTTTCAACCATAGCTTACAACCAAAGAATATCATAAACACCCCCATAATCTTGGGCTTAAGCTGGAAATTTTGAAAATCTGAAAACTTAACAACACAGTCAAGGAAGTCTCTGAAACCTCGCGTGGTACACATACCTCATATTTACCCTCTGTTCTGAATAATTTAGTTAAGTTTCATGCCTAATGTTTACAAGACCTGGTAGAGATTGGAAACATATCGATATCAATAAAACATGCTGAAACAAAGCTTTTAGAGTTGACTGAAGTACTATGGGACGTCACAGGGACATTCTGTGCCAACAGCACAACGGGAAAATATGGACAAGTCTGGGCATTTTAAAAGCAACAATGATCTAGAGCAAAGTTTTTTCCTTTAACTTAAGCTACAGCTTTCTTGCTCATATCCCTGTTCCTTCATGTGCTCTCCCTACTTAGACTTTGGATCTATGCACACACTCACCCACGCGCACATTCGTGCACACACACTCACACACACGAACACACTCGCGCACACGCACACGCGCACATTTGCGTGCACACACTTGTGCACACGCACGCACATACGGGCACACACACACGTGCGCTGCCCTCCACGCGTACACATGCGTGTAGCTTTAATTCTGTGTTTGAACGGGACGGTCTGACGTGCCAGTCTTCTATCCCATCACCCCCACATTTTGATCCCTGTCTGTGTCCCCTAATGCAGGCTTTCCTTCTCAAAAACAGTGTCTCAAACTGACATTTGTATCAGCCAGACACTGCTGCTCTGAAGCTCCTCTTCTGAAGCCTCGGGAAACGACGGGCGTGGTAAACGTGAGATGAGACGCCCGCCTGCAACTGTCTGTGCGCACGCGACCTCTGAAACTCTGAGCGCGGTCTACGGGTAGGTACGCTTCTCACAGGGAGAGATGCATGTTCCCAGGCTCTATGTCAAAGGGGAAGCAAAGACCAAAACACTGATAAGAATATATTCTTTCTGGGGCAAATAATCTGGAGCAAAAACATAAAATATTTTTAGTTAAGTTTTCTTTATATTTGTTTATAAAAGGAATGATTATGCTAATTACTCTAAATAAATTTTGAACATTAATTTCTTAATTGCTTGAACAGATATTTACGTGCCAAAGAATGCCTCTTTTAGTCCTTGGTTTCACCACAATGTCCCCATTATTTCATGAATTAATCTAAACTTACTAGGTCACACCAGGAAGGATCCATAGCCACATTTTTTTTCCAGACAAGAAATTTAAGATGAAACTGGTAAAATGGAGGAAACAATCTCTCTCACAGCAAGCTAGTAGACTAAAAAGGAGTTTGGGACCTCGTCTTATGATTTTTGCGGATCATACATTAGCCTAGTCACCATTCTGAAACAGCCTCGCATGTGGATTATTTTAAGGTGATCTTTGCCCCGAAGCTGTGCTACGGTAGGCTATTAATTAACCGATCAATTTATCCCTTCCTCACCATTTCTTTTTTTTTTTTAAAGATTTTATTTATTTATTTGACAGAGATAGAGACAGCCAGCGAGAGAGGGAACACAAGCAGGGGGAGTGGGAGAGGAAGAAGGAGGCTCATAGCGGAGGAGCCTGATGTGGGGCTCGATCCCATAACGCCGGGATCACGCCCTGAGCCGAAGGCAGACGCTTAACCGCTGCACCACCCAGGCGCCCCTCTTCCTCACTATTTCTTGAATGTGAGACACACACCGGCTCCTGTCCCAAAGGCACTCAGTTGATGACAGCGACAGAACGGGGCGCGCTGGAGAAGTTCAACCAAGCGTGTTCGCTGCGGTTTCCAGCTAGGAGAGGACAGGGAGCACTTACAACACAGCCTCCTAAGGGACACGGTGCTGAGCTGTACCTTGCAGTTGTGCAGAGGGAAGGAAGGGAGAAAGCAGAGGAAGACACAAGCACCTCTGCTGACCAGTGGGATCAGAGATGGGCTGCCGCTAGGAATGGCCACTCTCTAGGTGAGCCAGACTCCGACTGGAAGGGAGGGGGGCACAGAAGCCCTGGGGGCGGCCTCCAGCTAGGCAGGAGGCTTTGCAGGGCTGGGGCAGTGAGGGGGAGGAGGAGCCACCCGAAGGGAGGGCCAAGACCTTGGAGGATGCAGCCTGACATAGGAGCTGCTAGATGAAAATTCATGCTATCAAAGGACGGGGTGTCTGTGGTCTGGTGAGCTAGGAGCTGGGCTGAGAGCAGGGGGAGGGCGGTGGGAGCGACACATGGCTGTGTGAGGCTGCAGACGTGCAGAGAGACTTCTGGGTGTGGGAGGGTCTCACAGGGCTCTTTGGGAGGACAGTCCTCTGGTGAGTTTATGCTTGATTTATGAAGAATATCTAGTAAACTGTCACCACTTCTTCCAGAAACGGGGCTCAGATCCACCCTCTACATCTTTCTGGGTAGTCAAGCTCCCCTAATGTGGGTTAAAGAGACTCCAATGGTCGGAACTGACTTTTCAAAAACCAAATAGTATGTCGATTTAATTTGCAAACATTCCATTGTGGCGAGACACTTAACATGAGACCTATCCTCCGAAAAAATTTCGTGTGCACAATACAGCCTGACTTGATGGAATCGGACAGCGAGGGCCCCCTGCACAGAGCAGACCCGAACAGGAGGCTCTCCAGTCCTGGTCAAGGTCACCAGTCACATCAGGATGACAAGCACACTGGTTGGGTGCCTGAGTTAATGACAGCACACTTGAGTGCATCCCACAAATGCCTTTTTTATTGTGGTAAGGGGAGGTTCTTCTAATATTAAGTTCAATTAATCGAAGGTATCCAGGAAAGCTTAGTAGTCTAAAACGAAAGAGAAAAACCACCTGTTACGCTGCAGTGTTGTATTTCTCGTCTTTTTTTAATGGTAGTTCTCTGAACCAGGAGTTCTATGGAAAGAAAGAAAGTAGATGTGGTTGTGGCTGGGCAGGGGGATGAGAGCAAGACAGCACCAGAGAGCACGGCTCCAGCCGGCCGGATATTAGGACAGCTGGAATCTCTAGACTGGCAGGACCTTGTTGTTCTTCCTGTCCAGGAACACACGAAGATGCCTGAGACATTCCTCTCATGGTCAAACCATTACCTGAGAGGAAGGGAAACACATGATGCCACGGAGATGACATGTCTCTCTTGCTCCAGGTCTGGGGGAGGAGTAACACTGTCTGTTTGCACCTCCGCGGTCAAAATGGCTTCCGAAAGAGCAGAAGCAGGGAAAGGAGAAGGAGCAACTTTTTCCCGTGAATACCTGAGGAACATTCACTTTTCCTTTGGTATCAGAGTTTTATCCCAGAGCTACTCACGGCTGTAAACATCCAAGCACTCAGAGGTTTGAACTCTGGGGGCTCTCCTCAGAGGACAGTGAAGGATTTTTGTTCTAACGTTCAGTCGGGGGCTTCATTACCCTGCAGTCTGAGACATTTCCCTGTGTTGTAACACTTGGATCTGGTTCATGGAATCTTCCCCACTTTCAAAACAGATGACCTCTCACTAGAAGATTCACTTATCTCTTTCCCCCTGGCCCTGTAAACCAGTCCAGCAAAGTCTTAACTTGCAACAAACAGGCAATTCACTCTACCAGAAAACACAGTTATCTAATCTCCCAAAAATGACACCTGGCAAGTTTCTAACCATAATGCCATTTGACTCCTTTCCATCAACATTTCTTCTTACAAGCAATATTAATAATGCCTTTTAAGTCTGAAGACACTGTAACCAGTGCAAAATAAAATAATAATAATATGCAGCCTGATGAAGAGCCTCCACTCCAAGTGAGCCTTTGAAGATGTGTCAACAATGCTCCGAGGAGAGCAAATGGGCTCGTGCACCATTCATCAAACGTCTACTGCGCCCTGAATATGCGCCAGGTCCTGTGCGTGTTGCTGCAGATACAAACGGTTTTTGTCCTCATGGAGCAGATAGTCTAGGAAGGAAGACAGACACCAAATACTTCATGTGACTATTTCTCACACCACGACTTACTAGCTGTTTAAAAGGAGAAATGAGTATTGGCCTTTTCAGATGGGTCATTTCCACATAAATGTCCTCACTGCGGTCATTCTTTTCCCTACTAAAGTGAATAATTTTCAAATGAAAGAATGGAAATGATTATGTGTCAAACCAAGAAAGTACTTCCTTTTGCCACTAATCACGTTGCTCAGCATCCATATCGGGAGCTGAGGTTTTCATACAGATACCAGGAGGGAGACACGAATCACGAAGAAGCCCTCTTTGGCCATCTGGGTGTAGACAGACAAGCCAAGCTGGAGGACGGGGACGTAGAGTGTGCTGTCAGAAATGCCAGGAGCCCATCCTGTCCATGGCCCTCCTGCCAGGGAGGACGGCCCCTGAACTCAGAGAGACAGCGATGTGAGAGAGACACTAGGGAGAACAGCCCATTCTGGCTCAGGTGGACGGCCCTGGGTCCGTTCAGGCTGGCGGGAACCAGAGAGATTCCCCACTGGGGTGCAGTCAGCAGACAGCACACTGACCTCAGCAATATCTGTCAGGAGCTCCTTAGACCACTTCTCAGAGCCCAGCGAGCACTGCAACTGCCCAGGATTTTGTGACAGTGCAGATTCAGAGACTGCCAGGCAACCTGAGATTCCGGGAGCTGCAGAAGCAGCTCATCCCCAGAGGACCTGGGGAGATGAGAGAACCTTACACTGCTCACGGATTGCAGTAGTGTCCTCCCGACAGGAGAGGCTGCCAAAGACACGACAAGGAGAGGTCTCCAGGAGACAGGAGAACCAGGACAGGGAGAGGCCCCAGGCAGAAGACAGAAGCAGATACCATGCTGTCATGTCCGGCGAAAGGATCTCACAGATAAACAGGGAAAGGCATGCGTTAGACTCAGCTCCAGAGTGACTGTAGCGGTGAATTCTTTGAAACTTTCTCAGTGAGTTTCAGTGGAGTGGCCAGAACAGAGATTATATCCGGAAGAAATTCAGATATTGAATAGGAGGAGAAAATGCACTGTGGTATTCTCGACTCACAACATCTGCTGGGATAATATCGTGAAATTCCAGTTTCCAAGCATGAAACCGGCTAGAGATGGACAATGTCAGAGCCCATGCTATTTCCATCTATTTCCCCCAGCTTTACGAGGAAAAATTGGCAAGTAAAATGTATATATTTAGGGTGTGCAATGTGATGATTTAATATATGTATGTGATGTGAAATGATTACCACAATCAAGCTAATTAACACGTCCATCACCTCCCAGCTAGCTTTTTGCGGCGAGGAGTGCAGGTACGGACACTTAAGATCTACTCTTCTGGCAAACTGCAAGCATACAGCACAGTATTATTAACTATAGCTACCACGTAGTCTTTAAACACTCGACAGGCTGTGCTGGCATCAGGCACTTACGTCAGATTCTGTTGTGTCAAAGAGCAGGAGGGTCTGACTCCCCTCGGTAATGTCACTCCGTTAGCTCAGGGGACACAGACCTTGTACACACTGTGTGTGGAGAAGAAAGTGTACTCCGTGCGTTACAGTCAGTAAGGCTGGAATTGTAAAACGAGCAGTGGGGATGGGGGGTGGGGGACAGTCACAGCAGGCTCACTGGATCCCCCCGATGGGCCCCTATTCTCTTCTTGACTTTGGAGCAAAGATAGGATTTGTTAAAAGTAAAAGTATCTTTGAAATGTATTTTTAAAGTTAAACTCTAAAAAACTCTCAAACTAGAGTTTTTTAAGTAAAACAACTTGACCAATTTTCCTGACAGTTTTGGTACTGGGGAAACACTTACGGGGCCTTCTAATCGGTCACCAAGTCCTCCCTGGGAGCCTTCCAGAGCGCCCAGACTCCCACCCTGGCTGCAGCACCCAGGACTTACGCTACAGCTGTAAATGGCTGACCGACTTGTCAGCGCATCCAGTGGATGTGAGGTTACCGACTTGTCAGCGCATCCAGTGGATGTGAGGTTACCGGAGCACCGACTCGCTAGTCCGTGCCTTGCTGGTCACCGACACATGGGGGGAGGCCGATGACTGATACACGTTTGCTGCATGACTGACCCACAGGTGATAAGCCTTCCAAGCACAAGGAGTGGGCGTGTTGGTGAGGCTGAGATGCTCTTCCCACTCTGCGTCTGGTTACTTACTGGCCCTACACTCTAGCATTTCTGCCGGAAACCTGAAGGGATAACTTACTTCTGGCTAAGCGTTTTTTAAAAGATTTTATATATTTATTTGAGAAAGAGAGAGAGTGGGGGGTGGGGAGAAGCAGACTCCGCACTGAGCACAGAGCCTGAGTCGGGACTTGATCTCACCACCCTGAGATCATGACCTGAGCCAAAAACCAAGAGTCAGAGGCTTAGCTGACTGAACCACCCAGGAGCCCCACTTCCTGCTAAGCATTTTATAAAGACAAATGAAGGATGCATTAGCAAAAATTTAACTTGTCTGACTTTTAAATCTACCAATAATGTAAGGGTACAATTATTTTTTTTTCCTTTCAAGTTTTTATTTAAATTCCAGTTAGTTAGCATACAGTGTAATATTAGTTTCAGGTGTAGAATTTAGTGACTCAACACTTCCGTACATCACTCTGTGCTCCTCACAAGTGCACTGCTTGATGCCCATCCCCCGCCCACCTCCCCTCCAGGAACCCTCAGTTTGTTCTCCACAGTTAACAGGCTGTTTTCTGGCTTACCTCTCTTTTGCCACCCCACCCCCCCCCCCGCCGGCTCATCTGTTTTGCTTCTTAAATTCAGCATACGAGTGAGAGCATGTGGTATTTGTCTCTCTCTGACTGACTTACGCTGCTCAGCACATACTCTCTAGCCCCAGCCACGTTGTGTCAAACAGCAAGCTCTCGTTCCTGTGCATGTCTGAGTGACATTCCGTGGTCTGTGTACACCATATCTTCTGCATCCATGCCTCAGTCGACGGACGTTTCCGTAATTGGCTATTGTAGATAATGCTGCTATATACGTAATGGTGCCTGTGCCCTTTGAATGAGTGTTTCTATATTCTTTGGGCAAATACCCAGGAGGGCAATTGCTGGGTCATAGGGGAGCTCTATTTTGAACTTTTTGAGGAAGCTTGCACCCATCTGCATTCCCACCAGCAGTGTAAGAGGGTTCCAGAAGGGTACAATTAGAACGCAGTTTTCACAGGGATTTGCTGATGTTGAGTCTGGGTGGTGCCCGCCCGTATTTAGGTCCTGCTGTTCTCCTTTCTCCAGGTCCTAGGTCTGCATAGGCCCTAATCTCCAGCACGAGCATGGAGGTCTTACCTCTAACACCCGCTCAGCTTTTCTGTCTGCAAAATCCAATCTTTTGAAATTTCCAAGACCTCAAATATACTTCATCAGTGGTTTTCCGCAGCCACAAGCTCCATTGCACAAACACGCACGAATGTGAACCTTAAGAGACCAGAGTTTCCTTCACACTCAGTTGACCGCATTCTGCAAACTGCTTATGGAGGAGTCTGAGAAAACAGTCTGCACACTGCTCTCAGCGAGGTGCCTGCTGTGGCTCCTCCGCGTGGTTTACAGAGTTCTCTCAGTGAGGGCAGGGCCCCGTTCCCGGAGGGCTTGCGCCGCTCCTTCAGAGCCTCTTCTCCAGCCGTCCCTCGCCGTCCTAGGATCAAATGACCCCCTGCTCCCCCCGCCCCCAGCCACTGCAGCAGCTATGGCCAAAAGTTCTTCCGTTTTGACGAGTCGCCTTGTTTGTTTTTTGCAGCTTAACTGTAACACGCTTCCCAAACGTGAGAGTTAGGAAGTATGGGTTTTCCCAGAGGAAAGGCTCCTCTCCTCTCCTCCAGTCTGCTGCATCTTTCTCTGGGTCCTTGGCTATCTCAGTCACTCCCATTCACTCAACAGCCATTTCCTGATCTAAGAAGTAGCAAGAAAACCTTTAAGCATATCCTACCTACCCCACTTTATAAACCATTTGACTCAAAACAGCAAATAATTTCCCTTTGAACGTGACTTGCTGAATGATCGAGGTATTGGTATTGGAGGTGCACACAGCAATCTTTTAGGGTTTATTGTGAGCAACTGATTATAGTAACTGCATATGTCAGAAGTAATTTTCCTTTTCATTATCACTTAAAAACAGATTCATGCCCTAATGATTGCAGTCACCAAACACCGTAAAACTGGGTACTATGTTACAATTAAAGGGTCTGAGTTCCAGTTGCTTCTAGACTGTAGCTACCTGTGGGGTCTTGGAAAAGCCATCCAACCTCTCTGAGGCTCAGTTCTGGTTTAGTGGAAATTTGGGGGCTGGATGGTTTCTAATCTCTCTTTTAAGTGTCATCCTCTGTAATTTTAGAAATGGCCATGGGAAAACTATGAAAATTCGTATTATCTAGGAAGAGAACAAAGCAAAGAGACCGCATGTCCATTCATCATTCTTGGTCACAGCTGACAGTGGCTCATGGCCATACATGACCCTCACGCTTTGCTAAAGGAAGAAAGCTTTTCTTGAGCAAATACGAATTTCTGTTTAAAAAAAAAAAAAAAGACGGATGCCTGGGTGGCTCAGTCGGTGAAGCGGCTGCCTTTGGCTCAGGTCATGATCCCAGGGTCATGGGATCAAGTCCCCCATCAGGCTCCTTGCTCGGCAGGAAGCCTGCTTCTCCCTCTGCCTGCCACTCCCCCTGCCTGTGCTCTCTCTCTCTCTGACAAACAAATAAATAAAATCTTAAAAAAGAAGGAGAGAAAATTTGTTGGGAGTGGGGTATGTATAAACAACGAACTATTACTGACTCTAGCCTGCCTTAGGGCTTTGCTGGTTTTAGACATTATGTCATTTAATCTTCACTCAATCCTGTCCTTTATTCTAATTTTACCAAATGGGAAACCAAGGTTTAGAGATACTCAGTTCACAAAAGGCAGAAGCAACATTCGAGCCCATTTCTGCCTGGCTCCATACACACTCATACACTGTTTAAGGACGTATGTTGCCGCCTAGGTATGAAAGACTATATTTATGAATTTAAGAAAATTAATTAATTTTTAAGAAGGCTGATTAATACGAATTTTCATCATTAGATTTCCAGGGAGCTTCCTCAGCAGAACAGCTAAAATGAAAGAGTCAGACAATACAAGTACTGGGGAAGATGCAGAGGCACTGAAACTTTCGAACACTGCAGGTGGAATATAGTTTGCTAAAACCACCTTGGAAAACTTTTTGGCAATATCTACTAAAGCTGAGCCAACTCATACCCGAGGACCCAGCATTCCACAGGAGGTACCCCACTGTGGCATACAAAGGCCCACCAAGAGACATGTGTGATGACTTCACAGTCTCATAATTGCAAAGGAAGAGAGACACCCCAAACATCCATAGCGTCGTCTTTCCTTACAATGAGCTATACAGCCGAGAATGAGAGAAACAACGACAGAGAGCGTCATGGACAGAGCAGAACACACCATGGTGAGGGAAGGAAATCAGACACATGAGGGTACCTATTGGATGACTCCATTTATACAAAATTCAAGAACAGGCAAAGCTAACCCATGGAGCTGGCATCAGTATAGCGATTACTGTATCCCAAAAGGAGACACGAAGACCGAATGTGGCTGCTGGTTACAAAGGGAGGTTTGGTTTGTGAAATCTGTCCAACGGCACACCTTTGATGTGTGGACTTTCCTGACTTTATGTTATCCTTGAATTGAGAATTTACTTGGAAAAATTCTAGGAAAGCTGCTCCCTCTGAGAACAGCTGTCTGGTGGAATAGAATCCCGTGTCAGGAATTCAGGGTTTCAGAACGGAGTTGTGCGTGGGGCTGGTGTAATGTATGAACAGGAGGGCAGGGGAGGCCATAACGACGTGATCCGGCTCAGGGCCCTCACAGCCCCTCACTAAGTTGCCTGCAAAAGATGGGATGCTTAGTATAACTGGACTCCTTCTGGAGGGCTTCCGTGGGGGAGTACTGAATACGGCGTAGGCGCCGAAATCTGAATCGCCTGCCTTAGAGGACAAGCAGACAGAACGAAAGGCCTGAATTCTCCCAGAGCCTGACGTCAGGGGATCAACTGTGCTGTCAAGTCCTTCTTTCCTATGGTGGTCTTTTCTTCTAGCATAATTAAGATATATTTTCAGGTATCAAACAAATAAGATTATAAGAGTAACTATGAAACCATGTGTTTTGGCCCCTGTTCCTAACTGAGTAAGCTAAGAAAAAACACTGAATCTTCAGAATACTTGTGTTTCCAACTTCAGATGCTTATCCATGCTACTAGGGAAGTGTGTGTGTGTGTGTGTGTGTGTGTGTGTGTGTGTGTGTGTGTATACGCACATCTTCCTGTACGTAACCTGTGTCTTCTTTTTTTTGAAAAATTTTATTTATTTATATGAGAGAGAATGAGAAAGAGAGCGTGAGAGCACACAAGTTGGGGGGAGGGGCAAACAGAGAAGCAGAGGCCCCGCGGAGCAAGGAGCCCACGTGGACTCCATCCCAGGACGGCAGACGCTTCACCGACACAGCCACCCAGGCGCCCCCATAACCTGTTGTCTTTTAAAACGTAAAATTATAACGATACATGATTGCCCTGAGGATTGTAAAGTTTACTGATGTCATTCTCCACTCCAGCGGCGCAGTCAGGGGCCAAGCAGCCCGGCTATGTTGTTGTGAGAGGGTTCAGCAGCGGAGGGACGGGCACACAGGAAGTGCTCCACGTCACTGACAGGACTGATGTAAATAAATGACCAGGTCAATATTTGTTCAAAGCTCCGTAGCAGGAGCCTGACCTTCTGAAGGAAAGCTGTGGGTGGAAGTGAAACTTGTGGCGGCCGTGTCCCTGCTGTTCCAGCGCCCCATGCCAGAGTTCCAGGAAACCCTGGAGATGGGCGGTCTGTGAGTCACTCTCCCGTCCCCTGATTGATTAGAGAATCAATGTCTTGATTGATAAGAGATAAGGCTCTCTCATCTCCCCAGGTCCTCCGGGGACGAGCTGCTTCTGCAGCTCCCGGAATCTCAGGTTGCCTGGCAGTCTCTGAATCTGCACTGTCACAAAATCCTGGGCAGTTGCAGTGCTCGCTGGGCTCTGAGAAGTGGTCTAAGGAGCTCCTGACAGATATTGCTGAGGTCAGTGTGCTGTCTGCTGACTGGACCCCAGTGGGGTATCTCTCTGGTTCCCGCCAGCCTGAACGGACCCAGGGCCGTCCACCTGAGCCGGAATGGGCTGTTCTCCCTAGTGTCTCTCTCACATCGCTGTCTCTCTGTCTGAGTTCAGGGGCTGTCCTCTCTGGCAGGAGGGCCATGGACAGGATGGGCTCCTGGCATTTCCGACAGCACACTCTACGTCCCCGTCCTCCAGCTTGGCTTGTCTGTCTACACCCAGATGTCCAAAGAGGGCTTATCTGAAGATAGAATAGCTAAAATCTTAGGAAATGATAAATATAACTTTTTTTTAGAGATTTATTATTTTTTTAAATTTATTTGAGAGAGAGAGAGCACGAGAAGGGGGTGGGGCAGAGGGAGAAGCAGGCTCCCGCTGAGCAGGGAGCCCAATGTGAGGCTCGATCCCAGGACCCTGGGATCATGACCTGAGCCAAAGGCAGACGCTTAATGACTGAGCCACCCAGGCACCCCTGCTTTATTTATTTTAGAGAGAGAGAGTGCGAGCAGGGTGAGGGGCAAAGGGAGAGGGAGAGAATCTCAAGCAGACTCTGCTCTGAGCACAGAGCCCAGCATGGGCTTTGAACCCATGACCCTGAGATCGTGACCTGAGCTGAGATCCAGAGTCAGTCCCTTAACTGATTGAGCCACCCAGTCAGCCCGAAAAATATAACTTCCTAAATGTGATACAGGACAATGCGTATTTGCCAAACAGAGTTCACTGAACGGCAGCCACTGATGAAGTGCCTTCCGCCGGCAGCATGCACGGTGTTTGGGCAGCAATCCCAGCAGGTGGAATCCTGTCTGCAAACCTGTCATGGGGTTAAAACAGATCATGCCTGTAAAGTGTCTCACACACTTTTATTGCACTTTGTCTAAGGAGAGTCTTGGTGACATTTTAACTTAAGGCATTTTTTTGAAATCATCCTAACTTTTCATGTGAGCTTAAAGAATTATAAATACAAGGTTGCAATGTTTCATCACTTCGATGCAACCTCCTTTCCCAAAAGCTGATATTTACACAGGTTGTAACAATAGAGTTCATTGTTTGGTAATGCCAGGAAAAACCCACAAACACGTATTTTAATGCCTCCAGTCTACTGGACCTGGATACTGTAGAAGAGAATGAATTCTCCAATTCCATCAAAGTCAATGGTTTCTTGTTATAAAAATGTAAAAATTTAGATTTCTTAAAATAGCCTTTTTAAAAAATTACTAAATGTCCAAATATTAAGGAACTATTAAATTATCACACACAGATATAAAATTGAGTACTGTAACAATTACGTATCTCTTAAAAATATTAAATGGCATAGAAAAATCTCAGAATATACTTGTCAATGAGTAAAAATCATGATACACACTGATAAGTCAGTAACAGTGTATGTGCGGTTATTATTTACTACATCATGCTTTTCTATATTTTTCTAATAATCCTGAATGGCCATGTCTTAATTTTTAAGCCAAAGAAAAGGTATTAAGTGTGGAGAAAAGGGAAAGAAGGCATTAGTAGCATCTTTTCTGGAGTAGAGATTCCTGCCCTGGATCCACGGTAGAGTCCCTGGGAGCTGGCAAAGCCTGCCACCATGGCAGTGCCCAGACCAAGGAAGGAAACCAGAACGTCAGGGTGGGGCGGGAAGTCCTCGGTAGTCCCAGGGCCACTGCAGGAAAGTTGCTTCCTGGAGCTTTGTGGACATTGGGACAAGACTTGAACTTACATCCAAAAATTGCAGAGCCCAAACAGCCCTGCTTCTTGGCACATAACTTGGGGTCTCTGTCAAAACTACATCTTCAGGGATATTTCACTAGAATGGAAGCTCTGTGAACTTCCAGAGCAAGAATGTTGAACAAAAATTGGATTTCTGAGCTATGTTTTTGGGTCAATGGTGAATGTAATGGAAGCTTTCAATGAATTTCCCCTTATTGATTTCTCATTGGAGGAGGTCCATCGAAAAAATATTGGGGATGTGGGGAAAAGGTGATCTACGGGAGGAAAACATAATGTTTATATACACCAAAGACTTTCCCTACTATTTCAGGGGTAACATGAAGCTAAAATCACTATCCTGTAAACGTAGGGGGAAAGTAAGAGCTATCAGGTGTTTTCAACTGTATATTTCACTTTGAAAATAAGGAAATTGCCCAGGTGCTAGTGATTCGACTAGGAAATATTTTTTACGGGATTAACATGCTTCCTGAAAGCTCACTACACACTAACCACGTACATTATCTCAGCCAGTCGCCCATGAGACGGAGGTAGCAATGTTATCAGCATTGTCTCACTATTAGTCAGAATGTGTATGTCATGAGTTGTTCTAATTCGGTGAACTTTCTATTTAACTGGAGGTTGAGTAATGAAACCTCTTTCCAACTTGACTTCTTTTTTTTTAAGATTTTATTTATTTGAGACAGAAAGAGAGAGAGCACACAAGCGAGGGAAGCAGCAGGCAGAGGGAGAAGCAGACTCTCCGCAGAGCAAGGAGCTGATGTGGGGCTCAATCCCAGGACCCTGAGATCATGACCTGAGCTGAAGGCAGACGCTTCACCGACTGAGCCACCCTGGCGCCCCTGCAGCTTGACTTCTGAAACACTTTCTGTAGTACCTGGGAAACCCTGTTCCGCCTGTCCAGATAGCCTTCTTCATGCTTGTGCTCCCCAGGGTCTGGTCAGTACCCCTCTTTTCACTCTCAAAAGTGTCCAGGTTTGGACGGAAAATTACATGGACACCTTGGGTCTGTCCGGCATAATTTTATCTCCCTGTGGTGAGCAGCTGAAGCTCTCTGTACCACTGTAGGAGTCCCAGGCTGGAATCCAGGGACTTGTGCGGCGGCTGTGGTGTGACCAGAGGCTCTGGGTATAATGAACAGCATGCCCCCGGTAAGGAGTGAGAAGCGACGGTCACGAGACAACGCCAGGCTGCCTCCACCACTAAGTGCCCGTGTGACCTTGACCACTTTCAAAAGCCCAGTGGACAGCAATTTCAGAGCTTCTCCAAGGATTGTCAAGATACCACATTTTTAAATAGTCTTCACACCCAGTGCTTCTTTTTTCTCAGTTCTAATAGCAAGCCTGAGAAGCACGCAGGAAAGCCCCCTCCCTTCTCACGGGAGGCTGCCGCCGCACAGACAGGGCAGCCTGGCTTTCTGATTTGGACCTGCGGTGGCCCTTCCTCCCTGCTCCCCCGTCTGCCACGGAGCCTGCCAGGGAGCCCCCAGGTTCTGAGGCCATGTCTAGACAATGCTAAAGCCCTTGATTGAAAGTGACAACCCCCAGCTAATCATCTGTTTGTTTTGACCCCAAATTACGGGTTTGAGGATAGACCCCTCCTACCAGCTGCCTCAGTCTCCTGGTTGCTGTGCTCCCACGGTTGGCCTGGGATTCTGCCCCCTGCCATGTGGGGCACTGACGTCTTTGCTGCACTCAGAGCACGGAAACAGCAGGACGCAGGAAGAACACTGAGAAGCAGCAGTCAAAACATCACGACTAAACCACCCTTAAAATCATGTTGACGTCGACATGAATATCCGTAAGATGTAGAGGAATGAACGTTATCAGTCTGGGCAGGTTCTCTCGTAGAAGACGGGGGAGTCAGCTGTAGCGCACACACTAGATTCTTGTCCCTCCTGTGCTGGATTTTTGCCAACCGGAGAAGAAGGACATGAAAGGCAGCCGCAGGCATCAGGCAGAACAGCCCC
Organism: Ursus americanus; assembly: GCF_024610735.1. Classification (NCBI taxonomy): domain Eukaryota; kingdom Metazoa; phylum Chordata; class Mammalia; order Carnivora; family Ursidae; genus Ursus; species Ursus americanus. The sequence continues at coordinate 101,966,574 of NC_142129.1, read as the reverse complement.
TGCCGCCTCTGAATCCCGGGCACTGGTCAGCTGGAGAGCCCGCGGGCTGGCGCCAGTCACCCCGACCTTCAGTTCCAGCTCTGTCGGGCGCTACTGGCGTGAGATCTCGAGCCCATCCCTCAGCCTCTCCTGGCATCCCCACCCTATCGTCAGCCCTGGGCGGCCTCTCAGGTGGAGCGAGGTAATGAAGACAAAGCGCTTCGCACAATGCCTGCCACCGAGTAACGTAGATTCAGGGGCATCCATGTCACCTCCTTCCTGTTTTAAAACCGTTTCCTTTTATTGGCACCATCCCAAGCCCTCCTCAATGTGCTATTTAGATGGTATTTGCCTGGTGGGCTGCTAACATAAAAGACCAGGTCTTTCATAGGAGAGCTCTCTACTATGAAGGGCTCCAAAAGGCTTCTCAGCCTCACACTCGTCCATGTGGATCTTATCTTAATTTAACGGATTTAACTGAACTCATTCACTTCTGACGTAGAGCCCAGCGCCCTCACACAGGTCAAGGGATTCATTTCTGCAGGATTTTATTCCATCTAGATAGTAACAATGTTTTTAGTGATTTTTAGACCACATGTGGGGCAAACTTAAACCTACAAATACATTTGTTGCTGCACTTTATTCTTGAAGGCTGGCAGGTCCCGCTCGGAGCCTGATTCAGTGGTAACTGAAAGGCTCAGGAAACTGAAATCCAAGTCTAATAAAAAAAAGGTGTGAGGGTTAAAAAAAAAAAAAATGCAACCAGCAAGCAGGATGAAACCTGCCGAGTTGGGCAGCTGCTCCGAAACCGGTGACTGTGGACTGCAAATCATACCCTGGCTGATTGAGCCCCAAACCACAAAATGTCTAAAGAATGAAGCAAAACACTTGAGTTCGAGCGCACTTTGCTGTAAGATGCAAGTGGAGTTAGAGGCCCGAGCAGGGCAGCCCGGGAGGCCCGCACCACTTGATACCCTAACCCAACTGGCAGGATTTCTGGGGAAGAGTGCCGTCAGCTGTCTGCTAGCATTCAGCGATTCCAAATCCAATTTCTATGGTTTCTGAATCAGTTCCTGGGATATAAATGGAAGGGGGAAAGCAACAATGATGCTTCCAAGAATAAAAGCAGTGTAAGTCTGGAAACCCCCCAAAACTCCACTCACTGGAAGGAAGCTTTTCTGAAGGCACTTGAATCCCCTTCATTTCTGCATAGTGTCAATGGAAAATGAAATCACTCCCTTCTTGGCTTCGAAATGCTTCTCCAGCTACTTCACACCTGGGCCCAAGATCTGCCAGGGGCCAGCTGGTCATTGTGCAGTCTGATGGCTGATGGCCAGGAAAGGCAGGAGAAAGGAAAGCAGAGCTAAAATCGGGCCCAAATCAAGTCTGAAAAGCAATATTTGAAATTCAACTTCCGGATATGAACAGGAAGCGGCATGGAAACCCAGTAATTACAAAATAGAGAGCTGCCTGGGTCCTTGATTCTGCTCACGCAGAAATAGTCTCTCACGAATTTCTTGGTTATAGATACGTGTTCATTGAGCCATGAATAATTTCATAATCTTAAGACATTTGTAACACAAAGGCCTGGAAATCATGGAGGTTGGTGCCAATGGAAACCTTGGGTTGGGCCCAACCTCTGCCTGCCTTTCCTGGGGGTGTAGGGCAAGGGGGGGGGCTGTACTACGCTGAGGGACTGTCCCGGAAGGTCAGGCAGGCTTGGTTGCAGTGGCCCAGACACACACTTTGGTTTCGTTATCTACTGGGATTAGTGGTGATCAATTCACTAGACCCCTTTTCTCTCCCCTTTGGCTACATTCTTATGGAAGTTTAAAATTTCTCCGTCGTCCTCTGTCTTTGGCATTTCTCACAACATCCACATGAATCTTCTCCCCCACCTCCTTCCCCAACAGAATCTTATAACCACAGTGTTACACCTCTTAACAACAGAGGTTCATATTATCGTACCCTGCAGTTTTCTATCAAGTCCCCTAATGTACTTTCACATTTGTTTACCTAGATAACCATGCTCAGTATGGAGAGGAAACTTCTCAGAGGTCATGCACAGCAGACACACAGCCCACCCCAGAGTAGGCCCCAGGTTTCCAATTTTCTTCTGAAGTGCACAGGAGAACTATTTTGGTACTTCTTTAAAAAAAAAAAAAAAAGAATGGTGTTATATGTCTGTTTTTATTTGTTGAAATGCCAAACAGACCTTTCTGTCATGCAAATAAACAAATGCCCACAGTCCTAGGGTCAGAGAATTGATGGAATATGTCCTTCGAGACAGAAGTTTGCACCTCAGCCAAGAGGAAGTATCGCTTTAAAGTCTGAAAGGAATTAAGCCTCTCTGCAAAGGTAATATTCTGACTAACAATGACTCATATGGGAAAGAGAGGAAGGCTTTGAATTACTGCTTCAGGACCGGTCTTGTCTTGCTTTCTGCTTGGTCTCTGGCAGCAGGAAGGCTGTGCTCTGTGCCTCGGACAGGCCCCTGGCTGTCGTGAGGACAGCCCTCAAGGGCAAAATCAGCTTGAAGTTAGGGTTACCTGGGAACACATCCGAAAGCCTGAAGATCTCCCATTCCCCTCAATACCCCCCTCGCAATCTTCCCCACAAGAATGTAAGCGTCCAGCTCAACTACAGTAAAATCTGATCCTTGGGAAGAATCCCAGCCCTTGTCAATACCTGTTGTTTGGATGACATCAACATACCGTCTGTGGAAAGAGACTTTAAGTGACTTTGCAGATCCCACGGCTTAAGCCTCTGTACACATTAATATGTTCCCTTTCTAATTTCCAGCAAGGCGGTGTATTCCTCATTCGGCATCTGCTGTCTATCCCATTAAATGCTCTTGCCCCTCCTCCCTTCTCCTCACTATCACCTTACCCTATTTTTTTTCCCCAGTGAGCAGTGACCATAATGGGACATTTCCTTGTTTTTTAAAATAAATTTACTTCTTCATTTTCCATTTCCCTCCCGAAGCGTAAGCTCTATGAAAGCAGGCTCCAGCGGTCAGGGCCTCCTGCACACCAGGCGCTCCGAACTCGGTGAGTTCAATTAATTCCGAGCCTGAGGAAGTCATATGTGAAGTCAGACTTCGGTATCGTGTTTTCCCCCCATTCGTGGCCCATATTCTGCCTCCCGGGGTCCTAACACATTACAGATGACCCTTGATTAACACCGGCTTGAATTACGCGGGGCCACTTACATGCAGATTTTTTTCAATAATTACAGTACATTATTATGAATGTATTTTCTCTTCCTTATGATTTTCTTAATAACATTTTTTTTCTCTAGCTGACTTCATCGTAAGAATACAGTATATAATACACGTAACAGGGGGGCCTGGGTGGCTCAGTCGGTTAAGCCTCCGACTCTTGGTTTAGGCTCAGGTCGTGACCTCATGGATCATGGGATCGAGCCCACATCGGGCTCCCCGCTCGATGGGGAGTCTGCTTGAGATTCTCTCCCTAGCGCACACGCCCTCTTTCTCTCTCTTTCAAATAAACAGATCTTAAAAAAAAAGATACATGTAACATACAAAATATATGTTACCCATTCACATTGTTGGTAAGGTCAACAGCAGGCTATTAGTAGTTAAGTTTGGGGAGAGTCAAAAGTTATACGTGGATTTTCGTCTCTGTGGAGGGTCGGCACTCCACCCCTCACGCTGTTTAAGCGTCGAGTGTCAATCTTGTTCTGCTTTTGAATGGCAGTTCTTTGAAAATTTGAGGGTGGCCGTCATACTGCAGCTCCCTCCCCATCTCAGCTGTCACGACTAACCGCCCTCAGCCCTTCCGACGACTGAGCACGAGTCCCAGGCCGGCTCCTGGTCTTCAGTCTTGCTCTAACCTCTGAGTGTGGCACTTAAGCTGTCACGCACCTTCAGAACCAGGTCCCGAGCGGTCTAGTGGAGACTTGCTCCGCTACATGAGAACGTACGAACGAGGATGCTCACCGCAACCGTTTACAGCAATAACCCGAATGTCCAACCCGAGAGGACGGGACGCACTGCAGATCAGCCAAACATCGCGATACGAGGCCGCTAGTAAAAGAATGGCATGGGCCTGCATGGGTAGCCACGGAAATCTGCTCAAGTCGTAGTACGAAGTTAAATGGAGACAGGCACTTTTAGAACATCATATGAACATGAGTTATTAGCTCTAGTTTATGGTTTAAAACATGAATATGATTCCGTTTTTGTTGAAAATTCATTATATATACCTATACATACACATACATGCTTATGAAGGCAACATGTGGGGGGAAGCTATAAACTTCTTATTTCTCAGAAGCATAGGGATAGGCTTTCGGGGATATTTTACTTTGTGCCATATATTTCTATCATTTTTGAAGGTTTTTACAAATATATATATAAGTATAATGTTACTTTGAATATCAGAGAAGCAAAATGTCACTCCAGAAGTGGGTCTGGCTAGGGAATACCAGCCATCCTCCCATGAATTCCTAAGAGGAACTCCAGAACCGTTTTGGAGTGCAGGGTGTCAGTCTGCACTAGTGTCCGGGGGGGGGGGACGGGAGCAGCCACACATGGCTTCCCGTGGAACCTGCCATCAGCCACGACTCGGGTCTCCTGGCCCACACTTCACCAAAGAGCCTATATATGGCCACTTCCCATCGCTCATGGCTTTTCTAGACTCCTACATAAAAGACAGAAGTAGCTCACGGTCAGAGAATTTTACATTTGGGATGAGTCACAGCACAGCAAAGAATCACCTTTCAGAAGTTCTGCCAACTTACAAAGAATAGAACCTTTGTTTCAATTTCAAGGACAATCATTGAAGGGGAGCAATACAGATCCTTCTCAGAGATCCAGTGGGATCTAGTAACAAGATGATTCACTTACACAGCACAGGAGTTGTTTATGACTTGTTCCTTGTTTATTGCCATTTTTATGCATAATGTAACATAGTATAACTATCTATACAGATTTTAAATATTTTTCTTAGTTTGCAAATCATTTCTCTTACTAGTGGGCCTGTCTTGGTAGTAGATTGCTTCAGATGATGGGGGTTGGGAGGGACAGACTGAACGGGCAAACTCTAGATCATATATGGGCACTTGTGCAAAAATCATCTTCTGATTTCATAGGCAAATATTGCTCTGTCTCCAAGTCTGCAGCTTCAGGAATTTGGAAGTCAAATGAGGGTGAATGAGCAGAATTCACCCCTGTGCTTTACAATGTGCTCTGTCTGCAGGACATCGCTGGACAGGAGACCGGCAGGCAGGAGCCCTGTACTCATCCTTCACTCCCGCCAGCACCTCCTCCTCACTGATTCCCTTTGTTTGGGTCACATCACCAATATTTCACATGAAATCATTAAACGCCTGAAATAATTGATTTTTTTTTATATCACTTAACTCCATAGGCATTATGGAGTTTTCTGCATTGAGGGAATAAAATTCTTCTAGTGATCATCTGCTTGTCATGGGGCTTGTTAGTGGAAATGGGAAAGAACTAAACACCTAGGATCAGAAAGAAAAAATGGGGAGGAATAGGAGGCATGGACAGGGAGGAAAACATTTGTTAACCATTTTGTGTAAATAATAAGAATGTTTCGAGTTTTAATAAACCAGATGCTTCTTAGTTATGCTTCCTTTTTTTTTTTCTGACAAGACAGACTGACTTTTCCTGTATTATAGTTTTCTTGGAAAGGCACAAAGTTGGAAGCACATACATATGCTTCTACTTACAGATATATATTTAATGTGTTTATCATGAAATCTAATTTTGGAATACCTGAGTTATAAGAATTGAAAACAATTTGTGGTTCATAGGGTAATGTCTGGACTCCTAGGTTTTTAAGATCTCCAAATACCATTTTTAAACAAACTGATTTTAAAATGTACATGATAAAATGCAGGTTTAGAGGAATAAATGATAAACTACTGCATTACGGATATACGTTGATAGGATACAACAAGATTCCAGAGTTTGAGCAAAGAATGTCGTAGAAGTCTGAAAAGTCATTTTGTATTAATCAGATCTAGACTTCCACATGAAATAGTTTTACTTTAAGTCTCTACATCGAAGGTACAGTTTGTCTCAGACCCGTGGACAGAGAAGCATACACCGCATTGTGGACGCACGGTGTGATGGGGGAGGGGAATGACGGGGGCTGATGACCACCACTGGACGATGTGGCACCCAGAGAAATGACGCCCAGTCCACGTTAGGAGCAGGACAAAACTCGCTACGAGAACCAGATCAGCTGCTACAAGTACAAAAGGAAAGACAGGTATGGCCGCTGCAGGGACTTCCTGGGTGGAACGACACTCTGGGCGGACCGCGATCCAGAATGAATTCATGATCTGGGGTGAGAAGTGCGCAGCTCTCACTCCTGAGCCAAGAGGGGGCCTGGGCAAACAGTGAGACCCTGGGGCTCATGTTATTCCCCGCGGTGTTCGGGAGCGGATGATTAAGCATTTATGTTTATCTTTAATACCCAGCTTTGAGCTACCAGAATTAGCTAGGCTTTGAGCTCCTCATCCTGACACAAGATTTCCCCTTGCTTTTTAGGATGGCCATGGCCGTGGCTTTCTACTAAAGTGGTCCAGCTGCAGGTCTCACAGGTGGCCCCAGACCCGCGTCTCTGGATCTTCCTGGGATTCTCGGTACTACCCGGCATACCTCCTTTACCGATGCTTGAACTTTGCTGTTTTTAAGGAAGAACTCAGAAAGCCGTGGGTCAACCCTTCTCATTCAAGCTTACGACTTTATCACTTATTATCATCATCCTACTTCTTTTAAAGGAAAGAATAAAAATATCTTGCTTTAAAAAACCTGTTCCAGGTGCCTGGGTGCTCAGTTGGTTAAGCACCTGCCTTCGGCTCAGATCATGATCCCAGGGTGCTGAGATGGAGTCCCGTGTTGGGCTCCCTGCTCAGCGGGGAGTCTGCTTCTCCCTCTCCTTCTGCCCCTCCCCCTCACTCGTGTTCTCTTTCACACACTCTGCTCCCTTGCTCTAATAAATAAATAATCTTTAAAAAATATTAAAAAATATAAAAAACCTGTTCATTAAACCGAACATTTACTTTAAATGATGTCCCATCTATCAAACAGAACTTTCTACCAAAACAGCTATATTAAAACAGTTTATACATTTGAATAATGCTTAATATAAAAGAACTCTAGCATAAAATCAGGATTCTTTTACTTTTTTTTACACACAGGCTCTAGTTAGAATAAGTTCTGTCTTTCACCCTGGCTGTTGATAAACCATGTAGGGTCAGATCTAGGTGGTCTAGGTCTGCACCCAGAGCTCCCGAGGTGCTCCTTGAGCTGTGCTCATGGCTCATTCACTTATGCACATCATTTATTTTTTTTTTAAGATTTTATTTATTTATGTGACAGAGAGACAGGCAGCGAGAGGGAACACAGCAGGGGAGAGGGAGAGGAAGAAGCAGGCTTCCAGCCGAGGAGCCCGATGTGGGACTCGATCCCGGAACGCCAGGATCACGCCCTGAGCCGAAGGCAGACGCTTAACGACTGTGCTACCCAGGCGCCCCCTCATTCACTTATGCACATCATTCATGCAGGAGCTGCTTTCATGATGAAAAGAAGAGAAACAACTAGTGTCTGTAGGGCATGGAACTACCAGACCCAGGTTCTCTCTTTCTTCTTTCCACCAGCCCTACTGAAGAATAAATGACAAGTCTAATTGTATATATTTAAAGTGTACAGTGTGGTGATTTGGCATACATACACGTTGTGGACTGATCCCCAAGATCAAGATAACTAACACACCCATCACCTTGCAGAGTTAACTCTTTTATGTGTGTGTGGTGAGAACACGAGATCTGTTCTCAGCAAATTTCAAATCTACAATACCATATTATTAACTACAGTCACCGTGCTGCACATTAGGTCTTCAGAACTCATTCATCTTAAAACTGGACCTACAGCTCCCTATTTCCCCTTCCCCCAGACTCAATTTCTCTTTGATTACAGAAGATATCACTCACACTCTGTTTTATAAGGTTATACAGTAAATCACTCTCTCCTAGCAATAGAAAACCATTTTTAAAACTTAGGAGGACTTACAAAACCACTTGGAATGAGATAAAAAAAAAGTAACAGCAAATGAGCTGGTTTCATCTCAAGTACTTGAAGCAATTAAGGTACAGACTTTCTGCAGTTTCCCACGTGTAGAGACTCTATTCTTCTCAGCCATAAACCACACCAAAAAAGTACATGGGATTGTTCTGAAGGAGTCACAGTATAATTGAATGTATTATTCCTGCCTTAAGTATTTGACATCAGGGGAGATAGCTAAAAATAAGCAATAAAGACAAACATGCAACAGCCACCAGCTCACATAAAAATTTAAGACACTGATCATACTCCAAATCCTAAAATCAAAAGTAAACATCCACTGTACAAGTAATTTGTAAAGGGGAATCATTGTGGTGTAAGTTGACCATATTAACCAAAACAGGTTGTTACTTACTCTTAACAGTACTTCTCTCCCTGAAAAGATTACTAACCAAGATCACCCCCCCTTCTCTTCACTGGAGTAACCCTTCTGAGAGCAGCTGATCTGCATTAGATCAAATGAAGCCAAGGTATAAACAATAAGTGATTCTAAATCACTTTCCCTGACAGGCTGCCCACTTCCTACATCATTGGAGAGCAACAGGAAAAAAAATACAGGGTCATTAACATGGGTTTTGAATGAAAGGAGTCAGGGCCTCCCCAGAGCTAGGAATCCAGCCCTTCCTTACTGTGGGGAGTGGGGAGCTAGAAGGGGGCTAATCATCCAGACAGCGGGGCCAGGCACAGGTGGCCGTGTGACTTGGCACGCTCGGCCTCCTTCTACTGCGAACATAAGGCCCCGCTAACCACTGTGGACTACTAAGTACCACGCACATCCTTGGAGTCCCAAATATGACAGATGACAAAAACGAGGCTCGGGAAAATGACCTTGCCAAGGTCACACAGCCTGTACAGAACTGGGGTAGGAGCGAAACCCAGCCTGTCTCAGCATCCAACGGGATTTCGGATCTCCATCTATCCAGACGTCACGCATCCACACGGGCTGCGGAATGAATGGACTAGGGCTTCAGTCCAGCTTGACGAGTTGTGGGCTGTGTGACCTTGGGAACTTCACTTCGTTTCATGCCTCAGTTTCCTCACGTTGAATTGCTTCGAATGCTTTCTGCCACACGGGGCTGTTAATGAGAATCTAAAGCCCACAGGACAGTGCCCTTCACAGAGCAAGCATTCGAAAGAATTTCGTATTATTATTAGCAACAGATGTTCTTTTACAATCAGCAAGCCCACGGGGCTTCCAAACAGGGGCATGCATGATATAGCCTATAAACTGGGTTTTGCCTTAGGCAGAGATCCACGTGGCTATTTTTTAATATGAGCACAGGCACTTCTACAGTCTGGCACGGAAAAATAAGAATGTAATGCAAGTAATGAATTTTTAGAAACCATATCATTCAAGAAAAATTAATTCTCATGAATTAAAAGATGTGAACTTCCCATACAGCATTCTTCATTCTTGAAAACAGAGATGACAAAACCTGTGTGAATATTCCCACATCACGTTTGGCACATTTAGGTTCAATTATATGCAAAGATATAAAAAGGAAGAGACATTTTCCAGAATATTTAGGGGTTTTCTGTAGGATATTATTCTACAGACTTGTGTCTGGAAGAGCATAGTCTGACGTCTAAATTTCCTTGATAATATTCCTTGCTCAGGTGTGGACACCACCACCAACTAGCACCTCATTTCTTCCCAAGAGCTCCACCTGCATGGCTCTGTCTATACAAATATTCTTCCTTAAACTGAGCTTCAAATGAAATATGCCAGTGTTCGATTCATTCTCTTAATGTGACATGACACGTTCACGAATGTTTGATTAATTATGTAAGGGTATCTTTACATTTACATTGCATTAGACAGTGTTAGGGGGGAAAAGTAGAGATATTTTAAGATATATCACAATTATGGACTTCTGCAGTGAGGCCATCTAGCTGGCTGAACCATACTTTTAATCAGTACATTATTTTGAAGAGTCATGCCAAAATAAAATACCCTTTTCCATATATTAAGCACGTGATTCAGGTAATGCTCAGAGAGGACACTTTGGAAGGACTTGTCCAGACTTGGCAACAATTATCAACTTAATAAAACTTTCTGCCTCTCCTACAGAACTGTTCAAAAGGAATCAAAGTCTTAGCTATTTCTTTGGGACTCTTATTTAGCAATTCAGTCTCTGAAGACACTGGATGCTGAGAGAATTCCTTAGTGAGAAGTATTTGTCTGCCTTGTTTGTCCAGGAATGTACTCGATGCCTGTGAACAGAGGCAGCCTCAAAGAAGCGAAGACGTTTTGAAGCGATTCACCATCTTGATGAACCAAATGCTGAAACTGAACGTAAGAACTTCAGTGCTAAGCGATACTTTGTGACCCATTTGGGAATTCTTTTCCTTCCATTTTTCTCCATCTTCCCCAACTTCCCAGTTTCTTCAAAGGAAAGAGAAAACCATAGAGAGGTTTTTAAAATCCAGAGTCAAAGCATGTGGCTTTTTATTACACCACCTGAAATTTCCCTTTCAAATAGAAGGACTTCAAAATCTGCGGGGATTGATTTTCCATCCTCCACGCTTTCAACAAAATTCTACAGTTTATTCTAGCTAAGCATATCAACCAACAGCTACATACTGTGTCTTACGAAAATTTTCATCGGGGCTATTCTTAGGTTTTTTTTTTAAGATTTTATTTATTCATTTGACAGAGACAGAACGTGAGAGCCGGGGGGAGGGGCAGAAGAAGAAGGAGAAGCAGGCTCCCCGCTGAGCAGGGAGCCTGAGGTGGGACTCCATCCCAGGACCCTGGGATCATGACCGAGCCAAAGGCGGATGCTTCACTGACTGAGCCGCCCAGGTGCCCCTGGGCTATTATTGTTCTTATGGCTTAAACAAGATTGGTTTAAGGGTCATAACAAAATTGAGGGGAAGGTACAGGGCGGTTCCCATACACCCCCATCCTCACACATGCACAGCCTCTCCCGTTATCAGCATCCCTGCCAGAGCCCTGTATTTGTTACAGTTGACAAACCGACACTGATACATTCTTACCACCGAAGTCTGTGGTTGACTCAGTCTCCTCTCTCGGTGTTGTACATTCTATGGCTTTGGGAAAACGTATAATGACATATACTGGTCAGTGTCATCCTACAGAGCCGTTTGCCCTAAAAATCCTCTGTGCTCTGCCTCTTCATCCCCTGACCCAACCCTTGGTAACTACTGATCTTTTTACTGTCCCCACAGTTTTGGCCTTTCCAGAATATGTCATACCGTTGGAGTCATAGTGTGTAGACTGTGCAGACTGTGTAGACTGTTCACTTACTGACGTGCACTTAGGTTCCTCCACGCCCCTTCATGGCTTGAGAGCTCGTGTCAGTGCTGCATAGTACCCCACTGTTTGGGTGTATCTGTTCATTTATCCTTCACCGACTCCAGTGCATGTCGGTGCCTTCCAAGTTTTGCAATTATGAATAAAGCTGCTATAAACATCTTTGTGCAGGTTTTTGTGTGGACGTAAATTTTCAACTCCTTTGGGTAAATACTGAGAAACATGAAGAAAATTCTTGATTTTTTAAACCTTCATTTAAGAAATATAAATGACACAGCAACATGATGGGAGGAACATGAGTCAAAGTGGCTGAACCACCATTGTTCAACCTTACGGAATCTCGGGCTGGGGAAGACTGCTGGCAGGCAAATGTTCTAATTTTCAAAAAGGGAAAGAAAATGAAGTGAAGTACCTATCTCAGGACAAATACAGCTATTAAAACTGGATGCCTGTGCACTTAAAGACAAGGGATTTGCTCCTGGTACACCAAGGAGGTCCAGGAATGCAGATCCTGTGTGCTCTGGGGCAGCGTCCAAAGCTGACAGATCAGGCCAGCGAGCTACACAGATCTAATAAAGTACTTGGCAAGTCGGCGTAAAAGGAAAGATGTGGTGGCTGATAGGATTTCACGGATTCCTGCAGAGTAAACAAAGCCTGTTGGTAGTGGATTGACTTCTAAACAGATGAGGGGGACTGTAGTTAATAACGGAAAATCGAGCCTTGTTCAACATTTTCATCACGAATCGGTCAGGAAAGCCATAGGAAGCGTGATGAAGCAACGTCAAGCAGAACTGGGTATGCCCCGTGGCACACTGGCTCTGAGGGGACCTTAAGAAGCTAGAACGAACAAGGGCGGATAACAATATTCATTTTTTAAAAGGCCAGGTAACAAGTGCTCTGCGTAGGCTCCAAAGCCCGAAGAGACCTGGGTGGAGAGCGGCTGACGGGAGAGGGCAGGTGTGGTGAGGGCCACAGTCCTGGTTGCCGCCTTCCACCCTGGGCTCCTTTCTGGGCGGCGCTCACAGGGCTTGTCAAAGTGACACAGGCTGTCAGCTGCTTCAGGAAGCCTCTGGAACAGGAGAGTCAGCTGTCTTCAATTAAGGGGCTGTCATGAAGGGAAAAATCTCAGTACGCAGTGTCAGACGGTCAGAATGAAGGTGATGCAGGGACACAGATACTTGCGTTAACAAGTTTTTTAATCCCACCCCCAAAGAAAACCAACAAAAAGCCCACAGATTGTCTCTTGTGGTGGTAAGTTCCCTGCTGTTCTAAGTGGTCAAATGGCCCACCAGCCCTCGGGGGTGTTCTGTAAGGCTCACGGCCGTCCCCACATACAGCCGGGCATCTGTGGTGGGCTCGGGCAGCCGGCTCCTTTTCATGCGTCCCAGTGAGCACAGGACCTCGAGGCTGCACGCAGGCTGACAATGAAGTCCCCTGCACGGTGCGCTAGGAGCGTGGAAGCTCAGATCCCCCTTCAAAGCCTCGTGTAACCACAACTGTGAGCAGGGTCACTCGGCAGTAAACAGCTGTGGTGGCTCTAAGACAATTTAGGAAACAGCTATAGGTGGAGAGAATTTCCTGCAGACATGTCTCTCTGGAGGGCCCTCCCGCCCACCTCAGACTTCACCCAACCCTGGAGAATCTGAGGAGGACGATGTTTTCAAGATGCAATTAATACAACTGTTTACATAGAACATCTGCTGGGTCATAGAGGATTGTTGTGTGCACGACACAGCTGTGATTGGAGCCATCTCATGACCGTGAGCTCATGATGCACCCAAGGGAGCTACTGTCTTTGTTAAGCACTTGACATAATTAAAATTAGCAAAAACTAGGTCAGGTGGCCCAGTGCAGCTCTGGTGGGAAGCTCTGTGATCTTCTAGTGCTTTCTTTTCTCCACGAGCATGGTCAGGTGTCCAGGAGGAGGCTGGCGCCCCTGAAGTGGCAGGCCATTCTGGGGGCACTCTTGGCGATGACCTTGCCGTTCAGACTGGCCACCAAGCCCACAAGGAAAACTGACCTCCCTTTGACAAAACAGGAAGTTTGCTGGATTCCGTGGAGTGCTCCCAGACCCAGCGTCCAAAAACTTTAAAAAGATAGAAACCACAGAATGTGGGCACCTGGGTGGCTCAGTGGGTCAAGTGTCTGCCTTCGGTTCAGGTCATGATTTCAGGGTCCTGGGATCGAGCCCCACATCGGGCTCTCTGCTTGGCAGGGAGTCTGCTTCTCTCTTTCTCCCTCTGCCCCTCCCCACTGTTCGTTCTCTCTCACTCTCAAATAAATAAAATCCTTAAAAAAAGAAAGAAAGAAAAAAAGAAAGAAACCACAGAATGCAGCCCACCTTGTAATATCTGTAAACACCAGTGCATTTAATACAATGGTTCTATTTCTGAGACTTTAAACAACTGATCAACCTATCCTCTTCTATCGAAAATGTTCCAGTTACAATATTAGGTTGAGAATGAAGGTCCTTTGGCTTTTTTTCTTTTTTCTTTTTTTAAATTCCACATCTGTTCGTAGAAGTTGGCAGAATGCACTGGGAACAATTGTGAAACCCATTTGTGCTTTCTCACGGATCAGACTGAGGAAGATGCCTCCCACCCCACCACAGCCTGGTGAGACTGCTCTCAAAGGGCAGCCACAGCTGGTGACAGCCGGACAGCCCTCGAGAAGGTGGCTTTGGTAGCACGAAGTCCTGCAGTGTCTGACTGTAGCTCTCAAGGCTGCAAAGTGCAAAGTGCTCTTTTCCTAGCTGATGCAGAATTCCTCCAAAGCCTCTGGGACCAAGTGTCCTGCTCAGCTATTTCGAGAAATTATTTCACCTCTTCATAAAAAGGAATGTTGCCCTCACTCTCATGACTTGTACCATCACACTGACTTCCAACTCTGACAGCCCAACGGTGGCCTTTAATTCCTAAAAGAATATAGCATTAAAAAAACCTCACCTATCCCATGGCCCCCCCAAAACACAAAGGGTCAGATGGAGCCGCCCTCCCCCAGAACAGGCACCTGTGATATCATCTGAAGTGTCTGTGCAATTGAATGACGTGTGGGGGTGAGATCAACCACCATATTCACAGCATTCTGGAATCAACTGATTCCAGAGGAAAGATCAAGAGACAAATATGGGAAAAAACCAAGCATTGCAACTACATGTGCAAAGAACAGGTAAGAAAGAAAACATGGGAATATTTTAGAAATTGGTTTTCATTTCCTCTTTTAAGGCCATGAGGAGGATGAATGAAAGGGGGGAGAAAGCACATTTATTAAGAGCCTGCTAAGGTTCTGAATGCCGGGGAGGCACCTTCAAGGTTCTGTCCTAGGCTCCGCCAGGAGAGAATGAGGCAAGAGAAGGCTCTCGCTGGGCCCACTGCTGCCTGGAAATCGGAAGACTTTGGGAGTCAGGAGTTGAATTACTTAATAAATCGATGCACAGAAAACACTTGAACACCTTTCAAGGTGTATTCACATATCATTTCAATATTTTGTTGAACCTTTTCTTTTTCTCAATTTTTATTTTTTTCTAAGTTTTAATTTAAATTCCAATAAACAGTGTTATATTAGTTTCAGGTGTACAATATTCAACAATTCCATACATCACACCCTGTGCTCATCATGACAAGTGCCCTCCTTAATCCCCATCACCTGTTTAACCCATCCCTCCACCAACCTCCCCTCTCGTAACCATCAGTTTGTTCTCCATAGTTAAGAGTCTGTTTCTTGCTTTGTCTCTTACTTTTTTCTCTTTGCTTGTTTTGTTTCTTAAATTCCACATACAAGTGAAATCATACGGTACCTGTCTTTCTGTGACTTATTTCACTCTGCGATATACTCTCGAGCTCCATCCATGTCAGTGCAAATGGCAAGATTTCCTTTTATAGGGCTGAATAATATTCCACTATATGTATCCACACACACACCTTTATCCATTCATCAATCAGGGGGCTGCTTCTATACCTTGGCTATTGTAAGTAATGCCCCTATAAACATAATGGTGCATGTATTCCTTTGAACTGGTGTTTTTATATTCTTTGGGTAAATACCTAGTAGTGCAATTGCTGCATCATTAGGCAGTTCTAACTTTTTGAGGACTCTTCATACTGGTTTCCACAGTGGCGGCACCAGTTTGCATCCCCACCAACCAGTGCACAAGTGCTCCTTTTTCTCTTGGGTTGTTGATTTTAGCCATTCTGACAGGTGTGAGGTGATAGCCCCTTGTAGCTTTGATTTGCATGTCCCTGATGATGAGTGATGTTGAGCATCTTTTCATGTGACTGCTGGCCATCTGGACATCTTCTCTAGAGAAGTGTCTGTTCATGTCTTCTGCCCATTTTTAAATTGGATTATTTGTTTTTAGGGTGTTGAGCTTTTTAAGTTCTTTATATGTTTTGGATACTAACCCTTTATCGGATGTCATTTGCAAATATCCTCTCTCATTCCATAGGTTGCCTTTTAGTTGATCGTTTCCTTTGCTGTGTACAAGCGTTTTATTTTGATGAAGGCCCTATACCTTATTTTTGCTTTTGTCTCCCTTGTCTCAGGAGACATATCTAGAAAGAACTTGCAATGGCTGATGTCAGAGAAGTTATTGTGTTCTCCTCTAAGATTTTGATGGTTTCAGGTCTCACATTTAGGTCTTTCACCCGTTTCGAATTTATTTTTGTGTATGGTATAAGAAAGTGGTCCAGTTTCCCCAACACCATTAGTTGACAAGACTGTCTTTTTTTCCATTGGATATTCTTTCCTGCATTTGTTGAAGACTGACTATATAACTGCAGGTTCATTTCTGGCTTTTCTATTCTGTTCTATTGATCTGTGTGTCTATTTTTGTGTCAGTACCATACTGTTTTGATCACTACAGTTTTGTAAAATAACTTGAAGTCCAGAATTGTGATGCCTCCAGCTTTGCTTCTTTCTCAAGATTACTTTGGCCATTCGGGGTCTTTTGTGGTTCCATACAAATGTTAGGATTGTTTGTTCTAGCTCTGTGAAAAATGCTTTTGGCATTTTGATAGAGATTGCATTAAATATGTAGATTGCTTTGGGTAACACAGACATTTTAACAATATTTGCTCTTCCAATCCATGAGCATGGAAAGTCTTTCCATTTCTTTGTGCCAGCTTCAATTTTTTTCATCAGTGTTTTACAGTTTTCAGAGTACAGGTCTTTCACCTCTTTGGTTAGGTTTATTCCTAGATATCTTATTTTGGGTGCAATTGTAAATGGGACTGTTTTCTTATTTCTCTTTCTCTGCTTCATAATTGGTGTATAGAAATGCAACAGATTTCTGTATGTCGATTTTATATCCTGCAACTTTACGGAATTCATGTATCAGTTCTAATAGTTTTTTGATGAAGCCATTAAAAAAAGGAAATCTTGCCATTTGCACTGACATGGATGGAGCTCGAGAGTATATCGCAGAGTGAAATAAGTCAGAGAAAGACAGATACCGTATGATTTCACTCGTATGTGGAATTTAAGAAACAAACCAAGCAAAGAGAAAAAAATAAGAGACAAAGCAAGAAACAGACTCTTAACTATGGAGAACAAACTGGTTACAAGAGGGGAGGTTGGTGCGGGGATGCCTTTTATTTCTTTATGTTGTCTGATTGCTGTCACTAAAACTTCCAATAAAAGTGGTGAGAGTGGACAGCCCTGTCTCGTTCCTGACCTTAGGAGAAAAGCTCTCAGTTTTTCCCCATTAAGAATGATATGTGCTGTGGGTTTTTCATATACGGCCTTTAGAGTGTCGAGGGTTTTTATCATGAATGGATGTTGTACTTTGTCAAGTACTTTTTCTGTGCCTTGTTGAACCTTTCAACAAGGGAGAAAACAAGATTCACATCACAAAGGATGACAGCTTGGAGGACCAGGTTTGCCTGTTCTTTCTTTCTGAGTATAAGATATTTTCATTATTTTATTTTTAGATTGATGGAGGAACATGTTCTTTGAAGCAGACTGGGATTACAGATAAGCAAACAGAAAAGACAAAACAACCAACAATATTTATATGGTAGTTATATTTTCAGAATTTTTTTTCTATATATACATGGCAGGTACGTGAATTTATTTACAAAAAATGGGATTTGACTACATATACTCATTGAGACTTGCCTTTTTTCATTTACTATATTACAAAGGTTTTTATTTTAATATTTACGTATTTTTTACTGGCTGGGAGTATTATATCATATACAGTTATATACTTAACCATTATGTACATAATCTAAAGTTACTGGAAGGTTATGCATGTTTTTTGGTCTTTAGAAATGCATTGTCAAGCCAGGGCACTCACAGTAGGTGAGTAGGAGTGCCCATGTCCTCCATTTGACAACAAATTGGTTATTCAGAGAAACATGAGCTATTTACATAACGAAAAAGCAATGAGCTCCCAGCTGCTGCTAAGTCTACCAACATCCTTATTTTTTCCCCTCTCTCCATGGTCTGAAACCAAACAGAACCTAAATTTAGAAGACTTTTTTCCAGCACCTATACCATCAGCGCAAAGGGCAATTTTGGGGTCTATATTGGAAGAAACGCTAATTTTATATATGTTAGCAGTAGTTGCTGCTATTGACCTGAGAATTTTTCATCATTATATTTCTAATTATTTTTCAAACTTCCTATGAAAAAGAATCTATGCTTTTTTTAATAGGGAAAAATAATAAATATCATTTTTAAAAGAGTTTGGGGAGATAAAGAGTACAGATGGATAGGAGACAAAAGATATATAATTTTTAGAGACACTTAGATGCACAGAAATTCATATTTTTTTCACAAATAGAACTGTCCTGTGGAGACTGTGGGGCAAGTACAAGATGCATGTTGGACACGGCTCGCTGGGCACCTGTCCTCGGTCTCAATGTGTTTCCCACTGTGCAGGATCCCCTGGTGACTGCAGAGTGGACACAGGGTTTGTGGGTCCTGGGGCTGATGCATACAAAATTAGGAACAAAGTGAGAGCGAATACTGGAACGAGAAATCACAAAAACTTGACAAAATGTTTTCCTTACGCAAATTTCATACAGTATAAGACCTGTCAGCACACTGCTAGGACCACGGAGGGCTTCGAAGGGGCTTCAATTTCATCCACTGTACAGTAAATCCCCTCGGGCTGAATGTGGGTGACATACCCGGCGAGATATTTAGGTTGGTTACAGTTTTGTTTTGTTGTTTTATGAAAACAAAACTGGCTAAATGTTTGAGGGGGAGGCTTTGTCAGCGGAACCCATCCCTGCGGCGACGGTGTTGTCCCCACGTCCCCCGTGGATCTGAGAACACTCAGGGCCCGGGCCCGGAGCAAGGAGGCTGGAGCTCTGCATTCTGCATGGTAGGACCTAGGAAAGTGCTTCCAGAGTGTCGTCAGATTCACCAGGGGGCTTGTGAGAAACACCGTTCTTGCCCCTCACTGCAGAGGCTCTGGTTCTGTCTGTGGGGCTGCGGCACAGAAACCTGCATTTTGAAAACAGCCTTTGTAAGCTTAAGTTCTAGAACCAGGAATTGAGGCGTCAGAGAGAGCACAGGCGCCCTGGCCTTGGATAGGTCCCAATTCCCTCATCAGTCTAAAGAAGCTAGTAACCTGCGCCTGGGGATTGGTGAGGAGCAAGGGTAATGAGTTTACCTTACGGCCATTCCATTCCATGAGATCCTTCACACGGGCCTGGTTAACATCTGATCCAGGCAGAGACTCCAGGAACTTGGGGAAGGGAGCGATCAAGGAACACCGCCACCCCAGCGCTCTGCCTGACTCCCAAGCCGCACTGCAGCGGACAGGGGAGGACAATGTGTGCAGACTCCGTCACCAGTGTAAGAGAGAGAGAGCTTTCTTTTCCTAGGGAACCAAACACTTCTACATGACGAATGTGAAAGTGGAAGTTTCATCAGGCGCAGCTTGGCCTGGAACACCCATTAGAGCAGAAATTTATGTCAGGGCGGAAAAAACAGTTTGGTTTCCTGGTCCCTGAGATCACAATGCTTCGTTATGTTCCTGGAGGTTAAAGAGCCATACATAGAATTTGTTGTTTTTAAGTAACAGGTGATCTCTGCTATCTAATTCCATTGCTTGGTATAATTTTTATACAGGAGCAGAAAACACGAAGCATGAATTGCAAAGATCTCTTATTTCCATTACACGCATTCAGACTTTAGTCCACTGGTGCCTCGCAGTTAACTCTAAAACAAATTTCAATACACGTGGGTACATTTTACAGGATCTGTAATTGTTACCGAGTACTTTGGTCAATATAAATGGAAAACCATCTCAACTACAAGTTTAAAGTCTTCATTCTGTCAAGAATTTGCAAAGTGAGCTTTATGTAAATTAACAGAAAGAAAAAGAGCTTCTAATTGCAGAAGCAATGACAGTAATTATCAGGATGCTTGGAAGGTTGGACACAGAAGAACTGAACATGTCTCATCAGCTTGTCCAAATCTCTCTTAGTCTAACACCACAGGGCAGCCCTCAGCCAGTCCTGTTAACACAGCCAACACACGGTGTACCTACAGAAAAGGAAAGAGTGTCCTGAGAACACCAAGGCGCACGGCTGACCTTCCGACAGACAACTGACTTCGAATCCACTATGATGGTAAGTTACACGCATATAGGCTTTGGTCCTCCCCAAACCAAGACAGAGGGTTGCGCTGGAAGCCATCTGAAGAGATGATGAAGACAGAACGAAGGCTTCAAGGCTAGAATTTAAGGGAACACATCCTTAGATAAAGGGACAAGAGCTTCACCATGAAAAAATGAAGTACGTGTTTGTGCAACCCTAGCAATTTTTTTTTAATGGTAGTATTAATTTTGGGCTTGTGATATTAAGCTTTAAGATTTCTGAAGTAAAACAGCTCCAATGTCCTGGGAGTAGGCATAAAAAGCGATTTGGAGTTGAAGATCTTTGAGGTTCTCAAAGAGTCACCCTCCTGAGTATTGAGTGAGAAGCCTCAAGGGTGAGGAGGTGAGCCCCTGTCTGGACAGCCCATGTGAGAGCTACGAAGTACCATCCATCCCTCTGGGCGTCACACGTGTGGAAGCAAAGTGGGGAGGCACAAACGAGCTGAAGATAAGTAATTTGTTGCAGAATAGGTTAAGGACCCAGCCAATAGCATCTATTAATATTGAAATTTCATATCCGAGGAAAGTGAACCCAAAAGGTAAAATTCAGGTCAACAAACAAGGGAGCTAAGAACAGGGCTTGTCGTGATACCAAGAGGTGTATTAAATCCACTTACACTAACAACGGGTTGTGTCCTCATAGGACTGTCCCAATGGGGGGAAGGAGCAGGCAGGTTAAGCCTACCTCAGGTCTACACACCCAGAGGGGCCCAACAGTCAATAGGTTCTTCATGGACACCCAGAGATGCTTACGGAATACATGCGTGAATGAGCGAATGAATCCTCTAGTAACCAGCCGTCGCTGACAGTAACTCAGGAGGTGCCAACACAGGTCTTTAATCCAATGTAACTGTAAACTGGTCAGAAACAGAACTGTTGTACGATAACCAGACAACTGCCATCAGTAAGAAGAAACTTCCTAATGCACAAATTCACTTTAACACGTGGTGGAGAGACAAATCCCACTTCACTTTTCTAGGAAGTTGTCATACGTTGGAATCTGACTGGCAGAGCCAGCACTGCTCTGAACTGGAACCAGGAGGTGCCAAACCGAGAAGACACGGGTGGGGAACTTCCGTACACAAACAAGAAAACTGAAGGGAAAAACTTGTCAACTGCCTTTTGGGTCAGATGTTCAGTAAGTCATACTAAGGCACTGGAGGGCTTTTAAAAAATACTATTTGCAGAGTCTGAATTAATCACTCTGGGGTAGGCACTGGCGTTTAAAAGCTCTTCAGAGCTTCCAACGGCCAGTGGGAGCTGAGAACCACTGAACTAAGGGTTGGCCAAGGGAAAAGGAGTTTCTGGTGCACACTCATTTGCCCGACTTCCGTGTGCGTTCTACCTGCTTCCGTCCTAAAAGCTGATGCTGAGGCTCCCGCCTGCTGGATATTAATGTAGGCTCCAAGCGAGATGAACTCGGTGTGTGTACGTGTACTTTAACTGTGAAGACGGAGGCGCATGTAAGGTATCGTTTCTGCACGGTGCCCCACTGCACACCAGCATGCATGCTCTGGGCACTGTTCCTGTGACTTGGTTTCCCCACCTGGAGATTGCTTCTCAGACACTGGTAGGTTTGTGTCACATTTATCCTCGGTCCCTTGGAGGTAAGCTGCACAACTAGGATCATTTCCTGCTAATAGATCATGTGAGACTAAGTTTGAAAAAAGGACGCTGAAAAATATTTGAGGCTGTGTATCAGTGTGAGTGAGGGGAAAGGCTGAGCTGGGTCCTGGGATTCACGTTTGTACTTTACTCGCCTCAAGCTGAATGTCCGTGTTTCCTTCTGTAAAAAGTGGACAGAAATGAGTTTCACTTTCTCCCTCTTGACTAGTAAATATTATTTTACCTTGTGTTTCTCTCTTTTTTTTAGGATTTATTTATTTATGAGAGAGAGAGAGCACAAGCAGGGGGAGAGGCAGAGGGAGAGGGAGAAGCAGGCTCCCCGCTGAGCAGGGAGCCGGATGTGGGACGCGATCCCAGGACCCCGGGATCATGACCCGAGCTGAAGGCAGACGCTTCACCGACTGAGCCACCCAGGCACCCCCTGTGTGTGTGTGTGTGTGTGTGTGTGTGTGATCCTTTGATATCAGGTATTCATTCTCCTTGCACAAATCAGGAAACTGAGGCGCAGAGCCTACACTGGCCTAAACTCCCACAGCTGCACAGAGCAGGGCAATGGTTGGTGGAAGCAGGGCTGTCTCTGCCGGACGACAGGGCCGACCACAGCACCGACCATGGCACCGCTGAAGTGACTCCTCTATGGCATGCCTGCTGGAGACAGAGGACACTAATAATAACAGTAACGGCCACTAACCCTATCTGGCGTGTATCATGGGGCAGCTTTCCTCACTGAACCCTCACAACTATCTCATGATTTCTGTACTTTAGATAAAAGGAAATTGTGTTTTAGAAAGGTTAGGGCATGTGACCTTTTGGATTTTGCATGGCGGAGGGAAAACTGAGCAGCTCTGACGAAAGGTAAGCTCCCCTACGGGGTGGCTCCGTGTGCTCAGGGCTGAAGCTGTAAGTGAGGGTGGGGGCCTCCGGAAGCAGGGCTGAGCCGTGCGTAGGGGGTGGGCGCAGGACCCGAGGTGTGCCCGCACGAGACAGGCCCAGCAGCCTGACCGTCATTAGCTTCTGAGGGAAGCCTCCTCTGGGTCAGGGCTTCCCTTTAAGACACACGTCATTTTTTTCTCTTTTATTTGTTGAAATAAAAGCCAGAGATAAGAGAGCCAAGCGATAAGACTGCTGGCGCTAGGTCGCACCCTGGGCTGAGCCTGTGGGGAAGGGTTTCCCAGTGCTGCGGCCGCCCGGCTGTCTCCTCCGGGATCTGAGGCCAACCTGGGAAGGCTCTCCATCTCGCTTTGTTTTCCCAGGGGACGCGCTCGACACTGGACACGGCGGAGCGTCTGGGTGCCCAGCAGAGATGCTTGGTGCGAGGCGCGGGGGACGCATATGATAGGGACCCCAGAGAGCATTGTCTGGGGCGGATTCCTCTGTCGGGAAATCTGCCCTGCTTGTGGAGACAACTAGAATGTCCGAGATGTCACACGGAGAAGAGAAAGCACCTGCCAGAAGCTGGTAACAGGGAGCAGATGGCACGACCGGCCGCCCAGGGAACCAAACAAGACCCTTTCCTCAAAGCCGCGGTCGGCTCTGTAAGGCCACGTGGAACTGAAAAGTAAAACATTCGGTCCTCACAAGATGACTTCAGGGCTGACTGAGTCAAAAGTAAAGGAAAACACAAACTGCAGTTCTAAAATACAATTTTCTCCTATCTCTGTGACATCGATTCAGCCAAATCTTCCAGAAATGCTTCCCTTATCAGTATTACCTGTAGATACAGCTCCAGGCCAACCTGCATTCGCCCCTGATTTTCCTGTTTAGCTGGAAATAACTCTTTTTCCAAGGTCACAAGTTCACTCCCTCAGCATTTCCCAAGTGTATGCACCATGAACTGCAGTGAGCGTTCGAGGGTACAGACACGGTCTCAAGAGACCACGCCATCAACGCCGTGAGTCCGGACACTGGGGCAGTTATAAAAGACTAAGAAGACCAAGTCAGTGTCCTCAAGGAAATACTATCTTCTTGTTCATACTTGCAAGGCATTTCACCTGGAAAAGGGCAATTCCAAATTACTGGAGTCTTCGCTTGAGATAGGAGAGTAGACAAATGACTCAGGAAGAAGCCCCCTCCCCGTGTCTTCCAAAGTCTGCAAAGCAGTTTCCCAAGTCTGGACATCCCCCCAAAACTCTGTTTCTTTTGCTTTTCTTCAAGTTAGAGTCCATGAATTTGCATTACTACTGGTCTTGATTTTGAATGGTCCAAAATGCTTCTACTGAATTCATCCGGGCCTTTCTAATACCCCAAAGACATCTGCCTCGTCTGCCAAAGAGCAGGGTCTGTCTAGAGCCTGCAGGACAAACACACATGAAAATATAATGCCAGAGCCATTACGACGGCCAAAAATACGGCTGCGGCACTGTGAATGACGTCTCTTCACCCGGCCTCCACACCAGATCCAAGACGATGGTACAGATTCGCAGCCTTGGAGGGTCCAGCGCACGTGAAAGACGAAGTTCGAAGGGAATTGCTGGAATGTTCTGTAGCACATTCATTTCCCTATTTCCTATGGGCTCTTAGTAGAAAACTAGGACCTAGACAGGGGCCTCCAACTTAAGGATTCTCTAAGCACTTGGCTTTGGCTGCCCAAAACCTAGATCTTTGGAAACGTCTTTATGACCAGACCTCCTGACACGACTGGCCAGCCTGCCCCCACACGATCACCTCGAGAGCCGGGGGCCCACGCCTACGAGGCGCCGTCGCCATGCTCAGGAAGAGCGCTGTGCAAACCTCCCAGACCTGGCACTGCAACGAGGCAACTGCCTCTCATGACCGGCCGCGAGCTCTCTCTCCTGAGAGGAAGGAGCTGGACGCCGCTTAGGCCAGTTCATTTTCTCCCCAGCAGTCAATGGAAACTCGCTGTAAGATTAATTTCCAAATGAATAAATGTTATCACCAGATGTCATTCTGTCCAGCAGCCCTTCTTGAAAACAAACTTTCCTTAGTAATGGGGAAAACGTCACTGCAATGAGCCTGTGCAGAAATCTGTACAGAAGTTGCACTCGTGTGTGTGTGTGTGTGTGTGTGTGTGTGTGTGTGATACACGCCTCCCACGGGCTGTATTGGTAGGTCTTGGTGGCTGCACTTCCTGTCCCACGTACGGTTTTGCCATCATCTGCAGTGTAACGGATGTTTCATGGAGCCAACTGCCCCATGTCCGTCGGCACCTCCACACTCCCCTGCTTCCTCAGCGACTCTCCGGGCTTCCAGGAACAGTGACACCAGCAGGAACACCCACGGCTGCCACCACGGGTAGACTGACACCCACGAGAAGCCCTAAACCACACTGCCTGTGAACACTTAGAGAACTTGGTGCCTCGATAACAGACACAGATTTCTTCATGCCCCTAAATTAAGAAAACTCTCATATGTTAAAACAAAACAAACAAAAGCAAACAAAAACCCTACATACACAAAACCCCCAGTCTCTGGCAGAAAGTCTCCATCAGAATTGGAGTGGGTGTGAATGCAGTTCCCTCCTCAAAAAAAATCACTTCTTCACCATTGATTGTGCACAGGTATGGGTAGAAATTACTGTTTCCAGATAGAAACTTGTGTAATATCATGAAAGGACAAGGAAAAGTCGGGACAGGTGCTTCACAATCAGGTGAGAAGTGCTCTGGTTTTGTTTATCATTAACTAGGACTCAGACCTGGAAAGAAGCAGTGGGAAGCGTGTATGGGTTCGGCCACCTGTGTGATTTGTTACTAACGGCCTGTTCCCAATTCTGGTTATAAGTTGGCTGGCCAGCGATTCCAAAACCAAGAGGAGTAAGTACGACAGACACAATCACCCACACAGAAGCCGTTCCACCGACAAAGCACAGAAACAGGGTTCCTATCATTTCAAACACGGAGCGTAGAACTCAAAGAGAAGATCAAATGTGTCGTAAGGCAGCGCTGTGGACAAAAGGGCACCACTGGCCTGATCCCCGCGTGAGTAGCTCACGCCGTGAGTTGGAAGGGTCCCCTTAGACCGTCTACTTCACCTTCTCTCCCTAGACTGTCAGTTGAGGACATCAAGGCACAGGCTACATGATTTGTCAAGGTCCCATTTAAGTTTGGAATCTTTTGATTAAAATGAAGAGGCCCATGTGAAAATGTTGGGCAAGTAGGAAGGGGAGGACGCGTTCCGGTAACCAACCGAGTAAACTCTGTCCATATGGGTTTCTGGGCTAGAACTCAACACTCTGGTCAATCGCATAACTGCTAGCAGCAGAAGCCTCCAAGCCCCTAGCGTGTCTAACCCAGTCTCGGAATGCACAGATCTCTAGCAACATCATCGGACACGCACGTGTTACCTGCAAGCCGCGGGAGCCGCCAGGCCAGCTGGCCCTGCCCAGTGGCTGACGCCAGGGCAGGCAGCTGTAATTAGCCCTGCGCAGAAATGACACCCATCTGCTCGTCACCGTGCCAGGTGACATCTGATAGCTCAGCAGGTTTGAACTGGGGAAAAAGGTACGTAGACGTGATTCCATGAAGATACTTCAAGGGGTACAAAACTCAAACGCTCTCTTCCAAACCGATTCTTCTATAGTAAGTATCGAAAAGGCAGTTCTGGGGATGAAAACCAGGACCCGCTTACTTGCCGCATTTACGGGGGTGGATAAAATTTCAGGGTGGGGGGCCGGGGGTCTCCTATGGCTTTGCAAGAGCGCTACACTATGGAGATGGGAGCACGATTTGTAGCGCACTGCACCGCGGGCTCCAAACGGGCTGCAGCTAAGCCTCCTGATGCAGATCTGGCTGCAGTAATTACGGCAACGCTCGGCCTGATGGGAGCCACCTAATCTCACCCTCTGGGGCATTTCCTGTCCTCCTCAAACACATCTGCAGGACTCAGCATCTAACTGAATTGCTGGGCCAAATCAAAGGGAAGCAAGGGGCGATTTACAAAATCTTCCCCACAATATTGTGTTACAGCCCGTTCTGCCCTCAGCACCTCGGAGTCAGGCACGACGGGAGAACAGAAGCGGCTTGGAGTTTAGGAAGGCTTCACGCTGGTACACACGGCTTTGCCACACCTCTACCGTGGGCGCTCACCGAATTAGGGCAGGGTCCTGCCACCAGCAAGCCGCTCTTCAGGGGGAGACGGGCCTTCTCTGAGGCAAGCTCTGCCGGCCGTGGTTCGAGTTCACGGACTGTGGCTCGCCACTGGTCAGGGCCAGAGTCTAAAACACAGTACGGGCTTTCTTGACTGGCAGCTTTGGCATTTTTTAAAAATTAAAAAAAAATTTATTTTTGAAAGATTTTATTTATTCATTTGAGAGAGAGAGCGCGCACAAGCAGGGGGAGCGAAAGGCAGAGGGAGAAGCAGACTTCCCACTGAGCAGGGAGCCCAATGCGGGGCTTGATCCCAGGACCCTGAGATCATGACCTGAGCAGAAGCCAGACGCTTCACCGTCTGAGCCACCCCAGGCGCCCCAGCTGGCATTTCCTGAATCACTCCACTCTCCTCCGCCCTGCTCTCCGGCAGGTGATGATCAGAGGTGTGTGTTAGAGGGAGCTGGAGAGGACGACAGCTGACCGTGGGCTCTTGCCAGGCGACCCTTCATGTCTTTACCCTGAACTGCTGCTAGCTTTTCAACCCACATACTTCTTTGCATGAGGAACCACGACCACCAGAATCTTGCAAGATGGCAGCTCTCATCACTTTGGACCCCATAACTATAGGCAGGAGACTCATTATAATATTCTATTATCCGAGCTCTTTTTTCTAGATATTGCTGATCCCTTTAATTCGAAGGACCCACTTTGCAGAGTTGAGAGCTTTAAAGCTTGATCCTGTGGAAAGGACACTAATCTTTAACTTAGAAACTGGGGTTAAAATATTGGCTCTATTAGTTAGCAGCCTGGGGATCTCGGGCAACAGGGATGGAGCCCCTCTAGCCGTGCCGCTGAGACGGTCTAACGAGACCATCGTCAAAGGAGCAGTGTCCAGCACGACACCCCACATCCAGGAGATCACATGTCTGGTAAAAACAAAGTCCACAGAACAAAAAACTCATCTATAAAAGTATAGTTTGTCTTTTATAAAATACACAACTAGAGGTTAGGTCCTTGAAAACCAGAATGCATTTTCTGTCCTTCAGAGTTAAAATGAGATTTCTTCTACAAATAAGAGTTACTGCTTCGGGCAGATAAAGTTTTACCTTTTACTGGCCTCGTGCCTTTAGGCCAAGATGGTCGTCTTTAAAAGAAAGATAGAAAGATAAGCTCCACTTAGTATTTTAAAAATCCGAATGGCAGCGTATTACTCCCTCAACATACGTGGCTTGTCGTTCCTCGGTACTCCGGCCGTATGTCTGGGTTGAGGTTTGACTTTTTCAATTAGGGCTTAATGTGTGCACTTCTCAAAAATTTGGTGAATCTTTCTTCAAGTTGTAAGATTGGTGGTTTTAGTAAATCACGCATTTTCCACTCTGTTAAATGCTTCTATGTTATGTTTTATCTTCTATTTAATTGCTGTATCTGAATCCTACATCCTATGGCTATTTCATGGGAAGCTGGAAAAAGGCAGTGAAGAAAGCGCTCCTTGAGGGGCAGCAGAGAGCACGGGCCTCGAGATGGGGTGGCTTGGCTGTGCGTCTCAGCCTGTCCCCTCACCCCTCTGCACTCCCGTGCAGCTTGCAGATCACCTGAAGTCTTCCCTTAAAAAACAGACATTCGTATCGAACTACAAACACACGTAGCCCCTGGTGCAGGATGAAGGCGAGCGTATCACCCAGGAAGAAGTCAGCCTGGGAAGCTGACCTTGCGTCTCCTCAAGCCCCTGAGCAGCTCGTGCTGACACGGGCAGACAAGACCGCCTAGCGAGCTGGAGGCGAGCGCGAGAGGCAAGTGCAGCAGGTGGGGTATTTCCCAGCACAGATGCACCGAGCACGGTCCCCACAGTCACCCACACGCCCTGGGAAGGGGCGGATCCGGCACGAAGATTAGAGATGATAATGGAAAGCAGGTGTGGGCCCAATTTTGGCATCAGGGTTCCAACAATCTACCAGTAAAAAGACATTTTTAAAGACAACTGGAGAAATGCCAACGAGACTGGTTGTTAGATAACAAAAGATCGGTGGTTCAGTTTTTAGGTGTGATGATGACATTCGATTACACAAGAAAAATCCGTGTTTTCAGAGACGCACGGTGAAGTCCAGAGTGGTGAAATGACAGGATTTCTTAGCTGGGACATAATTAGGCTTTTAAATATTTCAAAGGATAGATGATGCAAGAAAAAATAAGGTTAATGATTTGGGGCCCTGGATGTGTATTATGACTTCTGTAAGTGAAATTTTAAAAAAATTATTGAAAAATCCATTTGTGGCCCGTCTTCTTCCAGATCTCTTCTGGAAAACCACTGCGGATGCGCACAAGAGAGGCCAGTGTACACACGGTCACTGCAGCTCCAGAGCACAGACCGGCAAACCCACGGTGACTGACACGTCCAGCAGCAGTGGCCAGCCACACCGAGGTCGAGGAACGCCACACCGGTGAGGCCGTCTCGTCCCTGCGGCAATCGGGAAAGCTCTCAGGCACGATGAAGTTCAGTTAAAAGACAAAAAAGGCAAAATGATACCCATTTCTATACAAATATGAACAAAACCTACACTACATTTGTACACGTCTGTATGTAAAGCACAGAGGACAAATTCTGGAAGGACACCTCCAAGCCCCTGATGGAGTCGGCAGGATCTGAGGGCGGCTGAAAGCATGGTTCTCGCTGTTCACCCTCTAACTTTCCAACTTCCTGCCGCCAGTGCACTTTTCCCCAAGAGCAGGTGTTTTCGTGTCATGTTATTAAAACACAGCCAAGTGAATAAATAAATGGAGGCAGGAAAAAAAAATGGAGGGAGTGGAAGAGGAAGGAAAGACGGAGGAGTGGAGGACAGCTAGGCACGCTGGCGAACAGCAGGGCTCGATGATGACGTCTTCACAAGCAAAGGTACGGGGTGAGACACACAACATTTTAGTTAATTGGCAAAGGCCTTTCATTCCAAAAACAATGTCAGCATGAAAGAAATGGGGTTCCTAATGCAGCCAGGTCTCCATTAGCAGGATGAAGGCAGCTTTCATCAGGGCTGACGGGACAGGAAGGCCGCCCCTGGTAATCACAGGGAAGTCAGATGACCGTGAAGGCCACGTGCCCCAGGCGCACCCCTGTAATTTGTAGTGTAATGAACTATTACCTTAGCAAAATCATGTGTCAGGCATTTAATTTGCGAGTGCAGATGCCTGCTGGTTGACTTGAAAATGACTCTGAAATTACGCCTGTGTAATCCCAACAACCAGCAGTGTGACCAGGGCTGCTCGGGGAGAGCGGCACCTGGGACACTGTAGGCTGTGGGGCGACGTGCCCATGCACCTGAGCCCTGACTCACGACGGAGTCCTGGGACAGTTCCTGCATCTGTGGCTTCAGAGACTCGGTCTCAAGCTCCGTCACGGGGGTCCTTTGTGCCAAAGGGGGCCTCGCCTGATTGGATCCCATCTTCAGAGTAGGGGCAGAGGGCTTGGAGTGCAGAGCCTGGGAAAGGTTTTCTTCTTCTTGGAGGTGACCACCCCGTCCTCAGGCTTTGCGGGGCTGCCTAGCCAGGTGAGAGAGGAAGGGGCAGGTAGGGCAGGTGCCAGGGATGCGGAAGAGAAGAGCTTTGTACTCTCCTACATCACATCAAGGTTTGAGGACGGAAGGAGATCGCTATTTCCATTTACCACCTTCCCCTGATGTACCTTTTCCTCTTTCTGATTACGTGATTAAGAAGAGAACCACGACTCTCAGTTTCTTTCTTCCGTGGCCTGCCACACAGGGAGGGAGGAGCTGAGGGGGAGGGGAGGCCGTGCACACCACGTACTGGAATGTTCTCCGCTCACCTGCACAAGTTCCTGTAAGCTATGAGTCATGCGCAGCCTTCCTGCCTCCTGAGGAGAGCCTGGCCGGGCCGGGTCTCCACCAGAGAGGGTGTCCACGCGCTAGCAAACCCAATGGGAAAGCTGCTAATTCATCACAACATCACAAAAGCATGTGAGAAAATGCCACTATCCTATTTCTCCTTCAAAGTCTGATCTTGTTCTGAATTCTCCTAGTAAAAGTCACTGGTGTTTTTTTTCCCCCGTCGGTGCTAATAAAACACATTTTGCCATACCTTTTAAATGCTTTATATGCTTCTGGGGCAAGGCACCTTTTGTTAAAGCCATGGCTCTTCCTATGCTGGTCGCACAGAATCAGACTCCCAGCACAGGCGTCTCTGAGATCTACCCGCCAACAATCGCAGTCAGTAGGCACCAGGCAGAGCCTAAGAATATGCATTTTTAGTAAGTGCCCTCGCTGGTGCTGACGCGAAGAAATGCTGGGTTTAAAGGGATTGTGAGTGCATGTTCAGAGCCCAGATTTATAAACAAACAATTGAGAAATGTCTTGAAAAGAATATAGAATAGTGTTAATAAGAATTGTGCTGGGTACAAAACAGCAGCTTTGCTGACTTAGAGTTCTCGCGGGCACAGCGGCGGAGCGTTTGTGGTCAGATGTGAATAGCACTCTCACGGCGGTGGGGGAAATATTTTTCCTTGTTTCAAGTGGGCAGTGGAAGTAGTGAAAGCCTAAGTAAACTCTGACCATTAGATAATGGGCCATTATAACTCTGGACGACTTCCTGAATGCCTCAAAAAAAAATGGGTCTCTCGTTTCCTGCCTGAAGAAAAGAGAAATATTAGGATAGTCTCGCATACAAAGAACGCAAGCCTGCAACAGGAGGTGGAGAGAGAGAGGGGCAGGGAGAGACTGATTCATGCCTTAGAAGGGGAAACAAAAAGAAAACAAAAAATTCTGTTCTCTCATGGGCCGTCAAAGCCCCACATCCCACACGTCCCTCCCGCTCGGCCTGCCAGCTGCCCTGGCCGTCCACAGCTGCGGGGCTGCCCTCGTCCTCCGCCTGCCAGGCAGGAGCGGGAGCTCTGGCCGCCTCGCCTCTCCTGGGGGGCTCGCCCCGGGACCTCGAGCAGCGGGGTGGGCGGGCAAAAGGAAGGGGAGAGAGATGAAAGCGCGAAAGGACAAAGTCACCATGCACCTCCGATGAAACCAGCAAGCTGCGATAGACGGTTTGATTCCGAGAGGCTGCCAGGAAAGAGCTGGCTCGCAGAAAAGCCCACAGCTTCATTTTTTCCCATACTCCAGTGATAGTCTTTCCAGCGCTCTCTTCTCCTCCGAGGGAGCAAAATAATCTCACTTTTTTTGGATTGCCACAGGTTTTTTTTTTTTTGTTTTTTTTTTTTTTGTTTTTTTTTGTAAATCTTACAAACTGTCATTATGGTTTTAAGGCATTAAGAGTGTTCTGGGTGGGGGTGCCTGGATGGCTCAGTTGTTATGCGTCTGCCTTCGGCTCAGGGTGTGATCCCAGAGTCCTGGGATTGAGCCCCTCATCGGGCTCCCTGCTCAGCGGGAAGCCTGCTTCTTCCTCTCCCACTCCCCCTGCTTGTGTTCCCTCTCTGGCTCGCTGTGTCTGTCAAATAAATAAAATCTTAAAAAAAAAAACTGTGTTCTGGGTGGGGCGCCTGGGTGCTCAGTTGGTGAAGCGTCTGCCTTTGGCTCAGGTCATGACCCTGGAGTCCGGGGATCGAATCCCACGTCAGGCTCCCTGCTCAGCCAGGGGTTTGCCTCTCCTTCTGTCCCTCCCCCTGCTTATGTTCTGTCTCAAATAAACTAATAAAATCTTAAAAAAAAAAAAAAAGAGTGCTCTGTGTTGGAAGCCCCTGGAGTCTGTACTGACCAGCTGTGTGAACCTGGGCAAACTACTCTCTGAGATTCACTTCCCTCAACTGTAAAAGGGGGGATCATGCAGGGAAATTGTGACACAGTATAGAAATGGCAGAATTCGTAACAACTACTTAGCGCAGGGCCTGGCATATGGTAAGCATTTGACAAACAGCAGCTATCACAGTACTATTAATAGCGGTTTTAACCTATGGACGAGAACACAGAAGTTATTAGTGGAAGAGGGTCTCCTGCTTCAGTAATGCTCCAACACAAATCACGAGTATTGTCAAATCAGGGCAGCACGTTTACCAGACGAGACACGAAGCTAAATACACATGAGCTTGCCTTCTGCATCCCCACTGTCTCTTGGGGCCATGATGAACCCCTATTTCCTTATTTTTGGACTAAAAAGTTATTTGACAGAATTAAAACATACGATGTATAAAGAACCCAGTATCGAGCCGGTAGACAGAAACACACCTTGCATGTCAGTTCTCTGCTCTGCCTGGTGCTCAGCACATCTTATTAGGAGATTTTCATACCACTGACTTTATGATATGGCTAAAACTAAATTTCTAAATGTTCAGGGATTCTTGTCCAGTTACCTCCGATGTAATTTTTCTGAAAGTAGGAGAAATGTTACTTTTGAGGCACCAACTACGTACTGTATTCTTCTGTTCCTTTAGAGATAAGAATCACCACCACTTTATAGAGAATAAAATGGGCTAAGATGGAGAGAAGTCTAGGGGCCCAGGAGCATAGGGCAGACCTGGGATTTCAAGCCAGTGCCCCTCTGACCCCGGAGCCCAGGTGTTTTCCACTCCATCATACAGAAACCCATGGAAAACACAGATGCAGTCAGCAGACCTCAGGAATATGGAATGACTTGGGTTTTTGTAATATTGAAAGGATTTGCAAGAATGTGGTGGAAAGAGAGCAAGGACACGTCAGCTCTCTCATATCTCGGGCACAATACAATTCATAATGTGGCCTTCAGCGTTTTTTTCAATCTGGCATGTGTCTATTACACGATGAAATATAAAATACCTGTGAAGATGTTTCTATTCAAGGCAGGCTGACCGTGGTCCACTTTGGAAGACTTCTGCTGTCCCGACTTTCTGTTGCTAAACGATCATTTGAGGGTCTAGAGAAATGGAACAGGCAAGGAAATACCTTTCTTGGATCTGAGCATGCCCTTCAGTCGATCGTTCCAAGGAAAGCCGAATGCCGTATTTTATTGAGTTCCCCGCAACATGTCTGATTGCTAAAGATTTTGGACAGGCTGTACTCCTCTGGAATTCAGACAAGTGACTGAGCTGGGGGAGCCAGGAAGGAATGCAGCAGGCGGGCATCGGGCTGGACTGAGAGCCTCAGGACATCTCATCGCTCCTGTCTGAGGCCAGAACACCAGCCCATCAAATTCCTCCTCCCAGTAACTGCCCTCCAAATACTAAAGACAACTATTCTATTCTCCCTCACAAAAACACCCTCCCCACCTTTATCTGTTGTTGTGACTTTTTCCAAGTCCTTCCCCACCTCCTAGCCCGTGATGGTTTGCAAACACCCCTCCCAAGTGCAGCTTTGGAAATGAGCACTTCTTTTTTTTTTTTTTTAATTTTTTATTATGTTATGTTAGTCACCATACAGTACATCCTTAGTTTTTGATGTAGTGTTCCATGATTCAGGAAATGAGCACTTCTGATCTACATAAGGTTGTCCGGCTTCTTGTCTCTTGCTTATCCCTTACTGTAACTTGACCCAAAGGTGTGATGGATAATACTCTTGTGATCATGCAAATGGCAAAGGTGAAGGGATTTTGCATGATGTCATTAAGGTCCCAAATCAAAAGGGAGATACCCTGGGTGGGCCTGACTCAATCAGGCGCCGTTCCTGGCAGGAACTACTTCGGCCGAGCAGAAGCAGACAGCTCTACTGTGAACAGGCTATGGAGACGGGCAGCCTCCATGAGCACAGGCCTGAGTCCTACCACCTCAAGGAACTGGTTCTGCCAACAACCTGGATGAACCTGGAGAACTGAACTCCAGATGAGAACCCAAGAACTCCACGGAGTCCCCAAGAACACAGCACAGAACAATGTGATGAGCGTGTGTTGTGTTGTTTAAGCCATGACATTTGTGGTCATTTGTTCCAACATCATAGTCCGGGCTTCTATTTTTTATTTTTTAATAATAATTTTTTATTATGTTATGTTAGTCACCATACAGTATATCCTTAGTTTTTGTTGTAGTGTTCCATGATTCGTTATTTGCATAGTTTGGGCTTTTATTTCACCAATGATTTTCCCTGCTTGCATTTGTTACGCCAGCGTTCCTCCACCCTGTATCTCGGCAACTGGCTTTGCCTTGACCTTGTTATGAATAAATTCCCGAGTTCGGTTCCATTTATCGTGGTCTACGTTTTAGGGTCCCAATCTTGCCAACTTGTGTATTATAATCTCTCCTCTTTCTTGTATTCAGAAAACCTGGGTACTCACTGACCCTGGACAATCATTCCCAGCATGTTGCCCCTCGACCCGTGCACACAATATACGGACACCACGGGGTTCATCTCACCAGACTCCTCAGCATATTTAAAGGTTAATGACTGGCTGCGTTATATCAGTGCACACATTTTTTTTTTAAAGATTTTATTTATTTATTTATTTAACAGGGAGCGAGCACAAATAGGGGGCGGGGCAGAGGGAGAGGGAGAAGCAGGCTCCTCGCCGAGCAGGGAGCCTGACGTGGGGCTCAATCTCAGGACCTGAGCAGAAGGCAGACGCTCAACAACTGAGCCACCCAGACGCCCCCAATCAGTGCACATATTTTTAAAACACAATTTTGGTTAAAGAGTAGTAATTTTTTTCAGGAAGAATGGTCTTTCCTCAGTTTTTACTTATCACTGGTAGACCCACCAGAGGTCTCCATTTGGCCTAGAATAAATTTATCTATCATCTATCTATCTATCTATCTATCTATCTATCTATCTACCCATCCAACCATTTACTATTTTATTTATTGATTTGAGAGAGAGACAGCTTGAGCAAGGAGCCTGATGCAGGACTTGATCCCGAGACCCAGGAATCATGACCAGAGCCGAAGGTAGACACTCAACCGGCAGCCCCCCAGCAGCCCTGGCCTAGAAGAAATTTAAAGCCCAGGATAGATTTGGTGCCTCCCAGTCTCACCTCTGTTACGCTGCAGGTAGGTGTTCCTGCCCCCGTAAGAACGAATGGTTGTCATTGTTGTGTTATAGTCACCAGAGGCAGTATTCCAGAGGGCTCCCCAGGCACCTGGTATAGTCCTGGCCTGCAGCGAGTGAAGTCATGAAGAAAACCCAAAGGAAACCCTTTGCTTTTGAGGTCCTCCCCTTGAGCTGTCTGTGGCAGTGTTGGTACTGCCGTGGTTAAGACCCCCCAATCGAAGTTCCCAGGGAGGAGTGTAGAGATGACTGTGTTGTGAGCTGAACGGCTCAAGCAGACAGGTGCAAGTCCTAATCTCCGTCTGGTACCTGTGACCTTATTTAGAAATTGGTCCTTTGAAGATGTAAGCAAGTTAAAATGAGGTCATGCTGGATTAGGGTGGGCTTTAACCCAATGACTAGTGTCCTTCTGAGAAGACGGAAGTTCGAACACGTACACAGAGAAGGGAATGCCCACCGAAGACACCAAAACAGACACACTAGAGAATTCCATGTGATGATGGAGGCACAGTCCGGAGTGACTCACCCACAAGGCGAGAAATACCAAGGATTTCTGGCAGCACCAGAAGCTAGGAAGAGGCAAGGGAGGGTTCTCTCCTACAAGCTTCGGAGAGAGCATGGCTCTGCCAGCACGGCTTCTGATCTCCAACACTGCGAGCGAGAGCGCTGCTGCTGTTGTAAGCCACCCAGTGGGTTGTATTTGCTCTTAGTTCTCAGGAGCTATTACACTGTGATTGCTCTGAACCCGCCACGCCCACCAGACCCCCAAGGAAGGGTCTCAGACGGAGTGCCTCCCAGAGATGGAAGACGGGTCACGTGTGTAGATTCAGGGATGGACCGTCCATAACAGGGATGGAAATGCAAACCCTGGACAGTAACTTTTCACGACACAAATCCTTGTTGGTGGTTCTGGAAAATCCCCACGTGAGGATGCTGTTGGCTTTGCTCCGCTCGGTGGCTTTGCGTCTGGGGCCCTGGCGCCACCAGTTGAGTTTCAATAAACTGTTTCTGTGCAAGTCCCCAAAAGGCCACAAAGTCGTAGGTAGGACACAAAGGAAAGGACAGGAGAACAAAGATGCTCAGGAAGGGAGTGTAGGGTGGGGGGAGAAGGGAGACGAGATCTTCTACAGACACGTGCGGTTAAGGCCATCCCTTGACTCACCGAGGCACGGACAAGATAGTAATAATTTCACAAAACTTGATATGCAGCTGTATAGGTCCTGATTGTAAAACACAGTTCTCACTTTGGTAAGGCCAAACATGTGTGAAAGTCACTGAGCTTGGCGCCTTTCCTGTGCCAACTTTTCGTGAGCCTACAAGTGGCTTTAAAACTCCTTAAAGAATAAACAAGAAAACACTAAGAGCATGTTCTGGGGAGAGGAAAACAGCTTGCAAATTAAAAACAAACTCCGCCCATTCTGTAGGCGCTCAGGAGCTGTGAAGAAATGGTCACTCCTATTCCAGGTTAGTGGGTAATTCGATAATTGCCAACATCTAGAGGACATGTCCCAGGCCCACTCTATCAGAAGATAATGTTCCCTCTGCTACCAAAAGTCCACAATTGGTAACTGCTTTGTTAATCATTTCCACTGCCTATCAGCAAGGAGCCCTGCCAAGAGCACATTTCAAAATGCTTTCTGTTCAGCTAAATTGCTGTGGCTTTCCACGAGGAAAACTTCTACCTGTAAAACTCTGACATAACGTGGCAATCAGGAATGCTTTTCCAGCATCTGAGACTCAGGACTGAGTCTGCATTCTTGGATGTGCACCCTTTGCAGGACATTTTCCTCACCCGACCTCCTGAGAGATGATTAACATCACTGGGTCAGTTCGGCTTGGAGCTCCACAGACTGCAGCGTCCCATGTTTGTCCTACCACATCCATGTTGCAGTGACCGATATTTGTTCAAAACAAAACAAACAGAAACAAGAGCTCCTGAGTATTATGGCTACATAATAAATGTTGAAATCAGGTCATTTTTTCTCCAATTGGTGCTGGAGCAATTAGGCATTGGAGGGGAAAAAAAAAAAAAAGAAAAAGAAAAAGAAAACGAAAAAGAAAAAGAAAAAGAAAAAAGAAAGAAAGAAAGACAAAGAAGCCCTCTACCTCAACTTCACACACTATACAAATACGAACTCAAAATGGATCCTAGTTTTTAGTCTAAAACACAAAACTATGAAACTTTTGGAAGAGAACATAAGAGAAGACCTTCAGGATTCAGACTTCAGTGCAAAGTTCTTAGACATGACGCAAAAAGCAGGAGCCATAAAAGAAAAAAATGGATAAATTAGACTT
This sequence comes from Ursus americanus, assembly GCF_024610735.1. Lineage (NCBI taxonomy): Eukaryota > Metazoa > Chordata > Mammalia > Carnivora > Ursidae > Ursus > Ursus americanus. The sequence goes on along the minus strand of NC_142129.1, from coordinate 101,928,728 downwards.
CATAATAAGAACTTTTGTTCAGCAAAAGACCCTGAACATGAGGTTGAAAAGTACAGACTGAGAGTAAATATTCGAAAACCACATTTCCGACCAAAGACTCATATATAGAATATACAAAAAACTCTCAAAATATACAAATGTTTACTTCTGGGCACAGCTTAACTGTTCTCGGCTTTGGAAGACACGTGAGGCAGGGGAGGAAGGGCTGGTTTCTCACAAATGATGGGCTCCGTCCCTGTCTCCCCTCAGGTGCTCATCAGTGAGGGCAGGTAAGAAGCAAGCAGGGCCCACTCCTCATGCATTTTAATCTAAGGGGACACCGAGAGACTCTGTGATGAGGAGAATATTGATTGTAATATTTTTTAACAACACAAATAAAGGTCATAAAATCCACAATGAACCAAATATCGAAATTTAATGCACACAGGATTTAACACCCACCCCACCCATCACCTAATTTTGGCCGTGAAAGGAAGAACAATGGAAAGAACGGGGCTTTGCAGGGAATAAAGTAAAATACGCAAACCTAACATTTTCGGTTTATTTTCTTAAGTAATTGTCAGCACGTAAAAAGTACCACTCGAGCCCCTCCCATCTCTAAGGGCAGCCACACTCTAGGAGGTGCCCATCTTCCTCCCTGCACGGCTGAGCTTCTCCCAAGCGTGCCCGTGCTCACCTGCCCGTCCCTCTTCCAACACGGTGGTCCCTGCTCACTCTTCACCTCTCCAGGTGCTCCTGCTCAAGCCCCCCCGTAAGAGTTTCTGCTCTACCCAGCCCTGGGTGCTGGTCCGTCCGTCCTCGTCTCGTTCTGCACGGTCTCCAAAGTTGGGCTAATTTACCCCTGGTTTCCTGCCAGAGCCACGCTCTCTCCTGCTGCCGGGCCTGTGAGCCCTGCGATCAGAATGCCTGCTGCTCAGAGCAGGAAGGAGCGAAGAACTCCTGAGCAGTGAACTTACTTTCTCTTCTCCCTTTGGAAACCCGAACTGAACGTGAGCACCTGCCTGGCACCTGGAGGCGGGCAGGGACAGAGGAGGAGGGCGTCCGGTGCCCTGGGCCAGCACCATGCTCTACGCCACCCAAAGATGGGGGGCCACACAACAGTGCGGCTCCTGAACCTTTTCTTCCCTTGTCTCTCCCCATTTCTCTGCGGAAAAGGCAAAGGGGGTGGAGCAGATACTCTGGGACCAGACACCTAGTACCGTCCACGGGGCAGCTCCTGAGCCCTGCAGCTTCATCCACGACAGCATCAGTGTGCTCCTCAAACCGCATACAACCATTTTCTACGGCTGTGGAAAGACACACAATCGTGTATAAACATGGTCCTCCGGGGGCGCCTAGGGACTCTGTCGGTTACGCTCAGGTCATGATCCTGGGGTCCTGGGATCGAGTCCCGCATCGGGCTCCCTGCTCTGCAGGGAGCCTGCTTCCCCCTCTGCAGGGAGCCTGCTTCCCCCTCTGCCCCTCCCCCTTTCGTGTTCTCTCTCTCATTTTCTCTCAAATAAATAAATAAAATAAAAAACAAAAAAAAACCAGTTTTCCTCAGGGTGCTGGGATCAGAGAAAAGAAGGCAGAAGTTTATAACCTCTTTGTATATGTAGGTATTATCTGGAGTAATCCATTCACCATGTATTCTAAGTATTAAGGAAAGGAAAGTAAAAAGGTATTTTCTTAAAGGTACGTAGTACCTGGAAACAGTGGGATCCCTAAAGGTATGGCTGTAAAGAGGAAGCTTTCTGGCACTGTTGTGGGTGTAGGGAAGGTATGGGGGGCACGGAGGGCAGGGTCCTCACTTGCCCTCGGCCCCCACAGCTGTCACCTGTCCCCCCACCTTCCCCTCTCCACATGCCCACAGCAACGGGAGGCTCAGGAACTAGAACATATCACAAAGGGGAGAGTTTGTGACACTCCAAAGTTTCTAGAAAGCCATGAGGGACATACAGAGCCTTAGTCTAGACAATTCCTCTGCCCAGAGTGGGAAGCCAGGCCCACTGTGTACTTTAGCCCACGAGAGCCTGCTCAGTGCCGGCCCTCCTCCTCCCCCTCCACACCCACAGTGTCGTTGGCTTGCTATGATAGTGTTTAGCTGGTGAAACATTACGATTGTGTGAAGCTTTGCTAGCCAAACAAAACAAAGCCCAGTGGCATCAGAGCCTACTCTCCAGTCCCGCCCAGGGGACAATGTCCAGCTGTCTATAGCTACCTTAGTTTAAAAGAAAAACCAAGGCTACGTCCAGAAAAGTACCTCCCCAAGGCCTCTTTTTATGAGCATTTAACCAACTCTAGCTCCAGAGTCTCTGTGGCCTCCAGACCATTTCTGGAGGGACCCACTATTCCTGCTCTCACCTGCCTTCTAGCTCTCTGGCAGGCCAGGGTCTTCCAGTCTGAACACTGGGCTAGTTCCACTCAGAAGTCCACGTTTCTGTCATTTAATTACACCAGAGTCATGCACGATCCATCTGGATATGAGACCAGGGACTGTGTGGTAGGGCAGGTGAAACAGCATGCAACACATACATACCTCTCACTGCTAGAGAAGAAAATACAGAAGATGGGTTTTATTGTCCGTATAAACGACAAGACCGAGATCAGAAAATTTAGCAATAAAATTGTACAACTTATTTTGTGCGAAATATTTATTTACAATTGTAACCACCCAGGAAAACAATTTCAGTCTTCATATGATCTTTTACCTTGAAATTTTATTCTGCAATTATCAAAGAATTTCCATGTGCCCGAGGTCCTATGCTAGGCACCCTGATGTGTCTTTTAAAAAACACCACACCTAGTGCAGAACATTAAACTGCCCATTTTCACCCACATTTACAAAGGATGAAGATCTGATCTAAATATCCTTTTTGGGGGGCGCCTGGGTGGCACAGCGGTTAAGCGTCTGCCTTCGGCTCAGGGCGTGATCCCGGCGTTATGGGATCGAGCCCCACATCAGGCTCCTCCGCTATGAGCCTGCTTCTTCCTCTCCCACTCCCCTGCTTGTGTTCCCTCTCTCGCTGGCTGTCTCTATCTCTGTCGAATAAATAAATAAAATCTTTTAATAAATAAATAAATAAATAAATAAATAAATAAATAAATAAATAAATATCCTTTTTGGAATTTTTGAGCCTAAACAATAATCCGTAATTAAGCTCATCAAGATATCGAATGGTTCCCCAGCTCCTCACCACATAGGTATGTGTTCAATTCTGCAGACATACTAGTATTCGCATGGATTTTCATATGATTTTCATTCTGCCTTTTATGTCCTATAACGGTAGTGCACTCAGGTTTCAAACACCAAAGCAGAGAAGGTTGAGATCCTTGGCGGCTAGTTAATTTCTCTCATTCTCTAGCAGTTTTATTCATCACAGATTTATTGACAGGGTGGCAGGCATGACAAAGGCCCAAACAAATAAAGGGATATTCAGAGCTCTAAGGACATTATAGCAGTTGAGGGGGGACCACATACACACAAATAACTCCTTCAGGGGTGAATGGGCCGTAGACTCTACAAGAGAAATTCAAAGGAAAAGCAGCTTCCTTTGCAGGGAAGACTGTTTGGAGAAGCAGGGATCAAGTATTAAGTAGGTCACATTCACATGAGCTCTATTTCATACAAACGACATAAAGCTAGCAGTGTGCACGCGTGTGTTTGCTTGGTTATCTCAGGCGGCTGTATACGTGGCCGAGGGTGTGTGTCTGTGAAAGCAGGTATTCTAGATGACAGAAATAAAAAGGAGATGTAGTGGGGCCCCTGGGTGGCTCAGTCGGTTGAGCATCTGACTTCTGATTTCGGCTCAGGGTCCTAGGATTGAGCTCCGCATGGGGCCCTCTGTTCAGTGGGGAGTCTGCTTGAGGATTTCTCCCCCCTGCCCTTCCCCCACTCACACTCTCTCTTGAAAATAAATAAATCTTTAAAAGAGATTTATTGTTGACATTGTTTTCCTAAGTACAGTCCACACAATATCCTGAAAATTTAAATCATAAAAATGAAGAACCACAGCGGTTATCAGGATTCTCTCTAACCCACGTAGCCAGCTTTTACTGGGATCCCTGAGTCTTGATGACAAAACCGTCAGGTAGTGCCCCTAATATAATTAGGACAGGAATCGTATTTGGATTCAGAATTTCAGTTAGGTATATCATGTGAAAAACTGATAAAGCTCACATATGGTTTGGATTTTAGTACATTTCAAGACGATAAAAAGAATTCCAGTAGAATGTCATAATAAACAGCAACAGTACTTAGATGAGATGCCTTACTATCAAGTGCCCCATTCATACCTGATTACTAACGGATAACTGCGAGGCTGGGAAAGTGGACAAGGACAATTAATCGAGGTAAACAGGCTTGGACATTTCCAGTCTAACGGAAATTATCATGTAATGTGCTTGCCTGTCTTGTTCTAAAGGACTGCGACACAGAGTTTTATCACTGCAGCCCCACCAACTGCACGCCAGCCCATCTAATTTAACGGTCTTTTCAGCTGAGCAAATCCCGATTTGGAGAGTTGATTTGCATGGATTTTTGTGCAATCCTATTTACAAACCAACTGAAAAAAAATCAAGCATTCCAATTCCAGAGTACATCGTGTCACTTGGCGCTTGCCAGGGAAGGCAGCTGTGGTGCACTTGTGACAGTCTCGAAGCACCGTCCTCACCCCCCGGGGCTGGCTCCGTCTCAAGGGCCCGTGTCAGGGGAACCTGAGCATCAGGTAACCTGTTGTAAGACGTGTTCCCCAGATTCGGGACAGACACAGCTCCATATCAGCTATGATGTGAGTGTGACCAAATCTGGGGGGAAATCATATCGACACGTTTGTTCCCAAATCCACTGGGTTTCTTTTTTGTTTGTGTCATTGTTGTTGCTGTCCGCTTCCAGGGCGCCTATTCTGAAATTCAGCATAACGTTTCTACTATAAAAGCCCGAAGACAGGAACTTGTGTCATCGTGTTTGTAACTCAATTGATGAAATGACCTCCGTGAGGAGGGCTAAGACCCGAATGAACAGGGCTCCAGGTGCTGAGAAGCTGAAGGCTCTGCTCCTCCGAAAACAAGGGCGAGTCAATGCAAGGACCAGCACAGCCCAAATTGTCGTAGCTGGTGCCCTCCGCTCAGGGGAAGTATTTAAAACACTTGTTTCTTTCAGCTTACCTTCACCGTGTCAATCTGCCCCTCCCCCTGGAGCATGAAGACGAGAACTCTTGGTCCTGCTCGAGCGGGTAGCTGGACTTTTCGGCTACCTATCTATCCCCGACCTTCTATGTACTTACAAGTATTCTGTAAAAGCTTTAAGTCGGTGACAAAATGATTTTACTAGTATTGTGAGGTATCTTCCCGAGTTGTTTTTTCATATTGATTTTCCACTCCTGTGACTCTTCCAGTAAAAGCCTTCCCTGAGATGTGTAAAACAGATTTCTAAAACACCTTATAATCTTAAGGTTCAAATTCTGGATGAAAATGTTTTGTTGAAATTCCCTTACAAAGAGAACTCTTTATGTAGTAATTAGAATGATAGGTTAGCCATTAGTCCTCAGCTACGTTAAGAAAAAATAATATTGATTTTGCCAGCTAATCAGCTTACTAATCACAAATTTCTTTTGACTTCAATGAATTGGCCAATTTTGTAATAGTAGTTTATAATATAAAAAATGCATCCCTAAATGTTTTATATTCTTTAATAATACTATATATCCTAGGTAGAAGCACCAGGTGTTTGGGGTACAGACAAGAAGATGTTCAAAATAATTAGGTTTGTTAAAAAGATTTATTTATTTTTAGAGCGAGAGCGAGCGAGCGAGAGAACACAAGAGCACAGGTGCAAGTGGGGGAAGGGCAGAGGAAAAGAATCTCAAGCAGACTTCACGCTGCACCTGGAGCCCAATGTGACCGATCTCATGACCCATGAGATCACCCCGTGAGCTCCAACCAAGAGCTGGACGCTTAACCAACTGAGCCACCCAGGTGCCCCTAAAATAATTAGGTATTTCTTTAAAAATCCATCAGTCTCAAAAATAATTCTGAAAACACCTTCAGTGGCCTTCCACACTGAGCGAAACGATATGCTGTCACTACTTGCACTTCCTGTGTTATATACAAAGACCCCACAAGGGAACCAGCTGTGAGCAGGGCTCTGTTTCAATGGCATCTTCATGTTTTCAGCTCTAATCTGGAGCCAGCGAGAATGCAAGCACAGCAAGAGTAAAAAAGTCATGAGGGCATCGATCCACGGTGGGGCTGGGGGTCAGAATGGGATGGCACAGTGAACGAATGGCTCTCCAGAAGTCGTCGTGGATCCAGACAGGGACTCGCTGTCAGAACAGATATTCTGAAACATTTGCAGCATGACTCAGAGCGAGCAGAAGGGGTGGGGCGCCTGCCTCCCTGTTTTCTCTCGGGGCGAAGAGTGCGTGCCTTAGAATGAGCCACAGCACGGAGGGAAGAACACAGCGCGGCCGAGCGCTCCCGGGAATCACGACTAGTGGACGAGAGAGCCACTGATGGCCACCCGGCCACCGCCCAACGTGCAGTCAGAGGGAGCCCTCCACGTGGCCCATGCCGGCTTTAACATGGTCTAAGAAATTATTATTTCAATTCTAAAGGGAAAGAGACGTAACCAGCATTTTAATTATAATTTGCCTAAAACTCCTTGTAGAGGACATACATCCCAGTATGCAAGTCTTGAAAGAGAAATGTTATAATTGTTATAATTGCTTGACTAAGGGATAAATAGCACATTTGCTTTTTTTTTTTTTAGTACAAAGCTGATAACATCTTCAGAGGTAGGGAAAACCAAATCTGATGTAGGTGTGGATGTCTCTATGTAATTAACAGTGCAGCAAAAGAACAGGAGTGGGATTTAGATGACTCTAGGAAGTAATTTGCGTTCCCTGGTTTCCTCAGGGGAAAATGGGACAGAGGAGTGCGCAGATATAAATTCTCTTCCCAGCAGCCAAGAGCCACTGATGTTCTGTAAATTCAAACCTGAGTTCACGCTTGAACTTTATAAAATGTTACACATTTCACTTCCCTACGGGCCACACGCAGACTGAGCTGCATTCAGTCGGACTCAGGGAGTTTGGGGTAATAGGCATATATCATTGCGGTGTCTACACTGGGCGTGGCATCAATCCCAGTGACTGCAGAAGCATTATGGCACATGCCTGGTCCACACAGCACGCTAAAGTCTCGTGGTGAGTATTTGATTTTATTCTCGCAAAAAAAAAGTCTCACCAGGAAGGCACGAAACTCACACTGGGAACAGGGGCCGATGTGGGTGACGGCACTCAGCAATCATGTTACGATGTTCCCCAATAACTGATCACCCATCTTTGGACCCTGGACATATCTGAATTGGGTCTTTGGAAAAATCATAATTAAATGGTTAAATAATAGAAAAAAGACAGAGGTGAGATGTTGGCATCATCCCAAGGCAGGGAAAACGACGACACAACTGGCCAGGGTCGTTAGCTGAAAGCCTGGTCTGCAAGAGTGATCAGCAAAGCCTGAATATTTCTTATCTAAAAGTAATATGATGTTAACACGAGAAATTTGAGTCTGCTAGGGAACGTTCCAGATGGTGAAATGAACTGACCTGTAAGTATGTGCCTAAAATAAATTAGTGAAAGTCCTTTGCATGTGACATTTTAGAAACTGGCAAATACAGAAGAACACTGATTCACTTGGAGATGTGGGATGACTCCCCACAGTTTTTTTGGGTTTTTTTTTTAAGATTTTATTTATTTACTTGACAGAGACACAGCGAGAGAGGGAACACAAGCAGGGGGAGTGGGAGAGGAAGAAGCAGGCTCCTGGCGGAGCAGGAAGCCTGAGCAGGGAGCCCAATGCGGGACTCAATCCCAGGACCCTGGAATCATGACCGGAGCCAAAGGCAGCCGCTTAACGACTGAGCCACCCAGCGGCCCCTCCTGACAGCTTTTCATATGCCCTGTCATCTTTCGGAGACTTCTTTAAGGACCACGAAAGGAGACAAAATACCAAGTTTTTAAAAGCATTTGTCAGTATTTATGTCAACCTAACTAAGCAGTTGACTCTGGTCCTGCTCATGAAAACAACGAATGGAGTTGACACCAAGTTCCCTTCTGCGGTTGGCGCCTTTGCAGGGAGAAGCCACCTCCCTCCACGGGGAAGCCGGCGCAGCATCATTAACGCCAGCAGCCGCCACGCCAGCGCCCGGCACGGCTCCACTGCTCTCCCGCTAGCAAACTCCCCACACCGCAGCCCTCCAGGGAAGGGCTCTGACTAGCTTCACGTCCCACAAGAAACGCAGGCACAGGTGACCTAAGCAGCTCACTCAAATCCCACCGCTGCTACGGAGGAGAGCTAGGGTTTGTACCCCCTCCATGCGACTCCGAGGCGCCTGCTCTTCCACTGCGATGAAACTACAAGTAAAGCAGCAGCATCGATCCGCTGTCAGTGAGCTCTATGTGCCCAAGTCGGAGCCAAGTGCCTTGAAGAACAGAGTCTCAAACCACTTTGCCGGTAATAACTGCGACACTTGAAGTAATGTCATGTAAACGTAAGAGCAAGTTTGCACTTGAAATTTATAAAATACACACATTTCACTTTCCGGGAGGTTACGTATAAAATAAGCGCTGTGTTCCAAGCCCTCGTCAGCGAGCTGCGGGGACCGTGCACATATTTCTGCAGGATACCCAATAACCGCACTGAAGTATTTCAGGGTTCTTTTCACTGTTTCTTCTGTGGTACTTTCTGATCCAATTCAAGAGAAAAATATCCTGCAACATCACCTCTATTCTGTTTTTGTTGCTAAGTTACTGAATATTTTGCCTTGACTTGCCCAGAAAACAGTGTTGTCTTTGAAGAGATAAGTTACATTCTGGAACGTTTTTGTATATGTGACCTAAATGTGCTGAGGGTACTTTTGTGAAATAAATTTTGTTTTTTTTCTTTCTTTTTCATATACAATTTGTGGAGAACCATGTGATCCTGTGCCGATTAGAAATAAAGATTCCAAACATGTTAGTATTTAAGCAGAAACGTATCTATTTAGAGGCCCTGTGAGCTCAGTGTTTGCAGACGCACACACACATGCACGTTGGTAAGGCTGTCTGGAAAGGAAGAACATACACGCCTGGAAAGAGGGGACAACGCTGAAGGAAGCAGATTAATAAATGACTGCTAATTTACACAGGAAAGGTTGTCAGGGACAGAATGACCCCGGCCCTGTGTTTTAACACACTCAGGCTGTTTCCAATTTTCTTAAAAAAAAAAAAAAAATCTGGAGAACTTCTCGTTTATTGCTAGATTCTGAATTAAAAAAAAAAATAGGTAACACAGAATTGTAAGTAACAGAAGACAAACTAAAGCATACATTCAAAATGATGGTTTCTTTCCTCTTGCCCCTGAAAGCCACAACACAAAAACATACAAAGTCAATTCTGGAAAGCATACACCTTCGTATCTTCTATGAGTTTTCCACTATCACATATAAGTAATGGAACAGGAGCGACAGGTCTTTCACTCACGTAGCTCTTCCTGCTTTTGAATGTCACACAAATCCTCCAGATTCCTTGCTACTTCTTCCTAACAGTGTCGCGAGCTGCCTGAACGGGCTGGTACTAGGGAGATCTTTAGGCTGAGACACAGGGAGAAAGCGAGGGGCCAGCATTTTAACTCTGGGACTCATGTTCACATCGCTTCCAGCTGGAAGAGTCTGGCACAGACCTCACCTGCTCCAAGTGAGAGACTAGTCCAGCGACGTGTGTATACCCACGTTACCATGGAACAAAGCAACACTCTAGAGAGCGAGGATTAAATAAGAGCCCTCTGGGAAGAAAGCCCATCAGCTTTGTTCATTTTCTTCTTTTTTCCACCTCCTTTCCTGTCTACAAGACAGGATATGTGGGAATCAGAGAAATGGAGTCTCGGATCAGATATCCTACGTACGGATGGAAACAGCAAGATAGGAAAACATGTAAGCCCAAGCGTGAGTGAGTTCTTCCTGCACACATCTGCCTGCTAGTAAGCACTGGCCACGAATCCCCACAGACCCTGGAGGACTAGAGACCCATCCACACTTGTCTGGATTCTCTCGTCTGTAAAAGGAGACCGCGGAGCCGGGGCCTGCAATGTCTGCTTACAACTCCAGCATCTCGCTGTCCCTTAACGCCCGGTGCAGCTTTCGGTTCTGTACGTAAGTACATGGGTACGCAAACCCTGGAACTCCACGTGAAAATTAGATACCAAGTTCCACACTTGGGTCCTTGCCAATCCTTTAAAAAACAGATCCCCTTACTATATTTTAGGCCGTGGAGGTTTTACTGAGGCAGGAAAGTTAGCGATTCTTATGAACACCTAAAAGAGAATATTAAATCCATGATATTAGCAGACTCAGAAGAGTACCATTTTAGTTGACAAGACCTATGTCAGCTATCTAACAAGAAATAAAGGACTGTATCACACACTGAAAGGTGGGAGGAAGACCGCAGCTTCACTAGTCAAAAAAGAGCATTTCACTGTCCCTGCACGCGGCCTGGGAAAGGGAGAAATACAGCCTTCAGAGAAAGGTGGGATGGGCCACGTAGCATTCCTCTCCCTGTTAAATAATTTGAGGGGCACTGGCCGGCTCAGACAGTAAAGCATGAAGACTCTTGATCTCGGAGTTATAAGTTCAAGCCCCTCGTTGGGTGTAGAGATTACTTAAATATAAAAAAATCTTTAAATGAATAAATACATAATTTGAAACCTGTTTTTCTAAGTATATGTATGGTCATGTGTTTTCAAGTGTGATGTCTGAAAAACAACACAACCTGCATCACTCTCTATTGCTCTGAAGAAACTTCAGGTCATATCTCAGTTTGGTACAGGATATATGTAGGGAGGGGGGGAGAATGCACGGTCGTATGTAATCATACCTCTGGGGCTGGTGAAGGTTTCAGGGAGGTCAGTTCAGGAAGGTCAGTTTTCAGGGTGCCCTGGAAGGATTTTCTCCTTGAAAACAAGGGAAATCTGTGCAGGCACTTCCCCGGGTTCACTGCATCGACCCCACTCTGCTGTCGGGGGTCTGTTATTCCAACCTCCACTGACAGTGTCTCGGGAGCTGGAACAGTCTGGAGGGAAAGGGGAGGGTCTCTGCCCATCACGGCTTCACGACCGTGAAGGTCTCCGATCCCTGAAAGGAGGACAAGGTTGAGTGGACAGAGTTCAGTCTTAGCAGGTAAGTGAGTTCTGTGGCCCCCGGGACAAGCAGACCCCGGGGGAACGTTCGTACTCACTAGGGCACACAGGGCCCCGTGGGGAGAAGTCGGCATGAGGTGGAGCCAGGGGGACTTTCAGGCCCGGCACCACAACCCTGGAGAACACCAACCACCTCTTTGACTGAGGCTGTTTACTATTCATTCAACAAACACTTATAGATCATAAATGTGCAGCAGAATCCCCACGAGGGCTAAAAATCATAGTCATGATGGCTCTGCATGGAACTCAAGAGAGATCTGGGTAAAATGTTTTTCTTCAGAAGCACAACAATTTCAGGAGAATCAATTTGCCTTAATTATCTGAATTTTAGAAGAAAAACTAACCGTAGAGCTTTCACAAGGTTTTTTTGTTTTTGCTTTTCCTGAAATAAGAATTTAATTTTAAAAAGTACAATAAAAAAACAAATCTTCATACTCCTCTGTAATCAATCTAGAACTGAACATCTCAAGCTGCTTTACAGGAAGACTTGAGTCCTATGATTTTTCATTGAAGAAGTCGTAGCGAAAAGAAGCAAATACGGTTCCCAAAGGCTCCTGGAAGTTCAATAATAAAGCCAGACCTCTCTACTCTAAATACGTGGCCAGGGGCGCCTGGGTGGTTCAGGCAGTCGAGCGTCTGCTTTCAGCTCAGGTCATGGTCTCAGAGTCCTGGGATCGAGTCCTGCATGGGGCTCCCTGCCTGGCGGAAACCCTGCTTTTCCCTCTCCCTCTGCCTGCCACTCCCCCTGCTTGTGCTCTTTCTCTGTCAGATAAATAAAATCTTCAAAAAAACGATTTTATTTATGAGAGAGTGAGCAAGAGAGAGACAGAGTGCCTGAGCAGGGGGAGAAGCAGACTCCCCGCTGAGCAAGGAGCTGGACTCGGGGCTCGACCCCAGGACCCTGGGATCATGACCCGAGCCGAAGGAAGACGCTTCACCGATGGAGCCACCGAGCTGCCCCTAAATGGAATACTTTTTAATAATTTTCTCACGGGTTCCATTTCTCACCTCATATTGTGTCCCTAACTAACCTTGAAAGCAGTTTAGGGTACAACAGCCTTTTCCATCTCCAGTGTGTTTCCCTGACCTTCACTGTTTACTCTGAAATGGCAGACCATACTCAATCTGAGGCAGCCTCCGTGGGCCAAGCACTGTAGCAGGTGCCACGCACCATCCCGACCGGTCAACCCAGCAGCAGGTCAGGATCACCTAAGATCACCTAGTCAGCTACGGGGTGACGGAGTGGAGGCACCATCACAAGTGTGTGGGATTAGAAGCACGCGTGTCTCACCACCCTGCCTCCTGGGACCACCAACCTCAGTCCCGATCGAGTTCTAACTCTACATGAGTGGATTAGCTATTTTCAAGTCTTGGGATGTCTGTGTGAATGTGAAATCATGTTTGTTTCTTGCTGTATCATTTTTCAAGCTTAAGAATTACACACATCGGGTGCCTGACTGGCTCAGTTGGTGGAACCTGCGACTCTTAATCTTGGGTTGAATTCGGGCCCCATGCTGGGTATAGAGATTGCTTAAAAATAAAATATTTTTTTAAAAAAGGATTACACTCGGGCACCTGGGTGCCTCAGTTGGTTGAGCATCTGCCTTTGGCTCAGGTCCTGGGATCAAGCCCCGTGTCGGGCTCCCTGCTCAGCAGGGGAGTCTGCTTCTCCCTCTCCCTCTGCCTCTCCCCCCTTCACTTGTGTGCTCTCTGTCTCAAATAAATAAAATCTAAAAAACAGAATTACACTCATCATTAGCTTATGCTGCAGTGTATTTCAGAGAAGAGGACGGTGCGGCCACCCTCAGGGGCAGCCAGAGAACGTGACCTGAGGGGCACAGAGCCTTGCTGGGGGAGGTGCCTTCTCCTTGCAAATCCACAGCACCATGTGCAGTGAGACGCTCCGCTCCGCCCGGCCCCCAACCCCGCGGGGAGGAAAAGGTCATCTTATTTTCCTAATAGCAATCCAAGAATCAAAGTTTTTGAACGGCCCTTTTCTGTAACTCCGCAAACCAAACCTGACAGTGAAGAGAGACGTCTCTGTGAAGTACAAGATAATTTGTCACGGTGACTTCTGAACTAAACTGCATCTAGAAATCTTGGTTTCAAATTTCATTAGAACTGAAACTGGCCTGGTGCAAGCCGATGGCGCTCCTTGGCTGGCGTGCGTTGGCGATTATGTCCTGAGCACCCTAGCCCTCCTCCACCAGCTTGTCAGGGCGCATGTCACACAAAACATTTCCTTGTATTAAAGAAAGGACAGTAGAACAAAAGTCCGAAAATCATCTTAACCTGGCAATGACTCATTTTCTATCAAATGCCACAATATTATGACCACGGTATTAATTTTTCAGGTACCAATTCTGTGATTTTGTTTTTAAACATGGGCTACAATTCTCCAAAATCAGTCTCGATTATACTGATTTGCAAATGTTAATTTGTATTTCCAAAGATGAGAACACCACCTGCTAAAAGGTAAAAGTGTCTTTCTAAATAGAGGGAAAATGTTAACTTGCAAAAAAAGGGAAGCTAGAAAGGAACGCACAGGTGACTTCTCCAAATGCTGATGGAGGCGTTTTTAGCACCATAACACGGTGACACGCCTGCCCTGTACTTTAATCATGTGTCACTGCTAGGAAACAATGATGCTAGAGACGATGGGAAATTATTTGGAATAGTTACATTTTTCATAATGCTTAGGAGGGGCACACTTGTGAGGCCTCCTCCGGAGGAATAAAGGGAGGTGGCAGTGAGAGGCACGTAGTAGCAGAGGCTCGTCTTGCCCTGGCAGAGGCTATATGACTCAACTTCATCTGGTGGAGAAATTACTTCACTTACTCTGTTGTCCCCCAGTGCCTTTCGGCCTTGCCATGTATATCAAAAACTCGTCAGTGGAGAGAAGAGGGGAAATATGGTCCAGTCCCCTGCTTCTTCCAACACCTTCCAGAGACCTTAAATAAAATCATTTATTCGCAGACCTCTCCCCAGCCAGAGTGAACCTGTTTACAATAGGATTCACGGTGCCCTGATCTCAAGCTATTTCTTGTTCCTTTTGCAACAGGAATCTTTAATGAATACTCTCAAAAATGGGAAACTGGCTGTCGGTTTTTAATGACTTTCCAGCTCTTGCTTTGTACTTTTAATCTTAAAATAGAACTGATCTTCTCAAGGCTACAAATGTGTTAATAGTCACCCAGATACTTCTAGTGAGTAAATTACTCTTCGGGAATAGTAAATTAGAGGCTTTTGAAAGCGCATTAACTCTTTACACTCACCCAGCACAGCTTTCTTGCACGGGGAATTTCCACCCAGCACATGAGTCACCAGGAAAGGTTACTCCTCGTTCACTCCTCTCCTCTCTAGGGAGTTACTGAGTTAGAACATCTAAGTGTTTATACATGAAAACCCCAGAATGCAGCAAGAACCTCCAGGCAGACTAAGGAATTCCAGAATTACATTTCTGAGAAAGGAGAGGGGGAAATCCTCCCTCATCCGCTCTTCCCATTTTTTAAGGATCAAGCCAACATCAAAAACAGTCACCTTCTAGATAACGCAGGTTGCCTTTTGTAAGCCTTGAGAATGCTGGCTTAATGTTTCCGGATAAGTATCTCTAAAACATTTGCTACATGCCTTCCAATGTCACTGTGTTTGCTTTGTGCTATGGCACGTAGCTGAACTTTTCCCTGGTGGTGCAGTTTGGTTATGTTGACCAGGGAGGGCTGAGACACACCGGTCTTTGGGGCTCCTGCTGTGTGTGGGATGTCTGCCGTGGCACAAATGACTTAGTCTACTGGGTTGTGTCTACTTTCCATCATGTCCTTTATCCCCCTGACCTTTCCCTTGTTTCAGAATTTGACATGAGAATTTCTAGGGCTCAGGTCATAATCTCAGAGTCCTGGGATCAAGCCTCACATCGGGCTCCCTGCTCAGCGGGGAGTCTGCGTCGCCCTCTGCCTCTGCCTGCCGCTCTGCCTACTTAAGCTCTCTCTCTCTGTCAAATAAATAAACAAAATCTTTAAAAAAAAAAAAAAGAGTTTCTAAAACTCAACGAGAAAATCTATCCTTGCGTTGTTAAATAGCCTTTACCTTGCTATATAATTATTTCACTACCTCTTCTTTAAAAACCTTCTGTCAAGCTTTTTAAATCTGTTGTGGACATATAAGTGTTTCTGGTTTCTAATTAGGCTTGAATTGTACCTAAAATAAGAGCAAATGGCACTAATTAAGAATTTGAAGGACCCAAGAGAAAAAAAAAAAAAAAGCGCATGAACAGTGAAATCACTTTAAGAATCACTAAAAAGCAGACTCCAAAAAAGCAGGGAGGCCCTTTCTGGATGTCCAGATAGTAATACAGCCTCCTTAAGAAAGCAATGTAGGCTGCTCTGTAAAAAATATCCAATATTCTGGACTCCTGAAATTGCAATGAACTCTCCATTAAATTATTTTCCATGTGTGATGGCAAAGCTTGCATAATTGGCTTTCTGATGGGGAAGAACAAGACACAATTATTATGAATTAAAATTACTTCGGTTTGACAGTCAAATATGGCCTGTGAATCATAATATAACCTATTATTAAACATTCATTCTATATCTGTTGGTTTATATATAAACATGCATGCATTTTTAAATTGAAATCAAAATACTAAGGACAGAAAGAACTATATCCTATTGTACATCAAAAATTGATGTTCACCTGGGCTTGGAAGTTTCTTTGGTCCACGAAAGACAACGCTTTTTTTAAAAAAGTGTTGACAAACACTGTTACATTAGTTTCCACTGTACGACAGAGCGACTGGACAAGTCCATGGTTATGCTGTGCTCACCACAAACGCAGCCACCATCCGTCACCATAAAATGCTATTACGACGTCGTTGACTCTGTTCCCTGTGCTGTACCGTTCATCTCTGTGACTCATTCATTCTACCACTGGAAGCCCGTACCTCCCACTCCCCCTCACCCTTTTTGCCCGTCCCCCCCTTTGGCAACTTTCAGTTTGTTCTCTGCATCTGTGGGTCTACAGCATATTTTAAAAAAATAATAAAGCTCCTATTATGTTCAGGCAAATAAACCTAAAATATGCAATACAATTTTTCCTGCCTCTTGCTCATCACACATCATGAGGCGCTGCTGAAATGAGAATATTGAAAGGAATTGCCTTCCCATCAGCAATGAAACACAGCGGCAATCAGTTTTTCATATTAAGATTTTTATTCTCTGAGGTCTGCATGTGGAGGTGGAAAGCCAAGGAAAGCAAGACCAATGTGCAGCACTAAGCCAGTGACCCCGAGAACGGCTGCACTAATGTAGCTTATTGTTTAGTTTAAGAAGGGAACAGTTAGAATTTACAATCTGGGACACGAATCGCCTCCAATCTCGAGGTGCCCTGGGGTTTGCCTCGTTGTTTCGTCTCTCTTGAGCACAGCACATCTTCCTAAATCACTCCATCTACTTGCTTTGCTCCCCTCTCTACACAGATCCAAAACCGAAACCAGTACCTGCCTTCCATGCTCATGACGTTCTTTTGCGAGCCTGGCCGATGCTCTGTGTCCTCCGGCTGATTTCAAGATGGCCCATCTCAGAAGACTGAGCATAACCATCTCTGCGTGTGTGTGCCAACACTAAGATACTCCGAGAGGATCTCATGGGAAGAGAGATTTTTCCATACGTACAGGTTTGGTATTCATTTTTTAAAACCTACTTTTTGGTCATGATGTTTCCTCCCCCACACCTGGTCTTTTCATCTCAAATGCATACATTCAACCCCTGCACAATTCTACTGCCGTCCAGAGATTTCCATAATCACATCAGCACATGTGGTTGCATTGAAATGATGGACCAAAGTAAAATAATACCTGGGACCTAATGACTTCACCAGGGAAGAGGTTTCACACAAGACCAAGGAGGAAACGCGGGGGAGAGAAGAACTGCCAAAAGGCAGAACAGGATGGGAATGAGAGGAGCTGAATGCAGCCCAGTTTAATGAGGGCAGGCGTTCTTGCTTCCGGGCACAGATTTCTTAATTTCTCTTATTGTTTGAAACTTGACTCCATCTGTTCTTTCCATTGGAACTTAGAGGATGAGAATGGAGAAGCAATGTGGTGCAGAGGAGTAAACACACTTTGGCAGCAAACAGCCCTGCGCTCAGGTGTTAGCTCTGGGAGTTTGGAGAAGTCACTGCACCTCTCTGAGCCCCCATAAAAAGGAACCACGGTGTCTCCCTTGCAGGCTAATTTTAAGTACTAAAATGAGGAAATGATGGGTTCAAAGCACTGTGCTGCCATGAGACAACACCCACAACATGGTAAGATGCATCTCAGAGGAGCAGCAAGGGCTCGTTCAACTTTGTAGGAGCACAGCACAGAGCACAGCATTACATTTTAAGTAGCTCTGCCAGGATGCCTAAAGTCAGTTTCTGATATTTCCAAGGAAATGAGGAAGAAAGAAGGCAGCTGGGAATTCAAAAAAACAACCCCCCCCACCTCCGTGTAAAATAATAATGTGAACATTGTTAAAAAGCAACAGGCTGAAAATGGAGTTGCTTGTGTTAAGCCCCACCAGACTGAACACCTAACCTCACTGCAGCTTCAGCCAATCAGTTTGGGATCCTGATTAGCACTAGTTAGGTAATCTGCCCGATAAGATCCCCTGCCCTTCCCACTAAAGGAAGGTGACCTTGTCTGAAATAACCCTTTCTTTTTCTTCCTTATCTTGCCCCATTTCTGCCTATGAGGGCTTCCATTCTATACAATGCCTCAGGGCTCCCAACTATCTGTTAGATGGGATGTAGCCCAGATTCATGAATCATCAAATAATGCCAGTTAGGTCTTTACATTTACTCCATTTACTCAGTTCAGTTCAATTCTTGTTCTGTAACAATCTGCAATAATACACGGCTGTTTGTCTGCATATCAAATATAATCCAAATGGCACAAAGATAATGGAAAGAAGCACCACAAAATTATATTTAGAAACCCACATCCACTTTTCCATGCAAATGAGCAGGGATAAAATAAAGAGAAAACGTAAGTTCATTCAAGCAGTAAGATACACACGATCGACTGTGAATTATTTGTGAATTATTTCCAGGTTTCTGATCCGTTCGTTTCTTTCTTTTCTTAAATTCAATTTATTTAAACTAAAAACAAAAGCAAAAACAGTTCATCCATTTCTCTCACGTGCCACCCCCTTACCCCAGCCTCTGACAACTATTAATCTGTTGTTTTGTATCTTGAGCTTGTTTCATATATTATATATATATATATATATAAAAGACATAGTCTATACATATATGTTATTTATTTTATATGTAGTATGTGTATGTGGAATCTAATATATATTATCTAATCTATATCTATGTATATTATCTAATCTATTCTACTATATTGATTAGATAATAGATCATCTAATATGTAATCTAATATATACATTAGATTCCACATGGACGGAGATCATAAGTTTTTCTCTTTCTCTGACTTATTTCACTTACCATAATGCCCTCAAGGTCCATCCATGTTGTTGAAATGGCGTGTTTTTTATGGCTGAATAATATTCCATTGGGGGTGTGTGTGCATGTGTGTGTGTGTGTGTGTGTATCTCACAACTTCTTTATCTGTTCATCCTCGGATGGACACTGGGTTGTTCCTATAGCTTGGCTATTAGAAATAATGCTGCAATGAATACAGCAGTACAGATATTTCTTTAAGTTAGTATACTCATTTTCTTCATTTAATTACCCAAATTCTTCATTAATTAACTGTTGGTTCATATCGTATTCCTATTTTTATTTTTTTTAAAGATTTTATTTGAGAGAGAGTGCACAAGTGGGGGTGGGAGGGTGAGCAGAGGGAGAGGGAGAAGCAGGCTCCCCGCCGAGCAGGGAGCCCGATCCGGGGCTCGATCCCACAACCCTGGGATCATGACCCGAGCTGAAAGCAGATGTTTAACCAACTGAGCCAGCCGTGTGCCCCAGTATTTCTATTTTAAATTTTTTGAGGAAACTTCATACAGTTTTCCATAGTGGCTTCACCAATTTACATTCTTACCAATAATGCACAAGGGTTCCCTTTTCTCCACTCTTTGCCAGCATTTGTTATTTCTTGTCTTTTTGATGACAGCCATTCTAACAGGTGTGAGGTGACATCTCATTTTGGTTTTGATTTACATTCCTCTAATGGTTAGTACTGTAAAGCATCTTTGCACATACCCCTTGGCCATCTCTATGTCTTCTTTGGAAAAAGTCTACTCGGATCTTCTGCCCATATTTTAATTGGATAGTTTTGGGGTTTTTATGTTTTGCTATTGAACTGAACAAGTCCTTTATGGATTTCGGATATCAGTCCCTTATCAGAGATATGATTTGCAAATATTTTCTCCCATTCAGTAAGTTCCTTTTTACCTCATTGGTGGTTTCTTTTGCTGTGCAGCAGCTTTTAGTCTGATGTAGTCCCACTTGTTTATTTTTGCTTTTGTTGCATTTGCTTTTGGTGTTAGATTCAAAAGATCATCACCAAGACCGATGTCTACGAGCTTACTGCCTATGTTTCCTTCTAGGAGTTTCATGGTTTCAGATCTTACATTCAAGTCTTTAATCCATTTTGAGTTAATTCTTGTGTATACGTCATAAGAAAAGGTTCCAGTTTCATTCTTTGGCATGTGGCTGTTCACATTTCCATTTATTGAAGTCTGTCCTTTCCTCATTATACTCTTAGCTGCTTTGTTATAAATTAATTGGCCGTATACATGTGAGTTTATTTCTGGGCTCTCTGTTCTGCTCCGCTGACTCATGTGTTTGTTGCCACTACCATATTGTTTAAGTACTAGAGCTTTGTGGCATGGTTTAAAACTAGGGAGTGTGATGCCTCCAGCTTTGTTCTTTATCAAGATTGCTTTCGCTGTTTAGGAGTTTTATGATTCCATAAAAATTTTAGGACTGTGTATCATATTTCTGTGAAAACTGCCATTAGAATTTTGATAGGAAAACTGTTTAATCTGTAGACTGCTTTGGGTAGTATGGCTATTTTAACAATATTAATTTTTCAATCCATGAGCACAAAATATCTTTCCATTTATTTGTTTCTTCTTCAATTTTTTTCATTAATGTCTTATAATTTTCAATATACAAGTCTTTCACCTCCCTGGTTCAATTTATTCCTAGGAATTTTATTATTCTCTTTGATGCAATTATATATTGAATTGTTTTCTTAAATTTTCTAGTAGTTTATTTTAGTATATAGAAACATGACATATTTTTGTATTGATTTTTTATCCTGCAACTTTACTGAATTTATTAGTTTCAACATTTCTCTTTTTTGGTGGAGTCTGAACAATTTTCTAAATATAATATCATATCATCTGCACATAGTGATAGCTTTACATCTTCCTTTCTGATCTGGATGCCTTTTATTTCTTGCTCTTGCCTAACTGCTCTGGCTACAGTTCCCAAAACTGTGTTGAATAAAAGTAGTAAGTGGGCATCCTCGTCTTGTTCCTGTTCTTAGAAGAAAAGCTCTCAGTTTTTCCTTGTTAAGTATGAAGTTAGCTATGGGCCTGTTGTATATGGCCTTTATTATGACAAGGTACTTTCCCTCTATAAGCATTTTGTTGAGAGTTTTATCATGAATGGATGTTGAAATGTCAAATGTTTTTTCTGCATCTATTGAGATGATACGATTTTTACCTTTCATTCTGTTAATGTGTATCACACTGGGTGGTTTATGGAAGTTGAACCATCCTTGCAGTCCTGGAACAAATCCCACTTGATTTGTTTGATCCTTTTAATGTATTGTTGAATTTGGTTTGTCAATATCTTGTTGAGGATTTTTGCATGTATGTTCTTCAAGAATATTGGCCTTTACATTTCTTTTCTTGTGGCATCCTTGTCTGGTTTTGATGTCAGGGTAAGGCTGGCCTCATAAAATAAGTTTGGAGGAATTCCCTCCTCTTCTCTCTTTTTTTAAAAGAGTCTGAGAAGGATTGGTATTATTTCTTTCAATTTTTGGTAGATTTGCCAGTGAAGTTGTCTAGTCTGTTGGAAGGTTTCTGACTACTGATTAAATCTCCTTACTAGTAATAAGTCTCTTCAGATTTTCCGTTTCATCATAATTCAGTCTTGGTATGAATTGAGGTTATATGTTTCTAGGAATTTATCCATTTCTTCTAGATTGTTCAATTTGTTCATGTATAATTGGTGACAGCAATCTCTTATGATCCTTTGTCTTTTTTTTAAAGATTTTATTTATTTATTTGTCAGACATGTGACAGAGTCTGAGACTGAGATCATGTGCACAAGCAGGGGGGAGGGGTATGCAGAAGAAGAAGCAGACTCCCCGCTGAGCAGGGAGCCCAATGTGGGGCTCGATCCCAGGACCCGAGATCACGGCCTGAGCCGAAGGCAGACGCTTCACTGACTGAGCCACCCAGGGGCCCCTTTTATTTATTTATTTATTTATTTTTTTAAGATTTATTTGGCCCCTATTTATTTCTGCTCTGTTATTTCCTTCCTTCTAACAAACTTTGGGTTTTGTTTGTTCTTTTTTTCTAGTTCCCTGAGGTGTAAGGTTCAGTTGTTTATTTGAGACTCTTAAAAATTCTTGAGGTAGGTCTATAATTGCTATAAACTTCCCTCTCTGAACTGCTTCTGCTGCATAGAGTAAAATTTGGTATGTTATATTTCCATTCTCCTTTCTCTCAAAGTATTTTTTTCTCTTTTGATGTCTTCTTCAACTGAACATTAGTTGTTCAGTAGCATGCTGTTTAATATCCACTTATTTGTGATTTTTCCATGTTTTTTATGTAATTAATTTCTAGTTTCATACCATTGTGATCAGAAAAAAAGTTTGATATGATTTCAATCCTCTTAAATTTATTGAGATTTGCTTTATGGTCTAACATATGACTTATGAGTGCTTGAGAAGAGTATGCACTTTGTTGATTTTGGATGGGATGTTCTTTAAATATCTGTTAAGTCCATCTGGTCTAATGTACCATTCAAGGCCAATGTTTTTTTATTGATTTTCTATCAGGGTGATCTATCCATTGATGTGACTGAGTAGGGCTATGACCTTAACCAGAGTTAAGAAAGGGGTACGTGGGGTGTGGAGTCCTTTGTTTCTCTACTCTTTAACCTTTTCATGTCCACATATTACTCCAATTTTGATTTATACACATCCAAAGCCAAAACTGCTTATCACACAGTGGACCACGAATGCAAGAGCTAATGTGCCTCAATCCTCTGTCATGTCTTTGAAGACGAATCAGAACTCGGAAATGAAGTTTCCTCCTCTACCAAGTCTTAGGACCAGCTGCTGCTGGGGCTGAAACTTAGGTCTAGAACAGTCACTCCTCACCTTCTCCCTCATTCCACCGTTAGCTTCTAGCCTTGGGGCTCTCTTGTTCCTAAAGGCTGGATTTATTACTTTTCACTTATCTTCCCAGCACTGTGTTCCTCTCCTGGTTCACTGGGGTCTTTTAATTCCTCCTCCAGCACCCTAAATTCCCCTAAATTAGAGATTAAAGTTCCACTACCCGGGGCAATTAGATCCCTGCTCCCCCATTTCAGCCTACAATGAAAAGTGACCACGAAACACTTGATCTTTTGAGGAACAGTTAATCCAAACCACTCATCTCCAAAAATCATACGCTTAGTGATGCTGGTGTTTGCAATACGTAAATAGACTCATTTCTTGAATGCCTTATAAATTATGTCGATCAAGTTATAATAAATTGCCTAGTAGGTTAAGGAGATTAGATCATAGTTGGTCAACCTTTTTCAGTCTCTTGGCTAAGTTCCATTTGTCTTCGTGCCAAAAATTTGCATATGGAAAATAGTTTCACACAGAGATTTGTTTATATTTATATGGTGATTTAGATCTCTGACATCCTTTGAGACCCTCATTCGTGGCAGGGAAAAAGCTTGCCTCACAAACACCAAATGTGGCCTACAAACCACTAGTTTAATCAGAGAAGAGAAATTTATGCGTGAAGAGCTGTAATAAAAGGGAGAGCTATGTTATAAACGCATATTCATTGTTGTCTCCTTTCCCTCTGAGGTTTAAAATTTGCATCGACATGGGAGAACTGTACTGATAAAGACACAACCCGGGGTTATGGATATTGGGGCTAATTGGAAACAGCTGAGAACAGTGGGAGGAAAAGCTATCCACATTTGGACAATTGCTTTCCTTACCGTGGGTGGGCCGGCTTATAAAGGTCCCATAGCCTTCCCAGGCCTGGGACCTGAAAGCTGAATTGCTACACATATCTTACATAAAAGGCAGCATCCCCATCCACACAAGGGACCTAACGTCCATTACTAAGTGGCCTATTAAATACCATGAACAAAATCCATTGGATTCATTTTAAATGGTTCGCGGCGGAACATGTTATTTTTCCACACGAATGCTGCTGGTGGACATACGGTCCAGAGCAGCCCGCATGGGTGCTTTGGCTGTGGTTTGCACCACCTTGCTTACGCAGCACAAGGAATACTTCCCAGCATACAGTCTACCTTCTTTAGGATCACTTTATTTATTTATTTTTTAAGATTTATTTATTTGAGTGCACGCACGCGAGAGAAGGAGAGAGAGAGAATGGGGGGAGGGGAGGGTGAGAGAGAATTTCAAGCAGACTCTGTGGTGAGTGTGGAGCCTGACGCTGGGCTCCATTTAACGACTGTGAGATCATGACCTGAGCCAAAACTGAGAGTCAGAAGCTTAACTAATGGTGTGACCCAGGCTCCCCTAGAGTCGCTTTAAAAGACTGCTATGTGGCAGAAAATATAGATTTGACCATGTCCATATTAACAATTGAAAATAATTTACTGAGCTATTCTATGCTAAC
Organism: Ursus americanus; assembly: GCF_024610735.1. Lineage (NCBI taxonomy): Eukaryota > Metazoa > Chordata > Mammalia > Carnivora > Ursidae > Ursus > Ursus americanus. The sequence goes on along the minus strand of NC_142129.1, from coordinate 101,904,678 downwards.
CAAAACACACACATAATTTTTAAAGATCACAGGGTTAACACAGCTGGTAATGGGTAGGATTGGGATTGAGCCCAGGTCTCTTGGGCTCCAAAGCCTGGGCTCTTTCTCCAGGCCACACAGTACACCAAGTTCCAAAAACCTACTTCTCAGAGGGAACTGCATTACTACACTGGGATTGACCCCAAATAATCATCTAAACTATGGTGTCTATTATACAGCCAGCCTCCTGCCCCTAACCATCTATGGCTCCCAAAACACAAGGTGAAAAGTTATAAAATGTTTTCCTGAAATCGAGAAACCCCCAGTGGCAGAGATATTAACAAGAGCTTGGGTTCTGGCAATAGTTAGCTATTCCAAATACAAAGATAAATGGAAAAGATACGCAGGAAAGGTTAATTTTGAAAGACTTTTTGTGCCTCAGTATACTTTCCTTACAGAATATGGGACTTTGAAAATCAGCATTACAGTGTGAAATTCAAAAATTTACCATGAGATTGCATTAGCTTCACTTCTTAAACTATACCACATGGAAATCACCCAGGAGAGAGGAAATAATTGTGTGTAAAACTACTGATGAACTCTTGAAAACAGAAATGTCACACAACCACACAAGTGGCCCAACAAAAGGACAGAACAAGCTAGCGCACATTAATGGAATAAAACCACACAGCTCTCAATGAGAATCCCACAATTAACAATTCATAAAACTGGGCACTTGAAAAGTCAAGACAACTTAAAACGACAGGAACAAATTTGAATAAATTGTTCCTCTGGGAGCACCTGGCTGGCTCAGTCAGTACAGCATGTGACTCCTATTCTCAGGGTTGTAAGTTTGAGCCCCATGTTGGGTGGAGAGATGACTTAAAAACAAAATCATAAAAAAAAAAAAAAGGAATTAAATTGTTCTTTGTGGGGTAGAGGGGTTCTCTGCAAGTCTTTCTCACTCACCTGTGTTTTCTCAGGTAGCTAACATAGATTATTTCCTGTATTTCCCTGAAGCTGCCAGCAGCTAACTCGGCACATGCTCCCAGGCCCTCTCTGCTCCCCTGACGCCCAGCAGTGCTTGGAACTGAGAGCTGGCTTTCTGCTTCTCCACTCAACTTTCACCCGGAACCAGCTGGCTCTCTGGGTCGAGAGCACATCCAGTGTCCCCTCAGTATATCTCCGTGAGAACGTCTTTTCTCATAATGATGATGTAATGGATAAGAAGTCTTGCAAAACTGGGCACCTGGGGGCTCAGTTGGTTAAGTGTCTGCCTTCAGCTCAGGCATGATCCTGGAGTCCCCAGATCAAGCCCCAAATCAAGCCCCGTATGGGGCTCCCTGCTCCGGGGGAGGAGTCTGCTTCTCCCTCTGACCCTACCCTCTCTTGTGCTCTCTAAGAAATAAATAAAATCTTCAAAGAAAAAAGAAGTCTTGCAAAAGTGATTATTCATGCATTCACGCAAATACTTAACAAAGATTCACAGAACGCTTACTACAGGTGAAGTAGTTTCACATTGTCAAAACACAGTGAGCATACGGTAATACAAAATATAAGAACAAATACATTCAGTAAAAGGTTAAGTGGCTACCAGCAGGCTTGGAGAAGAAAGACGAACACATGGAGCGAGGGGATTTTTAGGGCAGCAAAGCTACCCTGTACGACCCTGCGATGGTGGACGTATGTCATTATGCATTTGTCAGAAGCCAGAGAACACCCAACACCGTGACTGAGCCCTGAGGTAAACTCGGACGTGAGTGGATAACAGTGCATCAGTACTGGTTCATCAGTTGTAGCAAATGCAACCCGCGGACACAGGACGTCATAAAAGGGGAAAGCTGAAGGTCTGTGGAGGAAGAGCAGATACACGGGAACCCCCTGCTCCATTCTCTATAAACCTAAAACTGCTCCGAAAGTTAAGAGAAAGTTCTTCCCCTCCCACCCTGACACCACCAGGGAGGACGACCGCTGCCCGGCACGGAGGAGCCAGGCATCACGAACGAGAACTTGCTTCCTGGCTCTTGTGTCCTTTGGAAATCCTGGCTGCATGGTCTGCATCGGGGAGACCTGTCCCCCAGCATTTCACGGGTGACCTGTCATCCTTTGTTCACTTCAGTATTTCGCCTTGGTGCTCACGGGACCCCCCATGTCCACACACAAATCTAAAACCTCAGGACGCAACACCAAGCCCAACACAAGAAAGAAGGGTTAAAATTCTGATTCTTCCTGATTTATTTCAGCCTTACCATCACTGAAAACCTCATTCTTTCTTTTTTCTTTTTTTTTTGCTAGCATCCTCCACATATTCTTTAGACGACTAAGTCAACATCTGCCCAGTCTATTTCTTAACTGACATCTTGTTTCATGCACTACATATAAGCAACTCTTGATTTGGTTCATAGCAAAACTACCACTTGCTTTTATGCAACTCTGAACAATTATTTTAAAAGAATTCATTTCTTCAGTGAAATGAACTTTAGAGTTTCAATGTCATCGATCTTTGCACATTGTTCACCAGGCAGAGTTGCCCACAAAACCGAGGTTCCGTGACTGTCCTAAGGCAAGAGCCTATCTCCCCCCGGCTTCCTAGAACACACGGCATTCCACGCGGCGACCACAAGAACTTCAAACGTCCCAGCTCCACCCGACCTGTAGGTGAGAAAATCAAGCCCCTAAGAGGTGACGTTAAATGACCCAAACACAGAAGAAAGCTGGTGAAACTGCATTTTGCACAGAAGTGTCCGTTCAAAGTGAAGTCCGATAAAATACTTAAGCATAACCACACCCACCATAAATATCCTTTCTCTTGAACTCTAGTTTTACCCGAACCAAGAATCTTCAATTTTTTATAGTGTTTGCAGAAAAGTAGGGAACTTTTATTGAACAGTGTTACCGAGAACTCCAAGCCACAGAATTTAACATAAATAAAATGGCTTCTTTGAAATCCCCAGCTTCTTAACTCATGAGATGCTTGAATTAACAGAAGCTCCAAGGCCAGGAAGCCCCAATTTCTAGTGAACGCCGGCATCTCTGCTCTGGAGAGGAGGTTACGAACAACTGCCCAACCCAACTTGGCTTAAATGCTTCCAGGGTGAGGCATTTACAAATTTATGAACCGCAAATTCCATTTTAGGGTCACTCTAGCTGTTTATGAAATTCCTTCTTATGTTGATCCAAAATCCGCCTCCCTCCAACTTCACACCATTTGTCTCAGCTCTATACTCTCGAGCCGGGGGAATAAGCCTACTTCCCTCGCCACTTCACAGCATCTCAAATACTTGAGGACAGCTGTCGTAGCACCTGTAAGTCTGTCCACTGTGCCTCAGCTACTCTCTGCTGACTCTCTACCCCCTCAGCCACTCCCCACGTCACATGCTCCACGGGCTGCAGTCCCTTTCAAACGTGCCCTGAATCACATCGTACACTGCACACGGATCTGACCAGCACATGGCGTTGGCCAGATGATTACCTCCTGAATTCAGGACACTGTACTTTTATTAACGTGCTCCAACATCCCCGTCACACTGTTGTTGGCTCATACTGAACTCGTAGCCAACGAAAACACCCAGATCTTTTTCACACTTACGCAATTGGTGTTTTTTCATTCCGTCAGTCATTCAACAAATACTGCCTTCAAGAAAATTATTTCCACACCAAAAGCTGACAGTTTTCCATAAGATGATTGGGCGACAAACAGATTAATGAAACACGAGAACGTTTGACCTACAAGTGAACCTGAAATTAAATTTTTCCATGCTAACTTAAAAGTTAGCTGCATTATTTATCAGTTTGTTGTCAAAGGCAAAGCAACCACACCGAAGTCCAGTGATACGTGAAATGAGAACTGCAAAGACAAATGAGGTAAAATTCCATCATGTTCCACGTCATGTTCAGGTGAGTTTGTTTAGCGGGGCACAAAAGTATTCCTGAGACGCAGAGCCTGACTGGCCACCGCCAGCTTGAAAATCAGTGGAAATAAAATCTTCAGGTCATGAAGATTATTCATAGAAAGTATATAAGTAGCACTGCTAGCTGCTTTACTGACTATGCCACATCAGACAAGTTCCTTAACTTCCCAGGTATCGGCTACACATAAACCCAGGACGACTATCATTTCACTTAAACCTTTTCCATGAAACTCCTAAGCTACCAGCATTGCTATAGAATTACAAGATGCCAGTATTCAGTCTGCCTTCCGTGGGGTTCTCCAGGTTCTGTGAATCACTTGCTCAAACTCAAGGATATAACTTTTGTATTCTCTTTCTAATCGATAAACTGTGGCAGAATCACTTAATTTTTAAGAGCAAACTCAAGCTCAGAGCTGGAGGAACCCAGTGGATCAGCCAACCCAATCTTTATTACATGAATGGGGATACTGAGGCTCCCAGAGGTTGCCCCTCCTTCAGGTTATGCTGAGCTCCATACCAAGCATGTGAATGCCTGAATTTCAAGTACGTGGAAATATAATTGGGGAGAGAAAGCACAGATGAACAAAAAAGTAAATTATTCAGTGAGGCGCCTGGGTGGCTCAGTCAGTTAAGTGTTGGACTCTTGGTTTCGACTCAGGTCATGATCTCAGGGTTGTGAGATGGAGTCCCATGCCGAGTCTGCTTGAGATTCTCTCCCTCTCCTTCCTCCCTCCCCCTCTGTCTCTCCCTCCATGCACTTGTGTGTGCTCTCTAAAATCAATAAATGAATAAATCTTAAAAAAAAAAGTAAATCATTCAAACTTAGAGGAGTTAAGACAAAGTTCAATGTAGATAACATGGATCGTGTGTGTGTGTGTGTGTGTGTGTGTGTGTGTGTGTGTGTGTGTGGGGGGAGGACAGTTCAGGGAAGGAGATAAGGTAAGAAGGGAAGCTGGATGACCAGGTGTGGGTCAGTTCAAGGACGTGCATTTATGAGGAATATAACCAGCGTACTATTACCCGTATCGCGGTATCTACAACTATCATAAACAGCTCCTAAATAATGCCCATGGGCTGAATGAGTTAATGCGCAAGTGTCAATGTGAATCCCGATTCCAGATATGTTCCATTTTGAACTTGAGAAACCACAAAGAGTTACCAAGTTAGTAACATGATCAGAGTGGCAATTTAGAACAACCCTAGCTACACATTTCCACCTGGAGAGCTTTCAAAAGATACCCAAAAGGCCCCATTCCAGAACAATTACAGCAGAATCTCAGGGATTGGAGCTGGCGTGAAGACTTCTCACGGCTCCCCAGGTGATCCCAATGTGCAGTCAACATTGCAAACCCCTGTACTAGAGAAGGTTCTGGCCGCAATGTGGAGAAGCTCTAAGACAGAGCAGGGGAGGCGAGGAGGATGCAATTTCAGCCGTTCTTATGGAAGATGGTGAGGGCTGACCCAAGACCGTTATCATGGGGGAACGGGGACCTCTATAGGGGCTCCAGTGTGGGACTCAGGTGCATAAATGAATAGGGGTGAACCTCTCCCCGTATCGCAGGAGGAGGTGCGTCTGCACAAGCTGGACTTGCCGTGGTTGCAGGACCTGCCAGTATATCCTCCCTCCGAGGGGCTCTGTAACAACGGTGCAGACGGGAGGCCCAGGCTGGGGGGGGACGGCTCTCCATGTGTGGGTCCGAGGCAGCCTTCAGACATGAACGTGGAGAAGAGCATTTAGAGCAAGAAGGAGGGGAAGGTCAAGGGCTGGGGCGGGGCGGGGGGGGGGGTCCTGCCATGAACGTAAGAGCAGTAATGCCATGAGGAACTGCAAGGACTCACAATGTCCTGTGGAAAGTGAACCCAGACGCAGACAGCATCAAACCAGAATGCCCAGGTTCTAGCTACAGGCTGTGGCACCGATGCTCTCGTTAAAAGCGTTTGGCCTGGGGAACCTGAGGGACACAGGCTAGGTGGTCTAAGGGAGTGAAGCAGAAGGGCCAGCTGTAAGCAGGACCAATGAGACCTTCCAGAAAGGGGGAGGGCAGGGAACCCAAGGCAGAGGATGAATAAGAACAGGCAGCCACCAGGCAATGTTTTCCTCTCACAGACTTGACAGAAGTTTCTGACACATACCGTACTCAGCGATTGCAAATACAAATGGAAAATATTCCACTGAGAGCCAGGGAGGCTACCTGTCTTTTTGCAAGTTGGGGAAAATGAAAAGTCTTCCTTAGAGACTGAAGAAATCATCACTGTCCCTTGGGGATTGGGTTTGTCCACTCCAAACAAAGAAAACTAGCTCATTATGAAGTGTATCAGTTAAGAGCTAAAAAAAAAAAAAAAAAAAAAAAAAGACTGTAAGCTCATGTGAATCACCTTGGGGGAATGGCCAGGAATCAAATGTCCTCCTAGGAAATGTGCCACCCCTCTGAGGCTACCTGGGACACAGGGGAGGCTGGATTGGGGAGAGGATGGGGCAGACCTGCCCCAGCACGGGAGGTAGGATTCTAGGGTCTGTCAGCCTTCATATTTTAATTATAACCTTTGTTTCTCAGCCCTGGGAAACCAGTGAATAATTACATAATCCACATTTCTCCCAGGTCTAGCGGACAGGGACAGGCTTAGGATGGCTTCGCAGAGCTCCTGGCTCACAGGCCTCCCAGCAGGCAGCTGCTGCCTGGCTTTTGTCCCTTCGACCCAGGCTGACAGCATTGTTTCTAAATGGAAAGCCCTGTAAATGGAGCTCTCTAATGAAACGCGTTGTCCTGGAATCGCTGGGAATGGCAAGCATGCACAGGAGGGAGGCAGCTCCAATGACTATCAAAACTGGAACATTTCAGGGAGGGCCAAAAGACACCCAACTTGCGGGTCTTGAAAAGTTGCCGCAGGCAAACGGAATGCCATGGAATACACACATTTGCAGACCAGGCACCGTCCTTTGGAGCTGAGAACACACTTGGCTCTTGCCAATGGTGACTTCGGCTCTGTGGCTGGCCTCCTTTCTAGAGGCAGGTCCTCTCTACCCAGGGGTGAAGGAGGTTCCCCAGCCCCAAGGATTAGATCCTGCAGGAGTCAGGCTGTGAAGTCTTATTTACTCAGACCCGAAGTTATGACACTGAGCATGTCAGGGAACCGCAGGGATTTTCCTTAAATAAGCAAAACACACATTAAACTGGTAATAATTAAAATAGTCTGCCCTGAAGAATGTGCAAGGGGTTGCATTTTCTCCCTGACCTAAGAAAGGCAAATATCCTACAAGAATTAGAAAGCTACAATAACACCTTTCTCATCAAAAGTGTATCCCCCAAATGTCTGAAGGGCACTATTTCAGATATGGCGGGAGGGGGATCTTCCAATGAGGGGAAGCCGAGTTTTCCCGGCTTGTTTCCTCTCCTCACAACTTCACTGTCTTCAGGATCACTGGGGAGCTGACCTGCTTGGCTGAAGCAGGAGCAAGGAATCAAGGAGACTCCAGAGCTGTGCAAGCTCTCACCTGCTTTTTTTCCAGAACAGTCACCTTTGTTAGTCGCTTTCTAATGTGGCAGCTGGCGCCACCCCAGCCCCACTGGGAGCCTGTCCTTACCGCACGGCCCTGCCCAGCTTTGTTCCTTGACCACTTATTCCAACTTTCCTGTGCAAAAGCCTGGCCCGCACAGCACAGCTGCAAATGCAGGGGGAGGCTGGGAGCCCTTCTCTGCCGGCCTGCACCTTGCCTCCTGCATCCGAGATCCACACACCTGAGCAACACAAGCTCCCCGAGGCTTCTGCGGAGAGCAGCGTGGAACTGGCTTTTACTACAACACAGCCAGCATGCGGCAGGATCAGTCTCATTATTATTATTACTACTACTACTAATATAACTACAATTACTGATAATTACAATTACTAGTAAGAACTGATTGATGGATTACTGAAACTATTGAAAGAAAAGTCTGATTTTTGAAGAATAGCAAGGATTAAAACTGCAGGACTTGGGCAAGGACATCAAAGACCGAGAGGCGCAATCAGGCCAAGGACATATCACTTCCCGAGAAATCATCTCTCCATATATGTTTAATTAATGAATACATCGCGAGGAAGGAATTTTGTGTCCGTCTCTTTTGCAAGGCTTGGAACTGACTGTTCCTTGTCCTAACTGCGTAGTGCGGGCTCAGTGCCCTTCCACAAGAGTCCTCCAAGACACCCCAGAGAGGGGGGCAGCCATCCTACTTTACAGAAGAGGAAACTAAGTCCCAGGGAGGATAAGGTACTTGACTAGACTCACACAGCTAAAGAAGGTGCCACAGAGCCGGGATCCGGGTTCTTTCACTTCAACTCTGGGCATTTCGTGCCCAACAAGCTGCCTTTCAGTGCTGGGCTCTGTGGGCGCCGAGGTCAAAGAAGCAGGTAAGAGCTCTGCCCTCACGGCATGGACAGACTAGCTAGAGAGACATTTAAAGGGCAAACAAATACTCTTGCAAGGTGAGAAAGATCCTACAACAGAAGACCCAGAACACGAGCTTTCCAGGCAGAGGGAACAGCTTGTGCAAAGGCCCTGAGGGAGTTAAGAACTTTGGTTTGATAAACTAAGCAGTGGCGAGTGTGGCCAGAGCCACGTGCCCAGGGGACAGTGGGCTAACGTGCACTGGAGAGCAGGTGGGGCCAGAGGCACGAGGGCAGCTCTTGAAAATTTCCTCTTAACATTGGACAAGCAGACTTTAGAACTTCATGACCCTAACTTGACCAAAAAAGGCTAAAACCCAATCTTTGTGTAGAAGTCACACCTGCTCCACAAATCACTTCTCTGGTGACCAGATACACTCATGCAAAGACCTATGACCTTGGCAGCAACTGGAGTCTGCAAAATTACAACTTAAGAGGGGTCTCCTGGGGGTCAGGATCCGTCACATCTGTCACGCTGCTAAAGCAAGTTAGTTCCAGTAAGTTTGTCCCTTAATTAGAGAAGAACATACACTTCAAATGCTATGCCCACCCGCCAGGAGCTCAGATCCTAGAGGTGACACAGACACACGATGTGCTTAAAGGTGCAATAGTGGAGGAGGAGATGGGGAGCAGGCACTGCTGAATGCCAAGCCCAAGGCCAGGACACCTGAGCTCTTTAGGTTTTGTTTTGCTCTAAGGAGAAATAAGATTTCACCAGGTAGAGATACTGCAATCACATTCTAGATGGAGGGCAGAGCGTGCACACAAGCAGAGGGTACGAAAATGCAAGGCCTGGCCAGGAACAATGAGCAAGAAGACCTAGAGAGGGCTGGCAGGAGAGAATAGGGGCGACCCTGGACTTCGTGCCCCAGGTGCGGGGAGCTGTCAAAGATTTTCAGCCGAGGAGGGACTTGATCATATTTGAGCTTGAAAAGAGACCAGTGGACACCCACGTTCGAAGCAGTGTTGTTCACAATAGCCAAAATATGGAAGCAACCCTAGTATCAACTGATGGACACAGGAATGACCCAGACGTGGTGAACATAGTGGAGTATCATTAGCCCTAAAAAGGAAGAGAATTCCGACACATGCTACGACACGGATGAACCCTGAGGCCATCGCGCAAAGTGGAACGAGCCAGTCCCCAAAGGACAAATACTGCAGGATTCCACTTGCATGAGGTCCCAGAATAGTGAGAAGCACAGAGACAGAAAGTAGGATGATGTGGCCAGGAGCTGGGGGGAGGGAAGCACGAGGACTTGTGGTTTCAAGGGGACAAGATGAGAAGAGCTCTGTGGGCGGATGGTGGCAATGACCGCCCAACAGTGCAGCTCTGCTCGGTGCCACTGAGCTGCACACTGACCATGGTCAAGGTGGCAACTTTGTGTCACGTGTATTTCATCACAATTAGAACAGTTTGAGACAGACAGAAGGGTGAGCGGGTCAAAGGAGGCTTGGCAGAGGAGTGGGGAGGTTGTCACAATGCTCTGCTCGCAGTGAGACCAGGGTCGGGGGAGGTGGGAAGGGACAGATTCAAGCAGCATTTCCAGAGACGAGGTGGGAGCCTACGGATGGGCGGGCACACGTAGGGGTTCTGAAGTTAAGACGATGCCCAGATTCCAGCCCCAGGCTAATTTTAAAGGCTGCCCTCTACATCACATGGAAGAGATTTGTACTCTTCTGATCGTTTGGACACACTGTCTGGATTTTGTTTGAATTTATCCGTTTATAAATAAAAGAGCCCTGCCTGCTCCCTGAGTTGGCCTGTTCCTGAGACAGGCCCTGCTGGACCCCGTTCTGCTGGTTCCTGCAGCCCCTGGAGGGACATGGTGGATGGCCGGGGCTGGGAGCACATGGAACAATGAGTGGCCTCTGCTAGAAGCTGATGAGGAAAGGGTCTGGAGGAGGAAGGAAGGAGGAAGCGAAGCCTGATGGGAAGGAACACCTAATCCCCAATTGTCAAAAACGAACTATGAAAGAAGTATCAACTTCCCTTCTCTGGAGTTGTTTAAAAGCTGTTGTAAGCACAAGCCCAGGTCTAAGCCCTGGTGGATGGTGGTGTGGTGGGAGTCTGGGCAGCACAGCTCTTCATGGATCTGTGCTTCAGGTGAAATAATGAAGAGGACAGTGCTTTGGTAGAGAAATCTGTTAGGGCAGGAGAGTGCAGTAGTTTCAAGTTTTCCCCAAACCGAAGCTTTATTAAAATTCTGTTCTCTTTGTGCCTCCTGCCAAAGGTTATAAACATGGAGTAGAACTTTCTATGGGGAGATCAATGATCATTGTTCCTACGGTCAATCTATAAAGATCATATTATGATTTATAATGTGGATAGAATTCACACTTCTACTAGTTTGAGCATAAAAAAAATCACATAATATTGTAGTGCGTTAGCAAGATCCACATACTTCATATTGCTAAAGCATACATACTAAAAGTAAATAACACTTCTGCTTATTTTAAAGAATGGAAAGTATCACTTGAGATACACTGGACTATAACTCAGCCATAAAAAAAAGGATGAGATTGTGCCATTTGCGACAACATGGACGGACCTAGAGGGTATTACGCTAAGTCAGACTGAGAAAAACAAATACCATATGATTTCACTCCCATGTGGAATATAAAAAAACAAATAAGTAAACAAACAAAAGCAGAAACAAACCTATAAATACAGGGCACAAACTAATGGTTGCCAGAGGGAAAGGGGTGGGGGTGGGCAGACTGGGTGAAGGGGAGGGAGAGACACAGACTTTCAGTTCATACGGTGAATATCTCACAGGGATTGGAAGGCGCAGCGTAGGGAATACAGTCACTGATACAGTCACAGTGTTGCGTGGGGACAGATGGCCGCCACGCTTGTGGTGAGCACAGCACAATGTACAGAGATGCTGAATCACCCTGTTGCACACCTGAAACATTGTGTCAGCTACACTCAAAGAAAAAAGAAAATACTGCTTCAAAATAGCATTTTGAGTTCCTAGGTCTGTGTCTGCTATAACTGCAGGGCATCTGGGCTCCCAATTACTGACCCCGCCGCGCCATGAGTCGACACCATAGGAATGTCTTCCTAGTGAGAAATAAGCGAGCTGGCTTCTGTTATCCTCACAGCCTGGGGTTTTTCCTAAATGACTTTCTTCTTTCCCATGTTACAGAAGCAACTAAGGTCTAAAGGTCTAGGTTTGGGTCCTACTACTTTGCGAACTAGTCACATGGTCTTCCGACCACATTCCCTTGGGGACACCAGAACCAAGACAGCACCTAGTTCTATAAAAGCTGCTGACGGCATAACCCAACTCTGGTCACACACTTTCACTGATCTTTCACAGCTAATAAAAATAGTGGCACAGCACTTTTTTCTGACTAATAAAAGAATTTCAAGCTGGTTTTCAGATTTATTATTCTTGTCGAATTGTGAGTGTGTGTGTACAGCCAGTTGAGACTTGTTGAGTACCTCTCACATCACAAACGTAACCACCCGTGCTTGATTTTAATTGTGCAGAGTGAGGTGGGTAAGTGTTGGACACACATACATTCATAACAGAGAGCTTTCTTTTTTAAAAAAAAGTTAAATATAGATTAAATTTTCCGTGAAGGTATGCTGGTTTAAAGTGACACAGTCATAAGCATTTGGCAAAATGAAATAGGACTGCTGTAAAATTTAAACTCAGAGAACATTTTAAGCATTGGCTCAGTTAAAACACAGCCAAGGCAATGTACCCCTCCCTGCAACACAGTTTGCAGAGAATCAAAGGGCAAGGAGAACAAGAATTTGCCTGGAATTGATTTTAACCCAGGGTCACCCTTTGTATGTTTCACAGACACCGGGTCGGCAGCCAGGCTACACCAGCATCACAATATACTTGGGGAAAAGATTTATCTGAAGTGCCTCCAAGTTCAGGCAATAACGGTCGGTTGATTTTATTGCCACTTCGTACTATAATTCAAACAGCCAGCCCATAAAGCCAAAGATTCCCCTCTTGGTCCTTGGAAGGTATTCCAGAGAGCAGGACACACACCCAGGGCTACCTGGTATCTGCACCAAATGTCAGCATGGAAAGTCTGGGAAATATTTCTGAACAGAAAAAGCAGATCCTTGGTGAGCCCTGGTTTGATGTGTGTGTTCACACCATTTGTGTTAATAGTCTGGATTTCCTTTAATTAAGAGACAGGTCAGGTGTGATGTACAGCTCCTTCCTAGAGTCACCAGCATCTTATGCTACTTTAATTCTTAAAGTCATTCAACAGAAGGAAATCTCTTCTAGGTACTTAGTTGATTTTTCTCCCTGTTTAAGTTCTGGATCAGCTGCTACCGTATTTTGCCTAGCTGTGCCACAACGGTGCCGCATAATCACCACGGACATTCGTCCTGAGCCACATGCACTGTCCCATTCAGCACTCCAACAGAAGCTTTAGCCTCACTCCGAAGCTGACCCTGCCCAAGGTCATAAGGCCAGTGAGACACAGCCCCACTTTGAACCCAGTCTTGGTTCAAGACGCCTTTAACCACTGTATTCCATCAGCTCCATGAAAGTCTGTTAACCAAAAAAACCAAAACCCAAACAAGCAGAACCACTGAACAGCATCATGGAAGGTCCTATCATGCTAACAAGAAGCATGTGAGCATCTCCAAAGGTAAATTACAGTGACGTCCAAGGTCACCCAAAGGCCATGGGGGTGTCCCAGCTGTGTTTACCTAAACTTCGCCAACTTCATCATTGCTTATAACTCACATTCCTTGCAGGACCCAGATACCAGCTTACACAGCTTTACACAACACACATGCTTGTCACCTATGACTCACACGTCACCCCAGGATAAGGCAGGCATATGCCCTTTTAAAAACTTCTTATAAATATCCCTCATTACTGACTGAAAAATCAGTGGACCAAGTAGAGCAGGAAGGTCTAAACATTTTTGATCATCATTCCTTGTGGATGAAAACATCCCTCTAATAAATGTTATTTATAATGCACACATACAGTGTATTAATACGTGTTGTGCATTAAGAAACAGAAAACAAGGAGATTAAAAAAATAATAGAAGTTTCTGCTCCCCAATGGAATATTTTCCTAGTTAATGATGATGCTGGTGAATCTGACTGATTACTTTATAGCCATATCATAATCTGTGTTTAGAGGATTCAGCATACAGATTCCTTTTTTTTTTTTAACCCACCTATCACTTCACATTCTTTTTTCTTTTGTGGTGTGGATGCTAAAGATATGTCCTCTTGGCAAATCTCAAGTACACGAGACAGTACCGTTAACTACAGTCACCACACTGCACACCAGACTGCCAGAAATGATTCACTTTATAATGGAGGTTTGCACCCTTCGGCTATCATCACCCACTTCCCCACCCCCGGCCCCTGGCGACCATCATTCTACTGTCAGTTTCTAGGAGTGCAACTTCTTTTTTTTTTAAGATTTGACATATAAGTGAGATACAGTATTTGTCATTCTCTGCCTTCTTTCACTTAGGATGATGGCCCCCAGGGTCATTCATGTTGTTGAAAATGGCAGGATCTCCTTCTTTTTTAGAGCTGAATAATAGTCCATTGCATCACTTTTCTTTATCCACGCGTCTGTCAATGGACATTTAGGTTGTTCCATGTCTTCACATTACAAATGACGCTGCAGTGAACACGGGAGTGCAGACATCTCTTTGAGATTCTATTTCGTTTCCTTCAGATATATACCCAGCACTGGAATTACTGGATCGTAGGGTAGTCCCATTTTTAATTTTTTGAGACATTTCCACAGTGGCTGCACACACTGCATTCCCACCAACAGTACAAAAGAACCCTTTTCGGGACGCCTGTGTGGCTCAGTCGGTTGAGCGTCTGCCTTCGGCTCAGGTCATGATCCCAGGGTCCTGGGATCGAGTCCTGCATCGGGCTCCCTGCTCAGCGGGGAGCCTGCTTCTCCCTCTGCCCCTCCCCCTCTTCATGTGCTCTCTGTCTTTCTCTGACAAATAAATAAAATCTTTAAAAAAAAAGAACTCTTTTTCTCCACATCCTCACCAATATTTATCTCATCTTTTTGACAATAACCATTTTAACAGATGTGAGATGATATCTCATTGTGGTTTTGATTTGTATTTTCCTTATGACTAGTGATGTTAAACATCTTTTCATGTACCTGCTGACCATCTATATGTCTTCTTTGGAAAAGTATCTATTTGGGCCCTTTGCCCATACTGAATCGGATCATTCAGGGGTTTTGCTGTTGATTTCTAGGAGTTCCCGGTATATTTTAGAAATTAACCCTTTATCAGATATATCATTTTACTTTGATTGCTTTGACCTCAGTTTTCAACTTTGCAAAGCAGTAGGCCAGATCAAATACATTTTCCATTTTTTAAATATTTTATTTACTTATAAATAAATAACAATATGGGGTTTGATCCCAGGACCCAGAGATCATGACCTGAGCCAAAGGCAGGTGCTTAACAGACTGAGCCACCCAGGCACCCCATACATTTTCCATTTAAAAAAAACATTTTATTTGAGGGGCGCCTGGGTGGCGCAGCTGTTAAGCGTCTGCCTTCGGCTCAGGGCATGATCCGGGTGTTGTGGGATCAAGCCCCATATCAGGCTCCTCCGCTAAGAGCCTGCTTCTTCCTCTCCCACTCCCCCTGCTTGTGTTCCCTCTCTCACTGGCTGTCTCTCCATCAAATAAATAAATAAATAACATATTTAAAAAAAAAAACAAAAAACATTTTATTTGAAAGCATTAGGTTTCTTTCTTTAGGCATTAGGTTTCCTCTTTTTTATAAAAAGTTTTTCTGCATAACAATTTCTCCATGGCACCTGGGTGGCTTAGTCAGTTGGGTGTCTGCCTTCGGCTCAGGTCATGATCCTGGAGTCCTGGGATCCAGCCCTGAACTGGGCTCCCTGCTCGGGGGGAAGCCTGCTGCTTCTCCCTCTGCCACTGCCTGCCACTCTGCCTACTTCTGCTATCTCTCTCTCTCTCTCTCTGTGAAATAAATAAGATCTTAAAAAAAAATCCACTAAAAAAAAAAAAAATCTCCAGTAATACAAAATCCTCTAAACTGAAGTGTCCAGTAACTACATGCTCCCAGGAGATGCTCCCAGAGCTGGCCGTGCTCACGGTGACTCAGGCAGCAGTCAGGCCAGGTCTGGAGTGGGGTCCAGGGACCTGCAAAGGCTTTCCCTGTACCTGGGAGGCTCCAGGCTGGCTCCCCTTTAGCTACAGGTGCTGGTAGAGCCTCTCCACTCCTTTATGACCACATTCTTGTTACTTTACAATTTTGCTGGAATGGCCCTATCATATTTATAACTCTCATAAGATGTCTCAACTATTTTCAGAAAATAGACAATAAATACAAATGTAAGACAGAACTTTTGTAATGTTTTCCTTATTTTACTTATCTAAACAAGGCATTCTTTTTCAAAAAGCTGATGTATTTACGAAATAGCAATTCCTCTGTGTTTTCACCTTCACTCTTTTCAGAGACACTATTTATCAGCGATTTCCTCCTACAAAGGCAATCAGTAAAGAGTGATCTTGCAAACATTTTCAGGGAAACTGTTTCCACCTGTCCTTCCCTAAAAACATTGCTCAGGTGAGTGGGTCCTTTTCATTATTTAAGAGAGTATTTCTGAAACAGTGTTCCATGTGGGCTGTGGGGTGTGTCTCACAGGTATTGTTTGAAAAAATGATCTATAGTCAAATAAATTTGAGTAATTGTGGGTTGTAACATGTTAGATGGTCTCTTTATTGCAGGACCTTTCAGAATCTTTAATATGAAATGTACACAAGGAGTGGTCTTGTAGATACAGTGCTTTCCAAGCCTAATTGACTACAGAATGGTTTTTTCAAGAGCATCTATGAAGACTAGCGTGTGTCTGAGGAACACAGCTGGGAACCACTGACTGAAGGAGCACCGAGCAACGTGCTGCCCTTGATAATGACGCCCAACGCGGTGAAGGTAACCCAGCAAGTTCAGCGACACTTCCTCAGTGGGCTCTCGGAAGAATAAGGAATTGGCTCTCTCTTCAATTACCGGAGGCAGATGCGTGCCTGGATAGTACTTCACCTTGGCCAGAATAGAACGGTCAGAAAGCAAATTAAATTCATGTTTGCCTAGATGCATATTTTTTTTTCAGTCTTGGCCAACCCTTCAGAGAAATAAAGCCTAAAAAAGTAAAAGATTCAGGTCCATGATGCAAGGGCTAGAAGCAGAGGAGATGAGGTTATAACAAGACACACAGCACATTTCTGGGACCCCCCCCCATGTATATCACCCATTGTACTGTCTAGTAATGCAATGACAATCATACACATCATTAAAAATGTTCTAGTAGCCACATTACAAACAAAAATGAAACTGCCAAAATTAATTTTAACAAGGTATATTTCACTTAATGCAATATACCTCAAATAGTTTTTTCAATGTGTAATTAATTCAAAAAACATTAAATGAGATTTTTTTACACCCTTCTTATTATAGTAAGTCTTCAAAATCCAGTATGCATCTTATACGGTCAGCACATCTTAGCTTGGACAAGGCACATACATCCCAAGTGCCCAAGAGCCACCGCATGGGGCTCGCGGCTGCCATATTGGATGGCGGGACCTAGAACCACTACGATAACGGCAGCGGCAGCATTAAAGGACTAACATTTACTGAGCGTCTTCTATATGCCACGTGCTCCTCATACCCTGCCTCTCTGGATCCCCAGGACAGCCTGTGGCCTTAGGTCCCACTGTGCTGGGTGTTCAGCAGGTGAGGAACTAAGGTGGACAGAGGTGTCTCCACGAGATCACACAGCCACTAACTAAGTGACGGTACTGACTCTGGGGCTCGAGGAGCCCTGTGAACACTGTCCAGGACCCTCCCGTTAGGCTACTTTGCTTAGACTTGGAAGGTAACTTAGCTAGCATGCAGACTAACCTCTCCTTTTTACTGATGAGAAAACTGGGCTCCTTTTTGGGAAAAAAACATACCATATACAAATTCGAATTAAGTTCAGTCAGTTATATAGCTGGGTGTAGTCTAAGTTTGATTAAAATGTGTCCAATTTATTTACAAAACGATGTTTGGTTCTCTAAAGCTTATTAATTTATACAGAGAGGAACGCCTGCATTGCATTTACATAGAGCAATAACGAATACATACGATAAACGACACTTTTAAAAAATCTTACTTAATGGAGCCAAACATTTGAAAATATCTATTTCACTGTTCTAAAATTAGGAATTATATTGAGATCTTCAACTCCCCGACTGTTCATTCATTAGATCTCTCCACTGGGGGTGATGCAGACGTGGGGGAACTTAAAGCTAGAGCAATTCTGGAGGCCCCTTTGAAGAAGCTGGGAACAGGACCGGGAGGGTGCCCGTGCCAGCAGGGCGGCCAGACGCATGTTCTCCTGGGTGTATCAGCACGTGATTCACAGAGGCACACAGACCACAGGCCAAGGAAACAACCTTTTCCTTTGGAATCGCAGAACCTCTGTAGACCTTGAGTTTCTTTCCCTGTTAAATGAGAGTCGGGCCAAGATCCCATCTAGGTTTGGACTCATTCATTCACCCAACAAATATTTATTGAGCACCAGGTGTATGCCAGGCATTATTATAGGAAGTGACTATAAAATTCAAGAAATTATTGTGTTTTATGATACACAGGAATTACAGGGGAAAGACCAGTGTTACTCAACTGAAGCTCACAAGCAGATTTGTTCTTCAAGTCGGCCTCCAATTCCAACAGCGCCAATGGTCACCTGCCCTGCGCAAATGCTAAGGGAACACCCCACAGGTGTGTGACTGTTACGAGGCTCTGGGTAACTCCCTTTAGGCATGGCAGAAGGCATGGGACGTCTCAGCCCTTGGGGGCGATTTCAGGCAACTGGTGGGTCGGGGCCCGACGCTGACCTGTGCCTGGCCGGAGGCTTCCCTCCCTGTGCGAAGCCCGCAGGTGCAGTACCGTAAAACCTCAGTGCAGACAGCAGACCACAGTGCAAGAACAGGCATTCGTCTACCACTCACTCATGTGACTCCAGCTACAAACACATCCTCACCCCTGGGCAGGCTGCTGCCCAGAGAAAGGAGACTTCAGAGCAGAGCAGCTGCCCTTCTGCATGACAAAGCTGGGCTCGAACACGCTGGTTTTTCTTCTAGTTCTGAGCCAGTGGTGTGCTGAAAGATTTCTGTACCTCATGGCGCTCTTACATGGCCAGAAGAAGAAAAAAAAAAGAAGGAAAAAGAAAAGCACATGTTTTATGTTAAATTTATGTTGTTTCTACAACAGTGAAGCAGCCAGTTTTTAACTCCCAGGGCCTCACGGATTCCTTTTCAAGCCAGTTTACGAGTGGGTATAATTAAGGCGTCTTCCCATGACTCTTGCTTTCACTTGGTAAGTTTTCAGGTTGGGCAAGCTGGTGCAGGTGAAGGTGGAATGTTGGCAAGTGCGACTTGTCAGGAATGCCAACCTTCGTGCTGGCAAAGGATAATTAACTCCAAAGCGAGGGGAATAAAGAACACAAGTGTGTTCTATTGTAATATTAAGATGGATAAGTAAGAGCTGAATGTGGTTGGCTCTGCCCAGCCCGGGCTCCTCGATGTCGGCACTGTGAACATCTTGGGTTGGGGGCCATCCTTGGTGGTGGGGGCTGGCCCATGCAGTAAACAACGTGGAGGAGACGGGGGATGGGCAAACCACTGGTCTAGACCTCCATATTCCTGAAAGGTATTAACTTGATTTGTGGCTCAAGTCCTAGGCCACGTTGTAAGTCCTAATGTCGAGGGTAACCCTTGCAAGGGTACACGGTCACTCACTGGCCGTTTGAAGGGTACTATTCAATTCAAAATAGGTAGAATGCACACTCCTAGAGGGGTGTGCTTTATATTTCTAAAGCATGGCAGTTTATCCTAATTTTTGACATTTAAATGTGATAATCTATTTTTTTAAAATGGCAAAAGGCGGGCACCTGGGTGGCTCCATCAGTGAAGCATCTGCCTTTGGCTCAGGTCATGATCCTAGGGTCCTGGGATCGAGTCCCACATCGGGCTCCCTGCTCAGCGGGAAGCCTGCTTCTCCCTCTCCCTCTGCCTCTGCTTGTGTTCCCTCTCTGTGTCTCTCTTTCAAATAAATAAAATCTTAAAATTAAAAAAAAAAGCTTTAAAAAGAAAACGGTGAAAGGAAGTTTACAGACAGCTTCTACATCCCAATAAAGGCACTTACAATGCTATGTTTCCGGAGGTAAAATAAAAAATAATCATTTGTTCAACTTGTACGTGCAAAATCAAGACCAAGACTCCTGTCCACACTCACGTGTGGCAGCAAAGTTGGACCCACTGTCATTATTTTGTTTAAATATTTCTTTTGAGTCCCTTAATTTTACGTCTTTTGGTTTGAACATTCAAAATACCACCTGGTTGATCATTCAAAAAAATTTTTTTAAGATTTTATTTATTTATTTGAGAGAGAGAGAGAGTGCACACAAGAGCAGGGCAGGGGGAGGGCAGAGGGAGAGGGAGACTCCCCACTGAGCAGGGAGCCCAAGGTGGGGCTCGATCCCAGGACCCTGGGATCATGACCTGAATCGAAGGCAGATGCTTCACCGACTGAGCCACCCAACTGACTTTGGTAACACTCCGTGGGGAGAAAGCTCTCTGTTCACAGTGTTTCTTGAGGTTACAGTTAATGATCATTTCCAAGTAAATGAAAGTCAAACTTATTTTTCTTTGATGTAATATTTAAGAGTTATCATGCTTATGACCTTTTATTGAACTTATTTTATCATATTCAATGTAAAAATAGTTTTCCTTTACTTACTGAGAGGACTCTGAAGATGATACATTTCTCAGAACTGCCCTGCTAATTTCTACTAATTTGAATTTTAAAAAAAGAAATCTATACCCGTTTGTTGTTTGGATGATGGTGAATACTGCAGATAACTCTTAGAATCCTCTACATGAAGACATCTAATCACGATTGCATGAAACTAAGATGACTCTTCCTTGATAATTCTATTTTAATGCAACTGCTAATTCCTTAAAAGTACTTTTAAACCAATGCATATTCTATACTTTGGGGATGAATTCTCTGAAAAGTAAAACAAGAAAACACTTGTCGCACTCCGTTAGACATGCTTGTTTTTCTGTATACTGCAAATTGAGTCTAAAGAAGGCCAATGAGGAAATTCACGAACTGAGATCATTATAATCTAATAATTTGCTGGTTTAAACAAAGTCTCTCCCCCCTTTTGTTAAAATACACTCATGCTTGCCAGTGAGTAAAGACGTGTTAGGATTTCAGAGGTTTATTTGAAATGCAATTATACTTTAGATATGTTCAGTGCATGCAATCAGCATTTATTTAGTGCCCACTGTGTACATGGCATGGTGCTGTGAGCCATGAGGCTGACTAAAGCACACAGCTCCTTCCCGCACGGAGCTGACAACCTGGTGAGAAAGCTGCATGAGAACACAAACACGAGAACGCGACAGACGTCATAAAGAAGCGCGGGGTACCTGCGGCTCCCTCCCTGCTTGTTCACACATATACAACTTTCACTCGTAATCAATGACTCTAACGCCCTGTGTGAGTTACAACATTTACCACAGCAGAGGCTCAGACTGAATTCACTGAGGCCGCCCAGCACTGGAACAGTCCAGACCGCCCTTGTTAGCTCTGGGAAAGACGTGGACTCGTCGGGGTTTCTGTCACTGGACGCGGATCTCCGAAGAGAACCACAGACCTTCCTTCTCACATAGCTGAGGTCATCGCTGGATAGATGACAACGCTCCTGGTAAGGACACAGCAGACCTCACCTGACAATCTTAGAAGTTGATGGGGAAATTCTAAATGTTCCGATGACCTCCTACCTAGTTAACAACATGGAGCATATACGAAGGTTACCAAGCTTCTCATGCTCCTATAAACAAGATCAGATAAACATCCAGGGCCTATTTAATGTTAACCTGAGATTTTCTGGGAAAAGGCATGCTGTCCCCCAAACACAGGAGTTAAAAAAACATGTTTTATTAAGTAGACACCAAAAAACAAAAACAAAGAAAGTTCTCTTTCCAGTTATTTGCTCATCCGATGATGAAATGCAGAGTAAAGAAAAATTTAGGAAAGTACTTCTAAATTTTATTTTGTAATATTTCAAATCAGTTCTGATATAAAAATAGCAATGGGTAAAATAAATTGCAAAAGTCTGATCCTCCCATTTTGCCTTTACTGGAGCTTCTCTCCAATGGAACAATGTTCCGGTTAGGTCAAGCAGAGGGCTCATATAATTATGCAGATCCTCCAAGCTCATCTTTTTCTTATCTGTGAATTCCACTTGACTTTAGCTGTGCATCTCAGGATTAGTATTTCTTTGAAGAAAGGCAGGAGATATATATACACATACGTACAGCAGTTCTACAGAAAGTTTATAGGCAATAATTCAGGCAATAGACCTACAGAGGTATAATCTACTCTTTCTATTTTCCTTGGGGGTGGGGGGGATTCTTCTGACCTCACATTGCAAGCCTGATGCAGAAAATTCAGGCATCCCTGCAACAAAACCTGATAAGCAACTTTCCCTGCTGGAACAAGACCCAGTGGAGACAACACTGACTCTAAGCTGCACAAAAACCTGTTTAAAAAACACATGCATAGAAATGGTGACACATTCTGGGAACTCTGACTTTCTGCTTCACCATCAGCGTATGAGTTAAGAGGACAGCCAGGGGCCAGAGCTTCACTAGCTGGTCTACAAAAGAGACAGGTATCCGTCAAGAGCAAACTCATAGAGGGTCCAGCTGTCTTCCCCACACCCCTTCACTCTCAACAGCTTAGGAACAGTTCCTGTCCCCTGCGTACTGGGGTCACAGCTCAGGGACTGCCTCCTTCGCAGCCAATGTAATAACACAAGAGAATGTGACGAGGGACACCTGGGGGGGTCAGTCATTGGGCATCTGCTTTCGGCTCAGGTCAGGACCCCGGGGGCCTGGGATCGAGGACTGCATGGGTCGCATAGGTCGGGCTCCCTGCTCAGCAAGGAGCCTGCTTCCCCCTCTGACTCTGCCTGCTGTTGCCCCTGCTGTTCTCTCTGTCAAATAAATAAATAAAATCTTCGAAACAAACAAGAGAATATGAAAAGAAATGGACGCACAGAATTTAGTTCTTAAATACCTGTGTACTGAAGTCTTCCCTTCCATTATCACCCTCTCTATAAATGAACGTGTTATCTCAACGATAACCCCACAGATGACAGCTCGGTTTCTGGAAACCTGCGCTGATAGAGGGTCTCCCTCTTTCTGGATATGATCGGAGCTGTCTGCCCCTCCATGTGCCTTTTACGGCCGCCTCCCATTCCCCTACACCTCACGGAAGCAGAGCTGGCCCACGGCTCCTCCTTTTCCCATTAACATCCTCAGTGGTCTGAACTGTGCTTCACGCTTCTGCTCTTTGCCATCTCAACTGCTTCACACCTGTTTCCAAGCTCCCCTGAAAGGATGGCAAGCTCGACAGAGAACTTCCAATCCTTAGTGTACTTTTACTACCAAATGTCAACCAAGCATTTCATGAGCAGCTCCCTAACCTATTTCATGGGACAAGGCGGCCCATGTCTTTGCTCCTCTGAGCTCCATGACATCTAGCACATTCCCTTGTGGTGGGTCTTCTCAAATTTAATAATATACTGTTTTTGGTTTTGTTTTGTTTTGTTTGTTTTTACAGAAAAACAATTTCCACAGACCCCAATTGGAGAAGGACTGACTATAGAACTAAGTTTTTAAGTTTTAAAATGTCAGCCACACACTTCTGCTTCTGGCAACTACGAAACAAGTCCCAGCCTTATCGTCCTGCTGTAAACAACCAGAACACCAGGCAAAATATTTGGGGCAAGAGTTTTCAGGCACAGACAATGGGGCGGTGCAGGACTGAGTGACCCAAGAGAAGGGAAACCATGGTAAATACGGGAGCCAATATAAAACAGCAGCTTCCCTTTTTTCCCTCTTAATTTCCTTAAGATACAAGTGACTGTTTAGAATGATACCATTGCATTGTGGGCTGACTGTGATTTATTGCTATAAAATGGTTCAGTCTGTACCTAAGTTCAAAAGAATTTAGATTACCCTTGGAAACAAACAAACACAATTTTAAAATAGTATAAAAATCTCAGGCCGTTCCCCAAGGGTACATTTGTGGCTCTCAGTTTGAGGAAATGATTGTGGGGCAGGTTCGTAAATGCCCCACTGCTTCTTTATAGCCTCCTTGATGCAGGGATAGCAGATACAAGTCTGCAACCCAGAAGCAAGCACAGGTCACGATAGGTAGCAGGAGCTCGGTGCAAGGCTACCGTATAAGCAGAAGCGTGCCCAGTGTGATGGGACCTGCTGGCAGCACTCACTACGAGCAGGTGCCAGCCCTTCCTCCTTGGGAAGCCTCACTAGAGCCGAGAGTGTCAAGTGCTCTGGGCAGGGGGTGTGTCCTCCAGTCTCCCCAGGGATCACTTCCCACCACTGCTTGTTGATGTCTTCAGGTCCACGCAATTCCCAGGGAGCATGGGCACAACGGAACAACGTCCAGAGTTTCACCTTCTACCTGTGCTCCCTCCTAAAGCCAACCGGCCTGCCCGTGCCACAGGCCCCAGGCTCTCGTCCTCCTCCTCACCTGTCTCCCACCGGAAACGCATCCGGCCTCCGGGACAAGCCCTTCCAGGTGCCGCACAAAGGGACGGCCGAGTGCGGAGTGCCGGCTCAGCTCTGAAATACGGAGGCTGAAGGGGACCCGCTCATGACGCATCACTTTGCCCCATCTCCCAGCGGTGTGATCAAACACCCATCTTAGAACTCGCAATCAGAACTGACACAGATCTTTTGAGGAAAGAATTAGCATGTTTTTTTATTTTGTTTGGGGCTTGTTTTGATCAGGAGAAAATGTCAGAATCTTTCTGGCAGACAATCAATCCCAAAAAAGTCAGAATCAAGCTGGCAGAAAAGCAGTTGGCTAGCTGCTTTAAATGACTGAAGTTGTATCTCTTACAGCTATTAAGCCTGTGGTAAACAATTTCAGAGGTCATCTTAGAAACGTGAAGAGTCCACAGACTTTCGGAGCTAGTTCAGTTCTCCGGTGGCCACAGAGGCTAGAGGTTCCTTACCTCTGGCCTCTCCCTGACCAAGACATCGAAAAGGAAACTGAGGCTATATTCACATGATTATTCAAATGACATGAACTATGTCAAAGGCTCTCAGAAAGCTGTCAAGTGCTCTGCAAAATTATGTTACTCTTAACATTCAGACACACCCATGCTGCTTTCTAGGACCATCATTTCAGTTTTGAAGTACTCACAAAGCATATTGGACTACATTCTCACTTGGGAGAATGGGGCACAATGAACGGGTTTCTGGACTACAGGCTCCTTACAAGCAGAGTCCATTTTCTATGTAACCCGGCACCCAGCAGCTTTTCCATATATAATATAATATAATATAATATAATATAATATAATATAATATAATATAATATAAATATATAAACATTTAATGTATACCCACTGAGCTGAACCAAACTGAAAATGAAACATGATTATACCAATCTACTAAAACAAGCTGCCCTGCTTTACTGCACACAGTTCATGGCTGTGCGATGTAGCAGGTGTAAGAATCGGGCTCAGAGTGCTTGGAGAGCTGGAAGGCTCTGGAAACTGCACAAAACAATCTGCGGTATGGGTATGCACCTGCTGTGTGAAGTGGGAGCTCCGTTACCATGGGATTCACTTTCTCTTCTCTTTCCCGGTGTTGGTCTGAATATAGCCCCACAAAAGCCTGACCCTAGAAAGTAACAGACAGGGAAGGAGGCTGTGGTTACCCCCAAAGGACACCGCCTTTCTGTGAAGATTCTGCAGTAGGCTAATACCTGTTCCAAGAGGCTTTCCCTCCAGGGATTTAGATACACAGGTAAAGGAGGAAAAGCATGCTACTCTGTCGTAACTCTTCTTTAACCCTATTTTTCAAATAATTTGCAACGTAGAGCAAACTGAAGTGACAGTAAGAGGAGTCTCACTTTTTTTTTTTTTTTAAGATTTTATTTATTTATTTGACATAGAGACAGCCAGCGAGAGAGGGAACACAAGCAGGGGGAGTGGGAGAGGAAGAAGCAGGCTCCTAGCGGAGGAGCCTGATGTGGGGCTTGATCCCAGAACGCTGGGATCACGCCCTGAGCCGAAGGCAGGCACTTAACGACTGCGCTACCCAGATGCCCCGAGGAGTCTCACTTTTAAAGGGACATTTTTGTTATATCTACCAAAACAGAGTAAATGCATTGCCTGGACTGAAATCTAATACCTTCTTTGAGATCCTGGATTTCCTAATAAAATATGAACTTTAGTCTGTAAGGTTTTATCTTCCTTATGAAGTGACTGTGACTACAGTATTTAAAACTTTTATTGCAGTATAACATAAATGTAGGAAAGTGTACAAACCCAAACTGTGCAGTTCCATGAATTTTTTAACCAAATGAATACCAAATCTGTGTGATCAGTATCTAAATAAGAAACATGACATCATCAGCATTCCAGAAGACCTCATCTAGGGCACCTATACTTAATATAAAGAAGGCAAATTAGGACAAATACATGGAAACAAAGGCCAAACAGGTGGTACATATACAAAACCCCAAACCATTTGTGATTTGAATAGAATATAAACTTAGCTTATGCAAACTGTTTGTCCAGTCAATGAGTGAAAACCATCTATGTCTCTGTCTCTCCTTTTTCATCATTTTGTTTCAAGTTTTTATTTAAACGCTAGTTAACATATAGTGTAATATTGGTTTCAGGAGTAGAATTTAGTGATTCATCACTTACATGTAACACCCAGTGCTCATCACTACACGTGCCCTCCTTAATACCCATCACCCACGTAGCCTGACCCCGACCCACCTCCCCTGCAGCAACCCTCAGTTTGTTCTCTATAGTTAAAGAGTCTCTCCTACCATTTGCCTCCCTCTCTTTTTTTTCCCTTCCCCTACGTTCACCTGTTTTGTCTCCTAAATTCCACATGAGTGAAATCGTATGGTATTTGTCTTTCTCTGACTGACTTATTTCACCTAGCAATACTCTCTAGCTCCATCTATGTTGTTGCAAATGGCAAGATTTCATTCTTTTTGATGGCTGGGTAATATTGCGTTATATGTTATATATATATATATATATATATATATATATATATATATATATATATATATATATATATAAAACACGTATGTGTGTGTATATATACATACATACATACACACACACCACATCTTCTTTATCCATTATCCATTCTTCAGTGGATAGACACTTGGGCTGTTTCCATACTTTGGCTCTTGTAGGTAATGCTCCTATGAATGTTGGGGTGCATGTATCCCTTCAAATTAGTATTTTTGTATTTTTTGGGTAAACACCCAATCGTGTGATTGCTGGATTGTAGGGTAGTTCTATTTTTAACTTCTTGAGGAACCTCAATACTGTTTTTCTCTCTCTGTGTTTCTCAGTTTGTCTGTCTGTCTGCCTACCTGTGCTCTCCCTCTATCCCTCCTTCCCTTTTTCTCCTCATTCCTGCATGGCCTCCCAATGTTAAAGGTCAAAAATGTAAAAAGGAACTTCTAAACAGTACTGTAAAGACAATGATTTCTATAATATCAGCTCACTAGCTAATTAAAACAGTGAGCTTTTAGCCTAGGTCAATACTAGATAAAGATGTCAAACTAAATATTTAAAACTTTGCACTAAGATGTTACCACTGAGGGAGGTTAGGGAGAGGGTGTGCCGACCTGACCTCCCTGTGCCTATTTTGCAACTTCCTGTGAATCTGTAATTCTTTCAAAATAAAAAGCTAGTAACAAAAAGCTTTGCTATCGCAGCAAACCACTATTCTTATTTATATAACATGGTCAGCATTTTGTTTTTAGTATGATTTTTCTAAGAACTACCGCAATTTAAAAAAAAAACCTGAACTTCTGTTGACTTCTAAAAAAAAAATATTGAAAAGAAATAAGATCAAAATAGTAAGTTCAAACAAATACCTACTCTAAAATGTGTTCTGAGAGTGAAGCCTGTCATGCCTAACAACACTATCTAGTGGATGCATAATAGTTAACTTCCTTAATTCCTTCTTCGTAACCACACATTCCCCCGCCCCCCCCCACCCCCGCTGCTTTAACACTGAAAAAGAAACGCTAACCATGAAGTTAATACTCACAGAAAAAAACCCTTTGCCTCCCAGAGCCTTACGTACAGGTAGTGGGAGCCTCTTCCCTTTGTCTCTCTTACGCTTCCAGACAGACGAACACGTTAAATGCCCACGACTACGCCGTTGTGAGTCCAGAAAGCTCACGGATGGAGAAAACTGGCCCAAAGGTCAGACCACCCTTCAACCCATTTGTAAATCAAATAATCTCATAAATCGTCTCACTGTTTAATAAAGCAGTTATGCTGCTGGCAGTAGTTACAAGATAAATGATCATCTTTGAACTGTTAGCTTTTCCATTTTTGGTGTTTCTTGCAGCAAAAGCAATTAATTTTTACTCACAGATAAAAAACAACTTTAAAAATAACTTTAATATACTGCTGGTAGGAAATAGCAAGCTTCTAGCATATGCGAATTCGTGACCAGTCCGCTACCTTGCAAATTTGAAAACAATGATAGAGAGGTCCACGTACTTTTGTGGTCCCGATAAACACCTGCAGGCCTTGTTGTCACGAACCAGGTGAGGAATAGGAACTAAAGCCCCAGAGTGAAGTATCTGTCCTTGGGGAGGAGCGGATACGGCTCAAAACCCATCGAAAGTGCACTAAGCATTACCTGACACAGCCTGATTAATTTCAGATCAAATAATAATTAGAAGAGAGAACGCAGACCCATTATTTTCTCTCCTTAGAAAACGTAACTGTTGCTGGAAGGGCCGAGGGCTCTAGGGTGTTTGCCACCCTCCTTGGGAGATGGTGCAGGTGTCCAGGGACCGTGAAGACATAAGGCTGGACGGGGGAAACGTGTGCACCCATCTCGGCCGTGTATGCCATGAAAGGGGAGGAAGGACGAGCAGGAGAAAACAGACCAGTAGCCTTCACATGAGACATAACAAGTCTGGAAGTGAAAACAGCACAGGAATAAGTCAGTGGCCGCACAACAAAACGAACAGCGCTTCAAAGGTGGCTCAGAGCCATGCTGGAAACAACAATCCTCTCTTCAGGGAAAGTAAGGCCTGCCATGGAAGGAAAGAGGGGTCAAACAGTTGTGCTGTGGGGGTGCTGAGGTGGGGAGTGAGGGTGCAGCGCGAGCGGAGCCTTCCCCTGCCGGGGTCCTGTGGCCTTTCGAGAGCCCGAGAACAGGCAGATGTCTGGGGCAGAGGCAGGGAGCTGCGAGGACACAGGCTCCCCAGCCAGAGGCCAGAGTGCACCCTTCCTAGGCAGATGACCTTGGGCAAGTGATATGACCTTCCTAAACCCCGGGTTCCTCTACACCTACGACAGGGATAGTTAAGGTCCTGGTGACGGTCAGAGGTCACAGTGCAAGTCAGCACTTCAAACAGTGATAATATCCCCACTTCTGGAATGTGCCCCGGGACAGGGCCTGTGCTCCTTCCTCTACACAAATCATCCCATTCCATCTTCTCACCAGCCCCATCAGATAAGTGCCATTATTTTTTTTTTTAAGATTTATTTATTTTAGAGAGAGAGAGGGAGCACGGGAGGAGGGACAGAGGGAGAATCTCTTTTTTTTTTTTTTTAAAGATTTTATTTATTTATTCGACAGAGATAGAGACAGCCAGCAGAGAGGGAACACAAGCAGGGGGAGTGGGAGAGGAAGAAGCAGGATCCTAGCGGAGGAGCCTAATGTGGGGCTCGATCCCAGAACGCCAGGATCACACCCTGAGCTGAAGGCAGATGCTTTAAGGACTGCGCCACCCACGCGCCCCAAGGGAGAGGGCATCTTTTTTTTTTAATGTTTTTTTATTATATTATGTTAGTCACCATACAGTACATCCCTGGTTTCCGATGTAAAGTTCGATGATTCATTAGTTGCGTATAACACCAAGTGCACCATGCAATACGTGCCCTCCTTACTACCCATCACCGGTCTATCCCATTCCCCCACCCCCCTCCCCTCTGAGGCCCTCAGTTTGTTTCTCATAGTTCATAGTCTCTCATGCTTCATTCCCCCTTCTGATTACCCCCCCTTTCTTTATCAAGGGAGAGAGAATCTTAAGCAGACTCCTCGCTGAGCACAGAGCCCAACCCAGGGCTCAGTCTCACTACCCTGAGATCACGACCTGCACTGAAATCAAGAGACGCTTAACTGACTGCGTCACCCAGGTGCCCCGAGATAAGTGCCATTATTATCTTCATTCTGAAGATGAGGAAACCAGGACTCCCAGTTGTTCCTCAAGTTGGCCAACAGCACCCTGCAACCCAAGTGGGGCCTGGGTCCAGAGATGGCACCCCGTCTGTCACATCCTGCATGGCCCTATACGTCTGGAGAAGGCAAGGCCTTAATGCATAACTTTTATCCAACGATAAGCACCACACAACAGGTCTAGAGATTTTTGGGTATAGTTATTGTTTGGGATACTCATTTCAGTCCCATGTATACATTTGGTTTCCCTACTTGTAAAAATATTTAACATCAAACAGATGCTAGCTAGAAGAAGGTTATTACTGCCTTTTCTGGAACAAAAACAACAACAAAAACATCCATCAAATGTTAGTGATGATTAGTCCAGAATCACTGGCCTAATGCATTCTTTAGCCTATTGTAATAATATTCAGATTGGGAAAACCCTAGACATGATAATTCGAACACACTTAGAACCAGTGGAAGTTCACAGACAGACACCTAGAGTAGTCTTTGCTTTAAGAGCAGAGTTATTCCTGGAGCCCCAGACAACTGGTGCGGCAGGCTTTTCTGACCTCTGGCTCAGTCGCTCCCCTTCACCCCGAAAATGCCGTTAATTCCTGCCCGAGGAAGTGTCTCCTTTTCCTCTGAGTCAAGAAACCCTGGAATATTTTTCCCATTTTTTTTTTAAAGATTTTATTTATTTATTTGATGGAGATAGAGACAGCCAGCGAGAGAGGGAACACAAGCAGGGGGAGTGGGAGAGGAAGAAGCAGGCTCCCAGCAGAGAAGCCTGATATGGGGCTCGATCCCACAACGCCGGGATCACGCCCTGAGCCTAAGGCAGACGCTTAACCGCTGTGCCACCCAGGCGCCCCTATTTTTCCCATTTTTAATCAATGATTTTAATCAATGGGAATCAATTTCCCATTTTTTTAAAGATTTTTTAAAGATTGATTTTTAATCAATTTCCCATTGTTAATCAACCATTTTAATCAATGGGAATAATCAATTCCCATTTTTAATATGCATTCCATGTGACAGCCAGAGAAAAGTACAAAGGGACAGAGAGTCTCCGGGAGAGTCTACACCAGCGAGTGGGCATACCCACCTGATAAGCAGCGGCCCCAAAACACTACCACCAACAGGGAGTGCAGCAGGGTCCACGGGCCAGAGAGACGCCATCGCCAGCACAGACGGCCAGGAGACCAAGCCGTCACGTATCTCTGGGATCAGCCTGTGCTGCCCTGTAAGCATATTCACGTCATGATGCGCGAGCCCCCAAAATATGAGAACCAATCCGGATCAGACCAGGTTCTGCCTATGCCATATGTGAAGGCTCAGCGGAAGTGTGTGCACCAGATCAAACTCTTTGTAAGGAAACTGATCTGCAACAGGCTTTGTCCCGAGAGGCAGCGAACCCCTGCCCCGCACACTACACTGCTTCCTCAGACGGGCACGGACTTACAGATCTCATCGCTCTCTCTCCACCTTTTTTTTTTTTTTAAGATTTTATTTATTCATGTGACACAGAGAGAGGGAGAGAACAAGCAGAAGCAGAGCGAGGAGCCTGATACGGGACTCGATCCCGGGACCCTGGGATCACAACCTGAGCTGAAGGCAGACGCTCAACCAACTGAGCCACCCAGGCGCCCCTCTCGCCACCTCTAAGAGAACACTACTGAGTTGACATGCTTGACGGCTCATTTCAAAATCACTTAGTATCAATTACTATCTGTTACTTTTTAAACTACTCTTGAACGTAGCCTAGGCCTTCCTGGGCTTAGCAGCACATCTTGTGAACAGGACACGTGACGATCACTAGATAGGACTTTTGTTATCACACTATGTAAAGAGTGTTCAGAAGTCACCCAGCCTGTAAAACTTCTCCTGACTGCAAGCCTGCGTTCCGCACCGCTGTGCTGACCACCACCGTGCCTCACCTGCGGCTACCACTGCGCTCTGCCCCCTCCCCCATCACCTACATGAGAGAAAGCAAGCCTAGAAGGGAAACGAAGTCTCACCTGCTCCCGAAACAAGGTCCAAGGAGGAAAGAAAAAAAAAAAATCCCCCAAACTGCAAGAGAAGTACATACACTGCTGGCAACGTTCCCCAGCCTGGACCCCCGTCTTCACTGGCTGCATTAGTGTGGTTCGGGCCTTGAATTCATGACTCCGTCTTTTCCTGGCTATCGTTGGAACGTTTTGTTTTTGCAACTGGGCAACATTATGAATATGTCGTAGCCACTGCCCAACACTCTAAAAGCCTGAAGACTTTAAGAACAAGACTCTGGCATGAGGGAAGACGGACTCCGATAACCACCCAGGTCTTCCATCCGTCTGGGAGTTTTCCCACTCGATGCCTGTCCTCCAAACCAGGCACATCACTGAGTCTGCATTTATATGAGGGAGAGTGTTTAGAAGTCAAAAGTGAAGTGAAAAACGGAGCAACTAGTCTGCCTCCTTACATTGTCCCACTTCAGCAAATTGCTCAACTTTGCTCTGCCTTGGCTGGGCGGACTTTTGTTGAGTGGAGGTGAAGTGGCATAGCTTTTGCCCAAATAACTTCTGCAATGCATAGAGGCCAATTACTAAGCAAGCCACCCTGAAAATCAACACACTAACTGCATGCCGGCTGGAAGAGTTTACTTATTCAACAAGGGATGGATGCATCATCTTTGGCTCTAAAGAATCAATGTTTTCCCTGAGTAATATTGTCTAAACCTGCACAACATCAACGACAGCTAGAGATCATTTACTCAGTTTACATATGGGAGTTTTTCCTACTTTGCTTTATAATTCAGAAATAGAAACATTTGTGGAGGGAATTTCTGCTGGAGTGCTCAAGTTTCCACGATGTTAGAAATAAACAATAAGAAAAAAAGTTCTTTCCTTCCTAAAGGAGGAAAGTAAACACTGTATTCTGAAATTCCTTTTGGAAAAGATACCCCACCATCCATGAGAGATCTTCTAGCTGTCACGTCACACATTCTATTCATTCTAATAATGACGTTCCTCTAGGGAGCACTGTGATTTCTGTAATAATTTCTCCTGGAAGTCAATGCTTCCATGTATAATCTCAAACAGAATGGCTTCTTACAAAGGACCTGACACAGGAAATCAGCAACCCTGGAATGTGCACAATTTGTTAAGTTTGTCCTCTTCATAATGGCTATTTATATACCCTTACGAGTTCAAGCGTGTGCTTGATTTAAGTCACAGAAATGACTATGGATCTGTGTGAGTTCCCACATTTTGCCACGGCATTGCTGACGGACACACCTGCTACCAAGTTGCTTTCTCTCCTCATTTTTACTGCAGCTATTCGTGGGTCTGGCGATTCACAGAAGCGGATGACACAACTTCAAAAGGTCATAGTGCTAATTTCTAAAGTAGATGTTTTCAAGGCTCATAAATTTATTGCCCTGTATCATTTGAAATGTGCAATTACAATGCACATATAAAAGACTTAACTCTGAAAAAAATACTTCATAACAAGAAAAAAGTGGGAAAGAACAAAACTGGAGCAGAATATACCAAAATTGTGAGGGTACTGGGTATAAGTAACAGAAGTGTAACAAAGAATTTGAGAATATTTTGTTAGTTTTCCGATTCACGAATAGGACTACCAGTGAGAGCATCACCAGCGAAAGAGCAATGCTGTCTTAGAGGAGGAGGAAGGAGGGTTTTGGCGACATCTAGTCCAGGTGTCTGGAAACGGCATCTGCGGTACAGCAGGGAAAGTCCCCGCACCCACGTGTTGACTAGCACGGCAATCATGGGCAAATAATCGCTGAAAGCCTGAGTCCTTCACCTTCAAACGTGGATAATTACCCCCATCCTGTGGGGTTGTTAGGAAGCTTGGAGAGATGGATGTTAAGGCACTGTGTAAACTGTAAAGTGCTATACGAATGCAAAGTGGTATTATGATGATGACGTCAGTGTTTCAGCATCTAAATCACAGAGACAGCACACCTATTATTTACAAGTTCAAATCCGTGTCTTGCATGCATTTAGGTTTGCTTTTAATTTCATAGATGTTTCCAGCTGCAAGGAGCATCAAACCACCCCGTTTAGTTATTTTATGGAAGCTGAAACTGGGAAGGTAGATTCTAACCTCTCTTCTCTACTATAACTAACAACAGATTGCAGGGGGAAAATGCATTACGTCATATCCTAAGTAAAACTCCTTCAGCAATACAACTTTTGAAGGAATGATACATGTCTCTTCATATTTGTATTAAAAATAATCAAACACAGAATGCCTTTGACATTCTAACTTTAAAACATTACATAGTATATTTTTGCAGTCATTTGTCAAAGTTTTTCATTTATAGTCATACATCAAAATTTTCTTTCTTGGTGAAGATTTATTCATAACAGCTTGCAAAAAAGAAAGAGAGGAAGGAAGCGGGAAAGGAAGGAAGGGAGGGAGGACAGATTAAGGCAATACATTATTCTCACTCATAAGTACACCGCATGCGTACAGTCTATTCAACTACTAGGAAATGCCAGCAGAGGTAAAGAAATCAAGAATAACTATAAGGATAAGGTTTCCGATTCTCTATTAACTCTGCAGCAAATCAAAGCCAAGAAAATGTTCTGAATTCATCATAGGTAAAAGCCCCTTAAAAATCAGTATCTTAAAAGCCAACAGGTGGCATAATAATTTTTCAACAACCACCTTTTTTCTGCATTCATCTGGAATCAAAAGTAGGTGAAATTGGGCAGGGGGTTCTGTTTTTTTTTTTTTTTCCTTGGAAAAGAGATAATTATTTAAATCCCTAATACTATATTAAAATATACTTCCAAAAACGGATCTTGCAAGTTAGTACTACTAGAATACACTTAAAATAGTTTGTCTAATTATCTTGCTCAGCACAATTTAACCATCTGCTATGGCTTGTGATACAGAAGAATGAAATAGACACTGTGTCAACACAGACAAGCCAGCAGTTGTCAGATAGTCAGTGTTGCTGGTAAACAAGCAAAGCCAGGCTTCTGATGTTACAAAAAAAATCTTTCTGAAAACCTTTCTGAAATCTCATTTACGATGGTAGGAATTTTTCCAGGCACACAGGCAACGTCCTTGAGGACTAGCCCAGATTCAAGAAGTGATTTGTTTTTATTCCAGACTCTAAAATAGTGATAAATTTATGAGTGTGGGTAAAGGAACTAAAACATGCACAGTTTTCGCCTCAAAATGTCAGTTTGTCATATCGGAGAGATTATACGCGATGTTATCAATTCTCTACAAAACCAGGAGTAAGAGAAAGGAACTTTCAAATAGTTATAATGATCTCATTAGACCATGTGTGAGGACTGCATGTGCACCGTAGGTAACCCTCAGGTGTCACGTTTCTGGTTTTAGAGTAAAATCCTTCAAACCACTGCTAAGTAAAGTGGCCTGGAACCACTTCCACATTTCCTCTTCCATAAGGCATGAGCACCCAGGGCAGCACCAACAGCCTTTGTTACGAATCTACCTGCTTCCAGATGCTCTCTGCAAATCAACAGGTAAATCTCTGCAATTTCAACAGTGAATCAGGGCATAGATGTCTTCTAACTCAAAGGCGACGGTGGCTCAGTGAACGTGAGAGACATTTTCTGACTTCAACGTGATTCAGCGTGAATTTATTATGTCTAGAATTATGAAGACTTTTGTTTCTCTCTTTGTTTTCTGTAGTTAAATAAAGGATGCCAAGTAATCATTTTTCTTATTCACAACAAGTTGTAGGGAAGAATGCTCCTGGGAAGAATGCTAAAACTATCAACTATAATCCAGACTCCAGTTCAATTCTTCACATCTGGCCGCAAGTTTAACAAAATGCCATTTTCATTTTTAAATGAAAAATGTGTCATCTCTCAGGCTCTTTACTTTTGACATTGTTTCCTTGTGGTTGTTTAGGAAAATAATGCAGGAAATTCTAAAACCTTAGCAGGTGCTCTAATAAGACATTCACATTTCTATGATAACCGGTGATGGTGGGCTTGCTGAAGGAGCACCAAGTCACAAGCGTGTCCTCATTCTTCTCCCTTTGCCTGGAGACAGGGCAAAATCTCACGGTTGAGATCCAGCCAAATGTTCTCTCCTGAGAAACTGCCCCCATCACAGAAATAGGACTAACCCCATTTTGGGGCTCCCACTGAAATCCCAAAACGCATCTAATATAAGATGTTGCATTACATGGGTTGTTCCCGTCTCTCTCCCTGGCCAGCCCTTCCAAATATGGGAGCTTTGAAGATACGCAGCTACCTTATTCCTCTCGTAGACGCAGAACCCAGCATGAGTTCTGCATGCAGTGTCTGTGGGCCTAGAACTGGCGTGCGTCAGAATCTCCTGGAGGGCTCCTCGTCTCAGACCGCAAGCCCCATCCCCGTAAGCATCCCATTCCGAGGTCTAGGTAGGGGATCCAAGAATGTGCGCGTCTATCAGCTTCAAAGAGCTGCGGCTGCTCCCGTGGGAAACACACCGAGAGCCACTGTAATAGACTTTTCATGAATTCATGGGAAAAAAATTCAACTTTGAGACGATTTGCTAATGAAATATAAAACTGTTCCTGGACCTTGAGGAAGCTCAGGCAATGAGTAAGAAATGGGAGTCTGAGAACAAAGACAAAACTTCTCCTCTGCCACAAGCTACACACACCACTTAATGCACGCATCAGGATCGCCTAAGTTTTTAAAAACTTGTGTACTGGCTTGCCAAACTTTTTTATTCTCCTCATGTGATTCCAAGGTACATTCAGGGTTCCAAAAAAAAAAAAAAAAGTCACCTCCTAGTCTTTTCAGTCCAGTCACTAAGGTACAACCCAAGGAATCTGACGCTGTCGTAAATAGGAAAAGCGGGACTCCCATCTGAGGATTTGCAGCATTACACAAATATGATTCCCAATGTACTTAGACGCACACTATATTACTTATCAGTTGCTCATAACTGCAACTAATCAGGCTGGTAACCACAGCCGCCTACTAGAGAAAGCAGCTGGTAATCCAGAACCCAGCTCGGCTCGATACGGACGGAGACAGTGAGCATAAGACAGGCTGGGGGCGGGTTCTTTTATGGCCAAAGACAATGTCCACAATTGAAACATCTCATAAAATGACAATCTGGCCACGCTGCTCTCTTGGGCTCCAGACCCATATACTCGACTGCGCCCTCGACTTTTCCATCTGAGCACTTCACATAGCACAGCGTCTATGAGGGGCAACAGCCTTTATCTTGTCTTCCAAGTCAGAGCCCCGTGCGTCACCTGGGATCCTCTCCTTCTTGTACTGGTTACACATTAACTGCCTCCAGGTCAGCCTGGTCACTTGTCCTGCATCCTCACTGCTCTCCCGTTCTCCATCTCTCCTGGCCCGCAGAAGCCACCTAGCTCCCCATCTCCACTGTTGCCTCTGCCATCCACTCCCCACGCGGCTGCTACAGTCATCTTTCTCAAACACCAAACCCACCCTGCCAGTTCCCAGCTTGGACCTCCTCAGTGAGCCTCCCCTCAGACGGGAGGACCGCCAAGCTTTTGTGAAGTACAGCCTCCCCATCTCCCCCTTCTCTTCCCAGAGCTCCTGGGGCCTTTGCTACTACTGGACCTACTCTTGGGATGCCTTCGTATTGTGTTCTCCAGGGAAATAACCTACGGCTTGGGGTGATACCCGGCCCCCTCTCCAGGTGGAATTAAAAGCAAAAAATAATACCAGAAGACTTCATCCCGTACAGAATTCTATCATTGCTTCTGTGACACTGTTTCACACTTGCTATCTATAGATTTCTCTTCCCCTAAATGACCAAAGGGCAAGTAGCAACTCTGATTCGTTCCTAAGTCTCCAGATGTGGATGGAACAGTGCAAACTGCTCGCTGCGGCTCAAACACAAAGAAAACAAAAGCCTAAGTTGTAATAGGTAGCACTTCGTGTCCTCATACTCAAAGGACAAACAATAGCGGTTAACTTATGTAATTATTTCTACTAAATCAGGGCCAGGTGTGCTGGCCCACCAGCATGGGATAGAACTTGGAGTGAAGAAGGAAATTCTATCCCCCTGCGTTTCACATACTACTTTCTGAAGCAAGCTGCTGAAATTTGGTAGAAGTAGAATTTATTTTAAGCATATGCAATTCACAGATGCTTAGTCAACAGGGTCAGGCATTTGATATTATACTTCAGGGCCTTCGGAAATTAAAATGTCAAATCCAGCACTTAGTTTCTAACAGGGCTAAGTAAACATGCCACCAAGGCTCGCTGGCCCTAAATACCCCTCCTGCTCCCAGCTGGCTCAGGGAACTTCTAGACAACTGAACTGAGTGTGTCTCTCTAAATGTGTAGGAAGGAGGCCGTACCTAATGACTCTGAAAAAGTGAAAATTTCCGTCAAACCGGTTATTTGACATAAGATTGGATCCTTGCCTGAATTCAAACTAACCTGCTCAGGCCCATGGGCGGGATGGCAAACTACCCTGACATGTTGCGCAAAGAGCCAACTGTTGGAATTGTCTTCGAAAAGACAACCTTTTAGGAGGAAAATGAAAAAGAAGAAACGGACAGAAGCTATGATGTCAGGGCGCCTGGGTGGCTCAGTCGTTAAGCGGCTGCCTTCGGCTCAGGGCGCGATCCCGGCATTCTGAGATCGAGCCCCACATCAGGATCCTCTGCTGGGACCCTGCTTCTTCCTCTCCCACTCCCCCTGCTTGTGTTCCCTCTCTCGCTGGCTATCTCTCTCTCTGTCGAATAAATAAATAAAATCTTTAAAAAAAAAAAAAGCTATGATGTCAATAGGAATGGTCCATGGGAACAGGTTTATATTCTATTCCCTAGGTATTGATGGTTTAAGAATAAACCAGTAATAACTGAGGCCAAAAATGTTTAAGATAACGTCAAATGTCCAAAAGTGACAGAAGAAAACAAAAGTAGTGCAGTACAGATCTGAGGAGCTGAATCTAGCTTTGAAATTGTATACATGGAAATAATGCCTGGGTGAACCATTCTAGAACTCTGAGCTTTTCTCAAAACATACCCCTATTAGTAAAACCTAACTTTAAATAAGCCCGTTTCTATTGTACTTACTAAGTCCAAATTAA
Organism: Ursus americanus; assembly: GCF_024610735.1. Taxonomy (NCBI): domain Eukaryota; kingdom Metazoa; phylum Chordata; class Mammalia; order Carnivora; family Ursidae; genus Ursus; species Ursus americanus. The sequence goes on along the minus strand of NC_142129.1, from coordinate 101,865,953 downwards.
ACACACACACACACACACACAACTTCCACAGCAAGCCACAGGGCAAGGGCCCAGTGATTGCCCAGGTGGCTTCTTTAACAAGCTGAGTGTCCCTAACATTCTGATCCCACCCTAATTTCGGGGCCTGAGGCACCAGTGTGGGGCTCTCTTCCCTTAACATCCATCATCAATTTAATAGTAGAGTTGGCTTGCCACTCTGTCAGAAAACTTTCAGACACTAGCTGCTGGTCTTGAAGCTTATATCAAAGGGAAAAAAAAAAGAGTATTTTCTTTTTAAACAGAGCGGAATCCTTCATCTTTACTGACACTACCTCTAAAAACATTTCAAAACATGTTAGTGCTGTCACATGGACCAAGTCTAATTATGTAGCACAATGGATTTTAGCAATCGGCTTCTTCAAACTTCAGAATGAGTTTCTGAAAATTTTGGACTATGGAACTAAATACATAAAGCCAGAAATAATGGTCAAAACCCTACTGGAGCCATCAACCGGTTACTGCTAGACAGAACCACACGGGTATGAACACATGATGGGTACACAGACTGCTGCTCTCCTTTTCCGAATTGGAAAGCAATTTACTAATACACCTCTAATCTTCCTTGACTTATGAGGGGCCATGTTCCCATAAGCCCATTGTAAAGTAAAACATTTTAAGTTGAAAATGCATTTAATACACCTTACCTACCAAACATCATAGCTTAGCCTCACCTACCTTAAACGTGCTCAGAACACTCACGTTAGCTTACAGGTGGATAAAATCTAACACAAAGTCTACTTTATATGAAGTGTTGAAGATCTCATGTAATTTATCAAATTCTGTCCTAAAAGTGAAAAACAAGATGGTTGTGAGCGTGTCGGTCGTTGACCCTCGTAAGTGCGTGGCTGACTGGGAGCCACAGCTTCTTGCCACCACCCAGGATCACGGGAGAGGATTGTACCGCATATCACCAGCCCGGGAAAAAAATCTAAATTAAAATTCCAAGTACAGTTTCTACTTAATGTGCATTGCTTTCACACCATCATAAAGAAAAAATTTTAAGACGAACCATCGTAAATCAAGGACCATCTGTAGTTAATCAATGGCTTAAAGAATCACACTGTGGAAACAATAGTAGGAACTATTAAGATCACCCCTGCCCCTGTTAACTCATTATGTCTGGCACATTCTACACACTCAGTAAATACACCTTGAATTTAGAAATGAGGACTCAGGAGCCTGGAGCTAGTAAGTGACATGTCCACCTTGACACAGAGCTGAAATGAGAAGACAGACCTCCTGGCTTCCAGGCCAGGACTGAACTGACCTTCCTCACATCTGAACCCCCTGGAGAAAAGAGGGTAGTGGTTCTTCACTTGGGATACAATTCAAATCCTCTCATTTATTCCTCTTCAACACAGCCCAGACCTACTGAACCGAGAATGTCTTCAGAGGAGGAGCTGGGGCAGGTTCCTCACTTGAGAATTCCTGCACTGTCCAGAATACCACACAGGGTCTCTTCCAGAGCAGCACCTTGACCTCTCCATTTTGCAAGAGGAAGGGGCTTGCTCAACAACCCCTGAGCAATCTCCAAGTTCAGGGCTGTTCTGGTGACCCACGAGCCTCCACATAAGGCAAACAGAGCCATTACTGAGGAAATAAGTGAGTCTAGACCACCAGATAGACGTCTGTTCCAAGTTTCACACCAAGACCAATCCTAAGGAGCCCATTCCCTGGTCTTTTTCCTCCCCCCTCCCAGCACCTAACATTAGATAATCACACACACCTGAGCGGGCTCTCTGGAAACCAGCACTCACACGAGGCGGTGGAGTTAGGTGGCTGAGGCAGGACTCCAGAGTGAGAAGGCCTGAGTTTGAATCCTGCCTCTGCTTCTTACTAAATGTGGAAGTCACTTTGCTTCTCTGTACCTCAGTTTCCCATTTTATAAATAGAATACCCACTACATATGCTTAATGTAAGGATTAAAAGGACAGTTATAACAGTGTTTGACAGTACCAAGTGCAATAAGAACAGAAGATACCATATCTTAGAACCAAAAAAGTCTCTCTCAAGTGAACAAATTTTCTTGAATAGACTGAATCTGATATGGGTTTTTAACACCTTTTATAAAAATATCTCATTTTATCTCTTTAATAATTTACCCTTTAAAATAGTTTTTTTTAACATTAACAATGATGTTTGTTCGCCTACTCTCACAATTTTGTGCAAGAGCATTCCATTTTAAGCGAATACAGGACAGTCAAATTAAGTGGTTTGTATTTTTCTCAGAAACAAATCTCCAAGCACTAATAGCAGTGTTCAAAGGGGTAACAGCAAAGAGCTGTGAACACTTCTGGAGTAAAACAAAAAAGTGATGCTTTGGAAGCGCTCCAAGAGTCAACTGAAAATAAGGAGTGGGTCCCTGGTAGCAGAGAGGGAGATTCGACCTGCCAAAGAGGACTCTATTGTTGGCTGATTCTGCAGCAGGACCAGTCTCCAGGACTCCCCCAGCAGAGATGAAGGGAAGCCCTTCGGACCCCTTAGAGGACTCAAAGCTTTCCACCAGCTCTGTCAGTGAAAAGGCCAATCGCTTATTACTGAAATCACCCCCCACCTCCTCTTTCGTATATTTTGCAAGATTGTTAACACTCCAGATGTTCCAAAAGATTGTATGTTCCATACACTGGCAGGTAAGCTTTCCAGAGACTTGACTCCCAAACTTGGCTGGCCGACACAATCACCGGAGGAGCTTTTAAAAATCCTGATGCCCAGGTCTCATCCCAGACCAATGAAATCAGAATGTCTGGGGGTGGGAGCAAGACATCAGTTTTCGTTTTGTTTTGTTAAAATCCCAAGTGATTCTAACGTACAGCAAAGTTTGGGAACCACTGGTTTATGCGTTAATGCTCCCCTAACAAACTCACTCAGTACCAAACCCCGACTCCCTGTGCCAATGACATCAACAGCAAGTACAGACCTGAGTCCTGGAACCCGGATTGCTTGATTTTGAAATTGTGTAATTAAACCTTCTGAGGCATGTTGCTCATGTCAAGTGGGTTTATGGCCGGCAGTCACGAAGCCAGACTCGCTCATGTTCAGTCTGGACGTTTGGCACCCATGAACCATGGACACCAATCCTTTTTTTAAAAAATTATGTTTAATATTTTGATTGGCCCAATGGCAAACTCTTCAAAAAGCTAAAAGAACAGGAACATCCCAAAGAGGAAATCTCGGGATTTTGAGAAGGGAAGTTTGCTGTGAGCCTGATTTTGAAAAACCGTGGGGACTTGACTAGAATGGGTTCTGCCCGTATGAAGTTCGGCCCCAGGACGCAGCTGTGCCGCCGCTGCTGGTGCCCCGTTCTGCCCAGCTCCACCTTAAAGCCTGGATACCCAACCGAAGGGCTGCAGGTGGGGGCCAATCTCGGAAGTTCCCGGGAAGGGACGACTTAACGAAACCCTACAAACCCGAGGGGCGTGGACGCTTGGGAGGGAGCTCTGGGCTGGCAAGGAGCCTGGGTGTCCCCCCACCCCCGCCTGCAGGAGGATGGAGAGCGGGGCTAGCGCCGGGGGTCTGCGCCCAAGGGGCGGGTTCGACCCCACCCCCTTTTTTGCTTAAGAGGAAACTAGGGCTTTCCTTCCTCGTAGCCACAGGTAGAGGCAGACGCGAGACCCTCGGGCCTCTCAGCTCAGGGTTGCAGCACCACACCTGGGAAAAGGGTTTGCAGGGTCCTGCGACACCCCCCACCCTCCAGGCCTGGACCCGGGTCCAGCCGAGAGGCTCAAGTACGAGACCCGGGTGTCCCGGGGGGACGTGCGGTGGGTCTGCCTGGGAAGCCGCCTGTCCCAAGAGGCCCGAGGAGTGAGACGGTTCCCGGGGGGTCGCTCCCCAGCTTCCCAAAGCCCCTCGGGCGCGCGCCCCGGGCCCGGCCTGGCCCTTCGGGAGAAAAGGTGTGGGGCGCACATGCGGGAACGCTAGCCGGCACCGCGGGAACCAGAGCCGCCCCGCGACAAGTTTCTGCCTTCGTCGGCGGACCCGGCGCAGGAGGCCCCGAAAGTGAGGACAGAAAGTTGCGAGCGCTCCGGGGCGCCGAGCTCCAGCCGGTGGTTCCCACACCCCGCCCGCAGCCCCGCTGCCCCGCGCAGGGAGCCTCCCGTCCTGGGCCGCCTTAGACTCGCCCAGCCCAGAAACGAAACGTCCAGTTCCTCCCACGGTCCCGGCCAGAAGCGCCGCTGATCCTCAAGGAAACAGGAAAGGAGGGGCGGGAGGCGCGGGACGCCGAGCCGGTGCGGCGAGCGCGAGTTGGGCCGGCTGCGGGTCTCAGCGCGTCGGGCGGCGGCGTGGGGCCGGCGGGACTCGCCCTTACCTTTCTTTTCCTCCAGCGCCGGACTCGCCTGGAAGTGCGCAGCCAGCAGTGCCAGGAGCGCGGCTCCCACCGTCCCGGAGGGTCGCATCGTTGCTCCCAGGCGCTGGCTCAGGGGTCTCCGCAATTAGTCGGGACTGGCTCGGGCGGCCGTGCGCGGCGACTGCCGCGGCGGCGAGACGGGACTCGGGTGGACGCGGAGGTAGCCTGTCGTCCGGTCTGGGAGAAGGCGGCCGCCGGCGCTCGCTCGGGACTAGCTCAGGACTGGCTCGGGACTCGGGCCGCCCTGACCGCGGGCGTGCACACCGTGCGGGGGGCGGAGGCTGCTGCCGCCGCGCTGCGCCGGGGGCTGCCCAGACGTCTCGCTCGCGGGGGCGGGGGCCGGGAAGGCTGGGCCGAAAGGAGGAGGGACCAGGCGGCGGAGGAGGGCTCGGGAGGAGCCGAGGACGAGCAGCGCGCGAGAAGGGAGGAGGAATCCGCAGCGAAGACCGCAGGCGGGCCCCGACTAGAAAGGTGGCGGGCCGCGGGGGCCCCTGTCGGTGCGAGCGCACGGGGGAGGCCCGGGGTGGAGAGACGCGGCGGCGTCCGGGAGCCCAGCGGGCGCCCTTAGGAGTTCGTGTCCGACTGGGACGTTCCCTGCGCTGTCCCTCAAGACCCAGTCCTCGCGGACTGGCACAGTTACTCAGTGACCCACCCTCCGTTGAGCCAAATTTGTACCACGGTCCCCCATTTTCGCCTTTCGCGTCCCTCCAACTCGCGGAGCAAACTTGTACCAGCTCTGGGCAAACTGGCCGCGCCTTAGGCCCAAGGCCAGATAATGGCAGGGTTGGGAAACCACTCCTTTATTCTGGCCCCCAACTTCTCTACTGCACCCCAGGATCCTAATGGGGGTCAGAGGCTGGCCTGGCAGCCAAGTCGTTCCTCGCCGCGCCCTCGTGGCAGGAGTGCCAAGCATCTGAGTTTGAGCTTTCAAGTCTGAGGGTCCTTCGCATCCCGTCAAGCACCCTAGAAATTGGCTGAAATAAGGGGACCCAACTCTGGCTCAGAGACGGGCCTTGGAAAATATTAGTTGAATGAATGAGTCCACAGCATGTATATGCCAGGAACCAGCGGGGGGTACCTAAAAAGCAAACGCGTGTGGTCAATCCCTTCGCAAAAGACAAGCGCGCTTCGAATAAAGGCTTAACACAGACACCGGTGGAGACACTTTTAGAGAAGCTAAGTGCCCCACTGCCCTGAAACAACCAGGTAAGTTAAGCAGGAGAAAGACAGGAAATTCACTAAGGGTTGGGCCAGAAGGAATGACACTTTCTCCGCTGCGGAAACTCGAGCTACTTTTCTTTTGCAAAATAGGGCCTATTCTCACTGTTCTTTCCCCAGACTGGGAGCAGCTGGCCCCATTCGCCAACCAGATTCCCTCCTCCCCTCGCAAGGTTCACTAGTGACATTCAGCCCGGTTCGACTCTGGTCTCCCCACTGTTTGAGTAGGAATCACCAACCTCAACCTTGTGGAGTTCGAGCCGGGAACTTTCCTGCTGCTGGAGGAGGGGTCCAGCGCACAGGGCTTCTCAGCATCCACAGGACCTGTATTTCTTCATCTGAATTTAGAGTCATTCTTGTTTATTCCTTTGTTTTATCAAGAACAACCACTGAGCCTTCTGAGCTCATTTAACACCCCCCACTCCCATGTGAGGAAGGCTACCACGGTTCTGCAAAGCCCACGTTTTGGTTTCCTCCACCTGTTCCAGACAAGGACTTAAAGCAGTGTGCAGAGAAACACAGCCACAGCAGTAGCACAAGCTGGAGAAGAGCAGACCAGAAACATTACAGTGGAACACAGAACGAACCTGGGAAGTGAGTCTTACACTCAACAAAGTCCTGAGCATTTCCTTAGCAAGGCCACACACTTGGCTGTAACGCTTCTGTCAAGGAAATATGAGGGGTGGCACCAATCATAGCGTCCACATGTTAAAAACCGAACAATTAAAGCTACAGCTAATTTTTAAGACTGCTAGCAATTTCTTCCATGGGCCCCTCAGAAGAAGACAATGTGTAAAGACCGCAGAGCTCTCACTAGCCAGCTCTTTGTAATAGTACTAACCTCTGTAGCGATATTTTGTCCCAACAACCTTTGATCTGATCTGATGGCATCTCAGGAAACAAAGCTTTAGGAAAACAAGGAGGCAGTGAGACACTTCAGACACACCATCTGATACTGGGTTGATCCCAAGGAATGGACAGGAATGGATGACCTTAACATCCTACTGGGGTACCTTCTCAAGTTGGAGTTTCTCCTCTGAGTTTGTGATGTACAGGGTGACGTTCCAGATGATTTTGTACTCTCTGGCAGGTACATGGAGTGTACTGATAATGTGTTACTTGTGAAGTGAGAAACTATATGGCCATCCTGGCAGGAATGGCATCCTCTTAAGAGAGCAGAGCTGTGTCCAGCGTGGGCTTTCCATAAAGGGTTCCCAGGCACCAGTCTCTGCAGAGAGTGCCCCCAGGGCACGTACCAGGCCACATCCCAGGCAAAGGCCACCACCACCATCACCACAGGAATAGCAGTTGCAGCCCCGACTCCATGCTAAGTACTGATCAGAAATTGGCTCATCTGACTACCCATGGGTTAGGTTACACTTTGTTTGCCTTTTATAGCAAGATGACACTGGCTTGGAAAGGTTAGATAAATAACTTCCCCAATGTAGCAAAGTGTGATTTGCTAGCCAGCCTTGAACCCAAATCCAGGCCATGTTCTCCATCACTCTAATACTCCAACTTTTCAAATAGAGACATCAGGACCCCAAATTCTATTTCAGAATATGTCTTGGAAAGTTTTTAGAGAAGTTACAAGCAAAATTTCTGCTTGGTCAACAAATTTCTGGGGAAAGCACCCATACACACCATATTAGCAGATATGTGTTGAGACCCTGTTTCCCATATTAAATGTCATATGGTCTATCAATTTTCATAACACAGCCTGTTCATTCTCTTTGCCAGCTACAAATTGGAAACTGTTCTGCTCCTCTGATGAGCAGTTTTCTTCTTCTTAAGCTTTCTGAGTGTTTTAAATCAGAGTTTAATCTTCTCTAGAAGAACATGGTGGTGAGTCCCCTGCAACCACACACTGTGGAAAGGGAGGAGAAACGGGTTATTGGACAGGGTAAAGAAAGAAGGGTGTCAAATATTTTAAGTTCCTTCCTAGACGAGAGGCATTTGACCGCCTGTTTTCTCTGGCCCTTGAGGGCAAAGCAGAGTGATGAGGAAAAACACCAGATTGGCAGATTTCAAAATTTTTAAAAATAATCTTTTGGAAACTACTAGAGCTATCTAAAAGAATGAGCTGCCTCTGAGTGGAATGGTTTCTCATCCTTAGAAATCTTTGTAGGCAGGAGCAATACTAAGGGACGTTGTGAATTAAGGGCTGAAATAGGTCCCTTCCAATCCAAAATTCCAGAAGAACATGCATTTCTAAAATAGGTTCCCATTTCAATGTCCATCCATTCAACCGCTCTTCTGAAGACATATTTCAAGAAGACACAAGAATGCAGTAAAGGGGTTGCCTCTGGGGACAAGAATTCACTGGGGTAGGGGTTGGAAGGAGGCTTATTTTTCAATGGTTCTTTCAACCTTTGCAATTTTGTACTGTGAATAGGCATCACCTATTTCTGTAAGATAAAGGTCAGTGACCTCAGTAGGCCCCCTGCTGAGGTTGGGGGCGGGGGGGAGGGGGGGCTCCTGGTGAGAGACTTTCTTGGTTTCTTCAGCCATGTATTCTCTCCCTTTGAGTCAAGTTATTTGCGTTTGACTCTGAGTTGAGACCTATCTCGGGCAGAGTAGGGAAGAGATAATTTGCTGACACAGAACTGCTGAGGCATTCATTTGCCATTAGTATTCTTATTAGCACCATATGTCATTAGTATTCATTATATCTAGGGTTGAGGGTTACGTAATGCTTAAAAAGCAGGATCACATTTCTGAATACTTGTTTCTGGCATTGTTGAGATGTTTGTTAATTACTTTGCAAGGGATCTTGTAGGAAGTTTCTGGGCCCTGCACAATGCTTTGCCCATGTTAAAGGTTTTAAACTGAAATTAAATAATTTTGTCCACAGTATGACTGCTTTTGTCAGGGAGAGTTATAACCAGAACATGAGCCTCAGGGTTGCAACTGGTGGCCTGAAGATCAGTTCAGGATACACATGTGGCTCTTGTAGCTTGTTCAGTATTTCTCTTAATTGAATTAATGGCAACATTTATTTATTTAAAGTAATCTTTTTTTATAATAATATTTTTTATTATATTATGTTAGTTACCATACAGTACATCCCTGGTTTTTGTTGTAAAGTTCGATGATTCATTAGTTGCGTATAACACCCAGGGCACCATGCAATACGTGCCCTCCCCACCACCCATCACCAGTCTATCCCATTCCCCCACCCCCCTCCCGTCTGAAGCCCTCAGTTTGTTTCTCAGAGTCCATAGTCTCTCATGCTTCATTCCCCTTTCTGATTTTAAAATGATTTGTTTGAGATAAGTTCTTTTTTTTTTTTTCAAAGATTTTATTTATTTGACAGAGAGACAGCGAGAGAGGGAACACAAGCAGGGGGAGAGGGACAGGAAGAAGCAGGCTCCCGGCGGAGCAGGGAGCCCGATAGGGGGCTCGATCCTAGAGCCCTGGGATCATGACCCCCAGCCGAAGGCAGACATGTAACGACTGAGCCACCCAGGCGCCCTGAATGGCAACATTTAAAAATCAGGATATTTCACATTTAAAATATGGATTTTCTGTTTCTTTTGAAAAGTGAGAAGTGCAGGTCGACTGGGTCTGCTTTCAAGCCCCATGGCAATAAGCTGGGTGATCACTGTCCCTTTCAGAAAGGTTATTATGTCTCCAGCTCACACTGACAGCACCAAAGTTCATCTGCTCATGGATGCTGGGTGGCTACTGTGGGCATTACAGCTTGCAGCTGCCCCTTCCTGGGTCAGCAATCTAACGTCAGCCATTCTGTAGGTATGATTCTCGTCTGGTTTTCCTTATGTTCCCTTCTCCTTCCAGCTCACCCTCGCTCACCTCATGTGTGGGCATATGCGTTTGTTGATACATTTTGGTCCAGAGGTCAGAATACACTGTATATCATGGTAGACCTCACCTTAAATTAGCATATTTCAAAGTTGTGCTCATGGTTATACTATTATCATAGTTGACATTCTACAGGCAGATATTTTAATTTATATATATACATATATATAAATTTTAATTTATGTATTATATATATATATCAATTAAAAATTATTGGAGACAGAGTCCTGTTGTAGGATAGAGAAAGCAGACCTACTTCTCAATGGATGGTGTACGTACAATGACCATGTACGATGAGCTGACCATGAGCCCGCAGAGGTTGAAAATCGGGGGTAGGAGGTGGGGGTTTAGGAGGGTGTCTGCACTAAATATTATTGCTTATCTTGCAAATCAGCAAGTTTTGTCCAGCTTATCTGTTTATAATAAATTATAATAAATGATAGATTATGTGCTTCATTAGAAAGCAGCTAGAGACATTTTGAGGTACTTTAGCTATTTCTAAATTAATTATATTAATTAATATAATTCTGTCTCTTCTGAGATAATAAAGGTCATGTGGCAAAGACCTGTTGTCAAGCTTATATTCTTCTAAATGGGAATTCAGGAAACTTCACAAATTAGGAGAATTGTGTCACTTTATTTTTCTTCACAAAGAATATAGATGCAGCGAATAAAGGATTTATCTGTACTAAACAAGGAAAAAATCACTTTTGAGGAAGTCTCCAGAAGTTGGATTCAAAGTGGCATTTTAATTTTTTTAAGATTTTTTTTTTAAGTAATCTCTACACCCAGCATGGGGCTCGAACTTAACCCTGAGATGAAGAGTCAAATGCTCTCCTGACTCACAGCCAGGTACCCCTCAAAATGGCATTTTTAGATGGTGGCGGGGTCTGTAGGTCTGTAAGGAGGAGGATGTGGTAAGTTAAAAATGCTCAACAGGGCTAGAGAAATCTAAGTTCATTGCTTTCCTATTTCTGCAACTGAATGGAAAATGAGACATTATTGCCGTTCTTAACTTTGCAGAGCTGAGCCACAGGAAAGCCCGAGTTTCCACTTAGACTGAGGAGGTGGGGCCATTTTACAGGGTGAGCCCCTTGTCCAGATGAATGGAGGGGGAGGATCGATAAATAACATTTCAGTAATAAAATAAAACCCAAAGCAGTTCTTGGGGTTGTTAGCTAGTGTATTAAAATTCACAGTTGGAATAAATAGCATTTAACTCTACGTTCCCTGAGTCTGGGACGGCTGGGAGACAGCGATCAGTCACCACTTCCTGCTCTCCTAGAAATTAGAGTCAGCCTGCAAAAGGTCACCTAGACTAACCAGATGAGTCTGTGTAAGAAACAAACTGAGGGCTTCAGAGGGGAGGGGGGTGAGGGAATGGGATAGGCTGGTGATGGGTAGTAAGGAGGGCACGTGTTGCATGGTGCACTGGGTGTTATACACAACTAATGAATCATCGAACTTTTACATCAGAAACCAGGGATGTACTGTATGGTGACTAACATAATAAAAAAATTATAAAAAAAAGAATAAGAACCTTTCTACCTTAATCATCAATTTCACTGATTTCTTTTCTTTTCTTTTCTTTTTTAATATTTTATTTATTTATTTGACAGAGAGAATGAGAGAGCAGAAGCAGGTGGAACAGCAGAGGGAGAGGGAGAAGCCGGCTTCCCACTGAGCAGGGAGCCCGAGGTGGGGCTCCATCCCAGAACCCTGAGATCATGACCTGAGCCGAAGGCAGACGCTTCACCGACTGAGCCACCCGGGTGCCCCAATTTCACTGATTTCTAAACACCACCCAAAATAGGATGTTTTACTATTCTATAAAAATAAATTCTCAGGGCCTGCATTTCGGGAGATGTCCGGGTTATCAGAGATTAGTGAGTTCTGACAGTGTGGCATTTAGTTTCGTTACCTGGTAAGATGATTTGGCAAGTGCCTACTGCCTTTCCTTCTGAGCAATCTCCCTTGAGAACAATTCCTTGTAGCCCATCGGGGAAATCCTGTGTGTGTCCCTCAGGATCTGGTTACCCCAACCCCCAAGGGAATGGTCCTTTCTGGTCCCCTGGAAGTCAGCTGTAGGCCATGTTAATGGAGGGAAATGTGTCCCTTCTTGGTGGAAGCTCTCGGAAGCTGGGTAGGCTTCCCTGCGACACCTCTCCCTCTTTCTTGTTGGCTGGTAATGCTCCGGAGACTGGACTTCCTCCTCAGCCTGGGCCCGGAGTGGAACTGATGGCAGGGAGCAGATAGATCCTTCTGCTGGACACACAGGTGACATCTGCATGATGGGATGGAGAGTGGGAGAGAATCATCCCTTTGTCAGGCTATCAGAATCTTCAGGTTGTTTCTTATTCCCTTACACTCTAACATACTTTAACTTATACAAAAGTATTCAACCCCTAATTAAATATTTGTATATTTTATGTATACTTTATAATAAATTATTTTCTGTTTGATACATAAGCATTCATGTATATGTTTCTGTAATACGTATGTGGTACCTAAATGGGGTGTCTCTCGATTGGATGGGGGCCCCCAGATGTGGGGCGATGATCAGGTAGAAGCCTGTGGCTCCAGAAGCGAAAGAATTCACCTGAGGCAGAACAAAGAGGGTAGAAGTGTATTGAATACACCGCAAGGGAGAGGCGGCAGGATGGCAGAGGAGAGGCTGTCTGCCCCGAGGCAGTGGGTGGGGGCTGTTTTTAAAAGGGGAAGATGGGGGGGGAGGTAAACAGAAGGGGGAATGAAGCATGAGAGACTATGGACTCAGAGAAACAAACTGAGGGCTTCAGAGGGGAGGGGGTGGGGGAATGGGATAGACTGGTGATGGGTAGTAAGGAGGGCACGTATTGCATGGTGCACTGGTGTTATACGTAACTAATGAATCATCGAACTTTACATCAGAAACCAGGGATGTACTGTATGGTGACTAACATAATATAATAAAAAATATTATTATAAAAAATAAAAAATAAATAAAAGGGGAAGATGAGGGGGTCTGGCGACATAGGGAATTCTCCCTTTTTTTGGTAACTGTGCCCAGTCGTAAGTAGCCCATTGGTCAGCTAGTGCCTATGGGTATTTTGAGGTGGACCTGAAGGGCCTGTCTGCATCCCACTGCTCAAGCCTGTTTGCCTAAAAACAATATATGTATTAATATTCTGTATATTTTATACACACACATATATGTAAATATTATATATATATATATATATATATATTTTTTTTTTACTGGGTGGGGGAACACAAAGTAACCATATGATGTAAAAATTGCCATGAACTAAATGCAACTTTGAACATGTTTTATTTTTTTGAGCTTTCCAACCAAAAGCCTTCGTTTTTTTCCCCCGAAAATTGTCATAAGTGTTTGCCCCACAGGTTCGTTATGACCTGAAATCATGTAAGCACCTAGCACATAGCACCTGACAAAATCTGCCACGTACATGTGTTTTTGGAGCTATGGGTCACATACATAACATTCTTCCATTTCCCTGGAGTTTTCTGTATATGCAGACAGAGCAGTGAACAAAGACTGTTCACTGGCTCAGCTCTGAGTCCTGGAGTGCATCCCCTTAGATTTATCCTTCAGTTGGTCTTCACGGTCATATGAACAATCTAAACATAAAATTAGTCATTGATTTTTTTAATTAAAAAAAAAGAAGACCCCCTTCCCCATGGCATAACTTAGCAACAATGATTTCTCTCTGAGATTTCTAATTATGAACTTTGAGGACCAGCCTTGTTCCTGGCCTTCAAAAGAACTGCTATTTGCTGTAGCAGCTGCAGGGGAAAAAAGGGCAATGAATGTCCCAAAGAGGACTGGCACCCACAGTCAGCGCTCCAGCCGTCTGCAGATGGACGCGCTAACAGGGACCACGCCGTGGACTCCATCAACTGGCACTTTCCGAGCCGGCTGGAGCCCTTGCCCAGCCGGAGCCTCAGCACAATAGCTCCCCGACTGCCTTTCTTCAAAGGTTGCTTTTAATCCTGCTTCCCTTCCTGTGGGGTGGGGGTGGGGAGAAGTCTCGGGTTCCAGACTGATACTGGGATCTTAGAGCAGCTGTGAAGGTGAAAGTTAGCTGTATGCACGGAGGGATTTTGAGGCCAAGTGCAGAGAGTGGTAGGAGGAGGCTGGTAGTGCTCTGAGAGCCTTGCACAGACTGGAGGCAGTTGCCCTGGGGAAACCCCAGAGCCTCCTGCCCCCAACCCCCCACCGCCCCAGGTGCTTGGCCAGGATTTCTTTGGGATTCTGACATTGTAGAGCTTCACCTGAGACTTGTGGGAAGCCAGCCCTGTATCTGAGCCACACCTGGGGATATGTATGTATGGTATTTGTAATTCCTTCTTTTTATTATGTTTGCCCCCCTTTTTTCCTCCTGGGGAGCTTTTTTGTCTCTTTGTAAATCTTTCACTTTTAAAAGAGGGATTGGAAGCAGGACTAGCCAGGGAGAATTGAGGGGCGTTCCCTGGTTTCTGCAGGATGGCGGAAGGGGAATATTGGTTCCCCTCCCCACCCCCTCTTTTCTGAGATTTGGGATGGTTCTCAAGTTTCTCTTTGAAACTGTTAGTTAGCCTTCCTGCATTGTCTTTTTTGCCCAGCACCTGCAGGAGAGGGAGGTCCCAGATGTCTCCAGGGAAACTGGCAGGGGAGTTTCTTTTTCAGCTAGCAGCACTGAGTGGACCATGAGGGACACAGGGGACCTCAGGGAACCAGCAAGAGGAGCAGTGGGTTGAGCACCTAGCCCCATGACTCCTAGCCCCATGATAGAAGTCCTGGCCCTCCACCATAGAGGGCATGACCCAAGAAGCGGGGCTCCCCAGCCAAGCACAGAGGTGCCTCTCCTCCCCAACACGTTGTATTGCTCTAGGTTTACCCTAGACTGAGCCGGGGTTCTCCTGGTCAGCCTGCTTTGACGTAGAGCTGAGCCTTTCCTCCAGCACGCACTCCCCTCACCCTAGTCCACGGCCATGTCTTCTGGAGGAGACAACCTCCCCACCCCCGCTGAAACTGGGGAGCAGAGAAGCTCTCATCTGCTCCCAGTCACCCGATCCCTATAGTTGCCCTAGGTAGGTCAGCCGGCTGTGTGTTTACTGGGGTATGACATCTTTACCTATCCCTGGAAGATCTAATGACCCCAAGTTCTACATAAAGATTAAGATAAATTCTGTGGCTTCGAGCAACTTCGTGGACCAGTCTGGTCAGTGACGCATCTTCCCGTTAACCACAGCGGCTCTCTGGGTACAGAAGACGGGAAGGGACTGTCTCGGGAAAATTCAGTGCTTCTGTCCATGTTCCAGCTGCTTTTAGCTCCTGCAGGGCCCCCTTTTCTGGTTCCAGGATTCTGGCTGGAATGTTACCCAACCCCAGTATGAACAGACAATCCAGGACCAGCTCCAGGATGCTGTGCCCTCTCCAAGGTGGGTTTTTTTTTTTTTTTTTTTTTAGATTTTATTTGTTTATTTGACACAGAGAGAGGGGGAAGGGAGAGCAAGCACAGCATGGGGAGTGGCAGGCAGAGGGAGAAGCTGGCTCCCCGCTGAGCAAGGAGCCCGCCATGGGGCTCAATCCCAGGCCCCTGCTGAAGGCTTCACTGACTGAGCCACCCAGGTGCCCTCCAAGGTGGTTTATCCCCAGAAATCAGTTCTTTTTCTCCAGCAGCAGCCGGGATGCAGTTTATTGATTTGTCACCTCTTACACCAGTGGGAAACGGAGCTACGGAGACTATATAGACCTTTGCCCTCTTTTGCATATCTTGTTGGGGTTAAGGAGAACAGCGAGTGGAAGATGTCCTTCAGGGAGTTCCAGTTACATGTGTCGTAAACTCCTCAGACATCATCATTGTACACATACGCTTGGTTGAGAGACTTCTGTGTGCTGGGCACTGCTTTTCCGTTCCGTCCCCAAATTGTTAGAACAGTGCCAAGCACATACTCTAATGGGTGGCAGACTGCCAGTACACATAGATGTTACAGGATAAGTGCTATGCAAACAACAAAGTAAGGAAGGAGCATAAAGATCAATGAATTTAAGTGAGATGGTGTGGAGGGCCTCAGTGAGGAGGGAGCATTTTTTTTTTTTTAGGCTTTATTTATTTATTTGACAGAGATTGAGAGAGAGAACAAGCAGGGGGAATGGGAGAGGAAGAAGCAGCCCCCCCCCGCCCCGCACTGAGCAGGGAGCCCAATGCAGGGCTTGATCCCAGGACCCTGACATCATGACCTGAGTCAAAGGCAGACGCTTAACCAACTGAGCCACCCAGGTGCCCCAGAAGGGAGCATTTGAATGCATGGAGGAGAGTCAGTGAGTCAGGCAGGGGTCTGGAGGAAGGGGGAGGCATTGTTTATACAGGGGGCAGCAAGAAAGCCAGTGTGGCCGGAATAGAGTGGGGAGAGGGAGAGGGGCAGGAGCTGAGATCAGAGGGGCAGGGGCTGAGATCAGAGGGCCAGGGGGACCACAGGGCCTTGGTAAGGCATTGTAATGTTTTCAGCTTTTACTAAAAAATAAATGGAGAAAAATTGGAAGACTTTGAACAGAGAAGTGACATCCATGATTGACTTAGGTCTTTGCTGGATCCCTTTTGGGGGAGCTGTGTCCAGAATGGAATGAAGGTAGGGAAGTGGCTATTGCAATAACCCAGGTGAGATGTGGGCCTGGCTTGGCGCTGTGGAGGTGATGACATGGGGCAAATTCTGGATGTAGTTAGATATAAGAGCTGACACAAATTACTGGTAAGTTGAATCTGGGGAATGAGAGAGAGAGACAAGAACCAGTGATGACCTCAAGGCCTTGGTCAGCAAGTAGGAGATGGTAGTCTTCACCGAGATGGAAAACAGAAGGGAAAGAGAGGTTTGGAAGGGGGAAATCTAAGAATCCGGTTTTGAACTTGCTATGTGTGAGATCCTTTTTGATTTTCAAATGGAGATATTAGGTAAGGAGTTGGATCTAGGAGTTTGGGCTTTAGGACAGAGGTCCAGGCAAGAGATAAAAAATGCAATCATCAATATACAGATACTACTCAAAGTCTTGAGATTCAACAAGATCATAAAGGGATTAGTAGAGAATATACTTGCTAAGGACACGTGATTAGAGTCCTGAGCCTTGGGGCCTCCAATGTGAAAAAGGCTCAGGAGATAAGGGGGGAAAGCAAAGGAGAGAAATGGTCTAATCTACAGTCTTGGAAGCAGGTCGAGAACAGGTTTCAATGGGGAGGGGTTAATCAGCTACATCAGAACCTGCAGGTACCTGAGTGGGATTCTTTTTGCTGTAATATGGCACTTCCGTTTATGTATGTACTATGATTTATTTTCCTGGTTCCTTACGGAAAGACATTTAGAGTATTTCCAAGCAATGCTAGGGGAATAACCTGGAGTACTGATTTCACACATTTGCAAGTGGCAGTTCTGAGTGTTTTGTTTCTGATTTTAAAAGAAAATTTATTTTAATTCTTTTTAAGATTTCCACTTTAAAAATTAAGGTGTAATTTATGTGCAGTAAAATGCATGCATTAAATGGCTTTATATGGTTTAGATTTGCATTTCCCTATTGTCTAATGAGATTTTTCATGTACTTGTTGACCATTTGTGAAAAAAAATTATCGACTGGATGGAGGTATAGTTTACATACGATAACCTGTATCTGTTAAAAGTGTAAAATTCAATGAGTGCTAACATTACAAAGGTCTGTGAAGTCACCATCAAGACGGGACATTTTGGAGCACCTGGCTGGCTCTTGATCTCGGGGTTGTCAGTTGGGGCCCCACATTGGGTGTAGAAATTACTTAAAAAATAAAAACTTCAAACAAAAAGAGAGGGGACATTTTCATCTCCCCCAAAAGGTTTCTCGTACTCCTTTGCAGACCCCTCTCTTTGCCCCTTGCTTCACGCAACTACTGATCTGCCTTACGTCACTATAGACTAGTTGGCATTTTCTAGGATTTCAGAAGGAGTCTAGGCTTTGAAAAGAGTTACACAGTGTGAAGTATTTTGCATCTGGTTTTTGAGATTCATCCATGTTGTTGTGTTCGCGCGTAGTTTGCTCCTTTCATTCCTGAGTGCTCCATTGTATGGATACGCCGTATTTTGTTCATCCATCACCAGCTGTGGGACATCGGGTTGTTTCCATTTCTTGGCTGTTATCGATATCCATAAAATTGCTATGGATATTCAGGTACAAGTCTGTGTAGACATGTGTTTTTATTTCGCTGGGGTAAATAACTGGGAGCAGAATTGCTGAGTTGCAGGGCAAATGCTTGTTTCTCTCTCCTTTTTCCTCTTCTGCTGCTGTATCTTGTGTGCCTTCAAGCTGCTGTGCTTTGGTAGGGCTGCCAAAACATTTCTGCCATAATTGCCAAGAAATAGTAAGGATTTTAAGGTAAAGCAGATGTTATTTAGACAGTTCCTTGGCGATAACTTGAAACACTCAGACGCTACGGTCATGCTTACCTCTCATTTCTGCACTGAAGTATATGTACCTACAGTTGGAAAAGGGAAGAAGCTGGTGACACATTTCTCTAAATACTGTTGTATTTTAGCAGACTCTAAAAGCTTAGCATAACAATAATCTTTATTGATGTTTCAGACTTCCTATAATTTCCGTTTGGGTAGAATCTAGAGGTAAGATTGGACATGATAACAGTTATTGGCATGAGTAAGACAGCTCAGGAGTGTTGTATTTCCTGCTGTTTCCTTACCATGACTCAACCTGCCCAAGGAAAACAATGGGAAATGAGTTCCTAGTGGATGTCTCTCTGTAATCAAATAACTGACTCATGTAACACAAGTCACCTGGAATCTACTAGAAGAGTGCCTGAACTCTATTTGAGCATTAAAAAGGTGATGCTACTTAGTAAATTAAAATCAGAGATCAATCTCTCTTCAGGGGGGTGCACTTTTTTCAGACTTCTTGAGGAAACATGGAGATACTAAATATTAATGAAATTGCACACTCTATTTCTCACAAAACACTAATAAAATAACTTAAAAATATTTAACTGTAGCTGAAATGAAAATCATAGAGATGACAGAATTTCCAACTAACCTAATTAAGATTGGGAAAACTACACACAAAATACAACATCAATTACCAACCTAATTAAGACCTCTAATATATTTGATTAATTAGAAATGTAAAGGAATATTTTTGTAAGAGCTTAAAGTAAATATACATGGTATTAAAAATGAGGTTATTTACCACCTAGCTAAGGTGAAAACGTAGAAGGAAATGGAGCACAATCCATCCATAAAAATCTAAAACGGGAAGGACAGCAAGGAGGGATAAGCAGAGAGGGTTCAAGCAGAATTATAAATGACAGTGAAGAGCAAAACAAAACCCATCCGAATTAGGGGACATAAAACATGAATGTATAACTCAAATGGGAATAAGGCAAATAGAAATGAAAAATATTTTTCTTTCTTGGGAATCAAAGAAGAGAAAACTTGCTCACTTTTCAGTGATTTGATATATATATAGGGCCAGTACGCTCAAGGTGAAGCTAGATACTTTTTCCTTTCTGGTAGCATTCTAAAATTTTGAAAACACTTCAGGATCTTTAAAAAGCCACTGAGTTTACTCTTAAAGCAACAATTCAACATGTAGCATTCATCCAAATGCCACCTTCCAAGCTATGGGACAAATAGACAAACACACCAAAGCCTGCCATCTGCTATCTAACCTGTAAGGGGAAACATCACCCTGCACCTGGCACAAGCTAGCCTTTATGCAGAGAAATGATCCAGTTCTCAGTCCAAAAAGACATGGGGAGAGGCTCGCTTGCCCTCCTGGCCTTTGCAGGGTAGGTGAGTCCTCAGTCTCATTTCCCTGCTGCTAAGAATTTATTCACAGCTCCTTTCTGACTGTTTAGAGACCAGAGGAGCTTGAATCGTCCTCAAGTTCTGCCGAAATGATGAAAAGTGACCCAATGAAAGAAAATGTAGTATTTATGCAGTACAGGGACCCTGGCTCCAGATATCAGCTACCCAAGGCTGCTGTGGCTGCACTGGCTGCCCTCCCAGGGGGAGGTCTGACTGGTCTGGATTGCAGGGCTGAGGGGAGAGGGAAGAAGAGGAGAAGGGGAGGTGCGAGGTGCTAGGAAGCCTCTCAGGCCACCCCGGGGAGCCTGTCCTCACGGGGGATGTGCATGCTGCTCTGACTGTAACCACCCCTTTACTTAAAGGTAAGAAATCTATAGCTAGCTAACGGACTTGTAATGGAATTACTACTTTTGTTTTTGGTATACCCGTAAAGTAGACGGACACCCTGCATGATCTGGATGGGAGAGAATAGACAGTTACTAAATCAAGAAGGAGCTGCCTAATAGCCAAGAAGGAAATGGTGAGGGAACTCTTCAAGGGCCCTCGGAGAGTCTAAATGGATTCGGGAGTCCCCACATGAATATTCAGTGAAGCATTTTCTAGAACATCAAGGAAATACAGCCCTTCTGCTGGCTATATAAAGGAAATGTAGTATTTTGTAATGTAGTGTCACCAATAGAATGATCACGAGGAAGACTGTGTAGAAACATGAAGCGATGCAGAATTTCAACGGCAAGTTAAAATAGAAACACATGCAGAAATTTGAAGGATTTATTTATTTATTTATTTATTTATTTGAGGGAGAGCGTGTGGAGGAGTGCTCGAGGGGAGTGGCGGTGGGGGTGGAGGGACAGAGGGAGAGAGAATCGCAAGCTCACTGCCCTCCCCAGAATCCCAAGGCAGTGCTCCATCTCCAGCCCCTGAGATCATGACCTGAGCAGAAATCAAGAGTCCCGATGCTGAGCCAATGGAGCCACCCAGGCACCCCACGCGTGCAGAAGTTTGGATGCGATACTGACAACCATGTTAAGTGTAAAATTATCCTCCTAAGTGAGAAACATGCAACACGTAAGCAGTGATTTTCTTAGGGTAGAAGAACAAAGAGCAGCCTGTCATTCGTGGATATTTTTTAAAAGTTAAGGCTCTGTTAGTGTTTCAGTATGGATTTAAATCTCCTTTCATCATTAGTGTGCACATCTGAGTAATTGAAGTCAACTTCAGGAAGCACAGGGTGGCAACAAAATCCATTTCCTCTTCTCAAAAGTAATTTGGAACGTATATTTCAAGCTTGTAGAGTATATTGGGTTAATTATTAGCATAGACATCAATTTTCTGTATTTGTTCATTTCTCTTTGTTGCTACTTTGCTTTAAGTTAGATGATCAGTTTTTAAGACACCAGGCACCAACTTAATGACAAAGAGGTAATGGGATATATGCAGATTGACAGAGAAAACTTGAATTAGCAGTAGATGATTGAAGGTACTGTTCCAAACACTGGCAGCCATATACTATGGGTTGGTAATAAATTCTACCTGAGAAAATGGTGAAAATATTAATGTTAAAGTATAATATGGTATTTTCTAGTCAGGGGAGATCAATCTGAAAGGGTCAAACACAAATACGACATATTGAAATAAGTTCTTTTCATCAAATTTCAGGCTCTTATGTTACTAATTTTTTTTAAGTTAGTAAAGGTATAACAAAGTGCGTTGTTATTTTTATTAATGAATTTTTCATTTGGCTCTTGAAGCGATTCATCCCGGAAGTCCCAGCTTTCCTACAGCTTGCCAGCTGAGATATTGTTAAACATTTTTTCCCACCTTAGCAAGTGTGAAAAGAGTTTCTTAGACATTCATTTCTAGGAGTTTTGCAGACCTCTAAACTGTTTAAGCTAAAAGAAAGAGAAACTGAATCCCAGGTGTGTGATAAGGTCAGGACTCTTTCACTTGCAAATAACAGAAAAATAACAAAACAAAGAACCCCCACACTCTGATTGATTTAAGGCAAAAAAGAGAATTTACAAGTCCGGCTACGGGCTATGGAAAAGCCTAGAGCGGTGTTGGCAAGTTCAGTCTGTGAGCCAGTCTGGCTGATGGCCTCTTATAAAGCCAGCCAGTTACCGATGGTTTTTTGCACTTTTTAAATGGTTGAGAAAAAAAATCAAAAGATGGATAATGTTTCTGGGGACATTCAAATTATGTGAAATGCAAATGTCAGTATCCATAAATAAAGTTTTTGGAACATAGCCTTGCTCATTAGGTTACATATCATCTATGGCTGTTTTGTGCTGTGAGGGCAGTAGGGTAGTCGCAGCAGAGACCAAAGCCCACAAAACCTAACATATTTACTGGTTGATCCTTTACAGAAAAAGTTTTCACCCCTGCCCTTGTTGTATGATGGCACTAACACTCAAATTATGCCCGTGACATCATCTCACCCTCTCCCACTTTTTTGCTTTTCTGTGTACTGGCTCCATTTTCATCTTGGGGCAAGAGTGCAGAAAGCCATGACATACTCTATCCTCTCAGCCAAGGAAAGAGGAAGGAGCTTTTCTCTTTCCCACTCAGTTCAGAGAACCAGGACTGAATCTCACTGGCCTGGCTGGGTCCATCTGTATGCCGGTCACCTTGGCCAGGGGAAGCTATACTCTGATCAGACGTGTGTCACTTGCCCACCCCTGGAGCTGGGAATGGGTCGGATCCACTACAGTATACTTGGGAGCTAGTAGCAGAAGAAGTGACGGATGCTGGACCAACCCAAGCGATCTGAATCCACTGAGGATGGTCTTTGGGCCGTAAGAAATCTTTCTCATTGGAGAAGGAAAAGTTGGATATAACAATAGGAAAGACTGTCTGGAGCTGATAATATGATCATAGATCTGTGCAAAACTGCCATCGATACTACAACAGTTAGCACAGACTCAACCACCATTTTAACTGCACTTTTGTCCAAATTAAAAAAAAAATGATAAAGCCTATTTAAAATTTCTATAATAGAAATATATCTTAAATAGTGAATGGAAAGTTAATGGGGAAATATGAGTTACCAAAACAGCAACAATCACAACAAAAAATTATTAGCAATAACTCAGCTTTGTAAAGTCAAAGGAATCTAAAGATGCAGTAAAACATCCATTGCCTTGGGGCGCCTGTGTGGCTCAGTTCATTAAGCATCTGCCTCTGGCTCAGGTCCTAATCTCAGGGTCCTGGGATCGAGTCCTGCATTGGGTTCCCGCGCAGCGGGGATCCTACTTCTCTCTCCGCCTTCCACCCCCCCTGCTTGTGCTCTCCCTCTGTCAGATAAATGAAATCTTAAAAAAAAAATTTATTGCCTTATAAATAAATGACACATATTCTCCACTGATAACACCAAATCTCCCTTTCTAAAAGATTTTATTTTTTAAAGATTTTATTTATTTGAGAAGTAAATTTGACAAATACTTACAAATCACCTTGTGCAAAAAGTTGTGCTTGTCACTGGGACTCAGTGATGAGCAATCTCCAGGCCCCGCCTTTCCATGATTATAGTTCATTGAGGAAGAGAGACATTAATCAAATTATACAATGTACAGGGACCTATGAACAAGTACGTTAGGTATTAGGGGAACTTAATCCTGTGTCTGTGCATGTAGTAGGGTCCAAAATGTACAGGGATCCTGAGGAAGTAAACATACGAGTTGATACCCAAGGACTGACCAAATGAGGGACGGTGGAAGGGAGTGAGTATGTTGCAGGAAGGGGGATAGAATAAGCCTTGAGGCCACAGGGAGTATTATATGTTCTATCAACTGAAAGAAGGACATTGGTGGCAAGCACCCCAAATTAGGGAATTTTGAGACAGGCCTAGAAGTAAAAGCAGAAGTCAGATCATCCAGTAATGTATGGACCGTGTAGAAAGTGGGGTTTTGTTCTATGGTTATAGTGGGATGACACAGTTGGAACTGTGTTTTAAAAAGATATCCCTAGTGACAACAGGGAGAATGGATTGCAGGAGACCGAGAGCAGAGGTGGAGAGACCAATTAAGTGTGGTTCCAGAAAGAAGAGAGAGAGAGAGAGAGAGAGAGAATTGGTAGGTTTAGATGTAGGATTGAGGGAGAGGGAGATAATAAGGATCATGCTAAGTTTCTACCTTGCTCAAGTGGGTAGATGGGCTCATTCATCAAGACTAAGACTGTTAAAGACAATCAGGATTGCAATGGGTGAGTTTGTACTTGAACATGCTCAATTTGAACTGCCTTTGAAATATCCAAAAAGCAGTGCCAATTAGGCAATTGCTAAATCAAGTCTGAAGCTCAGAAGAATAGTGTAAGATGGGAAATACAATTTTAAAGAGTGGTCAGCTGGTCCATAATATCTAGAGCCATGGCAATAGACGAGTTCACCTAGAGAGAGAAAGCGTACAGACTGGGAGACAGAAGAGAAACAAGTCTCACCTTGGTCTTGAAACCCCCGCATTTATTGCCCAGGCGGAGGAGGATGAAGTGGCAATCAGACTGAGTTGGAGAGGCAGACAGGTAAGAGGAAGACCGGGAGACAGGGTGGCAGGGAGGCCATGGGTAAACAGTGATTCACAAAGGAGGAAATGGTCAGAATGCCAAAGGCTACTGAGAAGCCATGCAGGATAAAGAATAAATATTACCCATTGGATTTGTTGATGTCAAAGTCATTGGTGACATTAATGAGAGCTGTTTGGGGAAAGTTTGGGGGTTGGAGGCCAGATTTTAGTGGGCTGAAGAGTGACTCAGATCCTGTCTTCACAGGACTCCTGACTTCTGATTCTGTCCTTTCCTAATTCCACCTCTGCCCTTTGAGCCTCGTCTCTCTGTCGTGACTCTCACGTTTGACTCAGCCACAATCTGCGAGACCCTCCTCCCTTCCTCATGAGTCCCTGTGGAGCCCAGATCTTGGTTCCGGCCCATGCAGCACCGCAGACAACACAAGAGCTCTCCCAGAAGCGAAGCTTTACCAATCTAAATAGTGGGACCTGTGCCTTGGACTTGAGTGCAGGCTTTCCCACTAATTGCACAAAATTGGAAAGTTGCTTAACATCAGTTTCCTCATCAGTGAAATGAGAACTAATCATACCTATTTTACTGTGTCATTGCGAGGATTAACATTCCTGGCACATGATAGTTGCTCAATAAACGGTGGTTATCGTCTCCCGACCTTCCTGTCCTTTCAGGAAATAACATCCCTTTAACCATCTTTCTAAGAAGCATTCCTAAATTAAAAAAAAAAAAGTTACTAAAGTGACATATTGTAGTTAAGGAATGTAGACGCTTCCCTGGTAACATTTCTTTATTCACCCAACATTTACTTATCAAGTACCTTACGTGTGACAAGCCCTGAGCCAGGATTTGGGCAGTCAGTGATGAATCAGAAGGACATGGCTCTTTGCCACATGGCGCTCACATCAAGTACAGTGGGTAGATAGACGTTAAAAAAAAGGTAAGGTCATAAATAACATGATTATACATTTTGATAGGTGCTGGGGAGAAAACATAAAGGTTCCTGAGAAACAGAGCAAGGGGTTAAGGCTGCTTTCTGTAGAATCACTGGACAGGTGTTTCTGAGCATTGGATGCGCAAGCTGCCATCTGAAGGGCATGAAGAAACCATCGATATTTATCATTCTTGACACTCGTGGGTAGACTGGCCTATCGTACGGTGGTCCCCTAGGAGCTATGGGGTTTGTTGGTGTCTTAGCCTCTAAACGGAATCCACAGCTAGGTGGCTATGCTTTTATTAGCTTTTAGGATTTCTCCTTCACCGCCTGTCAGTTGAGCAAGACTACTACCTTTTAAATACTTGCTATTTCTGGGTGCCTGAGTGGTGCAGTCGTTAAGCGTCTGCCTTCGGCTCAGGGCATGATTCCGGCATTATGGGATCGAGCCCCACATCAGGCTCCTCTGCTGGGAGCCTGCTTCTTTCTCTCCCACTCCGCCTGCTTGTGTTCCCTGTCTCACTGGCTGTCTCTCTCTGTCAAATAAATAAGTAAATAAATAAAATCTTTAAAAAAAATAAATGAATACTTGCTATTTCTAAGCTATTTGTGGGCTGAGGAATCTCATACTCGTGCTGGTCAGAAATACATAAAGACAGAAATGAAACGGGCTTTGGATGAAGCCTCTGACGTGAGTCCAGTACCTAAACCTCAGAGCCTGAACCTTGCTCTGGGTCATCACATTCCCCAGGGGCCAGTGACACCCCTGTGTCCTTGGCTGATCTGACAAGTGGGGCTTGGGCTAACTGACCTGTGGACACCTGAGGTGACGCTGTGGGATCCTAAGCAATTATGACACATTATCTTTGTAAATTAGGTGACGAGTTGGATCCGTGTGGAGCCCTGGTGTGCGAAGGATTCACTGTAAAGCTGGAGGGGCCCTGGGCAGGCAGACTAGTTCCCTCTCTGGTTTTGTGGTTTTGTGTCTCTTCACTGATGGTTGTCACCTCTGCCACATGACAAAGGGGACCCTCATCAGAACCTCTATGTTTGCATTCCTGGGACAGACAATTTTGGGAGGAGGACTGTTTAGAGTAAGAGGAAATGCTCTAAGAGGAATGCCGAGGTGCCTCACTTCCTGAGTCAAGTTTGTGGGTGAGTCATTTTGGAAGTTCAGAAACACCCTAACACGTATTGAACTTGGCTTTGATTAGGCACGTAGAAGAGAGAATAGAAGGAGCGCTTTTATAGCAACCCCTTTCCAGTTTCATCTGAAATTAACTTTCCCCTCCTACAAGACAGCTTGATGCGGAGGTGAGTGAAAAGGAAAGCAAGTCCGAAAATGACTTTCTATCCTTAAAGAGAAATGGGAATTAGTGTGTTCTGTCTGTGATCATAGCTCCCCTATAGGATAATTTTTTCTTATTTCTAGATCATCTTCTCTCCTCCAAGAATACCCGCCCTGTTTCAGATAACTTCAATTCAGGGCCAGCTGGACAGACAGGGGAACAAAGGGTAGATTTGATACTGAGATTTTATTCTTGCTACTAAAATGCTTTTCCCAGTTGTGCGGTTGAATTAGAGAATATGTCTCCCTCCTCAGTAAACGAAGAGTTCAGCCCCTGAGAGGACTCAAGAATTACAGGACAAGTTTGCAGCTACCATCTCTGAATTCAGAACAGAAATGTAGCTTTTACATCCTCTTTCTGTTATAGCTTTCCAAAAATCTGGCCTAGCCCAAGAACTAAGAAGGAGGTATGAGGGGCTGGGAGAGCTCCAGAGAGCCTCCTCCAGTGGATACTAATTTTAGCCACAAATGACTGACAGGCAGTGGGTGTTGTGGAAAGCACTAGAGAGCAATCCAGAGGCCCAGCGGCAGTGGGTGACCCAGAGACTAATTCACTGTATAACTTCGAGCAAATTGCATAATTTCTTTTGGTTCTAATTTCCTCTTTTGAAAATGAGATTGCACTCTAATAATTCTTATGGACTCTTCCAGCTTGGAAATGCTGCTTTTGTGGATAGATAAGGCACTCTTAGGACCAGTCTACATCTACTGCGAATTGATGGAAGTCCTAAAAATCCATTTAGACATTTTATATGGGGATGTTGAAGTCAATACAGCATTGAGTGAATTAGAGGTGGTGTGTACAAAGAGGCTGCTGCGTGAAAATGTGCCCCAACTTGTTAGCCATGGTTATTGCCATTGCTGTGTTTATCGTTGAAATTACAATATTTCATTTAAAATCATAACCTAAATTGTACATATAGCTGATGATAACTATGAAAACAAGGCCCCTTTACACACAGGGAAAAAGACTGGAAAGAAAGAAAATGCACTCTTGGAACTATAGCTCTATTTGGATAATGGAACTAAAGGTTTTTTCCCTTGTCTACTTTTCTGCATTTTTATCTTTTTCTTTGAGTATTAGCTATTTTGTGGCCAATGAACACTATTTTATTTTGAAATATTGTGTACTTAATATTATGCCCAACAGTAATAGTAGTAAAATTTTTTTGTCATCCAAATTAATCAATCTGAAAAAATGCTTCATACTTATTCCTAAAAGTTTGGATTAGTAATTTAATTTCTATGCAAAAACTTACTTTTAAAAGAAACACCTGAGGCAAAGACAGCACTCAGTTTTGTAGTCTTCCCAGAAATATTTTAATTTAGGTGACTTGTTTGAATTTCACAGGCTACAGCGGTAACAGAGAGAGAAAATAAGAAGACTCTTCTATTTAGCAGAATTTGGGAAATATCAACCTTTGGAAAAGAAATCCTCTATACTTAGAAAACTCAGCAGTTAAAATGATTTGCTGGAATTTTGGCACCAGACACTCTACATATTAGTTTCTTTCGTAGGATGAGAAATCGGGAAAAGGATTCTGTTCTTCCTAGCAGCACAAGTCCTTTCTCCATTACACTTCATCTTGGTTTGAAATTCCACACTTTTCGTTATTTACCTTGGTTCTTATTCAACACTTCTCCCTTTCTATGTTTCAAATAAAGTCAGTCTTGTTACGCTATTTTTAGGACATGTTCATTCTAACTCTTTTTCCTGCCGCTGCCCTCCACCAAACTTTGAAGATTGGGTTTCATTTCAGGTTTTCAGTCGCTAGCTGAAAGCCCCATGGAGGTCTTCTTGCTCCCTAGGTTTCTGGTGGGAAATGTTTTTTCTGTCTCTCTGGGGGGGAATATATTGGAATCCTCCTTTACCTTTCCCAGAGGGATACCAGAGAGGATGCCTTTGGGAAGGAAAGGGCCCTTGCTTTCTGAGCAATGATGGCAGCCCAGCTGGCCTCTGGCTGGTGCTCCTCACAGAAGCTCCCTTGATGCGCACAGGCAGCGGCTCCCATCCTGCAGGGCCACTCAGCACGCCCTCCTTGCGGTTGCAGCTGTTCGCCAGCTAGTGTCATTTATGCTTCTGCCATCAGTGGCTGCCACAACAGCTAGAATCCCCCAAAGCATCTCTTACTCCAAATGCTCTGATGAGAAAGCCCAGCAGCGATCGCCATTTGGAACTTGAGAGCACTCTGTGTTTCTGCAGGTACTCTCACCTCTAAGTCGTCTGTTGCATCCATGATGTCTGGGGAGCTGGGCGCTTCTCCAGAGCGCAAAGTCAGCTCAGTCATGCAGAGCCCGCAGTGATGGCTACCTTCATACCAAGCTCTTCCCATGAACATCATTGGCTCATTCGTTCCTTCATCAACAATTGTTTATTGAATTCCAGGTATGTGCCAGACACTTTGCGAGGCGGTGGGGCTTTCCAAAGGAATTTAAAAATTGGCTGAGCCTCTGAGGTGAAGATTAGTAGGAAAGATCCAAATTAAAAACAAAGCAAAACAAACAATAAAATTGATTAGGCAACGTCAGAAATGTGTTTAGACCAACCACAGAGTAGAGAGGAAGCAAAGATGAACCCTCCTCCGAGGTCCCCTCAAGTCTTTATGGAGGAGGGTAATGATCGGGTTTTCTTTTGGAACAGGGTTAGAAAAGGAGAAGAACATGTACTAAGGCAAAAAAGTATAGAACAGCCTGCAAGGTTTTCAGTATTGAGAGAACCTAAGTTTCTAAAAACAAGGATGTTGCAGGAGGTAGAGCTAGCGAGAAAAGGGTCATGGCAAGATGGGCGCTACATATCCCTTGCGAAGGAGTCTGTACCTACTCCATGAGGACTGCCAGTGCAAGAAGGAGAGGGAAACATTGACCCTAATTCTAAAAGGTAACTCTAAAAGACAATCCCCTGCGGGCGGGCAAGAAGGGCAGGCAGAAGGAGATGCCTAAAGGGTAAAGTGTTTGTGTATATGGATTAGTGTGCAGCTTTGGAAGTCCTGGGAAGTGCCCTGGCTGGGGCTGCATTCTTTCAGAGAAGCAGGGGCTGAGGACCAGGGACGCGGACAGGTTGGCATCCAGGAGACAGGCATTTGTTCTTGGGCACATCTGGCCCGTTGGGGCCTCCCTGAATTAATTAGGTAGAGGTAAGTAGCAGTGTGCTGCAGCTGAGATCCCACATGAGGTAATGAGCCATTGCACTTTGAGTTTAAATGGTAAACATCTGGGAGTGGTTGCACTTTTTTCTGAGGCCTAGACAGAATGTGAGAGAAGTGTTTGTCACACAGCAGAATATTTAACTCTCTAAAGTGAGATTTTGTCTCTTCCCGACAACGAAAGTAAAACTCAAGAGAGGTTGAGTCGTTTGCCCAACATCACAGAGTAGCAGTACCCTTGCTGTTTGTCTGAGGGAGAATCTCGGCACTTGGCTTCATTTCTGATTCTCTCTCCTAAATGAGAATTTGTGGAATTTTCTTGGGAGCCCAGTCGTCATGTGTGATGATGAAACTCACGTATTGTTCCTTAATGAACAAGCACAGTAAGTTTCTATAATGACATGTGTATAAAAATGTGGTTTTCAGGAACCAGTCCCTACAGGGTGAGGTAGGTCCCTGTTGCTGTCTCCACCCCACCCTATTTATTTTTCAAAACCATAAAAGAAATGAAAGCATACACCGTAAGTTCCAAAACACAGACGCTTTTACATACACACATCAGGAAATACAACATGAGGTTTTCATAAACATTACTCGGCCACGTGAGATGGATTCTGAGTTAAGTACTCCGCAAACATCATCACATCTGGTCTTCAAAAATGACATTTCTTTTATGTGGTCTGTGGGCAGTTGTGCAATTATATATTGCTTGTGTGTTATTAACTCGTGAAAGTGGTTCAAGCCATATTTTCATTGTTATAAAAAGTGGCATTAAGTGCCCACATGTGCCGTGCGGATGAGCTGTGAATCTCACACGGGTGTGGCCAGGAGCAGCTCACAAGGAGCAGCTGAGTCTACCAGCGGTGCCCTGGGCCACGGCAGGAGAAAGACAATCGATAGCAAGACTCGAGGTTTCACAGGAGATACCCGAGCAGCAATACCTTGATGTACTGCTACCACCTGCCGTCCCTCAGAGCTCACCCGCGTCCCTGGTGTTCGCCGTGCAACCTCCAGCTCCCTGGAGGCCAGCGAACGCCTCCGTCTGTTTCATTTGAGTGAAAACAGACAGGTGTGTAGTCGGGCACTGATGGTTGTGCTGCCCGGGGCAGATCCCCAGAGACAATGTCCAAGTCCTCAGAGCAGCAGAAAACCCCAAGGACTGTTTTGTGTTTGTTGGTGGTGGGGTTTCCTGGGTCGTAGCGTCTACTTCAGCATCCCTCTGCAGAAGCACTCCCATCACCCTTTTTCTACTCCTTACACATGGTTGAGATGGATTTTGTCATTTGCAACCCAAAAAGTTATCTTGAACACAAATAGTGATCACTAGAGAGTGTACAAGATAGGACTGCAGAGCAATGAGATCAGCCCCACAGAAGTCTTTTTGTTCAGATTGTGCAGAACTTTGCAATCCTGAAAACTGACCAACTGGCGAGTGGTGAATTTCCTGAAGCTGGAGGGGCTTCGCTGGGAGCTCAGGGACCACACGTCAGGACAGCGAGGATTGTGGGCACGATTGCTCTGATGAATGCCCAACTCCTTGATTTAATCACGGCCGGTTATGTTATTACACAATCATACCGTGTAGTACAAATATTAGACGTAGATTCAATGGAAGATTTAGATTAGGCCTCCCTGCTAGTATAAGAGTTTTTCGTGTGGCACCAAGTCTGGGGTGAAAATATAGGAGTTGTATATTCAGAGATTAAGACAAAGGACAAATTAATACTTGCTCCTTAATGATTGGGAAAATTTCCAGCTAATTATGAAATTTAAGCTTCTGGTTGCTCCTTTTTCTTTTATATGTAAATGAAAGAAATAGGTTACCTGCACACTGCTTTCGGCTTTAATAGCATCTTTTACGCAGATAAAAAGAAAATGTTAAAATGATGAAAATGAATTTTTGAAAAGTGTCTTATTCAAGTATCGTTCTACTTATTAAAGCTATTTTTCATTAAAGTAAATAAACAATCTCTTGGCCTCCAAGTCCATGTGATTCCACTTACAATTTTTCAGGTTTTACAAAGTCGTGTCAATAAGTTATCAAAACTAACCAAAGTGGTTTTTACTGTGGAAAGTCTGACCTGAAATGGTTTTTACTGTGGCGTGCTTTTTCCAGATAGAACTTGTAAAATTCCCAAGAAATGAATGTTTTAAAAAACAATATTGTAAAATGCTTCCTCACCCTTGGGCAGTCTTCTCTCATTCCCGAACTCAGGCACCTTTATTTTCCTCCTTCTCTGTGTTGTCACGGAAGCTTTGACCCTTCTTTTAAATCTTCTGTTTACCTGCTTCTTGTCCTACAAGACAACAGCCCCTGCAAGGTCAGGGACTGTTGTTTTCTTATTTTGTTTTGGTTTTGGTTGTTATATGTGAGGGTTAAAAATGGCACACATCCACAATTTAAAGTCACGAAAATACAAAAAAGAAACTTAAAAAACTTACCTCAAATGTCATTAATAAGAAGTAGGCTTTCTTGGTATTGGGTGATTTTTTCCCTTAATATCTGTTACTGTGTACTTGCAGATATAAAGATAGAAAAAATATAAGACAAATAATTTTAGAAAAAGAGAGTCCAATGACTTGTGCTATTTCAAAATAAGTTGCATTACATTTAATTTTATTTGAATTTTATTTCTTAAAAGAAACTAAGGTAGGGGCGCCTGCGTGGCTCAGTCGGTTAAGCATCTGCCTTCAGCTCAGGTCATGATCCTGGGGTCCTGGGACTGAGCCCCTTCGTGGGCTCCCTGCTCAGTGGGGAGCCTGCTTCTCCCTCTGCCTCTGCAGCTCCCCTGCTTGCACTCCTGCGCTCTGTCAAATAAATAAATAAAAATCCCCCCCCAAAAGAAACTAAGTTAAATTGAAAAAACAACAGAAATTTATTTTCATCACAATTCAAAACAGTCTCTTTACATTAAAAAAAAAAAGTTTAGTTATTTATTCTCCCATGACCCCCAATTTTTCTCATTTACATGATATACATTTTAACACTTCTATTTTGAGGGACACCTGAGTGGCTCAGTTGGTGAAGCATCTGCCTTCGCTTCAGGTCATGCTGGTCTTAGGGTCCTGGAATGGAGCCCTTGCCCTCTGCCCTCCCCTGCCTCACTCGTGCTCTCACTCTCAAATAAACAAATAAAATCTTTAAAAAAAAAAACTTCTATTTTGAGATGATTGTAGATTCACATCTACAAAGTAATGTAATAAATAATATAAAGAGATCCTTTCTACCCTTCACCCAGTTTCCCTCAAAGATAACGTCTTCCATATGTGTAGTATCACAACCGAAAAATCCGCATGAATGTAATCCATCAATCTTATTTAGATTTCACCAGCTTTACATGCGTGTATGTGTATGTAGTTCCATGCAATCTTGTCACATGTATAGATTTGTGTGAACCCCCACAACGGCCAAGATACAAAATAGTTCCATCACAAGTATCCTTGAAACCCTTGCACTAAGAATCTCTTCTCCATCCCTGTAATTTGTCATTTCAAGAATGTCACACAAATGGACTCATGAGTTATGTAAGCATTTGCTATCGACTTCTCTACACTCTGTGGCATCCCCTTGACGTTCACCAAGCTGCTGCGTGTGTCAGTGGTTCGTTCAAGTTTATCAGTGAGTCATAGTCCACAGAATGGATGTATCCCAGTTGTGTATCTGGTAACCCACTGAAGGGTATTTGGATTGTTCCCATTTTTGGGCTATCACAAATAAAGTTTCTATGCACATTTATGTACAGATTTTTCAGTGAACATAAGCTTTCATTTCTCTGGAATAAATAACTGGGAATGTATTTGCTGGATTGTATGGTAAATACATGCTTAAGTTTTGTAAGAGACTGCCATACTCAGAGTGGTTGTACCATTTTACATTCCCACTCACGATGTATAAGTGATTCAGTTTCTTTGTATCCTTGTCAACATTTGATATCATCATATATTGTTTTTAAATGTCCATGGCAATAATATATTCTTTCCTATAATCACTATTCACCACAATTGTTTCTTCCCACAGTTGTATACTCAAATAGGTTGAAAACTCAAGACAAATGAATGCTGTATTTGGACTGGTGGGTGGATTTTATTAAGCACTTTTGTTGTGTCTTGTATTTAAAATCTTATTTAGGGGCATCTGGGTGGCGTCGTCGGTTAAACATCTGACTCTTGGTCTCAGCTCAGGTCTTGATCTCAGGGTCGTGAGTTCAAACCCTGTGTTGGGCTCCACACTGGATGTGGAGCCTACTTAAAAAAAAATCTTATTTAAAAAATATTATTCGTGTAATTGTTCCTACATTCTCATGTGGTTGAGAATATTTTTGGCCTCTATACTTGAAGGAAAACTTGAGTGTGTAACAATTCTAATGTTCTAATGGGCATTGTTCCATTGTCTTCTGGCGTTTCTGGTTATTACAAAGAACCTGAATTCGCCCCCGCCCCCCCTTGTAATTTGTTTTTTTCTACCTGAATACATTCATGATTCTTTATCCTTTAAATATAGTCATTTCACTGGCTATGTCTTGCTGTGACTTTTCCTTAATGTGTTTATTCTGGGTTAATCTGCATAGTTAAATATTTCTTTATTTTATAAAAGCTTTCTTGTATAATTTGGAATATTTCTGTTTACCTTTTCCTGTGCTGTTCTTTAAAAACAACAATTTGTTTCACCTCTGGCCGACTCTGTCTACTGGGAAGCAATAGCAATGGCCAGCTGATGCAGAGGCCTCTCCTCCAATATTCCATGGTGTAGGTCTTCCTGGGGACAGTCTGCTGTCACCATTGCCTCTCTGCATCTCGCACCTATGATCTCAGTGATATAACAGATGCATCTCCTAATTGGAGCTTTTGGAGGGAATCCTCAGTCTTGCTCGACCAGTCCTGAGTCCAGACTGTAGCCATTGACGGATACGCTTTGTTGTTTGTCACATGAGGTTAGGAAATTTCTTTGATTCATAGAAGTGGTATTTTTCCTTCTACCTTTCATCATGTTTTGGTTGTTTTGAAGGATTTGAGGAAGGAGAATAAAGCAAAATGCCCAGCATATCTATCTCTAGTAGGAAGTGCCCATGACCTCATCCTCACCTTGTTCTCCTCCTGATCCAGGCAATGTGGACACAGAGTTGCGTAATACTTATTGAATGACTGAACAAATGAATAAATTAACAAATAGATTATGCTCGGTACTAATCAGAAGTCATAGACAATGATAGTGGCTGTAATCAGCTAAAAGAAATAACCAAGACTGGCTCTGACAACCATGATTGAGTGGCCTATTAAAGAACTTATTTGATATTTTTCATCATTTTCTGAATTTCCCATATACAAATCAAGTAAATGAATCATTAATAATCTGTTCCCATTGTGAAAATTGCTGAAATAAAAGGATCATTATAGTCCAGTAATTTTGGTTGTAAGAATATAGCTAACTTCATTAAGCTTCTAGGGTCTGCCAGATTTTAACTATTGCAATTACTATTGAAATTTCATGGGAAAGAAGAAATAAAAGGACTTTCAGGTGGCAAGAATAATCTGACCACCATACCATCAGGTTCTTGGGCTTTCTGATTGTGTGTTCTTTGTGTTCAACATAGGTCTAGGAACACAAGGTATGATATCAGGACTCCGGTTTTCTGAGGATACTGGTAAAATCAGGGGAATAATTGTAAAGTTTAGAACTCTGAAATCCTTTGGTCTTAGGTGCAAATATTCAAGTAAGTTTTTATTAAACTTAATAAATGTTAACTAAAAAAAAAAAAAGTAAACAAATGAGCCAAGAAACTTTTATACATTGTTGGGGGGGGTAGCAAAGAGGCACCACCACTGGAAATTGGAACTATCTATTAAAGGTGAAAAATGCATTCTCTGCCACATAGCAATTTAACTTCTAGATATTAGACCTGACAAAATTCATATGTGTGTGCACCAAAAGACACGTACAAAGTATTTATAGCAGCTTTGTTTATAACAGCTCCAAATTGGAAAGAACCAAAATGTCTATCGAGAGTGGAATGGACAAATAACTTGTGGTAATTCATAAGAGGAAAGGCTATCTATCAATTAAAGTAATGAATTAGAGCTGCATGGCTCAATCTCACAAACTTAATGTCGAGTGAAAGAGGCCAGACTCAAAGAAATCAATGTTGCCCCATTCCTTTGATATAAATCCAAAACCAGGAGAAACCATGTGTTGGAAGTCAGCATGGTGGCTCCTTCCGGGTGAAGGAAGGGGATAAAGATTTTTTTTTTTTGTCTAAAACTCCACTTTATTATTATTTTTTTTTTTCGATGTAAGGCTCGATGATTCATTAGTTGTGTATAACACCCAGTGCACCATGCAATATGTGCCCTCCTTACTACCCATCACCGGTCTATCCCATTCCCCCACCCCCCTCCCCTCTGTAGCCCTCAGTTTGTTTCTCATAGTCCATAGTCTTTCATGTTTCATTCCCCGGAAGGGGATAAAGATTGGCAGTGGCACGAGTGGAGTTTCTGGAGTGCAGGCAAGATTTTATTTCCTGACATGGTAAAGGTTACAAGAGGGGTTAACTTTGTGTTCAGTCATCAAATTGTTCACTCTCGATGTGTGTTTTGCTGGATATTATAATACCCCAATAAAAAGTTTTAAAAAAGGTAAAAACAAATCAACAGAACAGAGATTTTTGGATGGGAGATTAGAAAATGAAGGGAAAATAGTGGAAAACATACCTGGCAAGTGTGTGCATGTGTGTGAAGGGATAACACGAAACATCTTAGGAAAACAAGTACAAATGACAACTCTTCAAACAAAGAGACAATTTCTAAAGGAACTCCTAATAAGTATGAATTTACATTAAGAAAACAGTTGTTTGGGGCAGGGCAGAGAAAGAGGCATAGGACTGTGTTTTAAAAATGTCAGTGGGTTGAGACACTAAAAGGGTGGAGAAGTAAATCCACTTTAAAGGATTGCTCTTGTTGTATGATGAAGTAATGATGAAATAGAATTTCAAGGAGGGAAATAGTTGGTCCTTTTTATTTTATTTATTTTATTTTTTATTTTTTGGTAGGCTCCATGCCCAGCATGGCGCCCAGTTTGGGGCTTGAACTCACCACCCTGAGATCAAGACCTGAGCTGAGATCAAGAGTGGGACACTTAACTGACTGAGCCACCCAGGCACCCCAAGTTGGTTGCTTAAAAAAAAAAAGTAGTATATAAGTATTTATCTCTGAAAGCATAGTAAAAAATATGATTAATGCAACAAAAAAAGTACAGTAGAAATTCAAAACAATCTTGTGGAAATGGTATTAAAAACATCAAAAAACAATGACAAAAGTAAAAGGAAGAAAGAATAACATAAAATAATTTACTGAATGGGTATTAAGAACATCAGTCACTCCATTGTGTGTGGTGGGAAGCCCCCAAGATGGACCCCAACATCCTTGCACCTTGGTGTTTACATTTTGTGTGATATGGTCCCCTGAATGTGGGCTGGACTAAGTGAGTAGTTTCTAAGAATAGAACATAGGAAAGTGGTAGGATGTCACTTCTGGGATTAGGTGACAACAGAACTACTGTGGTTTCAGTCTTGGAGTGCCCTCTCTGGTTCCTTCCGGCACTTGCTCCGAGGAAAGCCATTTTCACTTGTGACTCTTTCTTTCCTTTCCTTTCCTTTCCTTTTTTTTTTTTTTTCACCGTGGAAATAAATGAAGACCAATCAAATGAAAAGAGGTGAAGGCTATTGATTCAGAGTTTGCTACATCAAGGGGGGGGGGTCTTCCATCATCAGAGACTCAAAGGCAGACAGAACGGTGGGAAAACTTTATGGTGGAAAAAAGGGAAGGCTCTAGGTGCCCTGACTGGAGGCTGCTGGCATGTGGCTGCTAGACGTGGGGCATACTATGAGATTTGTTAGTGGTACATATTTGGCTTTCTCTGATTGATCCTAAGTTGGAAAGGGAGGCAAAAATAAGGGGAGCTGTCAATAATTAATCAGGTCCTGGCCACTCGAGGCCAATTATTATAGTGATTATTGTTTGGCTTCCTGGATTTTTATGAGGCATAGCTGTCTGATTTCCTCCAAGTCTGACTTACAGCAGGCTGGCTGTAACAGGGAAGGGAAACGTCTGGATAGAGGGTACAACTGAAGGACAAGGAGGGGAACGTTTACTAGGGAAAGGAATCTAGCTTGTTCTTGCTTCACTTGTGAACTGGCTTACTAACTTTGGCCAAAGGATCTTATAGTGAAGTACTTTTTGATTCAGAATTTCATTTGAAATCCTCACATACCAATCAAAAAATGCTGTTCACCGGACTTGTGAGAACTTATTCCCTTTCTTTCCAAAGGCGCCTCTCGAATGACTAATTTTGTTCAAATCAAATGTTCTCCAGAATGGCCAGCGAAGGCCCAAATCATCTTTGGTGAAGTCATGCCACTTAGAAAGATAGACACAAGAATTAGGATTGTAATGAGAGTTCACACAAGAAGCAAGAGTTTTTTCTGGTAGAGGAGAGGATTTAGACTTACACAACCCAGGAAACTTGGCGATGGTCATTAGCAATGCAGTGCTCATGCACCTGGTCTCAGGCCTCTAACCTGACAGCTGGCTACCCCCAACCAAGACCTGACAGTCTGTGCTCCCCTGCAGGTGCGGCTGTCTGCTGTCTCTGGATCAAAGCCAACCTCACAGAACACAGAATTAAGATGGGAGGAGAACCCCATCCAGCTTTACTGGTGACCCCCAGTGAAGTTTGTCTAAGAGGATATGAGTCATTGAAAACTCACCAGTGTAAAGGTTGACTTGAACAAGAAGCTTATAGGGCCTATGTCTGTGTTCTGTAGCATTCTCTTTTTTACAACAGAACAACATGAAACAGTCACACAGAAGACAGCAAAAAGGAATGAAAGGAATGGCTTGATTCCACCAAGAATCCCAAACAAATGGGAACGGATAACAAAACTCAGGTACCAAACTAAGACTAGATAGTCAAAGAAGTCGTTGTAAAGAGAGCAGATTCAGACCCAGTGCTGACTTACTGCGTCTTCAGGGGCTGAACAAACCACAAGCTGTGGGGACACATCTGTGGGTATCCCACGTGGTTGAAGGCCAGGATCCACACAACGGACTGTGCAGACTGGTCTCATTGGGGCCTCCACAATTAACTGTGGGAATAACTGAAGACTAACTAAATGAGAACAAAGGCTATTTGTTCAAAGCTGTAGCAAACAAGGAAGTCAGCCACTGTCACTTTCGTTTTGTCAGAGATTCAAAAGCAGGTCAAGGAGTGGGAAAGCTTTATAGTAGAAAAAAGAGGAGGCTTCAGCTTTGCCCTGACAGGAGGCTATGGACATGGGGAAGCTGGAAGTGGCTGCTCAGAGTGGGACATCCGAGTTGATTAGTTGGGGGGAGTAGTTCACTTTCTCTGGTTGGTTCTACATTGGTGCTAAGTTTAAAGCAAGAACAAAATTTTGGGAATCGGTAGTTATTAATCAAGTCCTGGCAATTTGGGGCTCATTGTTACAGAAATTATTGTTTAGCTTCCTGGACTGTTGCTAGAGATAGCAATCTGACTTCCTGCAAGTCTGATTTACAACAGGCCGGCCTCTGGGCCAATTACTGTAGATCAGAGGGTGGTTTCCGGGCAGGTTGCTGCAGGTTGTGGGTTAGAGCTCTAGCTTTATAAATATATTCTGGCACTTGTTCATTTTTATATTCAATCTCTTGGCAACAAGAACCAGAAAAGACCCAAGACCTGCCAAAAACAAGGGATCTTGGTTAAGGGGTCTTGATTATGGGTTTTCCCCCACTTGAGCGTAGAAATGATGAAATCCCTGGTCAACACCATGATTGCAACTTTGTCAAAGGCTCTTAGCCGGAAGCATTCAGATGAACCACTTCCAAATGCCTGCCCCAGAGAAACTGTGAGATAATAAGCCTAGGTTTTGAGAAAATTTGTTGAGCAGCAACAGGTATGTAATAACTAAGTGTGAAAGAGCTTGCTTGACACCCATAAAACGCTATCAGGTTATATTAGAAAAAAAGAAATCTATCTATACTCTATTTGAAAAAAAGGTGAAAAAAAAAAGATGAATGTATTATAACCAGGAAATGAATGGGGGGGGGGAAACATACTTATGAAAATACAAACATAAACAGACCTGACTTTTTTGGCCATAAGATATTACAAGGTGGAAATAATTATTCTTCATTTGTCATATTATGGATGAATTATATTCGCTTTTTCATATTTTTTTGTTTTCTAATTTTCCTACACTGAATATAATATTTCTAATCAGAAAATATTAAGGAAACAATCTTTCTTCCTTCCTCCCTTCTTGTTTTTTTTTAGAAAGCATCTTTCAACTAACATCTTCTTTCTTTTTTTTCCCTTAAAATAAATTAATTAACATACAGTGTATTATTAGTTTCAGAGGTAGAGTTTAGTGATTCATCAGTCACATGTAACACCCAGTGCTCATTATATCAAGTGCCCTCCTTAATGCCCATCACCCAGTTACCCCATTCCCCCACCCACCTCCCCTCCAGCAACCCTCAGCTTGTTTCCTAGAGTTAAGAGTCTTTTTTGGTATATCACCCTCTCTGATTTTCATCTTATTTTTCCATCACTTCCCCTATGTTCATCTGTTTTGTTTCTTAAATTCCACATATCAGTGAGATCATATGATATTTGTCTTTCTCTGACTAACTTATATCACTTAGTATAATACCCTCTAGTTCCATCCATGTCATTGCAAATGGCAAGATTTCATTCTTTTTGATGGCTGACTAATATTCTATTGTGTGTGTGTGTGTGTGTGTGTGTGTGTGTGTGTGTGTTTGTGTGTGTTTAATTGCATATATAATCACCTCTTTATCCATTCATCTATCAACGGACATCTGGGCTATTTGGCTATTGTGGACATTGCTGCTATAATCACTGGGGTGCGGGTACCCCTTCAGATCACTATGTTTGTATCCTTTGGATCTTTCCCTTCTTGTTGAAGTGTTGCAGTCTCTTCAAACAGTTGAAGACTTTTCTCATTCATTATTTTGATGCCTGTTATTTCTTGCTTTCAGCTTTTTGAATCCATTGCTTTTCCTTCCATTTCCGTCCTCCCTTTTGAGTGTTGGATATTCAGTTTAACTCTCTCTTCCTGGCTCATGTGAAAGTTCTGTTTTTAGCAACCACTTCTAGTTCTAACGTACCAATGGTGTGTAAGGGAGCCTTGGCTCGAAGGCCCACCTGGCTGATTGGACTTCAGTTCTTTTCTAACCTGTCATTACTTCCTCCTCAGCACAGTAACACTGGCTCCTGGAATCCCTGAATGTGAACTGTGCAGAGGATAGGCTAAAAGAATTGATCCTCACGAGCGAATTAATAGATTGGAATCAAATGTAAGTCACAAAATAATTTTTGTCCAACACAGTTAAATGAGTATTACACTTATCTGATTATAAAACTATCAAAAACTGTTCTGAAAAAGATTAGTTCAAATAGATCTTAGCCCAAACATATAAAAACATAATATATGGGCACAATAATTAGAATGCAGTCATACTGGCATGTTCCTAGACAATTAAATTAGTGGAACCAATAGAGATTATAATTATAATTATAGATAAATGGCTTTAAAATTTAGTAATTGAATTTTAGAAGGCAATTTAAAACACTTAAAAAAAAGGAATACAGGTTTGGAGAAGCTCATTAGCAAATAGGTAATTCGTTAAATTACTTACCTAATTATTAACTCAACCAATATGTATTAAACTCTTCCTGCTGGTCTGTTTAAAGCACGAGGAGTAGGGATACGGCATTGAACAAAAATTATAAAATCCCTGCTTTCATAGCCCTTATGTTCTGAAGTGGAGAAAAGTGTAGAAAAATGATTATTCAAGATTTGAATAGAAAATAAAATAATGGAAATCTATCAGAAATTATGATTAAGAATTAATCAGTTCCTATCTTACTCTAAATGAAAAAAATAAATTATAAAGAAAATTTGATTTGATTTGATTATAAGCAATATTATTTTCTTATTTAAAATTTTTTACTTTCTCTGATCGTAAAAGTAATGTATGTTGGGGTTCCCTGGTGGCTCAGTTGGTTAAGTGTCCAACTCTTGATTTCAGCTCAGGTCATGATCTCAGGGTTGTGAGATCAAGCCCCACATCAGGCTTTGTGCTCAGCATGGAGCTTGCTTAAGATTCTCTCTCTCTCTCTCTCCCTCTGCCCCACCTGCCTCAAAAAAAATGAGCAAAAAATAATGTATGTTGATTATAAAACAATGATGATAAAGTGAGATAAAAAGTGATGTTGGAACCCATAGATAATTTATTAAAAATGTTAATTATCATATATAAAATGAATTCTGTTGAAATAATATTCAAAATGTTAAATAAAATTAAGAAAAATAAAAACCCATAAAAGTAGTACAATTTTTTTGAAGATTTTATTTATTTATTTTAGAGAGAGACAGCATGAGTCAGAGGGGCAGAGAGAGAGAGAGAGAGAGAATCTCAAGCAGACTCCCCGCTGAGCATGGAGCCTGATGTGGGGTCTGATCCCAGGACCCTGAGATCATGACCTGAGCAGAAACCAAGAGTCCGATGCTTACCCAACTGTACCATCCAGGTGCCCCAAAAGTAGTACAAATTAAATTAGAGTTCGTTCCTATAATTTAGGTATGGAAGGGCTTCCTAAATAAGCCAGTAAATCTACTGAAGAAAAGGGAAAAAAATGGCTGTTTTAGCTGCACAAAAATACACAAATTTTACATTGTGAGATACACTGTAAGGAAGTTAAAACTGAAGA
Organism: Ursus americanus; assembly: GCF_024610735.1. Taxonomy (NCBI): domain Eukaryota; kingdom Metazoa; phylum Chordata; class Mammalia; order Carnivora; family Ursidae; genus Ursus; species Ursus americanus. Next base: position 101,823,992 of record NC_142129.1, on the reverse strand, counting down.
TATGGGTCTCAATGAAACCACTCAAGAGGAAATTATAAGTGCAAGAGGGAAGAGGGCTGGTTGCTCACGCTGTTGAGTGGCTGGCTAGAAGAGGAAGAAGACTTTGCACAGAAGGAAGACTGGAAACTAAGCTTGTGAAAAGGTACAGGATGGTGTGGCATCAGGGAAGCTAAGGAGTGTTAAGAAGGAGGGAGAGGCTACAGATGATGAGGACTGGAGAGCTCAGCAGCCCCTGGTGGCCTCTGGCAGAACACTTTCTGTGAAGTCCTTGGCCTGAAGCCAGTAGGGAGTGGGTTGAGGAACGAAGGGAATGTAAGAAAGTGGAGACAATATAGACAAGAGTAGATAAAGAGTCTTTCACGGCAGGCAGGAATAGGGGTCGATGGTAGAGATTGATTTGTTGTTGTTTTAAAATTGATCCTATTTGAGCATGCTGTAAGAGGTGATTGGAAAAATCTAATTTCAAGGCTGACTTTGTGGACATGAAACCTGGGAAGTCTACAGGGTTCTGCACTTAGTAGGGCCCTGCACTTGGTTGACTAATCTGCTGTTACTGTATTGAAATTCTTAATTTTTTTTTAATGATTTTTTATTATATTACGTTAGTCACCATACAGTACATCCCCGGTTTCCGATGTAAGGCTCGATGATTCATTAGTTGTGTATAACACCCACTGCACAATGCAATACGTGCCCTCCTTACTACCCATCACCGGTCTATCCCATTCCCCCAACCCCCTCCCCTCTGTAGCCCTCAGTTTGTTTCTCAGAGTCCATAGTCTCTCATGTTTCATTCCCCCTTCTGATTACCCCCCTTTCTTTATCCCTTTCTTCTCCTACCGATCTTCCTAGTTTTTATGTTCCATAGATGAGAGAAATCATGATAGTTGTCTTTCTTTGCTTGACTTATTTCTGAAATTCTTAATTTTTAAAAAAGATTTTATTTATTTATTTGAGAGAGAGAGACAGATAGTGATAGAGATGGACCCCAGGATCACGACCTGAGCCGAAGGCAGACGCTTCAACAGACTGAACCACTCAGGTGCCCCAAAATTCTTAATTTTTGAACCAGGACTCCCACATTTTCATTTTCATTTTGCACTGGGGCCAGAAAATTATGTAGCTGTTGAGAGGGGAAAGTTTAATATACAAAAGCAACAAGGGCTTCCAATCATTTTGATGGAGGAGCTCCAGAGCCTGGGTGAACTGATTGGACAGCAGGCGATTTCTTTTAACAACAGAAAGGAAAGAGCCTGTGTGAATCTATGGGTTAATTTTACACGTATCCTGTCTCTGTGATGAAGGAGTAACCTCTGATGTCTTCAATGTTTTCTCTAAAGTAAAAAGTGAAAGCATTTGTTGAAACTGCTAGGCTTAAGAGCAGAGCTGGAAGTTTGGTCGGAAGAAGGCAGATATGAGATAGTGGAGAGTGAGACACTGGTTGTCAAGGGCCCCACGTATACGGGAGCCTCCCTGTGTCTTTGTGGGACTTTATGCTCTGTTGCCTGAGCAAAAGCTCACACAAAACAGGTTCATCCGATGTTGGTTTTTTTCTAGGTGGGAATAATAAAAATCAGTTTAAGTTAAACTCATTGATGTAGGTTTCTGCAGGAGCCACTCTACTGTGCAGTATCTTCTTTGCCTTTTACAGTTTGAATCATTTTTCATCGGCATTCAGCTTTCTACTGGTTTTATATCGTCTTATTGTCTATTTAGTTTTATAGTTATAATCTTCTCAAGTATAATGTATATTTGCACTGTTTTTACTCACAACACTTCCACACCAAGAACTGATTCTCCAACTTCCACCAAACCAACTGGGTATCCTACCATTCAATCCAATTCTGACACTAATTGTCTGGAGTTGGCATCAGACCCCACAGGTTTAAGGACTCAGTCCCACAGGATTGCCCTCACTTTGGATGCTAGTTGCAAGTATTGGGTACCTAAGGTACTTCTGATTGACTCAGTTACAAAGTAGGGGATTCCCACACTCCCAAATTAATCTAGTGATGATTTGTTAATGGGTCAAAGAACTCAGGAACACATTTTACTTACATTTGACAGTTTATTATAAATGATACAAATGAACAACCAGATGAAATATCTAGAAAGATTTGGGAGGGTCCCTAGCACAGGAGCTTCTGTTCTGTGGAGCGGGGATGTGCAAACCTCCCAGTATGTGGATATGTTCACTCACCCAGAACCTCTTCTAACTCCAACCTGCAGGGGTTTTTTATGGAGGTTTATATAGGTATAGTTGATCAAATCATCAGCCAATGGTGATTAACTCCATCTCCAGCCCCTCTCACCTTCTTGGAGGTTGGGGGTAGGGCTAAAAGTTCCAGCCTTCTAATTATGCCTTGGTCTTTCTTGAGACCAGCTCTCAACCTCAAGCTGTCTAGAGACCCACCAAGAGCTGCCTCATTAGAAACAGATGTTCCTATCAGTTGGGAAATTCTAAAGGATTTAGGATCTCTGTGTCAGAAACTGGGAACAAAGACCAGATATATATCTTTTTAATTCACACTATGATAAACAAAAACAGTAAGTATAAAGTTAATATAAGTGAAAAACCATAGTAATAAAATAAATATCCTTGTACCTTTCCTTATTTAGGTGCCAGAACCTATCCAGTGCTTTGCAAATATCTGTGATTCTTTCATATTATAGACTGCTGCTTAACTCTGGTTCCCACATTCTCCTTTGGGTAAAGACTATTGAATTTCATGCTTATTGTTTTATTCCCTTTAATATATATAGAGAGTTATGTTCTATTTAGGGATAGATGATAGATAAATGGTACATAGACACATAAATACAAAGATATAGATAATAAATATCATTTCTCTTTTGTTTTGAGCTTTATACAAATGTTATACTATATACTTTTTTAAAGTTTATTTATTATTTGTTTTAAAGCAATTTCTATACCCAACATGGGGCTCAAACTCATGACCCCCAGATCAAGTTGCATGTTCTTCTGACTGAGCCAGCCAGGCACCCCATACTATATACTTTATCTGGTCTTCTGAAATTGATTTTTCCCCTTATTCCTTGTGTCTCTAGTTCATTCATTTTCATTGCACCATAATATTTTCAGTCTGTATTTCAATTTGGGGAAGATGTTTAAAATGTTTAAAATATTGAGTTTTTCTATCCACAAATATAATTACTTGACTTCTTCAATGTTTTAAATCAAGTTTTGAAATATGAATTTGATTATAAATTTTGAAACTTATATATAGTATATATAGTAATGTATATTGTATGTATTACAAACATATATGTAATATATATACATGTATATAACTATATATATACATAAAGTATAAATATACGTGTATATATATGTATATATGTGTGTGTGTATATATATGTATATAAAGTATTCTTAAGCATTGTATCTTTTAAGCGTTACATTTTTAATTGCTTGTTGATGACCCATATAGGACAATTACTGGCCAGCTATTTAATAAACTCTCTTATTATTTATAATAATTTCCCATGTATTGTTTTGGGTCTTATATGTAGAAAATCATCTGCAAATAATGAAGCTTTGTTTCTTTCCAATCTTTACGACTTTGTTTCTATATCTGTCATTGCTGCTCTAGGTAAGAGCTACGGTGCACTGTTGCGTGGGACTGTGATAGTGGATACTCTTACTCCTGATTTTAAAGAGACTGTTTCAAACATATCACCATCATAACTGATGTTTTCTGTGTATTTTTGTAAATAATATTTCAGTTTAAAGGATTAAATAAAACCTTTCTATTCTGAATTTTCTAAGAGTTTTTAAAAATAATGAATAGTGATGAATTATTAATTTTTTAAGTTAAGATATAGTTGGTATAATGAGGTATAATTGGCAATTGGTATAGTTCAGGTACAATTTGGTAAAGAAGAAGTTAAATTGTCACTCTTTGCAGATGACATGATGCTATGCATTGAAAAGCTTAAAGACCACCAAAAAACTACTGAAAACAGTAACAAATTCAGTCAAGTTGCAGGATACAAAATTAATATCCAGAAATTGTTAGTGTTTCCATACACTAATAATGAAGTAGCAGAAAGAGAAACTAAGAAAAAAAATCCATTTACAATTGCACCAAAAAGAACAAAATACCTAGGAATAAACTTAATCAAGAAGATGAAAGACTTATACTCTCAAAGCTATGAAACATTAATAAAAGAAATTGAAGATGACATCAACAAATGGAAAGATATTCCATGCTTATGGGTTGGAAGAACCAATATTGTTAAAATATACATAATTCCCAAGGTAATCTACATATTCAGTGCAATCCCTATCAAAATAACAACAGCATTTTCTTTTCTTTTTTAAAAAAGATTTATTTATTTATTTGAAAGAGAGAGTGTGTGTGAGCAGGGAAGAGGGAGAGGGAGAGAGAGAATCTCAAGTAGACTCCCTACTGACTGCCCCTCCCCACTGCTCTCTTTCTCTCTCTTTAAAAAAAAGAATGACAAGAAATAACAAGTGTTGGAGAGAGAGGAATCCTTGTATACTTTTGTGGGAACATAAACTGGTATAGCCCCTGTGGAAAACAGCATGGAGGTTGCTCAAAAAATTAAAAATATAAATAGCATATGATTTTATAATTCCACTACTGAGTATTTGACCAAAGAAAACAAAACATTAATTTGAAAAAGATTTATGCACCCCTATGTTTATTGCAGCATAATTTATAATAACCAAGCTATGGAAGCAGCTGGTGTCCATTGACAGACATAAGGACAAGAAAGATGTGGTGTACATACATGTACACACACACACACATACACACAAATACACATAGGCTTAAAAAAATTGTGCCATTTGCAATAACATGAATGGACCTAGAGGGCTTTATGCTAAGTGAACTAAGACTGAGAAAGACAAATACCATGTGATTTCACTCATATGTGGAATCTAAAACAAAACAAAAACTAAAAAGAACAAAACAAATGAATAAACAAATAAAAAGCAGAATCAGACCTATAAATACAGAGAACAAACTGATGGTTGTCAGAAGGGAAAAGGATGGGAGGATGGGCAAAATGAATGAAGGGGAATATGAGATATGGGCTTCCAGTTATGGAATGAATAGATCATGGGAACAGAAGGCCCAGCATTAGGAAACACAGTTAACAACATTGTAAGACCGTTGTGTGGTGGCACATGGTAGCTACATTTGTGGTTAGCACAGCATATCATATAGAGAAGTTGAATCACTGTGCTGTACACATGAAACTAACGTAACATTGTGAAAAAATGAGGTATAGTTGACATACAACATTATATTATTTTCAGGTGTACAACATAATGGTTTGAAATTTGTGTACGTTGCGTTAGATTCTACATAAAAGTGAAATCATATGGTGTTTGTCTTTTTGTCTGTCTTATTTCACCTAGGATAATGTTTCAAGGTCCATCCATGTAGTTGCAAATGACAAGATTTCATTCTTTTATGGCTGAATAATATTCCATTGTACATATATACCACATTTTCTTTATCCATTCATCCATCGATGGACATTTAGATTTTTTCCATACCTTCGCTATAATAAATATTGCCACATGAAACATAGGGGTACATATATCTTTTTGTTAGTGTTTTCATTTTCTTTTAAGTATCCAAAGTGGAATTGCTGAATCATATAGTCTTTCTATTTTTAATTTTTTGAGGAACTTCTGTACAGTTTTCCACTATGACTGTGCCAACTTACATTCCCACCAGTAGTGCACAAGTGTTCCCTTTTCTCCACATCCTCCTCAACATTTGTTATTTCTTGTCTTTGGTGACAACATTCTAATAGGTGTGAGATGATATCTCATTTTGGTTTTGATTAACCTTTCCCTAATGATTAGTGATCTTGAATATCTTTTCATGTACCTGTTGGATGAATTAGCAAATATTTGTTGTGCATCTGTTGGTACTTAGATAATGTTTAATCCTTAAGCATTTAGTATGCTGAGTGATAGTTATAAATTTTTAAAAAATGTTAAAGTCATTCTGTATTTCTGGCTATTTTAACATGAGCATGATATATTTATTATCTTTGCTCTATATTATTGGCTTTGGTTGATAACATTTTTAAAAATAATTTTACTCAAGATTTATAAATTTTATTTAAGATTTATTTTTATCTCTGTTCATAAAGACATATTAGTTTTGATTTTTTCAGTTGTATGCTGTTCATATCTGGTTTTATTATAAAGTTATATTGGCTTCATAGTACATGTTCTGAGTATTTCCCTTTTTAAAAAAAATTTTCTGGAAAAAGTTTTGTAAGATTGAAATAATCTGGGTGTGGAGTCTGATGAGTGCAGCAGTGCTCCTGTGGAGAAGAAGAGCAGAGGCCCAGGAGCAGATAGCATGATCTGAGGATCCTCTGGATTGAACTGGGAGGGATGGTTCCCCCTTCTTGGAGTGGATCTGGGAGACATGGCACTTCCTTTCAGGGGACAAAAGAGCCAGTGGGATCCATTGTGCTGTCCTGTTCCTTAGCATAGGGACAAAGACACCTGCTGAGGGTAGTTAACCTGGGTACCAGCTTTTTGCTATGCTTTACACTAAACTTTAAGCTCCTGTGCATTCATGAGACTGCCCTGGGACAAACTTGCACCAGCAAGACCCTACCCCAGAGGATCAGTGCTGGTCCCTGCTGCACTGGATCCCTAAAGTTTGGAATTTTGAAACTGAGCCAGATGCCTGAGATAAAACACAGGTACACTGCACTTCTGGGTGGGCACCCAGCTTGGACACAGGCAAGGATCTGAGGGATGCCTGGGACACATGAGGGGAGATGGCTTGATCTTCTGTGAGAGCTTCCTGAACACCAGGGGACATGAACTCCCCTTTGCAGGGACAAGGGAGAGGGCTGGTGCCATTTTTCTCCCCCACCCATCAGATGGACTGACTTCAGTGAGCAGCACAGCACTTATGGTGGAGGCCTGAGCCACTTACATCAAGTTCCAACAGCCTGTGCTCTGCAAGCTCTTCTTTACTAAAGCAACTGTGCCTGAGAAACAGAGCAGGAGGCCCTTCCCCCAGAAGATCAGCACAAATCCCCTACATGTACCAAGTCTACTGACCATAATGTAGAGAGCTGCAAAGTTTTAGCTCTCATGGAAATAAGATCATGCTGTGAGGGGAGAATTTATCCACCAGTTCCTGCTCCACACTGATCGAAGATTGTTCCATGAGTTCCAAAACTCATCACACACTGGACAGTCCAAACACTCCCCACTGGAAGCTAGTAGATACTGCAGAGGACTGACCTGAGGGAAAGAGCAGCCAAAACAGCAGAGTGCACAAGCATACGCCAAAAACACTTCCTAAGGCACCAGGTCCTGGACAGTATACGACCTCTTCTTCATAAAGCCATTACTCTCAGAAGCAGAAATATAACAGGCTTTCCTAGCACACAGAGGAACACAGAGACTAGACAAAATGCCAAGATGAACAACTTCATCTCAAAAGAAAGAACAAGGAAAGGTCATGGCCAGGGATCTAATCAAAACAGTTATAAGTAATATGCCTGATACAGAATTTATAGCAACAACGAGAAGGACACTGGCTGGTCTTGAGGAAAGTGTAGAAGACATCAATGGGTCCCTTACTGCAGAGATAAAAGACCAAAAACCTAGTCAGGCTGAAAAGAAAAGTGCTATAACTAAGATGCAAAATTGACTGGATGTAATTACCACAAGCATAGAAGAAGCAGAGGAATGAATAAGTGATATAGAAGATAAAATTATGGAAAATAATGAAGCTGCAAAAAGGAGGGAAAGAAAAATAGTGGGTCATGAGTGCAGATTTAGGGAATTCAGTGACTCTGTAAAGCATAGTGACATTCATATCATAGGAGACCCAAAAGAAGAAGAGAGAACAGGGCAGAAGGTTTATTTGAACAAATTATAGCAGAAAACTTTCTAATCTGGGGAAGGAAACAGACATCCCAAACCAGGAGGCACAGAGCACGCCCATCAAAATCAACAAAAGCAAGCCAACACCAAGACATAGTACAGTAAAATTTGCAAAATACAGAGATAAGGAAAAAACCCTGAAAGCAGCAAGAGAAAATAAATCCTAACTTACAACGGAAACAAATAAGGTTAGCAGCAGACCTATCCACAGAAATTTGGCAGGCCAGAAGAAAGTGACATGATATATTTAACATGCTGAATGGGAAAAATATGCAGCTAAGAATACTATATCCAGCAAGGCTGTCATTCAGATTAAAAGGAGAGATAAAGAGTTTCCCAGACAAACACTAAAGAAATTCATGACCACCAAACCAACCCTGCAAGAAATATTAAAGGGGACTCTTTAGGTCAGAAAGACAGACCAAAACTCACAAAGACTAGAAAGGAACAGAGAAAATCTCCAGAAACAAGACTTTAGAGGCAATACAATGGCACTAAAGTCATATCTATCAATAATCACTCTGAATGTAAATGTCCTAAATGCTCCAATCAGACATAGCGTATCAGAAAGGATTAAAAAAAAAAAAGACCCATCTATATGCTGCCTACAGACTCATTGCAGATCTAAAGACACCCGTAGAGTGAAAGTGAGGGGATAGAGAAATATCTACCATGCAAATGGATGGGTCTTTGGTATTTTGCAGTTATACTCCAATATACCTGGGAATGACTTATTGTATGAGCCTTGTCTTCCCTTTCCTCCTTATAGCAATTCAGGTAGTTTGTGTGGGAACCAACTAGAAGGAAAAGAAGAGCGGGAGTGGGAAAAATGAAACAAGAATGTGCGATGAGCCAATGCTCTTATTGATTTGGTCACTGCTATGGAAAATTGGGGCTCAATCTCTCTGTGGTGCTTTTTGGAATGCATCTCTGAATTGGCTGTGAGGGGAGAATTTATCCGTCAGTTCCCGCTCCACACTGACCAAAGATTGTTCCATGATGTGTTAACTCCCTTGAAATTTCAGGATTGATATACATGTCCTCCAGTCCCCATATGCACCAGAGAAGTGCCAGGACAGAAAGCAAAGGCTATGATTTGCAGGTGATGTCAGATGGTGTTAGTTATACCTGCAGAAATATAGTTGCTATAGTAAAGATCCAGAGTAAAAAGTGGCCAAGAAGATGTGGCACAGGGCCCAAGAAGTGTCCCACACATTTTATTTTATTTTATTTTATTTTATTTTATTTTATTTTATTTTCAGTTTTATGTATGTTGTGCATCCTGAATCTATGAATTTTGTTTTTTATAATTTCTGGAAATTTCTTAGCTATTATCTTTTCAACCTTTGCCTCTCCTTCATTCTCTTTCTCTCCTTTATCTTCTTTCTCTCTGGGACTTGATTAGACAGAATTTAGACATTCTAATTATCTTTTTGAATGTAGCTTCAATTAAAAAAAGTATTTTCCATGACCTTGTTCTGCATCCTGGGTAGTATCTTCTGCTGTATCTTTCAGTTGGATACATCTTGTGTCCGTGTGTTTCATTTCAACAATTATGGTTTTTTGTCTTTCTTTGAGTCTTCTTACTATCTTTATGAGTATTCCCAATAATCTCTTTATGTGATTTCCTTAGGGCTTAAATCTGCTTTTTATTGTTTCTGCTGTCCCTCATTTATGGTGAATTGCTTTCTCATGTGTTTGTTGATCAGTGCTTGTGGTCTTAATGCTTGGTATTCCTTTATGTAAGTACTAGAAAATTAAATTGAGAATGTGTTTATCTGGAGAAGATGTGCATTTGCTTTGGTCAGGCCCTAGGGAGTACCTCATATTTAGAGACTATTGTAGATAGGACAATCCCAAATATTTTCTGGATTGTAATCCCTGGAGCCTATGAGTGTGTTACCTTACATGGTAAAAGGAAGCTTGCAGATTTGATTAATTTACAGGTGCTGAGAAAGGGAGATTATTATAGATTACCCAGGTAGGCTCAATGTAATCACAGAGATCCTTAAAATGGACAAGCGAGAACAGAAGGGTGAAATAACAGCAGCATGAGAAGAATTTGGCCTGACACTGCTGACTTTGAAGATGGAGGGAGGGGCTTGTGAACCAAGGAATAAGGGCAACTTCTAGAAGCTGGAAAACACAAGGAAATGGATTCTTCCATAGAGCCTCTTGAAGGAACACAGCCTTGCCAACAGAGACAGACCAATTTTGGGGCACGTGGGTGGCTCAGTCATTAAGCGTCTGCCTTCAGCTCAAGGCGTGATCCTGGAGTCCTGGGATTGAGCCCCACACCAAGCTCCATGCTCCACTGGGAACCTGCTTCTTCCTCTCCCACTCCCCCTGCTTGTGTTCCCTGTCTCACTGGCTGTCTCTCTCTGTCAAATAAATAAATAAAATCTTAAAAAAAAAGAGAGACAGACCAATTTTGGATTTCTGACCTTCATTACTATATGGTAATACATTTCTGTTGTTTCGAGCCACTAAGTTTGTGGTTATTTGTTGTAGCAGCAACAGGAAGCTAATACAGTGCTTCAGCAGACATTCTGGAGTGTCTTGATTTTGTCAGGAGTTCAGCTCAACATTCTCAGTCCAAGTTCAATATCTTGATTGCCCCCATGATGATTATCATCCACCTTCAGGGAAATCCTACCAACTTCATTTTCCCATTTGATAATTTACTCCCCAGCTCAGTATGAATTTTCTCTTTTTGAGGGGATTGGGTGGTAGGTGAGTGGGAGGTTTCCTTGGAGGTTATCTTCTCAGTAAAGAGCCTAGAACTGAACTAGATTGCTCTTGTCTAGAAGTTAGTTTTACAGCACACACAGAGCATCTAGTTACCCATACTAATGGATCTATATATTCTAATTTCTTCGGTATTGCTGACATGTCTCATGGCTGTTCTATCTCCTTTAATGCTATTGCAAATAAACATAGAAAACACTTAAAAGTTCTCTCCTATAATTTACAGTAAATCTGTTTAAGGATAAAGTATTTAGTTTTTTTTTTTTTAATATTTTATTTATTTATTTGACAGAGAGAGGCCACAAGAGAGGGAACACAAGCAGGGGAGTTGGAGAGGAAGAAGCAGGCTTCCCACTGAGCAGGGAGCCCAATGCAGGGCTCAATCCCAGAACACCAGGATCATGACCTGAGCCGAAGGCAGACGCTTAAGGACTGAGCCACCCAGGTGCCCCAGTATTTAGTCTCTCTAACATAGTCTGCTCCTCTTGAAATTCAGTTTATTTATAAAATACATTAGTTTTTTTTCTCTCAGAAATACAGCTCTGCTACAGGATACCTTTGCTGCAGGGTGCCTGGGTGCTCAGACATTAAGCGTCTGCCTTCGGCCCAGGGCATGATCCCGGTGTTCTGGGATCGAGCCCCACATCAGGCTCCTCCGCTGGGAGCCTGCTTCTTCCTCTCCCACTCCCCCTGCTTGTGTTCCCTCTCTCGCTGGCTGTCTCTCTCTCTGTCAAATAAATAAAATCTTTTTTAAAAAAAGTTTACCTTTGCTGCTTTCATTTTTTCCCCACAAAACAACTTAAGTCAGTCTTTTCATATGCATCTTCAGCATCAATTTCTTCTTCATTATCAGAGACAATATATGTCTTCTAACATTATTTTCTAGTATACATTGGGTTCACCTTCCATTTGGGTAGTTTACATGATGCCCTCCTTTATTAAGTAATTACTGAATTACTGTATTAAGGATGGACTGAAGAGGGTTCTACTAAGGATTGGCTTAGAGGACAATTCACATTTACTTCGAATTTACACAACCAGGTCAATGGTTCACCATTTTGAAAGGAAAAATCTGAAAACATAAAACAATTATAAGAAAGAGGCCAAGGAGCACATGGGTGGCTCAGTTGGGTAAGCCTCTGACTCTTGATTTTGGCTCATGTCATGATCTCAGCATCATGACATCAAGCCCTGAGTGAGGCTCTGTGCTGGGCATGGAGCCTGCTTGGGATTCTTTCTCTTCTCTGTCTCTGCCCTACCCTTGCTCTTTCTCTCTCAAATAAATGAATAAATGTTTAAAAAAAAGAAAGAGGACAAAACCAAGCTATCTTTGTGTGTGTGTGTGTGTGTGTGTGTGTGATGTAACTTCTTGCACAAATTTGAACTTTAGACTTCCACATCCCTTCCTAATCAGCCACCTAAAGGTAAAACATTGAACCTGAGCAAATCGTCCTGATGGCCAATGAAATAATGAGGAAAGTCTGTCTTTGGCAGACCAACTAGTGAGGCTTATTTCTGAGGCCTCCCTTTGCTGTTCCTTTGAAACTAGCTATTGTGGCATTTGGCGTTTTTCTTACTATATAAAGTGTAAACCTTTGCAGGGTGCTGACAGGGCCTGCATCTTCTACCAACTCACCTTAGATACTGTTTCTTCTCAGGAGAGATGGTAGATTTTTCCTTCTTCAGTTTGATATTGTCTCAATTTTATTTCATCAACATTTCTCAAATTATCTGTCACATAATTTCTCATTAATTTTTTTAGGGATTTTTCAAGTATGGGAGTATAGGCTCTGCAAGGTATCTCCAGCTGATTCACAAATCATGAGAATATTTAAAAAAATAAGCAAAAATAATACAAGCAAAATACTGATCAGAAGTAAAAATAAATAAGTTGGAAAATATTCTCAGCATGTATGGGAAATACATTTATTATTCAAACTATGATCATCAAATGAGATTTCCAATTTAAGTATAGAAAATTTACCTCATAGGAGATAGTTATGTTTTTGTTTGTTTGATTGTTTGTTTGTTTGCTTGTTTTTTTAAGTAGGCTCCTTGGGTGTGGAACCCAACATGGGGCTCGAACTCACAACCCCGAGATCAGGACCTGAGCTGAGATCAAGAGTCAGACACTTAACTGACTGAGACTCCCAGGCACCCCAAGATAGTTTTAATATGGAAACATTAAACAATGCTCAACATTGTTGTTTATGAATGACATTATATTTAAGAGTCCAGTCTTTTATATTTGTGGAATGGCAAAATAGCTGGCATGTTAGAGATGAAGGTGGATGCACTCATTCATATATATGTAATTTAAATTAATGCAGCATTTCTTGTAATTAATTTGGCAGCATCTATCATGAGAAAAATAACAAACTGACAGACAGACATACTGACAAGCAAAAATACCTTTTGATCAGAATCCTACTTCAGGAATTTAAACTAAGGATTTTACCTAAAAGTAAAAGGATGATTACTGTAGTATTTATATATAATAGCAAGATATTGGCATCAACTTCAATCTTAACAAAAAATTGTAAACTGAAGTAAGTTACAGGATGCAGAACTTAAAATAATAATTACAGGTTTATGCAACCTGAAAATAGTTGACATAAAAGCAAACGTAGAGCAGAGAGGGGAAGAGATGGTAGAAGAATAGGGGACCCTCATTTCACCTGGCCCCTTGAATTCAGCTAGGTAGCTATCAAATCATTCTGAACACCTGTGAACTCAACCTGAGATATAAGAGATTTGCTGCAATTCTACAAATAGAAAAGTGACCACTTTTTTCAAGGTAGCAGGTATGGAGAAGTGAATCTGAGGGGATATATTGGAAGATAAACTATGGGGGGAGGGAGCCTCTGTAAGCTGGCTACTGGAAACATATAGTAGCAGAGAGCAAAATTGGATCTTTTAGAATTCTGCTTCAGTGAGGGATGTCCCTGCCTGAAAGGTGCTCAGGTGACGAAGTGGGGCAGAATCCTAGGTGGAACAGTGTAGTCCAGGATCCCCAGGGTTACAGAAAGAATGGGGGTTCCTGAGTGTGGCAGAGTTTTCGAAAATTGGAGTGGGGAAACCAGCTGCAATCAGCGAGCCCAGGAGTGGGTTTCAGCTTGGTGTTGCCATAAACTGTGGACCATGGCACAGTCTGGTGACCGCTTTCCTAGATGGGGCCCAACAAGCAGCAGAACTGGCAAGACCCTCTTCCTTACCCCCAGAGGAGTGACGCAGGTGCTCACTATAGGAGTCTGCAGAATTTGGGGCCCACAAAAGTAATTGACTATTTTGCCCTGAGGGCATACTGAAGAGTGTCCAGCTCTGAGGCTGGAGATCTGGCCACCACCATTTTTATTTTCATCCTCTAAAGCAGTGTGGAAAACCTTCAGGGAACAAAAGCCACATAGAGCAACCCAGAGCTGTTTACACTAAGAAGGCAGTGCAATTCTGCCCAGACAAAGACACCTGAGAATCAGTGCTCAGGACGCTCCCCCAGAAGACCAGCAGGAACATCTGGCTAATACCAAGTTTACTGATCACACAGAACTGAAAAACCCCAGTGCTAGGGGGAAATAGTATATAGAATTTAAGGTTTTTTCGCAAGATTCTTTAGTATTTCAGTTTAAAATTTCCTTTTTCTTTTCCATTTTCAACTAGTTTCTTATTTTATCAACTCTTTTTTAAGACTTTCTAATGTTCATTTTTACATTTATATTTTATATAAATATTTATCATTTTTGGCTTCCTTTCACTGTATTCAACTTTATTTTTGTACATATATAAGTTTTTCTTTCTTTACAATTTTGGGAATTAGTGTCTTCTAACAAACAGACCAAAATACACCCAGGACCTGGTATATCAGTCTGTTCTGTCCACCGGATTGATTATATTCTCTCGTCTTTAGCTCTTTTTTGTTTGTTTGTTCGTTTCTGATCTCTTCTGATTTGTCTACTGTATATTTCACGGAGGTCATGGTTGATATTTCTGTATTTTCTTCTCTCATTCATCTATTCTTCTCTAGATAAAATAACAAGATGGAAAAATTCCCAGAAAAAAAGAACAAGAGGCAGTATTAACTGCCAGAGACTTAATAAATATGGATATTAGTAAAATGTAAGAGCTAGAATTCAGAATAATGATTGTAAAGATATTAGCTGTGCTTCAAAAAAGCATAGAAGACACTTGAGAATTCCTTTCTAGAATAATAAAAGAACTAAAATCTAACCAGCGCAAAATAAAAAAGACTATTAATGACATTCAATAAAAAATGGGGACTTACTGCTAGGATGGATGAGGCAGAAGAGAGAATCAGTGATATAGAAGATAAAAATATGGAGAAAAAAGAAAGTGAGGAAAAGAGAGATAGACAACTACTGGATCTTGGGAGGAGGATTCAAGAGATCAGGGATACCATAAAGTGAAACAATATTAGAATTATTGGGGCTCCAGAGGAAGAAGAAAGATAGAGACAGAGGGGCAGAAGGTATATTTGACAAAATTATAGCTGAGAATATCCCTTATCTGGGGTAGGAAACAGGCATTCAAGACCAGGAGGCAAAGACAACCCCCCTCAAAAATGAATAGAATAGATCAACACCCTACATATAAGAGTGAAGCTTGCAAATTTCAGAGACAAAGAGAAAATCCTGAGAGGAGCTTGAGACAAGAGGTCCTTAACTTACAAAGGTAAAAACACAAGGCTGGAAGCAGACCTATCCACAGAGTCCTGGCAGACCAGAAAAGACTGGGTGCTAAATGAGAAAAACATTCAGCCAAGAATACTTCTTTCAGCAAGGCTGTCATTCAGAGTAGAATGAGAGATCAAAAGCTTACAGGAAAAACAGAAACTAATAGAATTTGGGATCACTAAACCAGCTGTGCAAGAAATATTAAAGGGGATCCTGTAAGTGAAGACAGCCCAAAAATAACATAGACCAGAAAGAAACAGAGACAATCTACAGAGACAAGGACTTTACAGGTAATACAATGGCACTAACTTCGTATCTTTCAATAGTTACTCTGAAAGCAAATGGGCTAAATAAATGCTCCAACTAAAAGACACAGGGTGTTAGATCGGATAAAAAAGCAAGACCCATCCAGATGCTGTCTCCAAGAGACTCATTTTATTTTTATTTTATTTATTTACTTTTAATAATAATTTTTTATTATGTTATGTTAGTCACCATACAGGATATCCTTAGTTTTTGATGTAGTGTTCCATGATTCATTATTTGTGTATAACACCCAGTGCTCCATGCAATATGTGCCCTCTTTAATACCCATCACAAGCCTATCCCAATCCCCCACCCCCTCCCCTCTGAAGCCCTCAGATTAAGAGACTCATTTTAGACTCAAAGACACCTGCAGATTGAAACTGAGGGGGTGGAGGACCACTTGTCATACTAATGGATATCAAAAGAAAGCTGGGGTAGCAATCCTTATATCAGACAAATTACATTTTAAAACAAAACTGTAATAACAGATGAACAGGGACACTATATCATATTTAAAAGGTCTATCCAGCAGGAAGATCTAACAATTGTAAATATGTATGCTTCTAACTTGGGAGCAGCCAATTATATAAATCAATTAATAACCAAATTAAAGAAACACATAGATAATAATACAATAATAGTAGGGGACTTTAACACCCCACTCACAGCAATGGACTCATCATCTAAGCAGTGGATCAACCAAAAAAAGGGCTTTGAATGACACACGGGACCAGATGGACTCCACAGATATATACAGAGCATTCCATCCTAAGCAACAGAATACACACTCTTCTCCAGTGCACATGGAACTTTCTCCAGAATAGATGACATACTGGGTCACAAATCAGGTCTTACCTGATACCAAAAGATTGGGATTTTTCCCTGCATATTTTCAGACCACAGTGCCCTGAAACTTGAACTCAATGACAAGAGGAAATTTGGAAAGAACTCAAATACTTGGAGGTTAAAGAGCATCCTACTAAAGAATGAATGTGTCAATCAGGAAATCGAAGAATTTTCAAAAATCCATGGAAACAAATAAGAATGAAAACACAACTGTTCAAAACCTTTAGAATGCAGCAAAGGCAGCCCTAAAAGGAAAGTATTTGGCAATACAAGCCTTTTTCAAAAAATTAGAGAAGTATCAAATACACAAGCTAACCTTACACCTAAAGGAGTTGGAGAAAGAACAGCAAATGAAGCTTAAACCAAGCAGGAGAAGAGAAAGAAGAAAGAATAGAACAGAACTCAATGAAATAGAAACCAAAAGAATACTAGAACAGATCAATGATCCTAGAAGCTGTTTCTTTGAAAGAATTAACATCAATAAACCCCTAGCCAGACTTATGAAAAAGAAGAGAGAAAGGACCCAAATTAGTAAAATCATGAATGAAAGAGGGGAGATCCATGATCAACATGAAGGAAATAGAAACAAATGTTAGAACACATTATGAGCAACTATATGCCAACAAATTAGTCAATCTGGAAGAAATGGATGCATTCCTAGAAACTTATAAACCACAAAACTGAAACAGGAAGAAATAGAAAACCTGAATAGACCCATAACCAGCAAGGAAATTGAAGCAGTGATCAAAAACTTCCCAACAAACAAGACTCCAAGGCCGGATGGCTTCTCAGGGGGATTCTACCAAACATTTAAAGAAGAACTAATACCTATTCTGAAGCTGTTTCAAACCATAGAAATGGAAGGAAAACTTCCAAACTCATTCTATAACACCAATATTACCTTGATCTCCAAACCAGCAAAAGACCCCATCTAAAAAGAGAATAACAGACCATTATTCCTGATGAATGTGGATGCCAAAATTCTCACCAAGATACTAGCCAATAGGACCCAACAGTACATTAAAAGGATTATTCCCCACGACCAAGCGGGATTTATTCCTGGGCTGCAAGGTGGTTCAACATCTGCAAATCAATCAATGTGATACATCACATTCATAAAAGAAAGGACAAGAACCATATATATTTTCTCCCAGTTGATGCAGAAAAAGCATTTGGCAAAATACAGCATCCTTGCTTGATTAATACTCTCCACAGTGTAAGGATAGAGGGAACATACCTCAATATCATGAAAGCCATCTGTGAAAAGCCCACAGCAAATATCATCTGAATGGGGAAAGACTGAGCTTTTCCCCTAAGGTCAGGAATGTGTTTTCCCTAAGGTCAGGGATGTTCACTCTCACCACTATTGTTCAACGTCATACCAGAACTCCTAGCCTCAGCAATCAGAAAACAAAAGGAAATAAAAGGCATTCAAATTGGCAAAGACGAAGTAAACTCTCAGTCTTCACAGATGACATGACACTTTATGTAGAAAACCAAAATTCTCCACCCCAAAATTGCTAGAACTCATACACAATTCAGCAATGTAGCCGGAAATATAATCAACGTACAAAAATCAGCGGAGTTTCTATACATTAGTGAGACAGAAGAAGGAGAAATTAAGGAATAGATCCCATTTACAATTGCACAAAAAACTGTAAGATACCTAGGAATAAACTAACAGAAGAGGTAAAGGATCTGTACTCTAAAAACTACAGAACACTTATGAAAGGAATTGAGGAAGACAGAAAGAAATGGAAAAACATTCCATGGATTGGAAGAACAAATATTGTTAAAATGTCTATGCTACACAGAGCAGTCTATCCATTCAAAGCAATTCCTGTGAAAATACCATGAACATTTTTCACAGAGCTGGAACAAATAGTCCTAACATTTGTATGGAACTAGAAAAGACCCCAAATAGCCAGAGGAGTGTTGAAAAAGAAAACCAGAGCTGGTGGCATCACAATTCCAGACTTCAAGCTATATTGCATAGCTATAATCATCAAGACAGAATGGTACTGGCATAAAAACAGACACATCGATCAATGGAACAGAATAGAGAGCCCAGAAATGGACCCTCAACTCTGTGGCCAACTAATCTACAAAACAGGAATGAGTATCCAGTGGAAAAAGGATAGCCTCTTCAACAGATCATGCTGGGAACATTGGACAGCCACATGTAGAAGAATGAAATTGGACAATTTTCTTACAACATACACAAAAGTAGACTGCAAATGGATGAAAAACCTAAATGTGGGGCAGAAAACCATCAAAATCCTAGAGGAGAACACAGGCAGCAACCTCTTTGACCTCGGCAGCAGCACCATCTTGCTAGACATGTCTCTAAAGGTAAGGGAAAGGAAAGCAAGAATGAACTATTGGGACTTCATCAAGATAAAAACCTTCTTCACAGCAAATGATAAAGTCAACAAAACTGAAAGGCAACCTATGGAATGAGAGAAGATATTTGCAAATGACATATCGAATAAAGGGCTAGTATCCAAAATCTATAAAGACCTTATCAAACTCAACACCCAAAAAACAAGTAATCCAGTCAAGAAATGGGCAGAAGACATGAACAGACATTTCTCCAAAGAAGACATACAAATGGCCAACAGACACATGAAAAAGTGCTTAACATCACTCAGCATCAGGGAAATACAAATCAAAACCACAATGAGATACCACCTTACACCAGTCAGAATGGCTAAAATTAACAAATCAGGAAACAACAAATGTTGGCAAAGATGTGGAGAATGGGGAACCGTGTTACACTGTTGGTGGGAATGCAAGCTGGTGCAGCCACTCTGGAAAACAGTATGGAGGTTCCTCTGAAAGTTAAAATAGAGCTACCCTATGACCCAGCAATTGCATTTTTAGTTTTTTATGCCAAAGATACAATGTAGTGGCCCAAAAAGGCCCCTGCACCCCAAAATTTGTTTATGCAATGTCCACAATAGCCAAATTGGAAGGAGCCAAGATGTCCATTGACAGGCGAATGATGGAGATGTCATATATACGCACACACATGACATTGTGTGTATATATACACATACACACAGGAATATTACTGATCCATCAAAACGATGACTATTCACCTTTTCCATCAATGTGGATGGAACTTCAGGGTGTTATGCTGAGTGAAATTAGTCAATCAGAGGAAGCCAGTTATCATATGGTTTCACTCATATGTGCAATTTAAGAAATAGAACAGACAATCATAAGAGAAGGGAGGGAAGACTGAATGGGAAGAAATCAGAGAGGGCTACAAACCATGAGAGCTCTTAATTATAGAGAACAACTGAGGGTTACCGGATTGGAGGTGGGTGGGGGGATGGGGTAACTGGGTGATGGGAATTAAGGAGGGCATGGAATGTGATGAGCAGTGGGTCTTACATGCAACTGATGAATTGCAAATATGTACTGATGAACAGTACAACTGCAACTAATGATGTACTATATGTTGGCTAATTGAATTTAAATAAAAAAATGGTTAAGGTGGTGTATATAATGTTAAATGTATTTACCACAATAAAAAATTGGAAAAAAAATCAAATGTATACTCATTTCTATCTCAAGAATATAACTACATGGAAGTTATATTCTTTTTTTCTGCAAGAAAAAATGCAAATATTTTTACATATTGGTGTAGCAGTATCAATTCAATTTAAGAACAATTGGACAAACATTAAAATGTACATTAAATGTTGTGTATATAATATTAAAAATACTTTAATTCCTTATGACTGGTATTGATGGTATTAAAAGATTTTACAAATGCCAGTTCCTGTCTCTCCTATCCCCAAATTGCCACCTGCAGTCTCAGCCCTTCTGATCCTACAATGTATACACCTAGGTGTATTGGCAGCTTTTCCTCAAGTGCAAAATGAAATCTGCAAATGGTTTTCTGGCATATTTCTCGGAATTGTTTTGGGTAGTGCTCATAGGAACACTGGGTCAGCCTTGTCTCTACCCATCACCAGGTAAATGACCCATCTGCCAAGTACTAGGTCTTGGTTTACAGTGTAAGTCACACTGGAACTATGTTTGTTTGTTTATTCAGCTTCCTCCCTGTGTTAGTTCTGCTAGATTCCTCTTGTGCCTGGAATCAAGTATTCTTCAGAAGGTCCAGGAGAAACTACTTTTTTTGGGTTGTGAATGCTCACCAGATAATCAATGCCTGCTACTTCTCCTTCTATTTGTGATCAAATTTCTTGGCTACCAAGTCTATAGAGATTTAGAATTTGTTGTATCTGTTGGATATATTTAAGCTTTTGGAAATCATTAACCTAACTATGAATAGATCTAATTACTGCTCTGTTCACAATCTCTTAGAAACTCTAAACTTGATACTGCAGATTCTTCTGGGTCACTTATTTATTTATTTTTTAGCCCTCAGTCTGAATCATCCGTATTTACAGATATTTACCACTTCACCTGAGAGTGTGAGGTTCCCAAACATGTTCAAGCGATGGGACCAGGGACTGTTTTGGTTCTTGTTTGCAAAAAGATATGTGCTGAACTATGGAGACATAGCTGGAATAGTTGGCATTCGTTTGTGGCTCAGCACATTCCAAGGACACGTTCAGGTGTGTAATTGCCCAGGCTGTTGCAATACATCAAATGGGATGTTTTGCTGGAGTTAAAACAATCTCAAACAGTGCAAAGTACAAACTTCTCACAACTTGAAATTTTCTCTGGAATCCCCACATAATGACTGAATGTCAAAATCCCCTTACCCCCCAAAAACAAATGGACTAAATCAAGGTTATAGACTAATCATGAAAGCATCTTACACTGGGGCTATGTTAGAATATCACCTGGAATTCAGGTGCTTGTCTGAAACTTGGCTTCTTAAAACTGAAAGGGAAAGACTATGAAAAGAATGTTTAATTTGCTCCATGCAGAAACTTGACATCCAAGCACTATTTAACAGCTTTGATAATCTCGAAACTTAACATTTTGTACAGTATTGTTAGTTAAAATCCTTATATCTTTTCAGTTATGCCTTCGCATATCAAAAATAACTCCTAAACACTTCACTTACTGACAATTATTTCTTGATCTCTTTCATTTATCCATTAAATACTATAATAACTGCCCCAAGTATAGGCCAGACGCTGAGCTGAACAATTTAGAAGGTTTACTTAATTTAATCCTCATGACAGCCTTATAGCATAGTTATAATTTTTATGTATATTATACAGCTTGGAGAATTGAGACTTACAAAGGGTTCTTAACTTACCTTAGTAAAGAAAAGGCTTAGAAAGTTCTAAGGTCTACTAAATTCCATAGCTCTAATTTGAACCAAGAGAGCTTAATTCCAGAATCCACTCTTGTACTTAACCACTGCACAGTATAATGAATGACAAACACAAACAAACAATACTTTGAAAAGCCAAAACTCATGTCCTGACATCGTAGTAATGAAGTTTGTACCCTTTTCTCATGAGTGTAGTCCTGGTGTCTGCATTCTGCTCTGTCCTCTCACCTCCCTCCTCCATGTTGGTTATAAAGATATTACTAAAGGGACAGGGCATATGTGTGTCAGTGACTGAGTGGCATTGCTAAAATGCCATAAGATATTTTTCCTGGACACATCTTAATCTGTTTTGTATCTGTCCAAATGGCTGGAATATAACTATTGTGTCTAAGAAAACTGATCACAAAGTAGAGGATGAAGTTAATGTCATGGTTCTGGAGGAGGTCTAACCATTCTAAAGACAATAAGGTTAACTCCAGAACAGTTAAGATCACTATCTTAACTATTTAGAATCAATTTTCATTCCTTCTTTCCCAAGAGAAGCATCCTGTAATGAAATTTTAAGTATAATAAAAGGTTTTAATTTAGTAATTGTTGAATCCACCTTATCTTGAATCAGCAATCCAGGAAATGAAAACTCATCATCTAAAATGTGTAGTAGGTTAATGGGTACAGAATTCCTGTCTGGGATAATGAAAGTTTTGGAATTAGACGGTGACGATGGCTTCTCAACATTGTGAATATAATCAATGCCACTGAGGATGCATTTTTAAAAGTAAAAAGAGATAGATATTAGAATGTGCTTTGGCTCTGCCCAAGGGCATCTCAAAAACTGAGGGACAGAGTAGTAAGGTAAAAGTGTGAGTTCTAAGATGCACTCTACCCCAAGAGGAGGACCCAACAGTCCAAATCATTTAAGGTCAGCTTGCATTAAGTCTTTATATTAGTATAAGGGGAAAAGTGTCCCTTTGTTCAGGGGGAAGGCAGCAAGATCTTAACTTTAGTGTCAATTGAGGTTGAAGCAAGAGTCTAACGGGTGAGGGTAAATGTGGCAGAGCTATTTAAATAACCAAGGCTCTGAACTGAGTGAGGCTCAGGACAGCATTTCATATCCAGCAGACACCAAAGGGCAAAATGGACACCAGCACAAAGTTCATATGGATGGATGAGGCACCTACGGAGGAATGGAGGGAAAAGCTTCTGTTGGCGAATGTAGTTGGTAGGTAGCATCAGTTGGCACTTAAAGTTCAGCATTTATTATGGAGGATACCTGGGAAGATGGAAGCCCAAACACACATGCATAATATCATATTCTTTTAGACTCCATGCTTTTCCAAGGACCAGGCCTAGAAGGCCATATGGACCAAACCTGTGGTCAAGAGCTCCAGTAGATATAGTCCCAGGATAGGAAATTGGGTCCAGGAATCAGGGAGAGGGTTTGTCTCTCAAGGCGGGACCGTAGAAAGGCTTGACCCTAAAAAGGCTTGATATTTTAGGGTCACCCAAGAGATACCAACCAGTACACTGGCTGGGGGAGGGGTTTGTGTATTGAATCTTTAAGGATGGTGGTTCCCTTATTCTGCTGGCATAAGCAGGCTAAAAGGAACTGCAGATCTGAACTGAGCTCCTATTTGATTAAGTGTTTATGAGGATTGCTGTTCTTTTTTGTGCCCAGAAAGCCTGAGAACAGAGAGATTCCTCCATCTGAAGGGTCTAAGTTTTCCAGGTGCTTGCTGGATTTACCACTTTCCAAGAGATGCCAAAAGCCTGACCTATACAGGCTGAGAGAAAACCCATACAAATGGATAAGCAAGAAAAAAACTTACATCTCAATTGATGAATCTTTGAATGGGAGGGTTCTACTGAACAAAACCAATGGAAGAGAACTTTAATAATATCTAAGACTGATTCCTCCTAGAAGAGTGAGTGAGTATAGAAAGACTAAACTTTCAGGGATCATTTCTATAGTTCATTATGGTAAGTTTCTCAGATAAATAAATGTTAGGGATATAACATACAACATGATGACTACAGTACATGCTGTGGTATGGTATATAGGCAAGTTGTTAAGAGAATAAATCCTCAGGTCTCATCACAAGGATAATTTTTTCTTTTTATTTCATCTATATGAGATAATGGACATTAACTAAATTTATTGTGGTTATCATTTTATGATATATATAAGTCAAACCACTCTGTTGTACACCTTAAGCTTATATAGTGGTGCATGTCAATTATATCGCAATGAAACTGGGGGGAAAAAGAAGCCCTGTAGGAAGAGAAGAAATCAAATCAATTCCTGTGACATTGTGTCTAAGTTTTATCCTATTTTGAAAAATTGGATTTCTGTCTTTTGTTATTAATCTGTGGACATAGCCCTTTGTTGGAAACATGTCATATAAACATCTTCCATCTCTTTGTAGCTTCCATTTCTTTAATGATGTATTTTGGTAAATAAATTTTCTTAAATTAATGTAGTCCAATTTATTGTTTTCCTTTTTTATGTAGTTAGTGATTTTTGTGTCCTGCTTAAGATGTCTTGAAGATTTCTCCTTTGTTTTCTTCTAAAATATTTAGTGCTTCACCTTACATTGATCTTTTTGTGTATATGGTGTGAGGTAGGAGCCAAGATACATTTTTTAATAAGGGTGTCTCCTCTTGACCCTGCCCTGTGTACTGTTATAAACCTGGTGGCTGTATGTGTGTGCTGTGTCTGCTTCTGGATTCTCTGTTCATTCCATTGGCAAATTTGTCTATCTTTACACTAGTTCCACCTTATCTTAATTACTATAGCTTTATGATAAGTTTTCACAACTGTCAGCTTAAGTCCTCCAGTTTTGTTTTTGTTTTTCCAGATAGGCTTATCTACTCCTAACTTTTTGTATTTACAAGTACTTTTTTAGAATCAGCATGTCAACTTCAACACAACAACAAAAACATGCTGGGGTACTGAATGGGATTTTACTGAATTTATAGATCACCTGGAGAAAAAGTGACATATTTATAATATGTATCTTCTAGACCATGAATATAATAAATTCTTCTGTTTATTAATGTGTTCTTTATTTTATAACAATATTTTCTGTTTTTTCTCTGTAGAAATATTGTACATATTTTGTTAGATTCATTTCTAGGTGTTTGATGTTTTTCAATGTTTTTGCAAATGGTATCTTATTAAAATTTTCATCTTTTTGCTGTTACATAGAAGCAGAATTTTTCCTTACATTTTATTATGAAAATATATGAAATATTTGAACAAATTTACAGTGAACACTTACACAGTCACCTAGATTCTAATACTAACATTTTATCTTACTTACTTTTTCACATATTTATCTATCTATGCAACTCTTTATTCATCCATCAATTTATCTTATTTTTTTCTACATTCTGAAATAAGTTTCAGACATTAGCACTTTCTCCCTAATTACTTCAAAATGCATTATCATCAACTTACAGTTCAGTATGTATTTATGGTCTCCTTATTTCTTTTGAGGTAAAATTTCTTACAATAAAATGAATAAATCTGAAGTATGCAATTAGAGGTTGATAAATATATACACTTATGCAACCCAAATCCTTATAATTATACAGGGCACTACAATCACTGTGTTCCCTCATGCCTCATTCCAGCCAATTTCCACTCCCACACTTCTAGAGTCAATCACTGTCCTAAATTTTTCAACATAGTTTAGTTTTTGCCTATTAGACATTTATAAAAATGGAATCAAACAATTGTTGTGTATATAAATAATTTGTTTCTTTTTGTCCCTGAGTAGTATTCTATTTATAAATATGCCACGATTTATTTATCGATACTCCTACAAATTGACACTCGGGATGTTTCCAGTTTTGGGCTATTACAAACATTCCTATACAAGTTTTTTCATGAACATTTGTTTGGATACTTAGAGTTGGAATTGCTGGCTCAAGGGTGGTTGTAGGCTTAGCTTTATAAGAACTTCCAGTAGTTTTTCCAAAGTGGTTGTGACGTTTTATACTCCTACAAGCCATGAATGTATTTTGGTTGCTCCGTACAAGTGATTTTTGTATATTGACATTGTATTCAGAGACCTTGCTAATATGACGTATATAATAGGGGTGCCTGGGTGCACCACTTGTTTAAGCATATGACTCCTGATTTCAGCTCAGGTCATGATCTCAGGGTCATGAGATTGAGCCCTGCATAATGCTCCACACTGAGAATGGGGCCTGCTTAAGATTCTCTCTCTCTCCGCCTCTGCCCCTCCCCCCACTTGTGCTCTTTCTCTAAAAAAATGACTTATTAAAAATGATATTTTGGATTTTTATGCACACGATTATCCTACCTATAAACAATGAGATTTTATTTCTTTCTTTAGTATCTCTTTACCTTTTATTTCTTTACCTTGTCTGGCTAGAATCTCCAATTCAGTGTTTAATGGTGAAGTCATTGTAGACATCTGTCTCATTTCTGATTTCAAAGAGAAGGCTTTCAATAATTTATTGTTAAGTGTGATGGATGAAGGTGGTCAAGGGTACAAACTTCCAGTTATAAGATGAATAAGTTCTGGGGACGTAATGTACAGCAAGGTGCTTATAGTTTACAATATTGTATTGTATTCTTGAAAGTTGCTAGGAGAGATCTTACAAGTTCTCAACACACACACACACACACACACACACACACACACACAGAGTAACTACGTGAGTTGCTGGATGTGTTAACTAACCTTACTGTAGTAATCATTTCCCTATATGTGTATTAAATCATCATGTTGTACACCTTAAACTTCTGCAATGTTATATGCCAATTATATCTCAATAAATCGGAAAAACTTACTCATCCTGAGTTTAAAAAAGCATGATGTTTGTTCCCTGTTATTTCATGTCTAAGATTTTTAAAAAATCATCAGTAGTGTTGATTTTATTAAATGATTTTTCTGTATTTATGGTGATGATTATGTGTATGTGCGTGTGTGTGTGTGTGTGTGTGTGTGTATTCTCCTTTTTAAATTATTGTAAACTACTGTAAAGTATTATGGCATATAAGTTTTATCTATTGCCACATAACAAATTACTCCAAGACGTAGCAGTTTAAAACAACACATATTTATTTTCTCCACAATTTCTGAGAGTTAGAAATCCATGAGCAGCTTAGCTTAGTGCTTCTGGCTCAGGGTCTCCTATCAGGTTACAGAAACGATGACGGCCAGTGTTACAGTTGTCTTTAGTCTTGACTGGGGCTTGAAGACCCACTTCCAAGATGGCTGACTCACATGGCTTTTGGCAGGAGACCTCATTTTTACTCCGGCTCTTGGCAAAAAGCTATGGTTTCTCACTAAGTGGGCATTTTCACAGGGCTGCTTTAGTATCATCACTACAAAGCTGTTTGCCCAGTTCCCCTTATGCCCTTGTCTCCAAAGTTAGATACCATTCCTTTGTTTTATTCTATTAGTTAAAAGGGAATCATTAAGGTCAGCTTACAGTAAGGAAGAGGGAAATTATACTCTACTATTGAAGGGAGGAGTATTAAAGCATCTGTGGCATGTTTTACAACTACCACAGGTAGTAAATTATGTTGAACATGTTTCAAATATTAAGCTAGCCTTAATTTCCTGGAATAAGTTTACTTATATATTATTCTTTTATATATTCTTATACTTGATTACTAAATTTTGTATCATATTTTTGCATGTATGCATCTGTAATGTGGTTGTGAAGTTTGGTATCTAAGTTCTGCAATTTTTTATTTCTTTTTGTGTTACTTTCAGTAAGTAGTACTTTTCAGGGAATTTGTTTCATAAAAATTGTCAAAGTTAGAGTTGTAAAGTTGTTTATACTGTACTTTTGTTATCTTTCTAATATCTCTAGGATATGTAGTGATGTTTCCTTTTTCATTCTTGATATTGGTAATTTGTGTTTTATTCTTTCCTTTCCCTTGATAAGTCTTGCTAAATTTTATTGATTTAATTGATCTTTTTTAAGGATATAACTTTTTTTAATGTTTTTTTATTATATTATGTTAGTCACCATACAGTACATCCCTGGATTCTGATGTAAAGTTCAATGATTCATTAGTTGCGTATAACACCCAGTGCACCATGCAACATGTGCCCTCCTGACTACCCATCACCAGTCTATCCCATTCCCCCACCCCCCTCCCCTCTGAAGCCCTCAGTTTGTTTCTCAGAGTCCATAGTCTCTCATGCTTCATTCCCCCTTCTGATTACCCCCCTTTCTTTATCCCTTTCTTCCCCTACCGATCTTCTTAGTTCTTATATTCCACAGATGAGAGAAACCATATGATAATTGTCTTTCTCTGCTTGACTTATTTCACTTAGCATTATCTCCTCCAGTGCCGTCCATGTTGCAGCAAATGTTGAGAAATCGTTCTTTCTGATAGCTGAGTAATATTCCATTGTATATATGGACCACAGCTTCTTATTTTTTTTTTAAGATTTTATTTATTTATTTGACAGAGAGATAGCCAGCGAGAGAGGGAACACAGCAGGGGAGTGGGAGAAGAAGAAGCAGGCTCCCAGCAGAGGAGCCCGATGTGGGACTCGATCCCGGAACGCCGGGATCGTGCCCTGAGCCGAAGGCAGACGCTTAACGACTGCGCGACCCAGGAGCCCAGGACCACAACTTCTTAATCCAGTCATCTGTTGAAGGGCACCTCGGTTCCTTCCACGATTTAGCTATTGTGGACAATGATGCTATGAACATCGGGGTGCATATGACCCTTCTCTTCACTACGTCTGTATCTTTGAGGTAAATACCCAGTAGTGCAATGGCTGGGTCATAGGGTAGCTCAATTTTTAACTTTTTAAGGGACCTCCACAATGTTTTCCAGAGTGGCTGTACCACCTTGCATTCCCACCAACAATGTAGGAGGGATCCCCTTTCTCCACATCCTCTCCAACAATTGTTGTTTCTTGCCTTGTCAATTTTTACCATTCTAACTGGCGTAAGGTGATATCTTAGTGTGGTTTTGATTTGAATTTCCCTGATGGCTAATGATTTTGAACATTTTTTTCATGTGTCTGTTAGCCATTTGTATGTCATCATTGGAAAAGTGTCTGTTCATATCTTCTGCCCATTTTATGATTTGTTTATTTGTTTCTCACATATTGAGTTTGAGAAGTTCTTTGTAGATCTTGGATACCAGTCTTTTACCTTTAGTGTCATTTGCAAATATATTCTCCCATTCCGTGGACTGCCTCTTAGTTTTTTTGACTGTTTCCTTGGCTGTGCAGCTTTTTATCTTGATGAAGTCCCACAAGTTCATTATATCTTCTGTTTCTCTTGCCTTTGGAGATGTGTCATGAAAAAGTTTGCTGTGGCCGATGTTGTAGAGGTTGCTGCCTAGGTTCTCCTCTAGGATTTTGATGGATTCTTGTCTCACATTGAGGTCTTTCATCCATTTGGAGTTTATCTTTGTGTATGGTGTGAGAGAGTGGTCAAGTCATTCTTTTGCATGTAGCTGTCCAATTTTCCCAGCACCATTTATTGAAGAGACTGTCTTTTTTCCACTGGATGTTTTTTCCTGCTTTGTCAAAAATTAGTTGCCCAAAGAGCCGAGGGTCCATTTCTGGGTTCTCTATTCTGTTCCATTGGTCTATGTGTCTGTTTTTGTGCCAGTACCATGCTGTCTTTGTGATCAGAGCTTTGTAGTACAGCTCGAAATCCAGCATTGTGATGCCCCCAGCTTTGTTTTTCCTTTACAACAGTTCCTTGAATATTTGGGGCCTTTTCTGGTTCCATACAAATTTAAGGACTATCTGTTCCAGTTCTTTGAAAAATGTCCTCGGTATTTTGATCGGGATAGCATTGAAAGTGTAGATTGCTCTGGGTAGCATGGACATTTTAACTATGTTAATTCTTCCGATCCATGAGCATGAAATATTTTTCCATCCTTTTATGTCTTCCTCAATGTCTTTCAAGAGTGATTTATAGTTTTTAGAATATAGGTCCTTTACGTCTCTGGTTAAGTTAATTCCAAGGTAACGTATGATTTTTGGTGCTATTGTAAGTGGATGGATTCCCTAATTTCTCTTTCTTCAGTCTCGTTATTCGTGTACAGAAATGCAACTGATTTCTGAGCATTGATTTTGTATCCCGCCACATTACTGAATTGCTCTATAACTTCTAATAGTTTGGGCGTGGATTCTTTTGGATTTTCCACATAGAGTATCACGTCATCTGTGAAGAGAGACAGTTTGACTTCTTCCTTGCCGATTTGGATACCTTTTATCCCTTTTTGTTGTCTGATTGCTGTTGCAAGGACTTCTAGTACTATGTTGAATAATAGTGACGAGAGTGGGCATCCCTGTCGTGTTCCTGATCTTAAAGGAAAGGCTTCCAGCTTTTCCCCAATGAAAATGATATTTGCTGTAGGCTTTTCATAGATGGTTTTTATGAAATTGAGAAATGTACCCTCTATCCCTACACTCTGAAGGGTTTTAATCAGGAAAAGATGCTGTCTTTTGTCAAATGCTTTTTCTGCGTCATTTGAGAGGATCATATGGTTCCTGAGACTTTTCTTGTTGATATGATGTATCACGCTGATCGATTTGCAAATGTTGAACCATCCTTGCATCCCAGGTATGAATCCCACTTGGTCATGATGGATAATCCTTTTAATGTACTGTTGGATTCTATTAGCTAGGATCTTGTTGAGGATTTTGACGTCCATATTTATTAGGGAAATCGGTCTGTAATTCTCCTTTTTGATGGGGTCTTTGCCTGGTTTGGGGATCAGGGAATATTGGCCTCATAGAATGAGTTTGGTAGCTTTCCTTCTGTTTCTATTTTTTTAAATAGTTGTAGGAGAATAGGTATAATTTCTTCTTTGAATGTTTGGTAGAATTCCCCAGGAAAACCATCGAGGCCTGGAGTTTTGTTTTTTGGAAGTTTGTTTATCACTGATTCAATCTGTTCATAATTAATTGGCCTGTTTAAAAAATCAATTTCTTCCTGTTTCAGTTTTGGTAGTTTATAGGTTTCCAGGAAGGCCTCCATCTCTTCCAGATTGCTTAATTTATTGGCATAAAGCTGTTGATAAAAGTTTCTAATAATCCTTCAATTTCATTGGTGTTGATTGTGACCTCTCCCTTTTCATTCATAATTTTATTAATTTGGGTCCTTTCTCTATTCTTTTGGATAAGTCTTGCCAGAGGTCTGTCAATTTTATTAATTCTCTCAAAGAACCAGCTTCTAGTTCTGTTGATCTGCTCTACTGTACTCCTGGTTTCTAATTCATTGATTTCTGCTCTAATCTTGGTCAACTGCTTCCTCGTGCGTGGTTTAGGCCTGTCCCATGTTGCTGTTCCAGCTTCTTGAGGTGAGAATATAAAAACTGCATTTTAGATTATTCTATTCTTTTGAGTGAGGCTTGGATGGCTATGTTCTCCCCTTAGGACTGCCTTTGCAGTATCCCATAGGTTTTGGACCATTGTGTTTTCATTCTCGTTAGTCTCCATAAATTGTTTAAATTGATTTTTGATTTCCTAGTTTATCGAGTCATTCCTGAGCCAGTTGGTTCTTAGTCTCCAAGTGTTTGAGTTTCTTCCAAATTTTTCCTTGTGGTTGAGTTCCAATTTCAAAGCGTTGTGGTCTGAGAATATGCAGGGAATAATTTTAGTCTTTTGGTATCGGTTGAGACCTGTTTTGTGACCCAGAACATGATCTATTCTTGAGAATGTTCCATGGGCATTAGAATAGAATGAGTATTCTTTGGTTCTGGGATGTAGTGTTCTATGTATATCTATGAGGTCCAAGTCATCGAGTATGGCATTCAAAGCCCTTGTTTCTTTGTCGATTTTCTGCATGTGTGCTTTGTCTATTTCTGATACTGGAGTGTTGAGGTCCTCTACTATTAACGTATTTTTATCTATATGTCTCTTTATTCTGGTTAAGAGTTGGCTTGTGTATCTTGCTGCTCCCCTGTGGGGGGCATTTATATTTATAATTGTCATATCCACTTGTTGGATACATCCTTTAAGAATAATAGAGTGCCCTTCTGTGTCTCTAACTATAGTTTTTAGTTTAAAATCCAATCTGTCTGATATGAGAATTGCTACTCCAGCTTTCTTTTGAGGTCCATTGGCGTGAAAGATGGTATTCCATCCCTTTACTTTCAGTCTGAATGTATCTTTAGGTTTGAAATGAGTCTCTTGTAGACAGAAAATGGATGAGTCATGTCTTTTTATCCAATCTGCGACCGTGTGGTATTTATGGGAGCATATAGGCCATTTACATTGAGACTGATTATTGAGAGATATGATTTTAATGATGCCATGTTGTCAGTAAAGTCTTTGTTTCTATAGATTGTGACTTTCAGTTCTGTATCTCTCTTGGGGCCTTTTTACTTTTATAGAACCCCCCTTAATATCTCCCATAGGGCTGGTTTCATGGTTATGAAATTGGTCAATGACTGGAGATTCTGGAAGATCTTTATTTCTCCATCAATTCTGAATGACAGCCTTGCTGGGTAAAGGATCCTTGGCTGCATGGTTTTCTCTGAAAGAGCTTTAAAAATGGCCACCCCCCAACCCTTTCTCTCATTCCAGGTCTGTGTAGACAGGTCTGACATAATCTGATACCTTTGCCTTGGTACGTGAGGAATTTCTTAGCCCTGGCCGCTTTCAATACTGTATCCTTGGATCTAATATTTGCGAAATGCACTATGACGTGACGTTGCGTAGGTTTGTCATGGTTGAGCTTGGGAGGGGTCCTCTCTGCCTCTTGGACATGAATGTTTGTTTCCCTTGTTAGATTAGGGATGTTTTCAGCTACAATTTGTTCAAATATCTCTTCTAGACCTCTGTTTTTCTCCACCCCCTGGGGATGCCGATGATTCTGTCATTGGAATGTTTCATTGAGTCAGTAATCTCCCGTAACCTACATTCTTGAGCCTGGATTTTTTTGAGTCCAGATTCTATTTTAGCTTTCTCTTCTACTAACCCTTCCTCCAATTTGGTGATACGTTCTTCTGCCTCATTCACCCTGGCCGTCAGAGCCTCTAATTTTGATTGCATTTGGCTCATAGAATTTTTAATTTCTGCCAGATTCGCTCTCATTTCCACCCTTAGAGATTCTATATTCTCATTAACATTTTCGTTAATACTTTTTTTCAAGTCTACACATCATCTTGACCTTTGTTACTCTGAATTCCATTTCTGATAAAATGGTTATATCCATATCCATTAGTTCTGTGGCAAAGGCCACAGACTCATTGTCTTTTCTTTGCTGGGGGGGATTTCTCCTTCTTGTCATTCTGATGAGAAGAGGTTGTGGGGTTGTTCAGAGCCCAAATTATTGACTGGGACCCAGGCCGTGCGCCGTTGTTTTATAGGGATCTTAGGGATGTGGGCTTCTTGATTTTTCAGCCTGCCTTCTGGGTAGGGGTCTACCACATGGATACTCAGGCTACCTTGTTTGGGTAGAGTCTCCGTGTCCCCTGCGAGGGGGGATGGGGATGGGCACACTGTGAGCCGGTATTTCCAGGCTTTTGTTGTCTGGCGGCTTTCCCTGGCAGTTTGCTGTGCCTCTTCTGAGACTCAGAGCAGCAGTGGCCAAATCTCAGCCTCTGTCTCAGAACAGAGGGATCGCGGACCGTTCTCTACTGATGTTCTGGCCACTTTAACTCTGTTTCTGTTAGTGCTGCTCAACCCTGCAGCATGCTGGGATGTGCGCCCCACACCCGGCATCCCAGCCCTCACTTCCAGGGCCGGCACATCTCTGTCCTTTGTGTTTCTACCACTGCCAGCTGCCCTGCGGGCTCCCGGAGCTCCCCGTCTCAGTCTGGTTCCAATGAGCACACCAGAGCTCTGTTTCAGTCTGGTCGCACGCGTTCCCCAGCTCATGGTCTCAGTCTGCTCTCTCGTGGGTGCCGGTCTGCGAGTCCACCTGCTCCCCCGTGCAGGTGGCTACCGCTTCTCAGCTCCCGAATGTGGTGGCTCTCTCCCCCTTCTGTTTATCTTCCGATATCTGTGCGTGGTTTCACAGCTCCCCATTTCGTACCTCAATACTCAGCACTGGAGATGTTAATTTGTAGAGATCCAGATGTATCTTCCTGCGTCTCATGCTGATTCCATGGATGTTCAGGCTGGTCTGGTACTTATCCAAGTCAACTCAGGGGACCGGCTGAAAAAGGGGTCCCCTACTCCTCCGCCATCTTAACTCTTCCCTAAGGATATAACTTTTGCTCTGTTTTTCTTTTGTTAAACAGCGTGACTGGGGCATAATTTACATTTTATAGAATTCAACCACAGCATTATATAACTGTGATTTTTAATAAATTTTAACCAACTTCACAATCCAGTTTTAGAACATTAATAAAACATTCATTATCCCCCAATATTCTGATAGTTCTAGTTGACTTCTTTCCTGCAATTTCATGAATGCATTTCATGAATCCTGAAATGTTAATTACTGATGTTCCTGTTGCTCCATGAATACTGTCAAAGTCCAAGATCTTTAGGAGAAATTTGTTACTTCTTTGGACATACGAGGTCCTGCTACTTTGAAAATTTCTTTGGCTTATTCTTCACCTACTTCCTGGTAAATACTATGCAGCTAATTTCCAGATTAGTGCATGGCTTCCAAAAACAATATGAACACTGGTCAAACTGCTGCCCAAAGTCTTTTAAGGTCAGTCTGTAGTTTGAGGCCTCTAAATAACCCCATTGCTAATTAGGCTACAATGGGAAGAATAAATTATTTTCCTTTGTTTCTTTTGATCCTTTTGCAATGTGTCTTTCTTCTTAAAGCTTGAGTCTTGTAAGTGTTATTTTTTGCAGCTCACTTTTGAGCTGGCAAAGATATTGCCATGGCCCCAGGTATTTGCCAGGAGTTGATCGGTTTGTCTGTGTGTTGTTTGTGCCCTTAACACTGAGCCCAAGAAAGGGAGGCAGCATGATGGGGCAGGAAACTCAGTGCCAGGGCCAGTATGCAGTCTGCTCACCACCCAGGCATTACCTGATTGTATCACCTTAGGCCTGGTTGTTTGAACTTTTAAAACTCTAGGGATAGAGTTTTTATTTTCGATGTGATTCTCTGATATTTTTAAAAAATATACCTTCTTATTCCCAATACAAACTAAGTGATAGGAAATACCATCTCTGTTTTACAGATCTTAAGCAAAAACCAATCAAATAAAAAATCTCAGGGTTTTAATGTAACTTGCCTTAGTTCACGCTTTTAACACGAAGCAGAGTTAGGGCTGGAATTTGTCTTTTTCCGGTCCTTGCTTTATGTGGGGAAAGATTCATACTATTGCTTTGAATTCAGTAGAATTGTTAAAGGGATATTTGTTATTACCTTTGATCCTTTCTATCATACAACTACTTTTCAACACCTGCCTGGCATAGCCCCAGCATAGCCCCACAATCCACCTATGACCCCGGCAACACATGCTGGACCTATGCCAAAGTGGCTGGTGTCTGGACATGCACAGCCTGGCCCTCAACAGAACCCTTTCTCCATAGCCATCTTGTCTCAATGTCAACTTTCTCCACCACCCACTGGGCTACTTGCTGTTGCTTTGCTGTTTGATACTTTCCTTATTTGGGATTTTGCCACTCAATATCCAAGTCATTTTGGATCATTCCACTTCCTTCCTCATGGTGTTCTCCATTTGGTGATTTTCAGGTAGTTCACCTGTGTCCACAACTGAAACTGGTTACGTATAGTCCTAGTCATTGATTCATCACGGAAGAGCAAGAATCGATTTTCCAGTACCCATTTATACTTGGATAAGTCAACCTTCTCAGACTAAATGCACCCACATTATCCACTAACCTGATAAGTCAGCTTCCCCTCATGGTAGTGGCTGTCACATGGAAGTCAGTTTTGAAGGCAGGACATGTCATATCAGGTGATAAATAATGTAAATATCCTTTCATTCTTTCAATACAATAATGGGAACTGTGGTAAGGAACATAATTTAATGCTGTTTTGAAATGATTTTTTTTTACATTCTTTATCTTGATAAGTTCATGGCATCTGGCACTGGACTCCCCCCTATTTCTTGAAAAGTTTCTTCTGTATCGGTTTCTTTGATGGCATTCTCCTTCCTTCAGGATTTTTATTTTTTAGGTTCCTT
This sequence comes from Ursus americanus, assembly GCF_024610735.1. Taxonomy (NCBI): domain Eukaryota; kingdom Metazoa; phylum Chordata; class Mammalia; order Carnivora; family Ursidae; genus Ursus; species Ursus americanus. The sequence goes on along the minus strand of NC_142129.1, from coordinate 101,788,119 downwards.
TTTCAGCTCCTTTTTTCCCTTCATATCTCCTGAAATGTTGCTCTTCCCCAGGGCTCTCTCTGTATCCTCTTCTCGGATGACTTCACCCAAACCTAGCACAACTATTTCTTGACTTATTACTATCTCTTCCAGCTAAAAAACATGAGAAGGATTGATAGAGCTGAATATCAACATCTTTTTACCTCTAATGAAATAATAGATCCAGGAACTGGTGGGTCTATTAATGGCTGCAGATATATACAAAGAGAGAGAGAGAGAAGCAGACATTATGCGCCTAGTGATTAAAATATAGAACCTCCCCCCCGCATATATATATATATTTTTTTTTTGCTAAAATTTTTAACTTTAATCAGATCAAACATCTAGATTTAATGACCAGTTTACAGGAAATATAGAGGATAGTTTACAATCAGCAAAATCTAGGATATATAAAATACTATAGGACAAACCATTCACTTTCTTCAACAAATAAATTGGGAAAGAGGGAAGGAAGAAGAGAGGAAGGAAGAAAGAGAAAGCCAGAGGAGAGAAGAAAGGAGGGAGGGAGAGAGAAAGAGACAGCGAGACAGAGACAGAGAGAACAGAATTTTAAAAAACCTTAAGAGAGATTCTTGTTTGAATTCTGATTTAAGCAAACTTAAAAACACATATTGGTCATTGGGAGAAATGTATATACTTACTGGATATTGGATAACACTAAGAAATTGTTAATTTTTTAGATGTGATAGAGGTGTTGTGGAGGTTTTTTAAACAAAAAAACTTTATTTGTGAAACATTTACAGGTGAAAAGATACAATGTCTAGTATTTAGCTCAGAATAATGTAGGTTGGGACATCAGTGGGGATATACATAAAACAAGATTGGCAATGAGATGAAAATGTTTTTATGTTGTCAGAGAAAACTTCCTTGTGAAAGTGATATTTGAGCACAAGCTTGAACTAGTTGAGAGGAGAAGTGAGGTGAGAGCAATGGGAAATGAGCTTAGAGAGGTGACAGTGACCTCGGTCCTATAAGGCCTGTGGGCCATTGAGGAAATTTGGCTTTTACTTCTCATCTATTTGGGAGCCAACTATTTGGACAAGGGCATCTCTGACTCACAGATTGATAAAATCACTCAAGGCTGCCATGTGCAGAACAGCTAGAGGTGGTCACTTGGGGGATTCTCTAATACTTCATGCAGGGGACACTGATGGCTCAAGGCATGGCAGTTGGCTGTCATGATGGAAAGCGCTGGATGCAGAGTATACATTGAAGATAGAGCTGATAGGATTTAAAACTAACAGGTTGTGGGTGTGAGAGAAAAATAAAAGTCAAGGACAAGAAGACACATCGTAGGCATGGCACATAGTAGGTGCATAGTATACATTTGATCAGTGAGTGAATATCACATTCTAATATATTCCTCTTCTTCACTAAATTGAGATATACTGGAGGGCTGGGATCACTTTTTTGACTTTATACCACCAATACTTTTCATAGTCCTGATTCATATTAGGAGCTCACCAAATATTTCTTCCGTAATCAAATGTTCACATTTTCCAGACTGAGTGGAGAGGAACATTACTTGAGGAGTGACTGACAGATGTGGCCCGACTGCTGATTGGAATTCCTGCTCCTGGTCCTGCCAGTTTCTTCATGACTGCCTCTATGCATTATCACCAACTCCCAGACTCACTCAGCTGATGAGGGACATGCACATCAGCTATGAAGCTCATAGCGTTCATTCAGGAGCTACGAATGTATTTCAAATGTATTTGGAGACCTGATGTATACAATAAGAACAAAGTGAGTTCAGTGGGAAATTAAGACCCCAGAGACAGATGCCCTGCTTTTTGTAGGTTGCCAAGAGTTCAACTGAGAGGAAAAGGAGCACAGCCATTGTCTTTTGAGGAACAAAGATGAATCTTGCCCAAAATAAAGAATAGGCAGAGCTCTGGTTCTTAAGGTCTTATTCAAATGGCCCCTTGTGTGTGGTGGGTACAGATTAAGGGCTGAGTGGGAATGGCCAGGATTCTAACCTGACCTACTAAGACTCGTCTGGGATGCCAGCTGCTGGGGTTGACTGGAGTCCAAAGTGTTGGACCCAGAGAAAAAGAAATCACAGGGGCCAGGACTGGCCTTTTTAATTTTGCATTTCTGCATCCCAGAATGGCAGAACCCACAATTGGCAAGACTTGCAATTTCCCTGCTGTTCTTGTTTCTCTGCACTATGGCAAATAGAGCTTCCTTCAAACCCCAGAATTAGTTTTTACAAGGTGAGCCTGCTGTGGCTACTTTCAAGTCTCAGGAAATAAAATAAAATAAACATTTTCTTCTTTCCACACCAAAATACATCAGCCAATATTATAAATATTACTTGTAAAGGGCTAAATTCAGTGGCATAACTGGAAAGGGGGGAGGAAAGTATTTTGTATATTATGTGTTGATGATGTGATGTGATTCAGCAGATACCAAACACAACCCAAAATGTATTTGTGGAAACTCTCTCTTCCTGTTTCTCTGTGTCTGTGTGTGTCTCTCTCTGCCATTTCTATGTGCACAATATAAATACAAGATTACACACACACACATACACATCACACAAAACTTATTATACTATTACACAGAATTCAAAGTTATTTTCAGTGCATTTAGTTTAGTTAGATGATTAAAAAGGAAGAGTGTGAGTAACAAGTCACAGGTGAAGAAATTAAACTAATCCAATAGGTCCAGAATATTTAATAATTCAGCTCAGATATAGTAAGTACAAGATACTTATTGAGAATTTCATTCCTCTTTCCTAAAATTAATTTGGTGTTAAAGAAATAAATGAAAACAATGTTGGTACATATTAACCTTTGCTACAAGGTGCAACTAATAAGTTCCAGGACATATGAATTTATTTTAAGTGAATTCTACGTCCTCTTTTATTCAAGTATCTTCATGGTTCATTTCATTTGGTTGGTTGTTCTTTCATTTTGACACATTAAAGTCATAAAGCTTTGAGATCTGTTGACCAATATGTAAGAATGGCTCCTAAAATGTGGACTAACAGTGAACTCAATCAAAGTCTCAAATAAAAGCTTTCCTGGAATGAAATGAGCCATGAAGGGCTCTTGTCTCTGTGCTTCCTTCATGCAAACTTACCATGTCTGTAGGACCAGCTCTAAGGACGCACTAAGTGTCCACTCAGATGTTAACGTATTTTAGTATCTTGAGTTTCGGAATTATGTACCTTTATTCATTGGACTCCTTATGATTTATAAGAGAGAAATTATATTAAGATCAGCCTCTCAACTCATTCTTTGCTGCTTCAGAAACCTATGTGTGCAGATGGCACGCCCACTTCCAAGGAAAGAGAGAGGAACATTTTGCTGTTGCGGCTGGCATTGGAAATCTGAAAATTTGACTGCTTCTTATGTGGACCTTTAATCAATTCCTTATTTTCAGCTGCATTCTGAACCTGGCCTTAAGAGGTAGCTCTGTTGTCAATTGCTAAACCTTTCAGGATTCTGTGGTCCAGACCTGCTTATTCTCTACTGGTGCCTTCCGCCTACCACCCTGCACTTCCATTCTATTAAGCTAGTGACCATTGTCCACAGGCCTCCTCCTCCTAACAGATTGTGGTCCTCTCTCATCTACTTTCTTCCCACTCTCATTTCCTTTTTCCTTTTGGAGTCATTTAAATAAAAACACAAATTTTCCAATTTCTTTAAAAATTCCTTGGGACTTCTGGAAGCCCTGAAGATAAATGTGTGGTTTCAATCCATCATGCTTAACCAGTGTATATGCATTCAAGTTTATCTGCAGGTCAGATTCTTTGTCTCCTCCTGTAGGTCCAGTTACTCAAGTTCAGGGACTAGTCCACATCACTGTGCATTTGCACAAAGGGATTCTGGACCCTTTCCTCCTCATCTAAGTAGCACCTGCTTCTGCTTTGTGTATTCCAAAGAAGTGACCCAAATAATAGGAGTTTCAGGAAAAAGGAGGCAAATAAATTTGAACAAGTGACATAGGGGGCTGTATAAACCACATAGATAGGTCATTGCTTAATTTATTTTAGCATTTCTCTATGGAATGATACTGTTCATTCAGTCCCTGTAATATTATAAAACTAAACAATTTAGCTTCATAATTATAAAAATAACACAAATAACACGGCCTTGCAAATCTGTGTGAAGTACTTTATTTGCAGCTAGTGGAGAAAATTTAAATGTTGATTGCCTTATTCACTGCTATGTGGTTTTATGTTCAGCTAATACTTTATCAATTTCTCTGTAAACTGTGTATTTATTTGTAATTTTTGTTCTCAGTGATTTTTGTCAAACCACTGTTTCCCTGATTACCAAAAATATGCATGCTAATAGTTGACATTTTGAGAAACACAATATAAAGATATGAGAAAAAAATCTTCATAACCTCATCATTAATAATTATTCATATTTTGGCATATTTTCTTCGATGTATAAAAATGTCTCTATGTTAATGTACATACTTTCCCCTTTACAGTTTATATCATATCATATATGTAGCATCATATCCTATGATGAGTTAACATTATATATATCACATTTTTTTAATGAAAATGAGATATCCTGTACACATTGCTTTGTGACATGTTTTTACTTTGCAAAGCATGGAGATCATCTTGTCTTCTATAAGTGTTTTATTATTAAAAATCATTTTCTAATTTGATAAAAGCATAGTATTTATTACTATTTCCACTTTCATTTATGTGTTTATTATTTAGTATAACAATGTCAAATCTTATTGTTGATTTTTTTCTTCTCCTTTATTTTCAATCATCTGCCCCTGGTGTCTTTGGCCTGATTTTCTATCGATATAGTTGTCTTTCTTTTATTGATTTTTAAGACATTTTTACATATTAAGGTAAGTAATCCTATGTCTGTTGTATGTGGTTCAAATTCATGTGGTTCAAATTCATTTTGTATTTTTGGTTATATTTTGCTTTTTTAATACAAAGAAGTCTTACATTATTCCACAGGTAAATTCTTGAATTTTCTTTTATGTTTTTTGCTTTTGTTTTATACTTTATCCACACTTTTCTGTGTACACTTGCTCCTTGAGTCCTCTGGTTCATTCATTCACTCAGGTTCAGGCTTTATGTCACATGTATAGGTCACATCTCCCTAATTTATGACTCTAATCAGACCTTTTCCCCCCACATTCCAGGCTGTATAAACAACCATTTACTTGATAGTTCCCCTTGGATGCCAAATAGTCATTTGATACTTAGAATGCCTAATATCTCACGCACGAAACTCCTGAGTGTCCCTCTTAAGCCAGCTCCACCTGCTGCTCCTGTCCACCCCAACCACCTCAGTCATTCAAGCCAAAACACTTGAGTCATCACTTACTCATCTTTTTCTCTTAAACCCCTAATCCAGTCTCTCAGGAAATCTGTTGGGTCTCTCTTTAGTTACACATGGAGTTGACCATGCCCCATCATCTCCGCCAAAGTTACCTTCCTATTCTGGGCACCATCTTCTCTACTTGGGACACTCTGCTTACCCCCTAACTGTGCTCTCTGCCACCACTTTTACCCTCTTCCTCTCAAGGTCAATCCAACACAGTAGCCAGAGTGATCCTTTTGAATCTCCTTAGAGCAAACCCCATTTTGTAGGAGTAAAAGCCAAGGTCTCACAGAGGCCTCGAGAGCCTATGATCTGTACCTTCCCCTACCTCTGACCCCACTTCCTACTATTCTTCCTGCTCTCTCTCTTTCTACCACTCTGGCCTCTTTCTTGCTTCTCAACATAGCAGGGACATCCTTGCTTCAGGAACTTTGCCCCAGTGATTTCTAGTGGAGGGAAGGGATGCTCTTTCCCCTGCGTTTTCCCTCACCTCCTACAACTCTGCTTAGATATCACCTTCTTATTCTGCTTCAGTTCTGGTTTTTCATAGTCACCTAACCCACTGTAGAACTTATTTATTTTTTTTGTTCTTTTAATCACATATTTGCCCTGCTAGAATGTAAGCTCCATTATGACAGAATTTTTGCATTCTTTACAGATGTATCCCAAATAACTAGAAATGTCCTGACATGTAGAAGATATTCAGTAAATATGTACTAGTGCAACAAATCCTTAGAAAATCCTCCATGCTGAGGCTGCAATTTCATTTCTTTTTCACTACAATTTTGGTTTCATATGGCATATTTGGTGTAAGGAGTGAAAAAAATTCCTAACTCTTAAACATTTTAGACAGATATCTATTTGTACTGGTAACACTAATTTAACATTCTAGCTATGCCCCATTTGTTAGGAATACTGGTTTTATGACATGCTTAATTCTTTTTTTTTTAAAGATTTTATTTATTTGAGAGAAGGAGAGATACATAGCAAGAAAAAGCATGAGCAGCGAGCAGAAGGAGAAGCAGGCTCCCTGCTTGCAGGGAGTCCAACTTGGGGCTCAATCCCAGAACCCTGAGATCATGACCTGAGCTGAATGCAGATAATTAACCTACTAAACCACCCAGGTGTCCTGACATACTTAATTCTTATACACAGCTGGTTTGTTTCTAGAATCTTATATTTTATAGAAAGTCTATACTATAATCTAGATGTCATGATCCGATTCATGGCTTTGTTAATGCCAGGTGAGTATTTGCCCAGCATCCCACTCCTCTTCCTCCTCCTCTTCCTACTACTACTACTTCTCTTTCCCCTTTTCTTCTTCTTCTTCTTCTTCTTCTTCTTCTTCTTCTTCTTCTTCTTCTTCTTCTTCTTCTTCTTCCTCTTCCTCCTCCTCCTCCTCCTCCTCCTCCTCCTCCTCCTCCTCCTCTTCTTCTTCTTCATTCACAACCCATAATTAAAATAGGAGAACCCATTCTGTGTATTTGGATAGAGTTCACCCTTCTTCAACTTTCCCAATCCTAAATACTCCCATAGCTATAAGCACAACCACTATATCCATCCCCTTGGTGATAGTGATTCAGGATTAGTCACATGACTCAATATACTAGCCAGAGTTTCACCAGGAGATATGAAACATGGGTGTTGCTAAAGGCTGTCTCTCTTCGGGATCATCACCTGTGAGGATGATATAGCTTTGGAGCTGCCAGAAGCCATCTTGCTCTCATGTGGAGAGAGCCTGAGAATGAAGACAAGCAGAGGGGAGAAAGGAAAGACAGAGATCAGAAGGCATTGTTGGAATCCTCAGACCCAACTGTGCTTTAATTTCTCAGTCACATGAGTAAAAAACATCTTCTGCCCCCACCTCTGCCTTTTTCTCTAAAACTAGTTTATATTTGTCACTTTCAACTGAAGGAAACCACGTGAAAGGCTGGAAACATGTTACTTGAAGATAATATCCATGGCACATGTGGCTGCCTTACCTGCATCTCAAATTCCCATGTGCGAAATAAAAATTTAAATTAAATGAAAATGTAACCATCCTGGAAAATATGAAAGATGCCATCAGCACACCAGAAATCTTGAGATATCTCAGAAAAAGAGAAAAGAAATGCGGTAGAAATGGCAGAGAAATCAGAGTAGAGTCACTGCTTTAGATACTAGGGGCTTCGCAGATCATTCCAGGAGAACCCTGATGAGACCCAAAGCCAATAAGTGCAGACAGTGAGGGTGATCCAGAGACCATCACAAAAACACATTGGAAATAGATGGGGCAGTTCTTGTGTGCAGGCAAATTAGTCATAGTGGTCTTGGGCTTTAGTAGTCATAATTAACATGCTTTAGCCTAATGAGTCCCTAAAGGGGTGGGGGGCTCTCCTTCAGGAGAGGCTCTGAGAGATGGAGTTGGGCCTGAACAGTAAAGAAAGCAGAGCCTGATGTTATCTCTGGATTTCCACAAAAGTCAGAGGCATTTACCCAAAATGGAGACAACAGCATTTTATAAGGGCAGACACACCTAAAGCAATTAACCCAGTTTCTTTTTTTAAAAAGATTTTATTTATTTGACAGGGACACAGCCAGTGAGAGAGGGAACACAAGCAAGGGGAGTGGGAGAGGAAGAAGCAGGCTCCCAGCAGAGGAGCCTGATGCAGGGCTCAATCCCAGGACCCTGGGATCACGCCCTGAGCCGAAGGCAGACACTTAACGACTGAGCCACCCGGGGCCCCCAGCAAGTCTTTTCTTAAAGCTCAGGTTGAATTCACAGATGTTCAGAATGATTTGATAGCCATCTAGCTGAATTCAAGGGACCAGATGAAATGAAGGTCCCCTACTCTTCCACCATCTTCCCTCTCTCTGAGACAACTTTTTTAAATAAAGCAGTTTAATGCCATATTTCTAGGATTTTAGTTTCTGAAACTTATGTTTAGGTAGTAGTGAGTTTTTGCATTGACTTGTTACTTTCTCTTTGATTATTTATCATCTCTCTTCCTCTTCACAATGATTATATTTTAAACCATAATTTTGTCCCTAAAACTAGACTTGATAATTTGGAAAGGTATTTTGCGCAAGCAAATGTCAAATAGGGGTTGGGAGAAAGGGATACATCTTTTAGAAGTAAGACTGAAAACACATTTAGAAAAATGCATTCAGGGGCACCTGGGTGGCTCAGTCGTTAAACGTCTGCCTTCGGCTCAGGGCATGATCCCTGAGTTCTGGGATCGAGCCCCATGTCAGGCTTTTCTGCTGGGAGCCTGCTTCTTCCTCTCCCACTCCCCCTGCTTGTGTTCCCTCTCTCGCTGGCTGTCTCTCTCTCTGTCAAATAAATAAATGAAATCTTAAAAAAAAAAAAAAGAAAAATGCATTCAAATTCAAGAAACATTTCCCCCGTTGAGGTCTTTTGATAAACACACAGATGCTAGTACCAAATCTATATAGTTAAGGATATCTTACAAATGGGTAAGAAAAATGTAATTTCATGGATTTATGGAGCCACCTCTTTTTATTCACCTTCTCAAAGAAAGAAAATAAGTAGTGCGAAGAGAATGTTGACTCAAGGATATGAGCTCAATTATGCCAGCACTATTTGTAGTCATGTTTTGGGAAATAGTTTACAATATTTAAACCCAAATAATTTACATGGGTGCCTTTACTTTCCCAGCTGGTAAGTTTGTTTTTCAGCATTAAAATAGTCAAACACCCCAAGACTATTGAAAGGAAGTTAACTTTCAGGAATAAAGATTTTGTCAAGAATTGGTTTTGGCAAAAGATGACTATAATTTAAAGAATAAAAGAGTCTAACACTTTTCTGGAAGTATTTTTCACATGGTTTGATACACTTTTCAAAATCCGAACTCATTTTAAATTGAGATATAAATCACATACAATAAAATTCAGCCATTTTCAATGTATGATTCAGTGGCTTTTAGTATATTAACAAAGGAAAGCAACCATCACCACTATCTAATTCCAAAATATTTTCATCATCCCCCAAAGAAACCGATTATCTATTAGCAGTCACACCCCACAAAGTCACAATCTTAGCCTATGGCAACCACTAACCTGCATCTCTCCATCTGGATATATCTCTTCCGGTCATTTCATATAAATGAAATTACACAATGTGTGCTATTTTGTGTTTGTTTCTTTCATTTAGCCTAGTGTTTTTAGAATTCATCCATGTTGTTGCATGAGTCAGAACTTTATTCCTTTCAATGGCTGAATCATAACCCATTGTATTGATATATCATTCATTCACTGATGGAAATCTGAGTTGTTTCCAATTTGGGGCTGTTATAAATTATGCTGCTATGCACATTTGTGCACAAGTTTTTGTGTAGACATGTGCTTTCAATTCTTTGGAGTATAAACTTACAAATGGAGTTGCTGAGTCATATGATAACTTTGTTTAACCTTTTGAGTAACTGCCGAACTGTTTTTCAAAGCGACTGCACCATTTTACACTCCAATCAGCAGTGTGTGAGGGTCTGATTTCTCCATATCCTTGCCGGCATTTACTATTTTCCATTATTCTTTTAATTATAGTCAACCTAGCAGGTGTGAAGTGTTATTGTGGTTTTGGTTTGCATTTCCTTAATGGCTAATGATGTTGATTATTATTTTATGTGCTTGTTGGTCATTTGTATATCTTCTTTGGAGAAATTTCTATTTAAGTCTTGGCTAGTTTTTAATCGTCTTTTTGTTGTTGAATTGTAGGACTTCTTTCTATGTTCTGAATATTAGATTCCTATCTGATTAATTTGTAAATATTCTCTCCCGGTCTGTGGGTTTCTTTTCATTTTCTTTTTTTTTTTAAAGATGTTATTTATTAATTTGAGAGAGAGAGAGGGAGAGAGAGCACAAGCAGGGGGAAGGGGAGGGGCAGAGGGAGAGGGAGAAGCAGATCCCCTATGGGCAGGGAGCCTGTGGGACTCCATCCCAGGACCCTGGGATCATGACCTGAGCCAAAGGGAGACAGACACTTAACCAACTGAACCACCCAGGTGCCTCACTTTTCATTTTCTTTATCGAAAACTTATTGCACAGAAGTTCTACATTTTAGTGGTCTAATTTATTTTTCTTTTGTTTCTTGTGCTTTTTTGTACTTCATCTAAGAAACCATTGCCAAATATGAGGCAATGGTGATTTACCACTCTTTTCTTCTAAAGGTTTAGTTTTAGCTCTTACATTTAGATCTTTTATAAACTATGCATTAATTTTTGTATATGGTTTGAGATACATGTCCAGTTTTTCCTTTTCTCTCTCCCCCTCCCCCTCTTCTCCTCTTCTCCTCTTCCCTCCTCCTCCAACTCCTCCACATCATCATTCTTCTTCTCCTTCTCCCCCTCCTCCTTCTTCTTCTTCCCTCCTCCTCCTCCTCCTCCTCCTCCCCCTTCTTCTTCTTCTTCTTCTTCTTCTTCTTCTTCTTCTTCTTCTTCTTCTTCTTCTTCTTCTTCTTCTTCTTCCTCCTCCTCCTCTTCTTCTTCTTCTTCTCCTTCTTCTTCTTCTTCTTCTTCTTCTTCTTCTTCTTCTTCTTCTTCTTCTTCTTCCATTTGCATGTGGGTATTCATTTGTTGAAGAGACACATAGTTTAATAGGTGAACTCTCAGTTCTATAACATTGATCTATATGTCTAACCTTGTGCCAGGATCACTTTTTTAAATTTAAATTTTAGTTAATATACAGTGCAATATTGGTTTCTGGAGTGGAATACAGTGATTCATTACATATGACACCCAGTGCTCATCACAAGAGTACCACTGTATCTTGATTACCATTGCTTTATAGTAGGTTTTGAAATTGTGAGTCCTCTGTTTTACTTTTTCAACATATTTTGACTATTCTGGAATACTTGAAATTTCGTATTAATTGTAGAATCAGCTTGCCAATTAATGCAAAAAACTCAACTGGGATTTTGAAAGAGATTGCACTGAATTTGTAGATTAATTTGGGGAGTGTTTCTCTCTTAACAATGTTAAGTCTTCTGATACCTGAACATGTGATGTTTTTCCATCCATTTATATATATTCTTTAATTTCTTTCAATAATATTTTGTAGTTTTCAGTGTATAAGTTTGGCACTTATTTATTCCTAAATATTTTATTTGTTTTGATATTATTGTACATAGACTTGCTTCCTTAATTTTATTTTGATTGTTCATTGAAAATACAAAGTGATACAATTGATTTTTGTGTATTGATTTTTATATCCTGTAACTTTGTTGAATTCATTTATAAGTTCTAAATGTTTTTCAGGATTCCTTAGGATTTTCTATATACAAGAGTTTGTCATCTGTGAATAGAGATAGATTTACTTCTTCTTTTCCAATCTGGATTCCTTTTCTTTCTTTTTCTTTCTAGTTGTGGTGACTAGAATTCCCCTGGATAATATTGAGTAGGTAGCAAGAATGGACATCTTTGTCTTGTTCTTGATGTTAAGAAAAAAAAATCCAATCCTTCACCATGAAGTATGATGTTAGCTCTGGGTTTTTGTAGATGCCCTTTATCATGATGAATATATTCCCTTCTATTCCTACTTTGTTAAGTGTTTTTATTTGTTGGTTCACAAATTGGCCCTGTACACAGAGGGCAGGGAGAAACCTAAGAAAGAGGCGGACCACTCCAGATTGGTCCATGGAAGTTTTAATAAGCAAAGGAACTTACTTATGAGGTTTCTGTTAGGCAGCTGCGAGACTAGTAGATCTCCACACCAGCCTGCCTGAATCTCAAAAGTTTACATAAAGGCTTTAATTGGGTTTAATCACATATACCACCTAGATGGTCTGAACAACACCTGTAGTTCTTTTTTTTGTGGTGTCTTTATATGATTTTGGTTTCAGGGTGATACTGACCTCATAGAATGAATTTGGAAGTTTTCTTTCTTCTTCCTTTTTTTTTTTGTTTTTGAATAGTTTGAGAAGAATAAGTTTTAACTCTTTTGTAAATGTTTGGTAGAATTCACCTGTGAAGGCATCTGGTTGGGAATGTTTTGACTAATGATTCATTTTCATGTTGGTAATTGGTCTGTTCAAATTTTCTATTTCTTCCTGCTTTAGTTTTGGTAGGTTATATGTTTCTAGGAATTTATCCCTTTCTTCTGAGTTGTCCAGTTTGTTGGCATGTAGTTTTCATAGCACTCTGTTACAACTGTTTGTATTTCTGTGGTGTTGGTTGTTATTTCTTCTCTTTCATTAATGATTTTGTTATTTGGTTGCTGTTTATAGCCTCTGCCTGGTTAAATCTGTTCTTAATAATTTTTATAATGATACTCTCTATTTTAGGAGACATTATTTTCATGCTTTAGTTCTTTAGATTTTATTTATTTATTTATTTTTTAGTTTTTTGAACATATTTAGAACAGTTGATTTAATGTTTTTCTAGGAAGGACAATGTAAGGAATCCTTTTTTTTTTTTAATTTATTTATTTATTTTAGAGAGAGAAAAAGAGCATGAGTGGAAGAGTAGAGAAAGAAAGAATTTCAAGTTGACTCTGTGCTGAGCACAGAGCCTGATGCAGGACTTCATCTCATGACCCTGAGATCATGACTTGAGCTGAAACCAAGAGTTGGATGCTTAACTGCTTATGCCACCCAGGCGCCCCCAGTGTATGGAATTCTTCAGGGAAGATTTTATTAATTGCTTTTTTCTTTGTGTGTGGGCCATATTTTCTCATTTCTTTGCATGTCTCATAAATTTTTATTGAAAATTGGACATTTTAAATAATATAATGTGAGAACTTTAGAATCAGTTTCTCTCTTTCCTAGGGCCTGTTATTGTTGCTGTTTGTTGCTATAGTTTATTACTTTTATGAGTTGATTATGTAAAGACTGTATTCTGCACAGTTAGCTTAGTGGTCAACTAATGATTGGACAGAGCTTTCCCTATCTATCTCCCAGTTTTTTCCAAAAGGCTTTGTGTGTGTGTTGGACCACACCTTCCACACTCAGCCAGATACCTTACAACTCTATTTTTGGTTTACTTCCTGCTTGGCAGAGACTCAAATTTAGTTCAAGATGAGAACTTAGGGCATTCTTAAATCTTTTCTGGGCACAATTTTGGGCATGTACATGGCTATCTAGCTTCTCTGGAATTTGTTGGAATTTGTTGGAGCTTTTCAAAACCACTATGGATATCTCCTTCCTCAGCTTTATTTTTTATGTGTTTTGATTATGCTATTGTTTACCCCAACTGTTACCTAGTCAGCATCCACAATGTTAAAGGATTGACTGATTGTTTTTGACAAACATCCTTGGAGAAAAACCTCTTTGTGTTGGACAATCAGATGAAATAAGACAGCCTGGTGAGTGGGGTCTTCTAACGAACGACTAGGCAAATCAAATAATGGTAATAATCTGGAAATGGGGCTTTGGAAGAGATCCAGCTGCGCTCTTCATCCTCCATTGGCTGCCAGAGTATGTCCACCATGATTGCAGGCTGTTAGTTTTCCAAGCTACTGAAGAATTGGGAAAGTAGGGTGGGGATAGGGCACATTAAAATGTCATGTGTTCTGCTGTTATTATTGAGATTTAACTGTTTGTCTTGAATAAATGTTTCCTAGGTTTCTGAAAGATTTTGGTGAATTTCCAGGGTTCTGAAAATGTTACTTTGGGTCATTTTTTGCCAGTGTTCTCCTTGCTTTAGTGGAGAAGATTTGTTGATTTTCTTTTTCTGCCATTTTCACTGACTTCTATTGAAAGTCTAAAAGTCTAGTGACTTTTAGTGAGCAAAGTTAATTTTTAATTATAAAAGTATACATTTAATTACAAATATTTACTGCCACAGCTTATTACATCATTAGACTATTATTTTTATGAATCCACATAGTTTTAGAGACTATTTTCATGAAGTCTTGGTGCTTGAAGCATTAAAATTACATAATAAATTTTGAACAAAACTAATGTGATTGATTGAAATGCTTTGTCAAAATCAGTGAGCTAGAAACTGCATATCACATACTTCCAACACCTAGTCACACCTTTATGTGCTCCTCCTCTAACCTCTCCAGGGTTCACTGCAATGATACAGGTTTAGAATGCAATGAGGAGGCTAGTACACTGGCCCTACAAGTTCAGGGTGAGCTTCAGAATCCCGAGCAACCACTGAAGGTCAAGATTCTCCTGTGACCTGGTTAGTGACTCCCATTGTTATGTGACTCTGGCAAGAGGGAAAGTTTTAAAAAATCACTTCTTTCGTAAATGAAAACATACACATACACATACGTACACAGAAATGAAAATAAAAGAAAAACAGTAGATACCTATGTATTCAAGCAGGAAAATAGAAATTGCACTTTTGTCTGGCTTTCAGTTCTAAGCCATAACCTATTTTTAAATTATAACTGTCAAATCATTTTGATTTGTTCAAAGAAAGAGATTAACTACCTGGATACTGACAACCAAATAGCACACATCCTCCCTCTTTAACTTCATACTCTGCCTCTAGCCTTCTTCCCAGACACACCCAGAAATTATATACAATATTTCTTTTTCATTCAGTCTCTTTGGGAATTGCTGAGAAAGTGGGGAAACTGAGTTTACCACACAGTGACTGAATCTTCCCTTTTAGGGGATTTGGCTTAAACCCAAGTTTTTTGAGCAGTAAATTTGACAGGAGTTCAGGGAGAGTCTTTGCCTGGACTCATCCTAGAACACTTGGTGCCACACCTATTTCAGAGTTGCACAGCCCAGGTATGTACAAGGTGTGGCATGCAGGGTTGATCTCAGCTGAAATAAGTGACATGTTCCTGGCCTCCTTTTTGCTGCATTATTTTCTTCTTATGAGAACTTTTTTACTACTTAGCATTTAATTCTTCTTATTGTATTAAAACTGCTCCCAGGAAAAAGATTTGAGAAATTCAGCAACTCTATAAAAGATAAGGGATCAGACTGAATGAATACTCCTTTCAAGAGCATTTTGTTTTGACAGGAAACAAAAGCTTAAGCTAAAGGATGAAGATTTCCTAAGAAACTTGGTTTACAAGTATGACAGACTAGAGAAATGTGGTTGCAGTTAATGTGTCCTTCCTGTTACCCTAACACCCAGATTGGTGTACTTTTCTTCCTTCCTTCCTCCCTTCCTTCCTTCCTTCCTTCCTTCCTTCCTTCCTTCCTTCCTTCCAATTTATTCCCATTGCTATAATTTTCAACCCCATGACTTATTTATTCTAGAACTAGAAGTTTGTACACCTTCATCTGCTTCATCTATTTTGCTCATCCCCTACCCTCTCCTTTCTGGCAACCAAATACAATTCTCTGTGTTTATGACTTTTTCTTCTTTTCTTTTGTTTTTATTTTGTTTTGTTTGTCAGGTTCCACATATAAGTAAAATCGTATGGTATTTGCCTTTCTCTGTCTCACTGATTTCACCTAGCATAATACCCTCTAGGTCCACCCATGTTGTCCTGAGTGACAAGATCTCATTCTTTCTTTGGCTGAGTAATGTTCCATTGTGTATACATGTGACATTTTCTTTATCCATTCATCTATTGACAGACACTTATGTAGCTTCCATATCTTTGCTATTGTGATTAATGCTGCAATAAACATAGGGGTGCATGTATCTTTTGATTTGTTTTCTTCAGGTAAATATCCAAAAGTGGAATTAATGCATTTTATGGTATTTCTTTTTTTTTTAATTTTTGGAGAAAACTTTATACCATTTTCTATAGTGGCTGCACCAATTTACATTCCAACATCCAACAGTGGATAAAGGCTCCCTTTTCTCCTCATCCTCGACAAAATTTATTATTTCTTATCTTTTTGATACTAGCCATTTGCATTTCCCTGATGATTAGTGATTTTGAGTATCTTTTTATATGTCTGCTGGCCATCTGTATGTCTTTTTTGGAAAAATGTCTATTAAGATCCCTGTGCTCATTGTTCAGTTGGAGTATTTGTGGTGGTGCTGTTGTTTGTTGGTGTTGAGTTGTAGGAGTTCTTTATATTTTTTTGGAGATCCCTTATTGGATATATGATTTGCAAATATCTTCTGCCATTTATTACATTGCTTTTTGTTTTATTAATGGTTTCTTTCACTGTGCAAAAGCTTTTGAATTTGAGGTAGTTTTATTATTTTTGCTTTTATTTCCCTTCCCCCAGGGAAACATATCCAGAAAGATATTTCTAAGGCTGATGTCCAATAATTTACTGTGTGTGTTTTATTTTAGGAGTTTTAGGATTGCAGTTCTTACATTTAAGATTTTAATCCATTTTGGCTTTATTTTTTTTGTATGGTTTTAGAAATCGGTCCTGTTTCATTCTTTTGGATGTAGCTGTCTAGTTGTCTCACACAATTTATTGGAGAGACTGTCTTTTCCCCATTGTATATTCTTGCCTCCTTTGTCATAGATTGATAGACCATATAAACATGGGTTTATTTCTGAGCTCTCTGTTCTGTTCCATTGAGCTATATGTCTTTTTTTTTTGGGGGGGTACAATTACTATACTCTTTTGATTTTTATAACTTTGGGATTGTGACATCTCCAACTCTTTTCTTCTTTCTCAAGAGTGCTTTGGTTATTTGGGGTCTTTTGTTGTTCCACACAAACTTTAGGATTCTTTGTTCTAGTTTTGTGGAAAATACTATTTTTTTCAGAGAACAAATACTATTAGTGTTTTGATAGGGATTGCATTGATTCTGAAGATTGCATTGATTCTGAAGATTCTTTCAGTATTTTGAATATTTCAACAATATTAATTCTTCTAATACATGAGCATGGCATAAGTTTCCTTTTATTTGTGTAGTCTTCAATTTCAATTTCTTTTATCAAGGCCTTATAGTGTTCAGAGTATGAGTTTTTCTCCTTTTGATTAAGTTTATTCCTAGGTATTTTATTATTTTTGATGCAATTGTAAATGGGATTGTTTTCTTAATTTCTCTTTCTGCTAGTTTGCTATTAGTATATAGAAATTCAAAGATTTCTGTCTATTGATTTTGTATCCTGCAACTTTACTGAATTTATTTACTAATACTAATAGTTTTTTGATGAGGTCTTTAGGGTTTTCTATATACAGTATCATGTCATCTGCAAATAGTGACTGTTTTACTTCTTTCTTATTGATTTTGGTGCACTTTATGTCTTTTCCTTGTCTAGTTGCTGTGGCTAGGACTTCCAACACTGTGCTGAATAAAGTGGTTAGAGTGAACATCCTTGTCTTGTTCTTGTTCGTAGAGGTAAACTTTCAACATTTCACCATTGAGTATTATGGTCACTCTGGGTTTGTCATATATAACCTTTATTGTGTTGAGGTATGTTGTATGTTTGTGTATCTCATGTTGAATTTATTCCTTGGTCTTTTTTTTTTTTGGACATAATATATTGTTTATTTATTTTTTTAATAATTTCAAACTTACAGGAAGTTTCAAAATTACAGAAAAGTTGCAAGAATAATTAAAATAAATCCCATAAATCCAGATTTGACAATTTTAAGCATTTTGTCACATTTAAAAATTAACTTTTCTGTATAGATATATTGTATAGCTCAAAACTTCTGAGACATTTGAGAGTAAATTGCATACATTATGTATCTTTATTCCATGAAAAATTTAATGTGTATTCCCAAAGAACAATAATATCCTTTTAAATACTTACAGTTTAGTTATAAAATTCAGGAAACTTAAAATTTATATAATACTTTTAGTTAAACTGTAGTCATAATCCAGTTTTGTCTCTTGTATCAATAATTTGTCCTTTATAGCAATGATGTTTCCAGTATAGAATCTACTCTAGAATCATGCATTGCATCTAGATTGATCTCATTGGTTTATACTAATTTTAATTGGGAATAGTTTAGTGTTGATGTCATTGATATTTTTGAACAATACAAGATGGGTATTTTAGAGATTATAACTCAATGTATATTTGTCTAACTTTCATAATTAGATTTAGATTATGGAAATAATACTGTATATGATGTATCCTTCTCAGAGATAGACATGATATTCTGTTGCATCTTAAAGGTGATGTTAACTTTAATTGCTCGTGTAAAATTTTCTCTGGCTTCTCAGTACTTTGTTAATATTTTTCTTCTTGTAATTAATAAGTAATTGATTATTATTCATTTAATAATTAATAAATTAAAGTATTTCTTACTTCTGATATTTCTATTTTGTTTTATATCTTGTGTTTCTTTCCTTGTCTTACTGCAATGGACACATAAGTAGGAATATTTACAATAAGCTTTTCCGTCCTGTTCTAGTTTTTATTTTTATTATTTATTTATTTATTTATTTATTTATTTACTTTTTAAAGATCTTATTTATTTGAAAGAGAGAGAGAGAGAGAGTTGGGCTCCCTGGAGGCAGGGCTCAATCCCAGGACCCTGGGATGAGGACCTGAGCAGAAGGCATCCACTTTACCAACTAAGCTACCCCAGGCACCCTTGTCCTATTCTAGTGTTTAAAGACTCTTTCCTTATTATCCCTGAATTTTTTTTTAAATATCTTTATTTTTTGGTGAGTATATTTTATTAAAAATATTATTCTTGGAAAGTGTGCCTTCACCCTAGTTTTGAAAAATGTTGGTATAATGTTAAACATAGTATTTCCTTCCATTTTAATTCTGTATACATGTCCAGTTATGTACCTAAGCTACTATTATTTCTTTGCTTTTTGTCTTTTTTTCTTTATTAATCATGCAACAGATTTAAAAATTTCATTAGCATTCTACAAGAATCACCTTTTAGTTTCATTGATATTTATTGTATTCATTTCCCCCTTCTTTTTTTACATGCTCTTATGTTTTATTCTCCTCCTTCTGCTTTAAGAACATGTTGCTGCTGTTTCTCTAACTTATTAAGCTGGCTCTTGAGCTTTTGTAAATAAGTACTTATGAACATTAGTTTCCCTCATAATACTGCTCTGACAATGTCCCATAAATTTTGGTATGCTGTATTTGTTTGGTTGTATTTAAGTATAAGAAAATTATTATTATTTGTATTCTTTGACCAATGAGTTACTAAGAAGATGTTTTTAAATGTCCAAATATATGAGTTTTAAAGGTATTCCTTCCATCACTGATTTCTAAGTTAACGCCATTGTCCTAAAGCATGATCAGTGTGATGCTTGTTGATTGTTGACTTTCCTTTTACTCTCATTTCATGTCCTTCCATCAATAATTCTCGTCCACTTCCTCTTCAGAATGTGCCCAAGATATGAGCACTGTTTGCTACCTTCCTCACCACCACGTTATTCCATGTCGCCATTGTCTCTCACCAAGATGGCTGACACAGCCTCCCACATAGGCATGCTGCTTCCTCTCTTCCT